>NC_060138.1:673475870-674725870 GCF_021461385.2 Schistocerca piceifrons | reverse complement strand
CGATGCCTAATTTGAAAAAGGCGCATTTAAAAACGGGAACTCGGGAATGAACTGTATATGTACTGTTAATCTGCGTTTACAATTTATTACTCTCGTTTTTAGTCTGCGGACGTTTTTGATGCGCCCTGCCACGATTTCGTCTGTTCTGATAATCTGCTTATCTCAGACAGAGCTACACCTACACGCTTCCACATCTCCGTCCGATATTCCGAAGCAATGTAAAACATCGTTGCCGTTCCTCAATAGCCGCGGAATGTTTAAAGCTCTCCATAAAGCTATGGCCACTGCAAATTACCTTAAATTTAAGCAGCAGTCTAATGATGTCTGAACAAAAATAACTGCTTCAGCCATGTAAATCACCAAAATTATTTTATTACTCCGAGTTCAGAAATGGCGCGTCTTATAACTTTTTTCCCCCAAACCAAGCAGTAATGCTTATCAGAGGCCGACGACGTGAATCGACTACATAGATAAAAGCCAAGGAAGCTACCTACCTACGGAAACAGCAAAAAGGAATACAAAGACGTTAGTAAGACGAAACTAGTCTGTCATTCATGCCTCTTTCATCCCCTTCCCCCACCTTTCACATCTCGGCTCCATTCCATAGTGGTTTTGACCACACTGAAGCTTCCCCAGTTATTTGTTCTATATTTTCTCATCTCTACAATTTATGGACTCTGCGGCTCCCTCTGATGCTACGAAAGTTATTTCTTGTCTTGATAGATGTGCTGACATTTTTTTCCTTCTACTAGTAAGTTTGCCGTGCAGGATTAGCCGAGCGGTCTTGGGCGCTGCAGTCATGGACTGTGCGGCTGGTCCCGGCGGAGTTTCGAGTCCTCCCTCGGGCATGTGTCTGTGCGTTTGTCCTTAGGATAATTTAGGTTAAGTAGTGTGTAAGCTTAGGGACTGATGACCTTAACAGTTAAGTTCCATAAGATTTCACACACATCTGAATAGTCTGCTAGTATGTTTTTCCACGTATTTGCTATCGTCACCAACTCAGAGCACAGATTCCTCATTTCTTACCATCTCAGTCCAAGTAACTTTCAGCATCTTTTTGTAACATCACAGTTTAAACTCTTGTTCTCCAGGTTGCCTATCGTCGCACATTCTCTGTGCAGTGTCAGAGTCTAACAGCGACGAATGGAAATTTGTGTGTTATTTGTAAGAGGGAACTCTGGAAACGTAAGTTTCTCAATATTTTGAGAGCCCACGTAACTATTAATCAGAACGATACAAAACTTCAAAGTGAAGCAGATAAATGACGCTGTTCCTCGTCATATCCACCAAGTCTTTGTAAACAATGGAACGTTCTACCGATCGTTCAGTTCCTCCTCGACACAAATATGGTTCTTGGTCGCGGAGCCATTCAAGAACCATTTTCGAAAGGTACCAGTCTGGAAAATCTTTCTTCCTCCCAGCAGATGTTCTTTCAGCTTGCCAATTGCCTGGGCATGGTCGTTTGGGTGTCGATGGTTTTCCTTTCCGATCAGCATCACCTGACTCTGTGCGCCTTTTATAAATTGTTGGAACCATTTCATTACTGCTGGACGAGATGTTGCATGTGATCCAGTCACCGCCAAAATTTCTCGTTGAATCTGTGTACAATGTGCACGTGTTGTCCCAAATAATCGTACCATCCCATGTACTTCAAAACTGGAGTGAGTTTCCAGTTGTCGTGCCAATTCCCTCGCACACTAACGCACCTGTTATCTGTGCTGCAACAAAACTGTGCCTGCAGGAAAAGAGAACACGTACTCACTTCTGACAATACGACACCCTTGTTGTGCACTGCTGTTACCGTGTGTAATTAACTCTCTGAAGCCGCTACGTGTTTGTAATTTTCGCAGTTTCCCTGGGCGGAACCACAAATCGCTATCTCCTAAGGAGTGAATGTTGGATGCTGTAGATATTGGGGCAACAATGTAATCTGCGGCTCTGGACGACGGCGCGGAATCAGTCGTGAGATCGCTACCTGATTTACAGGTGTCGGTGCGTGCGCGAGCGCCGTATTGATCCCGTGCGAAGACGACCGGCGAGCAATACATCACGGGCACCGAATTAATAGCGGAAGCACCGTTGTGTCGGCGCGTGCGGACTCCGCCGCTCTAGGGACCACCGCGACCTCTGGCCACCTTCACTTCCACTTGCCGCTCTGTATTTGTACTTTGCGCTCACAGAAACAGAAACACAACAACGTCAGACACGCCAGTTTACTATTACACGTTTCTCGACCACCTGTAAGTGGTGTCGTAGTATACACTCACGCTCATAAATTGGTTCAAATGGCTCTGAGCACTATGCGACTTAACTTCTCAGGTCATCAGTCGCCTAGAGCTTAAAACTAATTAAACCTAACTAACTTAAGGACATCACACACATCCGTGCCTGTGGCAGGATTCGAACCTGCGACCGTAGCGGTCGCGCGGTTCCAGACTGTAGCACCTAGAACCGCACGGCCACTCAGGCCGGCGCTCATAAATTAAGGGTAATTGCAGAGTGTGGTGCCACACAAGATGGCAGTACACAAAACTGGCGCTAGTAGCATAGGCATATAGGGAACATACGCGATATAGATCTGTAAGTCCACGGTATTGGTGATAAGTTGAGAAAACCGTCCCGAAACACATGTGCTACAAAACTCCACTGCTTCTTGCGCATGTAGCCCGACATCAATATGGAATATGATCACCATGTACACGTACACAGGCCTCACAACGGGTTGGCATACTCCGGATCAGGTGGTCGAGCAGCTGCTGGGGTATAGCCTCCCATTCTTGCACCAGTGACTGTCGGAGCTCCTGAAGTGACCTAGGGGTTTGAAGACGTGCAGCGATGCGTCGACCGAGAGCATCTCACACGTGCTCGATGGGGTTTAGGTCTGGAGAACAGACAGGCTACTCCATTCGCGTGACGTCTTCTGTTTCAAGGTACTCCTCCACGATGGCAAATAGATGGGGCCGTGCCTTATCATCCATCAGAAAGAAGGTGGGACCCTCTGCACCCCTGAAAAGGCGGACATACTGGTGCAAAATGATGTCCCGATACACCTGACCTGTTACAGTTCCTATGTCAAAGACATGCAGAAGTGTACGTGCAGCAATCATAAACCCACCCCACAACATCAAACCACGACCTCCATACAGGTCCCTTTCAAGGACATCAAGGGGTTGGTATCTGGTTCCTGGTTCACGCCAGATGGAAACCCGGTGAGAATCACTGTTCAGACAACATCTGGACTCGTCTGTGAACATAACGTGGAACCAGTGTTCCAATGACATGTACTGTGTTCTTGACACCAGACTTCTCTCCTGTGACCAGGGATCAGTGGGATGCACCTTGAAGATCTCCGGGCGAATAAACCATGTCTGTTCAGTCCTCTGTAGACTGTGTGTCTGGAGACAACTGTTCCAGTGGCTGCGGTAAGGACCCGAGTAAGGCTACTTGCAGTACTCCGTGGCCATCTGCGGACACTGCTGGTGAGATATCGGTCTTCTTGTGGTGTTGTGCACTGTGAATGTTCCGTACTGTAGCCCCTGGACACGTTTCCTGTCTGCTGGAATCGTTGCCATAATCTTGAGATCACACTTTATAATACACGGAGGGTTCGTGCTAGGACCTGCTGTGTTTGACCAGCCTCCAGTTGCCCTAATATTGTACCCATCATAACGTCATCAATATGTGTTCTCTGAGCCATTTTCAACACACAGTCACCATTAGCACATCTGAAAACGTCTGCAGACTTACTCGCTGCACCGTACTCTGACAGTCACCAACACACCTCTGCGTGTGTGGACTGCTGCCAGCGCCACCGTGCGATGACCCGAGGTCAAATGCATCGCATGGTCATAGCCCGACGTGATTTAAACCCGCAAACCACCCACTAGAGAGCTGTTTCACCATGTAAGAGCATTATCCTTAATTTATGAGTCTGAGTGTAGATTACGTTGGACTAAGTGGTCTAGATTTACTAGGGCCTACTGGAAAGTAATGCCTCAGATTTTTTAAAATTGAAAACTCTTAATGATCTTTAAATAAAAACCAACTTTATTAACATTCTGAATCTTTATTCTTCGCATCTATTATTTACAGACCTCTTCTGCTAGAGGACTTCGAAATGTAGCTTGTAACATGGTAGTGTGCAGCTTAAGTATGTCTGTGGGTGAGTAACAGCGTGGTGTAATCGAGTTTCGAATTCGAAGATTTCATCGGCACATGGACCACCCTCTCCTTCAGCAAGACAATGCCAGACCACACACGAGCGCAGCGGGATCTGCATTAATCCGACGCCTTGGATTCACTGTCATCGATCGTCCCGACTGGGCCCCATCCGACTTCTTTCTGTTTCGAGAACTTAAAGAACACCTTAGACAACTTCACCTTGACAGTGATGAAGCGGTGCAAACAGTTGTGGTTCCATCAACAAAGACAATCATTTTACACTGGCGGTATCAACAAACTGGCCTCTCGTTGGAAGAAATGTGCTCGTCAACAGTGTGACTACGTTGATAAATAAATATGTAGACTTGAAGAATAAAGATGTAGAATGTTTAATTCATAAGCTTTAACAGTTTCCACACAACAATATTCAGAGGCCTTACCTCATGGCAAGTCTTCGTATTTTACAAAAAAATGGCTCTGAGCACTATGGGACTTAACATCTATGGTCATCAGTCCCCTAGAACTTAGAACTACTTAAACCTAACTAACCTAAGGACAGCACACAACACCCAGCGTCGTATTTTACAATCTTCCGCTAATGACCCCTTCGCCGGTGGCATTTCGACCCACACCTGAACGCCAGTCTGCCTCCTAGTCTATATCTACAGCTACATCTACATCTACCTTCATACGCCGCAAGCCACCTGACGGTGTGTGGCGGAGGGTACCTTGAGTACCGCTATAGGTTCTCCCTTCTATTAGTCTCGTATTGTTCGCGGAAACAAAGATTGTCAGTATGCCTCCGAGTGGGCAGTAACCTCTGATTTTGTCCTCATCGTCTCTTCGCGAGATATGCGTGCGAGGGAGCAATATACTGCTTGACTCCTCGGTAAAGGTATGTTCTCGAAACTTCAACAGAAGCCCGTACCGAGCTACTGAGCGTCTCTCTTGCAGAGTCTTCCACTGGAGTTTACCTATCATCTCCGTAACGCTTTCGCGGTTACTAAATGATCCTCTAACGAAGCGCGCTGATCTCCGTTGGATCTTCTCTATCTCTTCTATCAACCCTATCTGGTTCGGATCCAACACCAGTGAGCAGTATTCAACCAGTGGGCGAACAAGTGTACTGTAACCTACTTCCTTTGTTTTCGGACTGCATTTCCTTAGGATTCTTCCAATGAATCTCAGTCTGTTATCTGCTTTATCGACGATTAATTTTATATGGTCAGTCCATTTTAGATCACTCCTAATGCCAACTCCCAGATAATTTATGAAATTAACTGCTTCCAGTTGCTGACCAGCTATATTGTAGCTAAATCACAAAGGATCTTTCTTTCTATGTATTCGCAGCACATTACACTTGTCTATTGAGATTCAATTGTCATTCCTTGCACCATTCGTCAATTCGTTGCAGATCCTCCTGCATTTCAGTACAATTTTCCATTGTTACAACCTCTCGATACACTACAGCATCATCCGCAAAAAGCCTATGTGAACTTCCGATGTTATCCACAAGGTCATTTATGTGTATTGTGAATAGCAACGGTCCTACGACACTCCCCTGCGGCACACCTGAAATCACTCTTACTTCGGAAGACTTCTCTCCATTGAGAATGACATGTTGCGTTCTGTTATCTAGGAACTCTTCTATCAAATCACACAATTTGTCTGATAGTCCATACGCTCTTACTTTGTTCATTAAACGACTGTGGAGAACTGTATCAACGGCTTGCAGAAGTCAAGAAACACCGCATCTGCCTGGGAATCCGTGTCTATGGCCCTCTGAGTCACGTGGATGAATAGTGCGAGCTGGGTTTCACACGATCTTCTTTTTCGAAACCCATGCTGATTCCTAAAGAGTAGATTTCTAGTCTCCAGAAAAGTCATTACACTCGAACATAATACGTGTTCCAAAATTCTACAACTGATCGACGTTAGAGATATAGGTCTACAGTTCTGCACGTCTGTTCGACGTCCCTTCTTGAAAACGGGGATGACCTGTGGCCTTTACCAATCTTTTGGAACGCAACGCTCTTCTAGACACCTACGGTACACCGCTGCATGAAGGGGGGCAAGTTCCTTCGCGTACTCTGTGTAAAATTGAACTGTTATCCCATCAGGTCCAGCAGCCTTTCGTCTTTTGAGCGATTTTAATTGTTTCTCCATCCCTCTGTCATCTATTTCGATATCTACCATTTTGTCGTGTGTGCGAGAATCTAGAGAAGGAACTACAGTGCAGTCTTTCTCTGTGAAACAGCTTTGGAAAAAGACACGGGGTATTTCTGCCTTTAGACTGTCATTCTCTGTTTCACTACCATTTTGGTCAGCCGGCCAGGGTGGCCAAGCGGTTCTAGGCGCTACAGTCTGGATCCCCGCTACCACTACGGTCGCAGGTTCGGATCCTGCCTCGGGCATGGATGTGTGTGAAGTCCTTAGGTTAGTTAGGTTTAAGTAGTTCTAAGTTCTAGGGGCTGATGTCCTCAGAAATTAAGCCCCATAGTGCTAAGAGCCATTTTGAACCATTTTGTTTTGATCCACCTACCGCTTTCATAGAAGACCAAAATTTCTATGGATTTTCTGCCAAGCCAGTAAATAGAACTTTACTTTCAAATTCGTTGAACGCCTCTCGCATAGCCCTCCTCAGACTACATTTCGCTTCGTGTAATGTTTGTTTGTCTGCAAGGCTTTGGCTCTGTTTATGTTTGCTGTGAAGTTCCTTTTGCTTCCGTAGCAGTTTTCTAACCCGTTTGCTGTACCACGGTGACTCTTTTCCATGTCTTACGATCTTGCTTGGCACATACTCATCTAATGCATATTGTTCGATGGTTTTGAACTTTGTCCACTGATCCTCAACACTATCTGTACTTGAGACAAAACTTTTGTGTTGAGCCGTCAAGTACTCTGAAATCTGCTTTTTGTCACTTTTGCTAAACAGAAAAATCTTCCTGCCTTTTTAATATTTCTATTTACGGCTGAAATCACCGATGCTGTAACTGCTTTATGATCGCTGATTCCCTGGTCTGCGTTAACTGTTTCAAATAGTTCGGGTCTGTTTGTCACCAGAAGGTCTAATATGTTATCGCCACTAGTCGGTTCTCTGTTTAGCTGCTCAAGGTAGTTTTCAGATAATGCACTTTAAAAAAATTTCACTGGATTCTTTGTCCCTGCCACCCGTTATAAACGTTTCAGCCTCCCAGTCTATATCTGATAAATTAAAATCTCCACCCAAATGTATAACATGGTCGGGAAATATACTCGAAATATTTTCCAAATTTTCCTTCAGGTGTTCTGCCACAACAGCTGCTCAGCCAGAGGGTCTGTAGAGAAATCCAATTACCATGTTTGAGCCTGCTTTAACCGTGACCTTCACCCAAATTATATTTCACGTTTCGGATCTCCGTCAATTTCCTTCGATACTATTGCACTTTTTATCACTATAAACAATCCTCCCGCTGCACTGTCCAGCCTGTCTCTGCGGTATACATTCCAATCTGAGTTTATAATTTCATTACTGTTTACATCTGGTTTCAGCCAACTTTCCGTCCCTAGAACTATGTGGGCGTTGTGACCGTTTATTAATGACAGCAGTTCTGGGACCTTTCTATGGACGCTCCTGCATTTTACTATTGCGATATTAATATTGTCATTCCCTGTTGCGTTTTGCCTACTGCTACCTTATCGCGTCTCAGGTGGCGTCTTTTCGGTCCAAAACAAACACGAAATCTATGGAACACTGTTAATAGTACACGAAAATTAAAGCTTCCTAAAAGCAAAAACACACGGAAAAAGAAGTGACTAGTAAGAAAAAAACAGTTGATACAACAACCAGTTGACCGAACATCTGTCAAAATCAAATTTGTATACATACATTTCTTAACCATGGCTACCATTCAGCAACGGCGCATGTAGAAACTTTATATGATTGGAAAACAACAGCTATCCAGATGCAAAATTGAAGGTTTACTGACCTTTTACCATGATTTCGACAAATATAAATTTATCTTCTTCAGAAGGAAAATGGACTAAAAAAATCACGTATTGACATAAACGGATGTTGAAGCCATAAGGCTCTTGTCTAGTACAGAGTGAGTCTCACCCATAAACATCAGCAGTTACACCGCTTGAGTGAAGGTAGTAGCCCAATACTGCGGGGCTTTTTCTAAGTTTTACAACAAAGCCATACAATATTTGGCTACTACCTTCAATTATGCATTTTAACTGTTTGTATACGTGTGTAACATTTACTTTGTACTAGATAATGGCTTCAATATCCAGTTATGTCAATACGAGTCCATTTTCCTTCTGAAAAACACAAATTTATATTTGTAGAAACCGCGGTGAAGAGTCAATAAACCTCTGATTCAGCAACTAATTCGCTGTTGTTTTCCAATCCTCATAATTACGGAAGATTTTAACAAAATTATTAAACCGTGCGTACCAGAATATATAAGTCCGTGTCTGACACAAGATGACACTTTGTCGATTGGCTGTTAACAAGGAAAGGGAATGTCAGCTGATGCCAGTAGGAACCAAAATTACTAAAGTTGTGTAGGTCGACAACGCACCATTTTTAAACTAAGAAAACTTGGCGCCACGCGCTCCAATTGGCCGTAGGATTGCCCTTCTGCCGTTAGTCGGTTGACGGGCAGCGCTATGGTTGTCGGTTCACACATACAAACCTCTCTTGCACCATCACTCTCCAACGTGATACTCACACGGCAGGCAAATCATTCGCGGTCATAAATGATAATAGCGTAAATAATACGCAAAATACATTAAATTATAGGCACCCCTTCGAACTCGTTCTTGTAACATGAGTATAAATTAAGAATAGACAAGCACTCTTTTCCTGCATTCAAAGTGACATGTAAAGGAGGTTGAAAAACTTTCCACACTAACACTTTGCCTGCATGTCGGCGCTTATACCCCCGCAGCGGAGTCCCCCTGAGTTGGATATAGGCTGCAGCAATGGCCCTCAAACGGAAACTTTTCGATCGCCACTGGTACAAAACTGTCGTGATGTATGGTCACAGCTACAGTCAAAGTTTCCATGAGCAGCTTCTAATCAGACTGGCTGGTGTTAAGCACCCAGACTTATACGTGAAGAAAGTGCCAGATGGATACAACGCAGTATAATACAATTCCTAGAAGCGTAAGTAATATACAGTTAAGTAATGAATCTTATGACTTATCGGCGTGTGTTAATAGAGCTACGCCGGCCGAAGTGGCCTTGCGGTTAAAGGCGCTGCAGTCTGGAACCGCAAGACCGCTACGGTCGCAGGTTCGAATCCTGCCTCGGGCATGGATGTTTGTGATGTCCTTAGGTTAGTTAGGTTTAACTAGTTCTAAGTTCTAGGGGACTAATGACCTCAGCAGTTGAGTCCCATAGTGCTCAGAGCGATTTCAACCATTTTTTTTTTAATAGAGCTACTTGTGGCAAATTTTGTAGTGATTCGGCGGAAATAAGTGAGACTTTGTGTAAGGGAACGAACTTTTAAGCTGTGTAGTTAGCAGTGAGAATGTTACAGCTACTTATATCGTTATTTCAGAGTAAGTGGGTATAGTATTTGATGCTTACGAGGATGATGAAGCTAAGGTTTCTGAGGGCGATATAAATCCTACAGATGATTTAGAGGTGTCTCGGAAGAATAAATAAGTAGATAAGGGGGAAAGTATTTGTTCAGGAGATACTGTTAGTACTGAGTGGCATGGCAAGGAAGAAAGAGACTGCTCTATAAACGATTGGAAATGCCTTGGAAATATTTTGTTTTACGACCTCATAGGTGAAACAGGAGTAATATAACGTAGCAACACGTCTTGAAAGCAGGAAAGACGAAATCGGGGCGAAGGAAGTGTTTAATGAATTGTTTAATGGTGATAGTGAAATTGAAGATGTACCTGATATTGTAATATGTACAATAGATGGGGAAGGGAAAGGAAGGGATATTGAAAATGACCTTTTGAGCGCGCAGTGTTTAGAGAAGGAAGAAATCATCAATGTGCAAACTATATTAGGAATCGAGATGGGTAGTGAAAAAGTAAGTGCACTTTTACATTCTGTTAGTAATGTGTAGGCCGTATCAGAGCAATTTGTAAACAAAACTAAGAGTAGGAAATTTGTAATTTTCCCAGTCAACAGTATTCACATTAAGCCTGCAGTTGGTGGGCTAAGTAAACCCATAAAACATTAAATGCATTGAGGGTTTATTTCTAGTGATTACTGTTTTAGTATGAGATACTTTATAGTGACTAGTTTAGTTAAAGATGTCGTGCTGGGTACACATTTCCTGTGTAAATATAAAATTTATTAGAATTGCGTTGAGAAATACCTTGAATATGAAGTAGAGAATAAGAGAAGGAAGTAATTTGTTAACTGGAGAGCAAAGAGTTGCTCACGCAGTAATTGGTGAAGGTTGGGACAATTGTTATTTTATGTATGAGCGAATAAAAGAAACTACTGAAGCGATTTAAGGTATTTCGAACGAGGAAAAGGAGGAATTAAGTAATTTGTTGAGTCGCTATGAGGAGATTTTATCAGACAAGCCTGGTAGGGTGATGGACTTTGACAGTTAAGACGAGGTCACATGAGCCTATATATCAAAATCATATGTGATTGCTACTGCTGATCGGGAGGCAGTACACGCTAGATTAAATTAGATGTTAGAATGAGACAGTGTGGAATAATGTAGGAGTGATGACTGCAATCCGATTATAATTGTTAAAATTTTAGTAATTTTAGACGCTCGCAAACTCAATAAAGTTGTAGTAAGAGAACCAAATCAGGCAAGCAACATGGAAGAACTCTTACAGAATTTTCTCAATATCTAACTGATGTCGAATTTCGATTTGACCTCTGGATTTTGGCAGATTCCGTTGGCTGAAGGGAGTGGGAGATACATTACTCTCCATTTGAAGGGTGAGTTATCGCTTCAAAGTGGTGCTATTCAGATTAACAACATCTGTTGCTATTTTCGTAAGAGAGCTCAATCACGTACTGGGAAACAGATTAATGAGCAAACTCCTTGTCTATGTGAACGATATTTTGATTGTCACGGAATGTCGGCCCGAACATCCCGAGTTGTTGGAGAAAGTGCTGTTGGTCTTAAGAAATGGAGGAATGACCTTAAAACTCTATTCGTGGGAATTTGCTAGAGCGGAAATTCGGTTTTTAACTCATCTCATTCGAAGGTATTTCGCCAGGCAGTGAAAACTTAAAACGATTTCAGAGTGCTAGAGGCCAACTACCAGAAAACAATGAAAATCATACCTTTGGGGGGGGGGGGGGGTGCAGTTTTTACCGAAAATTCCTGATACTCAGTGACGAGCGTGCAGTAGTAACATGTTATACTACCGCTGTCTAGCTAGGGATAGTTCAGATTGCGGCGTAGGATGTGAGGTGTCTCGGGAAACGTTGATACGAGGAGAGGTAGAACCATAGGAGTTTATCTTTTGCCAGACGACTGTAAAATTAACATGAGCTCGGTTATAGTATTTCTGAAAAAGATACTCGCTGTTATGTTCAATACTTTCCTGCTGTATCTGGAGGGTCGCGAGGTAACGGTGCTATCCGTTCATGAAACCCTTAGTTCTCTTCAGGATAGTAGGCTGCTAAACGATCGTCTTATGAGATGGACAATGTTTTTGCTAAAATTCTGTTCTAACATAAAATATATAAAAGGAACCGAAAATTGTATAGCTGACACATTGTCACGGCTACTATTGAGAAAGAGAGCAGTGATGAGGAAGAAGTAAATGAAGAGTTCCGACTCTTATACACGAAAGGAGTAGAATGGGAAAGAGATATTGTGCTGTTTGCAAGAATATGCGACGATCTCGAAATGACGACCCCAAACTGAAAAATATAAAAACAAACTTTGGCAGCAACGATTACGAAAAGATACCCCGATACTATAAAAGTCGTAAGTGTGTTTTGTTCCGTAGGAAAGACGAGAAAACGGAGCGATGGAGCTGTGAATGTGGAGCAGCTGCGTCCACTTACGTGACGGGTATTACGGGGCACAAATGTGTGTAGACATCATTGAGGAGCACGTGCACGTACACAATCTAGACAGCTGAGTGTGCACTCAGTTGGCTGCTTGTGACAAATGCCAGCGGGTGAAACGTTGACTAACTCCAGGCCGAAATGCAAAGAGTTATCCCCAACAAAGTTAGCGAGTTATTGGCGGTAGCCAGTTGCCGGCCACCCCCAACTGGTCATGGTGGTATGAAGCATATAGTTGTGGTTGTTGATATGTTTTCAAAGTCTGTCTAATTGTATCCGACACGGAAAGCTAATAGCAAAAATTCTGATCGCTAAACTGTAAGAGGATTTATTTACTAAAATAATAAAACCCGAGAGGCTGTTGTCTGGCTGTGGATCGCATTTTACGTCCAAAATGTTCATGAATAATCAGGGCATCAAACACATAAAGATATTGGTATACCACCTGGCAAGTAACCCATGTGAACACTATATGCGAGAAATTGGCTGCCCGTGTAGAGCGTGTGCAAGCAACAAACATTCTAAGTGGACAGAGCTTATCAAATTACTTAAAGACGGATTAAATAGTGTTAAGGGTAGTGCTACAGGTACTCGCCACTATAAATAATGACAGAAAGCAAGCCGAAGTGGGTTTCCCACCAGGTCAGTCACTAACCACAGCCGCAAGAGAGGAGGCAGTACAAGCTCGTATGGGGAAGATGGCAAAGGAAAGAAAAATGTGACATGATGGGCATGACAAGAAGATTAAGTACAAGTTTCGGAATCGCATCTTCGTGAAAACCAAAGAAAAATCTAGTGAGAAAGAAAGCTCTTTCACTGTACTACGGACCGTTTGTTTCCGCTGAATACACACACCCAGGCTAAAGTATCCTGTATCGGGAGACTTCCTGGGGCTAAGAAACGTGACACAGCTGCGATTGTGCATAGAAAGAAGAACATAGTATGTGTGTTGAAATGTGTGTAATTTTCATGCGTAGTTGATTAGAAATTTGGGATCTATTCTTGTCTACATCTACATCTACATTTATACTCCGCAAGCCACCCAACGGTGTGTGTGGGACGGCATTTTACGTGCCACTGTCATTACATCCCTTTTCTGATCCAGTCGCGTATGGTTCGCGGGAAGAACGACTGTCTGAAAGTCTCCGTGTGCGCTCGAATCTCTCTAATTTTACATTCGTGACCTCCTCGGGAGGTATAAGTAGGGGGAAGCAATATATTCGATACCTCATCCAGAAACGCACCCTCTCGAAACCTGGACAGCAAGCTACACCGCGAAGAAGAGCGCTTCTCTTGCAGAGTCTGCCACTTGAGTTTGCTAAACATCTCCGTAACGCTATCACGGTTACCAAATAACCCTGTGACGAAACGCGCCGCTCTTCTTTGGATCTACTCTATCTCCTCCGTCAACCCGATCAGGTACGGATCCCACACTGAAGAGCAACACTCAAGTATAGGTCGAACGAGTGTTTTGTAAGCCACCTCCTTTGTTGATGGACTACATTTTCTAAGCACTCTCCCAATGAATCTCAACCTGGTACCCGCCTTACCAAGAATTAATTTTATATGATCATTCCACTTCAAATCGTTCCGCACGCATACTCCCAGATATTTTACAGAAGTAACTGCTACCAGTGTTTGTTCCGCTATCATATAATCATACAATAAAGGGTCTATGTATTCGCAATACATTACATTTGTCTATGTTAAGGATCAGTTGCCACTCCCTGCACCACGTGCCTATCCGCTGCAGATCTTCCTGCATTTCGCTACAATTTTCTAATGCTGCAATTTCTCTGTATACTACAGCATCATCCGCGAAAAGCCGCATGGAACTTCCGACACTATCTACTAGGTCATTTATATATATTGTGAAAAGCAATGGTCCCATAACACTCCCCTGTGGCACGCCAGAGGTTACTTTAACGTCTGTAGACGTCTCTCCATTGATAACAACATGCTGTGTTCTGTTTGCTAAAAACTCTTCAATCCAGCCACACAGCTGGTCTGATATTCCGTAGGCTCTTACTTTGCTTATCAGGCGACAGTGCGGAACTGTATCGAACGCCTTCCGGAAGTCAAGGAAAATAGCATCTACCTGGGAGCCTGTATCTAATATTTTCTGGGTCTCATGAACAAATAAAGCAAGTTGGGTCTCACACGATCGCTGTTTCTGGAATCCATGTTGATTCCTACAGAGTAGATTCTGGGTTTCCAAATACGACATGATACTCGAGCGAAAAACATGTTCTAAAATTCTACAACAGATCGACGTCGGAGATATAGGTCTATAGTTTTGCGCATCTGCTCGACGACCCTTCTTGAAGAGTGGGGCTACCTGTGCTGTTTTCCAATCATTTGGAACCTTCCGTTCCTCTAGAGACTTGCGGTACACGGCTGTTAGAAGGGGGGCAAGTTCTTTCGCGTACTCTGTGTAGAATCGGATTGGTATCCCGTCAGGTCCAGTGGACTTTCCTTTGTTGAGTGATTCCAGTTGCTTTTCTATTCCTTGGACACTTATTTCGATGTCAGCCATTTTTTCGGTTGTGCGAGGATTTAGAGAAGGAACTGCAGTGCGGTCTTCCTCTGCGAAACAGCTTTGGAAAAAGGTGTTTAGCATTTCAGCTTTACGCATGTCATCCTCTGTTTCAATGCCATCATCATCCCGGAGTGTCTGGATATGCTGTTTGGAGCCACTTACTGATTTAACGTAAGACCAGAACTTCCTAGGATTTTCTGTCAAGTCGGTGCATAGAATTTTACTTTCGAATTCACTGAACGCTTCACGCATAGCCCTCCTTACGCTAACTTTGACATCGTTTAGCTTCTGTTTGTCTGAGAGGTTTTGGCTGCGTTTAAACTTGGAATGAAGCTCCCTTTGCTTTCGCAGTAGTTTCCTAACTTTGTTGTTGAACCACGGTGGGTTTTTCCCGTCCCTCACAGTTTTACTCGGCACGTACCTGTCTAAAACGCATTTTACGATTGCTTTGAACTTTTTCCATAAACACTCAACATTGTCAGTGTCGGAACAGAAATTTTCGTTTTGATCTGTTAGGTAGTCTGAAATCTGCCTTCTATTACTCTTGCTAAACAGATAAACTTTCCTCACTTTTTTTATATTCCCATTAACTTCCATATTCAGGGATGCTGCAACGGCCTTTTGATTACTGATTCCCTGTTCTGCATTTACAGAGTCGAAAAGTTCGGGTCTGTTGTTATCAGTAGGTCCAAGATGTTATCTCCACGAGTCGGTTCTCTGTTTAATTGCTCGAGGTAATTTTCGGATAGTGCACTCAGTATAATGTCACTCGATGCTCTGTCCCTACCACCCGTCCTAAACATCTGAGTGTCCCAGTCTATATCTAGTAAATTGAAATCTCCACCTAAGACTATAACATGCTCAGAAAATTTATGTGAAATGTATTCCAAATTTTCTCTCAGTTGTTCTGCCACTAATGCTGCTGAGTCGGGAGGTCGGTAAAAGGAGCCAATTATTAACCTAGCTCGGTTGTTGAGTGTAACCTCCACCCATAATAATTCACAGGAACTATCCACTTCTACTTCACTACAGGATAAACTACTACTAACAGCGACAAACACGCCAACACCGGTTGCATGCAATCTATCCTTTCTAAACACCGTCTGTGCCTTTGTAAAAATTTCGGAAAAATTAATCTCTGGCTTCAGCCAGCTTTCTGTACCTATAACGATTTCAGCTTCGGTGCTTTCTATCAGCGCTTGAAGTTCTGGTACTTTACCAATGCACCTTCGACAGCTTACAATTACAATACCGATTGCTGCTTGGTCCCCGCATGTCCTGACTTTGCCCCGCACTCTTTGAGGCTGTTGCCCTTTCTGTACTTGCCCGATGCCATCTAACGTAAAAAATCGCCCAGTCCACGATACACAACCCCTGCTACCCGTGTAGCCGCTTGCTGCGTGTAGTGGACTCCTGACCTATCCAGCGGAACCCGAAACCCCACCACCCTATGGCGCAAGTCGAGGAATCTGCAGCCCACACGGTCGCAGAATCGTCTCAGCCTTTGATTCAGACCCTCCACTCGGCTCTGTACCAAAGGTCCGCAGTCAATCCTGTCGACGATGCTGCAGATGGTGAGCTCTGCTTTCATCCCGCTAGCGAGACTGGCAGTCTTCACCAAATCAGATAGCCGCCGGAAGCCAGAGAGGATTTCCTCCGATCCATAGCGACACACATCATTGGTGCCGACATGAGCGACCACCTGCAGATGGGTGCACGCTGTACCCTTCATGGCATCCGGAAGGACCCTTTCCACATCTGGAATGACTCCCCCCGGTATGCACACGGAGTGCACATTGGCTTTCTTCCCCTCTCTTGCTGCCATATCCCTAAGGGGCCCCATTACGCGCCTGGTGTAAAGAACAATCTCGGTGAATTTAAGGTGTATATAAGAAGTATGGAGGCACAACGTAGTGCAAGGAGATTGTCGACATTGCCTGTACGACTCTTGGTGCATGGAGATGGGAAGAACGTAAATTGTTTTGTTATTTGTGAAAGAGAAGACTAAATTGTGCTGTACATAACATTTGGGGGAAGTTTCAAGGATTATTTATATATTACCTGTATTATTTTTGATCGGCTTCTCGTGAAATATTTGTACTTTATTTGTAATTATTGTTCGCACAAAATTTGGTGCATGGAGTTCATCAGAAATCATTAAAATTTTAATTGAGTGTAGGAGCGTAAGCTAAGTTTCTGCGGTTATACTACATGGGTTAATTATATAACGTATGTTATTTTGGAAGGGTTTTTGATAGATCTATATGAGTAAAATTATAGGGATAAATTATAGCGATAAACTGTAGCTTAGTGCAAATAAGAGTGAATATTTGCTGAATTTGTGATCTAGTTATACACCGAGTTCAAAATGAAACTTAAACAGGCGATTTTGGCATAGGGTACTGCTAGTTCCAAAGTTTTTAATTAGGTGTGGTGAAATGGTAGAGTAATTATAAAATGGTGGTTGCTTTATGGTATCGAACAAGTTTCATAGCACGAAAGACGGGTTTCCTAATGGGAACACGGACACAATTTTTAAAATAGCGAGCTGAGTCAAATGTGTTTTGCCTACACTGTAAATCAATCTTTTGAGGCTATCCTGTTTGTGAAGGTCGTTCGGTGCCTAATCTTTGGGATTTGGAAGACATATGATTATTGCAAACTAAAGCACAGTTGTATTTCTAGACAGCTATCGTTCTTCAGCACTGATTGTGACCGCAGGTTGACGCATGTTTCGGCGCATTACTGGGCCAAGGGCATCATGTATTTTGGCCGAGACGCCTGTACTACGAACCATCTAATCTTCGATGCTGGAACAGCAATTGTTTGTCGTGTTGCTGATGGTGTGACGGTACAATGTGATCAAAGTAAAAAATTGATATCAAAGGAACGTAAACGTGCTAAAATCTTTTGAAAAGATACAGCTGGCTCAAAACTAAGATAAATGTATATGTTTATTTGCACCTTGAATTAACATGCCATAATATTACAATTTTTGTTACATTTATAAACTTAATAACATGACACATCCTAGGAGGTACATGTTGTTTCATATACGATCACAAAGATGCTTCCTCCATTGTTCTAACATGGAAGTAGGATATCCCATTTATTATATCATGCATGTAGTTATTATCTTATTTCTGCCAAATACGGTGCTGCTTCATGTGCCAAGTTATCTAGCTAATGTGCCACATTAAGTGGAGGCGTGTAACATAACGTGTATGTAGGCGAGCTGATTAGCTGCCTAAAATAGCTATGAGGTAAGGTGTATTTGAAGTATAGCTGAAAGCTGCTCGGCCCAGGGCTCAGAGGAGGCCACAGCGGCTGCCCCAGGCCAGCCCGGGACGAAGACGGGATGTGGGTAAATGCCACCAGAGCGGAGCTGGAAAGTGGCGGAACATGGAATAGCGAGCAATGGAGAACTTTGAGACAAACTGTAATACGGCTTCTTACACCTCTTCAATACGCTATACCGATTTACAATCAAATATTAATGTAAATCTGAGTACATTGTCAATCGCGGAGAAATGATGTGCATCCTATGACACAACAATATTTTAATATCTTTAAAACTACAGATAATAATATTCCACAGTGAATAAATATTTAACAATGAACCTCGGAATTAACAACTTCCAATTAATTCAGACAATTTCAACAAATGATACATCAGGTGACACTATTGCACTATAGCTATCATTACTGGAAGCTAGGTATCTGTACTTATTTTATTTATTGATGTACAATTGTCTTTTGTATCTTTTTCATTATGCAAAAGTTTGTCAGAACACCATTCTGTCTACATTTACACAACTAAGGAATATACCTTGAATACCTCACACATTGTCATGCTTGTATAGTTATTTAATGAATGGTTTATGGTTTTGTCAGTAACTTTATTTAAATGTTGATTGCAAGTGCTATTAAAAAACTGTGGTAACTTAAAAGAGGTCAGTCGCATAGGTTAGCGGAGACCACAGTTGAAAACAGTACCAAAAGATGCCTCTATCAAGAAAGCACAAGTAACTGTTTAAATAATATACAGGGTGAGTCACTAAATATTGTCACATAGACTACCTCCGAAAGTATGAAAGTAGCTGAAAGTTTGTGAGACAAATGTTGCTTGGGACAACGGGAGCCATAATATGACGTTGGTTTTTTGTTGCAAGGTGGGATCTCGTCAGAGATAAGAAGGTCAACTTTGTTTCTTTTTTTTTAATGGGATGCTATAGTTTGGTACTTACTTTCTGATAGCGGCTATCAAGACGAAGCCAATGATGTGTAACGGTAAGGTCTTTGGTCAACGAAGGTAAAAAAGGTGGCATGAACGTCTATTTACCAGAAGGTGTTCGAAGTGATGACCATTGGTATTAATGCAGTGCTGCAATCTTCTTATCATGGATTGAGTGGTATTTCTTATCACTTTGGCACTTATCGAAGCACATGATCTGACAATTCTCTCCCGTACATCGTGCAAATAGTAAATATTCGCCGAATACGGTCTATCTATCCATCTAACGTGCCACTGAGATGTGAACACTATTCGACGGTTTCGCAGTATGACATTAATAGGAAAGGTAAGACTAGTATCATGGAATCAAGCGAATGTGAATGATGTATTCCTTCGAAGAACAAGTCGATATGCTTCTCATTTACAGGGAATACCAACGAAATTCAGTGAGAGCTAGAGATTTATACGCTGAAAGATATCCTCAACGTGCTCACCCTACACGTCGTACATTTAACTATGCCTATGATAAATTGAGAACAACTGGATATTTAACGCATCGGAAACATATCCAGCTGAAGGGAGTCACTAACGAGGAAACGGAAACTGGTACTCTTGCCACAGTGGGTCAAGATCCTTGTGTTAGTTCACGTAAAATCGCAAGGCAATCTGGCATGAGCCAGAGTAGTGTTGTTCGTGTTCTGCATCGCCATAAATATCATCCTTACCATATCAGTCTCCACCAAGAGTTCACTGGTACGGATTGTATGCGTCACATTGAATTCTGCCAGTGGGCTCAACTTCAGATTCAGAGGGTTGACACATTTATTAATTTGATTTTATTTACTGACGAAACTACATTCATGAAACATGGAAATGTTAATTTTCATAACGAGCATTATTGGGCAACTGAAAATCCATGTTGGCTGTGGCAAATTGCACACCAAAAACGGTGTAGGTGAATGTATGGTGTGGGATTCTGGAGGACAGAATTACAGGCCCCTATTTCATCGAAGGAAATCTTAATCGTAGCAAGTACACCACATTTCTGTAAAAAACATTAGATCTGTTATTGGAAGAAATACCTTTACGAACAAGGAACAGAATGTGGTATCAACATGATGGGTGTCCGGCACTTTTTTCGCTGATGGCTAGAAATGAATTGGAGAGACAATTCCCAAATCGACATGGGTATGGTACCGCGTCATAATGTATGAAACTACTGCTGGTGGATAAAAACCAACGTTTCGGCCAGATGGTTGGATTGGATTGGGCGCGGAGGAGATGTGTCGTGGCCGGCTCGTTCACCAGACTTGACGCATCTGGATTATTTCTTGTAGGGATACGTAAAAGAGATTGTTTATAAAGACGTTCCAACTACATCTGAAGATATGCGAGAGAGAATTGTCAGAGCATGTGCTTCGATAAGTGCCGATGTAATAAGTAATACCACTCAATCCATGATAAGAAGACTGCAGCACTGCATTGATACCAATGGTCATGACTTCGACCACCTTCTGCAAATGGACGTTCATGCCACCTTTGTACCTTCGTTGATCTTCAAAGACCTTACTGTTACACATCACTGGCTTCGTCTCGATAGCCGCTATCAGAAAATAAGTACCAAACTAAAGCCTCCCACTTAAAAACAAAGTTAACTTTGTTATCTCTGACGTGACGCCATCTTGCAAAAAAAAAAAAAAAAAAAAAAAAAAAAAAAAAAAAAAAAAAAAAAAAAACATCGTCTTATTATGGCCCGCGTTGTCCCATGCAACATTTGTCCCACAAACTTTCCAGCTCCTGTCACACTTTCGGAGCTATTCTTGGTGGCGATACCTAGTGACTCAACCTGTATAACGACAATCTGTTGTCATTTAGCATGAGCACAGTTCCACAAGAATACTGGCTTACTTATTTATGGACAATCTTTTACTTATAATTATTGTAAATTATCTGAGTGTGAAAGCATGTTTATAACATTTATTTATTTAAATATTGTAGTAATATATTAGTTTAGTATGGGAAAGTGGTAAAGATGAATCACATCATGTCTGTAGAGTTGAAGGACGATGTAGTAGAACACCACAGAGGTCAGTTGCAGACTGGACTTTTCCAGGTGATGAGCTCAAGGCAGAGATTCTGACCGCTTTGTGTCGACTGCTGGAAGAAGGCGGACGTGCCTATGGTAACATGTGTGATTTAGTCATATAGGTGATTGATTCTGAACGGTGAACGATTGCTACTATACATCAACTCCGAAGGGACCATGTATTTCGTAAGGTCTGAATGTGAAGCAGAGTGGAACTCTTTTGCCACTTGATTTACGGAACTGAAAATAGGCAGACAATGAATTACTACCCTTCATATCGCATATGTTAATTTGTGACCCATCATGTAGAACTCTGAACTACTTTGATGTGGTGACTCTTTGCTGTATTGTGATCGCGATATGGACTTACTTTTCGCGAGTTTTTATGACTATTTAGTTCGGAGAGATTTCTACCATTTGCGTATTGCTTTCAACGTAACCTTACTTCGTGATATAAGGGTATTTTCTGTCTACATTTTAACTAAATATCGTAGGACCACTTCCCATTTATTTGAGATGTCCTTTCTTGAATGAACATTATTCAACGTAATTCTCTGCCACCTGCATCAGCTACAGACGTCAGAATAGAATTCTTGTTATTCAGTTATTCATTTAACTCATATTTTGCATTCCTGTGTACTTTATTAACTCGCAATTTCACCGACTATCTGACTACAGGATCACAGTTACACATTATTTGCCATCTTGTTTGAATTTTCCTCCCGATGTAACGGAATTATTTCCACATCTATCATATCATTCTCGTGTACCGTTTAGTATTTCTTACTGGTAATAAATAAACCGTTCCGATATTATGTTAACTTTGATAACGTTTCTTGATACAATTCGTTTGCGCTGGGTTCCGCTAGCATGAAGACGCGCCGTAATACAGCTCATAGAGGGAGACAGTTTCTCGCCGCGGAAGGTATGTAAACTTTTAAATAAGGCTGCCCGTGTTATGCAGTGGGCGTTTCCGGAATTCCAGCCGGCCGTTCGTGGACGTGCAGGATACGCTAGCCGCTCCCGGTATGCGACCACATCTGGCTCCACACATCCGACGAATTCCCAGTTCAGGCCACTGTCTGTGTGGTTTTAGCTTTGCGACGAAAAACAGGACAAATTACATTCCATTGTAAGTATTTCCAAATACTCACCGGTCGATAGGTACCACAAACCATTGTATTTTTGTATGCGGGTAGAGGATAAACAGTTCTATATTCTTTTATCGCAGGAAAGCTTACATTTTGATGTCGAGATAAATAAATTTTCGTAAATTCAAGGGATGGAGTCTAGACAGATAGGCTCTTCGTAAAAGTTGTGCCATAACTGGCACTCTAGATCCGCAGAAAATACAGTTCACCTTCCGTCCGAGACATGACCATTTATCGGGTCTTGAGAACATATAGATCTAAATAGCACTCCTAAAGCAAAATCTAGAGGTACATTCGGATAATGTACCTCTAGCAGGAAAGCTTGCATTTTGATGTCGAGATAAATAAAATTTCGTAAATTCACGGGATGGAGTCTAGACAGATAGGCTCTTCGTAAAAGGTGTGCCATAACTGGCACTCTAGATCCGTAGAAAATACAGTTCACCTTCCATCCGAGACATGGCCATTTATCGGGTCTTGAGAACATATAGTTCTAAGTAGCACTCCTAAAGCAAAATCTAGAGGTACATTCGCAGAATAAATAAAAAAGTTCATGGCAGGGAATACATTATGGAGATTTCCATGCTGTAGGGGAGACTTCATTACCCTTTTGGGATACAATGTGGTCAAGCTGACACTGAAAGTAAAGTCAAATGTTTACAAAATAGTACGAACTGTCGTTCAATTGTTAGGATTCTATGAATATTGACAGAACCATTCAAAAATAGCATACTGTGTAAATTTCTGATCAGAAAAATTCTCCAATTACGGAAATGTAGAAATATGAGGAGCCGTTGGACGGACATCACTTCGGGATAAGTGAAGGTATCATAGTAGAAAAGAAATTCTGTACATATTTCAAAAAAGTCTATGATCAATGTGAAGACAACTTTTATGACAGTTTGTAGGCCTACAGAAGCTCTTCGATAATCTAATGAAGTATTCAGAATCCAGAAAATAATGAGTTACTTACGGATTTTACTATAAGGAAACGGACCTAATAAAACTGCTACGTTACGCATTTTATGTTAATATTTATGCAAGGGCACTGAAGCTATATTAATAAACAACTAATCAGTTGCAAAATGTAAGGTTTATTTAAAGCACTTGGCCGTGATTTCAAGGTTTGTAAAAGTGTCCTACTCACACAGAAAATAGTGATGATGCGTTATCATTTCCCTTCCGAAGAAGTTTTCATAAGCTTTGAACCCATGGTCAAGGGCTTTAAACAAAACTTCCATTTTGCAACTGTTTGGTTGTTTATTATTTCTTCACGAAGATTGTATCCTACGGTTGCTGCATTAGATATGCACAAAATTTTAAAATTTATGCATGACTCTTTTATCACCAGAATTAAGAGAAAATGTCAAGTGAGGAACAAAATTGCAAGTGGAGCAGACACCAGCACTGTGGTTTCCAGATCATAATTCCTGTAGGCTACATTATAAATAAGACCCCAGAAAAATTGTAAAATGGAGTACAGAGCCCAGTTAGAGCTCGGATTAGGAATCAGCAAAGGAATACTATCGTGATGGTGAACAGAGGAACAGTACAGTAACTACCTTGACATCAGACAAGAGAAGGCACAATAAGAAGTGAAATACTCCTGCTACTTAGGAAGCTGGGCCACGCAAGACGTTTTATGTAAAAAGACACAGGCGGAAAAGGAAACGGCCAACAAAAGAGATTTATCATTTTACCAAATACTAAAACCGATATAAAGAACAATTATACACTACCTGTTTTCAGTCATCAGTCTTCTGACTAGTTTGATGCGAACCGCCACGAATTCATCTCCAGTGCCAGTCTCTTAATCTCAGAGTAGCACCTGCATTATTGTTGGATGTATTCCAATCTCTTCCTTCCTCTAGCGTTTTTGCCCTCTACAGCTCCCTCTAGTACAGTGAAGTCATTCCCTGATGTCTTAACACGTGTCTTATCATTGGGTTCCTACTTCTTGTCAGTGTTTTCCATGTATTCCTTTCCTCACCGATTCCGCGGTGAGCATCCTCTTTCCTTGCCTTACCAGTTCATCTACTTTTCAAAAACATTCTGTAACACCACAACCCAAATGCTTAGATTCTCTTCTGTTCCAGTTTACCCCTAGCCCATGCGATGCTATGCTCCTGACGTACATTCTGAGAAATTTCTTCCTCATATTAAGTCTGATGTTTGATATTAGCAGACCAGGAATGCGTTTTTTGCCAGAAATGGCCTATTTTTGTGCCTTCTTTGCTCCACCCATCATGGGTTATTTTGCTTCCAAGGTAACAGAATTCCTTAACTTTGTCCGTAATCCCAAAGTCTAATATTTATTCCGCAATTCGCTGTTCTCATTTCTGCTACTTCTCGATACTTTTGTCTTACTTCGATTTACTCTCAGTCAGTATTCTGTGGTGTTAAACAGTTCATTACGTTCAACAGATCTTTTCCACTTTCACCTACGACAGCAATGTCATCAGCGAATCTTATCACTGATATCCCTTCATCTTGAATTTTAATACCACTTTTGAAATTTTCTGTTCTTTCCGTCATTGTTTCTTCAGGATATAGATTGAACAGTAGGACTGAAAGACATCTCTGTCTTATACCCTTTTTAATCCGAGCGCTTCGTTCTTGATCTTCCAGTGTTGCTGTTCCCTCTTGGTTCTTGTACACATTGTATATCAGCCGTCTTTTCTTATAGTTTATCGCCATTTTTCTCAAAATTTCGAAAGCCTTGCACCATTTGACACGGTCGAACGCTTTTTCTAGGTCGACAAATCCTATGAGTGTTCCTTGATTTTTCTTCAGTCTGCTTCCGTTATCAACTGCATAATCAGAACTCCCTCTCTGTTGCTTTTATCTTTCCGAAACCTAACTGGTCGTCCTCTAACTGATTCCCAATCTTCTTTCCCATTTTTCTGTGAATTATTCTTGATAGAAACTTAGTTTCATGAGCTGGTAAGCCGATTATCGGCCTCTTGCTACCTTTGTAACTGTGTGGATGATGTTTGTCCGAAAGTATGACGGTATATCACCAGTGTCATACATTCTGCATACCAAATGGACAGTTGTTTTGTTGATACTACCCCGTAGGGGGCAATGTTATCCATCCTTTCTGTCTTATTTGATCTCAATTCGTCGAAAATTCTTTTAAATTCTAATAGTGGATCCCCTATCTCTTTCCTGTCGACTGCTGCTTCTTCTTCTATCACGTGATCAGATAAGTTCTTCTTCTTACAGAGGCCTCCAACGTATTTCCACCTATCCACTCTATCCTCTGCATTTAACAGCGAAATTCCCACTGCACACTTAAATTTTATCGCCCTTACTTTAATTTCACAATTTCTCTATCTCTTCATCTTCTATTTGAGACATCGGGATGTATGACAGGACTATTGTTGTCGGCGTTGGTTTGTTGTAGAACCTAGTAAGAGCAACGCTATCGGTGAACTGTTGACAGTAACTCACTCTCTGCCCTATCTTCCTATTAATAACGAATCTTACTCCCGTTACGCCACTTTCTGCTGCTGTTGATATTATCCTATACTCGTCTGACCTGAAAACCTTGGCCGGTCGGTGTGGCCGAGCGGTTCTAGGCGCTTCAGTGCGGAACCGTGCGAGTGCTACGGTCGCAGGTTGGAATCCTGCCTCGGGCATGGATGTGAGTGATGTCCTTAGGATAGTGAGGTTTAAGTACTTCTAAGTTCTATGGGACTGATGACCTCAGATATTAAGTCACATAGTGCTCAGAGCCATTAGAACCATTTGAAAACCTTGACTTCTTCCCATTTCACTTCACTGATCCCTACTACAGCTAGACTGTGCCTTGGCACTTCCCTTTTCAGATTATCTAGCTTTCCAACCACGTTGAAACTTCTATCCCGATTCGTAGAACATCACCCTTTGCTTGTCACTAAAGATACTCTATTGGAGTGGAATAGTAGAACGTGTTGCTTAAGAAAGACGTGAAAATTAAAGTGGTCTGGGAAACTAAAGTGTATAGATATTACGAAGAATAGGTAGGAAATATTTCAACGGAATACACCTAACAGGGCAAGTCAGTGTATCGTCTGTTAGAGCATTCATGAAAAATTAATATCTCCGTGGAAGGAGCAGAAGTAGAGAAGAATTTATGGGCGAAAGACTGGAAAGTGGCAAACACATTATCTCTCATGTTGTATATAATACATACCCAGATTTTAGCATTATTAAAATTTAAAAAATAATAATTGTCATATTAAGGTGTGATGATTAATTTCAGTTGACTGAGCAACCTTGTTCATATACGAGAACAAGTAAAGAACAGAAACTCATCATAATTTAAATTTAGGAAGCGAACGTCGATCTTATAAAAGTAATAACATTCCACTCACGGTAAAATATATGTCAGCATACAGCGTAAATAACGGGCCACTCATTTATGTACGCGATGATGGCGCCCGATAGCCACCCAGATGGGTTCGATAGGATTTACATCAGGCGAATTTGATCGCCGATACATCAGCGTGAGTTCATTATAATGTTCCTCAAACCACTGTTGCACGTTACTGGCTCCGAGACACGGATAGTTATGCTACTGAAAGATGACACCGCCATCGAGGAAGCCATCAAGCACGAAGGGATGTAAGTTGCTCGCAGCTGTCAGCGTGTGGTCGATTATTAGTACAACTCCCACGCAAGCACAAGATAATTTCTCCCATAGCATAATACTGCTCTCACCAGCCACAGGCCTTGGCGCGCTGCACATTTCGAACCGCAGTTCACCTTGATGACGACGTTTGTGGAGACGACCAGCGTCCTGGTGTAGTAAAAATGTGATTCTGCCGAAGAGCCGAAATTTTTACATCTATCGACTGTCGAATTCCGATGATCCCGTGCCCACTGCAGTTGTAACTGACGATGTCGTTGCGTCAACAAGTGAACACGTAGGAGTGGTTGTGACGTTCGCCTGCTTTATTGCATCGTTGGTTGTCCTCGGTGTCGACATACTGCATTGCAACACTGGCTGAAAAATAGGGAGGTGGAAGTTCAACACTACTACTATCAATGATGTGGCCGACAGGTGCACGTCTGCGTTACGTGGTTCTTTACTTTCACTGTTCAGGACCACCCAATATTACACAGTTGTAAGGCCAGTTAACTACTCATTAATAGTTTGCTGGCATACTTCATCATACTGCTATAATAGTTTACCATTGAACATCTAAGAGCAGAAAAACCTAACCACGCAGTTCACAGTCTTTCAAATAAATTTAACACTGTCATTGCTTTAACACATGGCCTATTTTTGTTACACTTATTTCACGGTTAAGTTGATGCATTGTTGTCCTAACCAACACAGGTTTCTTGTCTGAAACTCGGCGATGGACTGACTGTCTCATAACCAAAAATCGGGCGCTTATGTATCATCACAATAATAGGCACTGAAACTACACATTGTTTGTGATTCTTGAGTTTGTCCCGGCGTATTTGAAAAGTTGCGCCACCGTAGATGTCGTTTGCTAAGTACTCTTGCCTTTCTAAAGAAATGTCGTTACGAGAATGTTGTTCCAAATTTTGCTAAGGTTATGCATGACATCGATTCTGCAGCAGCTAAGAGAATCAAGAAACGAGCCAGCCTCGCATTGGTATGTGAGAGAGTGCAATTCACCCGCCGGAGCCTTGAGTTTATCTCACAGGAATTACTCAAACTACATTTGCAACTGGCTAGTATGTTCACTTCTTGTTCCTGGGATTGGATTGATGGTGTCACCTGGGTGTCAGCTGATTCCGCCCATAAGAAGGCCACGGGACGTCAGACAGCTAAGTTCTCACGTCTCCTTGACAAACCATCTCTGCAGGTTCCGTGCAAGACTGTCATCAATTTGAGTGGCATGGTGTTGAGTGATGATGCGGTCTCGGTTTTGCAGAAAGGTCTCAACTTCGCTCCCACCCCCAAGTTCATTCCGGTCGCAGAAATTGTTAGTGCCGTTGAACAGGTTGCAGCTCGACTTCCGCCAGAATCAGCCGAGGAAATACGTCGTGAAACTTGTCGTGCGTTGACGAAATCCAAGCCGATGAAGTCAAATATCAGCAGTAAAGAGAGGGCGGCCATTCGTGATCTGAGGGAGCGCTCTGAAATTGTTGTCTTACCGGCTGACAAAGGCAATGCTACAGTTGTTGTCTCCCATAAGGACTACACTGATAAGATGCAGAGCCTGCTAAATGACGATTCCTACCGGAAGATCAGCGTTGACCCTACATAGAAGGTGGAGAACAAGACGAGGGCGCTTCTCAAGGACGCAGATTTACCGGAGGGTGACGCTAAGAAATTGTTACCCCAAGGTCAGGTACCGCCTAGACTATATGGACTCCCGAAGGTTCACAAAGAGGGGGTACCATTACGCCCCATTGTCAGCAACATCAGGGCACCTACATATTTGTTGGCCAAATACCTGACGGGAATATTAAGTCCTTATGTGGGTAAATGCCCTCATCACATCCGTAATTCCGTGGATTTTGTTAAACGCCTTGATAGCTTCAGGTTGGATGAGTCAGATATCATGGTGAGTTTTGACGTCGTTTCCTTGTTTACGAGGGTACCCCTGCGAGAGTCACTAGAATTGATTAGTCAGAAGTTTGACGAGAAGATCACTGAACTTTTTAGGCATGTCTTGACTTCCACGTATTTTCTTTTTAATGGAGAATACTACGAACAAACGGAGGGAGTCGCCATGGGTAGCCCACTCTCACCGGTGGTAGCGAATTTGTACATGGAGAACTTCGAGGAGGAAGCCCTGTCGTCATCCGTACCTACCTGCTTTTTCCGTTACGTGGACGACACGTTCGTCATCTGGCCACATGGTATGGATAAACTCCTTGACTTCCTTACACATCTAAACTCCATACACCCTAACATCAAATTCACTATGGAGACTGAAACGGAGGGTAAATTACCTTTCCTTGACGTCTTGGTCAAGAGAAGGGCTGACGGCACGCTAGGTCATGGCGTGTATCGGAAGACTACGCACACTGATCTGTATTTGCACGCAGACAGCTGCCACCACCCTTCACAGAGGAATGGGGTACTTAAAACTCTAGTACATAGGGCGCGCACTATCTCTGACGCAGAGAATCTACCCCAGGAATTGGAATATCTGAGAACTGTATTTCGAAAAAATGGGTACTCAGAGTGGCAGATTCAACGTGCTCTCCGCCCAACCACTGCAGCACAACCTGTTGAGATGGATGAAGTCACGAGGGAGGAGGTAGGCACTGCATTTATTCCATACCCAGGCGCACTCTCGGGGAAAATCGCCCGCATTCTGAAGAAACACCGGGTCGGAACTGTGTTTTGTCCTCCAAATAAAACTCGTGCACTAGGGGGAGCGCCAAAGATGACCTCGGTTTGAGGAAGGCCGGCGTGTTCCAGATTCCGTGTCAATGTGGCAAGTCGTATATTGGTCAGACGATGCGTACAGTCGATGATCGATGCCTTGAACACCAGAGGCACACTCGACTGATGTATCCGAGCAAGTCGGCGGTCGCTGAACATTGTTTGTCGGAAAATCACGCCATGGAGTATGACCGCACGAGGATTCTGGTACAGACGTCGAGATACTGGGACAGCGTTGTTAGAGAGGCCATCGAAATTCGCACCAATGACGACCTCATAAACCGTGACTGTGGCTATAATCTTAGCAAGGCTTGGGAACCAGCGATCGGGTTAATCAAGAGTAAATCGAGCAAACGTATAGTTGTGACGACCACGGTGGACAGAGCCATCACACCGACGTCATCTCAGACGCCGTCGCAATCTGTTTCACCGCGTGACCGTGGCGCAGGGCGCGGACGGCGGAGGGAGCGCGCCGCGGGCGGAGGGTATTTAAATCGGCCGCCGCCGCGACCGAACCCAGTTCCCTCTGAGCAGCCATAGCGTACGGATCTCCGTGCCGGCACGTTCACAGGAGCTCAGTCCGTCAGTTCACCTGATGATGACGACATGTATGATCGCCGAAATATTGTGCCCGTTGGACACTATAGACCGGCAGCACACCCGTGGATATTTTGATTACACATTGTTTGATGTTTAATTTACAGAAATTACAATTAAAAGTTAACTCATTAAATTAACTGAATAAATCGAAAAATTCCATCTTTTTAACAGTTTCTTCTGCTACAAGAGTTAGGCCAAATTATTTGTTTAAATGATGAAATTAACGTATATAGTCATGCAAACAATACTTTGGACAAAACTGGTAATTACTTTGGAATTAATTAAAGGCTGGCTTTGCTAACGTGTTTTCGAATAGAGCCAAGTAAATACTTTACGAATCCTATTAGTTGTTCTTCCAAATGTTTATAATTTGTACAGAACTTATATTTGTTTATAAATCAACAATAGAATTCAAGTTAGGAAACAATTAACAATTTCACCCTGTAACAAAAGTATTAACTAGGAATAGCCAAAATAAATTAGGAAATTGCTGCCATACACAAAACTAAGCATAAAATTAGATCTGGTGTTATATTCTTTAAAACTGAGGGAAAACCTTTCTCAGAGCAGACAAGCCTCAAAACCCCACGTACTGTGAAGAGTCGTGCACGTCCAACCGTATAGCGCCTATTGTTAATTTCACAGTCCTTCTACCTTCCGCAGATGCTCACGACAGTAGCACGTGAACATTGGACCATCTTCGTCGTTTTCGAGATACTTGTTCACAGGCCCTGCGTAATAACAATGTGCCCTTTGTCAAAGTCGCTTCCCCTTTTGCAGCCCATATCTTGGCTAGGGTGATCCCTAGTCGATGTCTGCTCCGCTTACGTAGTTTTGTTATCCAGTCACGTGCCTGCCACGCCACCAGGCGGCATCCAAAAACGCGGTGGACAGTGGTAATTATTTTTTGGCTGATAAGTGTACCATGTCTGCACGAGTAGCACATTCAATAAAAAACTGAGTAAAAGCAAGGTAAAAGCAACTTGTTCCTTTATGTTTTGAAGTAGTTAGTAGTACTTTGCTGGTTAGTTAAATTTATTTGTTGAAAGTGTTACTCACATAGACATGACATGTTTTATACGTCACACGTGTAATGTAATATTATTAACTATATGTAGTCCACGCAAAGTAAGGCTTGCTACATTCGTATTACTACTCCACATTAACCCCAGATCTGAACCCAAAATGCTGAAAGGTGATTCTAGACTTTATAAAAGATGTCACGTGGATGAGATGAGAAATAAAATCCTTTTAATGTTACTAGTGAGATATTAATTAAAGATATTAGTAATTAACATTCCAGCAACAAGCCACAACAGGGACAGAGTTAATCATGCATAAGAAATTGAGGTTGTTAAGTCTATTGTTATTAATTATACTGGACGTAGTTCTAAGTTTTGTGAAAGTTCATTTACTTGTCTTCATAGAACTGACTTTGGCGAGATGATGCCAGCGAGCTTCCTACCTGCTTTAGTATCGTTCCCTCACTTTCTGGGAGAATGATTACAATGAGGCAGAGTCAGTACTTTAGAATGACGTAGGGAGATAAAGTCACTGGTTCAATCATCTTTTATGGATGATTTATTTCCCTCAAACATGGTAGCTTCTGTAAATGCTATTCTGGACCACTGGTACAGAATTAGCGTCAGTTCATATAATGTCCTTACAGCATGTCTTTGAAGCTACATGGTGGTGGAGATCCCTCTATAGTGTGTAGCAAGTGGCCACCTTCCTTACTTCTTGGACTAGTATTCTACTAACACATAGAGCCTAGCAGTTACAAGTTGAATTAGACCATAAAAGTGTATGAAGTCTCCAGAACGTCAGAGGATGCGTTGCCTACAATGGCAATGTCAAGTGGAGCCAGATCCCGCGTACTCCTTCGTCCTGCCATGCCGAAGAACCCATGCCGGCTGCGAAAACTCGAAGGCGACCATTGATTCAATATTATTGCGCCTTATTTGATAACTTTGAGAAAAAAATGTTTTGTTTGAGTGTAGGAAAATCGCTACAAATCTTCTCCATGCCAACACTTCTCCTCACTTGTTCTGCGGTCATTTCACCACAGTCTGCCTGTATGAATGCTCTGTCGGTGTCATACTTCCACGTCCATCATCTTAATGATGTAACTCTTCTCAGAGACCAAAAGAGGGCATTAACCTTTAACGATGTAGCAATTTTCTTTTCAGCTGTGGATGATTTCTCGGTGCATTTTAGCACTGTTGTGAATTTATTTATTCTCTCTTGATCTTTAATAGCTTACGAGGAGCGTTTCTTGTGTCTCCGAATCGTCAACAACGCCATGAAAACACACTCCCTAGTACTTTCATAGTTGCTACTATTGTGGTTGGTGCCATACCCAGTCCGTAAAGCAGTGTGTTTGAAATTCATCGCAGCCGACCTGTTACACTGAGATAGAAGTTGCGGAATAGCGATATGCAGTATACGATGGGCGGTAGTATCGGGACGACGAGATATAAAAGGGCAGTGTATTGGTGGAGCTGTCATTTCTGTTCAGGTGATTGCTGTGAAAACGTTTCCGAAGTGATTATGGCTGCACGATAGGCGTCAACAGACTTTCAAAGCGGAATAGCAGTTGGAGCTAGATGCATGGGACACTCCATATCGGAAATCGTTAGGGAATCCAATATTCCGAACTACGGAGTGTCAAAAGTATGCCTGTTATACCAAAATTCAGACATTATTCTCACCACGGACAATGCAGTGGCCGGCGGTCTCCACTTAAAGATCGAGAGCGGTGGCGTCTGCATAGAGTTGTCGGTGTTAACAGACAAACAAAACTCAGTGAAAATGTGTGTGTGTGAAATCTTATGGGACTTAACTGCTAAGGTCATCAGTCCCTAAGCTTACGCTAAGTCCTAAGGACAACACACACACACCTATGCCCGAGGGAGGACTCGAACCTCCGCCGAGACCAACCGCACAGTCCACGTCTGCAGCGCCCCAGACCGCTCGGCTAATCCCGCGTGGCAAAATTGAGTGAAATAACCGCATGAATCAATGTGGGACGTACGGCGAACGAGTGTGGTGCAGACCCCACCAATTCATGTACCCAGGTTGTCAATAAGGCACTGTGCAAGGTGCCGGGGGTTCCATAACGGTGTGAGGCTGAGTTTGTGTGGAATGGACGCTGGGTCCTCTGTTTCAACTGAACCTATCAATAACTGGAAATGGTTATGTTCGACTACGTGGAGACTATTTGAAACCAACAACGATGAATCTTTTATGGATGACAATGTGCTATGTAACCAGACCGGTATTTTTCCCGGGTCGTTTTAAGAGCATCCTGGGCATTTGAGTGAATGATCCGGCATCCCTATTCCTCTACCCCTCCCCCACCCCCACCCCCTTCCCGCCAGTCCTACGTGTACCCCGGCGCACCCGCACTTCACCGCTTCGGCAGAAGACCACACAGAAGCCAGCGAACAAGCGAGCGCAGATCGGCTTGATGCGGGCCGGCGCTGCTCCTGACGTCATCATAATGGCTGTGTCTGCTGCCCAGCGGAGCTAATTAAACTGCACCCAGCAGCGCCTGATGAAGGCGGGCGGCGGTATTCTGTTCCTACGCTGCTCAGTCACCTCAGACACAGACAGCCCTCTCCACTCCAGGCAGTACCTGGATTCGTCCTGGTGTTTAGAGAGTTCCACCTGTAAACGCAGAGCTGTCGACATTGACGCAACAGAGTTAAAACGACCTATATATCCGGTTGCTAATCAGTAGAAAGTGCACTATTTTGGCATTTATTTATGTTTCTTACTGTTGAAACTTTACTTCGACGTCCCTGCATGTTCACTCAGCAAGTAGTTTTATACTGCAGTGCGTATTGCCGGCCGCGGTGGTCTAGCGGTTCTAGGCGCTCAGTCCGGGACCGCGCGACTGCTACGGTCGCAGGTTCGAATCCTGCCTCGGGCATGGATGTGTGTGATGTCCTTAGGTTAGTTAGGTTTAAGTAGTTCTAAGTTCTAGGGGACTGATGACCACAGCAGTTGAGTCCCATAGTGCTCAGAGCCACGATCACAAATCTTTACTGCGTGTTTGGAATGTCATTTTTCTTCTGCTCATTGGGTTGTGTTACAACAGCCTTCATTTAATGCCACATTATTTGCTACAAACAGGACTGCATTTGAAGATGATCGTCTCTGTAATGTGCTTTCAAGAATCAGTGTTACTTTGCTGTCAAAAAATGGTTCGAATGGCTCTGAGCACTATGGGACTTAACATCTGAGGTCATCAGTCCCCTAGAACTTAGAACTACTTAAACCTAACTAACCTAAGGACATCACACACATCCAGGATTCGAACCTGCGACCGTAGCAGTCGCCCGGTTCCGGACTGAAGCGCCTAGAACCATTTGGCCACCGCGGCCGGCTGCTGTCAAAATTTATACCATAGATGCAGATCGGTACGAGCCGCGAATGCCCGTGAGTCGTGAGCACTGGAAGACAAACAATGAAACATAACCCCTCTCACACACTTTAACACTGCAAGGACCATGCTACTTAGCCCTCTGCCTCTGAAATGATTGGTAAACTTCACATACTTCATGGCTGAATCCACGAAAGGCAACTGAAATTAGAGGTATCTTAAAACAATACTACCTCTGCTTATTCTTGTGTGTTATGAAGTAGGAAAACTACACTCTTCGGAAGCTCTTAACATTAGTTGACGGCTTTGGATTCGGCTCTTAGTTGCTAGATGCATATTATTACAAAATACGGTCCACTTAATTTTTTACATCCCTTTGCAGCTCCACATCTCAAATACATCATTTTCTTCTTTTTTGGTTTTTCCTCAGTCTATAGTTCGCTTCTATATAACGCTGTGTTCCAATGGTACGTTCTCAGAAATTCATTCCTCACATTGAGCCATAGGTTTGATACTAGCACAGATATTTTAGCGAGGAATGCCATTTTTGTCCGTGCTAGTCTTCTTACATTCTACTTATCTCATCCATCACGTTTTATTCCGCTTCCAAGGTAGAAGAATTCCTTCAATTAGTCCACCATGTGATCCCCAGTTTTGAAATCACCCTAATCGTTAGTCTAATTTGTACTGTTGATAACCTTAAACTCTGACCACACTGAAGCTGATGCGTTTCGTAAGAGTAACCTTCCATCTTTGGAGTCAGAATAGTTTATTAATAAGAATAATTCATTAAATAAGAGCTTCGATTCAATTTATAAGCTTTGAAAATCATGTAGTGCATGAAACAAAAGGCCTGATGTATGATGCTATATGGATAAGGCAAAAGGAAAGATCTTTCAAAATTGGAATACAATGAACATAGGAATGTACTTACACATTCACAAAACAGTGTAAAAGCACATAGAAACCGACTGGAGTCTCGCCGCCCTACACATGCTTAATAAAAGTAACAGTCCAGCAGATATGTTGAAAGAATGGAGAGTTTCGTAGCATGACAATTTCCTTTAGCCCCGCTCACAGAATTCTGAGAATGTGGGTTTTGCGCACTGTATCGTATGATATAAAATTATGTTTAGTGGGAGAACAGGAAAAAAAAAGAAAATCGAAGCGTTTGAGATGTGGTGCTGTAAATTGATGTTGGAAATTAGGTGTACGGATAAAATAAGGACTGAATTCATCGCAGACTCGGCAAAGAAAGGAACATATGGAGAGCATCAGCAAAAAGAAGAGACCCATTGAAAAGAAATGTGTTATGACTTCAGGGAGTAACTCCCATGGTATTGGAGGAAGCTACAGACTGCAAAATACGTAGCAGAAGAGAGGTTGAAATCCATCCAACGAATAATTGAAGATGTAACGCGCGAGTGCTACTGAGAGCTGAAGAGATTGGCGCGAGAGAGGACTTCGTGGCGGGCTTTATCTCCTGTCAGAAGACTGATGACTCAAAAAAAAAAAAAAAAAAAAAAAAAACAGGATCAAGCTATATTTCCATTATGCGCTCCACATGTTTGGAAATACCAGTCACAGGTAGCTATAAATCAAAAACTAGGAGCTAGTCGGGTGCAATAATGGACTCTTCTTCGCAATATATAGTAGTCAAGTTGACTAGGGAACAGTGATTTTATCTTATCATTGTACTAAATTAAATTTTCAACCATCTGTTGATTTTATTAACAGTACAACTACCTAAAGACTGTATTTTATTTGTTATTTGCGATTTTTCACGGATTGTGTGGCCACACCTGTGGCAGGATCAGAGATGGGTTTCTTTTTGGTCTTAGGTTATCCCTGCAGTCCGCGATAAACGTTATCGCATCGACAAACTTCAATTGCTGATTTGCGTAGTTGTGTTATTGCTGGAACACTGTGTTGGAATGTTTACGAACAAAGAGGATCATTAGCATCACGATGTCTGAAGACGGAAATTTGTTCTTCCTAAACGTAAAAGTTTAATGCTACTAGATTTTAAGGCGATTAGCCGGAATATTCTCTTATATTGCACATAATACAATTCGCATAGTTGATTATGGACTTTTTCCATCACAGATATTACTAGAAGCTACATCACCATAGGAAATAAAGAGATTTATGAGTAACAACAGCAAAAAATCATTTTAAATACGTTTAGTTAGTAATTACGAGATTATAAAAAATTAAAATACGAGTACATATGTTCCTTTGGTTGCAACTGTCGCGGACGAAAAGATTTAACTCAATTGAAATGAGCACACAGGCAACTCATGCCACTGTAAAGCAGAGCGGAAACACCATAAGTAAAAAAAAAAATGAACCCATTTCATAAGTTTTTGTACCTTTAAGACGACAATACTGTGGAATAAATGTAATTTCCAGACAGTTCCCTTTTAAGTAAATTAAACGGAATGCGCACAGGAAAAAACATGGTTTATTATAAACCTATCCTGAGTATTGCTGTTATTCACAATCACGTACACAGTGTATCACTGTGTCTATATAAATTTTTAATATCATTAACTAGAATATTGAGCTGTACCTACAAAATTCCAACATTTCTCGGATACTTGAATTTTATGGCACTAAATACACAAGTAACGCAGCATTCAGTTAGCAATAAATATCTGTATCAGTTTATTCCAGGAATCATATTTCGACCGCGGACAGTTATTAGTGAAAATCACACATTTAATTCGACTCGTTTCATGATAAGTGACAAGTTATGACCACTGCTGTGCTTCAGATACCTGGTAACGGTAAATCTGGTTACGGCGTAGCCTGAAGTGGCCTCCGCGCTTACGTAACGGCTGACCTGCTGCGACCCAAGCAGACAGTCATTCTTCTCTGTTAACGCGGGGCTTAAGCACCGCCGCTGCGCCCCAATAGATTCCTCTGACGAGTGGCCGCTAACGAGGTATTAACGAGTCTCGTTAGCACGCGGGAACGCCCACACCTGTTCTCGCGAGCTCAGTGAAATGCGAACATAGTAAAGAAAGCCCTGTTTATCAGCTGGTCTCGTAGCCAGAAATGACGGAAATGAGGACATCCAGTATTTATACATGATTAGCATTACGCGAGGAAATTGGGATGTCAAACACGTGTAAACGTCATTATCATTCAGTTATATATCTGCGCTAGGAAATCATTTTTTACTAGTGTTACGAAAATTTTCGTTCGTCACGAAAAAAATGAGAGCGTTATGTAGAGTCATTGAGGTACTTATCCAAGGGAATCACCTAAAACTGAATATCTAGAAAGCGTATTTTTTGCGCAAACATCCACTTTTTTTAAAGCGGAACAAGGCCTATTGACATTAACAAACTATAAGTAAGGTAAATTTGAATGTCAGAGGTGTTTGTTGCAGGACTGTACAGCGAGCTTACGAGGTATATTTTTTGAAAAGTTCCCACACCGACACTTGTACAATACCTGGGGTAGCACACGTGTGCCTCTTAGTCTGCAGAGGAACGTCTTCCATGTGTGGAAGATCGTCTGCTAGCGGGCTGCTATACCCGTGCGCTTTCAGTGTTGCGTCTATGGAAAACGGGCCTTGAGCTGTTGGTTCACTATCCCACACCATACTTTCAACTCCATGGACGCTGACTTTTGACCTGATGAAGCCAACAAGAACACTCAACAGACCAATAGTTACCGGCTGCTGTGGCCGAGTGGTTCTAGGCACTTTAGTCTGGAACCACGCGACCCCTACGGTCGCAGGTTCGTAACCTGCCTCGGGCATGGATGTGTGTGATGTCCTTAGGTTAGTTAGGTTTAAGTAGTTCTAAGTTCTAGGGGACTGATCACTTCAGATGTTGAGTCCCATAGTGCTCAGAGACATTTGAACCAATAGTGCTTGTTTCGACGGTTTGTCTGGCCATGATTGGTAAGCGTGGCTTTATCACTAAACAAGATACACTAAACATCTGAAGTATCCCGTCTTAAAGCCCACGCACAGAACACGATTCTCACAACCGTTCCCATGCGGGAGCTAACGTGTGAATCAGCTGCAGCAGCAGCAGGAACATCAATTTCCCCCTCGTCGTCACTTGTTTCCTTCTGTTACGTAGTCTACGTGCTATCCTATCACTTACACGTAACTGGTTGAAGAGGTTGACAAGTAATTGCCGAGATGGTTGACGTCTATTGGTATAGCTTGTCACATGCACGTACAAGGAAAAACTGCGTTCTCCCTACGCTTTCCGTACACCATGAACCTGTTGGCTTTTTCTGCTTTGGTAAATCCCATCGTGCACTCACAAACTATTGCTTAGACTCTCACACTCGAACTGACTAGCAAGTCGCCATGCACTCAAGGAATACACGAGCACAATGTAAGGGCCTTACGACATCATACCTAACAACCACGCAGGTTGAGTGGCACAAACAAGTGTCGGTGTGGAAACTTTTCAAAATAGTCTCTCATAAATGACTCTCACTAGAATCCTGCAACAAACACCACTGACGAAATCTACCCTAAGTTTAGTGTGTTGATGTTGATGTCAATGGAAGTTGTCCCATTTTAAAAAGTGTATGTTTGCAAAAAAGTAGAGTTTCTAAGTATTATTACACTCCGTTTTTTGGCTAACCATACCTTTCCCGGACTACTAATCCATTCTGTGTAAACTGCACGTCACGTCAATAGCACTTTCCGTTTCCTCAATCAATATTTTCATATACACTCCTGGAAATTGAAATAAGAACACCGTGAATTCATTGTCCCAGGAAGGGGAAACTTTATTGACACATTCCTGGGGTCAGATACATCACATGATCACACGGACAGAACCACAGGCACATAGACACAGGCAACAGAGCATGCACAATGTCGGCACTAGTACAGTGTATATCCACCTTTCGCAGCAATGCAGGCTGCTATTCTCCCATGGAGACGATCGTAGAGATGCTGGATGTTGTCCTGTGGAACGGCTTGCCATGCCATTTCCACCTGGCGCCTCAGTTGGACCAGCGTTCGTGCTGGACGTGCAGACCGCGTGAGACGACGCTTCATCCAGTCACAAACATGCTCAATGGGGGACAGATCCGGAGATCTTGCTGGCCAGGGTAGTTGACTTACACCTTCTAGAGCACTTTGGGTGGCACGGGATACATGCGGACGTGCATTGTCCTGTTGGAACAGCAAGTTCCCTTGCCGGTCTAGGAATGGAAGAACGATGGGTTCGATGACGGTTTGGATGTACCGTGCACTATTCAATGTCCCCTCGACGATCACCAGTGGTGTACGGCCAGTGTAGGAGATCGCTTCCCACACCATGATGCTGGGTGTTGGCCCTGTGTGCCTCGGTCGTATGCAGTCCTGATTGTGGCGCTCACCTGCACGGCGCCAAACACGCATACGACCATCATTGGCACCAAGGCAGAAGCGACTCTCATCGCTGAAGACGACACGTCTCCATTCGTCCCTCCATTCACACCTGTCGCGACACCACTGGAGGCGGGCTGAACGATGTTGGGGTGTGAGCGGAAGACGGCCTAACGGTGTGCGGGACCGTAGCCCAGCTTCATGGAGACGGTTGCGAATGGTCCTCGCCGATACCCCAGGAGCAACAGTGTCCCTAATTTGCTGGGAAGTGGCGGTGCGGTCCCCTACGGCACTGCGTAGGATCCTACGGTCTTGCCGTGCATTCGTGCGTCGCTGCGGTCCGGTCCCAGGTCGACGGGCACGTGCACCTACCGCCGACCACTGGCGACAACATCGATGTACTGTGGAGACCTCACGCCCCACGTGTTGAGCAATTCGGCGGTACGTCCACCCGGTCTCCCGCATGCCCACTATACGCCCTCGCTCAAAGTCCGTCAACTGCACATACGTTTCACGTCCACGCTGTCGCGGCATGCTACCAGTGTTAAAGACTGCGATGGAGCTCCGTATGCCACGGCAAACTGGCTGACACTGACGGCGGCGGTGCACAAATGCTGCGCAGCTAGCGCCATTCGACGGCCAACACCGCGGTTCCTGGTGTGTCCGCTGTGCCGTGCGTATGATCATTGCTTGTACAGCCCTCTCGCAGTGTCCGGAGCAAGTATGGTGGGTCTGACACACCGGTGTCAATGTGTTCTTTTTTCCATTTCCAGGAGTGTATATATGTCCGTTCAATGGGAGAGAAAGTAAGAGCAACACCGTCAAGCTCAAACTTAGCGAAAGCACAAAGATTTCGTCAGTCTCACCCTTTGTGTAATATCGACCACCCCAGGACTCTTAAACAAACAATTTCTTCTTTTGTTCCTATAGGAGTAGAGTGCCTTCGACACCAGTTGCTCTGGCAACATGGGAGAAGCCAGTGCAAGAGATTCTCTGCAGCCAACCGTCGAAGAAAGGCCAACGGTTTCCATAGGGAACAAGAGCCCACTTGTAGATGGACAGTGCGGGACAGGAAATGTGTCGTGCGGCAGCTTCCGTGATGGATGAGCGTCTGCTTCCGACGCCGGCTCCGTGAGGAGCTGAGGTCATTGTCGCTGCAGCAGCCCACCTTGCAGTATGAAGGTGAGCTGTTTGTGCGCAGCAAAACCCTGGAGCGATTGGACCTCTTCTTCCACGCTCATCGTAGTACTTCTGCGAGTTTTTACCACCATAACTTGTGAACGCATAATGCATAAAGAGTTTTTACAAAGATTCTTGTGTTTGTATATTGTTTTACATGACCAACCAAGGGAATAGACTGTATGTTGCTCGTTTTTTAGCTCTGTAATCAATTTACGGTGACAATACTCGTGCTCGAACCTGCAGTTAGAACCGATCTCTTCGATCGAGATAGTTTCTTTTTTTATTAATGTGTGCAATTATTCTTTCAGAGGCCTCGTACATTTACATTAGTCTGGCGACAGTATTTTATGCAATTATTTCCGTCAGCCACGCAGGCACAGTTGGTACCGTTACTAATTAATTTATTTCCGACGTTGACCGACAGAGGGGTACCGGTACTACGACAGTTTTCACTAACGCTGAGGTTGCTGGGAGAACGAAACTGCTACCAAAATCTGCTCTTTACTTACAAAATATTCATTCGTGGTTTATTCATTGTTTTATACATTTTGAAATGTAGCATATGATGCTAGGAGTGTCTTAATCCCCATCACACACAACGATTGATGGAGATGTGTTGTTAGGGAACAGATCGTTTTCATGTTACAGATACAAACATGCGAAATAAGCTCGTGAACAAATTCAAATTAATTATACGCTTCTATCTGTCCTGACGAGTGCGTGATTCCATAAGCTGTGGCACGCAATCCACCATTCAGAGGAGAGATTCAGAAAACTGTTCTGACACATCACCGCACGACAGAAGCTCATGGAAATTATTCGAAGCTGGGAGGAAGGCGCGCAGGTTTGGCTCGGTAGCGTCCCAGATGGGATCAACAGGACTGACGCCAGTTCAGCTGGGGGACCAAACACGTAGCCCCTGCAGGGTGTTATGCAAATCATTTTGCCATATCCCCTAAAATGTTTCGGGGTGTATGATGACTTCGTCATATCGTTTATAATTGGCCAAGTAGCTACCTAGGTATACGAGAGCAGCTGCAACAGTCATTGACAGTAGTTTCTCATAGCCAATCACAGCACAGTCCAGCATTCTGGAACTGCTTGATCGACTGTACGGACTAGAGGGTAGAGGAGTCGGATCTTTCATTTAAGAACTGACATACTGCCAAATGGAAGCATGTAACTTTATACATGTTCATATACTATAATAACTTAGTATGTCAAGATTGCCTGTTTGGTATAGTAATTCACATTACCCGGTATTTTTACCATGCGACGCTGTAATGATTTTTATAATGTTCAGTAAGTATAGAACTAGAATTTGTATATCATCACGAAATTGTTGTGTACTTGTATCACACCTGAAGATGGCAATAATATGCTAAAACTGGTGATAGTAATGTCTATGGTATTTACGTGATCTTAATGTAGTAAAAGGAACAGTGCGACAGAAAGCGGAATAAAGCTAATATGCTCATTAATATCCGTTTTGGTTGATTTTTCCGAGAGTTTTGTCAGCGAGAAGCGAAAATTGCCGTTCTTAGGTAAGTCGTAACACGTCGTGGCATATTATGTAGCCCATTATTAAAAACACTGTCTCGCTAATATGTAAGGAAAATTTTGTCTAGTGTAACTAATCGTTGAATATTTTGTGAGTACATTACTGATAACAAACTGACTTTGTCTAATCGGAAGAACCGTTGGTTTGATAGATACACTATGTATTAGTGTCCCATACACTTCAACGGAATAGTGAAGACGTTTAACTTCAGAACCACGAAATTTACGTAGGACAATGTACTTGTCGTTTCCTTCGAAAATGCTGACTGGCAGATTTTATGACTTTTCTATTTCAAACTGAAGCATAGGTATTTACCAGTGAGCTTAATTTGTTTCCTAAGTGAATCTAAACCTGCTTTGTAGAACAAATTTAAAGAATATTAACAATCTACAGTATCCATCCGTCGCAGCCAGTTTTTAGCATCTTTTCTAGACTAAGTTGCATTTTGTGGCACCATGTATCAGATAGTCGCTTTGTAGAGCTTACCGAGATAGTGAACAATGAGTCACAAGCCACCGCGATCCGGAAAACCTGATTTTCATACTATCCTTCTTGATCAGTGGCAAGATCACATACACGAACTTATCAATAATCTCACTTCCAGATTTTCAGGTTGCCATTGTTGATTAGGAGCAAAACCGCATTGAGTAACATTTAAGTGCCTGGCACAGGGTTCATCGAACCACCTTCACAATTCTCGTGTAGCTCGTGGAAAGAATGAACACGTACATCTTTCCGTACGAGCTCTTATTTCCCTTATTTTATCATAGCGATCGTTTCTCCATATTTAGGTCGGCGTCAACAAAATATTTTCGCATTCGGGGGAGAAAGTTGGTGATTTCGTGAGACGATTCCTCCGCAACGAAAAACGCATTTGTTTAAACTATGTCCTTCCCAAATCCTGTATCATTTCAGTGACACTCTCCCCTATTTCGCGATAATACAAAACGTGCTGCCCTTCTTTGAAATTTTTCGATGTACTCCGTCAGACCTATCTGGTAAGGATCCCACACCGTGCAGCAGTATTCTAAAAGAGGAAGGACAAGCGTACTGTAGGCAGTCCCCTTAGTAGATCTGTTACATTTTCTAAGTGTCCTGCTAATAAGACGCAGTCTTTGCTTAGCCTTTCCCACAACATTTTACAGGTGTTCCTTCCAACTTAAGTTGTTCGTAATTGTGATTCCTAGGTATTTAGTTGAAGTTACGGCCTTTATATTTGACTAGTTTATCGTGTAACGGATATTTAACGGATTCCTTTTAGCCCTCATGTAGATGACCTCACACTTTCCGTTATTTAGGTTCAATTGCCTATTTTCGCACCGTACGGATATCTTTTCTAAATCGCTTTGCAATTTGTTTTGATCTTTTGATGTCTTTGCTAGTCGATAAAAGACAGCGTCATCTGTAAACAATGTAAGACAGCTGCTCAGAATGTTTCCCAAAACGTTTACATTAATAAGGAACAGCAAAGGGCCTATAACACTACCTTGAGGAAAGCCAGAAATCACTTCTGTTTTACTCGATGACTTTCCGTCAATTACTACGAACTCGGACCTGTCTGACAGGAAATCACTAATATAGTAGCATAACTGAGCCGATATTCCATAAGCACGGAACTTCACTACAAGCAGCTTGTGTGGAACAGTGTCAAAAGCCTCGCAGAAATCCGTAAATACGGAATCAATTTGAAGTCCCTCGTCAATAGCACTCAACAATTCGTGCGAGTAAAGAGCTAGTTGTGGTTCACAAGAACGATGTTTTCTAAATCTTATTAATAATCTCACAGCATTTATTTTAGACTGGTGCAATACATACCGTATTAGTGGACAATATTAGGGTTTCTTCAGACATCTAAGCTTCTATGCTGTTCCATTGATACAAAAATTGCTTTCATATATTATACAAACAACATATAGAAAACAATGCGTTTGAAAGAACATTAATGTTAGTCAAAAATGCAACACTAAAAAAGAATGCCTGGAAAATCCAAACTCATAAAATGAGTAGAACACTAGTAAACGAGGAAGATGTCAAAGTTAGGGGGTGCTCCTTCTCCTAGATACAGTTGCTCCCCTTTTTTGTATAACTAGAGATACCTTGAACTAAGTATTCCGAACGAAAAGGATATGCCACAGTAAGAGTTTTAAGCCTTCTAGACGCTAACGGGTTTGAATGTGGTTTAGAATAGGGTAAATTCTTCGTCTGAAAAAACTGTTGGATTTTGGATAGGGTAAATCGTTCGTCTGAAGGAACGATGTACTTCAAACGTGATATTTCGATTCACGTATCGCTTACAGCAGTGGTGTGTTTGTGGAACAAGTGCTTGAAAAGCGACCCACAACAGCAAATAGGTACACGAGAACAGTACCATAAGATCACCATCCATTTAATGTGACCGTAATGGCTGGTGCAGCGTCATACATATTGCCGGCAGTAGGCTGTAACCAAAATCATACAGGGTGGTCATAATTAAACTTCCGCCATTTGAGCCAGTGTAGACAGAAAACCATTTAGTGTACGGGTATTCAAATCTATAGAAATATGTTCAGGCTGTGCGCTGCAAGATTTGCTTTGTTAGTAGTGTTAAGTGTTATGACTCGCCGTTAGGCGCCGGCATTGGTACAGCGGCGTAGGGTTCAAACACAAGCATCAGTCGCACTACAGTTGCAGACAGTAAGCATGGGTCTGGCCAAGGTGAGCAGGGCTTCACTCGTAAAGCTGTTTTATCAAAATAACAATAGGGTCGCTGCCCTTCTCGAGTATCGACGCAGTAAAGAATACGGAGAGGTCCTCTTTCCGCATCAGGGTTGAAGTACATGACGCGGACTTGGCTATTTGAGAACTGCTTCTGGCCGATGACTAGTTGCGCCACAAATTATTGACGACGTTACTATCGCAATGGCTGAGAATGCTGCACCCACTGTGCGATATTCAAGTAGTACACGAGATGTGTCACGACTGCTGAACATTCCATGATCCACCGTACGAAACGCGCTGCGAACAACTGTGAAATGGTATCTCCAGTGCAGTCCCAGGCTATCGTGGATGAAAATGGCCGCAACATTACAACGTAAACAAGGTACTCAGTTAAAAAATGTTAACCTCTCGCGTGGAAGTTAAACTGTGTTTCTTTCAGTGATTTATTCGGTATTTATCTTCTGCATGTCCTTATAAATGTTTCCACAAAGTTTCACTGTTATGTGTTTTTCACGGGGTCCATCTCAAGTACTGAAAGTTTAATTATAATTACCCCGTATATCAATCAGCAATATAGTCTTCCTGTATTACTGACGTCTCTGTTTTCATCTTTTTCATAAGATAAAGAAGTACGCTATCCTATGCTTCAAGGACACTCGGTGGACTGACAATATTAGCAGAGAAGATTCTAGTGTGTCGACACGTCGCAAACATCTCCAAATGGATGTGGACCTGTGTACGTCGACGTGTGGCATCATGTGCAATGCGCTTAATTGATGGCGTATACGCCAATGGGTCGCTTGCCTATCCCTGGAAACCACAGAGGCTTGAGACTACAATGGGCACATGATCATTATCACTACGTTTTAGAAGTGAAGGAAAAGAAGCAAATGTGTTAGAGGTTGCGTGACACATGAAACGATCCATTAAATTCGAAATCCATTCAGTGATGCAGCAAGTGAAACTCCTTTCTTTACTAGTTAGTAACAAGTATTTTGTGTAAGTAACTTGTATTTTGTGTATCTTATATAATAGCGTCGAAAGTATGGAGTGTAATTTTATTCCTTAAAGACGTGTTTCGTGATGCAAAATCAGAGCGTAAAGTGCGCTAGCATCACTCCACCGGCCCCAGTAAAAGGGGCACTGCGACTGATCTCAGTTATACCTCTGCATCCCGCCCCGTTTTACACCTGCGGGCTTCGTCTGTTAAAAAGATTACTCGCGGCTCATAAAGATCTGGACACAGTTTGTGTCAATTTTAACGCTTACTGTACCCATTTCGCAGCCGATTACGAGCTTCCTGATCTTTTTTATCATGGAGTAATGGTACAAGTCAGTGAAACAGATGTATTTTCGCGAGTTGTTACTAGAGAGCAAGTCAGATACAGTAGCAACGAATTTATATTTTGTGTACTCAATTTATTGCCTCTAATTTCCTTTGACTTTGATCCACAATCTGTGGATCCTTCCCTGAGCGGCACGCATTTTAGCCACAAATGTACACACGCTCTTTCTCTCTCTCTCTCTCTCTCTCTCTCTCTCTCTCTCTCTCTCTCTCTCTCTCACACACACACACACTCACGCACGCACACACACACACACACACACACACACACACAGAGACTAGCGCGCTCGCGCGCGCGCATGCACACACACAAAAGCTCGTACATGCACTCACACAGACAGGTATAGATGGCGGAGGAGGAGGAGGAGGAGAGAGAGAGAGATAGTAGATAGATAGAGAGAGAGAGAGGGAGAGAGAGAGAGAGGGGCAGAGAGAGAGAGACGTTTAATGCCTTTATTACACATCACACGCAGTACTACTGAATTGAGTAAAAGCTGGTACATCGTCTCTTTTCATTTTATTTCGCGTATGAAGAGGCCGTCTGTCATGTAAATGATGGTCTCGCTTCTTTTCCTTGTGACGCAAGTGTTTCAGGCACATTGTGTATAATGTTTCGTTTGTTGCCTGAACTGCAGATCACTGCAATTAAACAGTTAACAAATTAACAAATAATCTAGTGATTCAGCGCCTCTGAAAAAGACTGAGGACTATATGTTAGCTAACTGTCACATTTGGCAATATTCGATAACATACTCATGAACAGGACTAGTGTTGCACCGCATAACAGAAGGTGACATTTTCCACATGTTTGTCACTTGAAAACGAACGCAAGTTCTGGACCAGTTATGACATAAACTGTGTTAGAAAAAGTAGAGCCTAGGGTACTCAAATATTTTGCGAGGTTGGACAGGTCATCAGCGTTCTGTCTGGTTTGGTGGGACCAGCCAAAACTTCCTCTCCTGTGCCGAGCTCTCCATCTCAGAGTAGCACTTGCACCTAACATCCTCGACTGTTTGCTGAGTACATTCCAACTTCTATCTCACCCTACAGCATCAGCCATCTGCAGCTCCCTCTGGTACAATGGAAGATATTCTCTAATGCCTTTCCACATGTCCTCACATGCTGTCTCTTCTTTTAATGTGTATTTTCCAATTCTTCTGAGACCCTGTTTCCATCTCCTTCTTTTCATCTTATTACTACACTTAATTTTCAAAATCTTTCCGTGACATTACTGAGTTCGTATTGGGGTTTTAGAATCCATAGTGAAGAAACTAATAACATAAGTTTTGAAACAATGTTCACGGAAAAGGCCGGTCCTTCAGCTTTCTCGTACTTTGTAAAAGCGATATTCATGGCGAGAATATATGTTTCAAAGCTAAGTTAACGCCTGTTTCTCTTCAAATAACTTTAAAATTTTTCACTTATAATGCAGTTCAATACATATTATGAAAATGATTATTGTGTTACATGAAACTAATGAATCCGCGACTTATACGGCATGTGTTTACAGTTTATCAATAAAAACTGGTTTCTTTTGAATCCGATAGGAAAGTATTGAAAAGTACTGCGACCCATACAGGAATCGATTATTTTTTGCAATCTCTCCCATCCCAGTTGAGCAATGTGGTTCGCTATCGTTGATTTTATTATTTTCAGGCAAATCCCAGCGATCTGCGAGTGGACCATTCGAGTCGCAACCAAGAGAGATCATTCCAAACTCCAGTATTTTCCTGATAACCATGGTTTGAATTCGGCAATTAAAAGTATTTTCAGATTATTTTTGGGACTTTCAGATTATTTTTGGGACAATGATTTTCCTTTCTCTCAGGCAAAGACCAAAATTGACATCTGCCATTTTATTCCCATATTAAGCTAAATATAACTTTAAGTTAATCTTGATTTACCTGTTTTGATAATACGACTACTCTGCCGCCTCCAACTGTCTGTCTTTTACCAACATATCAGCTGCACTCAGTCTTTGAGGAAAACTCCCTCTCCCTTTCCGCTCCTGTCAGCTGGCGCTACTTACAAGGCACTTACCTCACTCATACCTTCGCCTTGCTTTGCGCTCTCGGACTCATTTTTGCTCTCCGATGGGGTGCAGATTTAGTACTAATGGGCAGCAGCAGCGTTGCTCTGGGACTCTCGTGTGATTTTATAGGATCCACGCAAGTCGCACGAGAGTATACTCAGTCTGGTATTTAATTTCTCTTGAATACGAGCCCACTATCTCGTCCATTATACCATCCGCCTTGCCGGGAGTTTCATCATACTAAAGTAATTTTTCGAACATTGTGAAACCATGCGAACAGGCAAAAAGCCGGTACTTTCAGCTGTGTCGCCCATACGAGGTGTGTGTTCTAGCAACGGTGTAGTAATTCATAATCTATTGAACAATACAACTCCATATTTTGCCTTTGTGGTTAGCTGCTTATATCGTACACTAAAAGTGAAATAGTACCTTTGATTTATCACATCAGAACACCCAGGTATCATCCTGTGCAAGTTCTCACATACCCTCTACCGCTTCCCTCCCCACCCCACCCCCTTTTCCTAGCTCTGTGCTTTTAGAGAAACTGGAGAGACTCCACGACTTTTTACGGGAAATCTTGGTGGTTCCAGAAGGTCACGTGATGAATACCATTCCAGATTGCCAAGCCATCTGACATGTTGAAAGGAGAAATCATCCTAAATGGCAACTGCATCTATGTTAGATATCTCTATTTAAGCAAAACCGAAGAAAAAAAACCGAAGACGTCAAGAGAAATAAGGAACATCGAAGAAGACCCTCCAAGGATTGAATTGTGGGCATCAATGCACGGCGGAACGCTTTTAGGAACTAAGCTAAGTACGTGAAAAGACGAGGAAACTCTGGCACAAATACAGAAAGATGTAAAAGGAAAATAATAAACATTTCCCATTACAACATGTCCCATATGACTAGCTCCAACTACCATTCCGAGTGCAAAGTCTGTTAACCCCTGTTGTGCAGCCATAATCACGTCGAAAACCTTTACACTTGAATCACCTGAGCACAAATGACAGCTTCACAAATGCACTGCGCAAAGGTTACTGAAGATGGATCTATAGACCAGTCACGGAAGATGACGGCATCATTTAGACGACCCACTAAAGAAATTTCTACAATTTTCTAGACCGTACATAGAACCAAAATTACAGTCAGAATATAAAAATTAAAATTATTCAAGCCTAAACGTTACTGCATACAAAAAATTACCAGTGAACTCGAGAATCAAAGTCAAGGGTGCTTGTCTGAGAGACTGACAACTCATCAGAAAATGTACGTACTCAGTTTTTCAGTGGGAAACAGCAGAACATTTTTAAGATGCATGTATGTTAAAAACAAATAATTACTCACATAAATACTGATAGCAATGCCCTGAGCCTCTAAGCTACACAATAAGTTCCAGAATTTGGAAACGCGATCAGACCTATTTGTTTAATAGTGACAGTCACTCTCTCTTCTGTCTCCCTCTCTCTCTCTCTCTCTCTCTCTCTCACACACACACACATACACACACACACACACACACACACACACACTTACATAATCTAGCGCAACTAGAAAATGCATTTCCCATAGCTACCATTTGAATGTTACGCAGAAACTAATGAGTCAGCAAGAGAGTGATTTAAAACTGCACAAGTGTTAGCTTTTTGCTTATAGCGTCCAGTTAAGCAAACGAAGATGTTTCCAAGGTTTTGTAATCATTGACTTTAAATACAAAGAATTATTAAGCCGTCAGAATTTCCACATAATCTGTTAATATCATTCCACCTAAAGTCGCAGTAATGTTTGAGATCACTCCTCACAATATTTAGCAAGTGGCAACCGTCGAAACAGTGCTCGTCGACTCACAACATCTGCACCAGCAACCTAATAGCACGTGCTGGGAAGCTGCTTCTTACTGATGTTTTGTGGCTTATTAATTCTATACCTAAACGTAGTGCAAATCAAAAAATATCAATGTACCCATGGCACTGAGGTGCGTTTATTAAGATTGCAATACTAAAATTATCAGAGAAACTACAGATGGTAGATGATCACAGTAAACGAGAACTCTTACAATAATCAATAAAAATTATTGACCATTGAATAGTTCATACAATCGTAACAAACAAGATGTTGGATGATAGCCTAACACTATAGGTATCATCACAGAACGCCACAAATTTATTTCTTGCATTACAACGTAGTTTATACATTTTTGGTCATGGAAATGTGTCAGATTATCATATACTCCACACTAATGCATGCAGAATGGCTTTTTTCATATCACTCCATACATGACGATATTACATTTGTTTTTATTATTGTTTTCTGACTTATTTAACTAGAAGTTTATTCGGCCACTGTTAAAAACGCTACTAGCCTACAAGCTATAAACCGTTTGTTAAATTTGATACCATCATTACACTGAGCGTAAAAAGACACATCGAGCAGTCAAAGTTTATTATTTCATATGCTTTAATGTATGATCATCGTTATTTATCATAAGCTTATAAGTGCTAGATCAGTGATTAATTACACTGGCGGAAAAAAGCGTAACACAATAAAATTAATTACTGTAGAGTAATGAAATGTAAATGAAATTTACTAACATTCGATAATGACGGGTTAACATAAGCGTGAGATTAGCCACTGAAAATGTGAAATGCTGTTACATACACTACTGGCCATTAAAATTGCTACACCAAGAAGAAATGCAGATGATAAACGGGTATTCATTGGACAAATATATTGTACTAGAACTGACATATGATTACATTTTCACACAATTTGGGTGCATGGATCCTGAGAAATCAGTATCCAGAACAACCACCTCTGGACGTAATAACGGCCTTGATACGCCTGGACATTGAGTCAAACAGAGCTTGGATGGCGTGTAAAGATGCAGCTGCCCATGCAGCTTCAACACGATACCACAGTTCATCAAGAGTAGTGACTGGAGTATTGTGACGAGCCAGTTGCTCGGCCACCATTGACCAGACGTTTTCAGTTGGTGAGAGATCTGGAGAATGTGCTGGCCAAGGCAGCAGTCGAACATTTTCTGTATCCAGAAAGGCCAGTACAGGACCTGCAACATGACGTCGTGCATTAACCGGCTGAAATGTAGGGTTTCGCAGGGACCGAATGAGGGGTAGTGCCACGGGTCGTAACACATCTAAAATGTAACGTCCACTGTTCAAAGTGCGGTCAATGCGAACAAGAGGCGACCGAGACGTGTATCCAATGGAACCCCATACCACCACGCCGGGTGATACGCCATTATGGCGACGACGAATATACGCTTCCAACGTGTGTTCACCGCGATGTCGCCAAACACGGATGCGACCATCATGATGCAGATTCGTCGTTGAGTACACCATCGCAAGCGCTCCTGTTTGTGATGCTGCTGCAAACATCGTCGAACTGTTCGTACACATGGTTGTTGTTTTGCAAACGGCCCCATCTGTTGCCTCAGAGATCGAGACGTGGCTGCACGATCCGTTACAGCCATGCGGATAAGATGCCTGTCATTTCGAGTGCTAGTGATACGAGGCCATTGGTACCCAGCACGGCGTTCCGTATTACCCTCGTGAACCCACCGATTCCTTATTCCGCTAACAGTCATTGGATTTCGACCAACGCGAGCAGCATTGTCGCGGTACGATAAACTACAATCGCGATAGACTATAATCCGACCTTTATCAAAGTAGGAAACGTGATGGTACGCATTTCTCCTCCTTACACGAGGCATCACAACAATGTTTCACCTGGAAACGCCGGTCAACAGCTGTTTGTGTATGAGAAATCGGTTGGAAACTTTCCTCAGCTCAGCACGTTCTAGGTGTCGCCACCGGCGCCAACCTTGTGTGAATGCTCTGAAAAGCTAATCATTTGCATATTACAGCATCTTCTTCCTGTCGGTTAAATTTCGCGTTTGTAGCAAGTCATCTTCGTGGTGTAGCAATTTTAATGGAGAGTAGTGTATATAACCGCCATAGCCGCCAAAATGCAAAACGAAAGCATGCAAAAGTTCAGATATCGTGTTGTACAGGTATCAGATGTCAGTTTCTCGGATCTCCATGCGGGGAACTCCATCCCTGTTGCACTTGATCGTCAGTACGGAGAATATTAATGCTGGTACCGGATGACGTTGGAGTTGTCCGATAATGACCCACATATGCTCGACTGGAGACAGATATGGGGCGTGCGATAACCACAAGAGTGCTCCTGCTGTATACGAAATCGCACCCCAGACCATAACTCCATGGGCCCAGTACGCACACGCCCTCAACTGGCTTCCTTTTAACCAACACAGGGCCATCGCTGGCACTGTGGCAGAACCTGCTTTCAACAAAAAACACAACAGATCTCCACCCTGCCTTCCAATGAGATCTCGTGTTAACACCACTGAAGACGCAAATGGCTGTCGTTTGGGGTCAGTGGAATGCACAATACAGGGCGTCTGGCTCGAAGCTGTCCTTGAAGTAACCGATTTGTTACAGTTCGTCGTCTCATAGCGGTGCCAACTGCTGCTCAAATTGCTGCTGCAGATGCAGTACGATGTGCCAGAGCCATACGCCGACAGCGATGGTCTTCCCTCTCGATAGTGTTACGTGGCCGTCCAGAGTCCGGTCTTCATGCGATTGTACATTCTTGCGATCACCGTTGCCACCAATCATCTACAGTGGCTAATGACAAGTCTTTGTGCAATAATGCGCAAGGATCATCCAGCTTATCATAGCCCTATTACACGGCGTTTTTGTCACCTTAAAGGCATTCGTGCCTAACATAAGTTCACTACGTGCAATCCTAATGGTAACTAGCGCTCACAGCGGTTACGGCTTGTATTTAAAACAAACCTGATTTGCATCCTCACAGTGGCGCTGTGCCACGTTAAACGAACGTTGGACGTTAAAATTTATGATAGTGTTCATATTAGCTTAACCACCAACATTCGTTTAACGTTTGTTTAACATTTGTTTAACGTTTGGTGGTTTTATTGTCGTTTCGAATTTAATTGGTCTTCGCTCCAAGTTTAAGTAATTTATCTGCCTTTCGAATTTAATTGATTTATCTTCGTTTCAAGTTTATTGGTCGATTTTTCCGACCACTGCATTGCATAAAAATCGAAGTCTTCCTTTCTTAAGGGAAGTCATTAAGGAATTGGAGAGATTAAACATTCAATCCTTCCAAATTTTAATTAAAATAACAAAATAGAATTATCTACTTTAATCTCTTTCTCCAACCAATAATTGGAACAAAAATATATTTAAAAAAATTTGGTAGCACCAAAACACCACTACCTAAAAATGCGCAAAACTTCTTCTGTAAATTCGACCACCATTGTGGACTTTTACAACTTCTTTGTGTGCAAAATCGTCTTTATAATATTTATTGATACCTGTTTCGCTTTCTTCATTAGAATAGATTTTGTTTTCTTCCAAATAACACTTATTAATTGCCTTAAGAATCTTTTTTATAATTTTGTTTCTACTTTGTTTATTTAAATCTTTTAATTCTACAAAAGTATCCTTTCCCTTGTCACAAACTGTAATTTTTGTACAACCGTATTTAAGTAAAGATAAATCCAAACATTCTATTTGGTATTCTTCATCTAACAAACTATTTAATTTTTCTCACATATCTTGATAATGCACTTCGTTCTTAAAAAATAGATCTATAATTTTAGCGTTTCTGTCTTCCTCTATTTATTACTACATATTTTTAGTAAGTTTAGTAAGTTTAAGTAAGTTTAGTCAGATTAAGTGGAGAAACTAATTATCCTCAAATATATTGCACCTACGGAAACGGATGTATTTGCTTATGTAACATAGCAAACTATAAAAAAGGGAATGGTATCTGTTATTATTTAATTATTTAGGATATAATGTTTACCATATTTATTCTGCAGGAGATGGAAATTTGATTCATCCTTGTTATATTTTTGGAAATTATTATATTCGCAAATACATAGCAAGTTTAGTTGGACTTAATTACGAATATGCACCATTAATGTTAAATTTTTTACACAAAATAATATAGTTATTCCAGAGAAATTAGAAACAACAAAAATAGATACTTAAAAATATACAGCAAATTGGACATCGTTCACAGTGATGTCCATAATATGCATATCAAAATTAAACAACAAACACAAGTCTCTCTTTGTGTTTGTATGGTGTTGTTATAATTTAATTGAGTTTAACTTTAATCTCATAATTTAGATCTATATTTTTATTTCTAATTTCTTCTTCCAACCAATAAAAGGAACAATAACAATTTGGTATATTTTCGAGTTTAAAAATATCTGGACTTTCCTCAATAATTTTCGATTTTAATGTTGGAAATAATTATTCCTCATCCTTTATCTAGATTTTCTAGCCATTTACAATTTTTTATTAATACTTTTCCTAATTTTTAGCCCATGTTTACATTTTCCATTAGTGCTTTATCTTCTTTATACAATGAAGTATCGTTGTTTCCGAAAATTTGATGTATTTTTACATAAGCTGTACTGGGGAAAGAATTTCCATTACAAAAATATAAACCATCTGTTTTCATTTCCACACATGGCTCTTCTCTGGGATAGTAAAAGCTTCTAATTCTTGCCAAATACTACTATATGGAATACAACTAAATCCTTCTTTTTTAAGACTGTTGCTGCTTTGTTAAATTCTATAAATTTATTTTTATTGGGACCTTTAACAGTAAATACAGATTTTTTACCATTATTATCATGCAGTACACCACCATATGCATACTTGTTTTTATCATTCACCACAAAACAATAAATTTTACAATCTCTACTTGTGAGAAAATCTATCAATTGTCATTTTAAAATCTTTTTTGTCTCTTCTTCTGTTTCTCTTAGTTTTTGTTCCTTCTCCAAAGTATTTTTGTATTCTTCCTTTAAGGATTGTGTTTTATCGCAATATTATAGTTTTCTTTCTTGTACACTTAAATTTCTAGTTCCTGTTCTCTCTTTTTAGTGGATTAAAATTTGATGCATTAATCTGTTTAATTTCTTTAATAGGATATGGGTAGAGATTGCTGGAAATATTTATTCATTTTTGAGACACAAATGCAATATTATTATTTGTATTTATTAGTCCCAATTCTTCGATGTTTATTTGTTTTCGTATTGTAGAAAACAAGCTATGCAATTTACAAATATATGTTTCTCCAGCTTTAATAAAACATTTTGGGATTACAGAAATGACATTCTCTGTCTCTTGGAAAATTTCTATGTAAGGAATAGGCAACAAGTTAAAACTAAATACAAATAAAACAAATTTAACTAATTTTCGTCTTTCTTCTTTATTTCTTGTTTCAATTTTTATTTGTATCCCATTCAATTTGTTAGTATTTTTGTTACCCCAATATACATGTTGTAAAATATCATTAAAAATAATACAACAACTGTTTGGTAATGAATCTGTTAATTTTTCCCACATTTTCGAAATATTTGCTGTTATTTGCTATTAGTTCTAATCAGTCTGTTAAAGGATCAAATTTTTGTTTTTTTTAGAAATCTCATTTATGTAATTATAAATTGTTGTTCCAGTCTTGTAATTCCATTTTCTTCAGCTAGTTTAGAGACAAATGTTTCCTTTAATCTACTGTCTGGGTAGTTTAAAAAATCAATAATACAGTTACCAAGTTGCTTATTAACTCATGGACTTGTTAATTGGCACATAAATTTAACTGTATATTTTGACTCTAGAATTATAATTAATCCCAGTTGAACTGTCTTTTCCAACAGAATTATTGTTTTTAACTATTATATCACAATTATCCTTGTAGTCCCCTTGCATTTGATAATTAAAATTATTTGTTAAACATTTACACATTTCTTCTCTGTTAAAAATTCCTGCAAAATCCTTCATAATTTCTAAAGCCAATAAATAATAGTCTTCGTAGGTTCTTCTAAAATCCCTGATAATTGTCTTAAAAGTGTTTCGATTATAACATCGGCTAATTCTATTTTATAATGAATAGTGATAGCATTTTTATATTTTTGTTCTATATTTTTTATATCTTTGCTAACAATTTGTTTAGACCCTTTAATTGTTTGTGTGTAGGAAGCTAATAAATTTTTGCTTTCACTCCATGTCTAGCCAGATTAAATTTAAAAAACTATTAAAACTACCACATGCTGTTTTTTTTACAAGAAACTTTCCATTTCTTATTTCTCCTTCGCAATCTATAAAATCCGTTATTTTAACAGCCATAATACTATCGAAAAAAGATTCTGTAATTGGTTTAAATTCTTCTAATTTTTGTTCTCCATTTGTACATATAATATCGCAAACATTTGTAATCAGATTACTATTATTCAAATTTTCTGTAAGTAACTATAATCCAAATCTTTTGTTTGTTGGTTTTACTTTATATCCAAAAAGATCTGTTATAGAATATTTATTTTTGTTTGTAGCATAATTTTAATTTCTGCTTCCATTTATAGATGAAAATTTTTATTAAGTTTGTTTAAAAGTATCTAGAATTTAAAAAGGGTTAAAAAATGGAAAGTAGCCAAAACTGTGTACCTGATGTGGTAAAACTGTAAACAGATCTCATTTAAAAAGACATTTGCAACCTGCTCTTCTTAAAAATCTTATGGCTGCTAGTGAATAACTCTCATTAAACAATTAACTTCATTTATTTTCTTACATTCACCTTCCATAAAAAAGGATATGAAATTTATTTTCTTACATTCATCTTTTATAAAAAATTATATTAAATTTATTTTCTTATGTTCACCTAGGTAAATGAGCATTTACTTTCGTTCACTTTCATTGACCAATTCATTTTATTTATTTTCTTATGGTCATCTTTTATAAAAAATTATATTAAATTTATTTTCTTATGTTCACCTTTTATAAAAAATATATTAAATTAACTTTCTTACATTCACCTAGGGATATGAGTCACATATTTCATTCACCTTCATTCACCAATTCAGTTTATTCATTTTCTTACATTCATCTTTTGTAATTACTGCATTACATTTATTTTCTTTTGTTCCTCTTTTACAAAAATATACTAAATTTGTTTTCCTTCATTCACATTTTACATGAAATAATTATTTTAGAGTGAGTTAGACCTGAAAATGTGTATGAGAATATTAAAAAAAAGATAGGTTTTGGATAACTGGCTCAGTTTTTGGCGAAACCTGGAGGGTGAGCCAGAGTATCTTGACATCAAAATTTATTTTCTTGCAAAGTGAGCGAGAACCCCCCCTTTTTATCTACTAATAGGTGTAAGCTATAGGGAGAGATGTGTAATATATATTATGTACAAGAGCCAAGATGCAATAATAAGAGAGGACAAGCAAATACAAAGAGCTCAGATTAAAAGGGTGAGAGACAGGGATTAAAGTCTTTCACCCACACTGTTCAAGCTGTACATTGAAGATGCAATGATGAAAATAAAATAAAAGTTCAGGAGTGGAATTTTATTCATGGTGAAAGGATATCAATGATGCAATTCACTGATGACATTGCTATTCTGAGTGAAAGTGAAGGAGAATTACATGATCTGCTGGATAGAAGGAAGGGTCTAATGAGTATGAATATGGATTGAGAGTAAATCATTGAAATACGAAAGTAATGAGAAGTAGCAGAAATGAGAACAACAAGAAACTTAACATCAAGATTAAAGGTCACAAAGTAGATGAAGTTAAAGAATTCTCCTACCTAGGCAGCAAAATAACCCACGACAGATGGATCTAGATGGACATCCAAAGCAGGTGAGCACTGGAAAAAAGGCCATTCCTGGTCAAGAGAAGGCTACTAGGATCAAACATAGGCCTTTATTTGAGAGAGAAATTTCCGAGAATTTACATTTGGAACACAGCGATGTATGAAACATGGAATGTAGGAAAACTGGCACAGAAGAAAATTGAAGCATTTGATATGTAGTGCTATAGACAAATATTGAAAATTGGTGGACTGATAAGGTAACAAATGAGGAGGTTCTGTGCAGAATCCGAAAGGAAAGGAATATGTGGGAAACACTGACAAAGAGAAAGGACAGGAGGCAGGATATCCATTAAGACATCACAGAATGACTCCAATGGTACTAGAGTGAGCTGTGGAAGGCAAAAAATGAGGAGTAAGACAGATATTTCCATCCAGCTAACTGACACATTAATTGAATTACTATGAAGCATGCTTGCACTGAGTTCGCCGGCAGACTAAATACTTAAACCAGAATGTTCCATCACCTTAGACTTATCACTTGTTTCTTGATTTTTCCAAAACGACTTTCTCTGACTAGATGTAAGCCTCTCCATTGTGCAATGAGTAATAAAATCAGTAAGGACCAAACAGTAACCCCAGAGTGACACCTCAATACACAAATCCAACTCAAAATTTCACCAGCTCAGCTTCGATTGAAGATAATGAGAAATAATTCATTAACTTTCGAACAGCTCTCTACGAAGTATCTGATTATTAAGATAAGGAATACAGCTCCTCGACATTTCTTATATCTATATCTCAAGTCACAGAAGTTGATTTCCGAATAATGATTACATTACTGACTGTCTCATACCACTACTAATTTATGCAAGACACTACCAGAATTCCACACAGGGTTTCCCTTACTGACTTATGATACATAAAACTTAACAAAGTAGACTTCAGTTCCACATTTTCCTAAGTGAACAACATACTGCTGTAATGAAACAAAATACATATTTCAAAATATAGATCCCATGTAACAAGCAACTTTAATGAAAATTAAAATCGTCAAAATAAAAAATTCCTAACTTCACGTTACCACAAAGTGAAATATTTAATAAAACATTAGATAAACATTGCTACTAAATAAGAAAACTGTACTTCAAAAACAATCAGACACCCACAAGAAAGAGAAATTCTTCGAGAATGATAAAAAAATGTAAGGTTTGCCATAACAGAAATGAACCTAAAGCTGTTATAATGATCAGTAAAGCTGGTTATTATCGGAAGATATCAGGAAATGTCCTGGCAGGCAGACACGCCAGTATTTTAGGTGCGTGTGTACTAAAAAAAGTGAGCTATTCCATGAAGCAGTGATATTAAAGCTTTGAACCTTTAAGTTGTATGTCTTAACCCGCAGAAAAAATCTGAGAACGCAATCTGTCCCACATGTTAGTAATGGTCACACTCACATTTACATAAGCTAGTGCAACGAAGACACTAGTTTAGCACAGCTGCCACTTGAACATTAAACGGAAATTAATGATTCATCAAGTTACTGATTAAAAATTGCACAAATTTTAGCTTCCTGCTTACTGTGTTTCGTAGTCACTGACACTAAATACAAGGAATAATTAAGCCACCAGAATAATAACATAATTTGTTGTCGGTTGGCAGCGGCAACTAACGCTGGCACTCTAACGTTGGTTGCCGCTGCCAACCAACCATGTGGTGAAGAGAAGCTGGGGCTTGACTTCAACTAAGTAGTTTTAATCGACATGGTACCATGGTACTATAGGTTTTAATTTTCATGTTGACTGTGTCTTACTCTAGCATGTTACACTAATTTCATGCTTCTGAAGAACACTAGATTAATTCAGTCTAAACATGGTAAAGACCAGAAAAGTTGTGCAACTGAGGCTGATTCCTCAAAAGATTTATATGCATAGTATTACTGTCTTCATTACTATAAAAAAGCGAAAAATTTGGAAGCTGTACCTACAATATTTATTTTTCGTAGGAGCTCTGAGATCCATAGGAAATGTAGAAATCCTACAAAAGCATAGTCCACAAATTTATTGCAAAATGTCCAAAATTATTAACCATCGAAAAGTTGAAATCGGTAACCAAAATTGACCTCCTATATACGTCAATTCTAGTTACCGATTCCAGCCATTTGGTGGTTTAATTAGATCGTTTTTTCAGCACATGTGTGCACTAAAATGTAGACTAATATCGTTTCTGAATTTGTATTTTCTCTCTGAACTACTGCAAAACAAGTTACTAATATTGGAATCAGTAACTAGAATTGACCTATATAGGTCAGTTCCAGTTACCGATTCCAGTTTTTGTTATATGCCACAGCAGTTTTAGAGAGAAATTACAAATGTAGAAATGGTATTACGTTTCAGTGTATACGACTGCTAAAATAATTTTCATGTGAATCGTGGAGCGGTTGGAATCTGTAACAGGAATTTATCTACGTAGGTTGATTCTAGTTATCAATTCTGATATTACTTATTTTTTGTTGATATTCATTTGAAATGTACTGGTTTTCTTTTAGAATTTAGTGTGCCGAGTTCTCCACATTTTATGCTACTGTTTCGTATTTGGTATCACTCATTTAATTTTCCCGTTTTTCTGATACATTTTAGTTTCTACCCTACGAAAACCCAAACTTTCTTGTGCTCTTCCCATTACAGTCAATAATTAATGTAAAATTAACAGTGTGACTTCACCGTGCTATTTACTGTAATGAAATTTTAATGTACTCCGTGCTTTTCTAGTCGCATAAATTTCGAGAGTACTCTTTACCAGGCATGATTTGTTTTTCATTCTTGTTCTTAATTTTCTTTATCTTCAGCTCGTTTCGATATAATTCATGACCAAGTAAATAACTGCGTGAATTTGATTGTAATTTTATCGTATGCTACATTCTTTTGTTTGCGAGTGTGATCCGTTGTTTTCATAGGTTGCCTATAAGTAGCGTCTTTGCCTTGGACTGACGTCATTACTCAAAGCCGACGAGTGGAATCGGACACCAGAATTTATCGTACTCTGTGTACTCTGACAACACAACGAAACACTTTCTCAGCAACGTAGGTACCAGAAACGTTAGCTTTCGTGTATAACTGATGAATATGTCATACAGATCCGATGCCTCTTGTAGTTGCTCCTCTTTTAAAGCTTCAACGAATAATCATATGTACAAGCAATCACAGTGTACGTTATAAATGTTTGAGGTAAATGGGAGAATACATCACAACGTAACGATATAATTTAATATTGTTTATTTTTCGTTGTCAACCAACGATAACTTCTATAAGTAGCGCCTCGCTACAAAAATATCTTTGACTCATTTTGCAAAAACAGACATAATGTCTTATGGGATAACAGCAATCAGTGATTTTATAATGTTACTTAAAATCCGTCTTGATTGCAAATTTTTTTTTATTCATATGACCGGTTTTGGTTCATTCAGAACCATCTTCAGATCTGATATTTCAGTTACAGGAGTAGCCCGTCCAAATCCAGCAACTTTCACATGCTACATAGCATGCTACATAGCATGTGAAAGTTGCTGGATTTGGATGGGTTACTCCTGTAACTGAAATATCAGATCTGAAGATGGTTCTGAATGAACCGAAACCAGTCATATGAATAAATGCTACATAGCATGTGAAAGTTGCTGGATTTGGACGGGTTACTCCTGTAACTGAAATATCAGATCTGAAGATGGTTCTGAATGAACCGAAACTGGTCATATGAATAAAAAATTTGCAATCAAGACGGATTTTAAGTAACATCTTTGACTCAACTACAATTTTATAGTAATAAACTATTTCATCATTCTCAACCTTTCAGCATTAAGTGGAATAACTTTTCATTTGTAATTAATCACTTTTTAATAAAACGTAAGCTTGCTATTCGCGTCTAAATAAATATTAATTATCTTTCTTTCCGTTGCAAGTTATTAACTGAAAAATACTATTCTCTCCCTTTCATTTCTTTGAACTCTACTTGTACCAGTCTTTTACTTTATTGGCCTCTGGATTTACTTTTTTAAGAAAAGATATATTTACGATATTAGTCTAGTTGAAATAAGCCTTTGATTATTTTTCTTATAATAGCTTAGCGATAAAGGACAAGTCGGATACTGACTTTCTGAGTTTGGAACAGTTAATTCCTTAGTTTCTGTAATTAATTTGTTTACCAGCACAAGTCAGCATTTTACTTCACGATTGTTGGTGCTCTATTCCAAACCCCCACTAAGTGGAAATGTACTAAATAGAATAAAACAAAAAAACCTAAATGTCACCACGACTCTCCAACTATATGAACTTTAAATAATCAAACAAAGCTCAACCGCTTCAGGCGTTGACTTCAGCGACCCACTAATATTTAAAACTCAACAGCCAGCACTCGATGATCTCTTTTACTAGCCGTTCTCTAATAAATTATTCTTGATTTGTCGTTTAGGGACAATGGTAAAAGCTATCAAATTCTCAATAAACTTCCGACTGTTTCTCAATAAATAACTATTATGTAGGATGACCGCTCTCTTTAATGTAGACCACACATTCAGTGCATCCAACGAGATTTCCGGAATTTTCTGTATTACGACGCTCACGACGAAGTCACACTATGAACCCTAACAAAATATTGCTCAGTCGCTATTCCTCAGTGCTTGAGTACTCCTATACAACAACAATAATGCAATGCAACGCTACTACACCTTAGTGCGTGCTTTAATCCTCGGCCACAAAATAACTAAACGACTTCGCGTCAACACGTCTCTTCACATACACCATTCAACGGAAAATTTCCCAGAAATATTGAAATACAGTTTTTCTATAAACGCGTGGCTATTAATCAGCACAACGCACCATAAAAATACCATTAGGGGAAACTAATCTCACACTTCAATAAATTGGAGTTTTTCCTATACCGGGCGAGCCTGCACTGTACCAAAAGCGGCGAAATAATCATTTTCTACACAAGCCGATAACCTTCTCAAAATATCTTACGACTTAGAACTGCATTGAATACAGGTGATTTCCTTTAAAGTCAGTATCGACATTAGACTGTTTTTTATTTGCAGTGTTACAAGATCATGATTTAGGCTTTAAAGAGCCATTATCAAATGTTTTAATTGTTATAGGCCTACAGTGCCTAAGATGGCACACTGTCATATTTAAATTACACTTGAGTTCCATCCCCGTTGCAGACTAATTTACGTATCGTACGTGCGAGCCGATCTCATCATACTCCTGAGATAATCTCTCTCGAGGCTCACTACTCGAACAATACTCGGATACTACTGCTAAAATTCTAAAAGTCAACGTTCGTAATGGCCAGCTGCATCGTACATCTACATCTACATCTACATGATTACTCTGCAATTCTCATTTAAGTGCTTGGCAGAGGGTTCATCGAACCACAATAATACTATCTCTCTACCATTCCACTCCCGAACAGCGCGGGAGAAACGAACACCTAAACCATTCTGTTCGAGCTCTGATTTCTTTAATTTTATTTTGATGATCATTCCTACCTATGTAGATTGGGCTCAACAAAATATTTTCGCATTCGGAAGAGAAAGTTGCTGACTGAAATTTCGTAAATAGATCTCGCCGCGACGAAAAACGTCTTTGCGTTAATGACTTCCATCCCAAGTCGCGTATCATATCTGCCACACTCTCTCCCCTATTACGTCATAATACAAAACGAGCTGCCCTTTTTTGCACCCTTTCAATGTCCTCCGTCAATCCCACCTGGTAAGGATCGCACACCGCGCAGCAATATTCTAACAGAGGGCGAACGAGTGTAGTGTAAGCTGTCTCTTTAGTGGACTTGTTGCATCTTCTAAGTATCCTGCCAATGAAACGCAACCTTCGGCTCGCCTTCCCCACAATATTATCTATATGGTCTTCCCAACTAAAGTTGTTCGTAATTTTAACACCCAGGTACTTAGTTGAATTGACAGCCTTGAGAATTGTACTATTTATAGAGTAATCGAATTTCAACGGATTTCTTTTGGAACTCATGTGGATCACCTCACACTTTTCGTTATTTAGCGTTATTTAGTTGTTATCTTTGCCGCATGCCGCCATTCAGCGGTCGGCTGGACGTAGCAATCTCGTTGACTGGATAGAACACAAGTTTTCTCCACTATCAGGTGTCACATATCTACAACATTTTAACACCAAAATATAAGAAAACTATACAAATAATTTAATAAACTCTTCATTCTTCTAGCGCGTAAAAACCATAGTAAGTTGAGGCGATACAAAGAAGTGATGCGCTTTTTTCGGGCTGAAGACGGTTTGACGCATTACAGTAAGTCAGAAATAATTTGTAAATGTGTCTGCTGAAATTACCAGTCGCTGTGTATGCCGCTGTCTTGAAACTGTTATCAACTGCGTATCGGTTATCCCGGTTGGGAAGTTCATGGAAGGGGAGTGGACATCAATATGGACGAAGCGGTACCTTTGTAGCTGGCTGGGCTTTGCAGCGTCCCGCCAGTGAGCACAATAGCGTGGCGCTAGGCCGGCTCAAGTATGCAAACGACGCCAGCAGACGGCACTGTGTGTGTGTGTGTGTGTGTGTGTGTGTGTGTATGTGTGTGTGGGCGGCACGGCGCTGTGGTCTCAACTGGCCGCTGTCCTGCACGCTACTGTGTACTGTCTGGTTGCGAATACCTCTGCCTCTGTCGCTACCACTGTCCAGACAGGGGACTTCGCGGTTTCGGTGCTGTGCAGCGAGCCAACAGATATTCACTCGCTGCAGAGACAACACACTCGAGTTACACCGTTATGACCGCCTTGTAGGTGGGACTTCAGCTATTCGACAAAAGCGACGTTTACAGTGGGACAGACAGGTAGTGTTTACGCGCCTGTGTCTTACGCTAGTCTATACACTTCTTTAATGCTCTCAGTAGTGTGGGCTAATACAGCTGGATCGCACACATGGGACCAACAACTGGAGCATAGTCGTTTGCTTCTACTGTCTCTGCTTCTTCTTTGGGATTGACAACTGGCTACTGAAACTTCCTCGGATGTTAAAACTGTGTGCCTAGTACCGTTTCTCCCACTTTCCAGACTTCAAGGCGTTATCCTGAGTATCAACGGGCTAGCACTCCTGAAAGAAAGCATGTTGCGACAGTTGGGCTTCGATAGCTCAGTGATTGCCAGGACAGCCATTGCACGTGACGTGTATCCCGTAATGACTCTGGGACGGCCAAGTAATGCCGTGGAGAGGCATAGAGAGAGACGCGCGAGCTGTGGTATCAAGCTATAAAAGAAAATATGTTTCAGGTTACATACAGTTCACATGTTCGATACGTCACTGTGCAATGTTATAGACACAGGCGAACATTGCTTGACAAGCTGGTCCTCTGCGGTAATGTGGTGTTTGGTTTAAAAACCGATCGCCTTCCTCCTTTGGGTGGTGTCGCAAGCAACTGAACACGTACACTTCTTCTTCCAAATACGACATGCTTTCTCCGAACGCAGACCGACGCAGTGACTGGGATTCGTGATCTGACTGCAAATTTACCTTTTCCGAGAGGGCGGTACGAATATGCTAGACTTTTGAGCCTTCCTACATAAAAGTCACGCATTAATTTTGCAAAATCCGAGATACTAAACATATTTCGCTAACTTTTTAGGCAGCGCTTTGCTTTATTCCTCACCCAGTTGCGGTGTACCGGGTAGGAAATGTAATTACTACACATGAAGATTCCGATGCACCAGGGCAGTGGAGAGGATCCACCATCACACGTGGAGACGTCCCGGCTTCGAGGTACACGGAATCGGCGAGGAACGCGCCCAAGAAGAAGGACGTAGTTTTATACAGAAGCAGTTTATGTCTATGTGTGAGACACCATTTATCTAATACAACTTGTTATCTTCTCTATCTTCTCCTATACCGTAACTTAAAAACAGGTGGTCAATCAGTCACTCATGTAAAGAAAAAAAGGCCGTAGAGAAGTTGCTAGAGGAACGCACACAGTTTTAATCTGTCAGGAAGCTGCATTTTTTTTTTTTTTTTTTTTTTTTTTTTTTTTTTTTTACTCGAGAAACTATTCTGCTGTTTATCGAATTCGCTCTACGACAATCTGGTGACCAGATAACTTCCACATCTGAACCATTAGCAACATGGTCCACGAGAAGACTGCAATAAGGTAGACGGAGCTGCTGCGAGCCTAAAATGCAAACAACATGGTGTGTAAATGTATAATAAGCGGCAAACCAAATGGCACTCAGTATTGCGAGGAGTATGTTTTTGAGATTATAATTTGTTGAAATAAAATTCATTCTACAGTAACAAGTCTGGGGAAAATGTTCGGTGATATCTATCGTCTCTTTGAGTCTCAGTGTGCGCAATTCCGTCATTCGATTTCGTATGCAGAAAGCGATCTATGAGAGTTCCAGTAACAAGAGCTTCTCAACTGTTCACATGCCTCTCTTGTGAAAGTGTGGATTGATTGTAACATTATGAATTGTCGAGTGAACTGAACGTCTTCAACCACTGTATCATAAAGCGCTGCAATATACCATAAACTGCTGCAGATGGTCCTTTATAATCGTATAGGTCGCCATACATTACATTAAATACCTGTTGATAAATTTGTTATCTATAAAAACAAAACAAAAAAACAGAAAAGAGGCACCACGTAGGAGTTATCCAAATTGGATGGAACTCTGTAGATGTGTTGTACATGTGGAAGCAGGACCACAAAAATGTACCATAGGTCTATGATCAAACATGGACCGTTTGCAACATATCTCTTTGGCTACTATGCAAATAAATATTGTTAAAGAAAGTCATAAATGGCATAGCTTAGTCTTTAAATGTTCGTGCCATTTAAACAATGGACAGCCTTAGGTCGTACAATACTTAAAACAAAATATGGAGAGGAGAACACTCAATTTATTTTAGAATGAACAGGAAAATGCACGCCATTGGAACTGTTAAGACTTCTCTTGGGGAAATATACTGAAGAATTAAAAAATTGCGTTTTGTCGTCAAAAACTACAGAACAAATTTACTTATACTCAATCATAACATGATCCTTTAAATTCAGTATTATATTTTCGAAACAATACATCATCCGCCCTAACATCCTCCACTGAAGTAGTCACATGAAATAAAAAAGATGTGTCCGTATTTTATAGATTCACTTGAGGTCAATTTTGCTCGGTGAATAAGACACACCATTTCAATATCACCCGTGTCACAGTGCAAGCTAAGGCCTGCGTCTGTTATTGAAACTGTGCTAACAGACCAATCATTGTGATTAAATTTTACGCCACCATTGGTCGTCTTGACTATACTTTCACAAACGCCATTGTTTATACATTTTGAATGTACACTGTTCACAGTATGGTGAATTTGAATACCTAAAGCACAGCGCAATTCATCGCGCGGGTCCGTTGGTTCGTCTGACCAGGGTACAGTATTTTACTCGCCAGACTTTTGTTGCAGCTCAAAAAATTCCTTGGTATGTGACAGAGACTGGCGCGATAAGATCGTCCTTTCTTTTTCGTTTTATGTTCCTCAAACTGGTTCAAATGGCTCTGAGCACTATGGGACTTAACTTCTGAGGTCATCAGTCCCCTAGAACTTAGAACTACTTAAACCTAACTAACCTAAGGACATCACACACATCCATGCCCGAGGCAGGATTCGAACCTGCGACCGTAGCGGTGGCGCGGTTCCAGACTGTAGCGCCTAGAACCGCTCGGCCACTTCGGCCGCCTTTATGTTCCTCAACAGTAGAGACCGGAGTTTGGATCTCTGTTCCCTGCTTCTTCACTACCCGCTGTCTGTATCGAACCAGCCACTGTTGCTGCGTTGTATTTTCGCCAGGAATATTGCGAAGACGGTTGCAGTGTGGAACGGGTCTTGACAGCGCATGCATTTTACACGGATTTTTGCTGCACTGTACCTTCATCGGATTCAGATTTGTCGTGTTCCAGTTGCCGTGGGTTAACAGTGACGATGACAGTATTTTCGTCTATTACTTTACATCGATAGTTTGTTATGCCACTCCGTTCCCTTAATCAGCGGCGTTAGCTCCACTAACGCTAGCTGCAATCCCCGTATCCTCTTCCAGTTCCATAGGCGCATTCTTGAGTTTCCCGTCAAGTGTATTATCAGTGACGCTGCTGCCACCCTTGATGGTTGAGTTACTTGTATTGGCACACTTATTGCTCTCCGTTCGGTTCTCCTTGTCCTAAATGGACTTTGCGATTTGCTCATTTACATTTCTCCCACATCCAGGCTCCGATGTATCCATGGTTAGGGTCATTCCGCCGTAACAGGATAGTTGCATATGTCATTGCTTCAGGTGAACTTTTCTCAATATTCAGCTGTGCAGGGCGTCTACAGTCACAATTTACCCTGAGATGTTCAGTGGAATTGCATACGGAGTACGTGCTGTGCTGGTTTTCATACACAACATACGCCCTATAACCGCCTACAGTCACGTAAGAGTTTTTGTGTTTTTGTAATTCTACTTTAGCTATTCTATTGCCACTGAACTAGCCACGCCAAAAGGTTTCTGACGACACTTCCCTTCTGATACCGTAAACTTTACCGTATAATCCAAGCATTTCTCTCGTCTTCTCGACAGGCACTTCGAACGGTAGATTGCAGAGTCCCACAGATCGCAAGCCAAGATCTGCGTATGACACTTGGTACTTGTTAACAGACCCATTATTATGCTTCAGTTTTACGCTACGATTTTTGGTCCTGATTATTCGCTGCTTAGACATTCTGCATATTCACTATTAACAGTATTGCCACTCTGCATACTTAATACTTCCACATCAAGCAACTTTACTCCATTAATCAGCTATCTCTGAATAGCGAAAGTGGTAAGCCTTTCGGTGTTCCCCAAACTAAATTTTAAGGTGTCTCTCCCCGAGGAAGACATGGCACTCAGAGTTCAGTGGACTCTTGCCTGTGGCAGAAAGGACACTCGGCAGTAAACTAGGGCTGCACTGCGCACATGCTCAGCGGAGGTCCGCACACCACGGCAGCCGAGCATGAACTCTGCTGGTGTGAGTCTTCACAGAAACTCTTAAAAATTGGTGTTTTAGGTTATTTTATATTTAACAATAGGCGCTGTAACACAAGAGACTTACGTAACGTTACCTTAAATAAATCGTACATCCTCCCCACGTCTCAGAGACAACTCTCAACGGGTTCAATAGAATATGCCTGGTGTCATGTAATGTAAATGTAATCTCACTACTGAAGGTCATCTTTCCGTTGCGTGATAACGTTAAGCTCGGTGGCGCTTACGGTGCTCTTAGATATGCACCAGCACCAGGTACCACGTTCTTTCACCAACATTAACACCACAAACACGACGCTACTCGCCACATGCACTTAGCTCAGTCACCTCTATTGAACAGTCACGCTTAGAGATACAACATTCGTACTGCACGAACAAAAGATGACCACTGAGTGAGAGCGAATAGCCAAAGTCCTTCAGATCTGAGCGGCAAAACCCCAAGGGAACACCACAGCCAACAAAGGCCGTACAACGTGTGCCGTGGCATCTGAGGTTCAGTGACCGATTAAGGCGAGTGACAGCGTTGTATTTGCGGTTCGGGCAGACGGCACGAGGAATGATCTGCGCCGCTGTTCCCTGGCACGCGGGGAATGCAGAACTCGGCGAGGCGGTGGACGGAGCCGCCCCCTCCCCCCTCCCCCCCCCCCCCCCCACCAAAACTCCCGTTTCAGAGGCCGCCACCGGCTCATCGCCGTCAGTCGCTGCTTTGGTGTCGTTGCTGCTCTGCCAGACGGTTCACCATTCACCATATTTTGCTCCGCGTTCCTCGCGGCATTCGTCCTCCGAAACTCGGGGAGCGTTTATTTCATGTGGGCCTTCTGTGAGAAGCAGTCGACGCCAGCCTCGCTGTTCTTGTCGCCAACTTCGAATGAGAAGTTCTAACAAGCGAAGCTCGCTGTTATTAAGTTACTGTGCGACAGGAACCAGCACTTAGAAGCAGTTTCGTAATCTGTATCCATTTAGTTACGACGACATAGTTCGAATGAAGCAGATTCAAGGAGATGCGCCTGAACTTCCTACTGCATCCACTTGGTAATACAGACCAGCGATCACCTCACTGGAGCAACCATTGTCGCAGAAGCTACGGTACCAGAGGAACTGTAAATATCTCAAATTTTTTTCTCAGTTGGTCGTCAGTCATCAATAATTGAAACAGATTTCGTCACTTTCAGAAGGAATATCGTACATTAGGGTTTCAGAAGTTGCATACAAGCTACAAGTTAACTTACACATAGGATGTATACAATGATAGAATGTGTCCACTCCTAGGAACATTTGTTTAGCGAGAGCTATGAGTATAAGCATATTTTAAACAAGTGTTAATGTAGGTAGCTCTCTGCGATCGGTTAGTTTGTTACACGGTTTTACGCCAATGTCTTGAAACTATTCACACTCCTATTATTGACCTACGTCTTTTCTGGTAATTAATTAGTAATTTTTGACACTGCTTCTGCGGCGTAAATTCTCCAGCATACAAGGAAGTTACTGTCACTAACCTTACTTCTTTGATTTATATTTGCAATGCTTGTAACTATCCAGAAAGAATTGTTTCCCTGCATAAAAGCTGTGAACTCGGGTAGTTTTCACAATAATTCCTAAGGGTAACTCAAAAAGAAGGATGATAATAAGACTTTGTCCATCAGTTCCTGTTATACTTTTAAATCATTGTTCTTTCCGTCCAGCTTCTGCAGATACATTCACGTCACAACCGTATCTCTACCGCCCCCAGTAAGGATCCCTCTTGTTCCCCCAGTGTCCAACTTCCACAGAAGTGTACTCCATACACATTATTTTTCGAGGCATCTACTCATTTACAGATCGATGCCTTTACTCGGAAGAATATTTCTTTTCTTTTTTCATAAAGCCGGCCTGGGTGGCCGAGCGGTCCTAGGCGCTACAGTCTGGAACCGCGCGACCGCTACGGTCGCAGGTTCGAATCCTGCCTCGGGCATGGATGTGTGTGATGTCCTTAGGTTAGTTAGGTTTAAGTACTTCTAAGTTCTAGGGGACTGATGACCTCAGAAGTTAAGTCCGATAGTGCTCACAGCCATTTTTCATAAACGTTTGGTCAACTAGCATCATTCTTAACTTCTCTAGGGCATCTGTTACTTTCTGTCGTTAGTATAGTATCACAATAGTGAACTACGGAACTCTTATTTCCACCGACTGACTTTTCACTTCCTCTTTTTTGATTTTCGTGTCTCACTGCACGAGACTACGGCCAAGCGCGGTCCGTGCGCTGCCATTCACAGACGGTCAGCGGAGCAGGTCGTTATACGAAGGCGTAGTGTGCGGCTGCAGTCGCAATTTCATTGGCTTCGGCTAACTCCAAGATAGTTCCGGATTATTTAAATACTATTAGAAAAGTTCTTTGTCGTCTGTACTCATGATTAGTTGGTGTTCTGCCTTTAAGATGGATACATAGACTGGTTCCTTTTCTGCCTTTGTGAAGTTGCAATTTGAAATAACAATACAAAATTGAAACTTCTTTCAGCAAGATCGGAGTGTAAGTGATTTGAGTTTGAGAGAAATAGTGATTTTTTAATAAATTATTTTCTTTAATTATAAGATAGACACCGGCAGAAGAGTGCAAAAAGTGCGCCGGTGATTAGCAAGCAACTTTCCAAGATTAACTATTGTCGCCATTTATGCCGATCCTTCAATTAGATCCTGGATAAATAATAGAAACTGAAACTCACTTAATTAAATTGAAGAAAAAGCTATTAAAGTATAATCGACGGATTCCGAATTGTCGCCATGGACTGTGTTATCATTACCAAAATAACGTATTTAGTAACTGATTAATTAAACTGTTTTCAGTGAAGTCAGTGCAGATGCGTTGTGAATTTTGTGTCTAATGCAGGCTCTTAATGTTTTGCTTCGCTATAAGCGCAGATTAAGGATCAACATGTGTCGCATGTCGTGCGTGTTACGACTGTATGCGTTAAGAATTTGAACCAGGGCCAAATTTCTCCATGATACTGAATTTAAATTTGCTCTATATAGCAGGTATACCGAGAAGGAGGGCTAACCGCTAGGTCTGGGGCGTCTTGTCATGTTTCGCGTGGCTCCCACCCGTCGGAGGTTCGAGTCCTCCCTCGGGCATGCGTGTGTGTGTGTTGTTCTTAGTCTAAGTTAGTTTAAGCTAGATTAAGTAGTGGTTAAGCTTAGGGACTGATGACCTCAGCAGTTTGGTCCCATAAGATCTCCCCAGAAATTTCCAATTTTTTCCGAGAAGGAGTGCAGTTCCATTGGAGAGATATTAGAGCTGCTTACTTAATTTTATTTTCCTCAATCCTTTGCCCATATTTGTCTATGTTTTTAGTTACTTACTGTCCGCGATCACATTTCTGTTTATTTGTATGTGACACCTGCAAAAATTAGCAGCCGTCATCAGTTACCTAGTACATTTCATCTTTTTAAATCGAAAAACCCCTTGCTCAATACCGTTTCGGCTAGTCGACATCGCTACACACAGCTTCCTGTGTGATGGAGATACAAGTAAATCTGCATTCACAGTACAGTACGGTAGAATCGTGCCGGAATAATGTGGGTAGGACACAATGTTTAGCCTTTAAAGGAGCCTTAAAGAGTTTTTTCTAGTTTAATGCATGCGCGTATTGTCACTTTACGATCAAAAAGATTTATCAGCACAGGAAGTTGCACATCGAACTAGCATGCACTATCTCAACCACTATCTCGAGGCACAAAACGTTGAAGATCTGCTCCGTAATGTTCTCCCGCGATCAACAACAGTTGATGACGTCTACCTACAAATGAGGGCAGGCATCCTGAAGGGAACGCAGCACACATGCGCGCTACGTTTTTGATGAGACCTGGTAGGGCTGTGTTGACCCAGCCAGTCCGCAACCATCTGTACATGATCGTTTTGTCTCTAGATGTCCTTTACAAGCAACAAAAACGGCACAGATCTGAAAGTGAATGTACTGTGAAGAAGGTAGTTGATGCAAATCAGTGGGTTCGTATTCGTTTCACTGACTAGTGCCGGATTTGTCTGAACCTAATGATCGTCGTAGAAGAACAAGGAGGCAATCAGCAGCCAATTACAGAGTCGTGAAGTCCCATGGTCTCACCAGGGGGTTGGGCCTCTCATGTTTTGGGACGCTATCATGATCGGGAAACAGTGTACTTTGTCGTCGGGGTATTTTGAGGGCCAGGATCATCCAGTCTATTGTCAAATCGTAAACATTTCGGTGGTGGATTCGTCTTTCAAGACTAAAGTGAAAGGGCAAAATGGGCTCACCTTGTGAACATTTTCTTCCAAGAAACAGAAATCAGCCGAATGTAACGGCCTGCGATATCTGCTAAAATGAACATGATTGATGGGCACTATTGTGTTTTGAACCAGTTGAAACTTGCATAGCGTCATCACGGAATCCTCCTTACTGGTGACCTCTGGAGGGGCCACTTTTGTGAACAGTATGCCATGGAAAACGAAGGTAGAAAAATCAGGTTTTAATATCTCGTCGACATCGATGGAATACATCATAGATGATACAAGCACGTTCAGTGCACAAACTACAGAAACAACGTAGCGAATGACACCCTCGTCCGGACTTGTATTTCATAGGTGAGGAGACATGTCTCGTTCCAAAGATTCTCCATTTATCTCGGTTATTGTTTTCTTTCAGTTTCATTGTAAAATAAGTTGTAAGGCATTTCTTTCATTACATGGACCTCCTGAATGTGGGCCAATATAAATTAGCTGACATGTATATGGCGCAAAACTGATCATTTTAAATTTTTCGTTTATGTTGACATATCAGTGGCACGTTAAATTTTATAATATGACTACTTTAGATCGAATTTTGTTATCTTCATATCTCTGCAGTTGCTTAAGCAAGCCGTCATATCTACAGAGTGATCAAAAACAGTGCGAGGTGCCGGGGCTAGCATTGTATTTAACATTAAATTCTTCTCGAATCTTCATATGGAAATGATACTCTAAGCCCCCCCTTTTCTAACTCCGACTTTTGCTGTTGCACATGGATTAAGAAGAAACGCGAACTGACTATAATCGACCCTGTAAGTGGAGTAGAAAAGAGTTTGGCACCTGCAATAATCTAATTGGATAGAAATTACTTAGGTAAGGGAAAGTTTCATTAACGTAGTGAGATATGAAAGGGTTGCTCTACCGATTAACAGAATGAAAGTTCTGTCCAAAATAACAATTTGATTTATTATGACTAAACTCAAAATAATAAACAAAACACATGAAACATTTATGTCAAATTGTACAATCAAATAAATGCTGTGAAGGTGAAGTTGTCCATAAATTATATTGTGACATTTATGACCAAGTGGTATGTGGAGCCAATTCCTTGCAACTCAAATCTTAAGAGAAACACCGAGCCAACCCAATTTTAATTGCTGATACAGTAAGGAGAACTCAATGAACACCCAAGACAGAACAAAGTTAGAAAAGACGAACAGGCGCGCTCTGCTGAGCTCTGATTACCACCTAGTAAAATGCTCTAATCTGCCGGTGCTGCGGACATACATTACCAAGCTGTCTTCTTAACTGCAAGGACACGATCTGGCATACCGGAGGCGATGGCTGGTTGCTTCGATGTCCCGTTGTGGTGATGATAATGTCGCGAGTATAGCCCGAAACAAATTATCCTGGTCTTGTTGTCCCAGCCTAAACACTTCCTAACAACACAAATGCGACTCTGAGGGAGACGAAGAAGGCTCGCTACACAATCACTGCTGGTACAGTGAGTGATTTTAACAAGCGAAGTCACACAGTAACTCCGATACAGTCAACTTCAGCCAAAACTGCTCCAGACGGACAACGTAGGTCGCCTGTACGCAGAACGCTCAATTTCCAACTGTACTCGGAAAGTGTAAGAGGGTTGCGGTCAAAGTTTTGCTGGGAAATGAATGCTAAGAAAAAAACAATTCGATACGTTGCGCCGTTTCCGTGTTATTTAGCACTGAAGTTGGCCAATCAGGTCGTCGCGCGCGCAAATTCAAGGACTTGCACGCGCTTAAGTGCGGCACAGCACATACATCTCTGAATCCGTGAGTTACCACTTGTCCCACCGCTCATTACTAGCTAAAAGGTGTGATGTGATAAATTTAAGCTAGGTGAACAAAAGCTCAGTGTGTTCGGTTTGAGGAAACAAAACGAAGAACATGTTTGGCGACACCGCCTCTGGCAGGCTGCTTGAATTTGCGCTCTCGCCGACCTAATTGGCTACCTTCAGTGCGAAGGTAACTCGGAAACGATGCAAATTACCGAATCGCACACTATCAGGTGACCTGGGTGGCCAGCTAGAGCCACGACTAGACTGACCTCTGCTAACAGCTCTGTCAGGCGTCAAGACTGTGTAAAGGTTCGGCCGGATGTAAGGCCAGTTGCGCCGTCCTGCTAAAAGTAACTGTAGGTCTTTTCCTCCTCCGTTAATGGTGCCACAAATTCACGTCCAATCGTATCTATTTGTCCAGGCCACTTTTATTTGCCTCACGCTGTCTGCGCCACAGACACAGGTGAATCGACACTGCTTGGAAAGGCCTTACAATTCAGTCACCCACTGACGGTATGCCTCTACTTGTTGCTCACCCACCCATAAGAATTTGTAACGGGCATCTTTCACTTGCACCCTGTTCTCATAATATTTGTAAGCGCCAGCAGTAGGTTCCCATAAGCTACGAACAGGGCGTGACGTGAGAAAAAGTTTAGTGCACAAGATATACACACTCACTCCTACCGTGGTCAAGAAATAAGAACGTTTGCCAGTACCTGGAATGTGAGGCGCATTGGACTACGCGAAGTATTTCCTTCGCCTTGTCAAACTCACGAAATGGTGACACATAAGCAAGCGGTGCAGGCGGTGGTGCTGCCTTTTGGTCCGGTGTCTTGTGCGAAGTCATCTGCGCCATCTACATCTCTACATCTACATCCATACTAGGCAAGCCATCTGATGGTGTGTGGTGGAGGGTACTTTAAGTACCTCTATCGGTTTCCCCTTCTATTCCAGTCTCGTATTGCTCGTAAAAAGAAAGATTGTCGGTATGCCTCTGTGTGGGCTCTACTCTCTCTGATTTTATCCTCATGGTCTCTTCGCGAGATATACGTAGGAGGGAGCAATACACTGCTTGTCTCCTCGGTGAAGGTATGTTCCCGAAACTTCAACAAAAGCCCGTACCGAGCTACTGAGCGTCTCTCCTGCAGAGTCTTCCACTGGAGTTTATCTGTCATCTCCGTAACGCTTTCGCGATTACTAAATGATCCTGTAGCGAAGCGCGCTGCTCTCCGTTGGAACTTCTCTATCTCTTCTATCAACCCCATCTGGTACGGATCCCACACCGGTGAGCATTACGCAAGCAGTGGGCGAACATGTGTACTGTAACCTACTTCCTTTGTTTTCGGATTGAATTTCCGTAGGATTCTTCCAATGAATCTCAGTCTGGCATCTGCTTTACAGCCGATTAATTTTGTATGCTCATTCCATTTTAAATCACTCCTAATGCCTACTCCCAGACAGTTTATGGAATTAACTGCTTCCAGTTGCTGACCTGCTATGTTGTGGCTAATTGATAAAATATCTTTCTTTCTATGTATTCGCAGCACATTACACTTGTCTACATTGAGATTCAATTGTCATTCCCTGCACCATGCGTCAATTCGTTGCAGATTCTCCTGCATTTCAGTACAATTTTCCATTGTTACAACCTCTCGATATACTACAGCATCATCTGCAAAAAGCCTCAGTGAACTTACGATGTCATCCACAAGGTCATTTATGTATATTGTGAATAGCAACGGTCCTATGACACTCCCCTGCGGCGCACCTGAAATCACTCTTACTTCGGAAGACTTCTCTCCATTGAGAATGACATGCTGCGTTCTGTTATCTAGGAACTCTTCAATCCAATCACACAATTGGTCTGATAGTACATATGCTCTTACTTTCTTCATTAAACAACTGTGGGGAACTGTATCAAACGCCTTGCGGAAGTCAAGAAACACGGCACATACCTGGGAACCCGTGTCTATGGCCCTCTGAGTCTCGTGGACGAATAGCGCGAGCTGGGTTTCACACGATCGTCTTTTTCGAAACCCATGCTGATTCCTACAGAGTAGATTTCTAGTCTGCAGAAAAGTCATTATACTCGAACATAATAAGTGTTCCAAAATTCTACAACTGAACGACGTTAGAGATATAGGTCAATAGTTCTGCACATCTGTTCGACGTCCCTTCTTGAAAACGGGGATAACCTGTGACGTTATCCAATCCTATGGAATGCTACGTTCTTCTAGAGACCTACGGTACACCGCTGCTAGAAGGGGGCAAGTTCCTTCGCGTACTCTGTGTAAAATCGAACTGGTATCCCATCAGTTCCAGCGGCCTTTCCTCTTTTGAGCGATTTTACTTGTTTTTTCTATCCCTCTGTCATCTATTTCGATATCTACCATTTCGTCATCTGTGCGAAAATCTAGAGAAGAAACTACAGTGCAGTCTTCCTCAGTGCAAAATGGCTCTGAGCACTACGGGACTCAACTGCTGAGGTCATTAGTCCCCTAGAACTTAGAACTAGTTAAACCTAACTAACCTAAGGACATCACAAACATCCATGCCCGAGGCAGGATTCGAACCTGCGACCGTAGCGGTCTTGCGGTTCCAGACTGCAGCGCCTTTAACCGCACGGCCACTTCGGCCGGCTCCTCAGTGCAACAGCTTTGGAAAAAGACATTTAGTATTTAGGCTTTTAGTCTGTCATCCTCTATTTCAGAACCATTTTGGTCACAGAGTGTCTGGATATTTTGTTTTGAACCACCTATCGCTTTGACATAAGGCCAAAATTACTTAGGATTTTCTGCCAAGCCAGTACATAGAACTTCACTTTCGAATTCACTGAACGCCTCTCGCATAGCCCTCCTCATACTACATTTCACTTTGTGTAATTTTTGTTTGTCTGCAAGGCTTTGGCTATGTTTATGTTTGCTGTGAAGTTCCCTTTGCTTCCGCAGCAATTTTCTAACCCGGTTGTTGTACCATGGTGGCTCTTTTCCATCTCTTACGATTTTGCTTGGCACATACACATCTAATGCATATTGTACGATGGTTTTGAACTTTGTCAATTGATCCTAAAGACTGTCTGTACTTGAGACAAAACTTTTGTGTTGAGACGTCAAGTACTCTGTAATCTGCTTTTTGTCACTTTTGCTAAACAGAAAAATCTTCCTACCTTTCTTAATATTTCTATTTACGGCTGAAATCATCGATGCAGTAACCGTTTTATGATCACTGATTACCTGTTCTGCGTTAACTGTTTCAAATAGTTCTGGTCTGCTTGTCACCAGAAGGTCTAATATGTTATCGCCACGAGTCGGTTCTCTGTTTAACTGCTCAAGGAAGTTTTCAGATAACGCACTTAAAAAAAATTTCACTGGATTCTTTGTCACTGCCACCCGTTATAAACGTTTGAGTCTTCCAGTCTATATCTGGCAAATTAAAATCTCCACCCAGATTTCCCGACCATGTTATAGTTCTGGGTGATGATGATGATTCATCATCATCATTACCCAGAACTATAACATGGTCGGGAAATCTACTCGAAATATTTTCCAAATTTTCCTTCAGGTACTCTGCCATAACAGCTGCTGAGCCAGGGGGCCTATGGAGACATCCAATTAACATATTTGAGCCTGCTTTAACCGTGACCTTCACCCAAATTATTTCACATTTCGGATCTCCGCCAATTTCCTTCGATACTATTGTACTTTTTATCGCTATAAACACGCCGTCCCCTTCACTGTCCAGATTGTCTCTCGGAAGCGATTCACCGCTTCAAGCAGTTGCACCATTTACTGTCTCTGAAATTGAATAAATAGTTATATCAACTGCAAGCGACGCAGCAGAGGACTGCGGCAGGGTAGCTATAGTCTAAAAAGCAATCTACAAATTCAAACAGCGAAAAGCAAAAATTCCACGGAGAAAGCAAAAAGGGGTGCAAAAGCAGCATTTGCGGAACGTAGAACATAAGAGCACAACCAAACACACACTGAGTACCCAGAGCAGAGAAGCAACAGAGAAAAATGTAACCAAAGGGACGACACAAGGTGGGAGGGTAACAGACTTTGTGACTGCCACACATAGATAAGAGAACTCGTCGCCAGATGTTGTGTATGACTTCACACACAACACGAAGGAGAACTGGGCTTGAGAGGAGTCAGCAAGTCTCGTCGTAGGAAAATGTATGTGAAGTCTTATGGGACTTAACTTCTAGGGTCATCAGTCCCTAAGCTTACACACTACATAACCTAAATTGTCCTAAGGACAAACACACACACACCCATGCCCGAGGGAGGACTCGAACCTCCGCCGGGACCAGCCGCATAGTGCGCCATAGGAAAGCTGGACAGGAGTAGAAATAATTAGTGAACAAGTAACACAGCAAACATACGAAAACTCATTACAAATAATACAGCACTAAACTGACTCCAGTTCATACAATAACAAAAAAAAAAAAAAAACTGAGTCGCAGCAGCGACAACTCGGCTTCTGCGTAGAGTCAATGGCAAAGTAGCTCCAAGTGCAAGTGCTGGGGAGCGGCTGCCGCCGGTCGACCTGTATTGCAGCGGCAGAGGGTGCTCGAAGTAAAGAACTGTTTGAGGTCTGGCTCAGCGGACACACACCATTGGGTCCACCATTTCCCGTGCGTCTGTTATCGGCATTAGAACGAAACTTACTATTCTGCTACCAACTGTGGAACGCCTGTTGGGTGGTATTGGTACTTGACAGCAGAGAAAGATGACTAACGCCTGCTCTGATGATTACAGTACAAGTAGGGAACTTAAGTATAAGCATAATGTGGTTTGTTATGAGGTTTTCCATTACATCAGCAGGATTTCCTGGTGGTCATTAGAAGGATCTAATTATAATTTTATGTCCACTCTTGATACTGTGTCCTGCGCAAACGATCTTGTATTGCAGCTTCGCTAACCTTGGTGGATTTGAATTTCTTGCCTGTGGTGACAAATAGATCACCTCCACTTCCCATTAGCCCATCCTTTTGGTATCCGCTTAAATTTCCCCAAAAGTCTCACTTCTGTAAACTACAGGTATTAACTAACTGTACCTTGTTTTGTCCGAGGTTCCCTTTTTCTAGGTACTCTTCAAACTCTGGCACTTTATTGTGAATGCTTCTGAGCTGGTGCGCCGCTGGTGCCAGTCTCCATCGATTCCAGAATGAGATTTTCACTCTGCGCTGATATGAAACTTCCTGGCAGATTAAAACTGTTTGCTGGACCGAGACTCGAACTCGGGACTTTTACCTTTCGCGGGCAAGTGCTCTACCAACTGAGCTACCCAAGCACGACTCACGCCCCGTCCTCACAGCTTGCCCGCGAAAGGCAAAGTTCGAGTCTCGGTCCAGCACACAGTTTGAATCTGCCAGGAAGTTTCTCCATCGATTCTCATCACGATCGCCTGGGTCGATTTTCGATGCCTGCTTGGCTTAGTATCTTTGGCGGACGGTTATTAAACTGCGGCGCGCGCGCTCTCTGGGTCTTCAGTTCGGGTATAAACTGTGTCAAACGTCTGGCGTTGTGCCTGTATGCAGCGTGGAGAATGGCCGAGTCGGTTCGACGAAGGAACGTGGGCCGCTGCTGCGGCGTGTTTAGCCGTTGTAATGCAGATCTGCTGCCGACGGTGATAGGGGTTTCTTGGCTATGTGAGGGACAGATTTCCTTCGTGTCTCTTGCATGTGATTCAAAGTCAATGAACTGAAGTCGTCTAAGTGTTCATCGGAGCGTTTTGTTTCTTGATACTTGAATACCCCTGTGCACTGAAAACTATCTTGGCTGTTTCAGTTACCTTTGATCTTATATTCTAAAATATGTTGACGGCATTAAGGGAGTGCTAGTGACGCACAACCAATAGACATGAAGCCGTATTTAATGCATACCAAGTAGTGCGTAGGTTTGTGTCTGGCGTTTAGAACCGGGCCAAAATATTTTCTCTAATTCCTTTTCCATTTTGTTATTTTATTTGTTGTTTTAGAGATTGTCTAATCAAATCTTAACACCCATTGTCACGTATGTTAAGTCTGCTTAAGGTTAATTGGTGCCGCGTAGAATTAAAGGTTTATTGATAACTGGTTGGGTTAATATCCTTGTGTATCTGTTGCGTCAGAATGTTGTCTGCCTCTGATGTGTTTATGTTTCAGATAATTGGCGGCGGTCGACGCGAACAAGCTCCGATCGGGGTATCACGGTGGAAGAGTGAAAATTAAGGACCTGGATCGGTGTCTGTGGTTACGTTGTTAACGTCCGGTAATTCCACCTTGCCGGTGGAGCGTTGTGGTTTCCCGCAAGCTTACTTGTTGATCTAAGTCGAGTATATTTTTATTTCACCTTCTGGTCTGTGCATTTCCTGAATCTGTTAGAACCTTTCGGTTTGCTCGCGTCCATCACCAGTTTATCGTAAAAGTGAGGTGGTCCCATCTTAAGGCAATTTCATACGTTATTATTATATTGAATCTATTACAATCCTGTTAATTTGTCAGATATTTTAAGACTAATTGTGGAAAGATCTGAACTTATTGGAGTTAAGTGAATTAATGGTCTTAGCTGGGTCCTGAGTTACATGAAAACCAGTTTCTATGTTAGTTGAAGCATGTTTGGGATTTGATTAATTGTGGTTTTATGAATATTGCTTTAATAGACACATCTGGGTGCCTCTGATGTGTTGTACACACCTGACCCATCTAGAGGGACCGATTGAACGCTAATCTCTCAATAGCTACTGGAGTAGCCTCTTACAGACGCTGAATTTGGCCCCAAGGTATACACAGTCCACATTTGTCCCCATATCCCTAACGGTACTATTATTTGCTGTACATTTGAATTGCCAATGATTGATAGACCCCTACCCTTTTGTGTTTGTCCCTTCATGATACAGGACAAAATTGGTTTCCCAACAGGTTAAGTGAGTCTCCCTGGCGAAGTTAATTTTCAGTGAAAGGCAGCAACTTGAAGTTGCAGAATGGGATAACTTCCTCAGTTCTCCCTCGTCCTTGTCTCCCCTGTACCTTATGGCCAGACCTATCACTGACAAGCCACTCAGAGTCAGGTGGACGGGTAGTGATAGATTCTGTACTTCCTGCAGCAGAGACAGTATCCACAGTGGAAGATAGTACTCAAGGTATCTTTGGTATCTCTCGACATGGCTCTCGATAGCCTTTGTACACACCTATTCGCAGCAGCTTCCAACCGCTTGTCAGTAGTCAGAGCACTTTCCAGCTGCTTACGAACAGAAAGTAACTCATGAAGTGCCCCAGAACAGCAGACACAGTGGGACTGTATTGTGCCTGGTGTAATGTTTTACAGAACAGTAAGCAAATAACTTTTAAGTAAGGTTGTTCATTCTCTTTTAATTAATGAGTCTGATATGCTGCAAGTATTACCAGTGACCCTTTACAACTAAAGCAGTTACCGGCAAAACGCGATAAGAAATATCCACCGTTTTACTGTAAATTACAATTCACTTGTTTCACACAACCATTATTTTCACTTTATAGTCATCTTCAAGTGCAACTTGAAATGTCACAAAACGTCCGACCTACCTAAATAACATGATACCGTCGAATTTAAATACAGAGTGGTTTTAATTAAACTTTGGTCAACCCAGCGAATTCAGAAGAAATCTATTTACCGTTTGGTTACCCAACTTTATGGGATTTATGTTCAGACTGTGCACTCCAGGATTTGCATTGTTAGCATTGTTGGTGTCATGACCTGCCATTAGGCGTCGGTACTGATACGGCGATGAAGGTTTGAAACACAAGCACCAGTATGCACTACTGCTGGAGGCAATCAACATGGGTCTAGGCACGGTGAGTAGGGTTTTACTTGTAAAGGTGTTCTGTCAAAGCCGGCCGGTGTGGTCATGCGGTTCTAGGCGCTACAGTCTGGAACCGCGCGGCCGCTACAGTCGCAGGTTCGAATCCTGCCTCTGGCATGGATGTGTGTGATGTCCTTAGGTTAGTTAGGTTTAAGTAGTTCTAAGTTCTAGGGGACTGATGACCTAAGATGTTGAGTCCCATAGTGCTCAGAGCCATTTGAACCATTTTGTTGTGTCAAAAGAACAGCAATAGAACTGCCGCTCTTCGCGACTATCGACATATAAGGGAATACGGTGAGGTCATCTTCCCGCACCGGGACTGAGGAACACAGTTAGCAAGTTCGACTTAACTGGCGATTTGGGAATTGCTCCTGGACAGGCCGGCAGTCAGTTGCGTAACATGCTCTTGAAGAAACTGTTGCCATGTCGGAGATTGCTGGAAACAATGTGCTATCCTCAAGTAGTGCGCGAGCTGTGTCACGGCAGCTGAACACTTGATGGTCCACCGTTCGAAAAATGCTGCGAACAGTTGTGAAATGATATCCGTACAAGCTTGAGGGCCAGGACCCTCTCAAAAAGCGAAAGTTTAATTGTGATCATCCTGCATGTCTGGTTCTACAATACTGTAACACTACGAAGAGTTTATAAGACCGGATATAAGTCATTTCGGCGATGACATGTCATTTAGGCTGGTCGGACATTTTGTGGCGTCTCGGATTACACTTGAGAATAGCTATAAAGCCGAAATCATGATTGAATGATTTAAACGAATACTTATTTACAGTCAAACAGTGGGTTATTCTCTCAAAGAGTTCTGCATGAATGTGGGCCTCCATAAAGGGAAAGAACAATAAAACGATACATATGTTGCGACAACAGTGAAATTCGGTATAAGGTTTACTATTCCTCTGAAATGTTTTTCAGGCCTTGATGACTAACAAATTCGACAATAGCGTTGATTTACGATAAATGCAGGCTATGTACAATTCTGTTAAAATAGAAACCTAATGTAACACCATATAGTGCTTATTTACAGTAACTCTGGGTAAGTCACAAATGTCAATTACTACGTAGGCTATGCGGAAAACTTGTATCTTATGCAAATTGTCGAAAATCTTCAAGTATCCGGAAATTCTCTAAAATATGCTTTTTCAGGCAAATAGATAATGAAATTTCGGCATTGTTGCTTTTGAAGGAGTATACTGTGTCCAAAAGATTCTGAAAAGTAGAGGTTAAGTTTGAAATTGAGGATATGGTAACACACAATATATCGTGACACACGCGTGTGTTTTAATAAAATCAACACGAAAAACTCGTTTACATTTTACGTCAAGGCTTTGGACTTAAGTTTTCGAAACAATCTTATCTGACGCACGTGATTTTACTCGAAGACAAAGGAAATACCGGAAGTCAGCTGATATGTGTAATTATAAATTAATAAACGTAGCACGAATTTTGCAGTTACCTGATTTTGTATCCCTTACTACACTAGTCTGCCAAAGATGAACACTGCAGCGTCAACATATCTCACGTAAACGGCGTGAAATGTGGATTGGAAAAAGCCCACGTTCGCTTGGGGTGGCTAACATGTATCTACACATCAGTTTGGCTGGTTGGAGCGCATCTCACGCGTGTCTAATGTCGAGCATTGTGGTCACTGTTCAACGTCTTTGTCATCAAAGTTTTAATGTCGATCGTCGAGGTGCAATCCCAGATCGAAACACCCTTCTCCGATGGTTTGAAGCGTTTAGTGTTGATCTGTGATGAAGAAGAAATCACCCGCTCTTCTCCGTCCAGTTCGAACTACGGAAAAGTTCTCGCTTGTCGAAAACTACACGCTAGGTGACCGGCTGCAGTGCTGGCTATGTCAAGTCGTTCGCTTCATCGCATCTTATATCGTAATGTCAGATTACACTGATATAAAATAATGATCGTCCAGCAACTAAATGAAAGGAAGTATGCGCAACGCAAAGAATTTTTTGCCATAATGGACACCTTTCAGACGTCTTAATTATGAGTGTCGAAACTCAGTTCCATCTGGATGGCTATGTTACTGTACGGAACTATCGGGCGCCGCAGAACCTACGTGAACTACGCCAAAACCTCTCCACACCTCACACGTAACAGTATAGTGCGGTGTCTCCCAGATGGGATTTGTTATGCCTTACCTTCTTGGTGAGAGGGTACTGCAGTTACTGTGACATCAGCCCGGCATCGGGTGAACATGATCTAATTGAAGGATAGATGACGGATGGTACCACAGTTCATATGGCGAGACTTACCATTGAAATAATTTGAGAATTGTCTGACGGACATTTCATTTTATGATTCAGCCATGTTCCTTTGCAACACGCTCCCCCGGGCCATCGATTTGTGACTTTTTCTTTTTGTGGAACTACCCGGATCCAACGGCGTAGTGAACAAACCACGTGCAATCGATGGCTTCAAAATTTCCATCCATCAAGAAAGTGAAACTATGTCGAATGAAATGTTGTAGAGAGCCGTGCAGAGCTTCGAGGAGAAGCTCAGAGTTTGCGTCTGACAAGGACGTCGTCTTAACGACATTATGTTCCGAACGTAATTTATGTATGTAGATTTCAAAAATGCGATACAAGTATTGTTATTTAATGTAAAACTCTCTTTCTATAAATAAGACACCGGAAGGTACTCAGTTGTGAAAAGCGTACGTTTCATCTGCTCCACCTTACTAATGCCCTGAGGTTTTTCTTTGAGACAGCAAAAGATCATGTTGGGAATAGATCTATCTTAGGCAAGTAAAAAAAAAAAAAAAGATATCTGAACGATGAAATTCCGAACAATTAATAATTATGCATGGTTAAATAGATCAATGATTTGTTGTATGACATATTCAACTCAGTATCGAATGATGATCTTATAACAAGTTGGCACCAATAAATGAAAAGTAAATCAACGAGAATTACTCGTGGAGCTAATCTGGCGTGTTTTGCAGAATATGTACTCACGGCTGCTCACCTTCAGTCACTTATTGAAAACAACAGAGAAACATGAAGTCCTAAAATGCGGCAACTTCATAATAACTCTGTAGCTCAATTAATGAACCACAGTTCAGTTTCTAACGTACACGAAAATATTAAAGTCTGTGAAGAACGCCGTAAGTAGTGAGTGCTAACAGCAGTTAAACTATTACAAAATACACTGAAGCGCCAAAGAAACTGGTATAGGCATACATATTCAAATACAGAGATATATAAACAGGAAGAACACAGCGCTACGGTCGGCAGCGCCTATATAAGACAACAAGTGTCTCGCACAGTTGTTAGGTCGGTTACTGCTGCTACAGTGCCAGATTATCAAAATTTAAGCGAGTTTGAACGTGGCATTATAGTCGGCGCGCGAGCGACGGGACACAGCATCTCCGAGGTAGTGATGAAATGGGGATTTTCCCGTACGACCCTTTCACGAGTGTACCGTGAATGTCAGGATTCCGGTAAAACATCAAACCTCTGACATCGCTGCGGCCGGAAAAAGATCCTGCAAGAACAGGGACAGCGACGACGGAAAAGAATCGTTGCGAACAGTAGTGCAACCCTTCCACAAATTGCTGCAGATTTCAATGCTGGACCATCAATATGTGTCAGCGTGCGAACCATTCAACGAAACATAATCGACAAGGGCTTTCAGAGCCAAATGCCCGATCGTGTACCGTTGATGACTGCACGACAGAAAGCTTTATGCCTCGCATGGGCCCTGGACATGGACATTAGACTGTTGATGACTGCAAACATGTTGCCTGGTTCGACGAGTCTAGTTTAAAATTTTATCGAGTCGATGGACATATGCGGGTATGGAGAAAACCTCATGAATCCATGGATCCTGCATGTCAGCAGGGGTCTGTTCAAGATAGTGGAGGCTCTCTAATGGTATGGGGCGTATGCAGTTGGAGTGTTATGGGACTCCTGATACGTCTGGAAACGACTCTGACAGGTGACACGTTCGTAACCATCCTGCCTGATCACCTGCTTCAATTCATGTCCATTGTGCATACCGACGGACTTGGAAAATTCCAGCAGGACAATGCGACACCCCACACGTCTAGAATTGCTACAGAGTGGCTCCAGGAACACTCTTCTGAATTTAAACACCTCTGCCAGCCACCAAACTCCCCCGACGTGAATATTGTTGAGCAGATCTGGGAATCCTTGCAACGTGCTGTTCAGAAGAGATATCCACCGCCTCGTACTCTTAGGGATTTGTGGACAGTCCTGTATGATTCATAGTGTCAGTTCCCTCCAACACTACTTCAGAAATTAGTCTAGTCCAAGCCACGCCGTGTTGAGGCACTTCCGCGTGCTCGCCGGGGCGCTACACGATATTAGGCGGGTGTACCAGTTTCCTTGGCTCTTCAGTGTATTACCAACTGCTGTGAGTCTGGCACCCGAACTTTTACATAATCTGTTCTAGTTCCTGCCTTCAAGAAAAACTAACAACAATAGATGGCGGTAGCAGTAGATCGCGAGCGCGCTACGTTGGAGTGATTTTAATAAGACTGACAAGGGCCGATTCACAGCGTCGGGTACACAACAAGGGGCATCGGTAACAGAGCACGTGGGCGGAGCAAGCGACAGGCTTCAAATAACCCGCCACTGCTACATCCCGAAACAGCAGTCTGAAGACGGCTTATCGTGGCCAGAAGTGTCTCAGCTTTTCGCAAACTACGCCCATCTCCTCCTGAGTCCGCAAACAGCAAGCACACAGTCTACCCATACTAGAACTACTAATTTAAAATATACTGTAAAACACAAAAAGGAAGCTAAATATGTGACTTGAAACCTTCCTGAAGAGCCGCCAAAGGATGACACCTTCCTGAACTGTGTAGCTGGCTGTTGAAAAGAAATGACAAATTGCCACAACATGCGCGCATCAACACTTTACAGTTGCTAGAATGCGGCGAGTTTACACCTCTTAAATACAAGAACTCGCCCAGAATTTGAGAATTAACTTACGAAAACAAAGAAAAATCTGAATACGTAACTTGCTGCTTCACTGGAACATCTGAGGCGGCAGCTGGAAACCAATTACTGTAAGTAAATGCCAGGATGGCTCCTTCGAAAGGGTACGGCCGATTTCTTTCTCCATATTTCATTAATTCGAGCTTGTGTTTTGTTTCCAATGACCCCTTTGTCGACTTGACGTTCGATAGTAGTCTTCCTTCCTTCTTTCCTTCTCTTCACCGATCACTTCCACAACTCTTATCTAAGCACCAGACTCCCTTACTCTACGTAGAAATAGCTCAATTGTTCAAGCCATATCCCCAGAAATATGTTTAGAACTGGCGATGGAATTTCATATTATGGTACAGTATTTTGCCACTCTGTTCGTTTTCAAGTCGGAGATCTTTTTATAAATGTTTACACTGTTATTCAAAGTGTCATCAATCACAACGTTATCTAGAGATCATATGCGTGCAGAGAAAGGAGAAATTAGTAGTGGCTTCCCTGGCAGAAGTGTATGATTTTTATCCAAATTAAGCTCATCGTCATGAGACATCCAGAGGAGAAAAAACCAGCCTTAAGTTTTCACACTGGCAATGATTCAATTTACACGCTCGGCAGCGCAAATGGTATCTGAGAGCTGCTCCTGCAGGAATATTAAGTGCAACACAGTGTGTGTCCTTTCCACTGTATGACCTGCTGTTGTTCCTGCAGTATCATTGCAAAGTGCAACATGCATTAGAGGCGAGTGAAACAGCAATGTCATTAGACTACACAGGGACCGTTAGCTGGGGGCGACAGAGCGGCCACTGCGCCGTACTGGTTATGCGGAAATTACTATGGCCTGCAGTAGGTAGCAGTGGATAGGAGAGCGGACGCTCCAGACGACCGCCAGCATTGTTCGACAAGCCACCGACTCGGTTGCCACTTACTGTTCAGCGAACTGGTGTGCCCTCAGTCCAGCTGCTATGAATGTCAGTACTATTCCCAGACGACTGCACAAGTCGTGGCTAACTGTACGGCCGCTACAGCAACTGACTTTGACACCAGAGGAGTGTTATAACACTTCCCGACGATAGCTACGAAGCCATGCAGAACGGTAACAGGTATTCTTTAATGATGAGCCACTTTTTTTTTACTAGGTGACGACGATCGATAAGAAGAGCGCCATGAGCACAGTCGGGATGAAGGTATTGTTATCATACGTCATACATGCTAACATCATTGTGACACATGACCAGAAATCTCTCAGATTAGAAATACTGTTTGTTCCATAGAACTGTAGTGAAGAAATCCTCTAGCTGTGAAATATAGCAAATAACAAGAACACATAATACATATTTACAAAAAAAGAGTTATTGTAATACCTTTCACAGATCCCAAGTGACATAATGAATGGTGAAACACTTAGAAAGAGCTAAATAAATAACTTTTTTCTCTGCTGGTCCGTCACAAGGCGAAACTAACTATACTGAAACGAACTATTGTTGGCTGTTCAAAACAAACAAATAACAGTTGGGCTACAGATCACGTAAATGCATACCTTAAAGTTGCTTAAACGAGAAATTACACCTCTTATATAGAATTTAAGAATTAAATTACGAAAACACATAAAATGCTAAACACGTAACCTGCTCCTCTGCTGGTCCTTAATATCGTGTCGGAACTACTTTTGCTCGACACAGTGCAGCCACTCGATGTGGCATGGACTCAAGATGTCTTTGGAAGTCTCCTGCAGAAATATTGTCTCATGGTACCTCCTTGTCTCTCCGTAATTGCGAAAGCGTTCCCGGTGCAGGATTTTGTGCACGAACTGACCTCTCGATTATGTCCTGTAAATGATCGATAGGATTCACATCGCGCTATCTGTGTGGACAAATCATTCACTCGAATACGTCAAAATGTTCTTCAAACCAATTGCACACAATTGTGGCCCGGTGACATGAAGCTTTGTCATCCACAAAAATTTTATCGTTGAATGACCACAAATGGTCTCCAGATAGCAGAACATAACCATTTCCAGTCAATGATCCGTTCAGTTGGACCAGAGCACCCAGTCAATTCCACATCAACATATCCCACACTATTATCAAGCCACCACCATCTTGCACTGAGCCTTGTTCACAAATGGGGTCCATGGCCGAACTGTTCCAACGGATTCTTTCATCCTACGTCTAAAATTGATTTCTGCGGTTATTCCACTCAGTATGTCTTGTCTGTGAGAACTGACAGCTCTACGCAAACCCCGCTGCTTTCGGTCGTTAAGAGAAGGCCGTCGGCCACTGCGTTGTGAGGGGTAATGCCGAAAAACTGCTATTCTCGATGAATTCTTGTCACTGTGGCTCTCGGAAAACTGAATTCCCTAATGATTTCCGAAATTCAATGTCCCCTGTTTGTAGCTCCAACTACCATTTCGCATTCAGTGTCTGTTAATCCCGTCGTGTGGACATAATGACGTCGAAAACCTATTCCCGTGAACCACCTGAGTACAAATGACGGCTCCGCCTTTTATACCTTGCGTAAGCGATACCACCGCCTTCTGTATAGGTGCATATCGCTGTCCCATGACAAGTATAAGTTACAATGTATAAGTAACATATCCTGCAATCACCTCTAGCAGCTCAACATTATCCTTCGAATCTGTAACATTTTCCCTTTCGTACTCTGTCCAGTTCTCAAAAGTTTCTCCCACCTCTGAAACAATCTCTTCTGCCTCCTTGTTGCCGCTTTCTCTTTCCTGTAGACAACAAATGTCTTGGATCTCAGAAGAGACGGTTTTACAGTCGTCTCTCTAGTTTCCTCCAGTACATTAGCACTTGCAGTATCAAATTCTTCTGATTATTGCGTGTACTATTTGATAGAATTTCTCTCGCATCACGCCTCAGAATCAATAACTTAATTTGTGAATGTAGGCTTTTCCGGTGTATTCTTCTGATGAAGTCATCTCGGGCTTCCATCCGGGTAGGTGCGTCGAAAATCCGCGACGTTTCGACGAACGTCGCGGATGGAGGCCGGAGAAGATTTCATCAAAAACTTAATTCATTGGAAGACGTTGATGGGTAAAGGACAGACGTAGTTTCCTTTAATTTACGTCTATGGTCACAAACGCTTTGTTAACAGATTACCAGTTTCGGTCGATAACGACCATCATCAGATCTGTTTTAAAAAAACATGGTCATTATCGACCGAAACCAGTAATCTGTTAACAAAAAGTTTGTGACCTTAGACGTAAATTAAAGGAAACTTATTGTATATACGGGTCATTGTTTTATTCGCGACGATGTCGCAGCTTGAGGAGAGACGTAGTCTCCCCAGTCCTTTTACCTTGGAAATGTATCTCTCCAGAATGTCTTGACTGCATCTTGAAGACATGACGTACTTGTAGCCTTACACTCTTAATTCCCTAAACGAAGAACGTAGACAGTTTATACACAGCAAAAACATCTTCTGGAAAGGGGCCAATTATGAGGAAGATTTATTTCTGTGGGAGGGGTCGGGGGGGGGGGGGGGGAGGTTTGCTCGTATATTTTTGGTGTAAGACAAATTAGTTGGTCAATTTCTTTGTTATCTCTTTCCTCTCCCTCTTCTTTTCTTCTTATTGCTCCCATCGTGAAAGTCGTATCATTTTTTCTTTGAGTCATCAGTCTTCTGACTGGTTTGATGCGGCGCACAACGAATTCCTCCCCAGTGCTAAACTCTTCATCTCACGGTAGCACTTGCAACCTACGTCCTCAATTATTTGCTGGAAGTATTCCAATCTTTGTCTTCCTCTATAGGTTTTGCCCTGTGCAACTCTCTTTAGTGCCATGGAAGTCTTCCCCTATCATCCTACTCCTTCTCGTTGTCAGTGTTTTCCACATATTCGTCTCCTCTCCGATTCTGCGTAGATCCTCCCCGTTCCTTACGTTAGCAGTCCACATAATTTTCACTTTCGTCTGTATCACCGCATCTCAAATGCTTCGATTCTCTTCTGTTTCTGTTTTCCCAGAGTCCATGCTTCACTACCATACAATGCTATGCTCCAACCGTACATTTTCAGAAATTTCTTCGTCAAATTAAAGCCTATGTTTGATACTAGTAGACTTCTCTTAGCCACGAACGTCCGTATTGCCATTGCTTGTCTGCTTTTGATGTCCTCCTTGCTCCATCCGTCATTGGTTATTTTGTTGTTCCTTAACTTCATCTACTTCGTGACCAGCAAATGCTGTAATTCTTCTTCACTCTCATTCAGAATTGCAATGTCATCAGCGAATCGTATCAATGACATCCTTTCACCTTGAATTTCAATCCCACTCCTGAATCTTTCTTTTATTCCTTCTTCGATGCACACACTGAACAGTAGGGGCGAAAGACCACTCCTGTCTTACACCTTTAGTGGTCCGAGCACTCCGTTGTTGGTCGTCCACACGTATTACTCCCTCTTCGCTCTTATACATATTGTATATTACCCGACTCTCTCTGTAGCTTACCGCTATTTTTCTCAGAATTTCGAATACCTTACAGCATTTTACGTTGTCGAACGCTTTTTCCAGGTCGACAAATCCTGTGAACGTGTCTTGATTTTTCTTTAGTCTTGCTTCCATTATCAACTGCAACGTCAGGATTGCCTCTCTAGTGCCTTTACATTTCCTAAAGCCAAACTGATCGCCGTGTAACGCATCCTCAATTTTCTTTTCCATTCTTCTGCATACTATTCTTGTCAGCATCATGGATCCATGGACTGTTAAGCTGTTCGTTCGATAATTCTCGTACTTGTCAGCTCTTGCCGCCGGCCGGGGTGGCCGTGCGGCTCTAGGCGCTACAGTCTGGAACCGAGCGACCGCTACGGTCGCAGGTTCGAATCCTGCCTCGGGCATGGATGTGTGTGATGTTCTTAGGTTAGTTAGGTTTAAGTAGTTCTAAGTTCTAGGGGACTGATGACCTCAGAAGTTAAGTCGCATAGTGCTCAGAGCCAAGCCAGCTCTTGCCGTTTTCGGAAGTGGGTGGATGATCTTTTTCCCGAAAATCAGATGGTATGTCGCCAGACTCATACATTCTACACACGAACGAGAACAGTCATTTCGTTGTCACCTCCCACAGTGGCTTTAGAAATTCGGGGGAATGTTATCTATCCCTTCTGCCCTGGGATTTTCTCTGCCTCGTGATGACTGGGTGTTGTGTGATGTCCTTAGGTTAGTTAGGTTTAAGTAGTTCTAAGTTCTAGGGGATTGATGACCATAGATGTTAAGTCCCATAGTGCTCAGAGCCTTCTGCCCTATTTGACCTTAAGTCCTCCAAAGCTCTTTTAAATTCTGATCCTAGATGCCCTATCTCTTCTAAATCGACTCATGTTTCTTCTTCTATCATATCAGACAAATCTTTCCCCTCATAGAGTATTTTAATGTACTCTTTCCACCTATCCACTCTTTCCTCTGCATTTAAGAGTTTTGTTGCGCTCTTAATATTACCATCCTAGCTTTTAATTTCACCGAAGGTTGTTTAGACTTTCCAATAGCGTGAGTCAGTCCTTCCGACAATCATTCCTTTTTCGATTTCTCCACATTTTTCATGTTGGCGTTTTTCTTAGCTTCCCTGCGCTGCATTTTTATATCGTTCGTCAGCGACTTGTATGTCTCTATTCTTGAATTTCCTTCAACACTTTTGTACTTTCTTCTTTCATCGATCAACTGAAGTATTTCTTCTGTTACCCATGATTTCTTCACAGTTACCTTCTTTGTACGTATTTTTTTCTTTCGAACTTCTGTGATTTCTCTTTTTACAGTTATCCATTTGTCTTCAAGTGTACTCCCTGTTGAGCTATTGCTTACTGCTGTGTCTATAACCTTAGAGAATGTCAAGCGTATCTCGTCATTCCTTAAAACTTCCGTATCCCACTTCTTTGCATATTGATTCTTCCTGATTCATCTCTTAAATTTCAGCCTACTTTCATCACTACTACATTGTCTATATCTGCTCCTGGGTACGTCTTACAACCCAGTATCTGATTTCGGAATCTCTGTCTGACCCTGATGTAATCTAACTGAAATATTCCCGAATCCCCCTGCCTTTTCTAGGTACACATCCTCCTCTTATGATTCCTGAACAGAGTAATAGCTACCACCAGCTGAAATTTGTTGCTGAACTCAGATAGTCTTTCTATTCTCTCATTCCTTGTCCCAAGCCCATATTCTCCTGTAACCTTTTCTTCTACTCCTTCCACTACAACTGCATTCCAGTCGCCCATGACTATTAGATTTTCGTCCCCCTTTACATACTGCATTACCCTTTCAATATCCTCATACACTTTCTCTGTCTGTTCATCTTCAGCTTGCGACGTCGGCATGTATACCTGAACTATCGTTGTCGGTGTTGGTCTGCTGTCGATTCTGATTCGAACAACCCAGTCACTGAACTGTTCACAGTAACACATCCTCTGCCCTACCTTCCTATTCATAACGATCTACTGCCACATCATTTTCTGCTGCTATTGATATTACCCTATATTCATCTGATCAAAAATCCTTGTCTTCTTCACATTTCACTTCACTGACCCTTACTATATTTAGATTGAGTCTCGGAAAAGATATTAACTGTAGTAAAGAATTAGCCTTTATGTTTCCTTATGGCGAAACTACAATCTGATGAAAGTCTTATGGTATTTCTTTATCTCGTTTTTCCCTTGTATTTTTAACTACATCATATTTCAGAGCATAGTAAAATGTTTCAGTGATAAATTCAAAGAACATTCTTTAATTAACCTTGCCGATTCTTATCCTAACCACTAGAATCTTCTATTCTAAAGATATTGTGGTAGACATTACGTTACCTGTGGTAATAAAGGTCCTATTAGTATTACTGAAGCTATTTGTAAGGACTAGTCTAAGATATTCCATGGCACCTTCTGTTCAACCTGTCAGTTTGCAGTACCAGTTATGAAACGTTTCTTAAAATGTTGGTAGTGTATCATTTACTCTTAAGGCTATCCGTTACAGATCGTCTTTGATTCTACCTGTTTCCTTCTTAACTCTTTTATTTCGTTACCTAATGTGACTATTTTTATCATACTGCACTTGCTTCGATGTCTATATTACAATCTTCTATGTTCCACAGTATGCAATTTAATGAGCTATAGCATCTACACCAGAGCTGTTTCTAGCTGACAGATACTGTTCCTGTATTTCCAACATTTTGTTGGATAAGGACCAGCAACTTAGGTTTGATAATTCTTTATTTAAATATCTGTAACAGTTGCGTGTAACTTATACCGGTAATTTTCTTAGAGCGTAGCCGTTTATTTTCAAACAAGTCTTGCACTGAAACTGCTCATCGAAGTGAAATTCCACTGTCATGTTTGGATAACGTCCACACAACACAGAACTATTTAATGGGTACGGAGTGATCTTGTTACAAGTGTAATACATTCAACAAATGAAACGGCAGTTTTCCCCCGTTAGATTCACCGCCTCCTCATTAGTTACTCAACCTACCCATCTAATCTTCAGCATTCTTCTGTATAAATTTTCTATGCTTCTTTGAACTGCTTATCGCTCGCGTTTTACTTCCGTATAAGATTACACTCCAGACAAATATCTACAGAAAACACATTTTAACCATAAAATTCCCTTCATCCTCGGCCGTCATTAGTTATTTTGTGGCTCAAGTAGCAAAACTCTACTACTTTTAGGGTCTTACATCCTAATTCCTTAAACGTTAATGATTTAATTCAACGGCACCTCTTTTATGTTTTTACATTCCTGATTTTCAGCTTATACGCTCTTTTCAAGACACTATACATTTTATTCAACTGTTTGTAACCTCCCTCTAACTAATCGGCCTATCCTGCTTGCAATATAAAACATGACTGTATGCCAAACGGACTTTTTCGAATTGTAATAGGTTATTCCCCCCCCCCCTCCCTCCCCCCATGAACCACGGACCTTGCCGTTGGTTTTGGGGCTTGCGTGCCTCAGCGATACAGATAGCCGTACCGTAGGTGCAACCACAACGGAGGGGTATCTGTTGAGAGGCCAGACAAACGCGTGGTTCCTGCAGAGGGGCAGCAGCCTTTTCAGTAGTTGCAGGGGCAACAGTCAGGATGATTGACTGATCTGGCCTTGTAACACTAACAAAAACGGCCTTGCTGTGCTGGTACTGCGAACAGCTGAAAGCAGGGGGAAACTACAGCCGTAATTTTTCCCGAGGGCATGAAGCTTTACTGTATGGTTAATGATGATGGCGTCCTCTTGAGTAAAACATTCCGGAGGTAAAATAGTCCCCCATTCGGAACTCCGGGCGGGGACTACTCAAGAGGACGTCGTTATCAGGAGAAAGAAAACTGGCGTTCTACGGATCGGAGCGTGGAATGTCAGTTCCCTTAATCGGGCAGGTAGGTTAGAAAATTTAAAAAGGGTAATGGATAGGTTTAAGTTAGATATAGTGGGAATTAGTGAAGTTCGGTGGCAGAAGGAACAAGACTTTTGGTCAGGCGAATACAGGGTTATAAATACAAAGTCAAATAGGGCTCATGCAGGAGTAGGTTTAATAATGAATAAAAAAATAGGAATGCGGATAAGCTACTACTAACAGCATAGTGAACGCATTATTGTGGCCAAGATAGACACGAAGCCCACGCCGTAGGTGAATATGGATTCGTGGTAAGAAATGAAAGAGAAAGCCGCCTGGTAGAATTTTGTGCAGAGCATAACTTAATCATAGCTAACACTTGGTTCAACAATCATGAAAGAAGGTTGTATACATGGAAGAACCCTGAAGATACTAAAAGGTATATAATGGTAAGACAGAGATTTAGGAACCAGGTTTTAAATTGTAAGACATTTCCAGGGGCAGATGTGGACTCTGACCACAATCTATTGGTTATGAACTGTAGATTAAAACTGAAGAAAGTGCAAAAAGGTGAGAATTTAAGGAGCTGGGACCTGGAAAAACAGACTAAACCAGAGGTTGTACAGAGTTTCAGGGAGAGCGTAAGGGAACAATTAACAGGAATGGGGGAAAGAAATACAGTAGAAGAAGAATGGGTAGCTTTGAGGGATGAAGTAGTGAAGGCAGCAGAGGATCAAGTAGGTAAAAAGACGAGGGCTAGTAGAAATCCTTGGGTAACAGAAGAAATATTGAATTTAATTGATGAAAGGAGAAAATATAAAAATGCAGTAAATGAAGCAGGCAAAAAGGAATACAAACGTCTCAAAAATGAGATCGACAGGAAGTGCAAAATGGCTAAGCAGGGATGGCTGGAGGATAAATGTAAGGATGTAGAGGCTTATCTCACTAGGGGTAAGATAGATACTACCTACAGGAAAATTAAAGACACCTTTGGAGAAAAGAGAACCACTTGTATGAATATCAAGAGCTCAGATGGAAACCCAGTTCTAAGCAAAGAAGGGAAAGCAGGAAGGTGGAAGGAGTATATAGAGGGTCTATACAAGGGCGATGTACTTGAGGACAATATTATGGATATGGAGGAGGATGTAGATGAAGATGAAATGGGAGATATGATACTGCGTGAAGAGTTCGACAGAGCACTGAAAGACCTGAGTCGTAACAAGGCCTCGTGAGTAGACAACATTCCATTAGAACTACTGACGGCCTTGATAGAGCCAGTCCTGCCAAAACTCTACCATCTGGTGAGCAAGATGTATGAGACAGGCGAAATACCATCAGACTTCAAGAAGAATATAATAATCCCAATCCCAAAGAAAGCAGGTGTTGACAGATGTGAAAATTACCGAACTATCAGTTTAATTAGTCACGGCTGCAAAATACTAACGCGAATTCTTTACAGACGAATGGAAAAACTAGTTGAAGCCGACCTTGGGGAAGATCAGTTTGGATTCCGTAGAAATATTGAAACACGACAGGCGATCTTAGAAGCCAGATTAAGGAAAGGCAAACCTAAGTTTCTAGCATTTGTAGACTTATAGAAAGCTTTTGACAATGTTGACTGGAATACTTTTTTTCAAAGTCTGGAGGTGGCAGGGTAAAATATAGGGAGCAAAAGGCTATTTACAATTTGTATAGAAACCAAAATGGCAGTTATAAGAGTCGAGGGACATGAAAGGGAAGCAGTGGTTGGAAAGGGAGTGAGACAGGGTTGTAGCCTCTCCCCGATGTTATTCAATCTGTATATTGCGCAAGCAGTGAAGGAAACAAAAGAAAAATTCGGAGTAGGTATTAAAATCCATGGAGAAGAAATAAAAACTTTGAGGTTCGCCGATGACATTGTAATTCTGTCAGAGACAGCAAAGGACTTGGAAGAGCAGTTGAATGGAATGTACAGTGTCTTGAAGGGAGGATATAAGATGAACATCAACAAAAGCAAAACGAGGATAATGGAATGTAGTCGAATTAAGTCGGGTGATGTTGAGGGTATTAGATTAGGAAATGAGACACTCAAAGTAGTAAAGGAGTTTTGCTATTTGGGGAGCAAAATAACTGATGATGGTCGAAGTAGAGAGGATATAAAATGTAGGCTGGCAATGGCAAGGAAAGCGTTTCTGAAGAAGAGAAATTTGTTAACATCGAGTATAGATTTAAGTGCCAGGAAGTCGTTTGTGAAAGTATTTGTATGGAGTGTAGCCATGTATGGAAGTGACACATGGACGATAAATACACTCCTGGAAATGGAAAAAAGAACACATTGACACCGGTGTGTCAGACCCACCATACTTGCTCCGGACACTGCGAGAGGGCTGTACAAGCAATGATCACACGCACGGCACAGCGGACACACCAGGAACCGCGGTGTTGGCCGTCGAATGGCGCTAGCTGCGCAGCATTTGTGCACCGCCGCCGTCAGTGTCAGCCAGTTTGCCGTGGCATACGGAGCTCCATCGCAGTCTTTAACACTGGTAGCATGCCGCGACAGCGTGGACGTGAACCGTATGTGCAGTTGACGGACTTTGAGCGAGGGCGTATAGTGGGCATGCGGGAGGCCGGGGGGACGTACCGCCGAATTGCTCAACACGTGGGGCGTGAGGTCTCCACAGTACATCGATGTTGTGGTCGGCGGAAGGTGCACGTGCCCGCCGACCTGGGACGGACCGCAGCGACGCACGGATGCACGCCAAGACCGTAGGATCCTACGCAGTGCCGTAGGGGACCTCACCGCCACTTCCCAGCAAATTAAGGACACTGTTGCTCCTGGGGTATCGGCGAGGACCATTCGCAACCGTCTCCATGAAGCTGGGCTACGGTCCCGCACACCGTTAGGCCGTCTTCCGCTCACGCCCCAACATCGTGCAGCCCGCCTCCAGTGGTGTCGCGACAGGCGTGAATGGAGGGACGAATGGAGACGTGTCGTCTTCAGCGATGAGAGTCGCTTCTGCCTTGGTGCCAATGATGGTCGTATGTGTGTTTGGCGCCGTGCAGGTGAGCGCCACAATCAGGACTGCATACGACCGAGGCACACAGGGCCAACACCCGGCATCATGGTGTGGGGAGCGATCTCCTACACTGGCCGTACACCACTGGTGATCGTCGAGGGGACACTGAATAGTGCACGGTACATCCAAACCGTCATCGAACCTATCGTTCTACCATTCCTAGACCAGCAAGGGAACTTGCTGTTCCGACAATGCACGTCCGCATGTATCCCGTGCCACCCAACGTGCTCTAGAAGGTGTAAGTCAACTACCCTGGCCGGCAAGATCTCCGGATCTGTCCCCCATTGAGCATGTTTGGGACTGGATGAAGCGTCGTCTCACGCGGTCTGCACGTCCAGCACGAATGCTGGTCCAACTGAGGCGCCAGGTGGAAATGGCATGGCAAGCCGTTCCACAGGACTACATCTAGCATCTCTACGATCGTCTCCATGGGAGAATAGCAGCCTGCATTGCTGCGAAAGGTGGATATACACTGTACTAGTGCCGACATTGTGCATGCTCTGTTGCCTGTGTCTATGTGCCTGTGGTTCTGTCAGTGTGATCATGTGATGTATCTGACCCCAGGAATGTGTCAATAAAGTTTCCCCTTCCTGGGACAATGAATTCACGGTGTTCTTATTTCAATTTCCAGGAGTGTAGTTTAGACAAGAAGAGAATAGAAGCTTTCGAAATGTGGTGCTACAGAAGAATGCTGAAGATTAGATGGGTAGATCTCATAACTAATGAGGAGGTGTTGAAGAGGATTGGAGAGAAGAGAAGTTTGTGGCACAACTTGACTAGAAGAAGGTATCGCTTGGTAGGACATGTTCTGAGGCATCAAGGGATCACCAATTTAGTATTGGAGGGCAGCGTGGAGGGTAAAAATCGTAGAGGGAGACCAAGAGATGAATACACCAAGCAGATTCAGAAGGATGTAGGTTGCAGTAGGCACTGGAAGATGAAGAAGCTTGCACAGGATAGAGTATCATGGAGAGCTGCATCAAACCAGTCTCAGGACTGAAGACAAGAACAACAACAACAACATCTTTCCCGAAGAAGTGATACCGATAAGTATGACGATAGTGTACAACCGACCCTTCTGATGGAAGTCTGCTGAAAATAAAAGTAATTAAACCGAACAGGGCTATAATTTGGAAAATGAAAGTTATTTTGTGCATTCACTCACGAACAACACTGGACAGAAAGGGGTACCATTGATCATGAATCCAAAAGTTACACTAATAAACAAAAAGGAAGTAATTAACGCCGGCCCACTAGGGCTATTTACAACCAAAATCTTGTACAAGATGATGAGAAAGAAAAACCATGTATTATTAAACACTGGTGTGGCAACTAAAGGTTCTTTTACACTAATTTTAAGTAAATATATAATATTTAAGAAAACTGAGAAGTCACTCTTACGTTATGTTTGCCACTAAATTTTGAAAAGGGCAATCGAGCAATGATTTGAAATATGCAATTAAACTGCATGTTAGTTCTGAACTTCGTTATGTGAACAATGACTTTCAGTGACCTCAGCATAACGTCATCAAAGAAATATAGAAAAAAGCAAGCACTTTTTACCTTGCCATTACTTATTTCGCAAATTGGATTTCATATTATTGTCTGAACAATTGAGCCTTTTTACTGACTTGAACTGAATTAAATACTAGAATATGTACCGATCCAAACAGCCAAGTGCTCCAAGCTATATGTAAAATAAATAAAACTTCCACACTCTTAATTTGTGCATTTCTTTAGATTTGGATTTTTTTCCAGTGATTGATTCTCAAACCTGAAAAATTAAATTGCTTTACTTTAGTCATATACTGAAGCCTCTGTTGTCCAACAGTTAATTGAAAGTAGACTGAGGCTAAAATTCTTGAAAGAGATATTATTCATTAATAAACTGGCTGTAGCTATTCAACTTGTTTCTTATGACACTCAGTTAGCATATTAGGAAAAAAACGAACAAGCATCCTGCTTGGTAACAATGTCTGGAGGCAATGAGGACACAATCGCCCTAAGTTTAACTGATTATTATTTAAATAAATCTTATCAATCAAATCACATTCAGTTGTGCTGCTGGGTTAGCCGTTGATACTTTCTACCAATGAACAATGTTACTTCAGTGCTGTGCATACGACGAAACTCGGAGCCGACGACGAAACTGTGTTGCCGGAACTGCTGCTGTTGTTGAAGTCGGTAGCATATTGTGGAGCCAGCTCTAATTATAGGAACGGGCAATCGTAATTAACACAGCCTCTTCCGCCCGTCCACTGTCCGTACTCCCGCTCTGGACGTTTGGCCGGCGCGAGTACATGATGCCGCCGAAAATGGTACTCTCTACTGCGAGAGCATTAACACCACACTTCCGTACACTACCATGGCTGGAACCCGTCTCTCGCTCTCTCCACGCGCTCTGCGCAAAGACTCCCTACCCAAAGATTTTACGACGCACAAGCACTGCTGTTATCGTTGCTAGTCGATGCAAATAACAGTTCTTTTGGCTTTTTCCCAGAGCTTATAAGTTTCATACTAAAACACAAATAAATACAATGAAACGTCAACAGACTTCTACGTAAATGTACACATACAGTGAAACAATGCTCTATTTTTTAAAAGAAAGCATTTAAATTACAAATATTTACATGCAATTCAGAAAAAAAGTTACATATCGGTAGCAGATGCCATGCATTCTGCATTTTCGGTGTTACATGTTCTTCCAAATCATTTTCTGTCAGCGACAACGTCATAGGAAAACCTCAAAGTTTTTTATTTCTTCTTCCCTATCCAAAGCTCACAGTGTAATTACAGTCAAACCAGTTTTTACATTTTCTGTTGGTCTCGTCGTAAGTCCTAGTCTCTCAACAAATTTTCCTGCCTTTAATTCCGTATAGCTAATATTTTCCCTATTTTGCGATTTTAAGCCACTACCACAACCTTCAACATTTGTCTTCAAATCGATTTATGTGGAAACTCACAAACCATAGCATACTGCATAACATGGAACTGTACTGTTTGTTTCAGAATATAAATCATTTTCGGTTCACTGACAAATATAGGTATTATTTTTAGGTGTTCTTTCAAAATGTTTCCGCAACGTTTCGTCTCCTGTCTGCCCTCTACACTGAAATAGAACATCAGAAATGGCGTTTGAAATTGTTTTCTCTCTGAAAGGCACGTCACGTAATGCACAAAACAATACACAAGAAACAATTAATTTCAGTTCAGCAAGATTAGGTTGTAGCAGTTTCACAAGAATCATGTTCTTCCATGTACTTCGTTTTGTTTGTCATAGTATTAACAAAATTACTTTATTTTTCAAGTACATTTTCATTCCACTCGGAATTCATATAAACTTTTGCAGATTCGTGAAACTTTTGGAATTGGTGAATGGATAGCTTATTGGTATACGTTGTACGTGGCTGAAGAAGCACACAGAACTTAAAAGCGCGCCTTTGGCCACTTTAGAATAAATCAACCATGGGTATTATGACAGCCAGGCCAATCGAAACGTTCCATTCATACCGTCTACGTCATTCCTGATATTAATATTTGGCAGGTTGGCATGGATTCGATAAAATCTTATTCTTTAGAGAATGGACAGTCTCCCTTTTACAACGTAATTTTCGACATCGTAAATACTGACCAGGAGACAACTATCCTTTGCATCAAAGTACTTGAAGCCAATAAGCGCTCGCTAGGACCCTAGGCCTGTATTTTCACAGTTACTGGAATTTTTAAATGGAGATGCTTGGGTTTGAGTCACTTTTGGTATTTCGATTCTCTCACTTTTATTTTGGTTTCATTCCTTTACGAGGTAGCAAAAACACAACACTTTTCTAATATCGGTCATTTTTCATTCCACTCATTAGTCATTTACACCTCACAGTGCACAAAATTCTCAGTAAACCATACTCATGCGCCAGTGACCATTTACAGCCAGGGCCGATTTAAGGCCCAAGCGACTCAAGCGGCCGCTTCGTAAGCCAAGATGAGAGGGACGCCAGAGATACGCAAGGACAAAATCCGTTCACATGGTGTCCACAATTAGCAGTGAAAGCAACCGACTTCCACGCTCATTAGATTTACGTTTATTGCGTTGAGGGGGGAAGGGAAGGGGGGGGGGGAGGATGTGTCGTTTGTGCGGAGAAACGGACGGGGAGAGGGCAAATGATAGTCGCTTGTGTGGAAAATTTTCTCTAACCGGCCCTGCTCATTGGTGTCTATTAGAAAATTGAGTTATAACTTCATTCACTGCCGCCAACATTCTCGTGCCGTACTGGTCAACTCAGTTTCGTGACAGCACATTACAGAGACATTCATATTCAAATGAGGTGCTTACTTGCAGAATGGCTTATGAAATTAGTGATAGAAGACTGTAGTGCAATGGTTATTCAATGAGTGCACCCGGCCTTAGATTGCAGAGGTTGGCAGTAGTTCCGGTGACGACGACTTCCTACTTTCACCGACAAGCACCGAATACCGATCGGCGGCCACACAGTACAGATGAACGCCTCTTCGACAATTGAAAAGGAACATAAGACAATGTTACCTTTTTCGATTGTGCTTTGTCGAGCTATGGTTTTGTTACACCAGCAGCCACTTGTGGTTTACGAATATGTGCGCACACCTAGTGACGTCGGAGCTGATAGGATGACTTTTTCGTTTCCTAGGATGGCAACATTATCAAAATCGCAAGGATATCCTTCATAATGGCACCAAGTACACGTTTGTCAGTTCCGTCCTCAGTCGATCAACAGCATTATCTCATTTTATTACAGCTCGTTAGTAATTTCCGGAGTTTATTTCCATGCAATATCTCTTTCCTTATGAGCTCCGCACTGTTGAAAAGTGCCAAAATCCCGAATATTCTGGTTGTTGAAATGGAAATTTAATTTTGCATTTTGTATCGTACAGTTATCGTACTTTATTTAACGTCCCAAGAATGATGAAATATTTAACGGTTTCTCCATTTTTTACATGTTTGTGTTTAACTTCCTTTTATGACACAACAATTCATTCCTTTAAATTCGACAAGAATGAGCAGTGGAGGTGCCTCTAGGAAAAATCCAACAATGTTGTTTAACAATGTATTAATACATGTTGAAAATAAATTCACAGTTCATCTCTTCTCATTGTCACGTCGCTTAGTGGTGTTTAATTCACAGTTCATCTCTTCTCATTGTCACGTCGCTTAGTGGTGTTTAATTCACAGTTCATCTCTTCTCATTGTCACGTCGCTTAGTGGTGTTTAATTGTGCCGGCTATGGGTAAAGAGACAACAATATCGATACTGCAACGAGTGTAATGTCCATTTATAAAGTATCGATATTCGTGAGGGTCGACGTCTGAGGTTCGTTTTTGGAACTAAAGGAAAATATCAAAGTGGTACACTCCACTTGTTTCAGGAAATGTTGAAAGAATTTCCAACTTCAAATACGTGTTGTTCGACAGCAGACGTTTCGAGAATCTCTGCATACTGACTGTCATACAATGCAGTAGGCCTAAGGTGGTTATATAATTCCTGCCGTACGTCTTCAAAGCAGGAAATTGCGAAAGCTCATTGACTGTTACGTACATGTTGCAGAAATCACAATTTACGTTTCCAGATAAACAAATGACATTAGCAAAAAGGATGATACGCTGTATTGGTGGGTAGTTGCTGTTATTCAGTAGTTACACACCTGTTGTGCTGAGTAAAGGACAGGTATATGGCCACTGTAATTTTTAGGATACGTTCACAAAATAGTATCACAATCAACTGAAACGACCCAAATAAGTGATCAGGTGCAGTTTGGTTGGGAGTATGGAATTATGGAGGGGACGAATGTAATTGATGAGCAAGTAAACAAATGTGTAAGATTTTTGTGAAGTATGTATGTGATGAAGCAGATGCTGTCTCATTTAAAATAAAAGGAAAAGAATAAGTAGCAGTGTTCTCAGAAATCTGAATGAATGAATAACGCAGTGGCAAACGTCTATAAAACTAGAAATTTAAATGAGCTAAATAATAGAATAAGAATGTATGCTTTAGCCTGAAGCCTTGCTTAATTTAAGTATTAACTGTATTTTTCTTACTTGTCACTTCTTCTTCCGTGTGTATTTGCTTTTAGGAAGCTTTAATTGTCTGGTGCTATTAATAGTGTTCCATAGATTTCGTGTTTGTTTTGAATACAGTCAGAGAGTCCCTTTAGTCAGCCATAGTGCCAGTAGAGTCAGTGTCGTCGTAACTGCCGTCTGCTTCACGTCTGCTGTGCAGCGAGCTACCTTAATTTAAGTATTAACTGTATTTTTCTTACTTGTCACTTCTTCTTCCGTGTGTATTTGCTTTTAGGAAGCTTTAATTGTCTGGTGCTATTAATAGTGTTCCATAGATTTCGTGTTTGTTTTGAATACAGTCAGAGAGAGTCCCTCTAGTCAACCATAGTGCCAGTAGTGCTAGTGTTTGTTTTCAATACAGTCCAGAGACAGGTAGTGCAATTTTCATTGTTTTCTACAAGAAGTGGCTAGCAACCCCAGTTTAGTGAATTAGCAGTCTAGTTAAAGGTTGAACAACTCTCTTCAGTAAATTGATTCTTAGGATGGATAGGATGTGTGACTGCTGTGTACGGACGCAGGAGGAGCTGGCCACTGTTCGCGAACAGCTGAGCGTGTTGATGGCCGCGGTCAGCCGTCTTCAGGCTGCTGCCTCGGAGTGTAGCGGCAGTGGGGAGTCTGGTGCGTCGCAGGGTACACCCCAGGTGTTACATGCTTCACACACTGTCCCTGCTGTCGAGACATCTTCGCCGGTACCGGGCGCGGTTGGGCCACCCTCTCCCCAAGGGGAGTGGCGGGTTCAGCGGCGTTCGCGGCGCACGAGGCGGAGGGTCAATGTGGAGGCTGGCCGTGTGGCATCGCCCGCTCTGCCTATGAGTGGACTTGTGGCTGCTCCTTCAGCAAGGTCCGAGCAGGCACAGGGGGGGAGGGGTTTATTAGTTATTGGGAGCTCCAACGTTAGGCGGGTGATGGAGCCCCTTAGGGAAATAGCGGGAAGGTCGGGGAAGAAGGCCAGTGTTCACTCTGTCTGCTTGCCGGGGGGCCTCATCCGAGATGTGGAGGAGGCCCTACCGGCGGCGATAGAGAGCACTGGGTGCACCCGACTGCAAATTGTTGCTCATGTCGGCACCAATGACTCCTGCCGTCTGGGTTCAGAGGTCATCCTCAGTTCGTACAGGCAGTTGGCGGAATTGGTCAAGGCGGAAAGCCTCGCTCGCGGGGTGGAATCAGAGCTAACAATTTGTAGTATCGTTCCCAGAACCGATCGCGGTCCTCTGGTTTGGAGCCGAGTGGAAGGCTTAAACCAGAGACTCAGACGATTCTGCGGAGATCTGGGGTGCAAATTTCTCGACCTCCGCTATCGGGTGGAGAAATGTAGGGTCCCCCTGAATAGGTCAGGCGTGCACTACACGCCGGAAGCGGCTACAAGGGTAGCGGAGTACGTGTGGAGTGCACATGGGGGTTTTTTAGGTTAGAGAATCCCCTCCCTAGGCCCGACAAGACGCCTCCTGAGACGCGGCAAGGTAGGAGTAGGCAAAATGCAACAGGGAATAACAATATTAATGTGCTAATAGTAAACTGCAGAAGCGTCTATAGAAAGGTCCCAGAACTGCTCTCATTAATAAACGGTCACAATGCCCATATAGTACTAGGGACAGAAAGTTGGCTGAAGCCAGACGTAAACAGTAATGAAATCCTAAACTCAGATTGGAATGTATACCGTAGAGACAGGCTGAACAGTGAAGGGGGAGGCGTGTTTATAGCGATAAGAAGTGCAATAGTATCGAAGGAAATTGACGGAGATCCGAAATGTGAAATGATTTGGGTGAAGGTCACGGTTAAAGAAGGCTCAGACATGGTAATTGGATGTCTCTATAGGCCCCCTGGCTCAACAGCTGTTGTGGCTGAGCACCTGAAGGATAATTTGGAAAATATTTCGAGTAGATTTCCCCACCATGTTATAGTTCTGGGTGGAGATTTTAATTTGCCAGATATAGACTGGGAGACTCAAACGTTCATAACGGGTGGCAGGGACAAAGAATCCTGTGAAATTTTTTTAAGTGTTTTATCTGAAAACTACCTTGAGCAGTTAAACAGAGAACCGACTCGTGGGGATAACATATTAGACCTTCTGGTGACAAACAGACCCGAACTATTTGAAAAAGTTAACGCAGAACAGGGAATCAGCGATCATAAAGCGGTTACGGCATCGATGATTTCAGCCGTAAATAGGAATATTAAAAAGGGTAGGAAGATTTTTCTGTTTAGAAAAAGTGACAAAAAGCAGATTTCAGAGTACCTGTTGGCTCAACACAAAAGTTTTGTCTCAAGTACAGATAGTGTTGAGGATCAGTGGACGAAGTTCAAAACCGTCGTACATTATGCGTTAGATGAGTATGTGCCAAGCAAGATCGTAAGAGATGGGAAAGAGCCACCGTGGTACAACAACCGAGTTAGAAAACTGCTGCGGAAGCAAAGGGAACTTCACAGCAAACATAAACATAGCCAAAGCCTTGCAGACAAACAAAAATTACACGAAGCGAAATGTAGTGTGAGGAGGGCTATGCGAGAGGCGTTCAATGAATTCGAAAGTAAAGTTCTATGTACTGACTTGGCAGAAAATCCTAAGAAATTTTGGTCTTATGTCAAAGCGGTAGGTGGATCAAAACAAAATGTCCAGACGCTCTGTGACCAAAATGGTACTGAAACAGAGGATGACAGACTAAAGGCCGAAATACTAAATGTCTTTTTCCAAAGTTATTTCACAGAGGAAGATTGCACTGTAGTTCCTTCTCTAGATTGTCGCACAGATGACAAAATGGTAGATATCGAAATAGACGACAGAGGGATAGAGAAACAATTAAAATCGCTCAAAAGAGGAAAGGCCTCTGGACCTGATGGGATACCAGTTCAATTTTACACAGAGTACGCGAAGGAACTTGCCCCCCTTCTTGCAGCGGTGTACCGTAGGTCTCTAGAAGAGCGTAGCGTTCCAAAGGATTGGAAAAGGGCACAGGTCATCCCCGTTTTCAAGAAGGGACGTCGAACAGATGTGCAGAACTATAGACCTATATCTCTAACGTCGATCAGTTGCAGAATTTTGGAACACGTATTGTGTTCGAGTATAATGACTTTTCTGGAGACTAGAAATCTACTCTGTAGGAATCAGCATGGGTTTCGAAAAAGACGGTCATGTGAAACCCAGCTCGCGTTATTCGTCCACGAGACTCAGAGGGCCATAGACACGGGTTCACAGGTAGATGCCGTGTTTCTTGACTTCCGCAAGGCGTTCGATACAGTTCCCCACAGTCGTTTAATGAACAAAGTAAGAGCATATGGACTATCAGACCAATTGTGTGATTGGATTGAGGAGTTCCTAGATAACAGGACGCAGCATGTTATTCTCAATGGAGAGAAGTCTTCCGAAGTAAGAGTGATATCAGGTGTGTCGCAGGGGAGTGTCATAGGACCGTTGCTATTCACAATATACATAAATGACCTTGTGGATGACATCGTAAGTTCACTGAGGCTTTTTGCAGATGATGCTGTGGTGTACCGAGAGGTTGTAACAATGGAAAATTGTATTGAAATGCAGGAGGATCTGCAGCGAATTGACGCATGGTGCAGGGAATGGCAATTGAATCTCAATGTAGACAAGTGTAATGTGCTGCGAATATACAGAAAGATAGATCCTTTATCATTTAGCTACAAAATAGCAGGTCAGCAACTGGAAGCAGTTAATACCATAAATTATCTGGGAGTACGCATTAGGAGTGATTTAAAATGGAATGATCATATAATGTTGATCGTCGGTAAAGCAGATGCCAGACTGAGATTCATTGGAAGAATCCTAAGGAAATGCAATCCGAAAACAAAGGAAGTAGGTTACAGTACGCTTGTTCGCCCACTGCTTGAATACTGCTCAGCAGTGTGGGATCCGTACCAGATAGGGTTGATAGAAGAGATAGAGAAGATCCAACGGAGAGCAGCGCGCTTCGTTACAGGATCATTTAGTAATCGCGAAAGCGTTACGGAGATGATAGATAAACTCCAGTGGAAGACTCTGCAGGAGAGACGCTCAGTAGCTCGGTACGGGCTTTTATTGAAGTTTCGAGAACATACCTTCACCGAATAGTCAAGCAGTATATTGCTCCCTCCTACGTATATCTCGCGAAGAGACCATGAGGATAAAACCAGAGAGATTAGAGCCCACACAGAGGCATACCGACAGTCCTTCTTTCCACGAACAATACGAGACTGGAATAGAAGGGAGAACCGATAGAGGTACTGAAGGTACCCTCCGCCACACACCGTCAGGTGGCTTGCGGAGTATGGACGTAGATGTAGATGTAGATCTACGGTTTATTCACAATCTTTGTGTAACAATATTCTACTGGTATTCTCTAGATTAAAGTGAGCTTCCCACCTCGTGATACTAAGAGTAATGAACTAAATACTGTGGAAACCGCTTAACGTAGAACACGTAAACTGGTGATTTATCTGGGGACTTATTTCTTTAGCCTATAAGTAAATATCTCTTGTTAATGAACGGAATCTGTAAACCCAGAAGTGAAGAAATTTCACCATAAACTATTTATATTAGTAATGTAATTAAAATATAAAGAGACTTTAGTCATTAAAATCACTGGGGTTGAGCTGTGCTCTTCCTAGAAGGATAAAGCTACAGAATTCTATGCCATGAACTTAAAATGGCCATATCGCAGTAAAACTCTTGGGCACAAAATGGTCTGATGAAATAATACAGAGATACCTTTGCTGGATAATCTAATCTTTAGCCCTCTATATAGTAGGTGATACGAAACTTATCAATTCGTGCTGATTATTAAATAATAGTATGATGCTTGGTATGTCATCTAACGTGTGAAAGAGGTAGGGTATGGTTGACGGGGGGTGGGGGCGGGGTGGGGGGGTGGAGATGCTTCCTGACAAAAATTATTTTGAAGAAATTGTGGAATTTTCAGCAGCACATGATAGCTAGAGCTATTTGTGATAATTAAAAGATGAAATAGAAATAGGTAGTGATACGAAATAGCTGTGCTACATACTAAATATACTACGTGAAAACAAAAGTTCGCTTCACTTACCAGCGCTGGGATGTTGTGGAGGCGGACTGCACCTCCAGTCGCAAAAGGAGCCACCACTTCATCCAGTGAATGGTGTCAAACGTTATAAAATCGCCGGTCTCCACACACGAACTGAACGTTCACTAAATCGATTATTATCGGACGAAAGGAAAGTATGAAACTTCCTGGCAGATTAAAACTGTGTGCCCGACCGAGACTCGAACTCGGGACCTTTGCCTTTCGTGGGCAAGTGCTCTACCAACTGAGCTACCGAAGCACGACTCACGCCCGGTACCCACAGCTTTACTTCTGCCAGTACCTCGTCTCCTACCTTCCAAACTTTACAGAAGCTCTTCTGCGAACCTTGCAGAACTAGCACTCCTGAAAGAAAGGATATTGCGGAGACATGGCTTAGCCACAGCCTGGGGGATGTTTCCAGAATGAGATTTTCACTCTGCAGCGGAGTGTGCGCTGATATGAAACTTCCTGGCAGATTAAAACTGTGTGCCCGACCGCGACTCGAACTCGGGACCTTTGCCTTTCGCGGGCAAGTGCTCTACCAACTGAGCTACCGAAGCACGACTCACGCCCGGTACCCACAGCTTTACTTCTGCCAGTACCTCGTCTCCTACCTTCCAAACTTTACAGAAGCTCTTCTGCGAACCTTGCAGAACTAGCACTCCTGAAAGAAAGGATATTGCGGAGACATGGCTTAGCCACAGCCTGGGGGATGTTTCCAGAATGAGATTTTCACTCTGCAGCGGAGTGTGCGCTGATATGAAACTTCCTGGCAGATTAAAAGTGTGTGCCCGACCGAGACTCGAACTCGGGACCTTTGCCTTTCGCGGGCAAGTGCTCTACCAACTGAGCTACCGAAGCACGACTCACGCCCGGTACCCACAGCTTTACTTCTGCCAGTACCTCGTCTCCTACCTTCCAAACTCTACAGAAGCTCTTCTGCGAACCTTGCAGAACTAGCACTCCTGAAAGAAAGGATATTGCGGAGACATGGCTTAGCCACAGCCTGGGCTTTCAGGAGTGCTAGTTCTGCAAGGTTCGCAGAAGAGCTTCTGTAAAGTTTGGAAGGTAGGAGACGAGGTACTGGCAGAAGTAAAGCTGTGGGTACCGGGCGTGAGTTGTGCTTCGGTAGCTCAGTTGGTAGAGCACTTGCCCACGAAAGGCAAAGGTCCCGAGTTCGAGTCTCGGTCGGGCACACAGTTTTAATCTGCCAGGAAGTTTCATATCAGCGCACACTCCGCTGCAGAGTGAAAATCTCATTCTGGAAAGGAAAGTAAATTAACTCTGCCATAATATAAGTTTCTCTTATGCACGTTGGTGTTTGGTGTGCACACCTATCCTTATACGGGTCTACCTGTGTTTCTTCGTGTAATCCACCGAATGTGGACGTCTTCACAGTTTCCATGGAACCCTGTCCTGAACGGCCTCGAGATAATCTGTCCAATAATCCCGAATAATCTTCCTGAATGGCCTGTTTTTGATGACAGGTCTTGAAACATCACGTCATCACCTCATACGCAACTGGTCCGTCGTATGCAGTGGCCAAATCACTGGTCCTATCCAGTTGAAACTCCTGGTTCAAATTTAATAAATAATATGACTAAACTAAAACTAAATTCCACCCGAACTGCTATCGGAAGACCCACAGGTACTGACCGACAACCGAGTCATCCTTACTATAGGCGTCACTGGATGCTGATACGGAGGGGCGTGTGGTTAGCACACCGCTCTCACGGCCATTGTCAGTTTTCGTGAGCGTCAATAATATGACTACATAAATTTTATCAAGGCTTTTCAAAGAAACGACTACTATTAAAATCAAACCATTTGTGATTTGATACTACCCATTAAATAATCAAACGAACTAAGAGTTGTGCGCAAGTATTTTTGAGAAAATTGCCTAAATGCTGTGACCTTGTGAAATCTATGCTGTGGAACGGACTGACGATTCAACATAATGAAAACAGTTTTGTCTTTTATCTCTCGTATCTGACCAGAGTATGGGTGTAATAAACTAATAGTGAAATACTTTGTTTCTGCCCACGGGTAAACACTTATATGAACATTTGGTCTATTTCAGATATTAAGAATTTATCAATCCTCGACATTAGAATTACTAAAAGACTTTTAAATTTGATTTCGTCAGGTAAATATCATTTCCTTGACTCAAACAAAGGGTGCATTGTAACAACAGATTCGTATTTGTTCTCGTTTCTCCTTTGCTAGAAAAATTACTTTCTTTTCTAAATGTAGTGAACTGTGCCATTTATGATAAGGAAAAGTGTCTTATAATGAAACATGAACCCAAAGCGTTCTAAGATTTGTAATACTAAGTCTAAAATACAGTATCTTTGTGAAGCAATTTCTGTCATATGTCTGACACTCGTCTTTTGTTGTTTCCTTCGCTGTCTTTTCCTCTTCTTGTCCTTGGCTTTTTAAGATGTATATGCCATTGTAAGCTCATATTAGTGATAACAATTACTTATTTTCGTTCAAAAATTGAATCTTGTCCTGTTATTTACTACCACTAATCTATTTAGTATATTGTCGACAGATTCCCAAGTGGAAATGTAGGAGCATCGTGTTGTGTTTGGGTCTCACAAAATATCAATCTGTAAATTTTTGTCAGTTTAAATCCGTCAGCTTACCTCAGTCAGTTTCACCCAGTCCATGTTATCCTACTGTTTTTCTTTTCTTCTTTTTCCTACTATCAAATTCCCATCCTCCATTACAAATTTTCGTCTCCCTCAACCAAGGGAAAAATTTATTTCATCAGACAATACATTCTTTGCAGCTATTCATTAGCTGCGAAGCTATTTGGCGTATATACTTGCGGTACTGTGGTGGGTGTTCGCTTAGTGTCTATCTTGGCTACGATAATGCATTCAGTATGACGTTCATAGAGCTTATGTGCGTTCCTATTTTCTTATTCATTTTAGACCTACTTCTGAGTGACCCCTTTGTGATTTTGCTGTTATAATACTGTACAGAGCTGTATTGGTTTCCGAAGGCGGACCGACACGTTATGAAACAAGTGGCCATCAGTCTACTCACTATCCTAGTACCACAGCAGGTAGTTGCAGTGTGCTAAAATGTTATCCTAACAGAGATGGACAGCATCCAATCCTTCTTGGGTACCATACACGTATAATCAGTAAAAAGTTTGAAACTGCAGATATAACATAACAGGTTGAAAGTGAATGCGAGCAAACAAATTAATAGATATAAATTATGATACTGGTAATTATTTACTTTTTCCATTATTTATATATTGCTTAAATTAGATAAAAATTGTGCATTATCGAACAATGTTAGTATCGTTTAAATACAATCAGAGATGGATCAGGTTACAAAGGAGAGAATATTTCATAGTGTAGACATTAAAATGGTAAACTGGAAGCAGGTCGACATGATTTGTATAAACACTGTCGGAGACTGCTAACGGAGGATAGTTTCCAAGTTTCAATTGAAGGGAAAAGGTCGAAAATAAGTATGAAGCACAATATCAGAAATTTAGCTTTAGGTTTGTTTCAGAGTTTAAACACAGGCAGGTCAGATTTCACAGTACTAGAATTACAGGCAGATGTGCGTGTTTTCATGTCACATTCGTTCGCCTGGAATCCCTAAAAACTTCTTTTAAACATTTCAAAAGATAAAAAAACGAAATAAAGAAATAACAGGGGACGTCTGGGAAAGAACGTACGTTCCCGCTGCCGCGTAGCTAGGTCAGTGTCCGAAGCGGTAGGAACAGCGGCGGCTGCTACGCTTACTAATGGCTGCACTCGTTGCAGCCCGACCGCGCACCGTCCGAATACATGTTGTTCGAGGGGGTGGGGAGGGGCGGAGGCCGGCTTCAAAGGAATGCTGCCGACGCACGCACTGCACGCACGGCAACTGTGAGGTGGGTCCATTGTTTTTGGGAGGACGCGAGTCCGGTAATTCCGCGAGCCAACGGGCATTCACCCAGCATGCCGTCTGTCCCTCCCCCCTCCCCTTTCCCCCATCCACCCAACATCCTTCTCCAGCACTCCAGCGGAGGGAGTGCCTCTCCGACACTGCTGCTGATTCCCGCGTATAAAATTAATTCGGGCCAGAAGCCCCTACAGACCTGCACTCACCCACACGGGGTGGTGCGTCACCCCCTCCTCCTCCCCACCCCCCATCCAACTCTATACTCCAGTGGCAGACCGGTGCGCTTAATCCGGCCGCACAATGCGGCTTTCCCAGCGAGTGCTTCAAAAAGCAGCCCGGATGCTCCCACGGAGCGGACGCACACCTCTCGCTAGTCACCCATCCGCGGCTGCCGTGGTGTCCTGCCGCAGCTGCCAGCGGAGAGGCACATCGGCACCCGCTTTACCACACTGGTTATTCAGTGTTCCGTGAGTGATGCACATTAACAATAGCACACTCGTACCCACATGTGGCATGTTCAAAACTTCAACCCAAACAAGAGACTGTATGTGGGACAAATAGACAAAAGGTGACCCACATCCTGTTTACCTACGTCCTCTTTTCCTTTATAACAACTCTTCTTTTACCCAGCATAAAAAGCGAGGGTGAGATCAAAAACAGTTAAAAAAATTTGGTAGTAAACTGCAGGAAAAAATTGCAGTAGCCTCAAGGACTGTTTTCAGTGTTGTCCTCGATGGTGAGTGCTCATCGGAGGTGAGGGTATCATCTGGAGTGCCCCAGGGAAGTGTGGTAGGTCCGCTGTTGTTTTCTATCTACATAAATGCTCTTTTGGATAGGGTGGATAGCAATGTGCGGCTGTTTGCTGATGATGCTGTGGTGTACGGGAAGATGTCGTCGTTGAGTGACTGTAGGAGGATACAAGATGACTTGGACAGGCTTTGTGATTGGTGTAAAGAATGGCAGCAAACTCTAAATATAGATAAATGTAAATTAATGCAGATGAATAGGAAAAAGAATCCCGTAATGTTTGAATACTCCATTAGTAGCGTAGCGCTTGACACAGTCACGTCGATTGAATATTTGGGCGTAACAATGCAGAGCGATTTGAAGTGGGACAAGCATGTAATGGCAGCTGTGGGGAAGACGGATAGTCGTCTTTGGTTCATTGGTAGAATTTTGGGAAGATGTGGTTCATCTGTAAAGGAGACCGCTTATGAAACACTAATACGACCTATTCTTGAGTACTGCTCGAGCGTTTGGGATCCCTATCAGGTCGGATTGAGGGAGGACATAGAAGCAATTCAGAGGCGGGCTGCTAGCTTTGTTACTGGTAGGTTTGATCATCACGCGAGTGTTACGGAAATGCTTCAGGAACTCGGGTGGGAGTCTCTAGAGGAAAGGAGGCGTTCTTTTCGTGAATCACTACTGAGGAAATTGAGAGAACCAGCATTTGAGGCTGACTGCAGTACACTTTTACTGCCGCCAACTTACATTTCGCGGAAAGACCACAAAGATAAGATAAGAGAGATTGGGGCTCGTACCGAGGCATATAGGCAGTCATTTTTCCCTCGTTCTGTTTGGGAGTGGAACAGGGAGAGAAGATGCTAGTTGTGGTACGAGGTACCCTCCACCACGCACTGTATGGTGGACTGCGGAGTATGTATGTAGCTGTAGATGTAAATGTAGATGAATCAAGGTATAATATGTGCATAGTGAGAACTTGTATTGTTAGTGATTCGCTTTTCATGGTCATCGGCGATCAGATGGAGGCCAGTCTGTGCGCCTCCTATTTTGACTTTGTACGCAGAAACTGTGCTGAATTTAGAGATGAACAGTGTATGCAGTATTCATTCTAGGGCACAACAAAGTTCCGCCGACGCGTACGTATTCCCGTTGAACTATTTCAGCCATTTGAAGAGGTTGGCGTTATGGGCTGCCGGAAGCTGGATGGACATACCGAAGCGTTGCTGCACATGTTGGGCACACTCTGACGATGGTGTGTCGTGACTTTCGGCAGTGGTGTCTGCAAAACTCTCTAGATCATGTTCTGGAAGCCCATGCAGTACAGACACACATCAAGGTATACGTTGTGTGAGAGGAGCAGTTGCTGACCGGTCACCTTCCAGGGAAGAAATCGGGGCACACGTTGCATCTGACATGACACCAAGGACATTTGGGAAGCGTCTGCTTGCAACAGCATTAACATCGCAGGTGCTTATGGCCAGGCTACCACTGACACCATTACACCACCAGGCACAGTACTTTGATGTCGTGAGAGAGTTGACTGAAATCTGGAAAGACACTCTGTTGTTTTCAGTGACGAGAGTAGGTTCTGTCCGTATCCAGGTGACGGACGTACATATCTACAGCGTATAACTGGTAAGCGGCCTATTCCGAGGTGTGCTGGACCACAACGCTCAGGTTCCATCCCAGGATTTATGGTGTGGAGGCAGTGCTTCAGTTACAACTCGTGGTTACGTTTGTGTTCCTACAGAGTAAAGAAATCCGTGTTAAAGGGATAGCGTCTTTTGTTTGAAACCAAAAAGTATTCGGTCCCGGGTCAGAACCCCGCTAACATTAAAATTTGGAATAAAAATCATCAGCATTTACAGCGGAAGACTTACGGCTTAAAAAGTCACCCTCATTCAGCCAACGGCCTTTTCGAAGTGGCCGGAGGAGCGGATAGAGATTCAAGATACCCTCTTGCCTTCGGGGTGGTAAACTGACCTTAAAGGTGGAAGACTCAGCAATGGTCAACGGTGTGTGGGTAAGGAAGGCAGTGTAAACCACTGCTTTAAAGGCACATCAGGTGTATCCACAGGACATGTGATCTGTAATTGAAAAAGTGTCATGATATTCTCTCCATTGGCAAAAGATTAGAGACTGCCAATAGGCAGGTAACTATGGACAAAAAGATAGAATAACCAACGAAAGGATAACGTTCTACGAGTCGGGAATTGGAATGTCAGAAGTGATACGGAGGCTAGAAAGTCCGGAAAGACAAAGTTTCGGTCTAAATATAGTGGAGTCAGTGAAGTGAAATGGAAAGAAATAGAAAGAAGACAAGGACTCGGGTCAGGTGAATACTAGGTAATATCAGAAAATGGTATGAAGGTAAAACAGAGTGTGCGTTACAGTAAAGAGTTCAGTGATGGGATTATTGTCATTAGAATCGACAGCAAACCATCACCGAAAACGATAGTTCAGGTATAGATGCCGACGTCGCTAGCTGAAGATGAAGAAACAGAGAAAATATATGGGGAAACTGAAATGGTGATACAGCACTTAAGGCAGATGAAAATTCAATAGTCAGGGGGGACTGGAATGCAGTTTTGGGGAAGGGATAGAAGAAACAGTTACGGGCGAATATGGGACAAGGAATGAAAGTAGCAAGAATAATTGAATTCAGCAAATAAATTTCAGCCAGTAATGGCGATTACTCTGTTCACGAATCACAAGAGGAAAAGGCCGAGAAATACGGGAAGCTATCAGTTAGCCCATCATGGACGTCGTGCACAGATACCAAAATCAGATACTGGATTGTAAGGAGTACCCAGTAGCAGATATAGATTCAGAAAGCTGTTTAGTAGTGACGAAAAGTAGGCTGAAACTTAAGAGATGAGTCAGGTAGAATCAATGTGCAGAGAGGTGGGATACGTAACTTCTAAGGATTCAAGAGATACGCTTGAAGTTCTCGAAGGCTATAGATGCTGCAATAAGGAACAGCTCTGTAAGATGTTTAGTTGAAGAGGAATGTGTATCTCTAGAAAGCGCAATCGCAGAAGCTGGAAAGAAAAGCACAGGTACAAAGGAGATAACTGCGATGAAACCATGAGTAACAGAAGAAATACTTCAGCTGATCAATGAAAGAAGAAAGTACAAAACTGTTTCGGGAAACTCGCGAATGTGAAAATACAAGTCGATTACAAATGAAATAAATAAGAAATGCAAGGAAGCTAAAGCGAAATTGCTACATGAAAAATGTGAAGATACTGAAAAATAAATGATTGGTAAAAGGACTGATGCAGCATACAGAAACAATCTTCGGTGAATTAAAAGCAAGGAAGGTAACATTAAAAGTGAAATAGTAACTCCATTGCCAAATGCAGAGAAGAGAGCGAATAGGTGTATAGAGTAGATTGAAGGCCTCTATGTGGGGAAGCCTTGTCAGACGTGATAGAAGAAGTAGCAGGAGTGAATTTAGAAGAGATATGGGGATCCAGTACTAGAATCAGAGTTTAAAAGAACTTTGAAAGACTAGAAGATCAAATAAGGCGTAATGGATAGATAATATACCACCAGAATTTCTAAATCAATGTGGGAAATGGCAACAAAACGACTATTCACTTGGTGTGTAGAATGTATAAGTCTGGCTATATATAATCCAATTTTCCGAAAAAGTCATCCGCGTAGTTCCGAGGACTGTAAGAGCTGACAGGTACAAGAATTATGGCAAAGCAAGGTTAACACCTAATGCATCCAACTTGCTGACAAGAATAACATACATAAGAATGGAAAAGAAAATTGGGTATGTGTTAGATGCCGATTAATTTGGCTGTTGGAAAGATAAAGGCACTATACAGGCAGTTCTGACGTTGTCGGTGATAACAGAAGCAAGACTAAAGAAAAATCAAGACACGTTCATAGAATTTGTCGACCTGGAAAAAGCGTTCGACAGTATCAAATGGTGTAGATGTTCGAAACCCGAGGAAAATAGGGCTAACATGCAACATGTACAAGACCCAATAGGGTATAATAAGAGGGGAAAACCAAGAATGAAGTGCTTGGATTAAAAAGTGTGGGAGATGGGGATGTAGTTTTTCGCCCGTACTGTTCAACTATATATCGAAGAAGCAATTATGGAAATAAAAGAAAATTTCAGGCGTGGAATTAAAATTCAAGGTGAAAGGAAATCGATGGTAGGAGTCGCTGATGGCATTGCTATCCTCGATAAAAGAGAGGAAGAGTTATAGTATGTGTGGAATGGAATGAAGAGTCAAATGAGTGTAAAATATCGACTGAGAGTAAATCGAAGAAAGACGAAAGTAATGAAAATTAGCAGAAATGGGAACAGCGAGAAACTTGACATCAGGATTGATTGTCCCGAAATAGACGAAGTTAGGGAATTCTGCTTCCTAGGCAGCAGAATAACCCATGCTGGACCGAGCAAGAAGGACATAAAAACCGACTAGCAGTGGCAAAAAGGGTATACCTGGCCAAGAGCTTCTAATAGTAAAAAACATAGGCCATAAGTTGAGGAAGAAATCTCTGAGAATGTATTTTTGGAGCTGAGCACTGTATGGTGGTGAAAGAGTGACTGTAGGAAGAGCTAATAAAAAGAGAATCGAAGTATTTGAGATATGGTGCTACAGACAAGTGTTGAAAATTAGGTGGACTGACAAGGTAAGGAATGACCAAGTTCTGCGCAGAGTCGGATAGGAAATTAATAAATGGAAAAAAACTGATAAGGAGAAGAAGAAGAAGAGGAGGAGACAAAATTTCAGGACATATGTTAAGACATCAGGGAATAACTTCCATGGTTTTACAAGGGCACGTTGAGGGCAAAAATTGTAGAGTAAGCAGAGATTGGAATACATCCAGCAAGTAGCTGAGGAAGTAGGATGCATGTGTTGCTCTGAGATGAGGAGGTGGGCACAGGAGAGGAATTCTTCGAGGACCGCATCAAACCAGTAATAAGACCTACGACTAAAAAATAGGCAAACAAATAAATTTTAAAAAATTGAAAATAAAAAGATCTGGAATTAAATGTACTTTTTCCCTGTACGATGGAAATATGGCTCCAGCTGAAGAGATGCATATATCATAAACGAAATGGCCAAGAAAGGGCCGAAAAGGATCTCGAACATAGTGCGAAAATAAGGAAATTGAATAGGAACAGAACCGAAAATTATTAATATGTTAGGGGCGTTTCGAAGCTCTAAAATGAATTTAAGTTCTTTGCAAATATGCGAAGAAAGGCCCAGATACTATGAATGAAGAAACACAGCGTAAATAATATTTAAGAAGTACAGTGAACTATAACTCGATGCTAAGACTTCGATTAGTACTTCTACGGTATAACAGGTGCCGATTAAACGGCAAAGAAATGCATTGTCTGAAAGGAAGAAGTTCTCGAGTATGTGCACAATATATTCCTGGTGTTGATGTTAGTCGTGATTCTTTTGTGTGGGCATTTCGTATTTTTCCTAAAATAGTAAACACAGCACGACGAAAGGCTACCTGTGATGATGTTTCTAACGCACGAGGATGGAAGGAGGATCATAATAAGATTGATGATGCGAGGGTTCAGAAAGTGGAAAACCAAAAATTAGATTTTCTGGATACAAATCACATTATGTCGAAATGTAATTGAAAAAGAGTAATCTGAAACCATGTAACAATAGGAAATATGTTTGAACAATACAAATTGGATGTTAAGAATTCTACAAGTATTTGAACATAACGTGTCAGCTCTTGCAGTCTTCTGAAATGTGTTGAAACGTCCCCATAGAAAAATTTATGAATGATTGTGCTGATTAAAACCCTAACATTATTTCATTTCAAACAGCTGAGCAGAACCGAACGTACTCAGACATTTCGCTCTTTACCTATTCTGATCATCACTAAACTGACACACAATATTTTTAGCACAATGCAGTCTGACTTTCAATAATCCCTACAAAAGAATGGCCCTGACTAACAATAACCTATACCTTTCATGAATCACTTACCTCACAAAAATCTTCGTTACTCGAACTACTGCTAACAGCGAGCGCCAATACTGCCAATTAAATAAAGATTCTAACCGCTGAAGGCACTAACTACTGATAGGCATAGTTAGCAAATGAAAGATTTTGATAGAGAAAAAACAATGTATTTACCTTAATAGTGTTCAAAGGTCATAATATATATCAGTTCATGACATCCAGTCTTACAAATTTACTCTCTCACACGTCCAGATCACCCGCTCTCAAAACTCCGCCATCTCACTCCCCACATCCACCACTGCTGGCGGCTCACCTGCAACTGCGCAACACTACGCGCTCTTCATATCCAACTGCCCAACACTACAATGGCGAATATTCCAACAATGCCAACCAGCCACAGACTGCACACAGCACAGTCAGTGATTTTCATACAGAGCGCTACGTGGCGTTACCAACAAAAAAACCTAAACAGCCTCCTTACAGTGCGGATGATATTTTTTCCGAGAGTCCGATGGTACATCGCCAGACCCATATAACACCATTGTGAACAATCGTTAATTGCCCCTCCCTCTAATTATTTTTGAGATTCTGACGGAATGTTATTTATCCCTTTTGCTTTATTTGATCTTAAGTCTTCCAAAGCCCTTTTAAATTCTGATTCTAATACTGGGTCTCCTATCTCTTTAATATGGACTCCTGTTTCTTCCTCTATCAAATCAGACAATCTTCCCCTCATAGAGGCCCTTAATATACTCTTTTTTCCACCATTTAAAGTGGGATTCCCATTGCACTCTTTATGTTACCGCCATTGCTTTTAATTTCACAGTACTGGTAGACTGTTTTGATTGTTCTATATGTTGAGTCAATCCTTGCGCCAATCATTTCTTTTACGATTTCTTCACATTTTTCATTCAGCCACTTTGCTTTAGCTTCCTTGCCTTTCCTATTCATTTCATTCCAAAACTACTTGTATTTCTGTATTCATGGGTTTTTGTACTTCCTTCTTTCATCGATTAATGAAGTATTTCTTCTGTTACCCATAGTTTCTTCGCAGATACCTTCTTTTACCTATATTTTTCTTTCCAGATTGTGTGATTGCCCTTTTTAGAGATGTACATTCTTCTTCAACTAAACAGCCTACTGAGCTATTTCTTATCACAGTATCTATAGCCTTAGACAACTTCAAGCGAACTTCTTCATTCCTCAGAATTTCCGTATCCCACTTCCTTATACACTTATTCTTCCTGAGTAGTCTCCTAAACTTCAGTCTGCTCTTCATCCTACTAAATTCTTCTGGGTGCATCCAGTAATCAAGTTGTGGTGCGGCAGGTAAATTAGTATCGCCGTTTACAATAGCCTGAAAACTATTTCTGTAGCCACCCAGAAAGCGATGGAGAACACACTGACCATAATTTCCGCTCTGCAAGTCCACAATACTGTTTGTACTCACTGAAAACACATTTTTTTCTACTTGCTATTTACTTACTGGGACCAGAAACTATGACTATAAATAAAAGTTTTGTGTTGTAACTGATTAAAAAATTCAATAAAAGCTCACACACACACGATGTAAATAACATTTATAATTATAACAATATTGTGGCTATCGGAAACACCACTATTAACAGTTTAGAGATTTCCTCTGTGGGAAGTTCCAAGTAAACTGGTCTATCACTCTGACTTCTAATCGTCAAAGTTAATTGCTCGCTTAAAAGCGGAAAATAATCTCCTCACATGCCATGTCTTCTTGTCAGAATTACGGGCAGCACCCACATATTTATTTCTATGAAAACTGAGCGACCCAGGATGGTTTACAGTCCTCGAGATACACTTCCTACTTTTAACGAAAACATGCGTTTGATAGGTGCCTAGCTCTGACGTCATCCATGGCACCGGAGTTTGAATAACGCAGTTTCGTTGATACCGCGGTGCAAAGTGTCTCTTCACTGCCTCTATGGCTGTATATACATGTGGGAGCAGCAGTCCATCGAACGTAACATCCGCTACCAACCACTCTGGGCACAAGTAGCAGCATCTAAATGGTCAGTTTCTCGGTCAGGTATTAATTAATATATCTGTCGTTTAACAATTTACAGTCTTCTTAATTTTTATATGAATGGAGTTAAGTTGGCTTTAGTTACTGAAAAAGCTTTAGCTCGACTGCATTTAAACGTTGCCAGCTACACTGAAGAGTCAAAGAAACTGGTACATCTGCTTAATATCGTGTAGGGGACCCCGTCAGCACGCAGAATTGCAGCAACACTACGTGGCATGGACTCCACTAATGTCGGAAGTAGTGCTGGAGGGAACTGATACCATGAATTCTGCAGGGCTGCCAAAAAACGCGTGAGAGGACGAGAGGGTGGAGATCTCTTCTGAACAGCACACCGCAAGGCATCCCAGATATGCTCAACATTTTTCACGTCTGGGGAGTTTTGTGGTCAGCGGGCGAGTTTAAACTCAGAAGACTGTTGCTGGAGTCACTCTGTAGCAATTCCTGAAGTGTGGGGTGTCGCACTGTCCCGCTCCAATTTCCCAAGTCCTTCGGAATGCAAATGGACATTAAAGGATGCTGGTGATCAGACAGGCTGCTTACGTACGTGTCACCTGTCACAGTCGTATACACACGTATCAGGGGTCCCACATCACTCCAACTGCACACGCCTCACACCATTACAAAACCTCCACCTGCTTGAACAGTCCTCTGCTGACATATAGGGTCTGTGGATTCGTGAGGTTGTCTCCATAGCCGTACACGACCATCCGCATGATGCATTATTGATATTAGACTCGTCCGACCAGGCAACATGTTTCCAGGCCTCAACAGTCCAACGTCGATATCCACGGGCCCAGGCGAGGCGTAAAGTTTTGTGTCGTGCAGTCATCAAGGGTACACGAGAGGGCCTTCGGCTCCGAAAGCCCACATCGATGACGCTTCGTTGATTGATTCGCACAATGACACTTGTTGATGGCCCATCTTTGAAATTCTCTCCATTCGCCATTGGTCCCGTTCCTGCAGGATCTTTCTCCGGCCGCAGTGATGTCGGAGGTTTGATGTTTTACCAGATTCCTGATATTCACAGTACGCTCGTGAAACTGTCGTATGGGAAAATCCCCACATCATCACTACCTCGGGGACACTATATCACATCGGTCGTGTGCCGACTATAACACTACGTTCAAACTCAATTAAATCTTGATAACCTGCCATTGTAGCAGCAGCAACCATCTAATAACTGCTCCAGACACTTGTTGTCTTATACAGGTGTTGCTGATCGCAGCTCCGGATTCTGCTTGTCTGCATATCTTTGTATTTGAGTATGCATGCATATGCCAGTTTCTTTAACGCTTCAGTGCTGAATTTTTAGTATGGAATTGTGACAGTAGAACATGATCTCTTAACTGCTTGTTTAAGATTGCTTGTAATGATTATTACTTACTCTAAAGTCTTGAAACTTGGTACAGCTGTATTATTTCATCAGTGTAATCGAGTGCTGTAATTAGAACTTTCTGTAAGAAATATAAATCATATTTAATCTTTTATTAATTGGGACGATTTGATTCCAAATTAATTTTTTAGTAAATTACGTAAAACTAATAGAACTAGCTTACTGGAGTTTTTATATCGGCCTCCCTACGAACTGTCATCCTTTTAAGTCTAATACGAGGGTGAGTCAAATGAAAACCTTAAATTTATAATAACAAATCGAAATTTCGCTCCTTTATCCTGTAAGTTGGTAAGCGTGCTACAAACAGCGTGCAGAATGGCCTGTGGGTGGCAGCATAGCGCAGATGCACACATACCGTAGCAGTATCAGCATAAAGATGCCCGCCCCACTTGCGACTTGCACCAGGGATGAACAGCGTTCTGTTATTCGGCTTTTGCCTAGTGGAGGTGTGAAACCAATTGAAATTCATCGACGAATGAAGGTTCAGTAAGGTGATGCAAGTCTACCAGTGGAGTAGGAAGTTCGCAAATGGTGTGACTTCAGTGGAAGATGCTCCTCGTCCAGGTCAGGCACAACGAGTTGTGACTCCACGGAACATTGCAACAGTTGAAGCCACAGTGAAGGAAAACCGCCGAGTGACACTGAATGACATTGCAGCATGTTTACAGATTAGTCAAGGGTCAGCACACCACATTGTGCATGATGTGCTCCAGTTTAACAAAGTGTTCGCAAGATGGGTGCCACGGCAGCTGACTCCTGAAATGAGAGAACGACGTGTTGATTCTTGTGAAGAACTTCTTCGGCGCTTTGAACGAGAAGGTGATGGCTTCCTTGTAAGAATCGTTACTGGGGACGAAACCTGGGTTCACTTCCACCAACCGAAAACGAAGAGAGCGAGCAAGGAATGGCGCCATTCCTCATCACCAAGTGATTTCCATATGTTTGGGCCACTCAAAGACGCAATGGGAGGAAAGAAGTTCCGTTCTGATGAAGAGGTACGCCATGAGGTGCATGAGTGGTTGCGCGGGCTACCAAAAGATATTTTTCTAAAGGGATTTATACGCTTTGTAAGCTCTGGAGGACTTGCATTGAGCGTGGGGGAGATTATGTTGAAACGTGATACAGCTTTGTACCACTTCTGCACAGTAAATAATATTTAAAAAAATATTTAAGGTTTTCATTTGACTCGCCCTCGTATTTAACGCCTTCAAGTTTTCGTAAAAACGCCGATATTGGGCAAAACATTGCACCGATCAATTTGACGCTAGTAACTTTTGGTTGTGACACATCTGTGCACATTCTGAATTATTCTTAGTTCTGTAGCTTCAATATTTACCGCCATTTATTTTTTTCTTAAAATAATGTGTTTAGCAAAACATCTTCATTAGGTCATTCCGATACCTCATAATGATAACATAAATATACTGACAAGTTTGGAAGTTGCTTTAATTTTTAATTTCATGCTTAGATTATGGCTTAATAATTTGTATGCTACACACAGACGCATTATGATAACGTGAAGCTAGTAGTACTGAACCGGGTTAAGCCCGGCACACTCGCTCGCCTCTGTACCTCTAACACTAATACAGCGCTTGTTTCGCCACACCGTATCTGATTTCGGGAATCTCTGTCTGACCATCATATAATGTAACCGAATACTCCCCATATCTCCCGGACTTTTCCAAGTATATCTTCTCCTATTCTGATCCTTGAACAGAGTATTGGCTATTTCTGTCTGAAATTTCTTGCAGAACTTAATTAGTCTTCCTCCTCTCTCATGCCTACTTAAAGCCCATATTCTCCTGTAATCCTGTCTTATACTCCTTCCCTTACAACCGAATTCCAGCCCGACATATTGTTAGATTTTCATCTCCCTTTACGTACTGAATTACCCGTTCGGTATCCTCAGATACTTTCGCTATCTCTTCATCTTCAGCTTGCGACGTCGGCATGCATACCTGAAATATCGTTGTCGGTGTTGGTTTGTTGTCGATTCTGATAAGAACAACTCTATCACTGACCTGTTCACAGTAAAACACATTCTGCCCTACTTCCTGTTCATAAAGAATACTACTCCCGTTACACCTATTTTTGCTGCTGTTGGTATTACCCTATACTCAACCAGAAATCCTTGTCTTCCTTCCATTTCACTTCACTGACCCCCAACTGTATCTAGATTGAGCCTTTGCATTCTCATTTTCAGAGTTTTTGGCTTTCTTACCATATTAAAACTTTTGACATTCCCCTCCTCAAATCGTAGAACTTTATCCTTTCTTTGGTTAATCAATCTTTTTCTCATAGTTACCGCCTCCTTTCTAGTCCTCTCTTGGAGATCCGAAAGAGAACTATTCCGGAATCTTTTCTCATCGAGTGATCGTGATAACAATTTTTCAATATTATAGGCCACATGTCCTGTGGATATACATTATGTCTTTAATGCAGGAGTTTCCATTGCCTTCTGCATCCTCATGCCGTGATCATTGCTGATTCCTGCGCCTTTAGGTGCACTTTCCCACCCCAAAGGCAAGAGAGTGTCCTAACCCTCTGTTCACTCGTCCGTCCTCTTTGACATGTCCGTTGGCAGAATGAGGGTGACTTGTTATGCCAGAATTGAGAGGTAATCCACATGAGTGCTCAAAGGAATCCGATAAATTTTGGTTACCCGATAAATCAATCAAATATAAAGGCTGCAACATTCAACTAAATACCAAGGAATTACAATTACGAACAATTTAAATTAGAAAGAACACGTAGAAAATGTTGTGGGGAAGGCAAACCAAGGACTGCGTTTTACTGACAGAACACTTAGAAAATGTAACAGATCTACTAAAGAGACTGCCTTCATTACGCTTGTTCGTCCTCTTTTGGAGTACTGCTGCGCGGTCTGGGGAATAGGATTAACGGAGTGCATCGATAAAGTTCAAAGAAGAGCAGTACGTTTTGTATCAGAGCGTAATAGTTTAGAGGGTATCACTCACATGATACAGGATTTGAGGATATCATTAAAACAAAGGCGTTTCCCGTTGTGGCAGTATTTTCTCACGAAATTTCAATCATCATCTGTTGCTGTTGTTGTGTTGTTGTGGTCTTCGGTCCTGAGACTGGTTTGATGCAGCTCTCCATGGTACTCTATCCTGTGTAAGCTTCTTCATCTCCCAGTACCTACTGCAACCTACATCCTTCTGTATCTGTTTAGTGTATTCATCTCGTGGTCTCCCTCTACGATTTTTACCCTCCACGCTGCCCTCCAATACTAAACTGGTGATCCCTTGATGCCTCAGGACATGTCCTACCAACCGATCCCTTCTTCAGGACATGTCCTACCAACCGATCCCTTCTTCTAGTCAAGTTGTGCCACAAACTTCACTTCTCCCCAATCCTATTCAATACCTCCTCATTAGTTATGTGATCTACCCATCTAATCTTCAGCATTCTTCTGTAGCACCACATTTCAAAAGCTTCTATTCTCTTCTTGTCCAAACTATTTATCGTCCAGGTTTCACTTCCATACACGTCTACACTCCATACAAATACTTTCAGAAACGACTTCCTGACACTTAAATCTATATTCGATGTTAACAAATTTCTCTTCTTCAGAAACGCTTTCCTTGCCATTGCCAGTCTACATTTTATATCATCTCTTCTTCGACCATAATTAGTTATTTTGCTTCCCAAATAGCAAAACTCCTTTACTACCTTAAGTGTCTCATTTCCTAATCTAACTCCCTCAGCATCACCCGACTTAATTCGACTACATTCCATTATCCTCGTTTTGCTTTTGTTGATACTCATCTTATACCCTCCCTTCAAGACACTGTCCCTTCCGTTCAACTGCTCTTCCAAGTCCTTTGCTGTCTCTGACAGAATTACAATGTCATCGGCGAACCTCAAAGTTTTTATTTCTTCTCCGTGGATTTTAATACCTACTCCGCACTTTTGTTTGTTTCCTTTACTGCTTGCTCAATATACAGATTGAATACCGTCGGGGACAGGCTACAACCCTGTCTCACTCCCTTCCCAACCACTGCTTCCCTTTCATGTCCCTCGACTCTTATAACTGCCATCTGCTTTCTGTACAAATTGTAAATAGCCTTTCGCTCCCTGTATTTTACCCCTGTCACCTTCAGTATTTGAAAGAGAGTATTCCAGTCAACATTGTTAAAAGCTTTCTCTAAGTCTACAAGTGCTAGAAACGTAGGTTTGCCTTTCCTTAATCCATTTTCTAAGGTGAGTCGTAGGGTCAGTATTGCCTCACATGTCCCAACATTTCTACGGAATGCAAACTGATCTTCCCCGAGGTCGGCTTCTACTAGTTTTTCCATTCGTCTGTAAAGAATTCGTGTTAGTATTTTGCAGCCGTGGCTTATTAAATTGGTAGTTCGGTAATTTTCACATCTGTCAACACCTGCTTTCTTTGGGATTGGAGTTATTATATTCTTCTTGAAGTCCGAGGGTATTTCGCCTGCCTCATACATCTTACTCACCAGATGGTAGATTTTTGTCAAGACTGGCCCTCCCAAAGCCGTCAGTAGTTCTAATGGAATGTTGTCTACTCCCGGGGCCTTGTATCGACTTAGGTCTTTCAGTGCTCTGTCAAACTCTTCACGCAGTATCATATCTCCCATTTCATCTTCATCAACATACTCTTCCATTTACATAATATTTTCCTCAAGAACATCACCCCTGTATAGACCCTCTATATACTCCTTCCACCTTTCTGCTTTCCCTTCTTTGCTTAGAACTGGGCTTCCATCTGAGCTCTTGATATTCGTGCAAGTGGTTCTCCTTTCCCCAAGGTCTCTTTAATTTTCCTGTGGCAATATCTATCTTCCCCCTCGTGGTATACGCCTCTACATCCTTACATTTGTCCTCTATCCATGCCTGCTTAGCCATTTTGCACTTCCTGTCGATCTCATTTTTGAGACGTTTGTATTCCTTTTTGCCTGAACCCCTTACTGCATTTTTGTATTTTCTCCTTTCATCAATTCAATTCAGTATGTCTTCTGCTACCCAAGGATTTCTACTAGCCCTCGTCTTTTTACCTACTTGATCCTCTGCTGCCTTCACTATTTCATTCCTCAAAGATTCCCATTCTTCTTCTACTGTATTTCTTTCCCCCATTCCTGTCAATTGTTCCCTTATGCTCTCGCTGAAACTCTGTACAACCTCTGGTTCTTTCAGTTTATCCAGGTCCCATCTCCTCAAATTCCCATCTTTTTGCAGTTTCTTCAGTTTTAACCTACAGTTCATAACCAATAGATTGTGGTCAGAGTCCACATCTGTCCCTGGAAATGTCTTGCAATTTAAAACCTGGTTCCTAAATCTCTGTCTTACCATTATACAATCTATCTGATACCTTTTAATATCTCCAGGGTTCTTCCATGTATACAACCTTCTTTCATGATTCTTGAACCAAGTGTTAGCTATGATTAAGTTATGCTCTGTGCAAAATTCTACCAGGCGGCTTCCTCTTTCATTTCTTAGCCCCAATCCATATTCACCTACTACGTTTCCTTCTCTTCCTTTTCCTACTACCGAATTCCAGTCACCCAAGACTATTAAATTTTCGTCTCCCTTCACTACCTGCAGAGCTAGTTGGCATATAAACATGTACTACTATAGCAGGCGTGGGCTTCGTGCCTATCTTGGCCACAATAATGCGTTCACTATGCTGTTTGTAGTAGCTTACCCGCACTCCTATTTTTTTATTCATTATTAAACCGACTCCTGCATTACCCCTTTTTGTATTTGTAACCCTGTATTCGCCTGACCAAAAGTCTTGTTCCTCCTGCCAGCGAACTTCACTAATTCCCACTATATCTAACTTAAACCTATCCATTTCCCTTTTGAAATTTTCTAACCTACCTGCTCGATTAAGGGATCTGACATTCCACGCTCCGATCCGTAGAACGCCAGTTTTCTTTCTCCTGATAACGACGTCCTCCTGAGTAGTCCCCGCTCGGAGATCCGGATGGGGGACTACTTTACCTCCGGAATATTATACCCAAGAGGACGCCATCATCATTTAATCATACAGTAAAGCTGCAGCCCTCGGTAAAAATTATGGCTGTTGTTTCCCCTTGATTTCAGCCGTTCGCAGTACCACAACTGCAAGGCCGTTTTGGTTAATGTTGTAGGGCCAGATCAGTCGATCATCCAGACTGTTGCCCCTGCAACTACTGAAAAGGCTGCTGCCCCTCTTCAGGGACCACACGTTTGTCTGGCCTCTCAACAGATACCCCTCCGTTGTGGTTGCACCTACGGTACGGCTATCTGTGTCGTTGCCTCCCCACCAACGGCAAGGTCCATGGTTCATTGGAGGGAATCATCATCTATCTCCTCCGAATGCGAAAATACTTTGTTGACGCCGACCTACGTTGGGAGAAACATCATGACAAAATAAGGGAAATCAGAAGTTGCACGGAAAGATATAGGTGTTCGTTCTTTTCCGCGCGCTCTTCGAGATTGGAATAACAGAGAATTAATGTGTAAGTGGCTCGATGAGCCTACTGCCAGGCACTTACGTATGATTTTCGGAGTATCCATGTAGACTTTGCTGTACATGAAGTGCCACGCGGTGCCACGCGGTGTAGCTACGCGGTCTAGGGCCTCTTGTCACGGTTCCCGCCGTTCCCCCCGTCGGAGGTTGGAGTCCTCCCTCGGGCATGGGCGTGTTTGGTGTCCTTAGCATAAGTTAGTTTAAGTTACACTCCTGGAAATTGAAATAAAAACACCGTGAATTCATTGTCCCAGGAAGGGGAAACTTTATTGACACATTCCTGGGGTCAGATACATCACATGATCACACTGACAGAACCACAGGCACATAGACACAGGCAACAGAGCATGCACAATGTCGGCACTAGTACAGTGTATATCCACCTTTCGCAGCAATGCAGGCTGCTATTCTCCCATGGAGACGATCGTAGAGATGCTGGATGTTGTCCTGTGGAACGGCTTGCCATGCCATTTCCACCTGGCGCCTCAGTTGGACCAGCGTTCGTGCTGGACGTGCAGACCGCGTGAGACGACGCTTCATCCAGTCCCAAACATGCTCAATGGGGGACAGATCCGGAGATCTTGCTGGCCAGGGTAGTTGACTTACACCTTCTAGAGCACGTTGGGTGGCACGGGATACATGCGGACGTGCATTGTCCTGTTGGAACAGCAAGTTCCCTTGCCGGTCTAGGAATGGTAGAACGATGGGTTCGATGACGGTTTGGATGTACCGTGCACTATTCAGTGTCCCCTCGACGATCACCAGTGGTGTACGATCAGTGTAGGAGATCGCTCCCCACACCATGATGCCGGGTGTTGGCCCTGTGTGCCTCGGTCGTATGCAGTCCTGATTGTGGCGCTCACCTGCACGGCGCCAAACACGCATACGACCATCATTGGCACCAAGGCAGAAGCGACTCTCATCGCTGAAGACGACACGTCTCCATTCGTCCCTCCATTCACGCCTGTCGCGACACCACTGGAGGCGGGCTGCACGATATTGGGGCGTGAGCGGAAGACGGCCTAACGGTGTGCGGGACCGTAGCCCAGCTTCATGGAGACGGTTGCGAATGGTCCTCGCCGATACCCCAGGAGCAACAGTGTCCCTAATTTGGTGGGAAGTGGCGGTGTGGTCCCCTACGGCACTGCGTAGGATCCTACGGTCTTGGCGTGCATCCGTGCGTCGCTGCGGTCCGGTCCCAGGTCGACGGGCACGTGCACCTTCCGCCGATCACTGGCGACAACATCGATGTACTGTGGAGACCTCACGCCCCACGTGTTGAGCAATTCGGCGGTACGTCCACCCGGCCTCCCGCATGCCCACTATACGCCCTCGCTCAAAGTCCGTCAACTGCACATACGGTTCACGTCCACGCTGTCGCGGCATGCTACCAGTGTTAAAGACTGCGATGGAGCTCCGTATGCCACGGCAAACTGGCTGACACTGACGGCGGCGGTGCACAAATGCTGCGCAGCTAGCGCCATTCGACGGCCAACACCGCGGTTCCTGGTGTGTCCGCTGTGCCGTGCGTGTGATCATTGCTTGTACAGCCCTCTCGCAGTGTCCGGAGCAAGTATGGTGGGTCTGACACACCGGTGTCAATGTGTTCTTTTTTCCATTTCCAGGAGTGTAGATTAAGTAGTGTGTAAACTTAGGGACCGATGACTTCAGCAGTTTGGTAGCAGAAGAACTTACCACAAATTTCCAAATTTCTGTACCTGAAGTCTCGATCGCCGAAACTAATGACTTTTATACAACATTTAAGTGGTAGCTGGTTTAGAACCTGTGAGCGAGGACGTTTTGATTACTAAGCAAAGGCGCTACGATTAGACCACACACCAGTGTCATGTTACCATAATAATAATGGGTATATTTACACACGCTGGACTGCACAAGGTTGCATTGATTTCATTAGACCAGAGTATGAATAAATAATGTTAAAATATGTAAAAATTAACTTAACTAACTAAATGAAAAAGAGCCAATGGTAACTTAGGTTTACGCGGAGGATGTACACATTAGGGACTTTTCAAACACAATAATTGTGGGAATATAATTTTTATGTAATGTCTGTATAACATATGGACTAATTAAAGAACCTCTCATTCACAGCTCAACTTCATATATTGTCAACAGTATTGTACATGTATGTCTTAAAGTTAAATAAAACATTCGTTACGTAGATTAGGAAATTCTGGGTCACTTCTCCATTCCTCTTCAACTGCATTTCTTATTGGTTCCTTGATTCATACTATTTAAGATCTTATACCACCAGAAACAACAAAACAGTGTTTTGTTACGGTCACTAATGTCATTTCTATGACTTATATCACTATTCAGAACCTATGGCTATTGGTTGACCTTTGTTAATATGGAAACATGGAATGGAGAGTTAGCGCTTCGTTAAAAGTGCCTTCAGATGGTACCACATTGGATGTGTTGCTTGCAACCTTCTTATTAAACTAGAATAGGCTTGTCCGGAACCAGTGAAGTGGTAATCCCGTTAAAACCATTTAGAGGCTTGGATCACTGTTCCTAATCGTTACTGGACAGTTCGCGACAGGAACATGAAACGAAGTAGATCTAAGTGCTACACAGAGCACATTCTAACACGCCGTGAAATGACTTGCGACGTATAGATGTAATTGTGTACGTACTCCCCTTTAGCTTCTTATGATTTTAATGTATGTATCTCTAAGACACATAAGAAAAACATTGGTATAAATAAAATTCCTAGATACAAATCACATTACTGTCGAAATATACCTGGTAACGAATAATTTGGAAGCATGTAACAATAGAGGTTATGTAGAAACAAGAAAAACTAGAAATTAACAACCAAGTGAATATTCCGTGTTCCACAAGTAGTTCAAAATATAAAGCATTGAAAAAGTATTCTTGTAACCGCTGCGATTAGCTCCATACAAAAATTCAACCAGAGAAGTCCCAAAGTATAACACCAGTCCCAGGGCTTTTACACTTTCTTTTGGATAACGAATTGGTTTACACTTTACCAAATGATTTTAGGAATTCCGAAAAAAAGTTGTCTATGTCTTCTGCCTTAATTGATCTCAAGTCTTCCGAAGCACCTTCTGAGTTAGGTCATTCTGCAATTCAGTGGTGAAATGAAAATAATGCGAGGGTAAGGTACACTATGTGATCAAAAGTATCCGGACAACTGGCTGACAATGACAAGTTCATGGCACCCTCCATCGCTAATGCTGGAATTCAATATGGTGTTAGCCCACCCTTAGTCTTGATGACAACTTCCACTCTCTCAGGCATACGTTCAATCAGGTGTTGGAAGGTTTCTTGGGGAATGGCAACCCATTCTTCACGGAGTGCTGCACTGAGGAGAGGTATCGCTGTCGGTCGGTGAGGCATGGCACGAAGTAGGCATTCCAAAACATCCCAAAGGTGTTCTATAGGAATCAGGTCAGGACTCTGTGCAGGCTAGTCCATTACAGGGATGTTATTGTCGTGTAACCACTCCGCCACACGCCGTGCATTATGAACAGGTGCTCGATCGTGTTGAAAGATGCAATCGACATCCCAGAATTGCTCTTCAACAGTGGGTAGCAAGTAGGTCCTTAAGACATCAATGTAGGCCTGTGCGGTGATAGTGTCATGCAAAACAACAAGGAGTGCAAGCCCTCTCCATGAAAAACACAGCCACACCATAACACCACCGCCTCCGAATATTACTTTTGGCACTAAACACGCTGGCAGATGACGTTCACCGGGCATTCGCCATACCAACACCCTGCCATCGGATCGCCACATTGTGTAACGTGAGTCGTCACTCCACACAACGTCTTCCCACTGTTCAATCGTCCAATGTTTACGCTCGTTACACCAAGCGAGGCGTCGTTTGGCATTTACCGGCGTGATTTACGAGCAGCCGCGCGACCATGAAATACAAGTTTTCTCACCTCCCGCCTAACTGCCGCAGTATTTGCAGTGGATACTGATTCAGTTTGGAATTCCTGTGTGATATGTGGATAGATGTCTGCCTATTACACATTACCACCCTCTTCAGCTGTTGGCGGTCTCTGTCAGTCAACAGACGAGGTCGGCCTGTACACTCCTGTGATGTACGTGTCCCTTCATGTTTCCACTTCACTATCACGTCGGAAACAGTGAACCTAGGGATGTTTAGAAGTGGCACGCAATCACCTGGCCACGTTCGAAGTCCGTGAGTGCCGTGGAGCGCCCCATTCTGCTCTCCGACGTTGTGTAATGACTACTGAGGTCGCTGATATGGAGTACCTCTCAGTGGGTGGCAGTGCAATGCACCTAATATGAAAAACGTATGTTTTGGGGGGTGTCCAGATCACGTAGTGTAGAGTGGCTTCTCGGAACGAGGATAGCTCTCATTACACGCAAACACTGAAAAATTATAGAAAGCTACGAGGAAGACGCAACACACCATTCAAGATAGCGCTGTTCTGTCACGCACGGAGAAGCATTGTGTTTAGCATATAGCAAGTATTTTAGCAAGAGGTGACTTCGTTGCAAATGGAAAAGGGAAAAGGAGTTTGTTTTGCCTAGGTCGAAGGCAATGCGAAGTGCCCAAGAAGTAGGTTCATGTCTCAAGAAGTGTACCAACAAATAAACAGACATCCAGCAGGCGACCGGACAACACCAGATGGGGTCTCCCGGTCAGTAATGCCATACATATCTTTAGAGTATATACGAAGCTTTGTCAATAGCAGTTGTTCAGTACTGTGTGTTGTCAACTAACAAAAACAAAAATGGATGTCATAATTGTCGGGCGGTCATGGAGGTACATTCTTTTTGTAACGATCTGTTAACATTAAGCTGCATTTAAGATAGCTAAAGTTGGAACTCCACCTCCACTGTAATCCATATGTATTTTATGTATTTAAGGGCTGGCTTCGGCAGTTATCATTGAATGTCATTAATTTTTTTCTGCGTTAACAACTGGAACCAGGAGAGGACCGTGTGATCTTGCAGAAACTATGCAGACACCCTGTGGCTTGCTAGTGGCATCGAAACCACTGTTGGATGCCAAAGAAACTTGATGGGGTAAGCAATTAGAGCATAAATATCATTTTATATTTACACACAAAATATAAAGAAATGTGTAAAAAATGAAAATATGGAAAAATACGGAAAAAATTCAGATACGAAACTGGGGTACAGGATGTATCACTAAATCTGTATCATGATACGTTGATGTATTTGCCAAAGAAATTAAGGTTTTTAAGTTGTTTGCTAAATGTACATTAGTTTACACGATACTTCAGACATAAAAAACTAGTATGTGCTTTGGTTACTCTGTTTAGTCACATTGCATAGGAGATCCTATGGTGTAATTAGCAAAAAATGTTGTATAATTAGGATTTGGGTGTTTTTGAAGAAATGAGACATGACACATTGTCGTTCTATATAGACACAGATAATGTCTAGCTAAGTCAGTTCTTAATGCGATTCCTTAGTGATGTTAACACTTTCTTTAAAGGAGCTGATTAACATTGAGGAATCACGATTTTAGTGCTAAAACGTAGAACTGACAGACAATAATATTTTTTGTAGATGCGGACAGCCTTGCACACGTTTAAAAATACGACATTTCATCACTCGCAGAGTGCTGTTGGCAAAACGTTCGGTGCTGTGTCATCTGCCAGAGTGTTGGGAGGAGTGTTATCAGGTTAAAACCCGTCAGTCCACTGTGGGATGGTTTAGTTGAGTGGCGAAGAGGAGAACTATTTCTTTAATTTCCTGGATGTAGAGCCTATCGCAGGAGAAGAATCCAATACTGTTCTAATACGCTATTGCCGAAACAGTAGTTACTGTAACATTCCTAAAATTGGCTTACCTAGAGTGGAAATGATACATAAGCCAGAAGTGGTACTGGGCTGAGAGAAATGTCATTCATCCGTGAAAGATGCACTTTTCAAAATACTACTACTGATAAAATCGCGTTGCTGAGATAGTGTTGGGTAGGTATTCTCCAGTCTCTCTTTTGATTTATATTTCTACTAGCTGTTCCCAGAAACATGTTGCTTGACTCAGTATGGTTCTAATATGTGATAACTGGATATATGTCGTTATCTCTTTCTCCCCCTGTCTCTTTCCATATCCTCCTCCTCTTCTCTTTCTCCATCTGCTCCTCCCCCCCCCCCCTCTCTGTGTTTGTTCATCATCTCCTCCCTCATTCTCCGTCCATCTTCTCCTCCTGCCCACCCCCCTCTCATCACCTCCCCCCTTTCTCTGACCACCTTCTCCATCCACCTCTCCATTTTTTCTTGTCCCTTCTCTCTGTCCATCACCCTTTCCCCTTTTCTCTGTCTATCTTCTCCTACCCCCTCTCCATCTATCTCCTCCTGCCCCTTCTCCCTTTTCCCTCTCTCTATGCATCACCTCCTTCCCCCTTTCTATGGTGATATTCTCCTTCCCCATCTCTCCATCTCCTCCTTTCCGCTTTCTGTGTCCATTTACACACACCCCACTGTCCATCTCCTTTTACTCCTTCTCTCTGACCTTGAGCCTTGATTATTGTTATTGGAAATTCAGATTTTGCTGTGGAATTCTAAACATAGGCCAGTAAGTTATAAATACAATTTTCCTGATTGCTAACAATGTTTCACTAACATATAGTTTATATACATTTACATATTACTTACAGCCTTCATGTGTCCAAAGTTTATTACAGTAACATGCAAAAATTTGAAGTAAATCAGTCAAGTACCTCTTGAGATTTTTGGTACCAGTGCTTCCTCCTATATCTACTACATATATATTTGTGAAAGATTTGAAACATGGCTGCACTTCAGAAATTGTGGATGCAAGAGCTTCAATGGATTTGAAATAACAGCCAACCAGTGGCAAAATACAGGTTTATTAAACCTTGACACAGTTTAGACAGCTTTAAAACTGTCTTCTTCAGAAGTTGTTGTACGTAGAATCACATGTTATCTATAACTGATGTGGGAGTCTTTGATTCTGCCTCGTACATGTGCTTGTCATCCACTTAGTCACCATTTAAAATGCATGATTTAAAAGCAATAGTTATCTACTGTAGCTCCCTAGCTTAGGGCTTGGCATATGGTATTTTCACTCTGTAGGATCCACTGCCAAGTTTTATAATTAAATGTCATATATATACAAATCTTTCAAGGGGCACACTACACATTGCTGAATACTTTGTGAAATGTGTGATGATTTAAAAAGTTTTCAGATAAGGCCCTACACTAGAGAGCTCCTGTTTTTAAATCATGTATTTTAAATAGTCATTAAGTGGATGACATGCACATGTACACAGCAGAGTCAATGACTCTGATATTGGTTATAGATGATATGTAATACTGAATACAATGCCTTCTCAAAAAGATATTTTGAAACCACCAAAACCATGGTCAAGATTTAATAGACATACGTTTATAGATTATATATATTAAGTATATACAGCTTATATCCATCTGAATATTCATTATATTGCTGTGCAAAAATGTGAAATAAATTGGTCAAGAACTTTTCGAGATTGTATTATATGTATTTAAAAAAATAGGTATATAAAACCACATGTGTATCCGAATGCAAAGTTGTGTCAGGATTTAGAAGAATTTGGTGATGATTTTTTTGTGTATTTTGAGCAAATAAACATTTACTTCAACATGTTCTACACCAATTGCTTTGAAATTATGATGCAACATTGCATGCCAGTGTGTACATATATACCATATATATAAAGGGGTTATGCTGTTGGTTAAAAGCTCATGTTCGTTTGTTCAGAATGCATAATCTCCAAGTTCACCACCGAATTATGAAACAAAATTGCTTTCAAACATATTCATGCTTTTATAAATCTATAGGAGTAATATATATACATACACACACACATTATATATATATATATATATATATATATATATATATATATAATGAGCAGTATTTTGTGCTCTGTTCCATAAAACGTCGAGATTACCATAACGCCATAGTAAGCATTTGGAGGTAGAGCTGCAGCTAAATGGATTTTTTTTAGTCTTTATGAACGGTTTGATGAAGCTCATCAGGAATTCTTCACCTGTATCAAACTCTTCATCTCAGAGTAGCACTTAAAACATACATACTCAATTATCTGTTGAATATATTCCAACCTCTGTCTTCCTCTAGTGTTTTTGCCCTCTACAGCTCCTTCTAGTACCATGGAAGTCTTTCCCTGGTGCCTTAACAGATTGTAACACTTCTGCTACTAAATGTAACTAGGTTTTCTCTTTTGATGCTAGTCAATTGTCAGGATGAGCATTACTGCAATGGGCATTTAATTCTAAGGAGTTATGTCAGGGTGAAAATACTAAATACATTAATTTTTCTCGCTTAACAACATGTGGGCAGGGTGGGTTCTTCCTTGGCTCGGGTATGAGGTAGAATGAAACAGCATTTTTTATATAAGGTAACTTTCATTGAAAGTTTTGTACAACTATTTCCTTACTCAATTGTTCTTGCTGGGAGAGCGGCAGCTTTGTCGTTTGCGAAGCCTTCTGCTCCGGCAGCGGCGGCGTCTGATTACGCCTGGCGGTGTGTATCTCTTGTCGCCGTCTCGCCCAGTCGACTGGAGATGCGCATCGTAAGCGGCCCGTTTAATTATTGAGAACGAAGTAGTGAATCGGTTGGTAATACCTTGGGTGTGGCGTCCTAGTGTTTCTCTTCTCTAAGCGGCCGCGTGTGTCAGTGTTGTGCGTCGGCCAGGGGAGCGGCGCGGCGGGGGAAGGCCAGTGTCCCGGACTCGAACAACGGACTCCAGCTTGCCAGTCTTCGGCTGTCAGATCTTCATCCCAGCTCACAGGTGACTGCTGATGTAAGGCCGTCTCCTTCCCGTCCTCACGAGTCACCCGGGTACGTGAAAATAAGTCTTCAAATTCCTTCTAACTTCTGTCTTCTGGCGCCGAGGCATGCTATTCCATTACAGCGGTGGACTTGGTGCGTCTGTGTATGATGTAGTCTCTTCTTGCATGACGGTCTTCAGCACCGAAACTGACTGAAAACTACTGCTATTCTTCTCGTCGGGCCCTCTGCGTCTCGCGTATTTATTCACTTCAGTTCACTGGAGGTGAACGACTTCACGGTCATTGCCTCTTCTGTCACGTTAAAAAGCTTCTCGAAGAATCTTCTTAACGTCGTCATTGGCTCTTGAAATGTAGGCGAGGGCCTTTGATCACATGTGACAATTGAGAAACACGTGAGCCGGTCGGGCGATGCCCTGACGGCTGAATCGACAGTTTCCGCTTCTCTCCTGAACGTGCTGACTTCAAGCGCCGGCCGTTGCCACAGCTGCTTTGCCCGCTGTTTGCCAGTGTGTAATTCTTTTAAACTAAAATAAGTTTTCCATTTATTTTCTAATTTCTACTTCACTTCACATTGATTTCACTAATTTATTCACTTATCTTAAGTACCACTCAACAAGATGTCCTGTCATCCTGTCCCTACCCCTTGTCAGTGTTTTCCAAATATTCCTTCCCTCTCTGATTCTGCGCAGAACCTCATTCCTTACCAGTCCCCCTAACTTTCGACATTCGTCTGCAGCACCACATCTCAAATGCTTCGATTCTCTTTTGTTCCGGTTTTCCCACAATCCATGTTTCACTACTATACAGTGCTCCGCTCCAAATATACTATCTTAGAAATTTCTTCTTCAAATTAAGGCCTATGTTTGATACTAGTAAACTTCTCTTGGCCAGTGACGCCCTTTTCGCCAGTGCTAGTCTGCTATTGATGTCCTTCTGCTCTATCCGTCATTGGGTGTTTTGCTGCCTAGGTAGTAAAATTCCTTAACTTCATCTACTTCGTTACCATCAGTCCTAATGTTAAGACGAAAGTACTGAGAAGTAGCGACAGCTGCCCTCATTTCTGCTACTTCCCATTACTTTCGTCTTTTTTTCGGTTTACTCTCGGTCCCCATTCTGTATTCATTACACTGTTCGTTCCATTCAGCAGATCCTGCAATTATTCTTCAGTTCCACACAGGACGGCAATGTTATCAGCGAATCGTATCTTCGATATCCTTTCACCTTGAACTTTAATCCCACTCCTGGAGCTTTCTTTTATTTCCGTCATTGCTTCTTCGATGTACAGATTGAACACCCTTATTAACCTGAGCACTTCGTTCTTGGTCGTGCACTCTAATTATTCCCTCGTGGATCTTGTACATATTGTATATGACCCGTCTCTCTCAATAGCTTACAATTTTTTTCTCAGAATTTGTAACATCTTGCACCATTTTACATTGTCAAAAGCTTTTTCCATACCGAAAAATTCAGTGAACGTGTCTTGATTTTTCGTTAGTCATGCTTCCGTTACCAACCGCAACGTCAGAAGTGCCTCCCCGATGCCTCTATCTTTCCTAAAGCCAAATTGATCGTCGTCTACCACATACTCAATTTTCTTTTCCATTCTTCAGTATAACACTCCTGTCATTAACTTGGATGCAAGAGATGTTAAGGTGATACAGCGATAATTCTTGCATTTGTCAGCTTTTGCAGCCTTCAGAATTATTGTGTGGATTATATTTTTCCGAAAGTAACATGGTATAGCGCTAGACTCATACATTCTACACACCAACGTAAATAGTCGTTTTATTGCCACTTCCCCCAATGATTTTAGAAATTCTCATCTAGTGTTATATACCCTTTCTGCCATATTTGATCTCTAAAGCTCTATTACATTCTGATTCTAATAATGAATTCCCTATCTCTTCTAAATAGACTCCTGTTTCTTCTTCTATCACATCAAAAAATCTTATCCCTCGCAGAGGCCTTCAGTGTAGTCTTTCCACCTATCCGCTCTCTCCTCTCCATTTAACAGTAAAATTCCCGTTTGACTTTTAATGTTACCGCTCTTGCTCTTAATTTCACCAAAGGCTGTTTTGACTTTTCTGTATGCTGAGTCAGTCCTTCAGACAATCACTTCTTTTTCGATTGCTTCACATTTTTTATGAAGTCATTTCGTCTTAGCTTCCCTGCACTTCCTATTTATTTTATTCCTCAGAAACTTGTATTTGTGTATTCCTGAGCGTTCCTGGACATTTTTGTACTTCCTCGACCAACTGAAGTATTTCTTCTCTTACCCAAGGTTTCTTTGCAGCTTCTGTGATTGCTTTTTTTAGAGATTCCCATTCCTCTTTAACTGTACTGCCTACTAAAATATTCCTTACTTCTTAATCTATAGCCTTAGAGAGCTCCAAGCGTATCTCGTCATTCCTTATTACTTTCGTATCCCATTTCTTTGCATATTAATTCTTCTTGCATAATTTCTTATACTTCAGCCTACTCTTCATCACTACTAAATTGATTTGAATCTATATCTGCCACTGGGTACACCTCACAATTCAATATCTGATTTCGGAATCTCTGTCTGACCATGATGTAATCCAGTTGAAATCTTCCCGAATCACCCGGCCCTTTCGAAGTATACCTCCTCCTCTTGTGATTCTTCAACAGAGTATTCGCTATTACTTGCTGAAATTTATTACAGATTTCGATTAGTCTTTCTCCTCTCTCATTCCTTGCTCCAAGTCCATATTCTCCTGTAACCATTTCTTCTCCTCCTTCCCCTACAACTGAATTCCAGTCTCCCATGACTATTATATTTTCATCTCCATTTATGTACTGTATTACCCTTTCGGTATCCTCATACACTTTCGCTATCGCTTCATCTTCAGCTTGCGACGTCGGCATGTATACCTGAACTATCGTTGTCGGTGTTGGTTTGCTTCCGATTCTGATAAGAACACCCCTGAACTATTCAGAGTCAGGCACTCTCTGCCCTGCCTTCCTACTCATAACGAATACCATTTTCTGCTGCTGTTGATATTACCCTATAATGACCAGAAATCCTTGTCTTCTTTCCATTTCACTTCACTGATCCCTACTACGTCTAGATTGAGGCTTTATATTTTCCTTTTCAGGTTTCCTAGCTTCTGACATCCGACGCTCCGACTCGTAGAACGTTATTCTTCCGTTGGTTATGCGACCTTTTCTGATGGACCTCCCCGTTGGCAGTCCCCTGCTAGAGGTCCAAGTGGGGGACTATTCCGGAATCTTTTGCCAATGGAGAGATCATCATGAAACTTTTTCAATCACAGGCCATATGTCCTGTGGATATAAGTTATGTGTCTTTAAACCAGTAGCCTCCATTGCCTTCTGCATCCTCATGCCGATGATCATTGCTGACTCTTCCGCCTTTAGGAGCAGTTTCCCGCCCTAGGATAAGAGTGTGTGCTCAACCTCTGTCTGCCCCACCGTCCTCTTTGAAAGGGCCTTTGGCAGAATGAGGGTGACTTCTTATGCCGGAAGTCTTCGGTAGCCAATGTTCATTATTAATCAAAGTTTAATCTGTAGTGGGTTGCGAACCCGTTACTGAGGACGCTTTGATTACTACACCTGGGCCAAGGGTGCCACTACAGGTGAATCTAGTACACATAAATATGGGAAGAGGCTACCTACTGTTCTATTACAAGTCACTGGTGGTTGTAGCTCACATAGCACCAGTTATCTGAACCGACCTAGAGTATAGTGGCTACGTAAGATAAGACATAGGGAAAGCAGGTGCTGTCTGATAGGAATCTTCTCCATGAAAGAATTGGTTTAAAATCACTTATTCTGTGGGGAGGGTGAAACGATATCACAATATTTACATCCTGAAAGATGCCGAGACTAATTAAAAAATATACCCTGCTAAATGTCATCTCTATATAGGGTTTTGGGGTGTCTATTACTAGTGCATGTTCAAAGCAGACACAGCCTGAATGTCATAAATGTCATAATATACACATATGATTACAGGTCTTTAATCTTACATATGATCATCAAATAAGTCGCAATTAGATGGGTGGTTTGCAATATATATTGCTTTATGGTCTAGGGGTAGCGGTTTTTGATTCATAGTCAAAACGTCTTCGGTCCCGGGTTCGATCCCCGCCACTGCCTACATTTTGATAAATAACCAGCATTGGCGGCCGAAGTCTTCCGGCATAAGAAGTCACCCTCATTCTGCCAACGGCCTTGTCAAAGAGGACGGAGGAGCGGATAGAAGTTCAGGGCACTCTCTTGTCCTAGGGGTGGGAAATTGCCCCTAAAGGTGGAAGAATCAGCAATGATCAACGAAATGAGGATGCAGAAGGCAGTGGAAACCACTGCATTAAAGACACCTAACGTGTATCCACTGGTGGCCTGTAATTGAAGAAGTGTCATGATGATCTCTCCATTGGCAAAAGATTCCGGAATAGTCCCCCATTCGGATCTCCGGGAGGGGACTGCCAAGGGGGAGGTTACCATGAGAAAAAGATTGAATAATCTACGAAAGGATAACGTTCTACGAGTCGGGGCGTGGAATATCAGAAGCTTGAACGTCGTAGGGAAACTAGAAAATCTGAAAAGGGAAATGCAAAGACTCAGTCTAGATATAGTAGGGGTCAGTGAAGTGAAGTGGAAGGAAGACAAGGGTTTCTGGTCAGATGAGTATCGGGTAATATCAACAGCAGCAGAACAGGTGTAGGATTCGTTATGAATAGGAAGGTAGGGCAGAAGGTGTGTTACTGTGAACAGTTCAGTGACCGGATTGTTCTAATCAGAATCGACACCAGACCAACACCGACAACGATAGTTCAGGTATACATGCCGACGTCGCAAGCTGAAGATGAACAGATAGAGAAAGTGTATGAGGATATTGAAAGGGTAATGAAGTACGTAAAGGGAGACGAAAATCTAATAGTCATGGGCGACTGGAATGCAGTTGTAGGGGAAGGAGTAGAAGAAAAGGTTACAGGAGAATATGGGCTTGGGACAAGGAATGAAAGAGGAGAAAGACTAATTGAGTTCTGTAACAAGTTACAGCTAGTAATAGCGAATACCCTGTTCAAGAATCACAAGAGGAGGAGGTATACTTGGAAAAGGCCGGGAGATACAGGAAGATTTCAATTAGATTACATCATGATCAGACAGAGATTCCGAAATCAGATACTGGATTGTAAGGCGTACCCAGGAGAAGATATAGACTCAGATCACAATATAGTAGTGATGAAGAGTAGGCTGAAGTTCAAGACATTAGTCACAAACAGTCAATACGCAAAGAAGTGAGATACGGAAGTACTAAGGAATGACGAGATACGTTTGAAGTTCTCTAACACTATAGATACAGCAATAAGGAATAGCGCAATAGGCAGTACAGTTGAAGAGGAATGGACATCTCTAAAAAGGGCCATCACAGAAGTTGGGAAGGAAAACATAGGTACAAAGAAGGTAGATGCGAAGATACCATGGGTAACAGAAGAAATACTTCAGTTGATTGATGAAAGGAGGAAGTACAAACACGTTCCGGAAAAATCAAGAATACAGAAATACAAGTCGCTGAGGAATGAAATAAATAGGAAGTGCAGGGAAGCTAAGACGACATGGCTGCAGGAAAAATGTGAAGACATCGAAAAAGATATGATTGTCGGAAGGGCAGACTCAGCATACAGGAAAGTCAAAACAACCTTTGGTGACCCTAAAAGCAACGGTGGTAACATTAAGAGTGCAACGGGAATTCTACTGTTAAATGCAGAGGAGAAAGCAGATAGGTGGAAAGAATACATTGAAAGCCTCTATGAGGGTGAAGATTTGTCTGATGTGATAGAAGAAGAAACAGGAGTCGATTTAGAAGAGATAGGGGATCCAGTATTAGAATCGGAATTTAAAAGAGCTTTGGAGGACTTACGGTCAAATAAGGCAGAAGGGATAGATAACATTCCATCAGAATTTCTAAAATCGTTGGGGGAAGTGGCAACAAAACGACTATTGACGTTGGTGTGTAGAATATATGAGTCTGGCGATATACCATCTGACTTTCGGAAAAGCATCATCCACACAATTCCGAAGACGGCAAGAGCTGACAAGTGCGAGAATTATCGCACAATCAGCTTAACAGCTCATGCATCGAAGCTGCTTACAAGAATAATATACAGAAGAATGGAAAAGAAAATTGAGAATGCGCTGGGTGAAGATCAGTTTGGCTTTAGGAAATGTAAAGGGACGAGAGAGGCAATTCTGACGTTACGGCTAATAATGGAAGCAAGGCTAAAGAAAAATCAAGAGACGTTCATAGGATTTGTCGACCTGGAAAAAGCGTTCGACAATATAAATTGGTGCAAGCTGTTCGAGATTCTGAAAAATGTAGGGGTAAGCTATAGGGAGAGACGGGTCATACACAATATGTACAACAACCAAGAGGGAATAATAAGAGTGGACGATCAAGAACGAAGTGCTCGTATTAAGAAGGGTGTAAGACAAGGCTGTAGCCTTTCGCCCCTACTCTTCAATCTGTACATCGAGGAAGCAGTGATGGAAATAAAAGAAAGGTTCAGGAGTGGAATTAAAATACAAGGTGAAAGGACATCAATGATACGATTCGCTGATGACATTGCTATCCTGAGTGAAAGTGGAGAAGAATTAAATGATCTGCTGAACGGAATGAACAGTCTAATGAGTACACAGAATGGTTTGAGAGTAAATCGGAGAAAGACGAAGGTAATGAGAAGTAGTAGAAATGAGAACAGCGAGAAACTTAACATCAGGATTGATGGTCACGAAGTCAATGAAGTTAAGGAATTCTGCTACCTAGGCAGTAAAATAACCAATGACGGACCGAGCAAGGAGGACATCAAAAGCAGACTCGCTATTGCAAAAAAGGCATTTCTGGCCAAGAGAAGTCTACTAATATCACATACCGGCCTTAATTTGAGGAAGAAATTTCTGAGGATGTACGTCTGGAGTACAGCATTGTATGGTAGTGAAACATGGACTGTGGGAAAACCGGAACGGAAGAGAATCGAAGCATTTGAGATGTGGTGCTATAGACGAATGTTGAAAATTAAGTGGACTGATAAGGTAAGGAAGGAGGAGGTTCTACACAGAATCGGAGAGGAAAGGAATATGTGGAAAACACTGATAAGGAGACGGGGCAGGATGATAGGACATCTGCTAAGACATGAGGGAATGACTTCCATGGTACTAGAGGGAGCTGTAGAGGGCAAAAACTGTAGAGGAAGACAGAGATTGGAATACGTCAAGCAAATAATTGAGGACGTAGGTTGCAAGTGCTACTCTGAGATGAAGAGATTAGCACAGGAAAGGAATTTGTGGCGGGCCGCATCAAACCAGTCAGTAGACTGATGACCAAAAAAAAAAAAAAAAAAAAGAGATTATCCTCTATAATTTCGTCAGCAAAAATAAATAGGCTAAATAAATAAAACGACGCACCACAAAAGAACTATCCGAATGGGAACGAAACAGGTAGGTTGAAACCTCCCCTTAGAAAAATTAATGAATTACTGTGTTGATAAACCTCTTACATTATTTGATTTTCACACAGCTGAGCAGAACTGAACGTACTCTGACGTTTCGCTCTTTACCTATTCTGATCAACACTAAACTGACACAAAATATTTTTAGCGCAACGCAATCTGACTTTCAATAATCCCAACAAAAGAATGGCCCTGACTAACATTAACCTATACCTTTCACAAATCACTTACTTCACAAAAATCTTCGTTACTCGAACTACTGCAATACAGCGAGCGCTACTACTGCCAGCTAAATAAAAGATTCAAACTACTGAAGGCACTAACTACTGATAGGCATAGTTAGCAAATGAAAGATTTTGATAGAGAACAAACAATGTATTTACCTTAATAGTGTTCAAAAGCCATAATATATATAGCAGTTCATGACATCCAGTCTTACAAATTTACTGTCTCTGATGGACACACGTCCAGATCATCCGCTCTCAAAACTCCGCCATCTCTCTCCCCACATCCACCACTGCTGGCGGCTCACCTCCAACTGCACAACGCTACGCGCTGTTCACATCCAGCTGCCCAACACTACAATAGCAAACAGCAATGCAAACCAGCCACAGACTGCACACAGCACAGCCAGTGATTTTCATACAGAGCGCTACGTGGCGTTACCGACATGAAAACCTAAACAGCCTACTTACAAGGTGTGATATACATATACAGATAAACAAATAGCTATAATTTCAGAAATTTATTCAAGAGTAAGAGCGTCACAGATTGAACAACTCAACGACGCATTGGTCCACATCTGGTCCTCATGCAAGCAGTTATTCGGCTCGCCATTAATTGGTAGAGTTGTTAGACATCCTCCTGAGGCATATCGTGCCAAATTCTCTTCAATTGGCGTGTTAGGTCGTCAAAATGCCGAGAAGGTTCAAGGGCCCTGTCCATAATGCTCCGTGCTCGACAAACACGGAGACAAGCAGCAGAAACCCACGTCATGTGCAGGTGGACACTATCTTGCTGCATTTTAAGCCCAGGATTGCACGTCTTGAAGAGCAACAAACTGGGGCGTAGAAATCGTCGATGTACCTCTGCGCTACAAGGGCGCTAAGGATGGCAACCGAACAGGTCCAGCAACGAAAAGAAATGTTATGCCACACTGTCATTCCTGGTTGTCGGTCGCGATTGTGAGCAACAGTCAGGCTGGCATCCCACCGCTGTCAAGGGCACCTGCAAAACGTCTTTGGCGTGGAGTAGGATTCTCTTCAATGACGAGTCTCACTTCGAACTGAGGCCTGATGACGAGTGAAGACGTGTCTGGAAACGCCCCGGACAGCGGTTTTATAGTAACCTGACACAAGCCTTACATCCAGGAATGATGTTTCTGTCTTCACTTGGTTCTGCACACAATAATGAGAGCACCGAAAACACTCCTCACTCATGCTCAGTTATGTTCCTCAACCTTTATTAGCCTCCATTTCGCAATTTGCAGCAGCACACGATGACATTTCTGCAATTTATGACCACCATCTTCCATCGGTATCTACAGTTTCGGCCAGTATGTTACAAATTAAATGAATTTGCGTAATACCAACATTTTTGAGTCTGTAAATAAGTGTTAAGACATCGCAGTATAGCTTCTATGATACTAGAGAGAGCTTTAGAGGATAAAAACCGTAGAGGAAGTAAGAGACATACATCCAGCAAATAATTAAGGACATAGGTTGAAATTGCTACTCTGAGATGATAAGGTTGGTACAGGAGAGGAATTCGTGGCAGGCTGCACCAAACCAGTCAGAAGACTGATGAATCAAATAAAATAATGTTTAATGAGTAACACAGTGCATAATTTTAACAATTTTTGCATTTAAACAACAGTTAGCTCAAGTATTGTGGCATGAGTGGGACAGTGCTCAAATGGTTTAATTCGTACCTAACTGGAAGAGTGCAGAAAGTTGAAATAAGCAGTTCTCATAATATGCAAAGATTAGCACATTCTTCAAACTGGGGAACTATCAAGAAGGGGGTTCCACAAGGGTCGGTCTTGGGTCCTTTGTTGTTCTTAATATATATTAATGACTTGCCATTCTATATTCATGAAGAGGCAAAGTTAGTTCTCTTTGCTGATGATACAAGTCTAGTAATCACACCTGACAAACAAGAATTAACTGATGAAATTGTCAATAATGTCTTTCAGAAAATTACTAAGTGGTTCCTTGTAAACGGACTCTCACTGAATTTTGATAAGACACAGTACATACAGTTCCGTACAGTAAATGGTATGACGCCGTTAATAAATATAGTCCTAAATCAGAAGCGTTTAGCTAAGGTAGAATATTCAAAATTTTTAGGTGTGTCCATTGATGAGAGATTAAATTGAAAGAAACACATTGATGATCTGCTGAAACGTTAGAGTTCAGCTACTTATGCAATAAGGGTCATTGCAAATTTTGGTGATAAACATCTTAGTAAATTAGCTTACTACGCCTATTTTCACTCATTGCTTGCATATGGAATCATATTTTGGGGTAATCCATCATATTTATTGCACAAATGCGTGTAATCAGAATAATAGCTGGAGACCACCCAAGGTCATCCTGCAGACATTTATTTAGGGATCTAGGGATATTCACAGTAGCTTCTCAGTATATATACTCTCTAATGAAATTTGTTATTAACTACCAAACGCAATTCAAAAGTAATAGCAGTGTGCATAACTACAATACTAGGAGAAGGCATTATCTTCACTATTCAAGATTAACTTTGGCACAGAAATGGGTGAATTATACTGCCACTAAAGTCTTTGGTCACTTGCCAAATAGTATCAAAAGTCTGACAGATAACCAACAAGTATTTAAGAAGAAATTAAAAGAATTTCTGAATGACAACTCCTTCTACTCTACAGAGGAATTCTTAGATATAAATTAAGAAAAAAAGCAAAGAAAACTAAAAAATTTAAAAAATAAAAAAGTTGTTATATTAACTTCATTATGTTGTTAAATTAACTTAATTATGTCATGTATTGGAAAATTTGACTCGTTCCACATCATTACGAAATATCGTATTAGTGATCCATGGAATTAGTATTAATCTAATCTGAAGTAATGATCTCAGAAGTTATGACTTATCATCGAATACGTGAATAGATCAGTTTCTACAGATTCAAATTTAATATTTTAGAGAGGAATGAAGAAAAGGTTTGCAGCTGGATCATTACGCGCCCCAGTTCCAAAGCGCAGACGTGGCACCAGTATTATAGTCCTCAGCGGCAGTACGCTATTAGGATCCAGGTCACAGCAGTAAACGGCACAGCTTGGCTCTGAGTCGAGCGTTCTTCCTAGGTTGACAGCTTGTCAGCGGCTGATTCTGAGTCAATGCTAGCGTTGCAGTCGCATTCGGAGGCCACACGGCGGGTGAGTGTTGCCAACAGCCTGTCCAGCAATCCCCGCAGGTGACGTTCGGCGACGGCCATCGCTAAACTCTTCAGTGCATAGCAGTGTTGCAGTTCGAAACTAGGGCCTGTGATAGATACAGGAGTGTATGGCAAGCGGTACCAATGAACGATGATGACTGACGTTGATGACTGCTCCAACGGATGGTGGTTGAGCGACGATGCTTCTCTGGAGCACACGACGTTACCCCTCTACTCGGTAATTGCATATTCGAAGCCATTTGCCAACTGGTCGGGTGCTACCTATTCGCACTCCCACCCAGGATGTTTTTGTGCAGATGCGCCAAGTGCCTTGTAGCCTCAGTCTGTCGTAATGCTGAAGCAGTGTCACAGATTTCGGTAACACCGCTGGTTGCCGAGAAGTAGTCTAATTGGGACAGATGGGGTGGCATAATGTTGAAAAACTTGTTGTAATCTGTGGCAGACATGCGGTCATAAAGGGACCAGCAAGAAACGACTAGCGTTGTTACAGGGTGCTCAACATGCCCCATATATGTTACCTTTAATGAGACTTTGCAAAATCTGTCTGTTTATGCCAATAAACATACTTGTGGCCACCAGTATAGCGTTCCTGAACGGCGACAACATATCTGCGGCCGTCCGCCAGATTGAGTGTGTGCTGCTACAGCGACTCCAGCGTGGCCGTGGCCGAGGAAGATTTCATAAGACAGTGCACCGCCTACACACTGTCTCGTTCATGTTGACTTCTCATTGTGTTAACATCTTGAATGGTTCTGGCAGTCTTTATTACTCCGAACTGTGCTATTTCTCTTGATCACGATTGTGATCTCTGCTTGTTCAAAAATGGTTCAAATAGCTCTGAGTACTATGCGACTTAACTGCTGAGGTCATCAGTCGCCTAGAACTTAGAACTAATTAAACCTAACTAACCTAAGGACATCACACACACCCATGCCCGAGGCAGGATTCGAACCTGCGACCGTAGCGGTCGCTCGGTTCCAGACTGTAGCGCCTAGAACCGCACGGCCACTCCGGCCGGCGATCTCTGCTTGTCCTTCGTTCACCAAGCTAACGGCTATTACGATTTCCCACGTGAAACTTTTAGCTCTGTCGCTATTGTATCGATATCTTAGGCACACCTACCAGCAGATTCGGAAGTGATCTGATTGTCTTTTTGGGTTGCATGGCGCAGTTACACTGAACTATGCGCTAAATCGATATGAACTCGAAAGTGTGGTACAATTTTTGCCTGTGTAGCTAAGCAGCTCCCTCCATCAGATCCCGTCAGGAGTGCACCCGCCTCCATGCCGACTTTTCAATATAAAGGCTATGATTTTGCTCTTGAACTGATTGTCCATATGCTTTATACTATACTTAAGAAATGATTATTAAATGTATTTGCAACATGTGATTCATCATTTATATTCATTCCATTATTTCAATAGTGAAGTTGTCTTGTTCTGTGGCTAGTTGTCCTGTGTCTCGTTTCACTACATTCCATTCACACCAATTCTGACATTATGTGCATGTTCCTTGATTTTTATATATATATATATATATATATATATATATATATATATATATATATATGCCAGGAATATATATATTACCAGGAATACATTCGCTCGGATTTTATTTTTACCATAGAGCCTCCCCATGTTGGATGGTCCTCTCTTGCACTGACTAAACGAGTTCATTGGTGTAACACTACGACCGGCCTGGGTGACCGATCGGTTCTAGGCGCTACAGTCTGGAACAACGCGACCGCTACGGTCGCAGGTTCGAATCCTGCCTCGGCCATGGATGTGTGTGAAGCCCTTAGGTTAGTTAGGTTTAAGTAGTTCTAAGTTCTAGGGGACTGATGACCTAAGATGTTAAGTCCCATAGCGCTCAGAGCCATTTGTAGCACTATGTTCAATCGTCTATTAATCTGACCCAGTAAGGCTTCCAGTTTGGTACATAATAGTTAATATTCGGTCTAGGTATTTCTTACAGTAGTTACTACTTCCTGCAATTGTCTCATAGCTCAACCTCATTCGCCACTATCGATAACTGCAGGATGGTCATCGTAGGGGGACTGTCAGTTGTTAAAGTTCAGCTTGACTCTGAGCAGTTGTGTGATCTCTATTCTATCAAATTATATGCCTGTGAAACACTTCACTCCGATCTGGTGAAGACGGCCTTGGAACTTTGCTATTTGTGGCTGCAGGATTCATGTACAAAGTGAGCTGTTGGACTTGTTAGGTTGGCACTTCATGACGAAGACTGTACGAGCACTATTCGGAGCTACCCATTGTGCCATAGATTAATTTAATTTGTGTGTGGTATATTGTTTTAGGTTTGAGTTAATCCGATTTCATTTAAAGAGTTTGCCGGTCCCAACTTGGGTAGCTTATATTCGTAGAACTACTTACGACACAGTTATATTACACAGGTTATCTGATTCCTGTCCGACGGGTTTGAGCACCTGATCGTAATTTGTCAATATGCATACTACTGTACATTATCTCCAGGATAAATTTCCGGCCCATCTAATTCTACGTTTGGGAAATTGGTCCTTATGTTGAACACCTTAATGACTCCATCACTACCTATAAATGGGAGTTTCAATAATCTTCATGTGTTCTACATAAAGGTAATATTTTACATTGTTTTTAAATCCGCTCATTACCTGTTGTGGTCTGGGGTACAGATGTATCAAATAAATGTTTATTGAACCTTGGTGTATTATTCTGAAACTTTCGTTGGTTGAAACGTTTTGCTGCCTGTTCGAGTAGCATCTCGATTCATACTGTGTATTATTGAATTTATTTTGAGACAGAACTCTCTGAGTGAGGTCAAGCTCCACGCAAACTCATAATTTGAAATTTCAAATTATTATTGCTCAGATTTGAAATTATAAATGTTTATTACTGATTTTGTTCATCTGCATAGCTTCGCTTTGTCAGATTTCACATGTAAACAAAAAAATCACAATAACTGTTTACACAACTTCTTAAATAAGATCAGCTTATCTTTCCTGGTTGAAGGGTTGTGTGTTCTGTGGCCTGGCACATTCCAGCTCCTCGCTAGCTACCCGTTATCGTCCAGCTAATAAAGTCTCTGTTAGTGTTTCACTAAAATTCTGGTGGACAGAACAGTTCTAGCGGCCATCAAAGTAATTACCATGAGCAAGGAATACCCGAAAAGACAAAGACGTGCGGGGATAGCAATGGTATCTCAGGCATGAAGTGTCAAGAAAACAACACTCACAGCCTTAGGTGGTAACAAGCTAGTGTGACAACCGAAGAGCGACTGACACTAATAAGTTGACGTCGCTATCGACTGACATTAATATCTCATACCACAATTATGCCTGAACACGAAGAAGGTGATGGTCCTAACAAGCGAATTTATAACTGGCTGGAAGTAAGAAATTTTGAGACTAAGTCAGTACATCTAAAACAGAAAATAATATTTTAAAACGCACTCTAGTTAACAGCTATGTCCACTATTACCTAAGTCAGGCTACAAAGTTAGAATAAAAAATCTCACTGTGTACTCTGTCACTTAAGTGACAAAAACAGGAGTGAAGATACAAAAGTTTTCGACTCTCTTATGAAAAGACGCTGGGCACAATAGGTTAATTCTTTTGGAATAGACAGGGCGTATTTCGCAACAATTGTTTGGAGGGTCAGATTATGGTACAAGTATAAAACGTCGTAAGTGTGAGGTGAAACATTTATTTGGAAATTAAAGTCACTTCCATGCTTCATGAACTCCCAGTATCTGTTGAAAATTCGACATTTCTAATTAACACGCACGTTCGTCTTTATACATATACACATAACAACTGAAGAGAAATACGTTGGCGATTTTCAATCTATCTTTCGTCCCATAAAACACTTCATTTCCTCAGAACTGTGTCATACTGGTTTGGCAACTTCGAGCTATAGAACATTTAACCGACTTTTACACATAATTAAGTGTGCTTGTAAACGATTCCCTTTAATTTTTTGGTAATTAAGCACGAGCATTATGAGATTATTGTATTTCAAGTGCTGGCACAACTTATTAGACAATCTCACAATGAATCGTCGTAAATGAATCTGTGTATAAAGCGAATTTCAGCTGGAGCTACTGTTTAATTTTAATGTACTCACAGTCGAGAAAACGCCTGGAGTATAACAGTAATTGGGGGCAAACCGATTTATTAAGTAACCGTTCGGATTGTAGATCATATTTTTCTAAAGTCGTTTGCGTTTTCTATCTTACTAGTAAATATAAAACAATCAACAAAAATAATTTTTATTCTTATCGTGACATCGAAACTGAATATACGTACATGTACCTACAGCAACTAGTTTCATGATGGAACCCACAGACTCAAACACGCTACGTGTGTAAACAAGCCTTCGTTGTATTTTTCTACCCTCATTGAGGTAGTCTAAAGAATGATTTTAATGACTCTATTTTTTTTGCATTTTAATGGTAACACGTTTAATTTGTCCATTCAAAGAAGAGAGTTACTGCTTACATCCTACTAACGCAACACACCTCAAACCGCTGGGGAAGCGACAGGTCAGGGTAACTCAACATAAACCGTGACTGTGGCACGGGTGCAGTTAATTAAACGTGGTTAAATGGGGAGGTGGGCGCCGCGCTGCTCTCCGCCATTGACAGCTGTATCTGTTGCTGTCAGTAAACCCCGCTGTTTATTGTGCGCCCACGTGTTGACCCTACGCAGACGCAGCAATTAGCGCTGCTATTGGCCGCTATTATGTCTACGGCTTACCGTGCTATTGTTGGCTTCAGGCACGCAGCCGGGTTAAATGTAACTTACAACGATGCAAAACTGGTATTTTATGAGGCAACTGGAGGGGAGGTTTGGTATACACTGCGATGAGAATGATACCTGTAAGCTTCAAATGGATACTAATTCAGTTCCAGGCGTAAATATGGTTGTAGCGAAGCAGCACATGGGATTATACATAGAAAACCTGTTTAAAGGGGAAAGTACAAAGAATTTGATTTTTCAACTTATATTGTCTGACAAAAGGAACTTCATGGGATGAGAGGGTCTCTGACATCTTTACATTGATTACAAATCGAGTCGAATTAATAAAGACCTTGTCTGTTTAAGCATTCGTATCAATATGACGTTTCAAACACCCCAACAGACCCCCCCACCCCCACCCCCACGCCATCTAGCTTATATGCACGCATTGATTCGGTTGGGGAGGGTGTCAAGGCCATTGCATCCTCTCTTCAAGCAGGCTGGCCCACACCTGTTGTAACTGGTCCTTGATAACTGCATAATGCCAATGGTATGGGGTTGAAGTCCGAGCTGACGCCACACATGTTCCATTATGAATATTAAGTGTTATAAAATAAAGTCAAAATGGAAAAGGTCTGCCCTTTGCGAAATATTGTTCGCTTTGAGTTTCATAGATGGCTGATGGCAGTCAAGGTGGCTTGAAAAATATGTGTCGTGTATAGGGCGAGTGCTATTCGTCAGATCATACCACACAAGGAATTCTGGCCACAATGATTTTCCACATGCAGGAAGTCACGGTAACTGACACTGTGATGAACTCCGACCAATCAACCTTCTTCGACATTTGCATTCAACAGGCAAGGTTCAGAAATCGAGTGTAGGAGTACTGCATGCACTAATCAAAAGCGATGACAATGGAAGGATTCACTAACACTGCACTTTTGTTTCAACCTTATCAGTTCGCTCACTGAACATTCCTAGACTTTTGACGTGAATAATTGTTTTAAGCTATATAAATATGCCTGTTGCTTTTTATGTTAACATCTCTCTATAATTTCCAAATGGTTAAACCTTTTCTTATTTGATTAATTTGAAACATAGTATGTATACGAACATTTGAAACCGTTTCACACATGTTACTGATTTATCAGTTATGGATAATTATTCGAGTACCTTAGTGATTAAAACTGAACTTAAATGAATGAATAAAAGACTAAATGCAGTGTTTATTGTATAACAAACAATTTAAGAAAAAAAAATCGAAACCTCAGTATCGAATTTATGTAAGGTGCGGTGAATACTCCACGTCCCTAGTTACGTTATGGATGCTCACCTCCCCAGTTAAAGGTTAAACGGCACTGATGATGTATGACACGCTCAGTTGTTTCCTGTATCTTTGTAGAAGAAGTTTTCGACAACCTATGTCATTTTCTTCCTCAGGTTCTCCTTGTCACAGTAGCATAATTTTTTGGAGCCACACAGAAACCAGGGATATAATTTCCAAAATGTACCGGACACCGGTTATGTGCATTTGAGACCACAAAAACTGGCTGACACTCAGAATTCTAAGGCCGGTTAACTGTACGGTCTGGCAACGGTGTAAGATTGTGAAAGTGTCCGGATGATGTGTTGTCTTCTGCTACTGGTGCAGTAAGCGTCGCTTAATGCGGATGCAAAGCCGCGAGTTCGAGTCAATCCATTCCTTCATTTTTTTTAACATTACTTCAGCTCTCTGCTAAAGGTATGTTTGATGAGATAGCAAAATCTTCCATGAAAGTGCTCGTGGCTGCGACCTGATAGAACAGATTATTTTAGATGGTTCCCTCATTATACGACGTCCATCAGACAGTTCATATTCAACCGGATGCCTACGCAGGTTTATGACCGATTCCAAATAAATTAAAGGGTTGAAACACCCCCGTTTAAATTCCTTTATTGGATTTTGTGTAATTTGTCGTAGCCGCCAAACAGTTAATTATTATAATTATATGACCGTGTGGTTTCGGGGATATTTCAACCGAGTGCAGCTGTTTTGCAACTGAGTAGTGGAATGATTCAAAGTTTGTCTATTATTAAGGACCACAAAGGTTGTGATGTACAAACTATATTGTATTTTCTACGAACACACAAATTCTGAGGCAGTTGCTACCTTCGCCTTACACGTCTAATTACGGTTATATCTTTTTATTGATTGATTTTCAGTACTTCGTCACACGCAATGCTGATGGTTAACATTCACAACAATCCCCACTGCAATCCATGGTTGTTGCTGGCCGACGCGGTTGACGCGAAACACGTAATTCGGCACTTGTCACTTTCTGTTTCATATCACTCGCGAATCGGTATTAGTGAGGGTCATACTCCGGTGAATTTTACCGTTTACAACTCACTCGACCACCATTCTTGCCCGTCTCTCCCGCACTACCTCTCGCCACACACTCTCCAGTACTACTACTGCCCTCAACACTAATCTCACTGCCTCCTGCAGCTCTGGACAATCGACTCCTGTCTACTATCGACCTGGGCGTCGGATACTAGCATCTATGTTCGTGGGATCATGGATCCCTTACAAGGTGCTATCGTCTTATTTTTATGTATTGGAATCTTAATAATTCTACCATTTTACAATAAAACACCATTCCGAGGTATTCAATTGCACCCTGTTATTCAAATCTTATTCTGAGTTGTAGTAGTCGTGGTATGTTTGTTAACATGAATTGGAAAACGCCGTCTAACGACCAGATGATGGAGGCGTGCAGCATCTTGGCCGCGTTTCCGAACAACTAAACACCTTTCAATCGCAATGTTGTCTACATGACAACACATTCTGCTGATTTCACAAGCAAAGCGATCGACGGACGTCATCCCTCACTCGCTTATTCTTCTCATCTCCTGCCCTTTCCAGACGAAAATGCGCTTCATGCCTAACCTGACGACATCTTTAACTTCTAACGAGTAGGTTTCTACTGGCGTCGAACCAGTAAACTTCCTGAACATTGTCAAAGTGTTTTAGACAATGTTAGAGAATATGTTGTTAATGATTAATTTCTTATCTTTATTGTAGCGTTCAAAAACTAAGTCAACACTGACCACTGTTAAACAAGAGTAGTGGTAGTTTTGCGTCACGAATTGGCATCATATAGATAGTTTGTTAGAATTGAAGAACGTTCTGCCTACCTGTGACATCGCATTACAGCTCGATAATTCTCCGGTGAATACCATGATGATTTAAGGTGTCGTCATTCCTGTTATTCTTCATTGTCATCTGAATCTTCAAACTCTGGAATCTCACAGTCTTCATCTTCATTAAATACATCCTCCAACAGCCTTCTAAGACGTTTTTGCTCCTCCTCATATGACATCATGATGTACATTGCTCAACACAGAAAGTCGCACTACCAGGTAGGTGGGGTGTTATCAGCAACCCAGCGTTTAAAACTTGTTGTGTACAGTGTTGCGTACTTCAAAAAACACGAACAATGGTTTCGCAACAATGTGCATCCTTTTGAACAAAGGTAAAAAGGCGCTCAACAATGTGATCAACATGCTTCACTAAATACCAGTAAACTTTTACAGCTTGGGTGCTGTGAACACCCCACATCACCAGTTAATTAAATGGTCACATTCCTTTTCAACTTCCTGTAGATGCGTTGATAGCTTTTGTACATTAATTTCGTAAAATATTGCCACAAATATAACCTTAATTAGCTCCCAGTAAATGGCAGTCTAGGCCTATTGATATTCCCAAGGGGCAATCAGCCGAATTATATTCGAGTAGCATCTTGGAGAGTGCAATTATGCACATCTTTTATGTAATGCTATGAATTCTCCGACAGTAACTTTAATAGGTTAAGACAGTTTCAAAGAAAACGGCTTCCATTCCGCATAGCAAAACGCAAGCAGGTCGCTCTAAGGAACCAGTGATTTTCGCCAATAGTGTTATTTTTACAACTGATGTATCCGTTTAAATAAATTCGTAATTCTTCTGTGAAATACATTCGCTGAAATTAAATTGAAGTACTTGATATCATGCGCTGGCAATAGTCTACACATTCTCAGGAAACTTAGCAACATTGTTTTTGTCTGGCAAACCTTTCTAGGACATACTGCATATTGATACCGATAGCTGAGTGGTTAGCGCGGCGGTCTGTCACGCCAACTAAGAAGATGGCCAAGATCACGAGCATGAGAGACAGAATAAAATTTGTATGTCATGCAGGCTGTATAGTATTTAAATAGTCCAGTCACATTAATCTGACCAACGTCTATGCTTATGTTAGCTATAAACACTCACAGACCGTGGGAGGGAGCACTAGCAGTGGAGAGTATACATGTAGTGTGTCAGGGATACGCGGAAAATAGTGTAGTCGCTGTGCTTATGAGGAAATGGAGCGATTTATCTGACATCCAAAAGGGCATTATCGTTTGCTTTCGGGCTAAGGGTGGAAGAATTTTTCAAACGGCTAAAGTTTCTAAATTTCTCGCGTGCCTCCTTAGTTAAAATATGCCATGCACGGCGAAACAGCGATATCCAAAACCGCCGCAGAGGGAACTGCTGTGCAGCAGGGCTCACAGATGACTGGAGTGGACGACGGCTGCGAGACGTGGAACTGTTGAGCAACTGTTCGCCCAGAAGAACCAAGGAGCTACCAACAGTGACTCCTCAACGAGAGTTCAGCGAACGTTGCTGTGTATGGGCCTCGACAGCAAGCGCCTGGTGCGTGAGACGCTGACTACTGTTCAGTGGCGACGAAGGCTGGGATTTGCAGGCCAATATCGCAACTGCTCGTCCTCTGAATGGCGCCAGGCAGCCTTCTCAGATGAATCACGTTTTACGCGCCATGGGCTAGGAGGCCGTTGATACTGTACGTCTGAAAGCAAACAAAGCAACAACTGTCGGAAGGGTGTAGACTGGAGGAGGACACTCCCTGAATGATCTCATGATTCTGGAAGGCAATACTGAACCAACACAAGTTTACACCTATCCTTGGGGTCAAAGTCCACTCTGAAGTGTAGTTTGTCTTTCCCCGGCACAATGACATGCACCAGCAGGACAATGCTACGTGTCACGCACCTCATAGCGTGTGTGCGTGATTGGAAGAGCATGAGGCTGAATTTCCAGTACATCCCTAGCCACCAAATTCCCCTGATTTATACCCAGCTGAGAATTTGCGGGAAACACCTCGATAGGGGCTGTTCGCTCCACAGGTCCCATCCGAGAAATCTAGCACCGCTGGTCACTTCTCTGAAGTCGGCATGGCTCCCCATCTCTGCTCCATATCCAGGCCCTCATCGACTCCCTTGCTGCACGTCTCGCCGCGGACGTCAGTACGTGCTCTGCAACGTGCTCCCCTGCCAGTCACAAGGTTCGTGAGGAGTTCGTGTGGTAGGCAGACGCTTGCGCCGAGCTTGAGCGGCCCGTGCGGTGCCGCAGCCACGACTGCCGCGTGAGCCTCGACTCGCGCCGCCCGGTCAGCCAGTGGAGCCGCACCGGTGCCCGAGTCCGGCCGGGCGCCCGTGTGGCTCGGCTACTACACTGATGCCGGCACGGGCGCGAGAAGAAATTCCTGTCGTCTGCTTGCAAGCAGTTTCTACTTCGTTCAGTATATACTGATACAATATTTCACTTTCGGTCTGATGTTAAATTAACTGACGGCTGTAGAATCGGGAAAAAGATGATTCCTCAAATGTCCTCCGTTTTTAGTAGTTGTTAAACCAATGTGTTGTTACATGCACTTCAAAAAACTCTGTACCCTTTGACACAGTGGCAATAGTTAATTTTATTACAGTACATCCCACTAACTATCGAATTTTTGTAAAACTGTATGATAAAATGCGAAGTATTTGATAGTTTTTATTGATATGCATGGATGCTGCATGGTTATCTCGCGAGAGAACCGTTCTTATGTTGTAAGAAGATTATCTTCGCTCACCGGCTACACCTTACCAAAAGCAGACTTCAGACTCTGACTTATTTGGCAGAAATTTTCTTAAAAATCGACAGCTAAAATTTATTACCTTAGGGACCAAACACAAACGCATGTACCGTGCAAGACAGAATCGTATCGTTCATCAGATTGAGGGTTTCGTTACTCTATCATTTCACGTTAGAGATTCATCTGTTCTTGTTTTTGTCTTTTTTTTTCCATCAGTCTTCTCACTGGTTTGATGCGGCCCACCACGAATTCCTCTCCTGTCTCAACCTCATAATCTCAGAGTAGCACTTGCAACCTACGTCCTCAATTATCTGCTGGATGTATTCCAATCTCTGTCTTCCTCTACAGTTTTTGCCCCGTACAAAAAAATGGTTCAAATGGCTCTGAGCACTATGGGACTCAACTGCTGAGATCATTAGTCCCCTATAACTTAGAACTAGTTAAACCTAACTAACCTAAGGACATCACAAACATCCATGCCCGAGGCAGGATTCGAACCAGCGACCGTAGCGGTCTTGCGGTTCCAGGCTGCAGCGCCTTTAACCGCACGGCCACTTGGGCCGGCTTGCCCCGTACAGCTCCCTCTAGTACCATGGAAGTCATTCCCTCATGTCTTAATAGATGTCCCATCATCCTGTCCCTACTCCTTATCAGTGTTTTCCACATATTCCTTTCTTTGTCTCCGATTCTGCGTAGAACGTCCTCATTCCTTACCTTATCAATCCACCTAATTTTCAACATTCGTCTGTAGCACCACATCTCAAATGCTTCGATTCTCTTCTGTTCCGGTTTTCTAAAAGTCCATGTTTCACTACCATACAATGCTATACTCCAGACGTACATTCTCACAAAATTTCTTCCCCAAATTCAGGCTGATATTTGATGTTAGTAGCCTTCTCTTGCCCAGAAATGCCTTTTTTGCCATAGCTAGTCTGCTTTTGATGTCCTCCTTGCTCCGTCCTTCATTGGTTATGTTTCTGCCTGGGCAGCAGAACTCCTTAACTTCATCGACTTCGTGACCATCAATCCTGATGTTAAGTTTCTCGCTGTTCTCCTTTCTACTAATTCTCATTACCTTCATCTTTCTTCGATTTACTCTCAATCCATAGTGTGTTCTCATTAGACTGTTCATTCCGTTCAGCATATCATGTAATTCTCCTTCACTTTCACTCAGAATAGCAATGTCATCAGCAAATCTATCATTGCTATTCTTTCACCTTGAATTTTAGTTCCACTCCTGAACCTTTCTTTTCTTCCCAGTGTTGCTTCTTCGATGTGCAGATTGAACAGTAGGGGCGAAAGGCTACATCCTTGTCTTACACCCTTTGTAATACGAGCTCTTCGCTGTTGGTCGTCCACTCTTATTCCCTCTTGGCTGTGTACATATTGTGTATGAACCGCCTCTCTCTATAGCTTACCCCTACTTTTTTTCAGAATTTCGAACATCTTGTACCACTTTATACTGTCGAACGCTTTTTTCCAGGTCAACAAATCCTATGAACGTGTCTTGATTTTTCTTTGGTCTTGCTTCCATTATTAACCGCAACGTCAAAATTACCTCTCTCGTGTCATTACTTTTCCTAAAGCCAAACTGGTCGTCATCTAGCTCGTCCTCAATTTTATTTTCCATTCTTCTGTATATTATTCTTGTAAGCAACTTGGATGCATGAGCTGTTAAGCTGATTGTGCGATAATTCTGGCACGTGTCAGCTCTTACCGTCTTCGGAATTGTGTGGATGTTGCTTCTCCGAAAGTCAGATCGTATGTCGCCAGACTCATATATTCTACACACCAGCGTGAATAGTCGTCACCGGCCGGAGTGAACGTGCGGTTCTAGGCGCTACAGTCTGGAACCGAGCGACCGCTACTGTCGCAGGTTCGAATCCTGCCTCGGGCATGGATGTCTGTGATGTCCTTAGGTTAGTTAGGTTTCATTAGTTCTAATTTCTAGGCGACTGATGACCTCAGAAGCTAAGTCCCATAGTGCTCAGAGTCATTTGAACCAACAGTCGTTTTGTTGCCACTTCCCCCAGTGACTGCAAAGCAAAGCTGTTTCTTCCTCTATCACATCAGACAAATCTTCCCCCTCACAGAGGCTTTCAATGTATTCTTTACAGCTATCCGCTCTCTCCTCTGCATTTAACACTGGAATTCCCGTTGCACTGTTAATGTGATCACCCTTGCTTTTAATTTCATCGAAGGTTGTTTTGATTTTCCTGTATTCTGAGACTGTCCTTCCGACAATCATTTCTTTGTCGATGTCTTCACATGTTCCGTGCAGTCATTTCGTCTTAGCTTCGTTGCACTTCCTATTTATTTCATCCCTCAGCGACTGTATTTTTCTATTCCTGAGTTTGTCGGAACATTTTAGTACTTCCTCCTTTCATCAATCAACTGAAGTATCTCTTCTGTTACCCATGGCTTCTTCGCAGTTAGCTTCTTTGTACCTATGTTTTCCTTCCCAACGGCTTTGATGGCCCATTTTAGAGATGTCCATTCCTCTTCAACTGTGCTGCCTACTGAGCTATTACTTATTGCTGTATCTATAGCCTTAGAGAAATTAAAGCGTATCTCGTCATTCCTTAGTACTTCAGTATCCCACTACTTTGCGTGTTGATTCTTCGTGACTAATGTCTTAAACTCCAGCATACTCTTCATCGCTACCATATTTTGATCCGAGTCTATATCAGCTCCTGGGTACATGCTCCTGAGTACATGCTCCTGGGTACACCTTACAATCCAGTATCTGATTTCGTAATCTCTGTCTGACCATGATGTAGTCTAACAGAAATAGTCCCGTATGCCCACGCCTTTTCGAAGTACACCTCCTCCTCTTGTGATTCTTGAACAGGGTATTCGCTATTTCTAGCTGAAACTTGTTACGGAACTCAATTAGTCTTTCTCCTCTCTCATTCCTAGTCCCAAGCTCATATTCTCCTGTAACCTTTTCTTCTCCTCCTTCCCCTACAACTGCATTCCGGTCCTCCATGACTAGTAGATTTTCATCCCCCTTTACATGCTGTATTACCCTTTCAATATCCTCATACACTTTCTCTGCATCTTCAGCTTGCGACGTCGGCATGTGTACCTCAAGTATCGTTGTCGGTGTTGGCTTTCTGTCGATTCTGATATGAACAAACCTGTCATTGAATTGTTCACAGTAACACACTTTCTTCCCTACCTTCCTATTCATAACGAATACTACTCCTGCTATACCGTTTTCTGCTACTGTTGATATTATCCTATACTCATCTGACCAGAAATCCTTGTCTGCTTTCCACTTCACTTCACTGATCCCTACTGTGTCTAGATTGAATCTTTGCATTTCTCTTGCCGAGCCTTGGTTGGAGAAATGGCGTGTTAGAGTAAACGTCGACAAGTGCGAAGCCGTTCTATTCACTAGAAGACCGAAGCAACTGCGCAAACACCGCTACTGCAGACCAATAACTCTACATGCACGTCCAATACGTTTCCGCGAGAAAGTCAAATACCTCGGTGTCTGGCTGGACCGGAAATTACTCTGGGGGGACCACATACAACACATGACCAACCGAGCTAGCGCGAGGCTCAAACAGCTCTATCCTATGCTCAACAGGCGTAGCACACTGACAGAAGGGTGTCGAGGTCCATGTACATGACACTTATCCGACCCCTGATGACGTACGCAGCTCCTGTCTGGGGATACGCTGCGCCTACACGCCTGCGCCGTCTGCAGCTCATACAAAACAAAGTACCCAAAATCATAAGCAATGCTCCACGATACACACGCATCGCGGACCTTCACCGGGAATACCGACTTGAGACTCTCACGGAGGTAATCCAAAAACTCACCACAAGACTATACAGAAACTCCAGACATTCGCAGAACCCGTTTATTCTGAATCTGGGGAACTACGACCACAACCATAGACGGAAACATAAATGACCAAAAGACATACTTGTAAGAAGATAACATCTATGGCCAAGCATACGCAAACATAACGGCACAGGCGAGCCCCTGTTAATCAGACGCCATTACTGGATATCCAGCTGAAATACACTGTCGAATAACTGGCACCACACAGGGAAGCCGTACCGTACACTGCATGCAAACAAGCTCCACACATCCCCCACACAGTGAGATGATCTATGGCCGATCTCCCACTACTGTATAACGATCTTGATTGTTGCAGGAATGTAGCAGCTGCAGCAACTGGGACACATCGCCATCGCTTGTCACGGTAATGATGCATGATACCTATACTAACAAATCCAACCCTGCATGAGCTATCGCAGCTACTAAGCCACTACTGCTCTTACTACCCATCCCACTGTCGCAGAGGTTTTTTTCCCACGGCACGAGCCATGGCACTTTTTTCCCTCTGCTCTTCAAATCGCTACCCTCAACTCGCGTTTCGTCCACTATCTATCACCTGATGGACCGTGTTAATGCGTAGCCTTACCCAGACGCACGGACAACATCACAGCCCAGCATCCTGTGATCCACTTCCTAGACAACTAACATGTTTACGGAGGTGACAGTAGAACTTTTGGTTTGATCACCACGTTGGTGCGGGCGTGGAGGGGCCCCATCTCTATTTAAAAAAAAAAATGTTTTCGGATTTCCTGGTTCCCCTACCACGTTCAAGCTTCTGACATTCCACGCCCCGACTCGTAGAACGTTATCCTTCCGTGATTATTCAGTCTTTTTCTCATGGTAACCCCCTCCCCCCGGGGCAGTCTCCTCCCGGAGATCCGAATGGAGAGATCATCATGGCACTTCTTCAAATACAGGCCACATGTCCTGTGGATACACGTTACGTGTCTTTAATGCAGTGGTTTCCATTGCCTTCTGCATCCTAATGCCATTGATCATTGCTGATTCTTCCGCCTTTAGGGGCAATTTCCCACCCCTAGGACAAGAGAGTGCCCTGAACCTCTGTTCTCTCCTCCGCCCTCTTTGACAAGGCCGTTGGCAGAATGAGGGTGACTTCTTATGCCGGAAGTCTTCGGCCGCAAATACTGATTATTTATCAAAATTTTAGCAGCTGCGGGATTCGAGCCCGGGACCGAAGACATTTTGATTATGAATCAAAGACACACCCCCTTTTTTAAAGTTTTCATTTTGTTCGATTTTATTCGTTGCATTTGTTCGGTGCCGATGTCCCATGACATCCATTCGAGTTTAGTGTTGAGCCGTTGACTCAGTTTTTTCTTACAGAAGTATATTTGAAGAGTCTTGGAAACCTTTCAGATATTATTTCCCTGTTTGGTTTGAAAACCGTCTTCTTTAAATACTTCCTCTTATGTTTAATAAGGTGTTTAATATATTTAACCAAAAATTTTAATTTTAAGTATTTATACACTGAAGCGCCAAAGAAACTGGTAAAATGCATTCGCATTCAAATGTAAACAGGCACAATACGGCGCTGCGGTCGGCGACGCCTATGTACGACAACAAATGTCTCATACAGTTGTTAGACCGGTTCCTGCTGCTACAATGGCAGATTATCAAGTATTAAGTGAGTTTGAATGTGGTGTTATAGTCGGTGCACGAGCGGTGGGACACAGAATATTCGAGGTAGCGACAAAGTGGTTATTTTCCCGTACGACCATTTCATGAGTGTACCCTGAATATCAGGAATATGGTAAAACAACAAATCTCCGACATCGATCCGGCCGGGAAAAGATCCTGCAAGAACGGGACCGGCGACAACTGAATAGAACCGTTCAAACTGACAGAAGTGCAACTCTTCCGCAAGTTGCTGCAGACTTGACTGCTGGGCCATCAGCCAGTGTCAGCGTACGGATCATTCAACGAAACATCATCGATATGGGCTTTCGGAGACGAAGACCCACTCGTGTACACTTAATGACTGCAAGACACAAAGCTTTACGCCTCGCCAAGGCCCGTCATCACCGACATTGGACTGTTGATGACTGGTAATATTCCTGGTCGAACGAGTTTCGTTTCAAATTGTATCGAGCGGACGGAAGTGTACTGCTATGGAGACAGCCTCATGAATCCGTAGACCCTGCATGGCAGCAGGGAATTATTCAAGCTGGTGGAGGCTCTGTAATGTGTGGGGCGTGTGCTGTTGGAGTGATATGGGCCCTTCATACGTGTATATACGGCTCTGATAGGTGACACGTACGTAACCATTCTGTCTGAGGAACAGCATCCATCCATGTCCATTGTGCATTCCGACGAACTTGGGCAATTCCAGCAGCAAAATGGTTCAAATGGCTCTGAGCACTATGGGACTTAACTTCTGAGGTCACCAGTCCCCTAGAACTTAGAAGTACTTAAACCTAAGTAACCTAAGGACATCACATACATCCATGCCCGTGGCTGGATTCGAGCCTGCGACCGCAGTGGTCGCGCGGTTCCAGACTGTAGCGCCTAGAACAGCTCTGCCACCCCGGCCGGCAATTCCAGCAGCAGAATGCGACATACCACAAGTCCAGAATTGCTACAGACCCGCTCCAGGAACACTCTTCTGAGTTTAAACACTTCCGCTGGCCGCGAAACTCCCCACACATGAACATTATTGATTATATCTGTAACGCCTTGCAACGTCTTGTTCAGAAGAGATCTCCACGCTCACGTAACCTTGCGGATTTATGGACAGCCCTGGAAGATTCCTAGTGTCTTAAAATTTTGAACATGGCTGCGTAATTAGCAACCGTTTACGAAGTAAAATTAAAGCAATAACAGCCCTCGGTCGAAAAAAAGTAGTCTTTTGACCTAGGTTTCAACTCTACTATGAGACTGATACTACCTGTAGCTCGACATCTGTGAGCAGCCCATAGTGGCTTGCCTTCCATGTATTCCATTCAAAAATCTTGTGCCTAAAGCTTTATCGCTTGATATTTATTTTATACATGACATGCTAGTTTGAGTGCTTTACTTCTGATGAAGGCACTCATAGTAGTGCCGAAACGTAGGTCAAAAAACTTATTTTTTCTCCCGAGGGCTATTATTGGTTTAATTTTATTCATGGTGTCAATTCCCTCCAGCACTACTTCAGACAGTAGTCGAGTCCACGCCACGTCGTGTTGGGTCACTTCTGCGTGCTCGCGAAAGCTCTACACGATATTAGGGAGATGAACCAGTTTCTTTGGCTCTTCGGTGTAAATGCATAGTTTTACACATATTGGTATACTTACCTCATTCTCCGCGACATTCTCAGCACGGTGTCATGTATCTGGTACATTCAGAAACTGCAGCGTCGGACAGCTGTCAGGTTCCATACGTCTTGAAATGCTTTAAGAAACTGAATTAATTTGTCTGATACCTGGTAATCCCAATTCCCAAGCAAGCTTATTCTCCCGAATTCATATAAAACTTCTGCAGTTTGTACATGCTGCATGGACATGGATTTTGCTTGACACGTGATGATTGACGCGACTCTCATCGTGCTGCCTCATGGTAAAATGCCACTACGAGACTTTTGCATGGCCATTCCTTTTCAAATAAGTTACGGCATTTTTCGTTGCTTCCAAAGATGTACAAACAATAGAGCAATATTCGCAACCAATTATTCTCAAGGGCGTGGCGAAGAACATTGCTAATGGATTTGTTGTTGCACGGAAGGAGACAATAGTCCTCAAGTGCCTTTTTCATATTTTGTCCGCGCTCGTCACCCTTGACAGGTTTTCTCCGGTATATTTGAAGCACTTTTCTCTATATCAGGCGGCAACTCAACGGCAAACAGGACCATTGCAGCTCTTGCGAGATTGAATGCCTAGCCAGATTATCCGTTTTCATGTGCGCGACAGTCCACATATCAGTTTTACATGCGCTCTTACAATTCTGCATATTCTGCAACACTTGGGGACCATAGCCACGCGGTATTTGTCGCAAACTTACAAATTTTTACAGCAACGCACCATGCCCCGTTTTGGAATTCCATGAGTTTTGCTGTCGTTTTCAGTATCAGTGAGTTACAGTTACAGGCAGTCTGGAGAAGGAGTGCATCACTGACCACACAGGAAAACTAATAAAACTATAACACGAAAGACTTCGTGTCTGAAAAATGAGCCAGGAACATTACAGGAAAAAGAATATAGAAAACATGGTGCACGAAGATATGGTTGAAAGATTGATAGACAACATTCCAACTGTTGACCAAAGTGTAATAAAATCTTTGCTACAATATCTGAGTTCAGGTTTTAGAAAAGAGCTCAGCAAGGTGGAGACCTTAGAAAGAAGCGAAAAAGGAAGGGATGAACTGTTTAAACCAATAATATGTTGCTTGTAGTATGTTCCTTATTTTATTACTCATTATAATGAATGTGTGAGAGAGAAACTGGGAGCCGATGAGTTCTTTGATTCTTGTTTGCACACGTTCTGTGTTAATCCACTGTGTGTTTTATAACCTTACAAAATATAAATTGCATTTCATAAGTAATAAAAATTAGGAAATCGCATAGCTTCTGCGATTTTATATAACCATAGCAATTACTTTTGACGCAAGTGCAGTTTACACAAAGAAATCTGCATAATTATTTTTGTTATTTTGTATTCAGTGGAACGTTCTTCAGCATGATCAGATGCAAGAGTCTCTTTGTTTTATTATTGATAAGTGCTATAGTTATTTATGAATAACACAATTTTTTGCTGAAATAGCGTTTTCTAGTGCTATATGATAAAACTGTATTTTACTTTTATTTCTTCTACAAAATCCCTGTTTCACGTTACAAACCATCGATTTTCGAATAAATCTGAGTTAAACATAGAAAGTTTCAATAATACTATAAATAGTGTTTATTTTTAAGAAATGGACAGAAGGATAACTATGCAGAGCGAAAATATTCCATATGTTACGTGGCTCTTTGTATGTCCTCACTCCCTTTCCAGGCAGTTCAGCATTTCCGATTTCTAGAGGAATCTATTAAGACACTGATCACGTATGCAAACAAAGCGATCTCAATAAGATAACGGCTGACAGGTATGCAACACACTTAACATACAGGTAACACGGTCATGGTCTTAACTGACGGCGGCTGCTAGGAAACCCACTGTACTTTATGCTTACTTATGATAGTCTACGGTATTTTTACAACTCTATATATTAGGCATGGTCCCTCGCGTTCCATCAACCATTGAACGGACTTATGTACACTGAAGAGCCAACTGATACACCTGCCTAATATAGCGTTGGGCCCCCGCGAGCACACAGGAGTGCAGCAACACGTCGTGGCATGGACTCGAATAATGTCTGAAGTACGGCTGGGGGGAACTGACACCATGAATCCTGCAGAGCTGTCCATAAATCCGTAAGAGTACGACGGGGTGGAGATCTCTTCTGAACGGCACGTTGCAAGGCGTCACAGATATGCTCAATAATATTGATATCTGGGGAGTTTGGTGGCCAGCGGAAGTGTCTAAACTCGGAAGAATGTTCGTGGAGCCATTCTGTAGCAATTTTGGACGTGTGGGGTGTGGCACTGACCTGCTGGAATTGCCTAAGTCCGTCGGAATGCACAATGTACATGAATTTATGGACAGGGTGCTTTCGTAAGTGTCATCTGTCAGAGTCGTAATCTACACGTAACATGGGTCTCATATCACTCCAACTGCACCCCCCACCCCCCGCCCCCCACACACACCATTACACCGCCAGCTACAACAGTCCCCTACTGACATGCAGGGTTCATGGATTCATGTGGTTGTCTCCATACCCGTACACATCCATCCGCTCGATACAATTTGAAACGAGACTCGTCCGATCAGGTAACATGTTTCCAGTCATCAACAGTCCAACGTCGGTGATGATGGGCCAAGGTTAGGCGTACAGCTTTGTGTCGTGCGGTCATCAGGGGGTACACGAATTGCCCTTCGGCTCTGAAAGCCCATATTGGTGACATTTCGTCGAATGGTTCGCACGCTGACACTTGCTGATGGCCCAGCACTGAAATCAGCAGCAATTTGCGGAAGTATTGCACTTCTGTTACTTGTGATACCATACAGTATTTTTACAACCCTATTTACTAGGCACGGTCCCTCGAGTTTCTCTCAACCATTTAAGGGAGGAAGAGTTACGAGGAAGGGGTAGGGGGGACCTATAATTTAAGATAGACTTCAAATCTAGCTAATTTGAGGAATTACTAGCCATTCGTCGTTGCTTCCGTTCTTGCAGGATATTTTTCTAGCAACAGCGATGTCTGAGATTTGATGTTTTATCGGATTCCTGATATTCACGGCACACTCGTGAAATGGTCGTACAGGAAAATCCGCACTTCATCGCTAACTTGGTGATACTGTGCCCCATCGCTCGTGCGCCGAATATAACGCCACGTTCAAACTCACTTAAATCTTGACAACCTCCCTTTGTAGCAGCAGTAACCGATCTAACTACAGCGCCAGATACTTGTTATCTTATACAGGCGTTGCCGACCACAGCGCCATAGTCTGCCTGTGTACGTATCTCTCTATTTGAATATGCATGCCTGTACCAGTTTCTTGGGCTCTTCATTGTATGTCCTTACTCACAGATCTGCGCTTCCGGTTGCTAGGGGAATGTAGTAAGACACTGTTCGCATATGGGAAGAAATCGATCGCAATAAGGACACATACAGATAACTTGGTTATGATCTAACTGACCGCGGCTACGAGGAAAATTACTATGTGGCTGTGAGCACTATGGGACTTAACTTCTGTGGTCATCAGTCCCCTGCGACGTAGCAGTCGAGCGGTTCCAGACTGTAGCGCGTAGAACCGCTCGGCAACCCCGGCCGGCGCTATTCTCTGTGCTTACTTATGATACCATACAGTATTTTTAAACCCTATTTACTAGGCGCGGTCCCTCGAGTTTCTCTCAACCATTTAAGGGAGGAAGAGTTACGAGGAAGGGGTAGGGGGGACCTATAATTTAAGGCAGACTTCAAATCTAGCTAATTTGAGGTATTACTAGACGCAAATATCGCTACGATGTTGTGCCGGTGTCTGGTAAGTCCAGAAGGGTAAGCGGTGGGCATTGTCTACATGCAGTACAGTTAGTGTTGTATTTCTTACAGCAACTGAGTGGCACACCACCAGTCTTACACGTATCCAAGGACTCAGTAATATTTTAGAACATTTCGCGTGGAAAACAGCGTTTTTTTCTTAGCACTTTAAAACGAACATAATCTATCTTGACTGCAAGAAACCTTTATTTTTGTGGTTACCGGTTTCGGTCAGTTACTAACCATCTTCAGACTTCATACCATGTTGGTAGGCGGTCGTGGTGAACGGAGCAATTGACGTTCGTGGAGATCATAACGCCTAACCCGTTCACCGCCACCGCCTATCTACATGGTATGACGTCTAAAGATGGTCAGTAACTGATCGAAACCAGTGGGCACGAGACTAAAGGTTTCTTGCTCTCAAGACTCTTTGTTTTCATTTTGAAGCATCCAAGGACTGCTAGGGGTCGGAAAGCGGACCAGAACGACGGATCGTAGGAATAACACCGTACACAGAGTCGAGTAATTCTCCGAACCTGGCTCCCTGGAGGTTCGACACGGCGCGCTTAGCTGCACCCCGTGGCCTCCTTTAGCAGCAGTGTGATAATCAGAAAAAGTTCGCGACCCAGCGGCCAGGCACAATGGCGGGGCGGAGCCGGCGCCGGCAGCCGCTATTATGATCGGGCAACAGCGGGGCGCGCGCGCAGCACGGCTTTTAATTACCGCGCGGCTGGCAGTGGGCGCGGCCCACAATGAGCCGTCCCCAGCTCAGCTGAGACCCGCGACGCGCCGCCAGCCACGGCCCGCGACGAGACGCGCGCTCCTAATGAAAATCTCCCAGTGCGCCGCGCGCCCGCGCCAAGTGCCTTCTGCTTCGCTTACCTCGGCACGACGTCTCCCTTCACGGGGGGGAGGGGGGGGGGGAGGGGGGGGTTGGAAATGAAAACGTTCCGGCTGATTCCTCGCCTTTCGTATGCTATGCGTCGACGGTTGCAGTCTTAATATCTTGCGACAGCTCTCTACAGTTCTTCAGCTCAAGATATTCCGTTTGCGTCGTAGAAGCTTTATCTGCTTCCAGCAAAATACGTTTTCGCCCAACGCCTCTTTCTCTGTTGCAGTCGAGTATATTAGAGTTACAATTATTACAGACTGTCAGCTTCATAAGTCACGTCCCCATACCAGTTAATTACATGCAGCGTGATTACGACTAAAAATAGGAACGAAACTGTTGCTAATCGGTACCTTGTCACCTCATTATGTCGAATAGTGTAACACACCAACTGACTCACTTTTGCCATAGTTTCTACATTTACATCTACATGTGCACTCTGGAAGCCACCATCTAGCGTATGGCTCGGGTTACTTCCTGTAGCATTGACACATTCCCGCCTTTCCTATCCCAGTCGCAAATGATGAGCGGGGAGAATCGCTATTCAAATTTTGTTTAGACTTCCTGGTAGAATAAAGCCTTGTGCCAGACCGGGACTCGAACCAGGAACCTTTGTCTTTCATGGGCAATTCTTCTACCGACTGAACTAGCCAAGAACAACTCGCAACCCCTCCTCACAGCTTTACTTCCGCCAGTCCCTCATCTCCCACCTCCCTAACTTCACACCAGATCATCTGTGAAACTTACATTGAGATGGCAACAGTCATGGGATAGTGTATACGAAGTACACAAGGGCAGTAAATTGGGGGAGTTGTCTTTTGTACTCAGGTGACTCATGTGAAGAGGTTTTCGGCGTGGTTATGGCCTCACCACCCAAATTAACAGGAGTTGAGTCCGCCTCGATAGCTGAGTGATCAGCGTGGCAAAATGACATGCAAAGGGACCTGGATTAGATTCCCGGCTGGGTCGGAGATTTCCTCCACTCAGGGACTGGGTGTTGTGTTGTCTTCGTCATCATCATCTCAATCCTTATCGACGAGCAAGTCGCCGTGGCGTCAACTCAAAAGACTTGCACCACGCGACCGTTCTACCTGACGGGAGGCCCTAGCAACACGACATTCCATTCAAACAGGATTTGAATGCGGAATGGCAGTTGGAGCTATAAACATGGATCATTCCATTTCGAGAATCGTTAGGGAGTTCAATATTCAGAAATACAGCATGAAGAGTGTACCGGAAGCATTATCTCTGACCACGGACATCGCAGTTTCCGAAGGCTGTCTCTTAACGACCGAGAGCAGCGGCGTTTTCATGGAGTTATCAGCACTAGCGGACCAGCAACAAAGCGTGAAATAACAGTAGAAATCAATGCGGGACCCACGACGGGCGTATCTGTCAAAACATGCGGCGAAATTTGGCGTTAATGGGCTATGGCATCCGACGACGCGAAGGCCTTTGGTAACAACACCACATTGCCTCCAGAGCTCTTGACCAGACGACGGGAGAACCGTGGCCTGGTCACATGAGTCCCGATTTCAGTCAGTTGGTAAGAACTGTTGATAGGCTTCGAGCGTGGCGCAGAGCCCATGAAGCCATGGACCCAAGTTAACAAGACACTGTGCAAGTAGGTGGGCGCTCCGTAATGGTGTGGACTGTGTTTACATGGAATGGAGTGTCTCCTCTGGTACAACTGTAGCGATAACTGACTGGAAATGGTTATGTTTGGCTGCTTTGAAACCATTTGCAGCCATCCATGGACTCCATGTTTCCAAACAACGATGGAATTTTTATGGATGACAATGCGGCATGTCAGTAGACCAAAAGTGTTCACGATTGGTTTTAGAAACATTCTGGACTATTCGATCGAATGATTTCGCCACCCAGATGGCCCGACATCAATAACATCACTTCGTGCACAAAACCCTCCACCCTCAATACTTTCGCAATTATGTACGGATATAGAGGCAGCATACATCAATATTTCTGCAGGGGACTTCCAACCACTTGCTGAATCCTCGCGTTGCTGCGCTACTTTGGGCAATAGGGAGTCTGACACGATAATAGGAGGCATCCCATGACTTTCGTCACCCCCGGTAGAAAGGATATTCGAATACTTGGGTTAACCAAAGCCTAGGGATGTTTCCAGAATGAAATGCTCACTACGCAGGGGAGCGTGCGCTGATATGAAACTTCCTGGCAGATTAAAACTGTGTGCCTGATCGGAACTCGAACCCGTGACCTTTACCTTTTTTGGACAAGTGTTCTGCGGTCTGAGCTACCCAGGCACGACTCATGACCCGTCCTCACAGCTTTATTTCCACCAGCAACTCGCTTCAATTCCCGGGTTCGAGTCCCTGTTCAAATGTGTGTGAAATCTTATGGGACTTAACTGCTAAGGTCATCAGTCCCTAAGCTTACACACTACTTAACCTAAATTATCCTAAGGACGAACACACACACCCACGCCCGAGGGAGGACTCGAACCTCCGCTGGGACCAGCCGCACAGTCCATGACTGCAGTGCCCAAGACCGCTCGGCTAATTCAGCGCGGCCGAGTCCCTGTCCGGCACACAGTTTGCATCTACCAGGAATTTCATATAAGCGCACACTACGCTGTAGAGTGAAAAATTCATTAAGAAATTGCTTCCGGAAGGTCTTAGTATGAGCTCGAATCCCTCTAATTTTGCCTTTATAGTGTTTTCGCAAGGAGCACATAGGAGGGAGCAATACATTTGTTGTTATTTCTTGGAAAATAGACTCCCGAAATTTTAATCGTTAACCAAAACGCGATGCACAACGCCTTTCTTGTGTTGTGTGCCACTGCAGCTCAGTGACCATCTCAGTGACGTCTCATCGCGAACCGTGATGAGTCGTGCTCTTCTGCATTGATGCTTCTTTGTTTCGCTTAACAGTTCTGTCTGATGACAGTTCCACACTGATCAACAACGTTCGAACGAGGTTTTCTAAGATAGCTCCTTTGCGCTTGGACTGCACTTCTTGATCTTTCTTCTAATGAGTCTCAGACTGGCGTCTACCGTCCCCACAATAAGTTTTACGTGCTCGTTCCAGTCTAACCATTTCAGTAGAATACCCCAGCATTGTAAACAGTTGACTAGGCTGAGATCATTAATATCTAGTGTTAGGTCCATGGTTTCCATTACGATTTTGTTGGCAGAGGCTACAGTTGTGGTGGTGGCTTGATTTGATTTCATTTAATTTTGACAGGGAAGCTAAAACAGCGTGGGGCTTAGGCCCCAGTTTTTACCACAAGCCCTTCTGATAGTCACTAGAGTACTTTTTACCTTGGAGCAGATACTCTTCATGTGAGGAGTCAACATTAGTTTCTCATCTAAGGTTATCCCTAGATATTTCACTATCCCCTTAACAGGTATAGTTGCATCGAAGAGCCTTACATTAAAACTTGAGTGTTGGATATGCCTCTTCTTGTGGTGATGGCTCACAATACCTCATCTCCATTCGTGCATCGATTTCCTGAGTTAAATGCGGGACCTGGCTGTCATGTTTCATGAATTGGAGGTTACTGACAGTGTTGATTCTTTCAACGCATGGCACTGCAACAATTTTAGGTATGTTCCATCCTGTGTTGGAACAGCTATTGATATTTTCTGGAATATGTAAAACATCACTTCAGTTGCTATTAAGAAAATATTCAATGTTAACTAGTGGATACACGTATTGCAATGTAATAGAGACGTGCGTTAGTAGCGCAGGTAATTGTATTTGAAAACTTTTTGCATTACAATACCCACAGATGCCTAGGACCTTGCAGAGTGCTATGTTACCACATTTTCAGTCAGGAAACATGGTGTTTTATGCCGCTGCAGAAAAACGGGGAACAGCCAAGTCTAAGTGAGCCAACTGCTCATAAATAACTGACAAATAGCACTTGTGTTCGTTCTCGTAGTGAAATACCGCGCTAGACTAATAGTGCCACTTAGCAGGAAAACAGTATGAAGATAATTCTTTTCATGTGCGGAACCATAGCTGTATATTTGTTGAACGACATTTCGAAGTCTTGCACTAGCACCATATTTGCACGCATTCACACCGGCTTTACCACTGTTTGTTAACAGCATAATTGTGCAACGCATCGACACCTACTGCGCTTGAAAATGTCCTGTAAGGCCGAAATTCGCGCATCGTGCAAGGTTTAATAAACTGAATACCTGTGAAAAACAGCTGAGACGGAAAACTTCAACATGGTTTTTTCGTGTGAGGATGTGATTTGCCTCAATTATTTCCATCGAATGTAAAATATCGAATTGCATGTCCTTCTGACCTGATATAGCAAAAAATTAACGCATAAAACTGGAGACGAGATACAACTGCTAAATGGGTCTTACGAACGCAGCACTGCCCATACTAAGCAACGCCGAGGACCTTCATAATACAGTTTAGTACAATATCTACGTTGCAGATGAAGATGACAGCGAGCTGTGTTACCCATGCCATAATGTATGAAAACGCTGACTCGTTAGTGTAACGTACGTAGACTCAGAGACTAGGGAAATAGAAGCAGAAACATTAAGTATGTTAAAATTCAAATATGGCAGTCGTAGAGGTATTCAAAGACTACCGGAACTCGATTACATGGAAATAATCTGAACATACAGATGTAACAGGTTGTGTATTTAATTTGTCCACTATGGAGTAGACAAACTAGAGACGTGTTATTGACGGTAAGGAGGAATAGTTTTGCGAAGTATTGTTGCACAGATTGTCATGCAGCTGTCTCGAACAACTTATCTATCAGCTCGCACATGAAAAAATACCTCAAATGATCTAGCCACAAAAAGTGTCACAAAAGAGAAGCAGATTAGTGACCATCATCAAGAAACCAGGATAATGTGTTTGATCGAATTGACGAAGGCTCTAACAACCTGCTCAAAATACGAACTGAATACATTTAGTTCACATCTGACAAACGCAGAACAACAGTGGTTAAAAACTGAGACATCATAAACTGCGGTCTATGTGCCAAATAATGTAGTAAAAGACTCCAAAGACTCAATCTCGCATCAGGGTGCCATTTGAAGAGTGTTGCAAAAACAGATGTTGTATTCTCGCTACAGTGGAGAAAACAAGACAAATACATAAAATTTAATGACAGTTGAGCCAATAAGGAAAGCTCCACGTGAAACCTACAGCAATTTTCACAGCCAGATACCAGAGAAAGATGGAAAGTTGGATCTCACAATCATAGGAAATTTTGATAAGATATATAATCAATGAACGGATCCAAACCTTCCAGTTAATCTCTCATGGATGTAACTGGTGGTAAAACTGAAGACACCAGACGACAACAATATCAAATCCCGCTTTAAAAAATGTATTCATTCATGAGGATACCACCGAAGTAATGCCTTCAGCTACATGTTGTTGTTGTTGTGGTCTTCAGTCCTGAGACTGGTTTGATGCAGCTCTACATGCTACCCTATCCTGTGCAAGTTTCTTCATCTCCCAGTACCTACTGCAACCTACATACTCCCACCAATGACATATAAGCATCTGCAGCACTGAAAATGGTTGAAATGGCTCTGAGCACTATGGGACTTGACATCTGAGGTTATCAGTTCCCTAGAACGTAGAACTACTTAAACCTAACTAACCTAAGGACATCACACACATCATGCCCGAGACAGGGTTCGAACCTGCGACCGTAGCGGTCGCGCGGTTCCAGACTGAAGCGCCTAGAACCGATCGGCCACGTCGGCCGGTTGCAGCACTGAAAAACAGTTAAATCCACTCAAAGCGGTCAAGGCATCATGTCCTAATGGAATTTCTGCAAGATGAACTACAGCATTAGCCGTTTAATAATTCAAATTTGTCTCCTAGTGCAGTAAGTGTGACCACTCGACTGGAAAACAGCGCAGGTCACTCAAATTTTTTTAAAAAAGGACGCATACCATTACAGGGCAGTATCTACGGAGGGAAAGAAGTTTCCTCGAAGGAACAATACCAGAAGAGCCCTTTATGTAAAATATAGTTTGCTTTATTCATATGCGATACCTTCCGAACAGTGGACCCTATCAACATGCAGATTTTGATTCCAGAAAGGAGATACACCAAGCCGCAGTCATACATCTTCACAAAATGATGCTGACTCGATGCATTTTTGAGAAATAGAAACAATAACTTTATATTGGACCGACAATGTTCATCGAAAGGAAAGTAACATCGAGTGTGATCAAGGGAGCAGCTGGCAGTCCAGGAGTGCGTCCCCCGGGAGCGCGCAGTTCTCAGTGTTCACAAATGATTTATCAGATAAGGTAAGCAAGAAAACGAGGTTCTTTACTGAAAGTGCTTTCGTTCACAGGGAAGCAAAGAAACGCTAGTTAGCAGCACACCGCGTCTTGTATTCGTCCGCCGCAACGCTCGGAGTCACGGCACCAAGTTACGACACCTGAAGATGCTCGTATAATAGCCCAAAAACGGTGGTGCCCTAAATAAAAGAACCTCAAAACTGTAGCGGTATTTTCTACCTACAGTAGAATACTCAGTTGCAGATGTTCCTCCGATGGGATTGTTTGCTTTATTAACAGATCTAAGCTGCTTCGTTACACCGAGGATATCTACGTCTAAGTTACTCATCTTGGCAGCTGCTGTTGATTCGAATTCCGTGATTTCGTATTCTCTGGCAAAGGAATTTTGGGAAACAGTGTTTAGTACCCCCGCTTTAGTGGTACTGTCATTGGTAACATTGATACTGATTAGTGAAGGCACTGATTGTGTCTTGAACCGGCCGCTGTGGCCGAGCTGTTCTAGGCGCTTCAGTCTGGAACCGCGTGACCGCTACGGTCGCAGGTTTGAATCCTGCCTCGGGCATGGATGTGTGTGATGTCCTTAGGTTATGTTATGTTATGTTAACCGGGGACCTAGAAACGACGGAGAGGATCCGTCCCCCGCCGCAGCCTCAGCGGTCCGCAACCCCACGAGGACTACCGCAGTCCACCCCTCCGCCGCCCCACATCGAACCCAGGGTTATTGTGCGGTTAGGCCCCCGGTGGATCCCCCAGGGAACGTCTCACACCAGACGAGTGTAACCCCTATGTTTGCGTGGTAGAGTAATGGGGTGTGCGCGTACGTGGAGAACTTGTTTGCACAGCAATCGCCGACACAGTGAAGCTGAGTCTGAATAAGGAGAACCAGCCCTCATTTGCCGAGGCAGATGGAAAACCACCTAAAAACCGTCCACAAACTGGCCGGCTCACCGGACCTCCACACAAATCCGCTGGGCGGATTCGTGCCGGGGACCAGGCGCTCCTTCCCGCCCGGAAAGCCGTGCGTTAGACCGCATGGCCAACCGGGCGGGCTGTCCTTAGGTTAGTCAGGTTTAAGTAGTTGTAAGTTATAGGGGACTGATGACCTGATATGTTGTCCCATAGTACTCAGAGCCATTTGAACCATTAGATTGTGTCTTGCCGCTGGTGTAAAGTATATACGACCAGAATCTCTTCGGGCTCTCTTCTAGATTTCGAGACCGAGTTTTACTGTGGGAACTATGCCTAACACTGACTTTAAACATGTATTATTGCCAACATATCGACAGTAGACTGAAGTCACCACCAACTATAACTGTATGAGTGGCACTATTACTTGAAATGAGACTCAAGTTTTCTTTGAAGTCTGTAGAAACTATATCATGAGAGTCGGGGGGAGGGGGGGGCGGGGGGGGGGGGGTCGGTAAATGGAAGGAGTTATTAATTTATTCAGGTTGTTAAGCATTTCAAGTGTGATATCTACACACACAGGAACTGTATACTTCAATTTCACTACAAGATAAACTACTTCTAACGGAAACAATCATTCCAACACCAGTGATATTTAACATATCATTTCTGAACGCCGTTAGGTCCCTTGTAAAAAATTTGGCTGAGCTTATCTTCAGCATTAGCCAGCGTTCGGTACCTAAAACGATTTGAGATTGTGCTGCTTCATTCAACGACACTGACGGTTCTTTTCTGCCTTTATCTCTCGAAGCTGACACCTATATGTTTTTCGACATGGTGATGATCTTGAAGGAGGAAACTAGTAGCACAATAAAGTGATTCACTTAGGAGCTGTCAGTTTTTTTGGAACATGACTTTCATAAAGTATCTCACAGCGATGGACCACCACTCATCGAAAATATTCCACGCACCGTTTCCTTTTAACAACGTGTGTATCAACAAGTGCTTAAGTGTGTGACTAATGAGAGACGCACTTCAAATAGACTTAGCTTCTGCAGCGAGCTTCACGGTGTATGACTCGCTCTTGATGGTATGCACCACGTGACCTGCCAAATGATGTTCTGCTATCCTATGCATTTCTGTAATGCTTTGGGAAGACGAATTATAGCCTATCACTCAACAACAGTCTCTGGCCAGACTTCTCTGTCGTAGCTCTTCTGACGTTCTGTTGAGAAAAGATACATGCTACGGGGAGCGATTCGTTTGAATGCAGAGTGTCCCAGAAATGTTGTGGTAAACTTCGACGGGTTGTAGAAGGTGTCTCTTCTGACGTTCTGTTCAGAAAGTACACATGCTACATGGAGGGATTCGTTTATATACAGGGTGTCGCGGAAATGTTGCGATAAACTTCGAAGGGCTATAGAAAGTGTCTCGAGTAACAAATCGAGGATAAGGATCCGTGTCCGGAAACATCATCCAACGACGCCACAGAGCGTCAAAGTTATAGGTATTGGCAGGTGCCACTAGAGCACCTCTTCGGCAGCAAACGTGACTTCGTGCGCTTATGGACCGTAAGCGCAACCTCTCGCAATGATGTTTGTTAGTCAATGATCGCAACTGACAGCTGGGATCGCCTGCGGATGGAAACCTGTGTCCGAAGCAGTCATCCACCGGGGCAACAGAACGTAGCAATCGCAGGAAACAAGGCCTTTCTGTGCAGCAACTGGCTCCATCTTCTCCAGTGGTGAACATGGCAATCAGTAGCGATCGCTGAGTAACAAACAACGTCGCGAGACGCTCCGCCTACGGTCCGTCAGCTTACAAAGCCAACAGTCACGTTTGCTGCCGAAGGGTGGCTTGGTGGCAGGTGCTGGTCCTGTAACTTCGACACTGTAGCGTCGTTGGATGACGTTACCGGATGCGGGTTCCTACCCTCGATTTGTTGCTCAATACACCCTCTACAGTGCCTCAAAGTTTCTCGCAATATTTCTGGGTCACCTGGTATATCCTTCTCCCATACTCATAACTAAATTTCATTCTTCTTATTACCTCTTTAGAGTACTCTCAAGTCATTAACCGAAAGGTCTTAGATAGTCCAACATATACGTGTTGTACAGATGCTTACTGGGTAGGAATTTAATTAAATATGTACTAAGAAAACGTCACTAAACATCTTGAGCGATTAGTTTATCTCACTATGATTTTGGTTCCTTATGGATACCAACTATGTGAAGTATGTGGTATGATTCTGTAAATAGTTGGGTTTTTCATGTCGATTCCTGGCGTCATTCTCTTTTTCTCGTCTTCCAAGCCGTAGGAGGTTGTTTGGATAGTGGAAGGGTACTGGGTCCTCCAAATAAAGTTTCTCAGAACAAAATTAATTAAATCTTTTATAATGGTAATATTCGCAGTTAAAACCAACCCTTAAAATGTTTGAGAATAATATGATTAAAAGAAGATCATTTAAAAAATTTATGAGTTGCACAAACAGCTAAAGACCCATTGATAAATTTCTTCCAGGAAGATGCCCGAAAGACTGTAAAGTATTAGAGAGTAGTACTGGAAGCGACTAACAAAGAGATATAGGTGAGATCGTTCAAACTATTACTCTTAGCATCTGCACAAACAGCTTAAAGCCCCAGTGATAAATGTGTAGCCGGTCGGAGTGGCAGAGCGGTTCTAGGCGGTACAGTCTGGAACCGCGTGGCCGCTACGGTCGCAGGTTCCAATCCTGCCTTGGGCATGAATGTGTGTGCTGTCCTTAGATTACTTAGGTTTAAGTAGTTCTAAGTTCTAGGGGACTGATGACCTCAGAAGTTAAGTGCCATGGTGCTCAGAGCCATTTGAACCATTTGATAAATGTGCTCCACGGAAAAGCCTACATAATTTAAAGTATTAAGCAGTTGTAGTACACATTGTAGACAAAGAGTTACAGGTGCAGACTAATGAATTGTGCAGTTGCACAACACTGCAACTGTGCAATTGTGAAAATGGCTTAAGACAAAATCACAAAACGGTAACAAATTTTAAAGTATTAAAATTTCGCAGACAAGGAAGTTTGGTGGTATTTTAAAAGGAAAATATGTACAGGATAACTGAATTAACAACTGGCGCCCATCAAACAAGCACTGCAATTAGTGAACGTGCTTTAGGTTAAGCCTGAAATTCCGTTAATTTACAAGAAATTCATTAACAGCTACATTGTGAACTTCACTGCACAATGGCCAAGCAAAGCAGTAGGCTGAACCTATACTAAATGTTGCCCCTATGCAGTGTGAATTTAGGAGGAACCATTCACATCAAACCACAAACAAATTAAATAATGGAAGAGCGCTAGGCAATCGCTTAACCTCAAGGGGTTATACATAAGCAAACAACGGCAACAGCCGATCAAATACATAGACAGAATGGGCAACTCAGTAACCACCACAATATACACTGACGGAAAAAATAATCGCAACACCGAGGGTTGTGCCACATAAACTAAAGTTGGTCTAGTCCAGTTTCGTGCCAGTCGCATAATAGTGCCACAAGTAGACCACTATGAAGATGCAAATCAGGTTTGCTTTAAATACACTCTGTAACGGTCGTGAGCGTTAGTTAGTTTTGAGATTGGACGTCGTGAGTTCATGTTTGTCAAGAATGCCTCTAAGGCGACAAAGACACCATTATCAGTACTTTAGTGAGTTTTGACGAGGTTCGTGAAACAGAGGTACGAGAAGCTGGATGATCCTTCTGCGACATTGCAGAAGGATGTAGCGGGACTGTAGTCACTGTACATGACTGATGGCAATGGTGGTCAGGAGAATATGCGGTCGCAAGAAGAAAAGGCGCCGGACGGTCACTTGGCGCTACCTATAGGGAAGATCGTCATGTTTGGCGTATGGTTCTGTCACATCTTACTGTAACTGCAGCAGCAATTTGAGCAGCGATTGGCACCACCGTGACACAACGAACTGTCAGAGATCGGTTACTGCAAGGACTGCTCCGCCCCAGGATGCCCTGTATCGTGCATTCCACTGAAGCCAAGCCACCGCCATTTTCGACTTCAGTGGTGTCAAGCAAGAGCTCATTGAAAGGCAGGGAGGAGGTCTGTTGTGTTTTCTGATGAAAGCTGGGGCCGCCTCGGTGGCGCACTGAGTGGCCTTGCGGTTTGAGGTGCCATGTCACAGACTGCGCGGCCCCTCCCGCCGGGGGTTCGAGTCCTCCTTCGGGCATGGATGTGTGTGTTGTTCTTAGCATAGGTTAGTTTAAGTAGTGTGTAAGTCTAGGAACCGATGACCTCAGCAGTTTGGTCCCTCAGGAATTTGAACATTTGACGGTAGTGTGTTGGTTAGAAAAAGGCTATTTAAGGTCCTATAACTAACCTGTCTGTGTGCTAGATACACTGGACCTACACGTGGAGTTATGGTTTGGGGTGAGATTTCGTATGTCAACAAGAGCACTCTCGTTGTTACCCGACGCACGCTGACTGCAAATTTGAAAGTTTTCTGATTCGACGTGTTGAGTTGTCATTCGCTAACAGCATTACAAGAGGTATTTTCCACAGGACGACGTTGCACACTACCATGATGTAACCCAACATATTCTACGTAGTGTCGACATGTTTCCTTGGCCTGCTGGATCACCAGATCCGTCTCTAATCGAGCACATATGGTATGTCATCGGACGATAACTCCAGCATCGTCCACCAACCCTTTATTGGCAGATCAAATGCCACGGGCATGGGACTCCATCATACAAGCTGATATCCGGCACCTGTGCAACGCAATGCATTCACGTTTGCATGCTTGCATTCAACATTCTGGGGCTTACACTGGTTGCTATTTTACCAGCATTTCATATTTTCAGTGGCTTATCTCAAACGTACATTAACATGTGATCTTCTAATGTTAATCACTTAAATATGCTACCGACACAAATGTATTTCCGAAAGCTCTGTCGAAACCGCACATCCACTAAAATATTTTAGCGACCTTGGCTTGTGAAGTTTTCTCCAGCTATCATGCCTTCCAGATGGACTGTACTCGGGGTCTTCTGTGCTGGCTTAATGACTACTAACTTTCCCATGACAGCGGATGTTTTCCAGTACGCGTTGGAAATAAAGTTGTGAAAGTTTGCTGCGGGAAACAGCACTTTACGGAGCAATCCAGTTAGCAGGAGCAGCGAATAACCAACGAAAATTTCTTGACGGAAAGGCAGAATAATAGAAAAATTTTGTGCAGCACTTTGGAGCTCGCGAAATCAAGGAGTTGGCGAACTCCCCCTTAGGTGCAGGAGACAATTCGTATGCCCTGTGGGGTGAAGATGGTACCTGAAAGTGTTGACTGTTGTGAAGTCAATGGTAAGTGATTTTTCATGACCCACAAAGTTGCTTTTTCAGCACGGAAAAATTAATTTCCATATATGGACATGGAATTCTGATTAATTTCCGCTTCCTGGCTGACAGCTGCAACTTAATGATGAAGCCTTAGATCAAAACGTGGAGCCATTGTCTAGGTCGGAGCGATGTTTGACGAAATCCATGGACTTGGTAAGTCGGAAACTAGAAGCTTGGTGTTTCTATATTCTGGCTACCTGACAGTGAATTGCGTTTCCGTTTTGCCTTTATGGAGATTATCGGCAGACTTTGCTAGTAGTCAGCCGCAGGTGATATGTGAACTGTTTGGCGATGTAGATATTCCAGTCCAGTGAGCAGACCACAGAATGTGTCTAGTAACTAGAATGTTACAGGGTATGTATGTATGTATTGTTATTATTATTGGTTCAGATGGCTCTGAGCACTATGGGACTCAGAACTTAGAACTACTTAAACCTAACTAACCTAAGGACATCACACACATCCATTCCCGAGGCAGGATTCGAACCTGCGACCGTAGCGGTCGCGCGGTTCCAGACTGAAGCGCCCAGAACCGCTCGGACACACCGGCCGGCCTATTATTGTTATTATTATTATTATTATTATTATGGGGGTAGTGCGGGTCGAAAATAGTGTGGCGACCCTTATTTAAACTGATTTTGTAACTTTAGCAGTGGGGCCGGCAATGGACGTTTCCAACTAAATCCATAGGCAATACATTGTAGAGATTGGACATAAGCTCGGTATACTTTAAATTCGTCAGTGAGTCCTGTGAGGTCATCTGTGAATTCTCCGTCTCCGAGTGCCGATAGATCTGATCGTGTGCCTCTGTCACAGCTCAGTCGTCACCGTAGTGAGTTATCGGGTTCATGTGCCCCCGACCCATACAGAAAAGAGAGCGATAGAGCGATTACACGAGTTAGGAAGTATAACTGTGGATTCGCGACATTCGTGGTGCGTAGGCAGCAATCTTGAAAGAGATTTTCGCCGTCAAACTGTAAGTTACTATTCATTTATTTCATGCAATCATGAGTCCGACTTTATTGCCACTCTCAAGTGCAGAAAATATCCGATCTGCCGAAATGACAGGAGCAACCATAGGACATGAAAATTATTATACGCCAATACAATGACTGATCGCTTAACAGCTCTGTTTACAGGTACATTCATATAGATAAAACTTTTACTAAGACTGCTGTAAATTTTTTGTAATACAAGTATTTAATATATATTCAGAGAATGTCTAAGAATTACGTTGATGTATACACACTTCCAAGGCATTACTGAGTCTGTAACAGGAGTACCAGAAAACATGACACGAGGGTGAAGTGCAATTTATAAGTAGCAATTAATTACTGAAATAAATTACAGAAAGGAATGATAAGCTACACATCTCGCTATTATCCCTACACACCAAGTTTTCGTGACCAAATGAATACAGAAATATCATTTTTTGCCACACGGATATGAATGTGACGTTGCTCTGTGCCTAGTTTTCGTTTGAAGCAGCGCATGTTTTCTTATGGTGGAGGTACAATGAACAACAAGAGAACCAGGTTGTTTGCACTTGACGAAATTTGTAAGTTTTTCGTTAGAAGCGTGGACTGTAGCATTTAACTTATTCCAGACATCCCTCCTCCTCTAATGGAACACATTTGCAGTTGTGTGATTTTCGGCTTACACCCATCACAATCTCATACAACACAGCTTCGTTAAGGGCCATACGGTCCCAAAAATCGGTCATTTTGTCATGTCAACGCTGCCGTACAACAGCAAGATCGTGTACTCATCTTCCGTACTAACATTATGTCACGACTAGCCTTACACTTCTGCATGCTTCAGTAAAAGGAAAAGAGTCGACTGGTCTAAAGCAACTGCAGCGCCACAATTCTCAGAGTCGTCATATCTGTGGAACTGCAGGTGGAGCGAAAGAAGCCCGTTAGGGCCCATGCAACAGCGGCGCCTTGATTTGTGAAGTATGCAACCCGCAACATCAGACTCGTACTCACTCCGTTTCTGATCTCTATTAGGTTGCGTAATTCCCTTCGCACGCTGCATACCGTTTACCGCAGAGTATCGTTAAAGGCAGTCAACATCGTCAGGAGAGAATTAAGAGTGGAAGTTTTCTCGAAAATACAACGACAATTGAACGACATCATCAAAAGTAGCGCCTCAGATTATCTATCGTAAAAGACATAAACAAAGCAGCTGCTCATGTGCCCTGAGGCAGAAGGAACGTATCTTGTGTCAGCATGGTACAATTCGCAATAATCCAATGTGCATATTGGATATCTTCGTCACCTGGTAAAAATGAGTGGAATCTGGCCGCTGTTGTGCGTGGTGATTTTGCTTGACACCTTGGGAGTTGGACAGGAGTGGTTTCGTGTCAGGTTTCGAAAGTGGAGCGACATCTTCTTCTTCAAGTAGCTCCTCAATTGTTCACACGACAATAAGCTGAGAGCATACCATTCCAGACATCCCATAATCAGAAGTTTCCTGGCTGCACTGGAGGTCAGATCCAGAATGTTGCCGTGTTTTTGTAAGGTCGGATTAAGCAGTGTTACCGTGTACTTGTAGACGCAAAACCCTGATATTTTTGTGTCGTAAGTAATTTAATTGTAGGTACACTAATAATTTCATTACTTAAACGTGGATAAGACCCGATTTGAAAGATAATAATATGCATACCGATAATAGCACCAGGAGATGAGGATCTACAGTTTAATGTGAAATACGAATCACATGCCAATCCTGGAGCATCTTGACGTCAATAAGAGGCCAAGGCTAGTTAAAAGACAGACTGAAATATTCCACAGTCCGACCGGGATTCGATTTCGTGAGCTTTCGGTTTCCATGCACGAACGTTTTCGCTTTATCACCAGATTCGACGTATGAAAGATAGGTGACATATGGAATGAAATTTTCACTCTGCAGCGGAGTGTGCGCTGATATGAACCTTCCTGGCAGACGAAAACAGTGTGCCAGAACGACACTCGAACTTGGGACTGTAGAAGATAGGTACTGGAGGATGTAAAGCTGTGAACAGGGGTCGTGAGTCGTCCTTTAGCAGCTCAGTCAGTAGAGCAGTTGCCCGCAAAATACAGAGGTCCCGAATTCGAGTCACGGTCCGGCACACAATTTTAATCTGGCAGGAAGTTTCAAGTGACATACAGTTTGCTTGTAAATAAATTCCATGCGTTTCGATGGCTATCCTCGCAGTTGATCAGTAATAAAGATATACACGTAGATATGGAGAAGGACTGGGGAAATAAACAAGCAATGGAAAAACAAATTGTTTTCCTAGTAAAGCAAAGAGCAGAGCAGGGAGTGATAAGCAGTTGGGTGAGCACTCCCGATGGCGAAGATGGGATTAGCAGAATGCGGGACGCTAAGTGGGTGCCGTGTCCGCTAATGTCGCTTAATTGCCGGGCGCGGGGGCTGGGGTGAGGTTAGCGGGTTGGGGACGGTGGAGGCACGGAGGGGGCGAACTGTGGGTGGCCCGTCAAGCTGCAGCTCTGTCGCAGCTGACACTGCCACTGCCACTACGGATGTCCATTGACTGTAAGAGATTGAGTGCAATGTTCTGTCGTCTACTACTCTTTTCGTAGTAATTAATAGCCGTGGATTTACGATGCACCTGTGATTCCGTCGGTTGGTGGTTACTCTTGGCAATTATTAAAGCGGAAGTCTCAAGCTCAATTCCCGATTCTAACCTGAGATTTTTTTGTGATAGAAAGGTGTACTTATAGGTGTTCTTATACATATGTCTTTATTTATTAAATACTAAGTATTATAGACATATAGTAAGCGGTAGGATGTGCAACTGTGTTTCGGAACTGTATTTACTCATAACGTAAAGGATAAATAGCAAGCAATAGTTCGAAACTAATCCACACTTCCGTAGAAATGTCGCACCAATACAGAACTAATAGATACTAAGATAGGAACTTATTAGTGAATAAATGTATTTTAATGCTGCTTTCTCTCGCATAGCCTAGATTAAATAAGTTACACAATATGAATAATTACTCATACCAGTCAGACCATCTAAACTTATTCGTATTTACTATTAAAAACAGTCTTGATCACGATTTATGTATCAAACTAAAATTCACCTTGATAAATAAATCGTGATCATGACTGTTTTTAATAGTAAATATTTGTAAGACATTGATCACTGCCTTTCCCGTAATGTATTCAAATGTAATAAACTTATTCGTTTCAGAGAAACAGCTCGAGCTTGTATGAGTCCATTCTTGATGCCATACTTTTGTGGGTACTTTATTGTCCTAGAGAGTAGGATTGGATTGGATTGTTTGGGGGAGGAGACCAGACAGCGTGGTCATCGGTCTCATCGGATTAGGGAAGGGCGGGGAAGGAAGACGGCCGTGCCCTTTCAAAGGAACCATCCCCGCATTTGCCTGGAGCGATTTAGGGAAATCACGGAAGACCTAAATCAGGATGGCCGGACGCGGGATTGAACCGTCGTCCTCCCCTAGAGAGTACTTTTAATATTTAACTTCAGAAAGGGACGCCTGCGCAAAGTAATAAATGTAAATTGTAGACGAATTCTGATTTCTGAAAACAGTATTTCTGAAAGCATGTTACTGCTCTCAGTACCATTGAAAGGACAAGAAGTATTTAGTTGCAGTGAGGGATAGGAACGCGCGTTGAAGAAACGCTGAATAAATAAATCGGTTTTTTTTTTTCTTTTGAGTTGTGAACTACGGACAAGCGGTTCATTGTTTCCTCTCAAATCCTCAAGTCGGCAATTACTTTTTAAGAAGAGTTACCAGTAAAACTTGCCCATTTCTTGCACTTCTTGGAACAGAAAAGGCGAATCCAGTGAAAGATATCGTGACGACGTGAGCTCGTTTGCAAATTTCGAAAAAAATTCGGCTGTTTCTTCCCTTTGTACGTCTCAAACGACGTTGAAGCTAAAATTGCATTACATGATCACTGCAGACAGAAAGCAACACTACCTTTAGCTATGTTACTCAAGGCAACTCAGACTGAGATGACGCAATTCCGTAGAACATTAAACAAAATAATTCCGCGCGGGATTAGCCGACCGGTCTCAGGCGCAGCAATCATGGACTGTCCGGCTGGCCCCGGCAAAGGTTCGAGTCCTCCCTCGGGCATGGGTGTGTGTGTTTGTCCTTAGGATAATTTAGGTTAAGTAGTGTGTAAGCTTAGGGACTGATGACCTTAGCAGTTAAGTCCCATAAGATTTCACACATATTTGAACAGTAAACAAAATAATCATTCACTGTTTCGTATGAACACATTCTCATTCAAATTTAAATAGTACTACAGTAATTACCAGCGAAAGAAATTTTAAAAGTAATCGAAATTTCTCCCAAAGTTCAGTGTTTTCACCATTATAAATGAAAAACAAATGGGGAAAGCGGCAAGTATCACACGTCAAATGATTTAAACGTTGACTTTAGCCAGTTATGGTAGCTGTTTAGTATTAAAGAAACGATTTGGCTATGGTTACTAATGCAATAACTCAGAGTAATTAATCCGCACAGGAACAGAATAAGTACCAAGATAATAATACAAGAAACAAATTTGCTATCCTTAGTTTCGTCTTTCTCAGAACGAAATTTGAGGGAGTGGTGAGAGCAATTAACTATTTCAAGGTGTAACCTTTTAGTGGCGGTCATAATGAAATACATTATTTATCACTTCTCACTGCTGCGGAGGTCGGTGCCACAATTTAGTTTCGGAGCAGATGTACTACTGCAGCTTGATTTATTGGCGAGGTTCGACTGAGATGTGGCTATCATCAGCGGCTCAGTCATCACAAGTGGTCAAACAGCGGTCATCCAGTCCTGATCTGTACCTACGTCCTCTTCCCATATTACGAGCAGGGCGCCGAGCAGCAGTGCGAATGCATCCTCTGGCACTGACGTCGCTTCATCATCTTTTAGATTAGTAAACTGCCGGCACGAGTTAGCACAGTCAAGGAAGACCAAAACATATCGCCTGGTGGAAAACATTCGAGTTGTCACAGTGGTAACTGTCATGAACAACACACTAAAAATTGTGATCGGTGAAGTGTGAGAGTGAGGTTGGGTGGGAGTGTAAATGTCACTTATTTACTTTTTTCTTGAATATCTCGAAAACCACTGTTTCTAGCGAAAATGTTTAACTGTACAAAACTAAATAAGATCAGATTTCCTACAAAAAAGGTCGTATTCATTTTTTAAAGGAGTAACAGTTTGAGCGTTGCAGGGAACGAGAAAGGGCAGATTTATAAAGGGCTAAATTGTTTTCTGGGGTGTTACAGGGTGGGTATGTGTGAGGAAAAGTAAGTCGTTGATTTGTGGCCATGGTCTTCCCTCCTACATATATCTGCAGATGAAGAGCGAGCACGCAGTTCCTTATTCTCTCTACCGCACTACGTTAGAAAAAGCAACTCGGTGTAATTCACGAAGCTATAACGAATCTTTCGCAGTTTGACTTACGAAATTACTGGCGACGCAATGCGCAGACACTTTTATTTTTCAACAAAGTGTGTTTACTCTAAATTGAATACACAGATCAGTTGCTAATAATACAAACGCAAGAAAAGCATGTGGATGGGTTCTATACAAGTCACTGCACACTGTTCTACACTGCCATAGGAGACATTGATTCCTATTCGTCCTGTGTAGCAGTTCTAGCGTACTTCTGGGAAAAGCGATTTCCTCCACGACAAGCACTGCTCGCTTTTCAGTTTACAGACACACGATACCTCTCCAGGACTTTCCGGCCAGATCTCATATGTAAGTCGACAAAATAACTTCGGTGACCTCGTGTTTGTGTAGTGGAGTTATTTTCAGTTTATTAAGTGAATAGTCCTTTTTATTTGCAGTTATTGGTTGGTTGGTTGGTTGTTTGGGGAAGGAGACCATACAGCGAGGTCATTGGTCTCATCGGATTAAGGAATGACGGGGAAGGAAGTCGGCCGTGCCCTTTCACAGGAACCATCCCGGCATTTGCCTGGAGCGATTTAGGGAAATCAGGATGGCCGGACACGGGATTGAACCGTCGTCCTCCCGAATGCGAGTCCAGTGTGCTAACCACTGCGCCACCTCGCTTGGTTTGCAGTTATTAAGTGAGCTTTTATGTAAAATGCGGTCCTATAAACAATGACTAAGAAATGCTTAATTTGTAAGTGTGATGTTGTCAGTGACGTAAGTAGTATTGCTGGTAAAGGGATTGGTTGGTGAATGTGGCATCTTGCTGCTGTCTGTCGTTGACAGTATATTGTGCAGCCCTGGAACTGTGTTTCAGGCACTTGGTGGTGAACTAATGAATGATCATAAAGTTACCGCACTTCTTTCACCATTAATTGTGCTACTCGCTGCTTGCATGTAACTTTCCCTTTCAGAAATTGCTGGTGCTTGTAAAGTGGGCTGCACTTACCAGACATCCACTGTGTACCTTGCAGAGTTGGTGTCAATATGTCTGATGGAATAGGACTAATCAAGCTTAAATATTGAATAGCATTCTGCTGTAATGCTTGACTTCGTGTTAAAATATCTGAAAGTCCGAAACAACTAGGTGACCCACTTCTGTTACAGAGAGAGGGTCTGGGCCTCTTCAGACACTAGGAAAGCTGAGGTTGTAATGTTATATTCGGTACCCTCCGACTGCGAAAAGTATTCCAGCCATTGATAGGGTTGACAAGGAAATCAACATTGTCGAATACATACTGACAGCATCTTACACTTGTGGCAGGCTCTTCAGAGTGGTAGAGTGTTGACAGCTCCACCTGTTGAATTTTCTTTCATAATAGCTCTTTAAACAACATCGAATAAATAATCAGTTAATAAACTGATAATAGTATGAAAGCTTTCACGACCGGATGACATATCTTCTGGTAAACCTTCCGGGATGTAAGCTCGTGGTCCATGAAACTCTCCAGCTCCTAACGTTTCGTCCAGAGCTGCGCTGGACATCTTCTGAGGAGTGTTTCTCCTCCGGTGAGTCGGCAACACCCCTCTGAAGATGTCCAGCGCAGCTCTGGACGAAACGTTAGGAGCTGGAGAGTTTCATGGACCACGACCTTACATCCCGGAAGGTTTACCAGAAGAAACTGAAAATAACTTACCTATATGTATACAAGTTCAGTAACGTCATTTTGTCTAGTCACGTAAGAGAACCGGACAGAAAATGCAGGATAGGTGTAGTCTGTCTCCATATTGAAAAATGAGCTGCGCTCATGGTGGAGGAAATTGCGTTTCCCGGAAGCCGCAGCTACCGCACTGAACGGCCAAGAATCCATTTCCCCTCTAGCATGCAGACATTTATGTAGATTTGTTTCTTATGTTAACGTTGCTAGTAATACATACCTGTATTCCACATAGTATTTACGTACTTTATGGAAAATGAATATCCGCGGGTATGTTTGCAAACTGCATTCCTAGTGATTCATAAGTTGAGCTGTGGGAGGGTCGATATAACCTTGTGAAACAACCTGTATTCACTTTTTATGAAGTATGTAGTACATAGAATAGCGCACTGACGGTTCGCTCTTTATTTTGCAGAAATATGGAGGACGGATGTACACGACTACAATCCGGTGACCTACATTCCCTTGTGCATCTACACTCCACCACCCACTTTCCTCCCTATTACAATTATCCCTTAATACGGTTCTTCTGCACATACTCTGAGGATATATCCTAATAAAGTGTCGGGCCTCCTCCTGCTCGACGTAGAACAGCAACTCCAGGTGGCTTGCCTTAATCCCCTGCAAAAATATTGAGCCCTGCCTCTACAGCCGTGCATAATTGCGAAAGTGTTACCCTTCCAGACTTTTGTACCCGAACTGGACTCTAGGTAATGCCTCCTTAAATGTTCAATCTGGATGGCCAAATCATTCTCTCGAACTGTCCAGAATGTTCTTCAAACCAGTCACGAACAAATGTGTCCTGGGTATATCATGCTCAGTCACCCATTAAAAATTCCGTCGTTTTTGGGCTTCAAATGGTGTCCAAGCAGCCGAAAATATCCGTTTCCACTCAATAATCGTTTCAGTTGGACCATAGGACCCATTCCATTCCACGTAAACACAGCTCATATCTTTTTGGAGCCAACCCCAGCTTGCGCAGTACCTTGTTGACAACTTCTGTCCGGGGATTCATGGTGTCTGTGCCAAACTCGAACCCTGCCATCAGTTGCTACCAACTGAAACAGGGATTAATCTGACCAGGCCACGGTTTTCCAGTCATCTAGCGTCCAACCTATACGGTAGCGTGCACAGGAGAGAAGCTGCAGACGATGTCTTGTTAGCGAAGGCACTCCCTTTCGATCGTCTGATGCCGTAGCCCATTCCATCGCCCATTAACATCAGATTTCACTGCGCTATCCTAACGAGCGTGCCACATGGACTTTGCGGTTATTTCAAGCAGTGCTGCTTATCTGGAAGCACTGATAACTCCACGCCAAAGCCGGTCACTAAGTAAACGCTGTCTGCCACCGCGTTGTCCGTGGTGAGAGGTAATGCCTGATATTTTGTATTATCGGCACATTCTTGTCGCTGTGTATCTCAGATTCTGAGTTTCCTAACGGCTTCCGAAATGGATTGTCCCATGCGTCGAGCTCCAACTACCATTCTGCGTTCTAAGGCTGTTAATTGTCGTCGTACGGCCACAATCACGTTGGAAACCTCTTCACATGTATCACCTGAGAACAAATGACAGCTCCGCCAATGCACTGCCCTTTTACACCTTGTGTACGCGATGCTGCCTCCACCTGTACATGTGCATATCGCAAACCCATGACATTTGTCACTTCAGTAAAGATGTGGTACGAACATTAAAAATCCTTTTTTTAACCTACATTATTTGACAATATACAGTATTTTATTGTACCCGTGGTCTAGGGGTAGCGTCTTTGATTCATAATCAAAACGTCTTCGGTCCCGGGTTCGATCCCCGCCACTGCCTAAATTTTGATAAATAATCAGCATTGGCGGCCGAAGACTTCCGGCATAAGAAGTAAGCCTCATTCTGCAACGGCCTTGTCAAAGAGGACGGAGGAGCGGATAGAGGTTCAGGGCACTCTCTTGTCCTAGGGGTGGCAAATTGCCCCTAAAGGCGGAAGAATCAGCAATGATCAACGACATGAGGATGCAGAAGGCAATGGAAACCACTGCATTAAAGACACGTAACGTGTATCCACAGGACATGTGGCCTGTAATTGAAGAAATGTCATGATGATCTCTCCATTGGCAAAAGATACCGGAATAGTCCCCCATTCGGATCTCCGGGAGGGGATTGCCAAGGGGGAGGTTACCATGAGAAAAAGATTGAATAATCAACGAAAGGATAACGTTCTACGAGTCGGGGCATGGAATGTCAGAAGCTTGAACGTGGTAGGGAAACTAGAAAATCTGAAAAGGGAAATGCAAAGGCTCAATCTAGATATAGTGGGAGTCAGTGAAGTGAAGTGGAAGGAAGACAAGGATTTCTGGTCAGATGAGTATCGGGTAATATCAACAGCAGCAGGAAATGGTATAACAGGTGTAGGATTCGTTATGAATAGGAAGGTAGGGCAGAGGGCGTGTTACTGTGAACAGTTCAGTAACCGGGTTGTTCTAATCAGAATCGACAGCAGACCAACACCGACAACGATAGTTCAGGTATACATGCCGACGTCGCAAGCTGAAGATGAACAGATAGAGAAAGTGTATGAGGATATTGAAAGGGTAATGCAGTATGTAAAGAGGGACGAAAATCTAATAGTCATGGGCGACTGGAATGCAGTTAAGGGGAAGGAATAGAAGAAAAGGTTACAGGAGAATATGGGCTCGGGACAAGGAATGAAAGAGGAGAAAGACTAATTGAGTTCTGTAACAAGTTTCAGCTAGTAATAGCGAATGCCCTGTTCAAGAATCACAAGAGGAGGGTAATACTTGGAAAAGGCCGGGAGATACAGGAAGATTTCAATTAGATTACATCACGGTCAGACAGAGATTCCGAAATCAGATACTGGATTGTAAGGCGTACCCAGGAGCAGATATAGACTCAGATCACAATACAGTAGTGATGAGGAGTAGGCTGTAGTTCAAGACATTAGTCAGGAAGAATCAGTACGCAAAGAAGTGGGATACGGAAGTACTAAGGAATGACGAGATACGTTTCAAGTTCTCTAACACTATAGATACAGCAATAAGGAGTAGCGCAGTGGGCAGTTCAGTTGAAGAGGAATGGACATCTCTAAAAAGGGCCATCACATAAGTTGGGATGGAAAACATAGGTACAAAGAAGGTAGCTGCGAAGAAACCATGGGTAACAGAAGAAATACTTCAGTTGATTGATGAAAGGAGGAAGTACAAACATGTTCCGGGAATATCAGGAATACAGAAATACAAGTCGCTGAGGAATGAAATAAATAGGACGCGCAGGGAAGCTAAGACGAAATGGCTGTAGGAAAGATGTGAAGACATCGAAAAAGATATGATTGTCGAAAGGACAGACTCAGCATACAGGAAAGTCAAAACAACCTTTGGTGGCATTAAAAGCAACGGTGGTAACATTAAGAGCGCAACGGGAATTCCACTGTTAAATGCAGAGGAGAGAGCAGATATGTGGAAAGGATACATTGAAAGCCTCTATGAGGGTGAAGATTTGTCTGATGTGATAGAAGAAGAAACAGGAGTCGATTTAGAAGAGATAGGGGATCCAGTATTAGAATCGGAATTTAAAAGAGCTTTGGAGGACTTACAGTCAAATAAGGCAGAAGGGATAGATAACATTCTAAAATCATTGGGGGAAGTGGCAACAAAACGACTATTCACGTTGGTGTGTAGAATAGTATACCATCTGACTTTCGGAAAAGCATCATCCACACAATTCCGAAGACGGCAAGAGCTGACAAGTGCGAGAATTATCGCACAATCAGCTTAACAGCTCATGCATCGAAGCTGCTTACAAGAATAATATACAGAAGAATGGAAAAGAAAATTGAGAATGCGCTAGGTGACGATCAGTTTGGCTTTAGGAAAAGTAAAGGGACGAGAGAGGCAATTCTGACGTTACGGCTAATAATGGAAGCAAGGCTAAAGAAAAATCAAGACACTTTCATAGGATTTGTCGACCTGGAAAAAGCGTTCGACAATATAAAATGGTGCAAGCTGTTCGAGATTCTGAAAAAAGTAGGGGTAAGCTATAGGGAGAGACGGGTCATATACAATATGTACAACAACCAAGAGGGAATAATAAGAGTGGACGATCAAGAACGAAGTGCTCGTATTAAGAAGGGTGTAAGACAAGGCTGTAGCCTTTCGCCCCTACTCTTCAATCTGTACATCGAGGAAGCAATGATGGAAATAAAAGAAAGGTTCAGGAGTGGAATTAAAATACAAGGTGAAAGGATATCAATGATACGATTCGTTCATGACATTGCTATGCTGAGTGAAAGTGAAGAAGAATTAAATGATCTGCTGAACGGAATGAACAGTCTAGTGAGTACACAGTATGGTTTGAGAGTAAATCGGAGAAAGACGAAGGTAATGAGAAGTAGTAGAAATGAGAACAGCGAGAAACTTAACATCACGAAGTCAATGAAGTTAAGGAATTCTGCTACCTAGGCAGTAAAATAACCAATGACGGACCGAGCAAGGAGGACATCAAAAGCAGACTCGCTATTGCAAAAAAAGCATTTCTGGCCAAGAGAAGTCTACTAACATCAAATACCGGCCTTAATTTGAGGAAGATATTTGTGAAGATGTACGTCTGGAGTACCGGATTGTATGGTAGTGAAACATGGACTGTGGGGAAACCGGAACAGAAGAGAATCGAAGCATTTGAGATGTGGTGCTATAGAAGAATGTTGAAAATTAGGTGGACTGATAAGGTAAGGAATGAGGAGGTTCTACGCAGAATCGGAGAGGAAAGGAATATGTGGAAGACACTGATAAGGAGAAGGGAAAGGATGATAGGACATGAGGGAATGACTTCCATGGTACTAGAGGGAGCTGTAGAGGGTAAAAACTGTAGAGGAAGACAGAGATTGGAATACGTCAAGCAAATAATTGAGGACGTAGGTTGCAAGTGCTACTCTGAGATGAAGAGGTTAGCACAGGAAAGGAATTCGTGGCGGGCCGCATCAAACCAGTCGGTAGACTCATGACAAAAAAAAATTGTTTTATGCCATTAAAGAGCTATTTTTAATAATCTGCGATTTTTCCATCCCCTGTAATGCTCCCTGTACGTAAGTTTGTCACTACACGAATTTTCCCTTGATTTTCCTACGTCGACTGGACAATGTCTAATATTAAGAATTACGATGTGCACCATGATATTCCTTTCCCCTCGCACAGTTTCTTCGTATGTACGTAACATATGGCATAGGTACCCTTACCGTCAATACACAAAAACAATATACTGCCGCAAATTTATTGCTCACCAAGTTTAGTTTCATGTAGTTAACACAAGTTTATGCCATGGGGCACCTGCCTTGCCAACTTTCTCTATGCACTGACACATGGTTATAAAGCTTACGTAAATCTGTCTAAGCTTAACTGGGTGGTACAATTTTTTTTATTATATGTTAATTGCTCCAATTGCAACCATTTAAGACACAGGTCACGGAAACAAAAGCTTTTTTTAATTTTTGAATAAAAGATAGTGAAACGTACCAGACAGCAAATAGTATTTCAACGTTGTATGTTTGAGTGCACTCAACCAAATTCGTGAATGCAGCTATATAGACTGAACGCAGCGTCGTTGAGGACGCAAGACTGGAGAGAAAAGTGCCTTCACTTCGCTTACAAATCCCGTTCCTTTGTGTTGGTTGACACGCGCCTGCACAAAAGGCGTGTAGATAGGAGACTTAGTAGCAATTACGGGGCTTTTTATGAAATGTATCTGGCTCACGTCCCCTGAAATGCAACCTTCGCGACGTTATCTTGATTCACGGTAAGCACGTTGAACACGTAATGCCGTTCTTTCAGTGAGTAGCGAACGAGCACGAACTCGAGAGAGAGAGAGAGAGAGAGAGAGAGAGAGAGAGAGAGAGACAAGAGCAGTCGCAAAGCTTCAGTCACTACCAGCAATTAGAGAGCGTACGTCTCGAAATAATTGGGCTACAAGAGCGCCAACAGGCAGTGGTCATTATCAGACACTTTGCTGTCTTCCTGATATTACTGATCATTACTAATCAAGAGTAAAGCAGTTTTATGAAAATTTTCTGAACTTGTACAAAAAAACAGGAAAAATAAAATACGGAATTCAAGAAAGAGTAGCTCGTATTTATCTCGAAACAGAAAATTATCAGTTTCTTTTTTAGGTAATGTGTTAAACGAGACAGCGATGGAGATCAAAGAAGGATAATGCAAGTACGATGAGAAGGAACAGGAATCCTTCGGATAGTGGTTGACAGTGCCCTTCCGTTTGAGCTCAATCTGTATAAGGATTATAAAAATAAAAAGGCTAATGTCCTTAGGAAAGAACGACATTTCAGTAGTGTCGCAAACATCTATGATTTTTTAAAATTGTTTGTTGACCACTCCAACCACAAAACAATTCAAAAGGAAATTACCAGTTTCGTCGTCACCATCCATCTTCAGATCGCTAAGGGAAGCACACTGACAATGAGCTTTCCTGAGTGAGCATACGGCAGTAAATTATTCTTTAAAAATTTAAAAAGTGTCGTCCAATTGTTTTGTGAAATGATTTCGCAAAAAGTAAGAAATGAAATAAATTAGAGAAACATTTGGATCACCTTTGAATGAATGCTGGAAATTACATACAGCAACTGATTTACGTAAAATGCTTCGTTACCCTATTTCATTTTTTAAATTTAGAGCAATCATTTCACAAAAAATTCCGATCTTTAATTTAATTTTTTTTTAATTTTCAAGTTTTGCTCAGAAATCATAATCTTACTGCCGTCCCAATTGTTTTTCTAGCGTCTTCTATTCTCGAAACGCACTAACTTCATTACGTGATTGCAAGGAAGTCTTTTATGTCACCTACGTACTACACTGACAGGTCTCAGATAGATTATATAATGGTAAGACATTTAGGTTCTAAATTGTTAGACATTTCCAGGAGCAGATGTGGACTCGGGCCACAATCTATTGGTTATGAACTGTAGATTAAAACTGAAGAAACTGCAAAAAGGTGGGAATTTAAGGAGATGGGACCTGGATAATCTGACTAAACCAGAGGTTGTACAGAGTTTCAGGGAGAGGAACAATTGGCAAGAATGGGGGAAAGAAATACAGTAGAAGAAGAATGGGTAGCTTTGAGGGATGAAGTAGTGAAGGCAGCAGAGAAACAAGTAGGTAAAAAGACGACGGCTAGTAGAAATCCTTGGGTGACAGAAGAAATATTGAATTTAATTGATGAAAGGAGAAAACACAAAAATGCATTAAATGAAGCAGGCAAAAAGGAATACAAACGTCTCAAAAATGAGATCGACAGGAAGTGCAAAATGGCTAAGCAGGCATGGCTAGAGGACAAATGTAAAGATGTAGAGGCTTATCTCACTAGAGGTAAGACAGATACCGCCTACTGGAAAATTAAAGAGACCTTTGGAGAAAGAGAACCACTTGTATGAATATCAAGAGCTCAGATGGAAACCCAGTTGTAAGCAAAGAAGGGAAAGCAGAAAGGTGGACTATACAAGGGCGATGTACTTGAGGGCAATGTTATTGAAAGGGAAGAGGATGTAGATAAAGATGAAATGGGAGATATGATACTGCGTGAAGAGTTTGATAGAGCACTGAAAGACCTAATTCGAAACAAGGGCCCGGGAGTAGACAACATACCATTAGAACTGCCGACAGCCTTGGGAAAGCCAGTCCTGACAAAACTCTACCATCTGGTTAGCAAAATGTATGAGACAGGCGAAATACCCTCAGACTACAAGAAGAATATAATAATTCCAATCCCAAAGAAAGCAGGCGTTGACAGATGTGAAAATTATCGAAGTGTCAGTTTAATAAACAACGGCTGCAAAATACTAACGCGAATTCTTTACAGACGAATAGAAAACCTGATAGAAGCCAACCTTGGGGAAGATCAGTTTGGATTCCGTAGAAATATGGGAACACGTGAGGCAATACTGACCCAACGACTTATCTTAGAAGGTAGATTAAGAAAAGGCAAACCTACGTTTCTAGCATTTGTAGACTTGGAGAAAGCTTTTGACAATGTTAACTGCAATACTCTCTTTCAAATTCTGAAGGTGGCAGCGGTGAAATACAGGGAGCGAAAAGCTATTTACAATTTGTACAGAATCCAGATGGCAGTTATAAGAGTCGAGGGACATGAAATAGAAACAGTGGTTGGGAAGGGAGTGAGACAGGGTTGTAGCCTCTCCCCGATCCCCGATGCTGTTCAATCTGTATATTGAGCAATCAGTAAAGGAAAAAAAAGAAAAATACGGAGTAGGTATTAAAATCCATGGAGAAGAAATAAATCTTTATGGTTCGCCGATGACATTGTAATTCTGTCACAGACAGCAAAGGACTTGGAAGAGCAGATGATCGGAATGGACATTGTCTTGAAGGGAGGATATAAGATGAACATAAACAAAAGCAAAACGAGGATAATGTAATGTAGTCGAATTAAGTCGGATGATGCTGAGGGAATTAGATTAGGAAATAAGACACTTAAAGTAGTAAAGGAGTTTTTCCCTTTCTGGAGCAAAATAACTGACGATGGTCCAAGCAGAGAGGATATAAAATGTAGACTGGCAATGGCAAGGAAAGCGTTGCTGAAGAAGAGAAATTTGTTAACATCGAGTATAAATTTAAGTGTCAGGAAGTCGTTTCTGAAAGTATTTGTATGGAGTGTAGCCATGTATGGAAGTGAAACATGGACGATAAATGGTTTGGACAAGAGGAGAATAGATGCTTTAGAAATGTGGTGCTACAGAAGAATGCTGAAGGTTAGATGGGTAGATCACATAACTAATGAGGAGGTATTGAATGGGACTGGGGAGGAGTTTGTGGCACAACTTGACTAGAAGAAGGGATCGGTTGGTAGGACATATTCTGAGGCATCAAGGGATCACCAATTTAGTATTGGAGGGCAGCGTGGAGGGTAAAAATCGTAGAGGGAGACCAAGAGATGATACACTAAGCAGATTCAGAAGGATGTAGGCTGCCGTACGTACTTGGAGATGAAGAAGCTTGCACAGGATAGAATAGCATGGAGAGCTGCATCAAGCCAGTCTCAGGGCTGAAGACCACAACAACAACGTAGCACACCAATGTAACTTTTTAGCTAGGTCTGTAAGAGATTAACTTTTCGACACTTAATTTGCACAGCTAACAGCAGATGTTAATGAGATAGATCATTTTCCCCTCAACTCATTAATTAAGTTTTATTTAATTGTGTATAATAGCTAGGTAGTCTTGTTTTCGTTCCACTAAAATATTTGGCCAAAAAACTCTTTAGCCCAGCGTGAAATAATACTGAATAATAGTGAAACAACGAGACAATAGCCGAAATATGAGAGACAAGGTAGAAAAAGCAGTACAGTTACATTATTTAATAAGCTATCTGCATAGAGGATGTATAGCGCTGTGATATGTGAGATGCTTACAAGATTAAGAGAACGAAAGAGTAATATTGGTTTCGAACACGGACCAACAATGATGTTGAAAATTTAAGAAACTATATTTCTGATAGTGAAAGATGACACAAGGGCAGAACCTTGGAAGCGCCTACTTCCAAAATTTTGTGTTAATTACATTGATAAAAAACATGAAAATTAAGGTTTTATTTCAGTTAACTGTAAGTATTTATAGTAACGTTGTAATTATATTGATCGTTCAATTTTCCTTGGGCTATTACAATAATACATTTCTGTTTCATCTTCCTATACTTCTTGTAGTGACCAACTTTAACCACTCGTGCAGGTAAGTCGAGAAATCTCCGTAAAACGACGATAAGGTACAGTGATACAGTAGGCACTAAAAGCCGCCCTGAGAACATTTTAATACGTTTCCAGAATGAGATTTTCACTCTGCAGCGGAGTGTGCGCTGATATGAAACTTCCTGGCAGATTAAAACTGTGTGCCTGACCAAGACTCGAACTCGGGACCTTTGCCTTTCGCAGGCATGTGTTCTACCAACCGAGCTACCCACGCACGACTCCCGACCCGTCCTCACAGCTTCAATTCTGCCAGTACCTCGTCTCGCACCTTCCAAACTTCACAGAAGCTCTTCTGCGAACCTAGCAGAACTAGCACTCCTGGAAGAAAGGACATTGCGGGGACATGGCTTAGCCACAGCCTGGGGGATGCTTCCAGTTTCTCACTCCGGAAACATCCCCCAGGCTGTGGCTAAGCTATGTCTCCGCAATGTCCTTTCTTCCGGGAGTGCTAGTTCTGCTAGATTCGCAGAAGAGCTTCTTTGAATTTTGGAAGGTACGAGACGAGGTACTGGAAGAATTGAAGCTGTGAGGACGGGTTGTGAGTCTTGTTTGGGTAGCTCAGTTGGTAGAACACATGCCTGCGAAAGGCAAAAGTCCCGAGTCCGAGTTTCGATCCAGCACACAGTTTTAATCTGCCAGGAAGTTTCATTTTAACACGTTTCGCTACGAAATGAATACGATTCCATCCGTAACAAAACAGTATTGACAGCAGCACTTCACAATGTCAGGACAGCCCGTTGACCAAAGTCAGCGGCGACACCTTTTGATGTTAGCAATGGCTCGTTGTAGCTGTGTATTGTCTGCAGTCCTCCTGAGTACTGCGGCTCAACTGAGTTCAAGTTAAAAAATTGGCCATTTGCGAGTAGGATCTGTGCACTGAGAAATCCGCACAAGCTTAATTTTGTATGTACCATCCTGCGGTTCACAAGCCTTAACTATGTTAGTCTTCCACCGATATAGATTCTGGCAAGGTATTGGTCCCAGGAATTCCAAGACTGTATCAAAATCTCTACAAGAGTTTCTCATATTAGCTCGGACATACAAAAAGAAGCAAGCAAGGGGTTTCAGTTTATACAGGGTGTATCATAATCAATGGCGTAAGCGCATACAGTTGAAAGTACACGATACTAGAAGCAAGAAAAGTCTCAGTAAACATAGGGTCGAAAATACATACCTTAAGAGCTATGAGCAATTTTTCATCTTCGATACTGTGAAGCAAATCTCTTCTATCACAAACTCTTTGCTTAGCATATTTTGGGAAATGGCAATGTGGACCAAAACAAGAAAAAATGTCCAGTAAACATTTGCTCTAAAATGCATACTTTAAAAGTTATGAGCAGTTGTTCATTAGAAGAGTTGTGTTTCCAAGTAGCGAAGATGAGCACGTGCTCATAGCTCTTAAGGTATGCATTTTAGAGCACATAGTACTGGACAGTTTTTTCTTGTTTTGGTCCGCATTAACATTTCCCTGAATATGAAAAACAAAGAGCCTGCAGTAGAAGATGAAAAATTGCTCGTAGCTCTTAATGTATGCAATTTCGCCCCTATGTTTGCTGAGACTTTTTTGCTTCTAGTATCGTGTACTTTCAACTCTACGCGTTTACGCCATGAATGATACACCGTGTATATCTACATTTACATCTACATCTATACACCACAAGCCACCTGACGGTGTGTGGCGCAGGCGGAGGGTATATGAAGACTTACTGAAACATGATCATAACTTACATTTTGTGTCTGCGTGTAATAATGTTCGTCTATTGTGCTTTTGACGGATGTTGAATGTAATGTATGTTTAAGTAGCGAAAGGTATATTTTATGTGATATAATTACAGTTTAACAAGTTTTAGATTTCTTGCTTTACTTGTACTATGAAACCCTGCTTCCAGTCTAATTTCGTGATTGTAGGTCAGTGGAGAGCATCTTATAGGTTTTGACATGTGAGTTTTCGAATATCAAAATTGTGACATTAATAGCCGCATATTTTGAGTGAAGAGACTTAGAAGCTAAAAATTTTCATACCGCCAGGGGCCCGTAGACTTTAACATATGACATAAATTTTAACTTGATACTCCAATCCGTTCCAGAGAACAGACCGACAGACAAACAGATAAAACGACAAAAAAATATTTTTTTCGTGTTGTGTAATTACAGATTTACAATTTTCGGATTTTTTCGTTTCTTTTTCCTTTACGTGTACTGTGAAACCTTTCTTCTTGGCAAATTTCATGATCCTAGGTCAACGGGAAGCACCCTATAGGTTTTGACGAGTGAGTTTTCGAGTATCAAAATTATGACATAAACGCCCATGTTTTTTGATTGAAGTGATTTAGAAGCTTAAAATTCATACACCGCCAACGCCCCACAGGCCTTAATATGTGACATAAATTTGAGCTTGTCTACCCGTCCCTGAGAAAAAGGGTTCTTAACAGTTGGACACACAGACGGACAACAATGCCATCCAATTAGGGCTCCGGCTTTACATATACATGCACGAAAGCCTAAAAAGCGAGCTGACTACGTCAGGCTCTTGATATCCTCATGTCAGAGTCTGCCTTGCGGTTGGACAATATCATACACGAAAAGAGCGCTCGTATAGTTGCAGTATTCACAATATTCCTATCTACATTTTTGTATATTTAATAAAAACTAATTTCAGCTGCCATTTGTATCAGGACAAGAAAAATGTAAAAGATGAGAGAATATTTAATATCCGTCTTGTAAGCGTACTGTCGTATCGCGGTCCCTCTCAGAATCGATAGTTGCCTCTCCAGAGCAGGGATGTGATTGTCACGGAGCATACGTGAGTTTTCGTTTTAGGCTTACGCGTACTGCCGGAAGCGTGTCCTACAATGAAGCCAACTGTTACGTTCGCCATAGAAGTTGTGTGTTTCATATTAGCGTTCATCAGCAAAAGTATTTGCAGAATATAATGAAAAGTGCACTTTTCACATTTGTGTGTCGTGTCGTTGGGCAAAAATCATGCGGCGTCGCGGCGTCATAAAATCAACAAACGTGCATCAGATAATAAGTCAGTGAACAATCGAATTGAGAGACACTTATAAAGGCTGTATAAGTACAATTCACGAGTGGAAATACTTTGTGCATCATGTCGAGAGTTCACCATTCTGCCTTGTCGTGAAACGATCATGCGTATGCTGGTAATAGTGATCATAGCATCGTTAGGACAAACTAATGTTGACTTCAAGAAACCATGCAAACTATCGAGAGCAGCAATAAGCACCCGAACAATGGCTTTCAAATAATCGAGGTATTAGTAAACGAACATTGTGACTGAACAGCACATCAATAGGATGTAAGATATCGCTTGTACACCACTGTGGCAGCCACATTAAAGTGTTTTACTGGTAGAATATACGTTGATTTTTTGCAGGTATTTGTGGTCCTCAGCCGCGCGGGATTAGACAAGCGGTCTTAGGCGCTGCAGTCATGGACTGTGCGGCTGGTACCGGCGGAGGTTCGAGTCCTCCCTCGGGCTTGGGTGTGTGTATTTGTACTTAAGATAATTTAGTTTAAGTAGTGTGTAAGCTTAGGGACTGATGACCTTAGCAGTTAAGTCCCATAAGATTTCACACACATTTGAACATTTTTTGTGGTCCTAATTTTGTTTATGTTGCCACAACCTCCAGTCAATTGAATTAAGAATAACAGAATTAAATTATAGTTGGTGGTTAAAACACTGAGAAGATAAGCACCGAAGGGAAACAGGTAAACTAGGCACATAGCCATTAAGTATTTCGACCCACGCGCTTGTATCATTAGCTGTGTGTCATTGATTCCCGTATTTAGGATTGCCCCCTACATTTTAATACCCTGGTCTCCTACATGCTGTGGAGGGTGGAGAAAAACAACATGCTAATAACCTCAGAGAAATGTTGATGCCGAATGAGGCAAAATTTTCCGAATACGGGTAAGTCGGAAATGCACCGCTGTGCGGCTACAGTAATAAAACAACAGTCAATCAGTGACGAGGGCGCGAAATTGTGTGCAATTAAACCAACTTGCTCCTCCTATTACCAGTTACGCCAAAAAGCTAAAGATGGTGACCTGAAGAGTCAAATCCAGGCAAACTCAAAGCTAGGCAAGCTTTAAATTGTTGTGCATGGCCCCTTACGTGGGAAGCTAATATTCGGTGCTGGCCTCTTGATAAAGCTTGACTTTCAGATCAGTTACGCTAATAGTACCATGCTTATATATGTGTCAAGATAATAAGCTATACTGCAGACACAGCATTGCGCCGGCCGCGTTGGTCGAGTGGTTCTAGGCGCTTCAGTCCGGAACCGCGCGACTGCTACGGTCGCAGGTTCAAATCCTGCCTCGGACTTGGATGTGTGTGATGTCCTTAGGTTAGTTAGGTTTAAGTAGTTAGAAGTTCTAGGGGACTGATGACCTCAGATGTTAAGTCCCATAGTGCTCAGAGCTTTTTTTTTGTAGTAAAATAGTCGACAAAAATTGTAAGATGCAATGTTACGAGGGCTATTTTTTTTTTTTTTTCAACGTCCGATCGGTCACGAAATGGAAAGCAAAATGAAAATAAAATTGCATTATTTAGCTAAGACTTCCAGCTACTTCTCTACATAATCGTCGCTCCGACTTAGACATTTGCCGTAGCGTGGTATAAGCTTTACAGTACACATCGTTGAAGACAGTCTCTTGTCATTCCCGCCAATTCTCTACGCCGGTCTGCAGCTTGTTGTCTGTGCCAAAATTCTGTCCTCATAGCCAGTGGTTCACGTGGGCCAAGAGATAAATATCAGATGGAGCCAAGTTCGGGCAGTATGGTGGGTGATCAAATACTTCCCGTCGAAAAAGCTACAGGAACTTCTTCGTTGCCATTGCAGTAAGCCACTGAGAACTGTTATGAAGAAGGAAACGCATGAAACCAGGCGAAACCCTTCAGCAGGACTTCACACTTGGTACCTTTACGTGTCCACTCTGCGCTCAGAAGTGATAAGTGCCACGTGGCGAGATAGAAGAGTGTACCATACGCACTACGCAACATATCCGTGCCATCCTTCACCGGGTTTCACTATTGTTTTAATACTGCGGCCGATCTGAGATTGAAAAAAATAGCCCTCGTATTAACAAAAACAAGCTGAGGGCACATAAACTGTAATTAATTAGTTTGCTCACACACTGCAGCGATGAAATTGTACGTTACCGCTGTAATAATTCTACAGCCATCAATGCTGCTATTTTCCATACTCAGTTTTCAAAACAAGAGAGGCACGAATTGCCTCCTATCTGCTGTCTGTGGTTTACTGCCGTTCAGAGTGTAAACATCTCTTGTATAGGGTTTTTAGTATATTTAAAATAATAATAACTGGATATTCAGATTATTCTACGTTTTATTTATCAAAACGATGTTACTGCCTCTCTCTAATGACCCACAGATTTTTACGTTGTTTTATTGTTAATTACGTCGGAAGGAGATCGGTTTGTGACGTGTTGATTCGGAGGCCATCAGCACACCGTTATGTCAGATTTGCACAATATAGGAAAAGTCGAACATTTCTGTCTAAATATCTTTAAGGAAGTCCGATTCATGTTTTCAAGTCTGATGCAAATTATTTCATTGTGTTACATTTCATGCAAACACGGTCTGCCGTCACTGGAATTATATACTCCCCAACAAAAATTCTGAGACTGTCAACGATTATCAACGCAGGTGACCGAATCAAACTGACCATCCACTGTAGAAATAATTCAACATTGATATTCTTACTTTTTAATTTGCTTCCCATATTCTATACCTATGGTAGTCATTGTGACATGTCCCGACTTCCGAACAGCTAGGCTGCGGAAGAATGCAATATCAGCATTTCAGTTTAAATTCCAAAAGCTTTTTTTCTGATCGAGACACATTGCACTAGCTGCTCCGCGACAGGACCATTTTTGTGTATATTACTTTTAAAAAACATCGTCTAGTCAAGTTATTATAATCATTCTTTGTTACTTTTTATGTGAACAATGCCTGACATGCAACTTTAGATACTAGAAGGAACCAAATACAGAGAAAATAAAAAATGACCACAGTAAGAAAAGGGGGAGGATACTCGATAATTATATAATAATTGAAAATTCGATGTTATACTGGCTCGCATTCGGAAGGACGACGGTTCAAACCGGCATTCAGCAGTCCTAATTTACGTTTTCTGTGATTTCCCTAAATCACTTAAGGCAAATGCCGCGATGGTTCCTACGAAAGAGCACGGCCACTTTCCTACTTCATCCTTCCCTAACCCGAGCTTGTGCTCTGTCTCTAATGACCTCGTTGTCGACGGGATGTTTAACACTAATCTCCTCCTCCTCCAATATTCTATGTCCACACTACGCTTTTGCCTTGCTAGAGCACAGAGGGTTCTTCTTTTACATGAGTACTCATACAGAAGTTGACTTCTGCTTTACTTTTATAATGGTAGGTAGCCTTAATAATAATCAATGACTTACTTGTAAAAGATGGCTGAAATTATAGCATGAGTTGTAAAAGATGGCTGAAATTATATCATGAGTGCTTGTAATGACGCAGCGATGCTCGATTGTTGCGTGTTATTAGCATCATATTCGAGAAAATACTTGTTCTGCACACTCAGTCAGTTATGAGGTGATATTAATTTGATTTACTTCAGTCATTTTTGAGTGTTGTATTAAATATTGGGAAGTTGTTTAAAAAGGACTCTGAAAATTTGCAGGAGATAGAATTTACAGGTGAGAGTGAAAATACTGACATAGTTCTGCATGCTGCGAGCACTTCAGTTTGTGAAACAATCGCATGATGAAGTTGAAACAATTGATCCTAAATCGTTAGTAACACCACTACCATAGAATCAAATACCATAAAACTAAGTAGTTTAGTTTAAGTGTTAAAGCCAATGTCTACACAAATGTCTACCACGCCCAATAAAAGTCTACTAAAAATGAAATCTCAAGTTTGCGTTATGAAATGTGTACAAGAAATGAAACATTAGTTTTATGAAACGAGTTGTTCACGAAATAACGACTAAACATGATCAGCTATGTGGCGAGTTTTCCTAAGATAACTAATTTGGTCACTACTGTCGCAAATTTAATTTTACAGCAGAATTCTATGAAAAAGAGTGATAAATTTGGCTTTACAGTGCAGTATGTTAACAACCAAAGTCGTTGCATTGAAAAATGCATGTCAAATACTAATGGACTCTGATATCCTATCATCTAAACTCCGAATAGTTTCATGTTAAAAGCACACTACGCATAGTGAAGTGTGCAGTAAGAAAAAGTAAGAAAACAAAGGTTGTCACCCAAACATGTATCATATGGGATGGAGGAAGTACCGTATTTACACTCTGTTTTAATACAGGGAAACTTATCTGACGACGAACACCCCCAGATGTTCGCAGCTAATACAAGCGATAAAAACGATAATAATAGCAAGAAAAACTAGAACAATACTTTTGGCGTGGATTACTTCTCTCTGCTGCACTTAAGGTTTTGTTGCCACAGCACATCATGAGACGATAATATCAGTGATGCAACCTCTGTGTTACACGCAGCACACCAAACTTTGTCCACAGTGTTAAAGAGATAGAACGTGACAGAAACCCAGGTCTTTAATGTTGTCTTGATTTAGGATTGTGTTCTGATTATGACACGGCCACAGACGAAAATGTAAATCACATAAGAGTTACTTGGAAATTCTGTATATCACAGAAACCACGTCTCAGAGTATTAAGCGTGACATGAAGGCTCAAACTGAGGGATGGGTTGAGGGTGATCAAGACAATAAAATAAGCTTGTATGATACAACAGTGACATGGAGATCTGAGAGAAACGCACCACAGACCATTCTAAATGCTATGTTCACAATGAGGATGTTGTACGGGTCACAATACATACAGTAGTGGAATACATACCATTTACGCTCATGTGAAACAAATGGGTGGTATGGTGAAACTTTTATCGTCTAATTTGTTCAAGAAAATCTGCGAGATCAGTAAGGCACACACATATGCAGTAAAGAACAGTCGAATTACAGGAGATACTGGTGTGAAATAATGTAATGTCAAGACACAGGTTTATGTGGATGCGAGAATAGGAAATAGAGTAACAAAATGCCCAGCCCTAGTTATGGAGGTATTACTGGCATTTTAGGAACTGATTGCTTACGAGAGAAGGATCCAATAATTGACTTCTCCGCAAAAAAATGTGTTCTGAACATAGCCAGAAGGTTGTTGTAGATTTAATAAAAAGAATTGGAAAATAGTAAATATTGTCAGGCCCTGACGGTAAGTCTGCTTAAGACACAGACACAATGCACCAGAAGCACACCTTCACACTGTAGTCAGGCTGAAAATGTTGAGAATTTGGTGAAAGATAAGCTTGCTGCATCCACTACTACTGATACACTGTTACGAGCAGAATTGTGGAAGTAAACCTGTTTTAAAAAACGTATCATAGTATGGGAGTCCACCACCAGAAGATGGATAGTCATAACACATTTTCCATCTCTTGGACCTAGAGAGCAGCGATCACTAATGAAAGCAAACAGATGATTGAATGAAGACTAATGACGCTTCCATATCATCTTATTGTGGGCCACTATTAGCTGTGGCGAAACCAGACGAGAGTGTTCGTCTAGTTTTGGATGTGAGGGCCATTAAGAAGGCCATTCTTCCTGAAATAATCGGACCACACAACTTAGAAGTAGCTACTAATTTTGTGTACTACCATTTTGTCTAAATGTGGGTGTTTTCAAAACTGCTCTAGATACTGTGTTAGGGCCTTAACAACTTGAAGCAGGTGTAACTGCAAATTTAAAGAAATCGAAGTTCGTGAGGGATAAAATTAAGTTTCTGGGATTTTCAACGTCAGACCCTGACAAAATCAGTGCAGTCAGTTACGTCTCTTATCACAGAATGAGAATATAGCTTAAGCCATTGATAAGTTTCTGTTCATTTTTTCGAAGATTCATGCAATAATAAATATTCAAGAGTATTGTTCTATTAGCCCTGCAGTAGTCTTGCCATGATTCATACATTTAGTAGTCGCTGCAGACTTTCAGTCCACATGCTGATATATCCAGATCTGTAAATAAAAAGTAATTGTCATTACAGAATTAACTAGGTTTCAATTTTAATGTCAGATCAGGTTTCGACATGATCTGAAACGAGTTAATAAGACAACAGGTGGGGAAAAGCTCTCCGTCTAGTGCAACTGTCAGGGTTGTTACAGCACGAATTAGTAAAGAAGTGATACCTTCAACATCTCCCCCCATGAACCATGTACCTTGCCGTTGGTGGGGAGGTTTGCGTGCCTCAACGATACAGATAGCCGTACCGTAGGTGCAACCACAACGGAGGGGTATCTGGTGACAGACCAGACAAACGTGTGGTTCCTGAAGAGGGGCAGCAGCCTTTTCAGTAGTTGCAGGGGAAACAGTCTGGATGATTGACTGATCTGGCCTTGTAACGTTAACCAAAACGGCCTTGCTGTGCTGATACTGCGAACGGCTGAAAGCAAGGGGAAACTACAGCCGTAATTTTTCCCGAGGGCATGCAGCTTTACTGTATGATTAAATGATGATGGCGTCAATCTTGGGTAAAATATTCCGGAGGTAAAATAGTCCCCCATTCGGATCTCCGGGCGGGGACTACTCAAGAGGACGTCGTTATCAGGAGAAAGACAACTGGCGTTCTACGGATCCCTTAATGGGGCAGGTATGTTAGAAAATTTAAAAAGGGAAATGGATAGGTTAAAGTTAGATATAGTGGGAATTAGTGAAGTTCGGTGGCATGAGGAACAAGACCTTTGGTCAGGTGAATACAGAATTACAAATACAAAATCAAATAGGGGTAATGCAGGAGTAGGTTCAATAATGAATAATAAAATAGGAGTATGGGTAAGCTCCTACAAACAGCATAGTGAACGCATTATTGTGGCCGACATAGACACCAAGCCCACGCCTACTACAGTAGTACAAGTTTACATGCCAACTGGCTCTGCAGATGATGAAGAAATTGATGAAATGTATGACGAGATAAAAGAAATTATTCAGGTAGTGAAGGAAGATAAAAATTTAATAGTCATGGGTGACTGGAATTCGAGAGTAGGAAAAGGAAGAGAAGGAAACGTAGTAGGTGAATAGGGATTGGGGCTAAGAAATGAAAGAGGAAGCCGCCTGATAGAACTTTAAACAGAGCATAACTTTACCATAGCTAACACTTGGTTCAAGAATCAGGATAGAAGGCTGTATACATGGAAGAACCCTGAAGATACTAGAAGGTTTCAGATAGATTATATAATGGTAGAACAGAGTTTTAGGAACCAGATTTTAAATTGTAAGATATTTCCAGGGGCAGATGTGGACTCTGACCACAATCTATTTGTTATGAACTGTAGATTAAAACTGAAGATTCTTCAAAAAGGTGGGAATTTAAGGAGATTGGACCTGGATAAACTGAGCTTTGAGGAATGAAATAGTGAAGGCAGACGATCAAGTGGGTAAAAAGACGAGGACTAGTAGAAATCCTTGGGTAACAGATGAGATACTGAATTTAATTGATGAAAGGAGAAAATACAAAAATGCAGTAAGTGAAGCAGGCAAAAAGGAATACAAATGTCTCAAAAATGAGATCGACAGGTAGTGCAAAGTGGCTAAGCAGGGATGGCTAGAGGACAAATGTAAGGATGTAGAGGCTTATCTCACGAGGGGAAAGATAGATACTGCCTACAGGAAAATTAAAGTGACCTTTGGAGAAAAGTGAACCACTTGCATGAACATCAAGAGCTCAGATGGAAGCCCAGTTCTAAGCAAAGAAAGGAAAGCAGAAAGGTGGAAGGAGTATATTAAGGGTCTATAGAGGGGCGATGTTCTTAAGGACAATATTATGGAAATGGAAGAGGAGGTAGATCAAGATGAAATGGGAGATATGATACTGCGTGAAGAGTTTGACAGAGCACCGAAAGACCTAAATCGAAACAAGGCCGCCGGAGTAGACAACATACCATTAGAACTACTGACAGCCTGGGGAGAGCCAGTCCTGACAAAACTCTAGCATCTGGAGAGCAAGATGTATGAGACAGGCGAAATTCCCTCAGACATCAAGAAGAATATAATAATTCCAATCCCAAAGAAAGCAGGTGTTGACAGATGCGAAAATTACCGAACTATCAGTTTAATAAGTCACAGCTGCAAAATACTAACGCGAATTCTTTACAGACGAATGGAAAAACTGGTAGAAGCCGACCTCGGAGAAGATCAGTTTGGATTCCGTAGAAATGTTGGAACACGTGAGGCAATACTGACCCTACGACTTATCTTAGAAGAAAGATTAAGGAAAGGTAAACCTACGTTTCTAGCATTTGTAGACTTAGAGAAAGCTTTTGACAAAGTTGACTGGAATACTCTCTTTCAATTTCTGAAGGTGGCAAGGGTAAAATACAGGAAGCGAAAGGCTATTTACAATTTGTACAGAAACCAGATGGCGGTTATAAGAGTCGAGGGGCATGAAAGGGAAGCAGTTGCTGAGAAGGTTGTGAGACAGGGTTGCAGCCTATCCCCGATGCTATTCAATCTGTATATTGAGCAAGCAGTAAAGGAAACGAAAGACAAATTCGGAGTAGGTATTAAAATCCATGGAGAGGAAATAAAAACTTTGAGGTTCACCGATGACATTGTAATTCTGTCACAGAGAGCAAAGAACTTGGAAGAGCAGTTGAACGGAATGGACAGTGTCTTGAAAGGAGGATATAAGATGAACGAGGATAATGGAATCTAGTCGAATTATGTCGGGTGATGCTGAGGGAATTAGATTAGGAAATGAGACATTTAAAGTAGTAATGGAGTTTTGCTATTTGGGGAGCAAAATAACTGATGATGGTCGAAGTAGATATAAAATGTAGACTGGCAATGGCAAGGAAAGCGTTTCTGAAGAAGAGAAATTTGTTAACATCGAGTATTGATTTAAGTGTCAGGAAGTCGTTTCGGAAAGTATTTGTATGGAGTGTAGCCATGTATGGAAGTGAAACATGGACGATAAATAGTTTAGACAAAAAGAGAATAGATGCCTTCGTAATGTGGTGCTACAGAAGAATGCTGAAAATTAGATGGGTAGATCGCATAACTAATGATGAGGTATTGAACAGAATTGGGGAGAAGAGGAGTTTGTGGCACAACATGACTAGAAGAATGGATCGGTTGGTAGGACATGTTCTGGGGCATCAAGGGATCACCAATTTAGTACTTGAGGACAGCGTGGAGGGTAAAAATCGGAGAGGGAGACCAATAGATGAATACAGTAAGCAGATTCGGAAGGATGTAGGCTGCAGTAGGTACTGGGAGATGAAGAAGCTTGCACAGGATAGAGTAGCATGGAAAGTTGCACCAAACCAGTCTCAGGACTGAAGACCACAACAACAACCACCTTCAAAAAATGGTTCAAATGGCTCTGAACACTATGCAACTGCTGAGGTCATCAGTCGCCTAGAACTTAGAACTACTTAAACCTAACTAACCTAAGGATATCACACACATCCATGCCCGTGATAGGATTCGAACCTGCAACCGTAGCGGTCGCTCGGCTCCAGAAACAACCTTCAACATTCAATAGGGAATAAAATATGATCATAGGAAATCAGCAAGAGAGTCATGCGCAACTGTAGACAGCACACAACTGTCACATATGTCTACACCTCTTTTCATCTTGTTGTGCAAAACTATCGTTTCCGATTTGTCTGTCTCTTCATCAACAGTCATCATGGTGGAAACTGGATGCAAGTACAATATTTTTGCCTTTTTTAGGACTAAATGGTACAATAGTGCAAGATTTCCTGAAGGCAAATTTGAACCCTCCAGACGCTCACTTGGCTTCGTCAATTCAAGTGGCATCTCCATTCAGCAAACATAAGTAAGTAGAACAGCTACCTGACCTGTTCCTAACACAACAGTACAACTAACAGAAAGTAACCCCTGCCCCCCCCCCCCCCCCCACCCTCCCACCATAATAAGAATACCATTGAGCGTAACGGCTTCCTTTTCATTGTTTCTGTTAAAGGCAACAATGAAAATTATATGAAACGCCGTTGCACGTCCTGGACAGTCACTCCGAAATTCCTGACCTTTCCACCACCACTGCTCTATATAGTAAAAATAAAACAAGGAGTAACGTAGTACCAATATTGTGAAAAGGAAAGTTGCCACTCGCCATATAGCGGAGATACTGAGTCGCAGGTAGGCACAAGAAAAAGACTGTCACAAGTAATAACTTTCGGTCAGAAGGCCTTCGTCAGAATTAGACGGCAAACACACACATACACACTCACGCAAACGCAACTCATACACACTACTGCAGCCTCAGGCAATTGAGGCCTGTTGGGGTACTGTTATCATCAAGCGTTGAGTTTCTTATGCTTATGAAAACTGTTTCATCCGCACTTTATGCACTGGTCTTCGTTTCTACAAGAATAAAATTATTAGGTCATTCACTTTTCAGGTAAATATTAGAGTGTAACAAATGCTGTATTGCAACTACCTCTCATCCCGTCAAGATACATAAAGCTTATTGAGCACTTTAATTACTACCGTGTTGTGCTCATTAAGGATAACAATTACTCAAAGTGTTTGCGAGGTAAGAGCCCAAAGATGTTCGGGCTCACATGCGGTTCCTCTTCGTCAAAATGTCTTGGCTCAAACTCGTCTAGGTGTTGAACCGCACGTGTCACATTACACGCTCTTATTTTAGACATTTATGACCCTTTGGTTAACGGAGTGGCCGAGCGATTCTAGGCGCTACAAACTGGAACCGCGCGATCGCTACGGCCGCAGGTTCGAATCCTGCCTCTGGTCTGGATGTGTGTGACGTTCTTAGGTTAGTTAGGTTTAAGTAGTTCTACGTTCTAGGGGACTGATGACTTTAGAAGTTAAGTCCCATAGTGCTCAGAGCCATTTGAACCCTTTGTTTAAATTGTCTGGCTGATGGCAAGTTTTCGAAATACAAAGCTAACATAACATATAATAACAGTAATAATAATATCGGGAACTAAATTAACGACACATAAAAGAGATAGGCCACACAGTTGAGATTCAGTTAGAATAATGTTTATTCAGAAAGCAAACTAATAGCGAAAGTGGTCGTGTTTAGAGTGATTGTTACACTCGAGCGCATATCCATTTGACACAGTTCGATCACCCACAGTCTCATCGCGAAATACAAGTCTAATATTCCACCTCGTTACCTACGCGAAAAGTTAGTTCACACCAGGCGCGCGGCTGCTCACCGCTCAGAGTCCCGCGATACCACACAACGCGAAATTTTCTAAGTCGTTTCATTTCCTAGCTGCCTAGACCGACTGTCCGCTTTCGTGTCTCAATCCGAACTGTACCCTTTGGTGTCCCCAGCCGAACTGTACTCTTTGGTGTCTATACCAGAACTGTCCCTCTCTGCCCTTCCCCGACCGCGTTTCCCGCGAGCCGAACATCGTCACTCAACTGACTAGGGCAGTTCCCTTTCCTGAAGCCGTCCATCTGATTGGCTACAGTTAATTCTACATTATTTTACATTTTAACATATTTAAATAATCAAAGCTTGACCACTTTCAGGTTCTAAATAAAGTATCAGTAATATCCATTACATAATAAACGTTAAATTCTTTTACATAAAATTAATACAGTTTCCTTCTTAGCTTTTGAATGGCACAGCCTTGCACCAATGTGCTTTCTGACAAATAAACAAAGATCAAAGGAACTATTATGCACTAACATTTACAATAAATATTCCATTACCTAATGATTCAGTAAGGTGTCACGCTGTCATCGTTCAAAGTCTTTCGTGCGGAGGAAACGATGATCTGATGCTTAACTGTAAACACTGATAATTTAAATTTACTACATCTCTTAAGCAAAGTTACAGAGTTGACATTTACAACATTTGCCATTTTAATGATGCGCTTCTGTATGAAACGTCCATCGTTAAGATCGACTAAAGCGTTCAGATTTTAGTATTCAGGTCTTTGTTACAAAACTTGTAAATTTCACTTTAACAGTAAGTCCTAAACTATTATAGCTATGATCAATATTCAAGTTTTCTGGGATCACCATGAAAATTTATGGAGGATGTCAGATTAAAATTACAGTGGCTTGATTCCTTGCATTGCTACAGAATTAAATAATTTTCATACATGTTTCCCTTTATGGCCGATCTTAGTTCCGCCATATTTAACACTGCTACATGTCCTCGGCCACAAAAGCCTTCTGCTGGGTTCTCGTCTGTCTTACTCGCACACTACAGCGCTTAGGCCTCAATAGACGACAGACGCCTTTGAGTTTTCCCATGTCGTGGTAAATCTGCACCTTTTGCGGCATCCGGTCCTGGACGACAGGGTTCGTTTCACAATTCCTGGAGGCTAACTCATTCTGCCATATACTTAAATGAGAGCGAAATGCTCGCTAACTCACAAGTTACTCAGATACGTGCAAACACATGGCAGATATACAGAATGCTGAGCCTTGTCTCTGATAACACTCGCCTCTGAGGACCAAATACCGTGTTTTGTTACTCAAAAAGTCTTCGAGCCGCTCACGTATCTGGGAACCAAATCCGTGTTCTCGGAACCTCTTCAGCAATCTGCAGTGGGGCACCGTATCATATGCTTTCAGAAAATCCAGGAATATGTAATCTGTCTGCTGCTCTCCTTCCATGGTTTGTACGAAAGGGGCAAGCTGAGACTCGCATGAACGATGCTTTAGAAATCTCTGTAGATCTATAGACAAAAGCCATTCTAAGGAAGTTTATTATATTCGATCTTAGAACGTGTTCAGGAATTCTGCAGCAAACAGATGTTAAGGATATTGATCTGTAATTACAGGAATCAGCTCTTATATACAGTCAAGTGAACTTCTTTCCATTCACTTGGGACTTTTCATTGGCCGAGAGATTCGCGATAACTTAACTCTTTCAGTTGATTCTCTACGCCACAGGTGCCAATTTCTGTGTCCTCCATTTGGAAGTTTGTACGACCGTCAAACGATGGTATGTTTGTACGATCCTCGTGGGTGAATGATTTCTTAAACGTGAAATTTAAAACTTCAGCTTTCCTTTAGCGTCTTCCATTGACAGCAGAGACTGGTCAGTGGGCCCCTCAACCAGCTTAGTGATTTTATGTATGACCAGAATTTTTGCGGGTTCTAGACAATGGCTTTCGCTAAAGTATGCTGGTGGAAGCTATTGTATGCTTCGTGCATTGCTGTTCTTACGGGTGCACGAATTTCTACTAACTTTTGCATGTCAACAACTGCGATCTGTTTTTTGAACCAAGAGTGCCACAATCCCTGTTCCTCAGCATTTTATGAGTTTTGTTATTAAATCACGAAGAGTCCTTTCCATCCTTAATCTACTTCTTCTTTAGAGCCAGATTTAGAGTTAATTTAAATTTTTCCATAATCCCTCCACGTCTGTCATGCTGGAGGTAAATGATATTCAATCATTGTCTAAGTACGATACTAACAACAGTTTATCTGATTTTTCTAGCATAAACACTCTTCTGGCCTTCTCGACGGTTTTATTAACATTAGTAAACATCCTCGCTGTGATGACATCATGGTCACTAATCCCTGTTTCTACTCTGACATTGTCGATTGGGTCAAGTTCGTGTATAGCTGTAATGTCTAAAATATTTCCACTGCGTGTGGGTTCTCTAACAAGTTCTTCAAGGTAGTTTTCGGAAAACGTGTTCAGAAGTGCTTCGCAAGACCGTCTGTCCATACCACTTGCAGTGAATCGTAGACGTTCCAATCTCTATCCGGTAGGTTAAAGTCACCTTCTACTAATGCTGCGTGATCCCGGTATTTCCGTGATACTGACCGTAGACTTCCCTTGAACGACACAAAGCGAAATCGGGTGGCCGGTAAAACCATTCGACAGTTGACTTGTTTTCAGTCAGACCTGTTATATGCGTCCAGATAACTGGTGTTATGTGTTTGACCTTATTAGAGGTTGTTACGACTACGCAGTAGAACTTTCACTGGAAAGTCACTATAAGCCCTCCACAAATTTATTAACAGTTATGGCTATTACATTAAAAACAATATACAGTTTGCTTACTTTTTCCAGTGTGTGTCGTTTTCATTTGACTATTCCTTATATTTACCTTATGTAGTCACTACGGTAAATTAAAAAAAAGAAGATAAACAGAGGAACAGCACCCAAAGAAATATATAGCAAAGGTACAAGAAATAATAACTGGATCTTTAACTGGATACGCTGCTAGTAAATATGAAATAATTTTCATCACACTATGGCGATGCTGTCGAAAAATGAAAACTAGTTCTGCTGGGCATAATATTTATTCCTGCACATACTTCTACATTTTAATTAGCTAATAAAACATTAGTTTATAGAAAGTAATATTTTGTATAGAAATACTATTTTAATGAGTATTATTATCAACAATAAATACAGGGTGTCAACGTGTAAAAGAAAGTTAAATACAATTTTCATACACTCTCTCTGATAACTTGATGGAGGTGTTAATAAAATTCATTATTCTCAATTTCTGACACTGATCTATGCCAGATGCTGGATGCTGGACACACAACAGCTTAGCAGGCTTTGTCAAAGGAGAAAATCGGGAAGATTGTAGACTAAGACAAAATGAGACGAAGCCAAACAAAACAATGCTGATATGAAAGTGGAAGACAGAGAAGAAGAAGAAGAAGAAGATGAAGATTATGATGAGGAAGATGGTGACGACATTCCAGAAGAGTTACCAAAGAAAATTATGGCAGGTATATGAGAAAACTAATAGATGAAACAAGGGAGATTCAAAATTATGGTGAAATTCGCAGGGCAACCAACACTCATAAGCAAAACTATGTCTCCCATACCCCAATAAATTACAATAGAGTCTACAAATATAGTCAGATTGTAAACCAGCGTTAAATAAAGGTGGCGCATAACTGAGAGATGATGAAATAAATCTCCCTATACGAGAAGGAGAAAAACGGTTAACTGGATGTCAGGGACAGACGTATGACGTTATCAATGACGTTCGCGATCGTAATAATCTGAATAAATTGGTGGAGCGATTAGTTTTCTTGCTAGTTTCGAAAGTGGCAGTCAATAATACACATGATAATGACTTAATATTTATCGAACAATAGCTTCAGGGAGCATCGTGTGTTGCTTGAGGTTTGTGGTGGATGTCGAGAGAAATACACTAAGAAGAAATGCAGATGATAAACGGGTATTCATTGGACAAATATATTATACTAGAACTGACATGTCATTACATTTTCACGCAATTTGGGTGCATAGATCCTGAGAAATCAGTACCCAGAACAACCACCACTGGCCGTAATAACAGCCTTGACATGCCTGAGCATTGAGTCAAACAGAGCTTGGATGCCGTGTACAGGTACAGCTGCCCATGCGGCTTCAACACGATACCACAATTCATCAAGAGTAATGACTGGCGTACTGTGACCAGCCAGTTGCTCGGCCACCATTGACCAGACTTTTTCAATTGGTGAGAGATCTGGAGAATGTGCTGGCCAGGGCAGCAGTTGAACATTTTCTGTATCCAGAAAGGCCCGTATAGGACCTGCAACATGCGGTCGTGCATTATCCTGCTGAAATGTAGGGTTTCACAGGGATCGAATGAGGGGTAGAGCCACGGGTCGTACACATCTGAAATGTAACGTTCACTGTTCAAAGTGCCGTCAATTTGAACGAGAGGTGACCGAGACGTGTAACCAATGGCACTCCATACCATCACGCCGGGTGATACGCCAGTATGGCGACGACGAATACACGCTTCCAATGTGCGTTCACCGCGATGTCGCCAAACACGGATGCGACCATCAAGATGCTGTAAACAGGACCTGGATTCATCCGAAAAAATGACGTTTTGCCATTAGTGCACCCAGGTTCGTCGTTGAGTATACCATCGCAGGTGCTCCTGTCTGTGATGCAGCGTCAAGGGTAAAAGCAGCCATGGTCTCCGAGCTGATAGTCCATGCTGCTGCAAACGTCGTAGAACTGTTCGTGCAGATGGTTGTTGTCTTGAAAACGTCATCTGTTGACTCAGGGATCGAGACGTGGCTGCACGATCCGTTACAGCCATGCGGATAAGATGCCTGTCATCTCTACTGCTGGTGATACGAGGCCATTGTGATCCAGCACGGCGTTCGTATTACCCTCGTGAACTCACCGATTCCATATTCTGCTATCAGTAATTGGATCTCGACCAACGCGAGCAGAAATGGCGTGATACGATAAACCGCAATCGCGATAGGCTACAATCCGACCTTTACAAAGTTGGAAACGTGATGGTACGCATTTCTCCTCCTTACACGAGGCATCACAACAACGTTTCACCAGGCAATGCCGGTCAACTGCTGTTTGTGTATGAGAAATCGGTTGGAAACTTTCTTCATGTCAGCACGTTGTAGGTGTCGCCACCGGCGCCAACCTTGTGTGAATGCTCTGAAAAGCTAATCATTTGCATATCACAGCATCTTCTTCCTGTTGGTTAAATTTCGCGTATGTAGCACGTTATCTTCGTGGTGTTGCAATTTTAATGGCTTCTAGTGTAAAATGAAATCGCCAACTGCTGAATTGGAAGCTGTGTATAAAAACATTCCATCATTTGAAAGAAAGCCGCAAAAAGTGCGTTTCGCCGATTTGTTCGCGTGATTAATGTGTGAGGCTTCACATACTGATCACCACGCATTGGATCTAGGGAATAGATGGCGATGTGCACCAATATTAGGATCTCACCTCGACAGAAGGCTGATGCCCAACAGATAGCATGTGTGAGGTGCGTTCTGCTGATTGCGAAACTTAACTGCTTTCGGCTCCTGGAGAGGCCAGCAGATGGCTCGCAACTGTCTTGACGTATGAGAAGCAACACATATGTGCTTCTGAGGCACACAGCTGTAGTTAATTTTTACTAGAAAATTGCGTTTAGTGCAGTGTGACCATGCAGCACAGTGGTAAAGAGAGACAACACCTGCCGTTGAGTTCCTTGTGTCCCCATACCTCCGATGTTTTGTTTACTGCTCCTTGAAGTGTCAATTTGAAATATAATAATAGCACACAGCTGAAGTTACCACATGCGCTTTTCAGACTGAGATACATTTTTCTTGATCATGTATATCTTGAGGCACTCGTATCTTTTATCTCATGTTTCCTGTTTTTAGAAACGTGGAAGCAAAATATGATGCATATGTAACAGGTAATATGACGGACAGGACTTATACAGCTTGCTGGCTAATCTCAAACTCGATAGCTAATCGCAATTTTCTGCCTGTCAGAAGAGGCCGGAAGATATTGAAACTAGTACTAACCTGCTGACTCAGCGTCACGGTGTGTTATAAAAAGATAACACGCACGTCATCACAGTTGTTGTCATTGTTCAGCGCTTACTTAGTTTTCGGCACAAAATGTACATAGAGGTGACAAAAGTCATGGGATACCTTCTAATATCGTCTCGGATCTCCTTTTGCTCCGGGTAGTGCAATAGCTTGATGGGGCATAGACTCAAGAATTCGCTGGACGTTCCGTACAGAGATATTGAGCCATGCTACCTCTAGAGCAGTCCACAATTGCATAAGTGTTGGCGGTGCAGGATGTTGTGCGTGAACCAATCTCTCGATTATGTCCCATAAATGTTCCATGTGATTCATGTCGGCCGGTCTGGGTGGCCAGATCATTATCTCGAATTGTCCAGAATGTTCTTAAAACCAATCTCGATCAATTGCGATTCGGTGACATGGCACGTTCTCATCCACAAAAATTCCATCGTTGTTTGGGAACATGAAGTCGATGAAAGGTTGCATATAGTTTCCAAGTATCCGAACACAACCATTTCCAGTAAATTATTGGTTCACTTGGCCCAGAGAACCCAGTGCATTCCATGTAATCACAGCCCACACGACTGTGGAGCCACCACAGTGCCTTGTTGACAACTTGGGTCCATGGCTTCACGGCGTCTGCGCGACATTCACACCCTAGCACCAGTTCTTACCAACTGAAAGAGGGACTCATCTGACCAGACCACAATTTTACAGTCGTCTGGGGCCCAGCTGATAATGTCACGAGCCCAGGAGAAGGGCTGCAGGCGATGTCGTGTTGCTAGCAAAGGCTCCAGCGCAGCTCGTCTGCCTCCAAAGCCCATTAACGAAAAATTCCGTGACACTGTCCTAACGGATACGTTCCTCGTACGTCCCACATTGATTTCTGCTGTTATTTCACGCATTGTTGCTTGTCTGTTAGCACTTACTATTTTGGGCAAACGCTGCTGCTCTTGGTTGTTAAGAAAAGGCCGTCTGCCACCGCGTTGTCCGTGGCGATAGATAATGCCTGAAATTTGATATTCTTGCCACATTTTTAACACTGTGGATTTCCGAAAATTGAATTCCCTAACGATTTCCGAAAAGGGATGTCCCATGCGTCTAGCTCCAACTACTATTCCGCGTTCAAAGTCTGTTAAGCCCTGTCGTGCGTCCATAATCATGTCGGAAAACTGCCCTGTTATACCTTGTGTACGCTATATTACTGTCATCTGTGTATGTGCATATCGCTATTCCATCACTTGCTTCGCCTCAGTTTAATTTTGCCGTGCAGTACATATTATTTCCACTAATAAATTTTGTATTTTATTTGTCAATTACTTCCTACAATTAGAGAATGCAGGGTTTTCTTCTCGGATGTTTCAGAACATGAAGCATCTGGGAGAGGATGGAAGGGGAATACACACTGAAAGACTATCGGCGTTGTAGAAACGAGATCGGCTCCCATTATTGAGGGCTAGACCGCCATCTTTGAAGGCGCAGCGTTAGTTTATCTGAAAGAGTGCAGAATATCCCCACCATCAACATTATCGGCTATTGGTGATAGTGAATTTTTCTCAACTCTGGCACTGCACACACGATATATCACGGTCGAGTGAACAATATGGACACAGCTGATTTCGAAAATGGTCATTGCAATTAACATAACTTCTTTTTATTTGATATGTGCTTCGCATTAAAAACAGTGCGCGTAAACATGTCAGCCCCTATTGTTATAACACTGTGGAAGTGTAATAGATATTAATCTTTGCTCTCTAAAGAAGACTGTTGTACCTTTGTATTTAACAATAAGAAAAAGTGTTTAGTTCTCACAAATAAACCCATTAGTTTTGGTTACGATGTAATCGCTTTTTAAAATGAATTTAGTTTCTCGAATAGGAGTCCTTTACAGGTCCTGAACATAATTTTCCTTTTGAGGTGTGTGATGAGTATATAACAAAATGGCCCATTGTTACACTAAGGACTTATTATTCACGTAGCATTGGTTTTGCCCTCAAAAGGTAATTCAGTGTCATTTCGATTTTATCAAGGCAGATAGAGGTGTCAAAATTTCGTCAACTTGTTGAGATGTCTCGCACATTTACTCAAATTGTAATAGCGTACTTTTCGCATTAGATGATATTCTAAAAAGTATTAAAGATGAATTGGAGTGTGTATTAAATCCGTATTTTAGGCAATATAAGATGACAAAGGATATGAGCTGCTAGTCATAGTTAGCTGTGATTTTAGTTTATGTGCGAAAATATAGTTTATTGCATGAAAATGTAAAAATGTTATAATAAACTTTATGTCTCTACTTCAGTTGATCGTGTTCTCTTCCTCCCATTCCCTATGCGATATATCATAATGCTGAAGCATCATTAAAGTAACCATTCTGGAGAGAAAGAGAGAGAGAGAGATAGAGAGACAGAGAGAGAGAGAGAACGAGAGAGAGAGAGAGGGCAGAGAGACAGTGAGAGAGAGAGAGAGAGGGCAGAGAGAGAGAGAAAGGGCAGGGAGAGAGAGAAAGGGCAGAGAGAGAGAGAGATAATTTATTAAGGTAGTTCAATATTTGAAATAAATGTGTTTTAGTGTACAAAGTTTAATGATTATGATCATGACGAGACAGGAGTAGAAATAGTTACGTATGTTTTTGATGTTGGCTGCACACTTGTGAGATGGACTTTAATGACGAGGCAGTGCAGTATTCTACGTAAACAGAGAGAGACAGATAGAGCTGAAGTACAGTGGTGGAACGTTATGCTGTTTGTTCACGTGTGTGTGTGTGTGTGTGTGTGTGTGTGTGTGTGAAGGAAAGAAAAACAAAACGTTTGTAAGAACACATAATTCCTGGATTAGTTTGTAAGGCAGAGAGAGATGACTGTGTAAAGATTGTAGTATTTGACACAAGCACTTTCATACATGACGTCCTAATTGCGCCAATTTATGCAGTTCAAGTGACCATGTTAAGTAATTTTTTCAACATGGCTCCAAATCAAGTGCAGGTAGCATATTTTTGAAAGGTGAGTACTGTAGTATTGGCAGTTATCATTGAACATAGTGCAATTTTTTCACGGCTCATGTGAAGGTTGCGTCATTTCTTTGGAAATACTACAATATAAGCAAACATCTTTGAACATTGTGCCATTTTATGCAATTCGGGTGAAGATTTTTTGTTTTTTCGGAATGGAAATTCTGTAGTGTTGGCAAATATCTTTGAATATGGCACCAATTTACGCAATTCAAGTTTAAGTAATTTTTTTGGAAATACTGTAGTATTGGTAATATCGTTTTTGAATATGTCGCCTTTTATAGCAAATGCTCAACATTTGCGTCTCCGTCGTCGCTACATAGCTGACACTTTCGAAGAAATGACTGGTGCACCTTCTCGAAAAACACAGAACTATCTTAGGGGCATAAAACCTCACGGCTAGATACACCCAAATATGTTCACTTAAAGGGCAAACATCTGATCATACGTCGCTGATTGGCTGTCGTTTTATACGAGGGTTGTTCGGAAAGTAAGTTCCGACGGTTCACGAAATGGAAACCACTGTGAAAATCCGACGAAACTTTGCACATATGTTTTTGGCAGCATCTCTAGTATGCCCGTCGATCGCGGCCAGTCGCTCTTTTCAGTTCTGAGCGAACGGTGGGCACGCAAAGATGCCTAGAAAATAGTGCCTCCCGCCAAGTATGAGGGCCTGGTGAGAGATTTCTCCTGATGTGATGCAGACCACATAACATAACTGTCATACGGTTCCTGCTTTGTGACAATTCTCGGCTGCGCTCTGCAGCGGTAATGTAGATGCTTTTCCGCCGTTTCCGATGGGAAGTGTTTGATCACTTGAAATTAAATAGGGAAATTAGAACCAGTAAAAAGAACAAAAATGGCTTCATTTTCGCACAACATGTTTTGGAAATCAACTTTGAATTTTGTCAGCGTTTAGCAATCATCAGATGTTCATTCATATTTCAAGAGTTTTAAATAACTGTTACTGTTCACGATATTTGTAAAACAACTGGTTGATGACGTAGAGAGATTCATAAAACCGTTGGCGGACATTACTGTTATACATGCGAAACAAATCTAGCACAATGCTAGAAGACCTGTAAGGGATCGACGCTGGCTGTTGACCCAAGATAAACACGTGTAGCGTATCGAGTGTAAACAAACACAGATAACTATTATTGTTTAATTGTACTATTGGCAAGCAATCAGTGGAAACAATCAATACATGATATACGGTATCTATTAATATCTGTCCGGAGCATTTGAAAGTGGAACGATAACAATCAAATGAAAACGAGACAGATGAAAAGAAGTAAGTAAACTCTTTATTGTTTCGAAGTAATAGCCCCAATTGTCAATACATTTATCTCTCTGTGACACAAGACGGACAATGCCTTCATGGAAAAATGTTTGTGACTGCTTGCGGAACCATGATTGTACCCGAAGCAAATAGGCGGCTACGAATATCTTTCTTCGTGGCTCCAAAAATGGGGAAATGACATGGCGAGAGGTAAGAATTATATGGAAGATATGCAAGGAACTTCTACAGCGTAGTCTAATCAGCCTTGCCGGCCGCGGTGGTCTAGCGGTTCTAGGCGCTCAGTCCGGAACCGCGCGACTGCTACGGTCGCAGGTTCGAATCCTGCCTCGGGCATGGATATGTGTGATGTCCTTAAGTTCGTTAGGTTTAAGTAGTTCTAAGTTCTAGGGGACTGATGACCACAGATGTTAAGTCCCATAGTGCTCAGAGCCATTTGAACCATTTTTCTAATCAGCCTTGGTATCACATAGGTCTACCCACGTGTTTCCGTATGCAACCGCAAACATTTTTCTATGAAGGCCCTGACCGCCTTATCTCACAGAGAGATAAATGCATTAACGGTTATGGCGATTACTTTTGAAATAATAAACAAGTTACTTACTTTTCTCCACCTATCTCGTTTCCATTTGACTTGTAGAGAAGCCAGAAGCCTTCCTACGATTTTTGAAAGAAATTTAATTTGTTTAAGAACGAGGTAGCATACAAAAACCTCGTTTCACTTGATTTGGAATGTTTCTTGTGAGTTACTAGTAAGTAGAACTGATGAAATGGGGAGACATATCAAAGAAGAGCTGCGCCCTTCGTTACGGTTTCGCTAAGTGCGTGAGATACCTAACTCTGCAGGTAGACCTGCAAGATAGTTAATGTGCATCTGGGAAGGGCTACATGTTAGAAATTCAAGATCTCTTAGTCTAAAAAGTCCTGGGTAAACAGGCAACATACTACTTGGTACTACAAATATCTCATGTACTAATGACCTGCCACTGAACACGACAAATAGTTGACACAAATTTATATTTTCATACGATGCAACTGTCATTGCAAATTGTTTAGAGTTCATGAAAATTATCCAGCAAATTGGATAGTTACCAATCTAAGTTCGTGATTTAGATTAAATATATCGTAGCTTAACGTCAACAAAAGGAGTGCTATCAACGTGATATAAAGCCATGTACGAGGCAGGCGACCATCAATACAGTAATGAGTAGTTCTGCATTCAAGAGAACTGAGTCGCAAAGGTAAAAAATCATACATCAGGCAAGGAATGAACTTTATTGCTCCTATGACGCATTTCGGAATGTACCCATCAACACGTATCTACAAAAAAAAAGTACAAGAATATTTTATACAACACAGAAATGGATAGCAGAACTCCACTGAGCGATTGCTGCACGTAGATATGGCGTCTAGAACGAGGAACCGAAGACTTTTTGTTACTAGTCAAAGACGGTAACCCCTTTTTCTCATTTTTTTCATTTGATCTGGGCGGACGTCACATTACACCGCTTCTAATTGGCTCGAAAACTGTGCTCAGTTCTTTTACTACAGAGGGCAGCCAGTGCTCTGATCCATGACACTGAGCTACCGCGCCTGCACGTCCAGAGCACGGGTGCTATCTTTTCCCGTATCTGACTTAAAATATTTCAGTCACTCCCAGTTAAATATTAGCATAAATAACAATCTGGCCTTGCGCAAAATCAATTACATCTGTCCGTAAGTACATACAGTAAAGAACTAGGTATGACAATCATCATTTCAAAAGCTTTCTGTTGCAGCAAATGAAGTACTGATGGTCCAGGTGATCCGCCACAATAAAAAATTATTTATGAAGGAAACATAACAACACGTTTCTACATATTTCTGTTTATTGCACATACGTTTAGTGCATATATATATATATATATATATATATATATATATATATATATATATATATATACAGAGTGGTCCATTCATAGTGCCCGGGCCAAATATCTCACGAAATAAGCATCAAACTAAAGAACTAAAATGAACAAAACTCGTCTATCTTGAAATGCGAAACCAGATGGCGCTATGGTTGGCCCGCTAGATGGCGCTGCCATAGGTCAAATTGATATCAACTGCGCTTTTTTTAAAATAGGAACCCCCATTTTTTTATTACTTATTCGTGTAGTACGTAAAGAAATAAGAATGTTTTAGTTGGACCACTTTTTTCGCTTTGTGATAGATGGCGCTGTAATAGTCACAAACGTATAAGTACGTGGCATCACGTAACATTCCGCCAGTGTGGACGGTATTTGCTTCGTGATACATTACCCGTGTTAAAATGGACCGTTTATCAACTGCGTAAAAGGTCGATATCGTGTTGATGTATGGCTATTGTGATCAAAATGCCCTACGGGCGTGTGCTATGTATGCTGATCGGTATCCTGCACGACATCATCCAAGTGTCCGGGCAGTTCGCCGGATAGTTACGTTATTTAAGAAAACAAGAGGTGATCAGCCACATGTGAAACGACAACCACGACCTGCAACAAATGATGATGCCAAAGTAGGTGTTTTAGCTGCTATCGCGGCTGATCCGCTCATCAGTAGACTACAAATTGCGCGAGAATCGGGAATCTCAAAAACGTCGGTGTTGAGAATGCTTCATTAACATCGATTGCGCCCGTGCCGTATTTCTATGCACCAGGAATTGCATGGCGACGACATTGAACGTCGTGTACAGTTCTGCCACTGGGCACAAGAGAAATTACGGGACGATGACAGATTTTTTTGCACGCGTTCTATTTAGCGACGAAGCGTCATTCACCAACAGCGGTAACGTAAACCGGCATAATATGCACTATTGGGCAACGGAAAGCACACGATGGCTACGACAAGTGGAACATCTGCGACCAGCCGGCCGCGGTGGTCATGTGGTTCTAGGCGCTGCAGTCCGGAACCGCGGGACTGCTACGGTCGCAGGTTCGAATCCTGCCTCGGGCATGGATGTATGTGATGTCCTTAGGTTAGTTAGGTTTAAGTAGTTCTAAGTTCTAGGGGACTGATGACCTAAGATGTTAAGTCCCATAGTGCTCAGAGCCATTTGAACCAAGCCATCTGCGACCTTCGCAGGTTAATGTATGGTGCGGCATTATGGTAGGAAGGATAATTGGCCCCCATTTTATCGATAGCAATCTAAATGGTGCAATGTATGCTCATTTCCTGCGTAATGTTCTACCCATGTTACTACAAGATGTACACTGCATGACAGAATGGCGATGTACTTTCAACATGACGGATGTCCGGCACATAGCTCGCGTGCGGTTGAAGCGGTATTGAATAGCATATTTGATGACAGGTGGATTGGTTGTCGAAGCTCCAAACCATGGCCCTCACGTTCACCGGATCTGACTTCCCCGGATTTCTTTCTGTGGGGAAATTTGAAGGATATTTGCTATGGTGATCCACCGACAACGATTGACAACATGCGTCAGCGCAATGTCAGTGCATGTGCGAACATTACAGAAGGCGAACTACTCGTTATTGAGAGGATTGTCGTTACAGGTACTGCCAAATGCATTGACGTTGACGGACAACATTTTGAGCATTTATTGCATTAATGTGGTATTTACAGGTAATCACGCTGTAACAGCATGCGTTCTCAGAAATGATAAGTTCTCAAAGGTACATGCATCACATTGGAACAACCGAAATAAAATGTTGATACGCACCTACGTTCTGTATTTTATGAAACTTACCTGTTAGGTACTGTTCGTCTAAAATTGTGAGCCATATGCCGTTGGTGGGGAGGCTTGCGTGCCTCAGCGATACAGATGGCCGCACCGTAGTTGCAACCACAACGGAGGGGTATCTGTTGAGAGGCCAGACAAACATGTGGTTCCTGAAGACGGGCAGCAGCCTTTTCAGTAGTTGCAGGGGCAACAGTCTGGATGATTGACTGATCTGGCCTTGTAACATTAACCAAAACGGGCTTGCTGTGCTGGTACTGCGAACGGCTGAAAGCAAGGGGAAACTACAGCCGTAATTTTTCCCGAGGACAAGCAGCTTTACTGTATGATTAAATGATGATGGCGTCCTCTTGGGTAAAATATTCCGGAGGTAAAATAGTCCCCCATTCGGATCTCCGGGCGGGGACTACTCAGGAGGACGTCGTTACCAGGAGAAAGAAAACTGGCATTCTACGGATCGGAGCATGGAATGTCAGATCCTTTAATCGGGCAGGTAGGTTAGAAAATTTAAAAAGGGAAATGGATAGGTTAAAGTTAGATATAGTGGGAATTAGTGGAGTTCGGTGGCAGGAGGAACAAGACTTTTGGTCAGGTGATTACAGGGTTATAAATACAAAATCAAATAGGGGTAATTCAGGAGTGGGTTTAATAATGAATAAAAAAATAGGAGTGCGGGTTAGCTACTACAAACAGCATAGTGAACGCATTATTGTGGCCAAGATAGACACAAAGCCCATGCCTACTACAGTAGTACAAGTTTATATGCCAACTAGCTCTGCAGATGATGAGGAAATTGATGAAATGTATGACTAGATAAAAGAAATTATTCAGGTAGTGAAAGGAGACGAAAATTTAATAGTCATGGGTGACTGGAATTCGTCAGTAGGAAAAGGGAGAGAAGGAAACATAGTAGGTGAATATGGATTGGGGGGAAGAAATGAATAAGGAAGCCGCCTTGTAGAATTTTGCACAGAGCATAACTTAATCATAGCTAACACTTGGTTCAAGAATCATAAAAGAAGGTTGTATACCTGGAAGAATCCTGGAGATACTAAAAGGTATCAGATAGATTATATAATGGTAAGACAGAGATTTAGGAACCAGGTTTTAAATTGTAAGACATTTCCAGGGGCAGATGTGGATTCTGCCCACAATCTATTGGTTATGAACTGCAGATCGAAACTGCAGAAACTGCAGGAGATAGGACCTGGATAAACTGAAAGAACCAGAGGTTGTAGAGAGTTTCAGGGAGAGCATAAGGGAACAATTGACAGGAATGGGGGAAAGAAATACAGTAGAAGAAGAATGGGTAGCTCTGAGGGATGAAGTAGTGAAGGCAGCAGAGGATCAAGTAGGTAAAAAGACGAGGGCTAATAGAAATCCTTGGGTAACAGAAGAAATATTGAATTTAATTGATGAAAGCAGAAAATATAAAAATGCAGTAAATGAAGCAGGCAAAAAGGAATACAAACGTCTCAAAAATGAGATCGACAGGAAGTGCAAAATGGCTAAAGATGGATGGCTAGAGGACAAATGTAAGGATATAGAGGCTTGTCTCACTAGGGGTAAGATAGATACTGCCTACAGGAAAGTTAAAGAGACCTTTGGAGAGAAGAGAACCACTTGTATGAATATCAAGAGCTCAGATGGCAACCCAGTTCTAAGCAAAGAAGGGAAGGCAGAAAGGTGGAAGGAGTATATAGAGGGTTTATACAAGGGCGATGTACTTGAGGACAATATTATGGAAATGGAAGAGAATGTAGATGAAGATGAAATGGGAGATAAGATACTGCGTGAAGAGTTTGACAGAGCACTGAAAGACCTGAGTCTAAACAAGGCCCCAGGAGTAGACAACATTCCATTAGAACTACTGATGGCCTTGGGAGAGCCAGTCATGACAAAACTCTACCATCTGGTGAGCAAGATGTATGAGACAGGCGAAATACCCACAGACTTCAAGAAGAATATAATAATTCCAATCCCAAAGAAAGCAGGTGTTGACAGATGTGAAAATTACCAAACTATCAGTTTAATAAGTCACAGCTGCAAAATACTAACGCGAATTCTTTACAGACGAATGGAAAAACTGGTAGAAGCGGACCTCGGGGAAGATCAGTTTGGATTTCGTAGAAATGTTGGAACACGTGAGGCAATACTAACCTTACGACTTATCTCAGAAGAAAGATTTAGAAAAGGCAAACCTACGTTTCTAGCATTTGTAGACTTAGAGAAAGCTTTTGACAACGTTAACTGGAATACTCTCTTTCAAATTCTGAATGTGGCAGGGGTAAAATACAAGGAGCGAAAGGCTATTTACAATTTGTACAGAAAGCAGATGGCAGTTATAAGAGTCGAGGGGCATGAAAGGGAAGCAGTGGTTGGGAAAGTAGTGAGACAGGGTTGTAGCCTCTCCCCGATGTTATTCAATCTGTATATTGAGCAGGCAGTAAAAGAAACAGAAGAAAAATTCGGAGTAGGTGTTGTGGCGTAACAAGCTTGCTACGCCACACTGGGAAGGGAGCCGAAAGAAAGGCACGCGTACACACACGCCGACTGGCGTCAAGTCTGGAACAGGATACGTTATGACTGCTATAAAGAAAATACGTAGCTTTGGAATATACTTAACTTTTAATCTTTGTTGGTTTACAACGTTCTTCTTGAGACATTTATACGATAACTCTCAAACTAGGTAAGGCTAATGGCGCCTTGCTAGGTCGTAGCCATGGACTTAGCAGAAGGCTATTCTAACTGTCTCTCGGCAAATGAGAGGAAGGCTTCGTCCGTATTGTCGCTAACAATGTCGTCCGTACAACTGGGGCGAGTGCTATATCGTATCTCGAGACCTGCCTTGTGGTGGCGCTAGGTCTGCGATCACACAGTGGCGACACGCGGGTCCGACATGTACTAAATGGACCGCGGCCGATTTAAGCTACCACCTAGCAAGTGTGGTGTATGGCGGTGACACCACAGTAGGTATTAAAATGCATGGAGAAGAAGTAAAAACTTTGAGGTTCGCCGATGACATTGTAATTCTGTCAGAGACAGCAAAGGACTTGGAAGAGCAGCTGAACGGAATGGACAGTGTCTTGAAAGGAGGATATAAGATGAACATCAACAAAAGCAAAACGAGGATAATGAAATGTAGTCAAATTAAATCGGATGATGCTGAGGGGATTAGATTAGGAAATGAGACACTTAAAGTAGTAAAGGAGTTTTGCTATTTAGGGGGTATAATAACTGATGATGGTCGACGTAGAGAGGATATAAAATGTAGACTGGCAATGGCAAGGAAATCGTTTCTGAAGAAGAGAAATTTGTTAACATCTAGCATAGATTTAAGTGTCAGGAAGTCGTTTCTGAAAGTATTTGTATGGAGTGTAGCCATGTACGGATGTGAAACATGGACGACAACCAGTTTGGACAAGAAGAGAATAGAAGCTTTCGAAATGTGGTGCTACAGAAGAACGCTGAAGATAAGGTGGGTAGATCACGTAACTAATGAGGAGGTATTGTATAGGATTGGGGAGAAGAGAAGTTTGTGGCACAACTTGACTAGAAGAAGGGATCGGTTGGTAGGACATGTTTTGAGGCATCTAGGGATCACAAATTTAGCATTGGAGGGCAGCGTGGAGGGTAAAAATCGTAGAGGGAGACCAAGAGATCAATACACTAAACAGATTCAGAAGGATGTAGGTTGCAGTAGGTACTGGGAGATGAAGAAGCTTGCACAGGATAGAGTAGCATGGAGAGCTCCATCAAACCAGTCTCAGGACTGAAGACCACAACAACAACAACATGTTTGTGACTATTACAGCGCGAACTATCACAAAGCGAAAAAAGTGGTCCAACTGAAACATTTATATTTCCTTACGTACTACACGAATATGTAATAAAAAATGGGAGTTCCTGTTTAGAAAAAAAACGCAGTAAATATCCGTTTGACATATGGCTGCGCCGTCTAGTGGGCCAACCATAGCGCCATCTGGTTGCCCCTTTCAAGCTAGACAAGTTTCGTTCTTTGTAGTTTTTTCGTTTGACGCTTATTTGGTGAGATATTTTGCCCGGTCACGCTCAATGGACCACCTTGTATATATACTGATGAGCCAAAACATCATGACCACCTGTTGCTTGATTGCTTGTCTGTCCGTCCTTGGAACGAATACATTGCTGATTCCACGTATCAGAGATCCGACAGTATGTTGGGAGATTTATAGGTTTATGGAGATATGTGGCATTACATGTATAAGCAGAGGTCCTGTAATCTATGTAAATGATAGCTGCTGATTTGCTTACACGATGATGGTGCCCAATAGTGACCAAGATGGGTTGTATATGATTTACATCAGGCTAATTTGGTCGCCGAGAAACAGCTTGAGTTCACTATAATACTCCTCAAACTACAGTAGTACGATTCAGGCTCAGAGATACGGATAATTCTACTGCTAAAAGAAGACATCGTTGCCGGGAATGACATCAAGCATGAAGAAACGCAGGTGGTCCCCAGCTTTTGCCATGTGGTCAATTACTACCACAGGTCCCATGCAAACGGAAGTGATTGTCTCCCACAGCTTAATACTGCTCCAATCAGTCTGCGTCCGTGGCTGCTGTACGTTTAGAGCCGCCGTTCACTTCGATGACGGCGTTTGTGAATACGACCAGGGACGTAGTGATTCAACCGAAGAGCCAACATGTTTCCATTGATCGATGCCCCCGTGCCCACTGCAATCGTAATTGGCATGTCGTTCCGTCAAAATGTGGAGCTCTATGTTCAACAATGTACGATTATCAGAGTGTTCTGTAACCTTGGGTTTGCACGAGCATTGTGGTCTTACGGTAGAGATGTCACAAAACACTCTCCATCCTACTTTACACAACAGACAAACCTCCGAACCCCACGTTCCGTTTTCGAGATACTCGTTCATATAGACTACCTAATAATAATCTGCCCTTCGTCAAATTCCCTTATCTCAATGGGTTTCCTCATTTGTAGCCAATGTCTTCACTAACGTGATCCCCCACCTCATGTCTGCTCCATTTACATACTTTTGTTATCGCGTCACGTGCCCGCAAAGCGATCCATCGTCGCGATCATAAAGAAAGTATACTTCATGAACGAATAATACCCTCCTCGCAATATAAATTCCACATCTCACGTCTAGTTGATACTGGAAGAAAGTATTTTCTTAAGTTCGTCTTTTTTTTCTTCTGCAGCACTGTTCTCTGCATTTGAAACATGTTATGAGTGCTACAATTTCAGCTTGTAATTTCTTCATGTCACCACCCAACCTTGCACCACCTCTTGTTCCAGAAACTGCTGCCCCAGTAATCATTTTATTATCAGCTGCATGCCAAATCTTGCTTCTCCCAACATTAAAAATACTAGGTCTACAAACCGGGACATTCCGCAGGAGAGCGGTTTGAATCCTGTGCCTTATAATTTACTTTTTGCTTTAACATTTTTTTTACCTTGCTCAGGCCTTGTCCTTTTAGGATAGTTCACATTAAGATGCCCCACTAAAACGTTTCTCTAACTCATAGCACCTGTATTTTTGCAGTATCTGTTATTTTTATGTATCATATCGTCTTCTGATATACATAGTGCTTTGCAAAGTTATCATTATGTTGACACCAGATTGTAGGCTTTGCACTTGCAGGAGCATTACGTTTTTCGTGCTTCAAAACACTCCGCTTCCACGTATTTACATATCTTTTACGTTTCCTTGCCTTCAGTCTAAATTCAGGCACATCGGCATATTCACCGGACATACAAGAATCCATTTTAAATATTCACCCTAAACAAACACAAGAGAAAACACAAGAATATTACATGAAATAACACAACAACAAACTGAAGTTGCTTGACTGTTTGTGAGATAACATTCAGCCAGATTGGTTCAAGAGGATTTGATACTTCTTACTAAGAAAGTTCAAAGGGATATATATGATTTGGTGTAAAATGCTGTATTTGATTACATCTATATAAGGGATTTGATACTGTTTGCAAGAAAATATTTACTTGTTACATCCATCAAGCTACTAGGTACAGCCTGCCATCTCTAAGTCATTTTCTGAATTTTCTGGGTTTGCTACATTTTGGAAACAACATCTATATATATTGTCACTAGCCTATATATATTGCCATTAGCGCATTTAGGGTGACGCATATGCTATGACAGTATGTTTAAGTACACTCGGGCAGTGAACAATGTGACATGGGTCCCTCGGTAACAAGTGATGTGCGGTACCGCTGAGCGTCGTGCTGACCGTCACTGTCAGCTGTGCCGCAGAGGTAGGCATCCCGCGTGACAGAGGCGGACGGGCGGTCCCCAGGCGGGCAGGCAGACGCGGCCGGCCTCTGACGCGCTTATGCACGCGCCGCCGGCCAGCGCAGGCCAGCCGATTTTGTGCCAAACGCGCGGCCCACTGATCGCGTCATCGCGCTGACGAGTTAACGCTTCACGCATTCAATTAGTGGCAGAGACAGAGCCAATTAACAGAGACGGGTTTCAGCTAACCCGCTACGACTCGCCCAGTCCCAGAAATTCACTCTGACCTGCCTTCGGCTCGGGGAACGCATTCAAATAAAACCACAGTTGTTGGGAAAATGAACGAAATTTTCTGATCTCTGGAGAAAAACAATTCTGAGTAACTGAAAAAAAGGAAGATTCACCAAGAATACAATTAAAATACATCTTTATTAACTACCGATTTCGATCATCTTATCATCTACTGCAATCATACAAGTATTTACGAGAGCCAGTCCTACTGTGGCGTCAAATGAAATAAAAGCCGTTCTACATCACCCCCTAAATTGTAAAATGCAGTATGCAAAATATAAAATCCATTGACATAATTAATTAATCCCTCCCGTGAATCATGGACCTTGCCGTTGGTGGGGAGGCTTGAGTGCCTCAGCGATAGAGATAGCCGTACCGTATGTGTAACGACAACGAAGGAGTATTTCTTGAGAGGTCAGACAAACTAGTGGTTCCTGAACAGGGGCAGCAGCGTTCCCGGTAGTTGCAGGAGCAACTGTCAGGATGATGGACTGACCTGGCCTTGTGACATCAACCAAAACGGCCTTGCTGTGCTGTTACTGCGAACGGCTGAAAGCAAGGGGAAACTACAGCCGTAATCAGAATGAGATTTTCACTCTGCAGCGGAGTGTGCGCTGATATGAATCTTCCTGGCAGATTAAAACTGTGTGCCCGACCGAGACTCGAACTCCGGACCTTTGCCTTTCGCGGGCAAGTGCTCTACCATCTGAGCTACCGAAGCACGACTCACGCCCGGTCCTCACAGCTTTACTTCTGCCAGTACCTGTGAGGACCGGGCGTGAGTCGTGCTTCGGTAGCTCAGATGGTAGAGCACTTGCCCCCGAAAGGCAAAGGTCCCGAGTTCGAGTCTCGGTCGGGCACACAGTTTTAATCTGCCAGGAAGTTACAGCCGTAATTTTTCCCGATAGCATGCAGCTTTACTGTATGGTTAAATGATGATGGCGTTCTCTTGGGTAAAACATTCCGGAGTTAAATAGTCCCCCATTCGGATCTCCAAGCGGGTACTACTCAGAAGGTTGTCGTTATCAGGAAAAAGAAAACTGGCATTCAACGGGTCGGGATTTGAAATGTCAGGTAGCTTAGTCCGGCAAGTAGATTAGAAAATTTAAAAAGGGACATGGATAGATTAAAGTTAGATATAGTGAGAATTAGTGAAGTTCGGTGACAGGATGAACAAGACTTCTAGTCAAGAGAATACAGGGATATAAATACAAAACCAAATAAGGGTAATACAGGAATAGGTTTAATAAAAAAAATTACAAAAAGTAGGAACGCGGATAAGCTACTACGAACAGCATAGTGAACGCATAATTGTAGCCAACATAGACACGAAGCCCACGCCTACCACAGTATTATAAGTTTACATGCCAACTAGCTCCGCCGATAATCAAGAGATTGAAGAAATCTATGATACGATAACAGGAATAATTCAGGTAATTAAGGGAGACGAAAATTTAATAGTCATGGGGGACTGAAATTCAATTGTAGGAAAAGGAAGAGAAGGATAGTAGTTGGCGAATATGGACTGGGAGTAAGGAATGAAAGACGAAGTCGCCTGATAGACTTTTGCACAGAGCATAACTTAATCATAGCTTACACATGTTTTAAGAATCATGGAAGAAGGTCGTATACGTGGAAGAGGCCTAAAGACACTGGAAGGTTTCAAATGGTTCAAATGGCTCTGAGCACTATGGGACTCAACTGCTGAGGTCATTTATCCCCTAGAACTTAGAACTAGTTAAACCTAACTAACCTAAGGACATCACAAACATCCATGGCCGAGGCAGGATTCGAACCTGCGACCGTAGCGGTCTTGCGGTTCCAGACTGCAGCGCCTTTAACCGCACGGCCACTTCGGCCGGCTGGAAGGTTTCAGATAGCTTATATAATGGTAATACAGAGATTTGGGAACCATATTTTAAATTGTAAGACATTTCCAGGGCCATATGTGGACTCTGACCACAATTTATTGGTTATGAAATGTGGATTAAAACTGAAGAAACGGCAAATAGGTAGGTTCAAATGGCTCTGAGCACTATGGGACTTACCATCTGAGGTCATCAGTTCCCTAGAACTTAGAACTACTTAAACCTAACTAACCTAAGGACATCACACACATCCATGCGCGAGACAGGGTTCGAACCTGCGACCGTAGCGGTCGCGCGGTTCCAGATTGACGTGCCTAGAACCGCTCGGCCAAACGGGCCGGCGCAAATAGGTAGGAATCTAGGGATATGTCACATGGATAAACTGAAAGAACCAGAGGTTGTAGTAAGTTTTAGAAAGAGCATTAAGGAACGCTTGACAACAACAGTGGAAAGACATACAGTAGAAGAAGAATGGGTAGCTTTGAGAGATGAAATAATGAAGGTAGCAGAGGATCAAGTAGGTAGAAAGACGAGGGTTGGTAGAAATCCTTGGGTAACAGAAGACATATTAAATTTTAACTAGGAAAAAATAAAATATAAAAATGCAGTAAATGAAGCAAGCGAAAACGAATACAAACGTCTCAAAAGCGATATCGACAGAAAATACAAAATTGGTGAGCAGGGACGGATACAGGACAAATGTAAGGATGTAGAGGCGTATATCACTAGGGGTAAGGTATGGACTGCCTATAGGAAAATTAAGGAGACGTTTGGATAAAAGAGAACCACCTATATGAATATCAAGAGCTCCGATGGAAAACCATTCTTAAGCAAAGAAGGAAAATCAGAAAAGTGGATGGAGTTAATAGAGGGTCTATACAAGGGCAATGTACTTGAGGGCAATGTTATGGAAATGGAAGAGGAGGTAGATGAAGACGAAATGGTAGATATGATATTGCGTGAGGAACTTGAAAGAGCACCGAAAAAGTCGAAACACGGACCCGGGAGTAGACAACCTTCCATTAGAACTACTGATAGCCTTGGGTGAGCTAGCCAAAACTCTTCCATCTGATGAGCAAGATGTACGAGACACACGAAATACCTTCAGACTTCAAGACTTCAGACATCCGATCCCAAAGAACGCAGGTGCTGACAGGTGTGAAAATTACCGAACCATCAGTTTAATAATGGAAAAACTGGTAGAAGCCGACCTCGGGGAAAATCAGTTCGGATTCTGCCGAAATGCTGGAATACACGAGGCGATACTGACTCTACGACTTATCATAGAAGATAGGCTAAGGAAAGATAGACCTACGTTTCTAGCATTTGTAGACTTACAAAAAGCTTCTGACATTGTTAATTGGAATACACTCTTTCAAATTCGGAAGGTGCATGTGTAAAATACGGGGTGCGAAAGGCTATTTACAATTTGTGCAGAAACCAGACGGCAGTTATGAGTGGAGGCGCCTGAAAGGGAAGCAGTGATCGAGCCTATCGTCGATGTTATTCAATCTGTATGTTGAGCAAGCAGTAAAGGAAACAAAAGAAAAATTAGGAGTAGGAATTAAAATCCATGAAGAACAAATGAAAACTTTGAGTTTTATCGACTACACTGCAGTTCTGTCAGAGACAGCAAAGGACCTGGAAGAGCAGGTGAACGGAATGGACAGTCTCTTGCAAGGAGGATATAAGATGAGCATCAACAAAAGCAAAACGAGGGTAATGGATTGTAGTCGAATTAAATCGGGTGATGCTGAGGAAATTAGATTAAGATACGAACACTTAAAGTAGTAAATGAGTTTTGCTATTTGAGGAGCAAAATAACTGATGATGGTTGAAGCAGAAAGGACAGAATATGTTGACTGGCTATGGCAAGGAAAGCATTTCTGAAGAAGAGAAATTTGTTAACATCGAGTATAGATTTAAGTGTCAGGAAGTCTTTTCCAAAAGTATTGGTATGGAGTGTAGCCATGTACGGAAGTAAAATATGGACGATAAACAATGTAGAGAAGAAGAGAACAGAAGCTCTCGAAATGTGGTGCTACAGAAGAATGCTGGAGGTTAAATGTGTAGATCACGTAACTAAATAGGAAGTTCTGAACAGAATTAGGGAGAAGAAGAATTTGTGGCACAACTTGAGTAGAAGAAGGGATCGGTTGGTAGGACACGTTCTGAGGTATCAAGTGATCAAAAATTTAGTACTGGAGGGAAGCGTGGAGGGTAGAAATCGTAGAAGGAGACCAAGAGGCGTACGCTCGGCACACTCAAGATTTATTTCATCAGCAGCTCCTGAAAGTTCTTTAATATAAATTTTTCATATATTTACGAGCTGTGAGTCACCATCGTCACGAAATATGACGGCATATTAAATGCTAAAGCGAAAATCAATTGAAATATATAGTCAAAACTGATGAAGGCAAAGCTAAGTTATCCTAAACAAAAATAGATCTTCGGAAACTATTCATACGTAAATTACAATAGTAATATTTAAGATGACTGTGTTCGAATACATATGATGGCCGCATTCTTCCCTAGTCGAAGACGCTAAAATAGCGCAGCAGGGCGCACCTCATCCGATTGCTGCTCATGGTGTAAAATATTCCTCACAGCGATTAGGCAGAAAGGAATGGAGATATTGTAACCTACACTTTATTATCAATAGCCGCTAAGGTGGGGACAACGGTAAGACCGTTATCTCACATCTGGTAAAATACTGTACTTGTTCACGTAAACATAACACGTGCGAGGAATCTGTCTCACTTCTTATTCATCTGACAAAGTCCTTTCGTCATTCACACAAATATACATTTGATAGTCTCTCTCTCTCTCTCTCTCTCTCTCTCTCTCTATCTATCTATCTATCTATCTATCTATCTCTGACCTACTACAGCGAGCTGTAACACTATCAGCTGTACTCGCGGAAGCCAGTCTGGTGCAAGTAAGCTCTGACCAGTATTCTTCTTAGAAACCTGACTCAGTCGTGAAAGTGGAGCATCCTACTTTGTCTTAGGTATTCGGTGGCATCTGGAATTTTAATGAATCGTGGTGGTATCCCGAATTGTCACATACCCGGGTAAATATTAATGCAGCTGTAGAGTTACCTATATCTGTCGCGTCCTGTTTTGCCCAAATTTATTCCGACTGTCGATCACTTATTCATGTAAGTTCCATGGATAACAGTTTATTCGCATCTGAATGTGATGATCAAGTCTTTAAAAACGACAGTAATGCCCGTTTCGCTATTTGTAGTCTGCTTTTTACGTTCTCCTTCCTCTGCCGTCTGGTGCCTTGGTAGAAGTATTCGTTAACTTCTTCTACTTCGAGATCACCAGTTGTAATATCAATTTCCCCGCTATTCTCGTTTCTGTTACTTCTCATTAGTTTCATCTTTCTTTCATTTACTCTCAGTTCATGTTCTATACTCATTACACTGTTAATTCCATTCCACATGTCCTGTAGGTCTTATTCAATTTCATGAGGACAGGAGATATGTAATCAGCGAATATTAACATTGACATCCTTTCACTTTGAATTTTAAACTCACTCTTGAACCTTTCTTTCATTTCCATCATTGTTTCGTCGTTGTATAGACTAAACAGCCATCCCTGTGTTACACCCTTTTCGGACTGGGCATTTAGTTCTTGGTCTTCCACTCTTAATGTTCCCTCCTGGTTCCTGTACATATTGTTTATTACTCTTCTTTCTCTATAATCTACCCTTATTTTTCTCAGGATTTCGAACATCTTGCGCTTTCTCCAAATCGAAAAAACCCATAACGTGTTCTTGATTTTTCTTTTGTCGTGCTTACGAGGAGGTGGAATCTTATTGAATAGAGTAGAAGTGTCTTCAGTGATGAGTCCCGCTCAAATTGACTCACGATGAATAGCAAAGACGTGTTTAGACACGTCCCGAACAGCATTTGGATACCAACCTGACCGTCACCCGCCATACGGCCCGATAACCTGGGGTACCATTCCATTTCATACAAGGACCCCTTTGGTTGTCATCAGCGGCACCCTTACAGCACATTCTACGCTCTGTTTTGTTGCCTTCCATGGTAAGCCTCCTGAGTTTACAGTTAAGCAAAATAATGCCCGCCTACACATGGCGAGAGTTACTAGTGTTTGTCTCTGCGCTTGCCAAATCCTACCTTGGCCAGCAAAGTCGCCCGATGTCTTCCCAACTGAGAACGCTTCCCGATGGAATCCCCATCTCGGGATTTTGACTATCTAATGCATCAGTTGGATAGAATCAGGCACGATATCTCTTAGGAGAGCATTCGTATCTGTATCAAATGCCAGGCCGAGATGGACCACCGTGTTACTGATTTGTTCAGTTTGTGAAGGTCTTTCTCTAGAATAAATCTCCTTTCCTGAAATTGTAGTCCTTCGTTTGGCAGTTCATGTACATCGCATGTATCCATTTCTATCCTATTGTCAGGACATGTACATCACTGTCCTACTCGGATTATTCCTTCGTGATAAGTCTCCTTCTATCTTGCAATGTATAGCACTTTACTGAACGTGGGAGCATTATTTTTCTTTACCTATGTAATCCCATTAAATTAATGAAGCTAGACATGAGTAGAACGCACATAATTGTTGCGCTACACTGAACGAACAAACAACAGTGGCGAGTAAAAACTGGAAGTGTGTGTACCTGGGCTCATGAAAGTCTCTCAGTATGGGAGCTGATGAGGCGCGTGATGCTCCAGGGGCACCGTTTGCCGCCGCTCTACAAGCGAGCAGCAGGACAACACAGGGCACTGTGTGCAGCGTGTTGGGCCCAGGCGCACCCCTTTGTGCCGCGGCAATAACGACGCGGAAAGGTCAGCAGGGCTCGCCCGCTACCTATGTGTGTATAGTATGAGGCCCGGAGATCAAAAGCCGGCGGCTAATGAAGAACTATGATTAGCGCCGCCAGCTGACCGCGTAAACACGATGCGGGGCGCTGGCGCCGAGACCGTGCGCGGCCGCTTCACGCGCCTGCGTCTGCCCTGCGCCGGTGGGCCGCTTCATATGCTGATGAGTGTCCCAATAACGCGTTTTCAGCGCGTTGCCTCCCGCATCACTGCGCTTTATGGAAGAAACTGAGGCGTTCTGAAAGCGAAGCACTGCGTGCTACTGGAAGTTAAGCCGACAGTTAATTCACTGCTAAAATACGTGGGAAGCTTTCCCAAACGGCTTTGCAATTACCTGGACCAGCAAGACCTAGGAGAAGGCCAAGCTATGTTGATTGAGGCAGGTTGGGGGGAGAGTTTTTTCCGTTTATTGTGATTTCATTCTCCTGCCCCATATGGGAAGGGGAGGGTTGTCAGCGGCACAATCTGTCGCTCTTCAGCCAAGTGACATGACAACTACAACAAGAATAAAATGTTACATATATAAGGGGATAAAAAAAGGGGAATAGAAAACAGAGTAAGGGGAGAAAATGGAGGTAAAAATACACTGACATGGAGACGCTCATGGGGGGACAATTAAGTCACCTGAAAGTTAAAAAACACAGTTGGCGAGTCTTACAACACAAAGAAGACACTGAATGCCCATGCACAGGTTCAAAGTCGGCACAGTATGAAAAACATTCCAGAACAACACACTTAAAACTCACTTGCAGCACAAACGATGAAGAATAAAACTGTCAGGTGGGACCTGCCGAGGGAGAGAACGGAGAGGATTGACATGGAGGGGAGAGCAAGGGGCAGCAGGGGAGGCGGCGGGATGAAGAGAGTAGGGGCGTCAGCAGGTACACTAAGAGGCAGGAGACTGGTGGGGCAGGAGATGAAGAGGGAAGACAAGGCAGGAGGGAGTGCAGAGACACTGAAAGGGAGCACAAGAGAGGGAGGGGGAGGAGAGGGAGCCTTGAGGAGGATGGTGGTGGTCGTGGTAGTTAATGTTTAACGTCCCGTCAACAACGAGGTCATTAGAGACGGAGCGCAAGCTCGGCTTAGGGAAGGATTGGGAAGGAAATCGGCCGTGCCCTTTCAAAAGAACCATCCCGGCATTTGCCTTAAACTATTTAGGGAAATCACGAAAACCCTAAATCAGGATGGCCGGAGACGGGATTGAACCGTTATACTCCCGAATGCGAGTCCAGTGTGCTAACCACTGCGCCACCTCGCTCGGTCCTGAGGAGGAGGCAGGAAGATGCGGTTAGAGTGGATAGGAAGGGTAGATGTCAGGGTGAAGTTCATCATCCGGGAGGGGTAGATGGTGGAAGTTGCGTTGGGAAAGGAGGCGGAGGGTGTGGAGATGGAGAGAGGGTGGGACACAACGGTAAAAGCGCGGCAACGGGTTGGGGATGGAGAGGAAGGGAGACACCAGGGGGTGAGGGTGTGGCAGGTGTGAACTAAGCGAATAAAATATATATTCTACCGTGACGAATTAAGAGAAGAATGCGAATAAATGTAGAAAACGGGCATTCCTGCATATAATGACCAAAAAGTCTCTTTACACATACAATTGTTTCGTGTACTTACTCCTGGAGGAGCCTAATTCTCGTATGGCAGCGAAATATTGCAGATATGCTAACGCGTTAATGCGGAACCGACTTACACTGGAAAACACACTAGTTCCAGTTGTGGTCACCTGTACACTGTTTTTTATGGCGACATGACATCCACGCTATCATTTGACAAGCTTTAGCGTGAGTAAACAGTATCACTATCGAGAAATGAGACTGTGCTTTGTTTGTGAATCGGTTTTATGTGAACGGTGGCAATGAAAGTGCTGCGTTGAGAGAGTATCGCTGGCTGAATGGTCTGAAGAGGGACCCGACGATGTTAAATCGTTTAAAGAAGATCATAACGAATTACGAAAGCACGGGTGAACTTGGCGTGGCATGTGGAAGAGGAAGGCGTTCTGTATCAATAGAAGTCATTGACGAGTTTGCTGTTGCTGTAATTGACGACGCAGCATGTGACACTTGTCCAGTGTGATGAGGATTGTTTATCCCATGGACTACAGTGTGGTATGTTATGCGATCTGTTTTACATTTGTGCCAGTAAAAGATCCAGACGAGAGAGCACCTGAAACTTCATCATCCGCTGTATCGCTCTGAATTTGCCCATCGGTTTCTGACATGGATCGGAGTTCATTGCCCCTATAGGGTGCCCCTACAGGGTGCAATAAATAAACAGAATTGCTCAATTTGGGGTACTGTTAAGCCACCGCCTGTTGTACACAAAGACCCATTGCACTCGCCGTATGTGACTGTGTAGTGTGGATTCACAAGCATCACCAAGAGCCCTTCTGGTAATCGTGACATCGACACGTTATGGACGTTTTCAAATACAGCATTTGATTCATGCTTTGAAAGAGGGCAACTGTGTGGAGACCACTGTTCTCATGGAAGATGGGGCAATACTTCATGTCGCTCGCCCAGTGAAAGATTGGCTTAATGCATCTTACCACGCCCCTATTATCTCCAGAGGTTTTCTAGATGCATGGCTTGCTAGATCACCTGATGTGAATCCATGTGACTTTTGGCTCCGGGATATCTAAAATGACATCTTTAACAGGGACAACTTTGACCTCTACCTGACCTGAAGGCGAGTATACAGCAACACGTTGCTGAGATTCCATTGGACTTGTTGCAAGTACAGGGCTATTACAAATGATTGAAGCGATTTCATAAATTCACTGTAGCTCCATTCATTGACATATTGTCATGACACACTACAGATACGTAGAAAAACTCATGAAGTTTTGTTCGGCTGAAGCCGCACTTCAGGTTTCTGCCGCCAGAGCGCTCGAGAGCCCAGTGAGACAAATTGGCGACAGGAGCCGAGAAAGCGTATGTCGTGCTTGAAATGCACTCACATCAGTCAGTCATAACAGTGCAACGACACTTCAGGACGAAGTTCAACAAAGATCCACCAACTGCTAACTCCATTCGGCGATGGTATGCGCAGTTTAAAGCTTCTGTATGCCTCTGTAAGGGGAAATCAACGGGTCGGCCTGCAGTGAGCGAAGAAACGGTTGAACGCGTGCGGGAAAGTTTAACGCGTAACCCCCGGAAGTCGACGAATAAAGCAAGCAGGGAGCTAAACGTACCACAGCCGACAGTTTGGAAAATCTTACGGAAAAGGCATTTCTTAAACAGGAGATTGGAAAACCGATGGATCGGTCGTGGTGGAGATCATGATCAGCAATTCATGTCATGGCCTCCACGCTCTCCTGACTTAACCCCATGCGATTTCTTTCTGTGGGGTTAACTGAAAGATTCAGTGTTTAAACCTCCTCTACCAAGAAACGTGCCAGAACTGCGAGCTCGGATCAACGATGCTTTCGAACTCATTGATGGGGACATGCTGCGCCGAGTGTGGGAGGAACTTGATTATCGTCTTGATGTCTGCCGAATCACTAAAGGGGCACATATCGAACATTTGTGAATGCCTAAAAAAACTTTTTGAGTTTTTGTATGTGTGTGCAAAGCATTGTGAAAATATCTCGAATAATAAAGTTATTGTAGAGCTGTGAAATCGCTTCAATCATTTGTAATAACCCTGTAACTGTTGATCACGTCGATTTTCGGATGCCTCATTTCCGGTGCTCATATTGAACAAATTTTGTAAATGGCACTAAATAATAAAAACGACATTATACGTTTGTGACTTGTTTTGACCTTTTCTGTCAACGTCCCGTTCTCAACCCATTACATATAGAAACTGTTCCAACATAACCACAAACGCCGGAATGAAGAGACGGCACACAAGGGCAGAAAAGACTGAAGAAAGGGCGGCCAATAGTGCGCGGAATTGGACCACGCCGCACCAGGTGCGCCCCCTGCAGCAAGCGAATGTATCTGCGGCTCCTGTTAGGCTTAGCCGCTTAGATTGGTCCGAGTCTGCAAAGTGTTTAGTGTTTCGCTATCAGACAATATTGTTTTCATGTTGCCTCTCGCTAGCGACATTTTTCATAGTCAATTTCCTTTTTTGAAATAAAACTACTAATGCTATTTAAACAACGGATACCCAGGATGGAATGTAACAAAACCAGAGAAGGAAAACTGTTACTCACCATATAGCAGAGATGCTGAATCATAATATGAGCAACAAAAAGATTCACACAATTATAACTTTCGGCCATTAAGGCCTTTGTCAGCAGTAGACACACACACACACTCACACACACACGCACGCACGCAAACGCAACTTGCACACTGCAGTCTCAGAGAACTGAAACCACACTGCAAGCAACAGCACTAGTGTATGATGGGCGCGGCGACTGGGTGGGGGTAAGGAGGAGGCTGGGGCAGGGAGGGGGAGGGATAGTGTGGTGGGAGTGGCGGACAGTGAAATGTTGCAGTTTAGACCGAGGGCTAGAGAGAAGAGGGGGGAGGGAGTAAGTAGCAGAAAGGAGAGAAATAAAAGGAAATTAAAAGACTGTGTGTGGCAGTGAAATGATGGCTGCGTAGTGCTGGAATGGGAACAGGGAGGGAGCTGGATGGGTGAGGACAGTGACTAATGAAGGTTGAGGCCAGGAGAGTTACTGGAACGTAGGATGTATTGCAGGGAAAGTTCCCACCTGCTCAGTTCAGAAATGCTGGTGTTGGTTAGAAGGATCCATATGGCACAGGCTCTGAAACAGTCATTGATGAGGGATATCATGTTTCGTAGCGTGTTCAGCAACAGGGTGGTCCACTTGTTTTTGGCCGCAGTTTGTTGGTGGCCGTTGATCTGACAGACAGCTTGTTGGTTGTCATGCCTACATAGAATGCAGCAGTGGTTGCAGCTCAGCTTGTAAATCACTCTGAAACCAGTCATGTGATTCACACGCTAAGCTGCAACCACTGTGCTGCATTGTTAAGGCATTGGACGACGTACGGTATCTGGCTGTAACATATTTTATGATACATTTTTGGCTCCGAAAACCAAAAACTATATAAGAAACCGTGAGGTATAAAGCGTAAAATCCCTGGGAGTTGTGCATCACGACAGTATAGCCGCTGGTTGATGAAATGTCAAAGGACGCCCCAGGATAAAGAAAGAACTAAACTCGCATGGAAAGGTGCAGGCCATTTATCACAAGTCATTTGTTACTTCACAAGAGTTCAACAACATTTCATTACATAGATAAATCTTATAACTCAGGTGCCTGGCAGAAAACATGTTTCTTCTGAATTATCTTTTTCCATCTTACCACCATAAATACAGAGCATTTTTCAAACATACACTAATAATGGAAACTCTTCCATTCAGATTTACAGGTAATCAGAACACAAAAAGGTTATATATGAAAATACCTTTTTCTAATAACTCTGGCCAAAGTTGAATCACGTAATTCTGAAAATATATTTGCCCAATGAGGGATGGCCCTTTCGCACATTTAAGATACTGATGTGGAGAAATAATGAAATACTATTTGACAAATTGAGCATTATATCAACATTAAAAGTATTACGTTTAAAACCAAACTGCAGGCAGAGAAACCATGGAAGCGGCAGGTAAAGCTGATCAGATCTGAATAAGATGGTTTAGAATAATGGGTACTACTGTGTATTTTAACGTCCATTTGCTACGAGACAGAAACTTATAACAGATGCTAACAAATGGTTGAAATGGCTCTGAGCACTATGGGACTCAACGTCTGAGGTCATTAGTCCCCTATAACTTAGAACTAGTTAAACCTAACTAACCTAAGGACACCACACACATCCATGCCCGAGGCAGGATTCGAACCTGCGACCGTAGCGGTCTCGCGGTTCCAGACTGCAGCGCCGAGAACCGCACGGCCACTTCGGCCGGCAACAGATGCTATAGCAAGTCAGTAGGACATCAGAGGCAGAGCTCTTCGTGTTCCTGCTGGTAATGAGCCAAGTACACCATTCGTTTGTTACATATTTTTACAAGCTTCAAACAGGAGTGACTGCAGTAATGGATAGAAACTGTGATTGCTGTGTACAGATGCTATCTGAGCTGCTGACCCTTCGCTCACAGCTCCAAGCTGTGTTGGCTTCTGTCACACAGCTTGAGGTGGCTGCCAAGGGGCATCACTGTGGGGGAGCGGATGCGGCGATGAGAGGGACATCGAGCACATCCCACGTGCCCACGATTGCTCCACTGCTGGGGTGCCCCGGGTACTGCATGCACCGAGGTTGACCCCTCACCCATGGTCGAGTTGGTTATCATTCCAAAGTCTGACAGGCAGCGAAAAACGTACCGAGAGGCCGATCGTAGGCCTCCCCAGTTCGTTTGACGAACTAGTTTCGGGCGATATCTGTGGCTGACGATGTCTCTAAGCCAGTCATCCACCCTGTTTCAGAGGAAGCTTTTCAGCCCGCAAGGTCTGGGCGTTCACAGAGGATGGGTTTGCTGGTAGTTGGGAGATCCAACATTATGTGCATAATGGGCTCCCTTAGGAACAGGATGGCCGGAGACGGGATTGAACCGTTATCCTCCCGAATGCGAGTCCAGTGTGCTAACCACTGCGCCACCTCGCTCGGTCCTGAGGAGGAGGCAGGAAGATGCGGTTAGAGTGGGTAGGAAGGGTAGATGTCAGGGTGAAGTTCATCATCCGGGAGGGGTAGATGGTGGAAGTTGCGTTGGGAAAGGAGGCGGAGGGTGTGGAGATGGAGAGAGGGTGGGACACAACGGTAAAGGCGCGGCAACGGGTTGGGGATGGAGAGGAAGGGAGACACCAGGGGGTGAGGGTGTGGCAGGTGTGAACTAAGCGAATAAAATATATATTCTACCGTGACGAATTAAGAGAAGAATGCGAATAAATGTAGAAAACGGGCATTCCTGCATATAATGACCAAAAAGTCTCTTTACACATACAATTGTTTCGTGTACTTACTCCTGGAGGAGCCTAATTCTCGTATGGCAGCGAAATATTGCAGATATGCTAACGCGTTAATGCGGAACCGACTTACACTGGAAAACACACTAGTTCCAGTTGTGGTCACCTGTACACTGTTTTTTATGGCGACATGACATCCACGCTATCATTTGACAAGCTTTAGCGTGAGTAAACAGTATCACTATCGAGAAATGAGACTGTGCTTTGTTTGTGAATCGGTTTTATGTGAACGGTGGCAATGAAAGTGCTGCGTTGAGAGAGTATCGCTGGCTGAATGGTCTGACGAGGGACCCGACGATGTTAAATCGTTTAAAGAAGATCATAACGAATTACGAAAGCACGGGTGAACTTGGCGTGGCATGTGGAAGAGGAAGGCGTTCTGTATCAATAGAAGTCATTGACGAGTTTGCTGTTGCTGTAATTGACGACGCAGCATGTGACACTTGTCCAGTGTGATGAGGATTGTTTATCCCATGGACTACAGTGTGGTATGTTATGCGATCTGTTTTACATTTGTGCCAGTAAAAGATCCAGACGAGAGAGCACCTGAAACTTCATCATCCGCTGTATCGCTCTGAATTTGCCCATCGGTTTCTGACATGGATCGGAGTTCATTGCCCCTATAGGGTGCCCCTACGGGGTGCAATAAATAAACAGAATTGCTCAATTTGGGGTACTGTTAAGCCACCGCCTGTTGTACACAAAGACCCATTGCACTCGCCGTATGTGACTGTGTAGTGTGGATTCACAAGCATCACCAAGAGCCCTTCTGGTAATCGTGACATCGACACGTTATGGACGTTTTCAAATACAGCATTTGATTCATGCTTTGAAAGAGGGCAACTGTGTGGAGACCACTGTTCTCATGGAAGATGGGGCAATACTTCATGTCGCTCGCCCAGTGAAAGATTGGCTTAATGCATCTTACCACGCCCCTATTATCTCCAGAGGTTTTCTAGATGCATGGCTTGCTAGATCACCTGATGTGAATCCATGTGACTTTTGGCTCCGGGATATCTAAAATGACATCTTTAACAGGGACAACTTTGACCTCTACCTGACCTGAAGGCGAGTATACAGCAACACGTTGCTGAGATTCCATTGGACTTGTTGCAAGTACAGGGCTATTACAAATGATTGAAGCGATTTCATAAATTCACTGTAGCTCCATTCATTGACATATTGTCATGACACACTACAGATACGTAGAAAAACTCATGAAGTTTTGTTCGGCTGAAGCCGCACTTCAGGTTTCTGCCGCCAGAGCGCTCGAGAGCCCAGTAAGACAAATTGGCGACAGGAGCCGAGAAAGCGTATGTCGTGCTTGAAATGCACTCACATCAGTCAGTCATAACAGTGCAACGACACTTCAGGACGAAGTTCAACAAAGATCCACCAACTGCTAACTCCATTCGGCGATGGTATGCGCAGTTTAAAGCTTCTGTATGCCTCTGTAAGGGGAAATCAACGGGTCGGCCTGCAGTGAGCGAAGAAACGGTTGAACGCGTGCGGGAAAGTTTAACGCGTAACCCCCGGAAGTCGACGAATAAAGCAAGCAGGGAGCTAAACGTACCACAGCCGACAGTTTGGAAAATCTTACGGAAAAGGCATTTCTTAAACAGGAGATTGGAAAACCGATGGATCGGTCGTGGTGGAGATCATGATCAGCAATTCATGTCATGGCCTCCACGCTCTCCTGACTTAACCCCATGCGATTTCTTTCTGTGGGGTTAACTGAAAGATTCAGTGTTTAAACCTCCTCTACCAAGAAACGTGCTAGAACTGCGAGCTCGGATCAACGATGCTTTCGAACTCATTGATGGGGACATGCTGCGCCGAGTGTGGGAGGAACTTGATTATCGTCTTGATGTCTGCCGAATCACTAAAGGGGCACATATCGAACATTTGTGAATGCCTAAAAAAACTTTTTGAGTTTTTGTATGTGTGTGCAAAGCATTGTGAAAATATCTCGAATAATAAAGTTATTGTAGAGCTGTGAAATCGCTTCAATCATTTGTAATAACCCTGTAACTGTTGATCACGTCGATTTTCGGATGCCTCATTTCCGGTGCTCATATTGAACAAATTTTGTAAATGGCACTAAATAATAAAAACGACATTATACGTTTGTGACTTGTTTTGACCTTTTCTGTCAACGTCCCGTTCTCAACCCATTACATATAGAAACTGTTCCAACATAACCACAAACGCCGGAATGAAGAGACGGCACACAAGGGCAGAAAAGACTGAAGAAAGGGCGGCCAATAGTGCGCGGAATTGGACCACGCCGCACCAGGTGCGCCCCCTGCAGCAAGCGAATGTATCTGCGGCTCCTGTTAGGCTTAGCCGCTTAGATTGGCCCGAGTCTGCAAAGTGTTTAGTGTTTCGCTATCAGACAATATTGTTTTCATGTTGCCTCTCGCTAGCGACATTTTTCATAGTCAATTTCCTTTTTTGAAATAAAACTACTAATGCTATTTAAACAACGGATACCCAGGATGGAATGTAACAAAACCAGAGAAGGAAAACTGTTACTCACCATATAGCAGAGATGCTGAATCATAATATGAGCAACAAAAAGATTCACACAATTATAACTTTCGGCCATTAAGGCCTTTGTCAGCAGTAGACACACACACACACTCACACACACACGCACGCACGCAAACGCAACTTGCACACTGCAGTCTCAGAGAACTGAAACCACACTGCAAGCAACAGCACTAGTGTATGATGGGCGCGGCGACTGGGTGGGGGTAAGGAGGAGGCTGGGGCAGGGAGGGGGAGGGATAGTGTGGTGGGAGTGGCGGACAGTGAAATGTTGCAGTTTAGACCGAGGGCTAGAGAGAAGAGGGGGGAGGGAGTAAGTAGCAGAAAGGAGAGAAATAAAAGGAAATTAAAAGACTGTGTGTGGCAGTGAAATGATGGCTGCGTAGTGCTGGAATGGGAACAGGGAGGGAGCTGGATGGGTGAGGACAGTGACTAATGAAGGTTGAGGCCAGGAGAGTTACTGGAACGTAGGATGTATTGCAGGGAAAGTTCCCACCTGCTCAGTTCAGAAATGCTGGTGTTGGTTAGAAGGATCCATATGGCACAGGCTCTGAAACAGTCATTGATGAGGGATATCATGTTTCGTAGCGTGTTCAGCAACAGGGTGGTCCACTTGTTTTTGGCCGCAGTTTGTTGGTGGCCGTTGATCTGACAGACAGCTTGTTGGTTGTCATGCCTACATAGAATGCAGCAGTGGTTGCAGCTCAGCTTGTAAATCACTCTGAAACCAGTCATGTGATTCACACGCTAAGCTGCAACCACTGTGCTGCATTGTTAAGGCATTGGACGACATACGGTATCTGGCTGTAACATATTTTATGATACATTTTTGGCTCCGAAAACCAAAAACTATATAAGAAACCGTGAGGTATAAAGCGTAAAATCCCTGGGAGTTGTGCATCACGACAGTATAGCCGCTGGTTGATGAAATGTCAAAGGACGCCCCAGGATAAAGAAAGGACTAAACTCGCATGGAAAGGTGCAGGCCATTTATCACAAGTCATTTGTTACTTCACAAGAGTTCAACAACATTTCATTACATAGATAAATCTTATAACTCAGGTGCCTGGCAGAAAACATGTTTCTTCTGAATTCTCTTTTTCCATCTTACCACCATAAATACAGAGCATTTTTCAAACATACACTAATAATGGAAACTCTTCCATTCAGATTTACAGGTAATCAGAACACAAAAAGGTTATATATGAAAATACCTTTTTCTAATAACTCTGGCCAAAGTTGAATCACGTAATTCTGAAAATATATTTGCCCAATGAGGGATGGCCCTTTCGCACATTTAAGATACTGATGTGGAGAAATAATGAAATACTATTTGACAAATTGAGCATTATATCAACATTAAAAGTATTACGTTTAAAACCAAACTGCAGGCAGAGAAACCATGGAAGCGGCAGGTAAAGCTGATCAGATCTGAATAAGATGGTTTAGAATAATGGGTACTACTGTGTATTTTAACGTCCATTTGCTACGAGACAGAAACTTATAACAGATGCTAACAAATGGTTGAAATGGCTCTGAGCACTATGGGACTCAACGTCTGAGGTCATTAGTCCCCTATAACTTAGAACTAGTTAAACCTAACTAACCTAAGGACACCACACACATCCATGCCCGAGGCAGGATTCGAACCTGCGACCGTAGCGGTCTCGCGGTTCCAGACTGCAGCGCCGAGAACCGCACGGCCACTTCGGCCGGCAACAGATGCTATAGCAAGTCAGTAGGACATCAGAGGCAGAGCTCTTCGTGTTCCTGCTGGTAATGAGCCAAGTACACCATTCGTTTGTTACATATTTTTACAAGCTTCAAACAGGAGTGACTGCAGTAATGGATAGAAACTGTGATTGCTGTGTACAGATGCTATCTGAGCTGCTGACCCTTCGTTCACAGCTCCAAGCTGTGTTGGCTTCTGTCACACAGCTTGAGGTGGCTGCCAAGGGGCATCACTGTGGGGGAGCGGATGCGGCGATGAGAGGGACATCGAGCACATCCCACGTGCCCACGATTGCTCCACTGCTGGGGTGCCCCGGGTACTGCATGCACCGAGGTTGACCCCTCACCCATGGTCGAGTTGGTTATCATTCCAAAGTCTGACAGGCAGCGAAAAACGTACCGAGAGGCCGATCGTAGGCCTCCCCAGTTCGTTTGACGAACTAGTTTCGGGCGATATCTGTGGCTGACGATGTCTCTAAGCCAGTCATCCACCCTGTTTCAGAGGAAGCTTTTCAGCCCGCAAGGTCTGGGCGTTCACAGAGGATGGGTTTGCTGGTAGTTGGGAGATCCAACATTATGTGCATAATGGGCTCCCTTAGGAACAGGGCAGCCGAGGAGGGGAAGGAAGTCAGTGTGCACACCGTGTGCATACGGGGGGGGGGGGGGAGTCATATTGAATGTGGAAAGGGCGCTTCCAGATGCCATGAAGAACGCAGGGTGCAGCCAACTGCAGGTGGTGACTCATGTCGGTACCAATGACGTGTATCGCTTTGGATCGGAGCAGATTCTCTCTGGTTTTAGGCGGCTAGCGGAAATGGTAAAGACTCCCAGCCTTGCTTCCGATATTAAGGTAGGGCTCACCATTTGTTGCATCGTCGATAGAACCGACTGAGTTTCTATGGTGCAAAGCCGTGTGGAGGGTCTGAATTTGAGGCTCAGGCAGTCTGTAACTGTATAGGCTGCAGATTCCGTGACTTGCGGTGCATCGGGTGCTGGGTTTCTTTGTTCCGCTTAATAGGTCAGGAGCCCACTACACAGAGGAGGTGGCTACAGGGGTATCGGGGGCTGTGTGGAGGGGACTGGGTGGCTTTTTGGGTTAGAGGGTCTCAGGAAACCACAGAAAGAGCGTCCGTCTAAAAGGATGCAGGTAAAACATAGTAAGGTAGTTGTAGTAACGATCGTTATTGTAGTTGTAAATTGTCGTAGCTGTGTTGGGAAAGAACCAGAACTTCAAGCCCTAATAGAAAGCACTGAAGCTCAAGTAGTTATAGGTACAGAAAGCTGGCTAAAGCCCAAAATATGTTCAGTCCAAATTTTTTCAAACAATCTAACAATGTTCAGGAAGGATAGGTTAAACACAATTCGTGGTGGAGTATTTATTGCTATCAGAAGTAGTTTGCCTTGTAATGAAATTGAAGTAGATAGTTCCTGCGAAGTAGCATGGGTAGCGGTTATACCTGACAATCGGACTAAGCTATTAATTGGGTCGTTTTACCGACCACCGACTCAGAATATATTGTTGCTGAGCGCTAGCCATACGATTAAATTAACTAAAATCACCAGTTTTCTCGTTTTCTCATCCGATTGCGACAACATTCTGTTGGCACCAACCTTCATAGGGAGAAATGAGCATCACGATAAAATAAGAGAAATCAAGGCTCGCACAGAAAAATTTAAGTGCTCGTTTTTCCCGGGCGCCGTTCGAGAGTGGAACGTTAGAGAGACAGCTTGAAGGTGGTTCAATGAACCCTCTGCCAGGCACTTAATTATGAATAGCAGAGTAATGACGTACATGCAGGTGTGAGGACGTAACGTCTCAGAGGCTACGGTGAGATGGGATGCGGCGCGCTGCCCGTGCGCAGGTACACAGCCGACGTGGACAGGCCACGTCCGATGGACCGGCGGGTAACAAGTAACACCCCGGAGCACCACCTCCAGACGCTACGAACAGTGAGGGCGGGAGCAAACAAGAAAACATATAATTCATGCATAATAGTGATAGAACATATGAAAATGCTCTCACAAGGGAACCTCCCCATCGCACACCCCTCAGATTTAGTTATAAGTTAGCACAGTTGATAGGTCTTGAAAATCTGAACACAGATCAATCGAGGAAACAGGAAGAAGTTGTGTGGAACTAGGAAAAAAATAAACAAAATATACAAACTGAGTAGTCCATGTGCAAGATAGGCAACATCAAGGAGAGTGTTAGCTTAGGAGCGCCGTGCTTAGCGTGAGCAGCTGCTACGGAATATCAGACCAGCTGTGTGGCTGGATTGAAGAGTTTTTAGCAAACAGAACACAGCATGTTGTTATCAATGGAGAAACGTCTACAGACGTTCAAGTAACCTCTGGCGTGCCACAGGGGAGTGTTATGGGACCATTGCTTTTCACAGTATATATAAATGACCTAGTAGATAGTGTCGGAAGTTCCATGCGGCTTTTCGCGGATGATGCTGTAGTCTACATAGAAGTTGCAGCATTAGAAAATTGCAGCGAAATTCAGGAAGATCTGCAGCGAATAGGCGCTTGGTGTAGGCAGTGGCAACTGACCCTTAACACAGACAAATGTAATGTATTGCGAATACATAGAAAGAAGGATCCCTTATTGTATGATTATATGTTAGCGGAACAAACATTGGTAGAAGTTACTTCTGTAAAATATCTGGGAGTATGCGTGCGGAACGATTTGAAGTGGAATGATCATATAAAATTAATTCTTGGTAAGGCGGGTACCAGGTTGAAATTCATTGGGAAAGTCCTTAGAAAATGTAGTCCATCAACAAAGGAGGTGGCTTACAAAACACTCGTTCGACCTATACTTGAGTATTGCTCATCAGTGTGAGATCCGTACCAGATCGGGTTGACGGAAGAGATAGAGACGATCCAAAGAAGAGCGGCGCGTTTCGTCACAGGGTTATTTGGTAACCGTGATAGCGTTACGGAGATGTTTAGCAAACTCAAGTGGCAGACTCTGCAAGAGTGGCGCTCTGCATCGCGGTGTAGCTTGCTGTCCAGGTTTCGAGAGGGTGCGTTTCTGGATGAGGTATCGAATATATTGCTTCCCCCTACTTATACCTCCCGAGGAGATCACGAATGTAAAATTAGAGAGATTCGAGCGCGCACGGAGGCTTTCAGACAGTCGTTCTTCCCGCGAACCATACGCGACTGGAACCGGAAAGGGAGGTAATGACAGTGGCACGTAAAGTGCCCTCCGCCACACACCGTTGGGTGGCTTGACTAGTATAAATGTAGATGTAGATGTATAAATGATAAATAACGAATACAGATCTATATTTAATTTTATCCACATTTTGCAGCTGTTATTAAACATTATTTGTGAATAACAAAATGTTATTCGAAAGCTTCTCACTTGCACAAATAACAAAATTTACTCGTCATCTGTGAATAAAAATGATTAAGAATAACAGAAATACAATGCCATTTACAGCTCCAATTCTTTGTCATTTATTAAATGAATGTATGCTTTCTTTCTTTTAAATTAGTTTTCAGAACAGTTCTTATTTTTCTAAAATATCATCATAAACTATATTTTATTTTCGAATATTTGATGTGACACTACAGAAAACATGTTTTACACATGCAAAGAAGATACCAGTGTGTTATGAGTCCTGAACTCGTCTTTATCTCAACACATAATCTCCGTCAGTAAAATTTGAAAACTCCTCAATTCTGTTGTAGTTTTAGGTAAATAATTCGTTGTGGTTCCACGTTAGGTTCATTTCACAAATTACATTCCAAATAAAACCTTTTTACCTCAAAACATCATAGTTTATCTATTCCATAACTGTCGTTTGTTGTAAGGTTCCCTTAGTCATGAGCAGCAATACAGGTAACTACTTGTTTTTAAATCGTGGAAAAGGCTTTGCTGCATTAATTATAGTTGGTATAGAAAGACGTCTTCCAATCGTCTCTTGACATTTACACGATAAAAAAGTTGCCAGTGCACTGCTATATTATGTACTCTTTTATATACTAAAACACAGTGTCTCTTCTGTAATTCTTCAACATCGAAGCTCAATGCACAGATGCATGTCGGATCGGAAAACTGTTCCACAATCTAGAGGCAAGCTAACTCAGAGTTAATCCTACGACACTTTTGGATGACATTGTACGAGCAGCAGCATTCCATAAAAGTATTAGGAAACTTTCGATTAAAAGTATGGTGATCTTAGTTTTAACAACCACTGAGTTCTTGCATGCTTTACTCACTTTGTAATTAATTGCATAATTAAATCAAGTAGACATGTGTATCTAATAATGCTGTCAGTCCGAGGAAGATGTTGAAGATCAAAGGTTTTTATCAGCTACATTGTCATCGTTGGCTGCTTACTTTGAGTACTTGTGTATGTTACCAGGGGGAGAAGTATTGGCAGGTGCTGAGACAGTTGAGTGGTTCCATGTCGGCGATGTAACTGCTCAGGCCTTTTGCTTCTAAGTATTTTTATTTTTCATTTGTTACACTGTAAATCAAGTAAAGATGTGCTCATCTCGAAGACTGATGTGAACACTGCAATGCATAATGGTGTGTCCTTGACTTTATCTCACCTATGAACAGTATTATACAGCTAATGAGGGACCTACATTTCAACATGTACTGCAAAATACAGAGCAAATTCAACTTGGCATTACTGGCAGTATTATAGGTGAAAAAAATTTAAGTAACAAAGAAAATCATAGGACAAAACTTTATTTTCATAGTCTGGAACTTAACCCACTGAGCCACAAAGTCCCACCCTTCCACAAGTCGTTTGTAAGTTATTTACCAGACAGAAACTGCACTGACCAAAGGGAACAAATACTAGTCATAGAATTCTGTTCAAAAAGTAACCAAAGGGAGTGGAGTGGCATTGTATGCTATTCAGTAATTAAGTTCCAAAAGTTTATTGGTGAATCACTTTGTATGAATGATCTACTTGTTCGGATAATTATCGAGACAGAATCATGATAGAAGGTTGTATACATGGAAGAAGCCTGGAGATAGTGGAAGGTTTCAGATAGATTATATAATAGTAGGACAGAGATTTAGGAACCAGGTTTTAAATAGTAAGACATTTCCAGGGTCAGATGTGGACTCTGATCACAATGTATTTGTTATAAACTGTAGATTAAAACTGAAGAAACTGCAAAAAGGTGGGAATTTAAGGAGATGGGACCTGGATAAACTGACAGAACCAGTGGTTGTAGAGAGTTTCAGGTAGAGCATTAGGGAACGATTGACAATAATGGGGGAAAGAAATACAGTAGAAGAAGAATGGGTAGCTTTGAGAGATGAAATAGGGAAGGCAGCAGAAGATCAAGTTGGTAAAAAGACGAGGGCGAGCAGAAATCCTTGGTTAACAGAAGAAATATTGAATTTAATTGATGAAAGGACGAAATATAAAAATGCAGTAAACGGAGCAGGCAAAAAGGAACACAAACGTCTCAAAAATGAGATCGATAGGATGTGCAAAATGGCTAAGCAGGGATGGCTAGAGGACAAATGTAAGGATGTAGAGGCTTACATCACTAGGGCCAAGATACATACAGCCTATAGGAAAATTAAAGAGACCTTTAGAGAAAAGAGAACCACTTGCATGAGTATCAAGAGCTCAGATGGAAACCCAGTTCTAAGCAAAGAAGGGAAAGCAGAAAGGTGGAAGGAGTATATAGAGGGTCTATACGGGGGCGATGTACTTGAGGACAATATTATGGAGATGGAAGGGGATGTAGATGAAGATGAAATGGGAGATATGATACTGCGTGAAGAGTTTGACAGAGCAATGAAAGACCTAAGTCGAAACAAGGCCCCTGGAGTAGACAACATTCCATTAGAACTACTGACAGCCTTGTGAGAGCCCGTCCTGACAAAACTCTGCCATCTGGTGAACGAGATGTATGAGACAGGCGAAATTCCCTCAGACTTCAAGAAGAATATAATAATTCAAATCCCAAAGAAAGCAGGTGTTAAAAGATGTGAAAATTACCGAACTATCAGTTTAGTAAGTCACCGCTGCAAAATACTAACACGAATTCTTTACAGACGAATGGAAAAACTGGTAGAAGCCGACCTCGGGGAAGATCAGTTAGGATTCCGTAGAAATGTTGGAACACGTGAGGCAATACTGACCCTACCACTTATCTTACAAGAAAGATTAAGGAAAGGTAAACCTACGTTTCTAGCATTTGTAGACTTAGCGAAAGCTTTCGACAATATTGACTGGAATACTCTCTTTCACATTCTGAAGGTGGCAGGGATAAAAAACAGGGAGCGAAGGGCTATTTACAATTTGTACAGAAACTAGATGGCAGTTATAAGATTCGAGGGACATGAAAGGGAAGCGGTGGATGGGTGAGGAGTGAGACAGGGTTGTAGCCGATCCCAGATGTTATTCAATCTGTACATTGAGCAAGCAGTAAAGGAAACAAAAGACAAATTCGGAGTAGGAATTAAAATCCATGGAGAAGAAATAAAAACTGAGGTTTGCCGATAACATTGTAATTCTAACAGAGACAGCAAAGGACTTGGAAGAGCAGCTGAACGGAATGGACAGTGTCTTGAAAGGAGGATATAAGATGAACATCAACAAAAGAAAACGAGGATATTGGAATGTAGTCGAATTAAGTCGGGTGATGCTGGGGGAATTAGATTAGGCAATGAGACGCTTAAAGTAGTAAATGAGTTTTGCTATTTGGGGAGAAAAATAACTGATGATGGTCCAAGTAGAGAGGATTTAAAATGTAGACTGGCAATGGGAAGAAAAGCGTTTCTGAAGAAGAGAATTTTGTTAACATGGAGTATAGATTTTAGTGTCCGGAAGTCGTTTCTGTAAGTATTTGTATGGAGAGTAGCTATGTATGGAAGTGAAACATGGACGATAAATAGTTTAGACAAGAAGGGAATAGAAGCTTTCGAAATGTGGTGCTACAGAAGAATGCTGAAGGTTAGGTGGGTAGATCACATAACTAATGAGGAGGTATTGGCTCTGAGCACTATGGGACTCAACTGCTGAGGTCATTAGTCCCCTAGAACTTAGAACTAGTTAAACCTAACTAACCTATGGACATCACAAACATCCATGCCCGAGGCAGGATTCGAACTTGCGACCGTAGCGGTCTTGCGGTTCCAGACTGCAGCGCCTTTAACCGCACGGCCACTTCGGCCGGCTGAGGAGGTATTGAATAGAATTGGGGAGAAGAGAAATTTACAGCACAACTTGACTAGAAGAAGGGATTGGTTGGTAGGACATATTCTGAGGCATCAAGGGATTACCAATTTAGTAATGGAGGGCAGCGTGGTGGGTATAAATCGTAGAGGGAGACCAAGAGATGAATACACTATATAGATTCTTAAGGATGTAGGTTGCAGTAAGTACTGGGAGATGAAGAAGCTTGCATAGGATAGAGTAGCATGGAGAGCTGCTTCAGACCAGTCGCTGGACTGCAGACCACAACAACAACAATGCATATTTGTGCTTATCACTACACCTTATGCTTACTTTCTCTTTCTGTTCATTGCAGTTCATATTATCAAATGTAATGAGTCCAATAAACTCATTTGCTCAATTTACTCACGAAACTCTGTGGTGGTAATTGGATTGAAGTTCTTCATCAATTGGAAACAAAGTTGGCAATTGTAGTCTGTTGTCACACTCCTCAACATATATATTTTTAATTAGTTGCGTCCAAAATATGTCTAAAAGTCAGTGCAGTTTCAGTAGCGGACTGAAAGCGAGGATTGTTTCATCAGCTGTTCTTCAGGCAAATCTATTGTTCCGCAGCAAAAGCAGTGACTTTCAATAGCGTTCAATGTTTGATGGTTACTTTAACTTTCGTTATACATGACCATACTCAGCTGTCTCAGCTGTAGTGATAACGCGTGGTGAATCTCAGGTATACAACACACACTTTCTTAACAGAAAGCATGGGCTGAAAAGAAATTCCAATTCTCAACGCATTCCAAAGCCTGCCTGGCTCATTACCACTATTGTGACAAAGCTGTGCAGAGTCTATGTTTCCTTAGCGGGATGGCCAGCACTCAGTGAGTGAACGCTGCGTGATTTCGAGTGGGTGAACTGCGAGCCGCGTGCTTCAGCATGCATGTGCATATTGAGTGACGTAGGCGAACGCTACTCATGCGGATTCACACGCAGATGCAGTGCTCTACTCCCTACACTAGTTAAAGCGCACTCCCTTCTCGCTGGATTCATTATCCATTCTGTTTTATTTTCTTCATCTTTGGTCTTTGGTGATTCAAATATGCTGTTCACTTACTTGTTTTTACCTGAAGAAGTATTTTAAGAACAAATTACGTACTAAATCCTTGGTGACGCTTTATCGATAGTTTTGTCATGGCTATCGAGAGTTTACTGTCTGATTATGGAATCCAGTGGAGACTGCGACCTTCTACGACCAAAGTCTATGGAAACACCAACTGCTGTTACCGTATCGTCAGTAACTAGATGATCTCAGCTACTACCTCCTTTGTCACACTTCACAGTTCACGGATGTTCTGCAAATGTTAGTAAAAAATCACATCGTCTCTGCTGCTGCAATACATGGTTGCTTTATACGTAAGGTTTGTCCAGTGAAATCTTACACAGTGACTCTGCCAGCCGGTGACGCATCAGTCCTATCAGCTCTGTAGCTGGTTTTGGCTCGTAACAAGTAATCTTTCGAAACGACATACCAAGCAGACATTTGTTCCTTGAACAGTCTACTAAGTATCAGAAAATTTTATCCCAAAAATCTTAATAGCAATTCTCTTAATGATATTGAGAGAAAGCTCAGTTACGCTGTATAGTCCGAGCATGCAGTACTCATGGAATAATTCATAGTTTATTATTGTATGTATTGCAGCTGCATCCACTTCAATGAGTATAGTAATAAAAGCGCTTTTGGTTATACCTTCCAGCACACAACAAATAACTAAAAACGACTAAAGCGTTCTGCTCGTAGTAATTTTAATTATTTCCACATTTTTAATTTCGCCGTATTGCATTTTTACGCTGTGTGGAACTCATCGCGTAATTAGTTAATTAATATACTAATTGGTGGGAATCAGCTGGCGTTGTATTTAAGTGACAAAACGCTCCAAAACGTCGACTTGTCTTGGCAAAAGATGTGACAGGGAAAAGACATGGCTATTTCTCTCTGAAAGCTGTATTTGTAGTGTTAAGAACTCAAGTAAGTATAAAGTATTTTAATATACTACATGAAGTCACAGCTAAAAATTCGTTGTATTTTTTTTTTGCGTGTTACTAATTTTATCCTTCTACCATGAAATACATTTTTCAAGAGTTTTAGGTTATGACTAGTGTTTACGATATGAATACACAAACTTTTCGAGAAAAATTCTACACAAGGCATTGTTAAACGCAGCACAGCAGCCGTAATCGAGTTAACTAGATGTCGATCTCGAAGCAGAATCTGTGATGGTTGCTGGCAGGTTCAACAGCCTCTTGAAAGTCTATCTCGCTGTCGCATGAAAAATCTTTTCTCGAAGAAATTCAGAGTCCACGGAGCAGAGCAGCGCCTGTCCTTTCGCCTAAATAATGCCGCCAACAATTCCGAGAAGCACTTAACCAATTTAGTCCTTTCCTTGGTACTCTAATGGAGGATGAATGCATCCAATGTTAACACCTGAGTGCTTTCAGCCATTCCGTGCAGTCTGTCCTTCACAACCAACTATATTGTTCATGTATCTGCACGAATAAGTAATCTATATTAGAAAGTAAAACTAAAGAAAAAAGAGGTGCAGACTTGTAACAGCAAGAAAAGAGTGCCTGAAAAAGAGAAATTTTCTGACAGTGCACATAAAATTAGGTATTCAGAAGTCTGTACTGCAGATATCTGTCTTCTATGATGAGAAGGGATCGATTGATAGGGAGCATCCAGAGGCATCTAGTACTTATCATTATGGTAATGGAGGGACATGTTGGAATAGTGTGGAGAGCAGCAGGTGGTGGGCAGGTAAAAATCGATCCTTTCAGCCTTTTCCTGTCTTTCAGTGCTTGAAACCTTCTATTACAACCAGTTACAGTTAACTGCATAAGTGTTACCGTTGGTCAGTTCCATAAATCTTCAGTTACAAATGCATCCCTTGTCCCTGGGATCGCGATTTTTCAGTTGCTATGGACATGACAAGGAACCCCTTGAGTGCGAAGTCGCAAGAGACCAACAGTGTTTACAGCATTCGACGACCCGCATATCGTCTACCGTGCAGTCACAATATTGGTTGCTAAAGGCAACATTTGGCGGGACGAGATATGCAATGGCGAGCACAGCATCAGGCTACGGAGTGCAATGAACTGCTTATTCGACGAGGAACTCACAAAAGTACTACAGTGAAAGTACTGTTGATACAAAGCAGAGAATGACAACGATAAACAAAGCAAACATAGTATTACATCTACAACAACAGTTTCTGAAGTTGACATTTCGTCAGAAAGGAACCCAAGGAATTTCACAGAGTGAGAAGGAAGTGGCAGATGAAATATTAGCGTTTCTGCAAGATGTCAGTGCAATGTTTGGTGTCATATACGCTTGACTGTGCGGACAATGTACTTAAGGAATACAGCGATGACGATATGTGCTTAAGAAGTGAAAGTCATACTGAGACGGGTGTCGAACCATGTAACTCATCATCCTTGTCGGACAGGGAGCCACAAATCTCGTCTTTAGTGGAACTTACTAAAGGACAATCGTTGTCCAAGGAGAAGGTGCTAAATATAATTACGTACATGGAAGATCACCCGTATCAAAAATTATGAACGGATTTCGAATAAGTCCGCAGCAATACGACCGTGTAGCGCCCACGAAAACTGCGGATACTTAAGGGAGAAGGGAGGACAAAGCGCATTTGTTACAAAAACTAGTGTTTGCGCATTTCAAGGATGCTCGATACATTTTACAGGATGTGCAAGGTAGTGACCTACTAAGTTATGCACATCAAATTGCACGTGACACAGATTACGGTGATTTCAAGAGAAGGAGTGAATAGTTGCATAACTTCAAACAGTGCTACAGAACTGGAAGACGTAAGGTAATGAAATTCAAAACAAAGCGTCAACTTGATGATGCACAGCAAACTGCGGAATCGGCTCGAAAATTTGTAGATGAGATAAACAAACTTATCCCATCGTTCAGTAAGGAATTTGTTCTCAACTCCGACCAATCGGGATTTGAAGAGTAAATGCGTATGAAAGGAACCCTGGGAATTAGAAGTACCGAAAGAGTTGTATCATGATCATCAATGCTTTACCGCATTCCTACACAATTATGTCGACTGTTAATCTGGATGGTAAATTGGCTGGAAAGTTATTTATTGTGCTATGAAAAGTTGGAGGTGCTCCGCGCTCTGTTATTCTTTCTTGTGTGCGTGATCTCGCAGGGGCAATAGGAACAAAGTACATCACAGCAAGCAAGAGCGGAGAAATGGGCGTAGAAGAACTACTCGTACAAGTATGGTATGAGAACTGCTTTTAGCTAATCGCTGGTCAAAATGACTCACTTAAGCCTGATTCCTGTTATGCAAATAAAAATCGAACTATTCCTCCTGAAAAATGCCTCACATGGCAGTTTATATGACATGGAACCACTGGACCAATTCAGTCTCCGGATGGTTTTCTTTTGTGCGTATAAAAAACATTATCGCACTATCTGCAGCTATGTCTTAAAGAATAGACAGTTTCACGATAACGTCCACGACACACTGTTTCGTATTCGTTGCATTCACATTCAATCAGTCCTCATCACCCCGTTACACCATTATGATTCTATAAGTGTTCATTAAGAGTGGATGCCTAGATGAACGTCCTTCAAGATTTGCGTGTCCCAAGGAGTTCGATTTCGATCTTCGTGGTGAAACGCTTGTGATGAATGTGACGCGCCATTCGTCGTTCCTTGTTCGCGGCGCAAGTTAGTGGCTGAATGTCTACGATATCCATTTTGTGATGTGGTTGGTCTCTGCACCTCCCGAACACTCGTTTCCAGGCGCCTCCCTGACCCACATAGTGAGTCATTAGCAGCTAATATTTTTCCTATCATAATTATTAAGACAACATTTTCAAATGAGCCTTACTAAAGATTGAACTACGACATCGCAACCAAGGGGCTCATTTTGAGACTTAACAAGGCTGTTTACAATAGATGCCCTATTGTGTTTGCCATTTCTCATCTCCTCGAACAGCAGTCGTTACTTACGAATTTTCACTAATTTAACTAATTTCTTGTCTGCGTCCTTTATATCCTGCTTAAAACTTCCAAACCAGGGTTTCCCAGCACAGAAGATTAAGAAAATCTGTGTCTCTGAGCTTGCTTTTTCCTTCCTCGTGGAACTACCTATCGGAACCAACCCTGTGTCTGCTCTAGCGCAATGAAGCGCCGTAGCTGTTCGATTCGTCATTAAATATCCAATATTAAAACACTTGGCAACAGTTACTTAGGCATAATCTCTCACAGGAATGTGTGTAACACAATCGTATCTACGCAAATATTAGCAACAATACACTGAAACTGATAAAACTGATTAGTAACTTGAATTTCCTGTCTTCCTCTTTTTTCCTGTCGTTTATCCCGTATCATCACACGGTCAGCATGTTAATCTCGATTTGGCCATGTTAGCGGCAGAGGATGGTCGGACGTATCTCCAGTCGCCACCCCTAACTCACTGGGAAGGGTTGTATACCATGTGGAATTGTGAGATCGTTTCTTCGTGTAACTGAGAAGGACATATGTACCAGCGCGGTATTCAGGTAGTCAGACGTGGGAAACCGCCTACAAACAACATCCAGGTTGATGGACACGACACGACGTCGTTAATCCGCCGTACAGTGGGCCGAAATCCTAAAACTCTGGCCAAAATTGTGAAAATCTGCTCCGATATGGCCAAAATGGGTATAGTAGTGTTTCTGGCCCTTCTGATAATGATTTTTATTTAAAAATTGAAAAATTCAAAATGGTAGATCTAACATGACGAAAATAGTCTGCCAAAAATTAATGAAGAGGACAAAAAATGTTTCCGGTGAACATTTATAATTTTAATAGTAAAGTTATTACATAGCAGCTGTGTTACTGTCTTTTTTACAGAAATTATGTATTAGTAACAAAAGGTGAAAGTTTTATAAGTCTTCTTAATCTTCTTTCTTTTGTGCTTCTTTTTCTTCACCTTCATCTTCTTCCTCACCGACATTTCTATCTTACTCATCATCGTCAGCATCTGACTATTCTTAATCCTCTGCAGTAGGTAACAAGATGGCAACAGCTGACGACGGCAAAGTTTTCACTTAGTTTATTCATACTGAGTATGAAGGGGCGATCTGTGTTTACTTAGGAGAAGAAAAACTTTTTAGCCAAGATCGCAATAAAAGTAAAAGGTAAAATTACTATGTACACAAATCGCCACAACATTACATCTGTATAATAATTAAAAAAAAAAAAGTTCAAATGTGTGTGAAATCTTATGGAACTTAACTGCTAAGGTCATCAGTCCCTAAGCATACACAACACTTAACCTAAATTATCTTAAGGACAAACACACACATCCATGCCCAAGGGAGGACTGGAACCTCCGCCGGGACCAGCCGCACAGTCCGTGACTGCAGCGCCCCTGACCGCTAGGCTAATCCCGTCTATAACCGCACGTCATGGCTACTAGGATGCCAGAAGTCTGAGTGTCAACAGCCAGTGCATAAGATGAACAGTTCGTCTTATGCACTGGCTGTTGACAGTGCCCATTTTGCTTACTACAAAAAAAATGGTTGAAATGGCTCTGAGCACTATGGGACTTAACATCTATGGTCATCAGTCCCCTAGAACTTAGAACTACTTTAAACCTAACTAACCTAAGGACATCACACAACACCCAGTCATCACGAGGCAGAGAAAATGCCTGACCCTGCCGGGAATCGAACCCGGGAACGGGAAGCGAGAACGCTACCGCACGACCACGAGCTGCGGACTTGCTTACTACATCTACATCTACATGGCTACCCTGCAAATCACACTTAAGTGCCCGGCAATAATTCTCAGTAATTCCACTCTCGAACAGCGCGCGGTAAAAAACGAACATTAGTACCTTTCCGTGCGAAGTCTGATTTCCCTTATTTCATTATGGTGATTATTTCTTCCCTACGTAGGTTGGCGTCAGCAAAATATTTTCGCATTCGGAGGAGATAGTTGGTAATTGAAATTTCGTGAGGAGATCCCGCCGTAACGAATGATTTAATGGTGTCCACCCCAAATCCTGTGTCATGTGCATCACACCTATATTTCTTGATAATACTTTCTCGATGTTCACCTTTAACTCTATCTGATATGGATTCCACATCAGGCAGCAGTACTCCAAAAGAGGACGGACAAAGTGTAGTATAGGTAGTCTCTTTGGTAGATCTGTTGCATCTTCTAATGTTCAGCCAATAAATCGCAGTCTTTGGTTCGTATTGCCCACAGCATTTTCTATGCGTTCTTTCCAACTTAACTTGTTCGTAACTGTAACTCCTAGGTGTTTAGTTGAATTTACGGACTTTAGATTTGTTTGATTTACCTTGTAACCGAAGTTTAACAAATTATTTTTAGCACTCATGTGGATAACCTCATACTTTTCACTATTTAGGGTCAACTGCCGATTTGAGCACCATACGGATATCTTTTCTAAATCATTTTGCAATTTGTTTTGAGCTTCTGATGACTTTACTAGACGATAAACGAAAGCATCATCTTGCAAACAACCTAAGACGGCTGCTCAGACTGTCTCCTATGTCGTTCATATAGATAAGGAACGACAGAGGCACTGTAACACTACGTTGGGAACGCCAGAAATCACATCTGTTTTACTCGATGACTGTCTGTCAGTTTCCACGAGCTGCGACCTTTCTGATAGGAAATAACTAATAAAATCGCATAACTGAGACGATATTCCACGAGCACGCAATCTGATTACAAGCCGCTTGTGAGCTACAGGGTCAAAAACCTTCTGGAAATACGGAATAAATTTGATATCTTTTGTCGATAGCACTCAACGCTACGTGAGAGTAAAGAGCAAGTTGTGTTTCGCAAGAACGATGTTATCTAAATTTGTGCTGGCTGTGTGTCAATAGACAGTTGTCTTCGAGGTACTTCATAATGTTCGAACACAATAAATGTTCCAAAATCCTACTGCATATCGACGTTAATGATATGGCCCTCTAATTTAGAGGGTTACACCTATTACCTTTCTTGAAGATTTGTATGACTTGTGCAACCATCCAGTCTTTGGGTACAGATGTTTCGTCGAGGGAGCGGTTGCATTTGATTGTTAAGTACGGAGCTACTGCACCATGATACCCTGAAAGGAACGTAATTGGTATACCATCTTGAAAGGAAGACTTGCTTTTATTAAGTTTTTTAAGTTGCTTAACTACTCCAATGATATCTACTTACAAGTTAACGTTGGCAGATATTCTTGATCAGAATTCTGGAATATTTACTTCATCTTCTCTGGTGAAGGAATTTTGGATGACTGTGTTTAGTAACTGCTTTAGGAGCACTGTCATTGACACTATTTCCATTGCTATCGCGCAGAGAAGGCATTGAATGTGTCTTACCGCTAGCGTACTTTACATACGAGCAGAATCTCTTTGGATTTTTGCCAGGTTTCGAGACAAAGTTTCATTGTGGAAACCATTGCAAGCATCTAGTATCGAAGTCCGAACTAAATTTCGAGATTCTGTAAAAGATCTCCAATCTTGGTGGTTTCGCGTTCTTTAAAATTTGGCATGTTTTTTCGTTGCTTCTGCAACAATATTCTGATCTGTTTTGTGTACTATGGGAATCAGCTCCATCGTTTGTTAATTTATTTGATATAAATCTCTTAATTGTTGTCGATTCTATTTCTTTGAATTCATGCCACATCTAGACCACACTTACATTGTTAATTTGGAAGCAGTGGGGATAGTCTCTCAGGAAGGCGTCAAGCGAATTTTTATCTGCTCTTTTTATGGATATATTTTTCGTTTATTTCTGGTGGATTTTGGAGTTACGATATTTAGCTCGGTACGGCAACCCTGTGTTCACTAATTCCTGTATCCGTTTTGATGATCGATATTAGCTCAGGATTATTTCTCGCTAAGAGGTCAATTGTGTTTTCACAACCGTTTACTATTCGAATGGCCTCATGAATTAATTGCTTGAAATAATTTTCAGAGAATGCGTTTAGCACAATTTCCGAAATTGTTTTGTGCGTAGCTCCGGATTTTCGCCAACACATCGAGGGTAAACTGAAGTCGACACCAACCATCACTGTAAGAGTCGGATACGTGTTTCAAATTAGACTCAAGTGTTCTTTCAACGTTTCAGCGGTTGCATCATCTGAATTGGGAGGTCGGTAAAAGGATCCAATCATTATTTTATTCCGGTTGCCAAGAATTACCTCTACGCACACTAATACACAGGAACAGGTAAAAGATAAGCTACTGCTAAGGGCAGCAAACACGTCACCGCCAACTGTATTTAGCCTATCCTTGCTGAACAGCTTTAGGTACTTCGCAAAAATTTCGGCTGAACTTATCTCCGCCATTAGCCAGCATTCCGTGCCTATAACTACTTAAGCATCGGTGCTTTCTATTAGAGCTTGGAGCTCAGAGACTTTCCCAATACAGTTACAACAATTTACAACTGTTATACCGATGGTCCCTGTATCCACGTTACCCTGTGTTCGACCTGCGCCCTTTGAAGCCCTTGCCGTGTTTCCCCGAAGCGCTCTAACCCATAAAACAGTCCAGTCTATGCCCCAAAGCTCCGCTACTCGTGTAACCACTTCCTGCGTGTAATGGACTGCTGACCCATTTAGTGGAACCCGAAACCTCACCACCCTATGGCGCCGTCGAGGAATCTGCAGCTTACACAGTCGTAGGGTCGTCAGCTTCTGATTCAGACACTCTACTCGGCTCTTTACCAAAGCAAATAGTGAACTCTGCTTTCATCTGACAAGCAAGACTAGCAGCCTTTACTATTTCTGATAGCCGCTCGAAACCATAGAGAATCTTTCCCGAACAAAGTGACAAAAATCACTGGTGCCAACATGAGCTACCCTGCAGTTGGCTGCACTCAGTGTTCTTCACAGCATCGGGAAGGACCTCTTCCATATATGGAATGACTCCACCCAGCAAGCACGTGGCTCTTTTTCCCCTCCTTGGCTGGCAAGTCCCTAAGGAGTCCCATAACTCGCCTAACATTGGAACTCCCAGCTAACAATAATGTCACCCTCTGCGACTACCCGGATCTTGCGTGCTTCCTCTGAAACTGGATAACCGACTGCATTTGGCTGAAGGACACTACGAGCCACAGATAGCATGTGGAACCTGTTCGTCGGACTAATAGGGGAGGCCTTACATTTGACCTCCCCGATAAATCTTTTGCAGCCTGCCAAGTCCCGAGGCGACCTCCCATTCGACCATTGGTGAGGGGTCAGCCTCATTGTGAACAGTAACTGGGCTGGCCAGTGCTGCAGACCGATCGGTGGAATCGTGGATTGTGCTGGACGTCCGTTGAATCTCCAGAGCTGGTCAACAACAGTGATGCCCATCTACTGCAGCTTCAAGCCGTGTAACCGAAGCCAACACAGCCTGGATTTGAGAGAGAAGTATCAGCAACTAGCTCGCATCCACACACAGCAATCACAGTCCCTACCCACACTAAATACGGTGTAAAACTGCATTACACAGACAAAGAAACGACTATCGACACGCGCTACGAGACTGTACTGTAGACACTGACGAAAACGCTATAACTGTGTCTAATATAATAGATTAACACGCAGCGATTCAAAAACTAAGCTAGCAATGCCCATAGATGAAACTATATAATTCACTAGTGGTTAGGAACTCGTAAAATGTCACAAAATTGGTCACTTTCCTGTTGCTGCTGTCTTGGCCGGCGGATCCTTCCTGTCTCAGACTACACGATTCAGTGCGTCGTCTAAACGACCTGCAGATGAAATGCTAAGTTTCTTTAAAGTCAATACCGCCATTAGACTGTTGTTTATTTCCAGCGTTACATTTACACGATCATGATTTCGGCTTCAAAGTGCTATTTTCGAGTGTTTTAAGTGTTATACAGTGTCTAAGATGGCACGTGTACGTGGACGTGTTGCTGATGCAGACACATGCAATGAAGTAGAGATGTCTTATAGTTCCGTGACAGCACCAACGTTGCCTCTCACTGCAGTTCGTTAGAAAGCGCAATTATTTCCTTGTCCAGGAAAACAGCCTCTCCTTTGATCATTTCAGTTAAATGAACCTTCTTCCACTAGAATATCCTTCTGAACACAGCCAGTTATGAAGAGCTCGTTGTATCCACCCTTAAAACTTCAGCTTCTTTAGCTCTGTAAGTAAAATTGCTAGACATTTGGTTTAAATTTGTTTGTAGACAATTTGTTTAAATACATTAGCTATGAGACAGAAAAAATAAACTGTTTACAAAAATTATAAATCTTTCCTGTTAAGTGCGGTTAAAGGCGCTGCTGTCTGGAACCGCAAGACCGTCACGGTCGCAGGTTCGAATCCTGCCTCGGGCATGGATGTTTGTGATGTCCTTAGGTTAGTTAGGTTTAACTAGTTCTAAGTTCTAGGGGACTAATGACCTCAGCAGTTGAGTCCCATAGTGCTCAGAGCCATTTTTTTTTTCCTGTTAAATGAACCACGTACAAGTATCCCCATAAAGACTAAAATTTCTACATTTATCTATCTAAATAGATAATCGTTTCACGCATAAAAAAACATTATGTAAAACACACTATGTGTAAAATAATGTAGATCTAGACAATGATTACATCTCTTACATCCTCAACATGATTTGAAGCTAATTACTATATTGTTGATGACGGTCCTGAGTACTGCGTTGATCTGTATCAATAATTATATGTCATTGTCTTGTATCTACCTAAATAGTAGTGCACGATGTGTATTTTGCAAAATTTTGTGACATAACAGCACCTATATGACTGGAGACGGATCGAACAAATTCCGAAACGGAAAAAGTCACATTAAATGTGGCAGACATATTCTATTTATAACATATTCCACTTGGATAAATAAATCTCTGTCTCACTTAGACTGTACAGTAAATCACTCAAGAAAAAAGTAAGTAAACAGACTTCCTAACAGCGCATGAACAGGCTTCATTTTGAAACCACAAACATTTGAAGATGAGTCAGTCATTGCAAAATATCATTCGTAAATAATTTTATAATCGTTTTTCCAGCTGTTATGTTCTTAAAAGTCCTTTACATGATCACATAAATATTATCGAATGAAAACAAATATCAAAAGTGTTGAAATGTGTGTGCATTCCTGAGGGCCCAAACTGCTGAGCTCATCGGTCCCTAGACTTACACACTACTTAAACTAACGTAAACTAACTTATGCTCCCATGCCCGACGGAGGACTCGAGCCTCCGGCAGGAGGGGCCACGCAATCCGTGACATGGCACCCAAGGCCGCGCAGCCACTCCGTGCGGCAAAACAAATATCATTAGAAACTTCCAGGCAAATTAAAATTGTGTGTCAGACCGGGATTCCAACCTAGGATCTTCGCCTTTCACAGACAAGTGTTCTACAGACTGAGCTGTCCAAGCACTATCTTTAGCCGCCCACACAGAAGAGTGAAAATGAATTCTGGAAACAATGTCCCAGACTGTGGCTAAGCCAAGTCTACGCAAGGTACTTTCTTACAGGAGTGATAGTCCCGCAGAACATATAGCAGAACTTCTGTGAAGTTTGGAAGGTAGGAGATGAGATACTGGCAGAAGTAAAGCCGTGAGTGAGGATCGTGAGTTGGGCTTGGGTATCTCAGCACGTAGGGCGCTTGCCCGCAGAAGGTCACGTTAGAGTGCCGGTGGACTGACAAGGTAAGGAATGTAATGGTTCTCACCAGTATCGGCGAAGAAAGGAACATATGAGAACATTGTAAGAACAAGGGACATGATGACAGGACACCTGTTGAAACACCAGAGAATAACTTCCTTGGTACTAGAAGGAGCTGTAGAGGATAAAAACTGTAAAGGAAGACAGAGATTGGAATGCATTCTGCAAGTAATTGAAAGGGTACGCCGAAATTGCCATACTTAGATGAACAGATTGGCGCATGAGAGGAAATAGTGACGGGTTGCATCCACCAGTCGATGACTTAAAAAATAACTTTTAATTACAATTCGTCGCCCATGTGATGATTAAATGTTTTTATGACTTACAATATTTTAAGGCAGATCGCCTTTTTCTTACTTGCGATTATAATTTTCCTATTATATTTAATACCTTTTATATATACAGAGTGCATGTTTTCACTTAAACTCCACATAGATCCTCCATTCTAAATTAGGTCTCTCGCGACATACCATCATGTTCGTCATTGAGTTGACATGGGATCTTCTTACAGCTGTGTATGTCACCCTTTTGTTTCGTTCTTGCTCTTTCATGATGGAACGCCTATTTTAATTCAGGTCCCAGTTTATTTTCATAATCATTTCTTCTTAAGGTGTCGTCTTCAAGTGGATAGTGGGTATTTTCGATAATAAGGTACACCGATTCATCTTTGTACGAAATTCCATATTCAAAAGATTTATGAATTATTGTCTCGTAACTGTTAATCAGGTATTTCTTTCCTTATATAATCTGACAAGTACCTCGAACCTTTCGTAACAATAGGATGTTGTTGCAACTGAATGGTTGCTGTTTCTTGATGCAAGTTTACATGTTTTCATCCCACTTTGCTTCACCATATTGTGTGGTTTTCACGCATAGCTTGACATAGTTTTGGATATAACATGACCTTTTCCTGACTTTCTTTTGAGCCAAAGAAATAATTTATTTTTATGCTACACACACTTCACACACAATTTCACCTTACAATATTTAAAATTGCACATAATTACTATCATTTTTACTGTTACTTTGTACATATTTTTTCACGCAATATGGCTACACATTTTTGCATCATCCCTATCAGTCTTCTTTATAACATTTTTATTCTTGATTTCTTACTAAATGTTGTTCATATCTTGAATATTAAGAATGTAGGCTGCTACATCCCATTACATTGACACCACTGAGTTCCATAGTTGTCTTAATAGACCTGATGTAGTCATGCCTTATGTCTATGAGCTACTATTGTTCGTATTACTTTTAGTTCACAATTATTTACTTGTATCTACATTATGTAACAGTTTTATGAGAAGGAAAGTTGCTACTCACTATATAGCAGAGATGCTGAGTCACAGACAGGCACAACCAAAAGATTCTCAGAATTATAGCTTTTGGCCACTAAGACCTTTGTCAACAAGAGACAGACAGAAGCACACACACACAACACACACACACACACACACACACACACGCACGCACGCAAACGCAACTTACACACACGACTGCAGTCTCAGGCAACTGAAACCACACTGTGAGCAGCAGCACCAGTACATGATGGGAGTGGCGGCTGGGTGGGGGTAAGGAGAGGGCTTGGACGGGTAGGGGGAGGGTTAGTATGGTAGGGGTGACGGACATCGACGTGCTATAGGTTAGACTGAGGACAGGGGAGAGGTGTGGAGGTGGGGGGGGGGGGGGGGGGAAGGAGCAGAAAAGGAGAGAAACAAAAAGACTGGGTGTGGTGATGGAATGACGGCTGTGTAGTGCTGGAATGGGAACAGGGAAGGGGTTGGATGGTTAAGGACAATGACTAACTAAAGTTTAAGCCAGGAGGGTTATAGGAACATAGGATGTATTGCAGGGAAAGTTCCCACCTGTGCAATTCAGAAAAGCTGGTGTTGATTGGAAGGATCCATATGGCACGGGCTGTGAAGCAGTCGTTGAAGGATATCATGTTTGGCAGTGTGTGTGTGCAGCAGCAGGGTGATCCACTTGTTTCTTGGTTCAAATGGCTCTGAGCACTATGCGAATTAACTTCTGAGGTCATCAGTCGCCTAGAACTTAGAACCAATTAAAGCTAACTAACCTAAGGACATCACACACATCCATGCCTGAGGCAGGATTCGAACCTGCGACTGGAGCAGTTGCTCGGCTCCAGACTGCAGCGCCTAGAACTGCACGGCCACTCCGGCCGGCCTTGTTTCTTGGCCACGGTTTGTCAGTGGCCATTCATGTGAACAGACAGCTTGTTGGTTGTCATGCCTATATAGAATGCAGCACAGTGGTTGCAGCTTATCTTGTATACCACACGACTGGTTTCACAGGTATCCCTGCATTTCATGGGATAGGTGATGTTAGTGACTGGACTGGTGTAGGTGGTGGCGGGAGGACTTATCGGACAGGTTTTACATCTAGCTCTATTGCAGGGGTAGGAGCCATGAGGTAAGGGATTGGGAGCAGGGGTTGTGTAATGATGAACGAATATATTGTGTAGGTTCAATGGAAGGCAGAATACGACTTTGGTGGGAGGGGTGGGAAGGATAGTGGGCAGGATGTTCCTCATTTCAGGGCATGACGAGAGGCAATCAAAACCCTGGAGGAGTATGTAATGAAACTGCTCCAGTCCTGGGTGGTACTTAGTTACAAGGGGATTGCTCCAGTCGTTGGGACTTTGAGAGGTAGTGGGAGACTGGAAAGATAAGGCACGGGAGAGCTAAGATGCAACTACTGTACTGCATTCTATGTAGGCATGACAACCAACAAGCTGTCTGTCTGTATGAATGGCCACTGACAATCTGTGGCCAAGGAACAAGTGAAATACCATGTTGGTGAAACACTGGCAAACATGACATCCTTCATTTCAATGACTGATTCACAGCCTGTGCCATATGGATCCTTCTCACCACCACCAGCTTTTCTGATCTGTGGAGGTGGGAACTTTCCCTGCAATACATCCTATGTTCCTGTAAACCTCCTGGCCTCAACCTTCGTTAGTCACTATCCTCACCCATCCAGCCCCCTCCCTGTTCCCATTCCAGCACTTCACAGCCATCATTCCACCACTACACCCAGTCTTTTTATTTCTATCCTTTTCCGCTCCTCCCCCCCCCCCCCCTTAACTTTCCCTTGCCCTCAGTCTAACCTGCAGCACTTCGCTGTCCACCGCCCCCAACATACTCTCCCTCCCCCTCCCCGCCTTACCACCACCCAGTCGCCACTCGCATTATGCACTGGTGCTGCTGCTCGCAGTGTGGTTTCAGTTGCCTGAGAATTCTGTCGTGCGTGTGAGTTGTGTTCGCTTGAGTGTGTGTGTCTGTGCGTGTATGTGTGTCTATTGTTGACGAAGGCCTTAACGGTCGAAAGCTATGATTGTGAGAGTCTTTTTGTTGTGCCTATCTGCGACTCAGCACCTCCGCTACATGGTGAGTTGCAACTTTGCAGTTTTATTGTATGATTGAACTTATTTTGTTGTTTTGGGATTGCGATATGCAAATATAAACAAGGCGTTATTATCGCGTACACAAGGTATAAAAGGGCAAGTCATTGGCGGATCTGTTATTTGCACTTAGGTGATTCACGTGAAAATGTTTCCGACGTGGTTATGGTCACTTGACAGGAATTAACAGTCTTTGAAAGCGAAATGGTAGTTGGGGCTAGAAGCCTGGAACATTACTTTTCGAAAATGTTAGAGGATTCAATATTCCGAGATCCACAGTGTCAAGAGCGTGCCGAAAATGCCAAATTTTTGGCATTACCTCTCACCACGCAAAACGCAGTGGCCGACGGCTTTCACTTAACAACCGAGAGCAGTGACGTTTGCATAGAATTGTCAGTGCTTGCTGACAAGCAACACTGTGTGAAATAACCGCAGAAATCACTGTGAGACGTGTGATTAACGTACCCGTTACGACAGTGTGCCGAAAAAATTTGGCGTCAATACACTATGACAGCAGGCGACAGACGCGAGTCCTTTTTTAACAGAATGATAGCCTGCAGCGCCTCTCCTGGGCGGTTGGACGTTATACGACTGGAAAACCGTGGCCTGGTCGGATGAGTTCCTATTTCAGTAGTAATACCTCAGGTAGGGTTCGAGTAGGGTGGATACCCCATGAAGTCATGGATCCAAGTTGTCAACAAGGCATTGTACGAGTTGTTGATAGCTTCATAAAGATGTGGCCTGTGTTTACATGGAACGGACTGGGTCCTATGGTCCAGCTGAAGCTATCATTGTCTGCGAATGATTATGTTCGGCTTCTTGGAGACCATTTGCAGTCATTCATGGACTTCTTGTACCCAATCAACTACGGAATTTCCATCGATGACAATGTGCCATGTCAGAACATTCTGGACAGTTCAAATGAATGGTCTGGCGACGCCGATGGCCTAACATGAATATCATCGAAAATTTATGGGACGTAATCGAGAGGTCAAAACGGTTCAAATGGTTATAAGCACTATGGGACAACGTCTGAGGTCATTAGTCCCCTAGAACTCAGCACTACTTAAACCTAACTAACCTAAGGACATCACACACATCCATGGCCGAGGCAGGATTCTAACCTGCGACTGTAGCGCCTAGAACCGCTCGACCACACCGGTCGGCAATCGAGAGGTCAGTTTGTGCACAAAACCCTGCACTGGTAACACTTTAGCAGTTATGGTTGGCTATAGAGGCAGGATGACCCAGAATTTCTGCAGGAGACTTCCAATGACTTGTTGACTTGTCGTGTCCAAGCCGTCCATGCCACGTCGAGTTGCTTCACGACGCTGGACAGAAGGACGCCCAACATGATATTAGAATAGGGCCTGAAGAAGACGCTGCTGATGCGTTCAAATTAGTAGCCTAACTATACATTTTTCAAAAAATAACCGCTTAAAGTACGTATTTCTGCAACAGAAGTTTCCGAATAATGCTAATGGATATTCGGACTTTGTGATAAAAGAGGTATTGGAAATAAGCATATATGACGAAGATACCAACGGACATTGTATCGCAATTTCCACATATTCCGCAAGAGATGCTGCGTTATCGAAATTTCGACTAGAAGACTCTCCACCTCCTACTCCCTGAGAGAAGCACAGGCAGCGGACATTAGGGACAGGCAACGCTGGGAATCGATACCCTATCCCCCCACCATCACATATCGCATGGCCGGTAGGGACAATCGTTTCCGGAGATACTCGGTTGATCTGCCTCATGCTATTTCGGGAGATTATGGGTGCTTTGATATCCCCACCAGGCAGCGATATGGAGCTCACAGCTATCCGCGCTCCGCTGAGGGCATTACTAGTGCGAGACTCCAAGTGCTGCAGCTAGGATCGCTCTCGTCATCTCCCACGTAGAAAGAAAGAAGAGAAAACGCCGCTATAACGACCATGTATCGTCTGTATTACGGAGGAAGGTGTGAACAGACGGCAATGCAATATAAATTCCGTATAAATTCCATTCTCACTGAGACCAGAACAGGAGACGAAATTGCGTGAGATAGACTAGTAAATGTTTTCTGAACCATAGTGTCGTCACTATATCGTTAACAAAAGTTCCTGCAGGTATTTATGGGAACGATGTATGTAGTTCATAAAATGATTGTAGAAACTATTTCAGCTCCAATATATTCCTGCTTTGAAGATCGTTCAGGAGATAAATTACTGCGCTAACAAATACCTTTACTGGGAACTTAAGTGCTCACACAAAAATTGGCGACGAGGCTCAGCTATCTAGTGAAATTTCAGAACGTGTACATCTGTTTGAGCTATTGAGGTCAAAGTCCAGAATGACATCCGCAATTATCAAACGCTTGGTACAACAGCAGCAGAGATTTGACTATTTATTCGAATGTTCACAGTAACCATATTATCAGCGCTCGCTTGCACATATAAAAAGGAATATTAATATAAGTTGTGTAGCTGGCGCTAAACTAAAAAAGTGGCATGTATAGAAGCCATTTAACGTTAACGACTTAACAATGCGAAACTAAGTAATTTATTTAGACACCGCCAGCGAAAATAGTTCACTAACATGAGCAATAATCATGCCTAAAACTCATGCTATGAGAATGCAAAAACTGGTAAACGTGAGAAATGTAATGAGTTTAATATGTCAATAAATTCTTGCCTACACTAATAGAGGCAGCAATAGAAGAAAAATAAAGTTCTGAGACGGCGATAATAATTGTGAGAGATACGATACAACAGCGGATAAAAGAGTAAATTGTACAGGGACCAATTCGTATAGCTCCGAAACCACCAACTGAAGAAAATTTACGAGTAATATTAAATAGGTCATTTGACAAAGCACTGAACAACAGATCAAAACTCAGGGCAAAATTTGCAAGGAATATTTAGAACTGGTAGAACGACCAATCAAACATGTAATCTGGCAAAGTAGCAGCAAGAGCATGTCAGTAAGTGAAAGTAATGGTCATGCAGATGGGCGGTTCTCCGCAGTTATAAAAAGTTGACTGACGCAAGCGTGGAAAACTTCCTTTGAAACAAGCATGGGATATAGAATTTAGATGTATGTCACTGGCATAGTGCGACTGAAGTACAGCGTTATAAGTAAGTGATGCATGGACAGTGAGAAACGAATTGTAAGAAAGTAAAGCATGAAGCATTTGATACTTAACATTGCAGAGTTTTGTTTGAACCTCAGTTGGTAGAGACCGAGACACCGTTACCATGAAGAAGGAACTTGATTTAAGTTGACGTTGGAAGAAGGGTTCATTGTATGGAGAACTTTGCTCTAACTTGAGTTGTCAAAATTCGAGACACCGTTACCATAAAGAAGAAACTCGCTTGAAAAGTGGCATCAGAATGAGAGTCTGGTGTACGGACATTTGCTATATACAGTAACACAGATTACTCGCAATAGTGTCAATAGCTGAAAATAAAACGAGAGTGAGAAACTTTTAACATGACAATGTGAAGAGTGCTATTTTGCAAGACAGCTCAGTCAGACACGCATAGGAACCGTGTATCAGATTGAAGACTATGGCATTATTTATCCACTAACCTGTCTGTGGTTTTCAAGTGATCTCCTAATGCTTTAGCAGAAAGCGATGTTACCATCCAAGTAAGTTATCAGTACATTGCAACATATTGTAAATATAAAAAACAAGGAATAAAAATATTTTCATGATCACTACATTTTACTCTTAGATTAATGTGGTGACGTAGTGACAGGAAGGGTATACAGGCTGGTCCACTGATCGTGACCAGGCCAAATATCTCACGAAATAAGCGTCAAACGAAAAAAACTATAAAGAATGAAACTTGTCTAGCTTGAGGGGGGGGAAACTAGATGGCGCTATGGTTGGCCCGCTGGATGGCTCTCCCATAGGTCAAACGGATATCAACTGCGTTTTTTTAAATAGGAACCCCCATTTATTATTACATATTCGTGTAGTACGTAAAGAAATATAAATGTTTCAGGTGGACACCTTTTTTTCGCTTTGTGGTAGATGACGCTGTAATAGTCACAACCATATGGCTCTCAATTTTAGATGAACAGTTGGTAACAGGTAGGTGTCTTAAATTAAAATACAGAACGTAGGTACGTTTGAACATTTTATTTCGGTTGTTCCAATGTGATACATGTACCTTTGTGAACTTATCATTTCTGAGCACGCATGCTGTTACAGCGAGATTAACTTTAAATACCACATTAATGCAATAAATGCTCAAAATGATATCTGTCAGCCTCAATGCGTTTGGCTATACGTGTAACGACATTCCTCTCAACAGCAAGTAGTTCCCCTTCCTTAATGTTCGCACATGCATAACGCATGTTGTCAGGCGTTGTCGGTGGATCACGATAGCAAATATCCTTCAACTTTGCCCACAGAAAGAAATCCAGGGGCATCAGATCCGGTGAACGTGCGGGCCATGGTATGGTGCTTCGACGACCAATCCACCTGTCATGAAATATGCTATTCAGTACCGCTTCAACCACACGCAAGGTATGTGCCGGACATCCATCAAATTGGAAGTACATCGCCATCTGTCATGCAGTGAAACATCTTGTAGTGACATCGGTAGAACATTACGTAGGAAATCAGCATACATTGCACCTTTTAGATTGCCAGCGATAAAATGGGGGCCAATTAACTTTTCTCCCATAATGTCGCACCATACATTAACCCGCCAAGGTAGCTGATGTTCCACTTGTCGCAGTCATCATGGATTTTCCCTTGCCCAATAGTGCATATTATGCCGGTTTACGTTACGGCTGTTGATGAATGACGTTTCGTCGCTAAATAGAACGGGTGCAAAAAATCTGTCATCGTCCCGTAAGTTCTCTTGTGCCCAGTGGCAGAACTGTACACGACGTTCAAAGTCGTCGCCATGCAATTCCTGGCGCATAGAAATATGGTGCAACCGATGTTGATGTAGCATTCTCAACACCGACGTTTTTGAGATTCCAGATTCTCGCGCAATTTGTCTGCTACGGATTAGCCGCGACAGCTGTTAAAACACCTACTTGGGCATAACCATTTGTTGCAGGTCGTGGTTGACGTTTCACGTGTGGCTGAACACTTCCTGTTTCCTTAAATAACGTAACTATCCGGCGAACGGTCCGGACACTTGGATGATGTCGTCCAGGATACCGAGCAGCATACATAGCACACGCCAGTTGGGCATTTTGATCACAATAGCCATACATCAACATGATATCGACCTTTCCCGCTATTGGTAAACGGTTCATTTTAACACGGGTAATGTATCACGAAGCAAATACCGTCCACACTGGCGGAATGTTACGTGATACCACGTACTTATACGTTTGTGACTATTACAGCGCTATCTATCATGAAGCGAAAAAAGTGGTACAACTAAAACATTCATACTTCTTTACGTAGTACACGAATATGTATTAAAAATGGGGGTTCCTATTTTTTAAAAACGCTGTTGATATGCCTTTGACCTATGTCATCGCCATCTAGCGGGCCAACCATAGCGCCATATGGTTTCCCCCTTCAATCTAGACGAGTTTCGTTCTTTGTAGTTTTTTCGTATGATGCTTATTTCGTGAGATATTTGGTCCGGTCACTATCAGTGGACCCCCCTGTATACTTATATGTGTATGGTGTCTGTTCTTTCGAAAGAACAGACACCGTATACATATAAGTGTAATATGAACAAAGGAACGCTTCCCTGAATTCTTTATATGAGCGACAGCTCTCAGCAACACTGCGCCAATCTACCCCTCTAAAAGTCCGCAGATAAGTTCTAGTTTTTATTTCAGTGGCCACGATTCCGATAGTACTTTATCGTACTGAGTTATCAAACTTTTTGGATGTAATGTATTGTTGTTCTCTTTGTACACTTGCAAATTTTGAATGGATAAGCTATGTTTGTAGTCTAATCGATCGACATTTCCTGCGAACGGATTTCTCTCGTTTCGGCAGCATAAATCGGTGTCCAAACGATCCTTGTGCACAGATAAGGCCTCCTCATGTATCGTGAGATTCACGGAGATATGTTTCCCTCCGCCGAAGACGTACACAATTGTGTACAATTTGCATGAAATTGCTGTGAGACGAAGCAGCTATTTGGATGCACTTTAACAAGTTTTCTTATGTCTTGGCCTCACATTTATTATTTCCAGAAACAGCTTACGCGTTTCGACCTTCCGTCATTTTCAAAGGCTACAAATCGTAACACAAAACTGGTATCAGAAGATTTGAAAATATGTTACGTTTCAGCTTTGGTAAGAGACGTAGTACAACGACTACAATATGGCTTCCAGCTTACCAGTGTTATATTAGCCATTTGAAATTGTTCATTAGGTACATTGTATGGCGTCGACATTCTCAATCACGCGACAAATGGAAACTGTTGCCAAGGGAAAATTTTGGAGACCAAGTTAACTAAACCGCTAGATGGCGCTGGGTACGTGGTACACGCTGCATTTTGTTTTGTTTACAACCATAAGTTTCATTGTTACATCGTATAAAACAGTTTCATCAGTAAACATGGAATTCACTTTACAATGTTTTACAAAAATGGTTCAAATGGCTCTGAGCACTATGGGACTCAACTGCTGAGGTCATTAGTCCCCTAGAACTTAGAACTAGTTAAACCTAACTAACCTAAGGACATCACAAACATCCATGCCCGAGGCAGGATTCGAACCTGCGACCGTAGCGGTCTTGCGGTTCCAGACTGCAATGTTTTACAAAAGGTATTTCTTTACAAAACAATGTGTTACAGATCTTGAGTGATCGAAATTAATGCATTGGAAGAATTCGTTGTTTGGTGCTGGGGGCAACTGTCTGTTAACAAACATTTTCTATGATACCTTACAGCATATAAATTACTAGCATCAGTAAAAGTCCATAAATATCGTTTTTATAAGAATTTACAGGATCTAGAAATACCAGCAGAGGCATGTAGCGTTCACGTATCAGGAACAGCTCGCGCCCATGCGTTGCTATTTCCGCCAATGGGAGCATATGCATGTTTATACAAGGAATCATACAATTGGAGAGGTGCAACCTTGGAACCTCATATATAATTTCCATCAAAAATATACAACCATCCCAGATTGCCTTTCTTAATTGAAATGCCTCAATCCTCAGCATCAGTACAAAGCACAGTAAAAAAAAAAAAAAAAATCATGTGAAAACCAGGACACTATTACTGCTAACGCTGCGCTTATGGCGATACCTCACATAACTTGTTCCCTTTTTACTTATGCTACATGTCACAATTTTGTTTTTTTACTCTCCATGAATCAGACAAAACCCTTATAAATGTAGGTAAAACTGTATCACATCCATAAGCTGTGATTATACGCAAGACCACTGAAAAATTAAAAATACAGAGATTACTAAAGGGTTGGATGGGAATTGGTTAAAATTGGTACACTGTAAATAACGTACATAAGATCTTCTGTGGTTCTTCTGTGGTTCTACAACCATAAAACTGTTTTCTGTCGATATAAAACATTGTAAAACGACATGATGCAATCAAACAAAAGCAGGGGAATGAACACACTTGTGTTCAGTTTCGTTTTCTGCCGTACGTGGCGCTCTGTCGTGCGCCCTACGGTGACTGGTGTGTTTTCCTGCGGCATTCGTCTTTTTGCCGGCGATGTACGGTGGGGTCGAATCTCCAAAACGTGGCCAAAACTCCGAAAAACGGATTTTCGATTCTGGAAATTAGGAGGGATGGGTTGGGTAGGGGAAGGATTGCATCTGCCACCAAAATTATAGGTCCCTACCTTCGATACCTGTCGAATTACGTCAATTCATAGACCTTCGTCGAGAGCACACGCTTCGCTGTGACGATTAGGCAAATTTACGCTCGGTTAGTGGGTGGATATTTACACGATGAAGTGAAGAAATTCAATTCTACAAGATGGAAACTATTACTGCAAGTTTGTAGAACATATACATACACTGATACAGTCTAAATCTCGTGGTTATCCTATTTATATTATATCTTTTTCGATGCTTATACAAAACGTCCATGATTTGCCGAACTTGCAATTTCAACGGAAGCTGAAAAAGAGGAGGAGATTAGTGTTTAACGTCCCGTCGACAACGAGGTCATTAGAGACGGAGCGCAAGCTCGGGTGAGGGAAGGATGGGGAAGGAAATCGGCCGTGCCCTTTCAGAGGAACCATCCCGGCATTCGCCTGAAGCGATTGAGGGAAATCACGGAAAACCTAAATCAGGATGGCCGGAGACGGGATTGAACCGTCGTCCTCCCGAATGCGAGTCCAGTGTGCTAACCACTGCGCCACCTCGCTCGGTAACGGAAGCTGAAGTGGCACACACCGCAATATACTACGGAATCACACCTCTCAGACTATAAAATGACCAATTATCTGACGCAGTTGACAAGAATCAGCCACCTAGATCTGCCTATTCTCCTGTATAATGAATGTTTCTTCGGGCCCGTTCGTCCCACGTATCGCATCACAACATGCCGCCGAGCCGCTATCGACGTAGCGCGCGGCGCGGCAGGATTCAGTACTATGATTCCCGTGCAACACGCTTACGATATTTGACTACTTGTCTGCACTTAATTTGTTGTTACAGCTAATGTAATATCTTCAGGTTCGGATGAAGACTACGTGAAATTCATTCGGCAAGAAATATTCAACATCGTTAAACACTGGTTGAATGATAGCCTACCTGCAATAATCCTTTACGTGGAGGAGCAACTTCCGTGAAAATTTGTCGACCGTTGCAGGTACAGGAGTATATAAAAGTCTGTCCTCATTGTTTGATAAATTGAAAACAAGGTGGCAAAAGGCTAACAGGATAGAGAGTGCCCCTTTTTCAAACAAATCAATGAATGGCTTAATGCACCCGTTTCATTTTCGGCATCTGTTGTTAGTGGCAATCATCAGATTGACTGTGATCGGCTATCGACTAGTAAAAGCAGTGGCCATCCTTCTCGGGAGTTTGCGTCGTTGAGTAAGAGGTCGAAACGCAGAAAAACACAGTCAGTTCATGAAACTTTGACACCACAAGGGTTAGGTTATGCTAATCAAATCAGCTTGCGCTCTGCACCTCAGTTGGATGCTGCAAAGGTTGTGTATGAGACAACAATGTCAAGTCCATCGAGAGCGTCCAATCAACGACAGGCCTTTTAGTCGACAGCGACAAGCGAGAAAACTTTGTCTGCCGAAGTCGAATCTTCACTGTACATTGAATACAAGTTCACAGAGAGCCATTACCATGGATTGAGAACGAAAATTAAGCGGAATAACAGTAAGCTGTATCTTTCCTACAAGAAATTGGCGGGCACAAAAAAACGTTTCTATCCACCTAATACTACTAAACCACTACAGAAAATATGACTATATTGGGTAATACAACGGACTGTATTTTGTTATGCCAAGAGGATATCACTCGTAGTGTAGATCAAGCGAATGTTAGCCACATGCAATTCATTTGCAGATGGGCTTTTGACGGAAGTTCTGGACAAAGTGAATACAAACATTTGAGGATGGACGCGCATCAAATGCGAGTGTATTTTTTTCATCGGTGGTACCCTTACAACTTATTTCTGTGGATCCACAATCAGAGGCAGCAGTCGTGACTTGGAAGGATCCTAGATCATCGTCTCCTACATTTTGTAGACTAATAACACAACAATTTCTGTATGAAAGAACAGAAACTAAGGTCGGTGAGGTACAATATACAGGGTGGTGCATTGACAGTGACCGGGCCAAATATGTCACGAAATAAGCATCAAACGAAAAAACTACAAAGAACCAAACTCGTCTAGCTTGAAGGGGGAAACCAGATGGCGCTATGGTTGGCCCGCTAGATGGCACTGCCATAGGTCACAGGGATATCAACTGCGTTTTTTTAAAATAGGAACCCCCATTTTTTATTACATATTCGTGTAGTACGTAAAGAAGTATGAACGTTTTAGTTGTACCATTTTTTCGCTTTGTGATAGATGACGCTGTAATAGTCACAAACGTAAGTATGTGGTATCACGTAACATTCCGCCAGTGTGGACTGTATTTGCTTCGTGATACATTACCCGTGTTAAAATGAACTCTTTTCCAATTGCGGGAGAGGTTGATATCGTGTTGATGTATGGCTATTGTGATCAAAATGCCCAACGGACGTGTGCTATGTATGCTGCTCGGTATCCTGGACGACAGCATCCAAGTGTCCGGACCGTTCGCCGGATAGTTACGTTATTTAAGGAAACAGGAAGTGTTAAGCCACATGTGAAGCGTCAACCACGACCTGCAGCAAATGATGATGCCCAAGTAGGTGTTTTAGCTGCTGTCGCGGCTAATCCGTACGTCAGTAGCAGTAAAATTGCGCGAGAATCGAGAATCTCAAAAACGTCGGTATTGAGAATGCTACATCAACATCGGTTGCACTCGTACTATTTTTCTATGCACCAGGAATTGCATGGCGACGACTCTGAACGTCGGGTACAGTTCTGCCACTGGGCACAAGAGAAATTACGGGACGATCATAGATTTTTTGCACGCGTTCTATTGAACGACGAAGCGTCATTCACCAACAGCCGTAATGTAAACCGGCATAATATGCACTATTGGGCAACGGAAAATCCACGATGGCTGCGATAAGTGGAACATCAGCGACCTTGGCGGGTTAATGTATGGTGCGGCATTATGAGAGTAATTGGCCCCCATTTTAGCGATGGCAATCTAAATAGTGCAATGTATGCTGATTTACTACGTAATGTTCTACCGATGTTACTACAAGATGTTTCACTGCATGACAAAATGGCGATGTATTTCCAACATGATGGATGTCCGGCACATAGCTCGCGTGCGGTTGAAACGGGATTGAATAGCATATTTCATGACAGGTGGATTGGTCGTCGAAGCACCATACCAAGGCCCGCACGTTCACCAGATCTGACGACCCCGGATTTCTTTCTGTGGGGAAAGTTGAGGATATTTGCTATCGTGATCCACCGACAACGCCTGACAATCTGATGTCCCCGGATTTCTTTCTGTGGGGAAAGTTGAAGGATATTTGATATCGTGATCCACCGACAGCGCCTGACAACATGCGTCAGCGCATTGTCAATGCATGTGCGAACATTACGGAAGGCGAACTACTCGCTGTTGAGAGGAATGTCGTCACACGTACTGTCAAATGCATTGAGGTTGACGGTCATCATTTTGAGCATTTATTGCATTAATGTGGTATTTACAGGCAATCACGTTGTAACCGCGTGCGTTCTCAGAAATGTTAAGTTCCCAAAGGTACATGTATCACATTGGAACAACCGAAATAAAAGTTCAAACGTTCCTACGTTCTGTATTTTAATTTTAAAAACCTACCTGTTACCAACTGTACGTCTAAAATTGTGAGCCATATGTTTGTGACTATTACAGCGCCATCTATCACAAAGCGAAAAAAGTGTTCCAACTAAAACATTCATATTTCTTTACGTACTACACGAATATGTAATAAAAAATCGGAGTTCCTGTTTAAAAAAACGCAGTTGATATCCGTTTGACCTATGGCAGCGAAATCTAGCGAGCCAACCATAGCACCATCTGGTTTCCCCCTTCAAGCTAGACAAGTTTCGTTCTTTGTAGTTTTTTCGTTTGACGCTTATTCGCGCGATATTAGGCCTGGTCACGATCAATGGACTACCCTGTATAGTTCTGGCAACACCGGCCATGGGCTTCTTCTTCTGTGCGGATGCACGCATATTCCCCGAACTCTTATGAGACTAAGAATGTCTTCCACGAGTAATGAGTGTGTTGAGGTGGGACACTACGTATGTAGTGTGTGGATATACAAGGTGAGAATGTGGATCTCGCGGGAAGAGTGAGCGAGATAGTCCCTGCAGTAGCGCTGCCTTCTGTGCCCTCGGTGGCTCAGATGAACAGAGCGTCTGCCATGTAAGCAGGTGATCCCGGTTTCGAGTCCCGGTCGGGGCACACGTTTTCACCTGTCCCCGTTGATATATATCAACGCCCGTTAGCAGCTGAAGGTATTAATATAATTATAATTTGTTCATATTGGTCGCAAGACATACAGGAAAGAATCAAGGAGGGGATTATGCTGCAAGATCTAGATGCGTCAGGATTCAATATTCCGGCTAAGTTCTAATTAAGAAGAATCGGCTTTTGAACCACCCGCACAGTCCTAAGGAAATTATAAGGCACAGTTACGCAAATTACCTCTGCACCACCAACAACTCCTCATCGGAAGGTGCAACAATTCCACAGAATCATTCAGGGGTGCGCTATGTGAATTAGACTATATCAACGAAATACAAAACGCAAGAGACAGGAACAGAAACAATGACAGCAGTTGGCAGGGCTCATTACAAAGGAACGGCAACAGACGCAGTGGGGGAAATTATCGATCACAGGAAAACAATGATTCGAGTAACAGAGAGAGTAACCAGCCACCGTGTGAGAATAGAGGTACACGAAGCAATTACAACAATAATTACAACAAACGGTAAAATGGAAACCGGACAGAAAAAATCCAAACAAGTTCCAGCGGGGCACTGGAGAACCACAGCAGCAAAGAAGGAAATGGAAGAGCAACAATCGACGTCATCAAGAAAACCAACACGATTATCATAGCGAGATTAGGCCACCCAACACGTCACAGAGTAAATGTAGCAGAAGTCTAAATAGAAACTGACGCTCGGCTGTTGCGGACACAGCTCAAAACCGTAGGATCTATCGGAACTAGCAGCATAACATGTTATAATATGAAGAGACAAAATTTCTAGAATAGTATTTAGTTACGTTGGAAACATCTGTTCATAGAACTTCAATGGATTAGCAAATTATAGGTGATATTATGTAGCACAGTCTACTTCATCTGTTTACTGAATTTCTATAACTGATGTATTTGTAATTGTCTTTTATTAGCTTATGGTACGACTCCTTGAAGAACTTGCTCAAATGAGTATTGTGATTGCTACACCATCGTATCAACAGGTTCACTAGCTGCTTGAAAATCAGACTTTGGATGGAATAGAAATTCGACGTTAGTGACAGCATGTTGCCTCTGCACGTTGAGTGAATTAAGCTCATGGTCCAACCTGCATTTACCTGTGTGACAAATGACCATCGTGTCTTCGGACCGCACTTTCGTTGACCATTATCACTCTCCAATAAGTACAAAAATGTTAGTCAAGAAACAATCGCATTATGAACACTGAATTTAGTCTTGCAGTTCTCGTAGAAGTGTGTTCTATAATATCACTATGGCCAGCGAGAGTAATTTTGTCTCTTTTCCGCGGCATCTTGTGCAATGCCCAGAGAGCAAATATACATTGCTTTCCGCTGTCTAGCGATGACGAGATCGCGACAACATTAACACTTTAAACACTATTTTTAAAATCACAAAGTATACCAAACTTTGTCACTATAATCCAACAATAGCAATCAATACAGTGTAAACACCACAAATGAAATTATTTCCCTAAGGAAATCAATATTTAAGAAATCATGTTGCAGCCATACCAATACTGATAGTAAAATTTACAATTTAACATCTTAAAAATTCAATCCTTAATGCAAGTCTTTAAGTAATTGTTCGTCATTCTAAATATTAATTACCTCAATCTCGCATAAACCAGTAATCAGCTGCATCACTTCCACACTTACTCACGAGGCAGAATAAGTATAACCAACTCAACTAGAAAATCTTTCAACTTATGAAGATATACAAGTGAATATACCAGTATTGTTTACGACTTATAGAAGACTCAGTGGTAATCAAACGACTTCAATGTTCACACCAACATCAGTTCTGATACAATTAGAAAATCAATCATTGCTTCCATTTAGTAACGTCTGGATGTCTCACGGACACTGCTCCAGCACACCTCTCGTCCAGTCATATGCTATGTGCAACTACCTCAGTCCACACAAATACAAGACAATGTCAACTCTTATACCTTTCGCAAGCTTTCCATTAGCCTAGCAGCCGCATTAACACTTGACAAATCAGGCCTGGTGGGACACGTGAAATATTCCACAGTCTGCCGTTAGTCACCATGCCCCTTACTTCCTCCGTGCACAAAGCTAACCGCTCTTCCCAGCGTAGCTTCCATCAAGTAGATACAGTGCACTCACTCGATTCTGCGCTTTCCACGCCAGCCATTCTTCCTTCCATGTCCATGTATCTGTCCTCTCACTCGACAACCAACAATCTTCCGCTTAAAAAGCCTGCCCGTTCCACAGATAAGCCGATTTCCTCCCCAGAGCAGTTCCACTACATTGTCAGGGTAGCCCAGCCAACCCAGATCGGATAGTGACAACTTAAATCATCGTGCCGTCCATGACACAATATTAAATGGCAGCCCCCAATTGTGTTAGTCAGCTGCTCGCTCGCATAACGCATCATTCTCCTGTGAGTACGCATAATGAATATTGACTTGCAGGCAGAATTGGATACAACATTAGGCGATATTATGGAAAATAATGATGACAATGTGATGAGGTCCCAGTAGATTAAATCATACAGTGATTTTTTGAGCAGGTGGTTCAAATGGCTCTGAGCACTATGGGACTTAACATCTGAGGTCATCAGTCCCCTAGAACTTAGAACTACTTAAACCTAACCAACCTAAGGACATCACACACATCCATGCCCGAGGCAGAATTCGAACCTGCGACCGTAGCGGTCGCGCGGTTCCAGACCGTAGCGCCTGGAACCTTATGTGTAAGTAGGGCCTAGAACCTACTTCATGATTGTTACAAATATATATATATATATATATATATATATATATATATAAACTTCGCTTATTGTCGTTGACTTTTGTAAGCAACATGCTTTTTAAAGATATGATGATTTGTAAGAAGGGTCCTGACTGTGAAAATATGAATATGACATTTGCTGTAAAAAGTCACGTCCACTATTAAGACTTGAGTTTTTGGGTTCCATTTTACTGAAAAATTTAAACATTTATGGAATCTGGCAGGAGAATTCATTAAAGACAATAAATATTTTTTCAGAATTTTAAAGCATAATGTATATGACTAGATTACAATATTTTTAAAAGGTGTGCATAGTTCGCTTGGTAGGGCTAACGTCCTGAATACTCCTGAGGAAGATGAATTTAGCTTCGAATGGTTGCTACCGGCTTGCTATATAAATTACCCTAATATCAAGGCTATCCGAGAACATACTAGACATCTGATGTCTGCGAGCATTAGAACTTCAAACGCATGGCATTTTCTTGCCAGAAGATGATGAAGAATACACTGTGCTGAAAGCAAAATTAAACACTCTGCTTTTCAAAATTAGCCTGTAAGTATCCCAAAGATGTAGATTTGTTGCTACTCTCCCACGGAAGGGAGTTCAGTGTTTAACGTCACGTCAACCTCTATTCTCCAAGTGCAAGGAGCAATACTAAGTCTGGATCAAATACGTGTCCTATCTACTTTCCACTAAATTGTATCATCATCATCATCATCGTCATCATCATTTAAGACTGATTATGCCTTTCAGAGTTCAGTCTGGAGCATAATCCCCCTTATAAAATTCCTCCATGATCCCCTATTGCCGGCCGGAGTGGCCGTGCGGTTCTGGGCGCTACAGTCTGGAGCCGAGCGACCGCTACGGTCGCAGGTTCGAATCCTGCCTCGGGCATGGATGTGTGTGATGTCTTTAGGTTAGTTAGGTTTAATTAGTTCTAAGTTCTAGGAGACTGATGACCTCCGAAGTTAAGTCGCATAGTGCTCAGAGCCATTTGAACCATTTGAACCATCCCCTATTCAGTGCTGACATTGGTGCCTCTTCTGATGTTAAGCCTATTACTTCAAAATCAGTCTTAACCGAATCCAGGTACCTTCTCCTTGGTCTACCCCGACTCTTCCTACCCTCTACTGCTGAACCCATGAGTCTCTTGGTTAACCTTGCTTCTCCCATGTGTGTAACATGACCCCACCATCTAAGCCTGTTCGCCCTGACTGCTACATCTACAGAGTTCATTCCCAGTTTTTCTTTGATTTCCTCATTGTGGACACCCTCCTGCCATTGATCCCATCTACTAGTACCTGCAATCATCCTAGCTACTTTCATATCCGTATTGATAAGGTATCTTGAATCCACCCAGCTTTCGCTCCCATACAACAAAGTTGGTCGAAAGATTGAAAGGTGCACAGATAACATAGTCTTGGTACTGATTTCCCAATTGCAGAAGAGAGTAGATCGTAGCTGAGCGCTCACTGCATTAGCTTTGCTACACCTCGCTTCCAGTTCTTTCTCTATGTTGCCATCCTGTGACAATATGCATCCTAAGTACTTGAAACCGTCCACCTGTTCTAACTTTGTTCCTTCTATTTGGCGCTCAATCCGTTTATATCTCTTTCCCACTGGCATTACTTTCGTTTTGGAGATGCTTATCTTCATACCATAGTCCTTACATTTCTGATCTAGCTCTGAAATACTACTTTGCAAACTTTCAATCGAATCTGCCATCACAACTAAGTCATATGCGAGACTGCTTATTTTGTGTTCACATATCTTAATCTCACCCAGTCAGTCTATTGTTTTCAACATATGATCCATAAATAATATGAACAACAGTGGAGACAGGTTGCAGCCTTGTCTTACCCCTGAAACTACTCTGAACCATGAACTCAATTTACCGTCAACTCAAACTGCTGCCTGACTATCTATGTAAAGACCTTTAATTGCTCGCAAAAGTTTGCTTACTATTCCATAATCTTGTAGAACAGACAATTACTTCCTCCTAGGAACCCAGTCATATGTCTTTTCTAGATCTATAAAGCACTGATACAATTCCCTGTTCCACTCGTAACACTTCTCCATTTTTGCCGTAAGCTAAAGATCTGGTCCTGACAACCTCTAAGAGGCCTAAACCCACACTGATTTTCATCCAGTTTGTCCTCAGCTAATACTCGCACTTTCCTTTCAACAATACCTGAGAAGATTTTACCCACAACACTGATTGAAGAGATACCTCTTTAGTTGTTACAATCTTTTCTGTTTCCATTGGTGTGATTACTGCTTTCGTCCAGTCTGATGGAACCTGTCCCGACTCCCACGCCATTTCAATTATCCTGTGTAGACATTTAAGACCTGAAATTCCACTGTATTTAATGAGTTCCGACTTAATTTCATCCAACCCAGCCGCTTTATTGCACTGCAATCTATTGACCATTTTCTCCACTTCTTCAAATGTGATCCTATTTCCATCATCACTCCTATCCCATTGTACATCAAAATCTGAAACATTACTGATCGTATTTTCACTTAAATTGCATCAAAAAAAATCTGGGTCAAGGTATTTTTGCCACAGATTCCTAAACACTTTTACCAAGAGTAAGAATCTAGAAATACAAGTTCATTGTAGCTCATGTGGAGCGTTGTGAAGGTAATCCCAATGCCTCTTATAACAACAGCATGCAACGGAAAAGCCGCAAGTGTTGTTTACTGGATTTTTTTACTCTTGCGATTGATTTTGACGAAATAGGTTAAAAACTGTTTCAGGGCGGTGCTCCATGCTGTCAGCTCTACGCTGCCCATCAGACAGACTTCAGCTGGCCGCGCACCCCCTCCAGCAGAGCGGGACTCGTAAACAGCGCGCGCCATTGCGCCGCGGCTGTGCCGCGGTGCAGCCGCCGGCCCGCCCGGCTGTACATTCAGCTGGCGCGACGCGGGCTTCTCGATGCGGGACCGCGAATTAGCCTGCGGAGCCAAGTGCGCGGCGCGTTCATTTCGCGTGTCGGACATTGGCCGCCTAACGGGCCGTGCTATCAGGGCCGCTGAATCCGGGCGCGCCCATCAACCGACTGGTAGCGGCGCTTCTGAGGCACGGCGCCGATGCCCGCCGCCAGATAAGCGCACAGCTTCCGCTTGTAGTGACGCCCCGCCGCAGTAAACACCTAGTTAGAGCTAGCCGAGCCTTGCGGCGCTGGCTCTTACACGTCGGGCCAACGCTGCGCTCCGGCGACAGATTCCGTCATTCTCGGTATGAAAACATCGTCTGCAAATACTCCACTGGCGCTTCCATCAACACTGTCATAGCGTAGTCGTCATCCAAGCAAAAAAGTGAGCGGACTTAGCCAGTAACATCAGAGGCAATTGGTATTGGGCGAAACAACAATGGATTACCCGCCACTCTTGCTCTTACTCTTGCTCATGAGAAAAGAAGTTGTTATGATGTACAAACTATGGGCAAGTTGCCGCGAGGGCATGGCTTTGTGTGTTTGTCATTAGGATAATTTAGGTTAAGTAGTGTGTAAGCTTAGGGACTGATGACCTTAGCAGTTAAGTCCCATAAGATTTCACACACATTTCAACAAATGAGCAAGTTGAGTGAACACTGATAAAATATTACTTAAAATTAGCGCTTTTTCCAAACTGTGACTCCTGCTTTCTGGACAGGACTTCTTCTTCTTTCTTTCACATTTGTCTCGCGCCTAATTTCGGATTTAGCGTTGTTAGTTTAAGAGATGGCCTGATGATCTACCCCTTGCCACATTGTTATCGCCCCCCCCCCCCCTCCCCACCCACACCAGCCAGCCTGGAACGGAATAAAAAAATGGCTCTGAGCACTATGGGACTTAACATCTGTGGTCATCAGTCCCCTAGAACTTAGAACTACTTAAACCTAACTAACCGAAGGACATCACACACATCCATGCCCGAGGCAGGATTCGAACCTGCGACCGTAGCAGTCGCGCGGTTCCGGACTGAGTGCCTAGAACCGCTAGACCACCGCGGCCGGCTGGAACGGAATATGTGTATCTCAACCGTCTGCGTGTAGTGTTGCCTATGTGGCGCTGTACGAACGTTTGACTAAATGCTTGCTAATCGTGTAACTGAGGTGGGGCTTAGATACCAGCCCAGTATTCACATAGTCGAAAGTGAGAATCCGCCTAAAAACCACATCCGGACTGACCATTACAAGAGGCCATCTCGTTAAACAGTTGGGTGGATTCGATCCAGGGCCACCATACTTTCCCAAATCGTCTTCCTGGGGAGGAAGAGATGGACAGAGGGTAAGGAGAAGATGAACAGAGGGAGAGGAAGGAGCAATTGGGCAGAGGCTGGGGGAGACATAGATGCAGAGAGAGAGGAGCAAGAGGAATAGGACAGAGAGTGGAATTGGTGGAGGTGGACAGAGAGCCCTGCAAACTCTATCTCCTCCTTATCCTCCTTCTGTCCATCTGCTCCTCCCCCCTGTCTCTGTCCCCTCATCCGATCTGCTTTCCCTCTTCTCCTCCCCATCTCTTTATTCGTCTCCTCTTCCCCTGCGTCTTGTCCTTCTCCTTTTCTGATTTTTGCCATTCTATCTCCTCTCTCGATCCCTCCCCCCCCCCCCCTCCCCCGTCCTACACCTCTCTCCAAGTTATCACCTCTACTCCAGTAGGAGACTGCTGCGTCTTACATGCACAGTATTTATTTCCAGTAGCACCTGTGATCTAGGGTCAGTCTGCCTCCATCAGTGGTGAGGCGCCCACATCTTTTTTGCATCTCGCCTGTTGTGCTGCTTGTGAACGAGAGCGCGGTTGTTTATTTCCACGTAGCAGTTTGCCTCAGAGTCCGACTTCATCGACCATCAGGGGTTTTCTCTTGGTCCCAAGCCACAATTAAATTAAATTTTTCTTTGGATCACAACCGACCGAAGGCGTATGAAGTACAACGTTTTATACGGGATGAAGTGCGTTGCCCGCTACAAGATGTTGTCGGAATCCATTTTTCGATCCTATGTGCTATGGTGACGAGCTCTGCGCCGACGTTGTGCTTCGCCACGCAAATGCTCTCAAGTTCCCATACACTGACAGACATATAGGCACTGTCGTGGTTCATCACGCTGATTTTGGTTTCCGAACGTTGCAGGTTTTCCCGGCCGCCTTAAATCTTTACGGCAACGTCGTCAGTCACGTTGTGGAAACGTGCAAGACGTTCGAAACATCCTGCCATCAAAGCTGTCCGTCAGATATAAACTGAATTATGGAATAATTTAATTATTCGCTAACACTTGGTTTAAGAATCGTGAAAATAAGTTGTATACGTGGAAGAGTCACAGACACCGGAAGGTTTCAGGTTCATTATATAATGGTAAGACAGAGATTTAGGAACCATTTTAAATGATAAGCATTTCCGGGGACGGATGCGAACTCTGACCACAGTTTATTCGTTATGAACAATAAATTAAAATTGAATAAATTGCTGAAAGGTGGAAAATTAAGGATATGAGATCTGGAAAAGTTGAAAGATCCAGAGGTTTTGGAGAGTTTCAGAGAGAGCATTAGGGAACGGTTGACTGGAACAGGGCAAAGGAATACATTCGAAGTACAATGGATAGCATTAAGAGATGAATTAGTGACGGCAGCTGATGATCAGATGGGTAGAAAGACAAGGCCTGCCATAAATCCTTGGATAAAACAGGAGATATAGAATTTGACTGATAAAACGAGAAAACTTTAAGATTCAGTAATGAAGCAGGCGAAAGGGAACACAAACGTCTAAAAATGAGGCTGACAGGTAGTGGAAAACGGCTAAGCACGAGCGGCTAGAGGACTCAAGTAAGGACTTGGAAGTACATTTCATTAAGGGAAAGACAGATACAGCCTACAAGAAAATTAACGAGGTCTTTGGTGAAAAGAGTAGCAGTTGTGTGAATATCAAGAGCTTAGATGGAAAACCACTCCTAAGCAAAGAATGGATAGTAAAAAGGTAGGGGTATATAGAGAGTCTATAAAGGAAGGTAAACTTGCACGCAATATTATAGAAATTAATGTGGACGTAGATGAAGAGGAGGAGATGGGGGGGGGGGGTATGATACTGGAGAACAATTTGACAGAGAACTGAAAGATTTAAGTCGTAACAAGGCCACAGGAGTAGACGACATTCCATCAGAACTACCGATAGCCTTGGGAGAGACAGCCATGACAAAACTCTTTCATTTGATGTGCAAGATATATGAGACAGGTGAAGTACCCTCAGGCATCAAAGAGAATGTAATGACTCCAATTACAAACAAAGCAGATGCTGACAGGTGTGAAAATTACCGAACTATCAGTTTAATGTCTCATGGTTGCAAAATATTAACACGAATTATTTACAGAATAGTGGAAAGACTGGTAGAAGCCGACCTCGGAGAAGATCAGTTTCGCTTCCGGAGTAATGTGGAAACACGCGAGGCAATACGGCCCTACGACTTATCTTAGAAGGTAGGTTAATGATGTTTATAGCATTTGTAGACTTAGTGAAAGTTCTTGACAGTGTTCACTGGAATACTGTCCTTGAAATTCTGAAGGTAGCACGTGTGAAATACAGGGAGCTAAAGGTTGTTTACAACTTGCACAGGAACCCGACGACCGCTATAAAAGTCGACGGGCATGAAAGGCAAGCATTGATTGAGAAGGGAGCGAGACAATGTTGTAACCCATCCCCAACAGTATTCAACCTATACACAGAGTAAGCTATAAAGGAAAGGAAAGAAAAATTTGGGTTTGGAATTAAGGGTTAAGGAGAAGAAATAAAATGTTTGAGATTTGCCGATGACATTGTAATCCTGTCGGAGACGGCAAAGTACTTGGAAGACAAGATGAACGGAACGTATAGTGCCTTGATTGGAGTTTGAACGCATTCATTCATAATGATCCACGTAAGCGTACTCTACATCTGGCTGCTATCATTCCACCATCGTGCGGCATTATCAGGCAATGGGGAAAATTCAAAAACAGGGTGAATGGGTACCGCGTGCTCTAAGCCAAAATCACACAAATCAGCATTTCTGCATGTTCGTAATTAACTGGCTCGTGAACAACACCGGCCATTCCTACCCTGTATCGTTACTGGTGAAGAGAAAGGGTATCTCTTTTTTTTTTTTTTTTTTTTTTTTGGTCATCAGTCTACTGACTGGTTTGATGCGGCCCGCCACGAATTCCTTTCCTGTGCTAACCTCTTCATCTCAGAGTAGCACTTGCAACCTACGTCCTCAATTATTTGCTTGACGTATTCTTCCAATCTCTGTCTTCCTCTACAGTTTTTGCCCTCTACAGCTCCCTCTAGTACCATGGAAGTCATTCCCTTATGTCTTAGCAGATGTCCTATCATCCTGTCCCTTCTCCTTATCAATGTTTTCCACATATTCCTTTCCTCTCCGATTCTGCGTAGAACTTCCTCATTCCTTACCTTATCAGTCCACCTAATTTTCAACATTCGTCTATAGTACCACATCTCAAATGCTTCGATTCTCTTCTGTTCCGGTTTTCCCACAGTCCATGTTTCACTACCATACAATGCTGTACTCAAGACGTACATCCTCAGAAATCTCTTCCTCAAATTAAGGCCGGTATTTGATATTAGTAGACTTCTCTTGGCCAGAAATGCCTTTTTTGCCATAGTGAGTCTGCTTTTGATGTCCTCCTTGCTCCGTCCGTCATTGGTTATTTTACTGCCTCGGTAGCAGAATTCCTTAACTTCATTGACTTCGTGACCATCAATCCTGACGTTAAGTTTCTCGCTGTTCTCATTTCTACTACTTCTCATTACCTTCGTCTTTCTCCGATTTACTCTCAAACCATACTGTGTACTCATTAGACTGTTAATTCCGTTCAGCAGATCATTTAATTCTTCTTCACTTTCACTCAGGATAGCAATGTCATCAGCAAATCGTATCATTGATATCCTTTCACTTTGTATTTGTATTCCACTCCTGAACCTTTCTTTTATTTCCATCATTGCTTCCTCGATGTACAGATTAAAGAGTAGGGCGAAAGACTACAGCCTTGTCTTACACCCTTCTTAATACGAGCACTTCGTTCTTGATCGTCCACTCTTATTATTCCCTCTTGGTTGTTGTAGATATTGTATATGACCCGTCTCTCCCTATAGCTTACTCCTACTTTTTTCAGAATCTCGAACAGCTTACACCATTTTATATTGTCGAACGCTTTTTCCAGGTCGACAAATCCTATAAAAGTGTCTTGATTTTTCTTTAGCCTTGCTTCCATAATTAGCCGTAACGTCAGAATTGCCTCTCTCGTCCCTTTACTTTTCCTAAAGCCAAACTGATCGTCACCTAGCGCATTCTCAATTTTCTTTTCCATTCTTCTGTATATTATACTTGTAAGCGGCTTCGATGCATGAGCTGTTTAGCTGATTGTGCGATAATTTTCGCACTTGTCAGCTCTTGCCGTCTTCGGAATTGTGTGGATGATGCTTTTCCGAAAGTCAGGTGGTATATCGCCAGACTCATATATTCTACACACCAACGTGAATAGTCGTTTTGTTGCCACTTCCCCCAATGATTTTAGAAATTCTGATGGAATTTTATCTATCCCTTCTGCCTTATTTGACCGTAAGTCCTCCAAAGCTCTTTTAAATTCCGATTCTAATACTGGATCCCCTATCTCTTCTAAACCGACTCCTGTTTCTTCTTCTATCACAGCAGACAAATCTTCACCCTCATAGAGGCTTTCAGTGTATTCTTTCCACCTATCTGCTCTCTCCTCTGCATTTAACAGTGTAATTCCCGTTGCACTCTTAATGTTACCACCGTTGCATTTAATGTCACCAAAGGTTGTCCTTCCGACAATCATATCTTTTTCGATGTCTTCACATTTTTCCTGCAGCCATTTCGTCTTAGCTTCCCTGCACTTCCTATTTATTTCATTCCTCAGCGACTTGTATTTCTGTATTCCTGATTTTCCCGGAACATGTTTGTACTTCCTCCTTTCATCAATCAACTGAGGTATTTCTTCTGTTACCCATGGTTTCTTCGCAGCTACCTTCTTTGTACCTATGTTTTCCTTCCTTTTAGAGATGTCCATTCCTCTTCAACTGTACTGCCTATCGCGCTATTCCTTATTGCTGTATCTATAGCGTTAGAGAATTTCAAACGTATCTCGTCATTCCTTAGTACTTCCGTATCCCACTTCTTTGCATATGGATTCTTCCTGACTAATGTCTTGAACTTCAGCCTACTCTTCATCACTACTATATTGTGATCTGAGTCTATATCTGCTCCTGGGTACGCCTTATAATTCAGTATCTGATTTCGGAATCTCTGTCTGACCATGATGTAATTTAATCGAAATCTTCCCGTACCTCCCGGCCTTTTCCAAGTATACCTACTCCTCTTGTGATTCTTGAACAGGGTATTCGCTATTACTAGCTGAAACTTGTTACAGAACTCAATTAGTCTTACTCCTCTTTCATTCCTAGTCCCAGGCCCATATTCTCCTGTAACCTTTTCTTCTATTCCTTCCCCTACAACTGCATTCCAGTCGCCCATGACTATTAGATTTTCGTCCCCCTTTACATACTGCATTACCCTGTCAATATCCTCATACACTTTCTTTATCTGTTCATCTTCAGCTTGCGACGTCGGCATGTACACCTGAACTATCGTTGTCGGTGTTGGTCTGCTGTCGATTCTGATTAGATCAACCCGGTCACTGAACTGTTCACAGTAACACACCCTCTGCCCTACCTTCCTATTCATAACGAATCCAACACCTGTTATACCATTTTCTGCTGCTTTTGATATTACCCGATACTCATCTGACCAGAAGTCCTAGTCTTCCTTCCACTTCACTTCACTTTTCAGATTTTCTAGTTTCCCTACCACGTTCAAGCTTCTGACATTCCACGCCCCGACTCGTAAAACGTTTTCCTTTCGTTGATTATTCAATCTTCTTCTCATGGTAACCTCCCCCTTGGCAGTCCCCTCCCGGAAATCCGAATGGGGGACTATTCCGGAATCTTTTGCCACTCATCGTGACACTTCTTCAATTACAGGCCACATGTCCTGTGGATACACGTTACGTTTCTTTAATGCAGTGGTTTCCATTGCCTTCTGCATCCTCATGTCATTGATCATTGCTGATTCTTCCGCCTTTAGGGGCAATTTCCCACCCCTAGGACAGAGAGTGTCCTGAACCTCTATCCGCTCCTCCGCCCTCTTTGACAAGGCCGCTGGCAGAATGAGGCTGACTTCTTATGCCGGAAGTCTTCGGCCGCCAATGCTGATTATTTATCAAAATTTAGGCAGTGGCCGGGATCGAACCCGGGACCAAAGACGTTTTGACTACGAATCGAAGACGCTACCCCTAGACAACGGGTACATCCCTTTACGCTGACATGTAAAACAAAGAAATGAAATAAAATGTCGTGTGGCTAGGGCGTCCCGTTGGGTAGGCCGGTCGCCTGGTGCAAATCTTTTGAGTTGACGCCACTTCGTCGACTTGCACGTCGATGGGGATGAGGACAACGTAACACTCAGCCCATTTTTTTAACGCCCTCCAGGTGAAAAACAATTATGTGTAATTACCATCAATAACAAACAAAATAAAAAGGGAATTATAGAACTTAAAGAAAATGCCCTCCTGGCAGAACAGACAAAATGGCATCCGCGTCCCACCAACTTGTGGGTAGACGCACACTGAATCCCAAGGCAGTCAGGCAGGTTCCAGGCACGTCTTCACGAAGAATATTGCATTTGCCGATGTATTGTATCGAGTCCTGGTATTACACAATCTCACTGAAATCACCTTCTCATACCTGGGACACCCCAGCTGCAGGGGCCTCGAAGAAGGCTCTATCCAAAAAGTTGGCATGGTACTGACGGCATTGCGGATGGTGCACGAGAAAAGTAAAGCGATCTTGCAGGAACGTCCAAAAATCAAGAACACTCTTATCACCTTCATGGAACAAATAAGAGATCAGGAGGCCTTTTATCCAAATCACAGCATTTGTCTTCGTACGTGAGAAGGATGTCTCGTCTGGGAACAGAAGAAATTGCGGTGTAATGGCATGGGGAGCCGTACGTAGAATAAAGGCAAGCATCTTCTGAATCAGCTGTCACACCGCTGCACAAGATCCACACATCAGTTGATGTTCGCCCGTATCAAGCGTGTGACAACGAGGACACAGCGGGAATCTGTCATTTTTATGGCGTATAGACGAAGTAACGACCAGATACCAGGTCGCGCGAGCGCTTATGTCGAGGAGGATATGGTGCACAGAACACCAAACCACGGGCCATGCGATCGTAGGATGTCGGCTTTCCACAACATTCCTAGTATGATTTCTCATCATTAGGCGGTAAACATTACGAGCGGTAGGGTTTCTGGTACTAGGCAAGTCGGCATGGACATAACTGTATTCGATAAAAAAGTTCCTGACATGCGAGAGCGAGGAAGAAATGCAACAGGTGCCACTGGAGAGGGAGGGGTCAGTTCGTCAATCAGGCTTCCCGATAATCCGGTTCGGCGGCGGGTCCACGACTTAACCATCGTGCTTACATAAAGGGCAGCTGCTCTCGCTTGGACATTGACAAGGCCGAGGCCGCCATCTCGAGGAGGAAGCGTCAGCGTGTCGTAGCAGAATTTGAGGATAAGACCCGCGCTTACAAAGTAGCCGAACGCTGCCTGAAGTCTGTGTGCCATTGCCTTTGGCATCGGTAAAATCTGTGCTAAATGGGGCAGTCGCGAGACTAGATGAGTGTTAACAAAATCCACTCTTTGTAACATGTCTAATGCTCTCAGGAGATTGTCACGAACGTTCGCGCGGATAACTTGAAGCAGGCGTTTATAGTTAAATGAGATAGTGCGCTGTATATCATGCGTGAAGGTGATCCCCAAACATTTGAGCTTGTCCACTAATGGCAATGGAGCCACACTCTCTGCTGGAAGACCTCTACCGACGGACACAGCAGTAGATTTCGTCAGGTTCACACAGCTGTCAGCAGCTGTCCTGTACTGGTTGAGCCATGCCAGTGCCTCTCGCACTTCATCATCCGATAGCACCAAGAACACCACGCCATCTGCATAGGCACAGCACATGAAAGAATTAGCAAATGAACAACAAAGCATAATTATTAAAATAAAACCATAAAAACAAAAAAATTGGAATTGTCCCCTCATTGTTATCCCTGTGAGCCGGCTCAAGGGCGATTGCGAAAACCAACATCGACAGCGGACAGCCTTGACGGACCGACTGCATAACATTAATAGGGCCCGCCACACGGCCATTGACCAGCACTCGTGACGTGGCACCTCGGAGGAGCCGCAAGATGACGTGTATAAACCTGTGGGGAAAGGTCATCCGTCTGAGTACGTTTCCTAGAAAGTCATGACTCACCCTATGAAAGGCGTGATCGGAGTCCACTGTCACTATGGCACCGCGACGGCGGCAGGTCGTGGCCAGTGCTGTGTTGTCACGGTAATCGCTGAGTGCCGTCTGAAAGTTACTGTCACCACCAAAGCACGTTTTATCCAGAGAGATGACTTGAGGAATGACGCGCCGAAGGCGAGCGGCAAGAATCCGGGAAAAAATCTTGAAGTCACAATTTAACATGGTCAACGGCCGATAATGCCCAACTCCCCGACCTCCCGATGGCTTGGATACCGGGATAAGCAAGCCTCCTACGAATTGGGGTGGGAGGGGAAGGTCAGGGTTCATCAGTTCTTCATACATCGCAGTCCAGCGTGAGCCCATGATGTCGTGGAATGTGCGGTAAAACTCCAGCGGGAACCCATCTGGGGCTTTATTCGCCGCACCCTTATGAAGAGCATCGGCGACGTCATCAGACGTAATTGTCGCTGTGAGAATCTCCGCAGCAGCCTCATCCAGGGTACCCGTCAAGGAACGGAGGACATCAGTCGTTACCGCTATGTTCTGGTCCTCTGCTGCATAGTACTGGTTGCAGTGATCCATAAAGGCTTTTACGATGTCATTCTGGGACGTCAATAGACTACCATCTAGCATGTCGAGGGCGTTGGCTGTTTCTCTCAGGTAGTATGATGCAGGGGCGGGGGCTCTCCTGGTACACAATCGTGACATCTTGCGCGTACTATTGTGCCTTTAAGGGGGTAATGCATAAGAGAAATTATCTTCGCCTTAATACGTTGAATTTCAACCTGTCGTTGAGCAGAGGGGGCATGATTTGAGAGTTCCCGCGGAATTATGAAATAGTATTCCATAGTATGTTGTTGCCACAGCATTTTGTCGAGACCGTAATTCATAATCGAACGACGTAAAGCAGGCTTGGTGCAATCGAGCCACCACCGGGGTGTTGAAGGACACGCTGGAAGGCGTCTCACACAGTTGTTCCACGTCGTTTCTACGACCTGCCTGCATTCCGGATCCTTGAGATGGGCGACATTCAGCTTCCACAGACCTCGACCCCGCCACACCTTCTGCCTCTGGAGCGAAACAGTGCAAAGTAGGCGATATGGTCGGAAAAGGCGGTAGGCCATAACTCAGCGTCGAGCGGGGCAGTTACGAGTCCTTGGGAAACGCAGACACGGCCAAGACGACTTGCTGAATGGCTGGTGACGTACGTATATCCAGGCCAATCACCATGCACACGGTCCCAAGTATCGGTGAGGTTCAGTTCACGCACGAGCAGCTTGAGTTCCTGGCATGTGGTGAAATTGGGATGTTGGTCCTTCTGAGATAACACACAACTAAAGTCACCACCAAGAATAATATGGTCGTAGCGGCCTACAAAGGAGCGGCCTGTTCTGAATAGAATCGCGATCGTTCCTGTCGCTTGGCCGTGCCCGAGGGAGCGTAAACATTGATGACTCGGACACCGTGGGAAGTCACAGCAAGACCCCTAGCCGATGGTAGGTAAATAACGTTGTCTACCTCAATGACTTTCTTTAAAAGAATAGCTGTCCGACTGCCTCCGTCAGCACACGGCGTGAGCTAGGATACATAGCCATAGATATTAGAAAACGTCGCCAGGCGAACTTCCTGCACGAGGGGAACATCGACGTCCGACGTATAATACTACCGTCTGTTATACCAATACCATAGCCTTTGAAGCAATTATGGTATAAAGCAACAGAGCAGTGTTACCCTCTGAGAGGAATTTTGTTATGTTGACCGTGTTGTACCTAACGGAGGTGGCTTATCGGAAGTGAAAGTCAGAATTATGTAAATATTTAAACAGTAACAAACAATATTTTACCTATCTACACTGTTCAAAGAATAAAGAAAACGGTCGGCAGCCTAATTAGGAAAGATAATGATTGACATTCTTGTTCAAGAAAATATGTATGAGTAACTTTAACTGACAAACACAACCTATACTTTGCCACACGCGTGTGCAATGAACTCTGGCACCTGAATACAGTATGTTCACTTTAAGGTTGGAGCTAACAGATCAGAACAAACTATTTGCATAAATATAGTAGATAACAAAGGACTTAGTCAAACTAAATGGTCTCAATAACGTTACTCTTAATGTTCACTGTAGAATCGTAAATTGGACATAGGTTTAGTATTACTTTTCAAACAAATTCCTATCTGACATGAAATATGGATATGGTTCACAGCAAATTTAGTTACTACGCGTAGATTAATTCTCTCACTACCAAACACCTTTCTACTTAGAATGATAATTAAATGGAGTTCACTAACAAATTACTTCTCACTGTATTTTTAATAAAGAAGTTAATATTTTCATAGATAGTGGTTTTTCTGTTACTTGTTACCTAGCATAAGCACAATACACAAACTGTGGATCCTGTTACACAATTAATATGCACTTCCAATACACAAGAGAGACAAGCACTTAAAAAACATGAGTATATAACTTTCCACAAATGCAGTTCACGACTTTTACTGCAGTGGGACACAATATTGACATATCTGTAAGAAACTGACTCACCTTTTACAATTTACAACAGGCAGCACTTTGATCAATAACTTAACTAAACTTTATAAGCCACAGTTTTGAGAACATTCACTTTAGAAGTTGGCAACAAGTATTAATACTCCGTTTTAATAGAAAAATCATTTCAACGTGCATCATTTACTATATTACTCAGTCCTGTTCCATAGACTTTAACTTTTTTTACTACGTTCAAGTGACATTAATTAGTAAAACACTGGGCTTTCCTATTTTCAGAATATGGACATTCGGTAAGCAATTTTGACATGGGAAGGACCCTAAGTGGTTGTGTGACAAGGGAAAATAAATCAAGATAGGTATAAGAATTCGAGTATAAGTTACCTTATATTTGCGCACCCTAACATATCCAATGAGCTGATCCTTCACCATACATTTCTACTATTCCTTGGTTCCTTTTCAGTGATTGCGCAATGTGGTGGCGATTGCATGTTGGTAGGTGGATTTGCGGATAGAATTGCTGGACTCTGTCATTTCTTGGTGGCGATGATAGATATCAATTCCAGAATAGTTCCAGCTCTTTATCCATCCATCCCAGACATTGAAAAGCGGCACGGAAAGCCTCTCTCGGCTCCAGCACAGTTTACAACTTTTACATGAGCAGTTGACAGTTTGATAGCTCGTCCCCGACTGACTCTTGGTTCCACCTTTCTATCCATGCCATCCACATTTTGCGCGCGCTACACAGTGCCGTTCTCGAGGGGAACCACACCACCTTTTACATACAAAATAACTAAGGACACTAAGTTAAGGTCAGCAGTTTACATAACAGCAAACAAACATTTTATACAAAACAGAACATTTGCATGTATTGGTAGTTCTACACAAAATTATTTAAATAAAATTATTTAATTTTAAAGATAACCAAAGAGATTATATGAAAAAGCCAAAACATATAATTTGCTCATATTGTACATATTACAGAGATTACACTTCCTACACTATAAAAGACATCAAAGTTTTTACAAAGAAAGGAGTATACAATTTTGTGTTATCGATTCAATCAAACACATTTACAGAAGCTCAAGGATGAAACATTAAATAAAATAAAAGGCAAAATAAATCAGTAGAGCATTAGAGCCATGGTGCTACAGATGCCCTCAACACTTCACGGAACAATTGTAGTTTGACAGCGGTGCCAATGGTGTTGACATTGATGGAGCCAAGCCTGTAAGCTTGTCGTGGAATTGGGACTACCGGGACGCCCATGGAGACACGAAGAGCAGAAGCGAACAGAAATGATGTCCCAGCAGATTGCACATCCCCATCCAGCAACCCTGTCGATTAGCAGTCGTGGGTTGGAGCAGCAGCATTCGCTGCTGTCTCAACGGTGGGTGTTTCGTCGTCCTCATCGTCAGACCACGCAAAGGTGCGTGGATGGTGTGCGTCCAGTGGAGTACCTGTGGGGTCCGAAGGCGGCGTTACTTTGGCGATGGAAGAGTGGTGCTGGCTCAGCTGCTGTTCAACGTCCATAGGTACAGAGTCTGGTGCATGTAAAGATGGTTGTACCTCCGAAGGGGTGCAGACGGTGCTTCAATCATGGAATCGTCCATCGTGGCAACATCTTGATAGTTGTGACCATCGTCTTGAGACTGCGTCCTACAGGTGTCAGACGGGGCAATCCGCCGCTTCCGCCGTCTCTTCGGCGACCGTTGCTTGCGCACGCTAACTTCAGTGTGCGAAGACGCCTGGAGATCCGGATGTTCGGGCACAAAAGCATCGGTAGTCACAACCATGGAGTCAAGGGCCGTCCCCTATCCTAGAGATTGCTCACCAATGTACATGTCTGAAGGAGGAGGCAAAGGCGCCAGTCCTTCCGCAATGGCCTGAGGCATTACCGGAGACGACGATGTGGCAGTAGTAGGAGCCAGTGGTGATCGCGGTTGGGGGTCGTTATGGAGAACTTCGACAAACGTCAGCTGTAGCGTCGTCGGAGCGGTCGTATCCGGCAGGTCCCCAGGGACTATACTATCAAGAAAAATAGGAGGAACAGTGGACAATCTTCTGTTTCTACAGTCGGTAAAGATGTGCCTGAAAAATATTGCATCAGAAGTGGTATATAAAAGAACGCCGTATATCATAATAAAGTAAAGTTGTACGCTGAAGTAATTTGTATGGTATGGCAGTTGGTTTGGCAAAACAACAACTGGACAATGCCTTTTTGTAGAGCTATCTTGTTTTGAGTGGATATTTTACAATAGCAGAACAAAAGTTTCGCGTCAATCGAGAGAAAAGAAGCACAATTGATTCGTGATTAAGTGTAGATGAAAATTTGCAGACAATGAAACTATGTTAAGTACACCTTTCATTATAAAGGAAAGAGCCAGAATGAATTCCTTGCTGTCAATATTCTTGAAGAAATTATGGAGTAAGATCCATACCTGGAAATAACTAGTTGCATGCTTGGAAATCAGCGCAGATGATCCGAATGCAATGTATGTGCCTCTTAGTCATAATGTCTTTCAACTTGGATGCTTCATTGTCTGCTTACAACAAAAGAGACAGTCGACTTCAATTGACATCCCTAGGCCAGTAGTGAGATTCCCTTTGTGGTGTAAAGAACTTCTTCCTCTGTCAGCAGAGAAAGTGAAGGACTTGTTGGACATTTGTACATACCCTGACGTACAGTTCATGAAGTTTTATGTTAACTTCTCTCCTGAGCGAACTGTTTAACAATTTTCCCCTCTGTTTAGTTTTTTCTACGTTATTGTTTCATGTCTCATACACAACTTGCTTTTATTAGTTTGTAAGTTAGTTACATAAATACACAATGTTATTTAAGTTGTCAAATAGTATGTTCTATTAATACTTCCCATTATTTTTGCCATTGTAACAGAAAATTAACATTATTTTTATATACAATGTTATTTCACAATATATTTTAACAGGATATGCAACGTATTTACACGAAAAGCTACATAGAAATTACAATAACTATCTAAACGTTGTAAAATATGCGGAATACGTGTTGCTGTTCTATAATACCTTCCGTATCTCGTGATGGTACATACTGATACCTATCAATTAATAGTCCCAAAGGAAAACAACAATTATTTTCGCTTCCTGAAAAACCTGAGTGAAATTTTTAACTCTAGCAGCACGCCTCTGAATTGCTTCGATGTTTTCCTTTAATCCGACAAGGTGGGGCTCAGCAGTACTCAAGGATGGTTTGCACTAGCCTTCTACATGCTATATCCCTTATAGATGAGCTACACTTTCCCAAAATTCTCCCAATAAATGGAAGTCGAGCATTCACCTTCCCTACTATCAAGCTAACGTGCTCGATCCATTTCAGCGCTACACCTAGAAAATCAAACTGTGCTACCGGATTGTTTTTCCTACTCATCCGCACAAACTCACATATTTCCACATTTAGAGTAAGCTGTTATTCATCACACCGACTCGAAATTCTGAGTCACCTTGTAACCTCCTAGAGTGGCCCAGCAGTGACATCTTCCCGCGAACCACAAAATCAGCCGTAAAGTACTGTCCACGCCTTCCATCAGACCATTTATGTACTTAGAGAATAAGATGGGACCGATCACACTTCCCCGTGGCTCCCCTGACGATACCCTAACCCCTGATGAATACTCGCCGTCTTGGACGATGTACTGGTTTCTATCACTTAAAACGTTGTCAAGCCACTCACACATCAGGGAACCAAATATGTATGCTCGTACCTACGTCGACAGAGATTGGGGATCGTCAATCTACTGAATCATAGGTTATAATTATAACTTTTACTTCTTATTTATTGTACTTTCACACCAATAGAAAACAAGAACGTTGTCCATGCATGATCCGTTGAATCAATATTACAGTGGTAGAATCTACATCATTAAATTTAAACACTTATATATCAACGAAATATATTATCCAGACTGCATGCATGCACCTACACAGTGGCCAATCGCTGACATTACTCAGCGCTTCTGCCCCCCCCCCCCTCCCTTCCCCCAAACTCTGTCCACCAATCACCCCAATCCGTAACATCCAATGTAAAATCCTAAATTGCAAGTTGGAACGTGTTACTATCCTGTTTATATACTGGAAAAACTCTAGTGGTATTCGGACTACATCTCCATTACGGACATGACTAGTGAAACACTGCGGTGTTCAGACCAATATTCCGGCTGATGATATTTCACTTACTTTTCGTTTAACAGCAGCAGCAGCCAGTTATTCTGCTGAGTCGATGTTCGAGCATATTGTTTTACATACAATGGGCAACAAGAACGAAAAGGCATTAGAAACAGCGTGAGACAGCACGATTCTAACGTAAAGTGGTACTATTCTGGCGTAAGTTACAGATGTAATCAATCACTCTCTATCATCGCTCATTCCTTGGCTGTCACAACAAACGTGCTGAGCATACAAAAAGAAACCCAAGTACAACGCAAGTGCTGTGCTTCCTGGAAGAGTAGCAGTGAATGAGGCTATATTTCACTGGAGATATTCTATGCAGTTGAAGGCCTATTGTGCTGCGTCCCACATGAAGGCATCTGTTTAATTCAGCGGATATTGCGTTCGAGGTAGATAAACCGGATCTCATTTCTGATAAAATTATGAAATGTTGTCTGTTCTTCCCGCTACGTTGAGCTAATTTCGTACTCTCCTACGTACACAATAACTAGTTACAACACTCGGTTTTATCAGAAAGTCCAAAGACCGTGTGCTGCAGGCTGTTTAAATACGTTAGCGCACCAGCGAAATGAGATCTTGGACGGTGACTCAAAGTGGAACGTATGTTGGTCGCAGTGCTTCACTGGTGTAACGGCTTCTTCTAGTAAGATTGCCATGAACCTTTTAATCGCGGAGGGCACGTTGAATAAGTTCTACACCTTATTTTCGAAACTATATTCATAGTCGTAGCGCTCTGCCACTTCTTCAGCCCTATCACGATACAAAAAGAATAATTTCAACCTTTTCTGACAAAGTGTGGACACCAGAATGCAGAGCGATAAGATTATGCGTGACTAATACGAAACCAATGCAGAACAACGTTATTTTCCATCCACGGCGATATCACTTTCATCTTCATAAGTTTATAGCAGGACACAGCAATACTTTTGTATCACTGCTTTACGCTATTTACACGGAAAATACAGAAAATGTATTGAGAATTTATGGCTACTGCGTACTACTACTTCCAGTCAATTAAGCTCCTGATGAGCATCTGTCTACCTTCAGTAAATATAGCGAGTTCTTCTAAAGTATAGTGTGGTATTTCAACGAATGTTTCCCATTGCAGTTCAAAAAAGAAGATCAGTAATTTCAGAGAGCAATATGTCTTTAGTATCTCGTTTGAAACCAGGGTTGAACGTACTTATCATGGCAAAATATTATTATTATTATTATTATTATTATTATTATTATTATTATTTGCCGGAAACCTCGTTTTGATATCTTGAAGCATTTACGATATTAACGAGGTGTTAGGTTTTACGCGACTCACCTTTCAGTACAAGGATCACGTGTTGAGAAAACTGCAATTTGCAACATCGTATGACGTCTAATGGCCTAATATAAAAAAGGATCTCTACTATGTTAATATTAGTATAAAGAAAGGTGTGTGCCTGCATCATATATTCAGCCTATGTTCTTTACCATTAACGGATAGAGCGTGTGAATTACGTTTGCTTATTTTCCCGTGTGCTTGAAGTTATTAATATTATTTTATCTTTGGTCTTCACAGGAACCTTGTAAGTACTAAAAAAAAATTTGTTGAAACCTTGTTATTGGGTGAAACTTCATCAGAAATAACTCTTTCACCTGCCTATAAGTCATTGGCACTTCTGGTTCTGATAAAACTATCTCCAAGCGTTTATACAAGTATTGGGCCGAGCAACTTGGAGACTTTAGCAGACGAACCTATCGCAAAATTAATGTTGCTTCTCCACCTTATTTGAGAGTTCCTAGCTTGTATTTACCTTACTTAAAATAGGTCGAATTAAACTGTGTTATTTGGGAGATAGAGAGTTCATAGGCGAAGTACTGATGCTAAGCTGTGTTCACATCGACCCTCTGTCCATAATCATGTTGTATAAATGGAGATGATGTTTTAACTACTGACGACGCCTTTGGCACAATTGTTTTATGAATCTCCATTGCAGGATGTAATTTTAGTGTATTTTACTTCTGATGAAGGTGTATTTAGATATACCGAAACCGTGCTCAATAAATTTAATAAATCTTTATCCTGCAACTGTTTTAGCTGTCATCATTTACCGTGAAGATAGAGAGAAAATTACAATGTCATTTTTTCAGTTGATTATCTACCTGTATTCGTCTCCCTAGTTGCGGTAGTGCATGCTAGTGCGTTGGGCTTCAACTTTGACAAAACCAGTTTTAATACTTATTCTGAAAGTAATTTTCATCACTATTCTCCCGGAAATGAATGAAAATGTAGTGGCGGTCAATTCCAAATCATATAATATTGCATGCTACAGGTTAAATTCCAAACTTCATCAATTTTTCTCATGAGGTGAGGATGCTTGACAAGTTTGATGTTAATCCATCCTTTGTAGGGGAACGCAAAACTTCAGACCCACTTGATGCTGTTTAGAGGACTAAGGTATGAGCTGGCACCAGGTTTCATCATCTGCCTTTCATTAATCAGACGTACACCAATTACAACACAAATGCTGAATATATTACGAGTTTCTTCATTCTAGTCAGTCACACAACAGAGATATACACCTGACTCCACTACTAACGGGCAGGAGAAAGGCATCGTCAAACATCCTACACTAAGACACTGTGTCCTAGTGAAAGCAGTTTCGGGAACAACACGTCGATTGGTTTTCTCAAAGAGGAAGCAACAACATCTGCTGAGACCCTGTAAAGAAATAGCAGGGGAGACAGCAATGTGTCAAAACAGTGTATCGGTATTTAACACACATTAACATGGAAGAGCGAGACTGACTGAACTTGGCGATTTGGCTCACCAGCATATCAATACCCAGTTGATTAACAGTACACTCTCATCTGAAACTTGAACGAGCCTTTATAATGATAGTGTTGTAAATGCACTACTATGTACCGTCAGTACGTATAAACCTGACGAAAAAAAATTCCGTGGATTGTTAGATAACCAACATGACAGAAGTATCAGTAAATAAAGCTCCAAGTAAGATATGGCATACGCATCCAAACTTATATTTTTATTCGTTAAATTCTTTCGTTCCTTAATACATTTCTGATCTACTTACAACTTTACACGACTTCGTTTGAGTGTGTTGGCACTCTCGTATAGAGTCTTCTCTGGGGACCAGCCTTATTTTCCATGATTCATCACGCTAAACACGAGGGTTGTCCAATAAAAGTAAGTTCAGATCGGCAGCTAAATGTAAACCGCAGTGAAAATCAGAAACATTTTATTTGAAAGAGTTAGCTACACTTTCCAGATACCTCTCTACATAGTCGTTGCTCCGACTTAGACATTTATCGGAGCGTTATACCTAATTTCCAACACCATCGTCATAGAAGGCAGCTGCCTGCGCTTTCCGACAATTCTCTACGCTGTCTTCGTAACCAGTGTTTCATGTGAACAGAGATGATACTCAGGACGAGCCAATTACAGCTGTGTTGTGGTTGATCGAACACTTCCCATCGAGAAGGCTGCAGGAGCGTCTTCACTGCCCCTGCAGAGTGCGGCTGAGAATTGCCGTCAAGAAGGAAGTGCGTGGCAGTTGTGTTGGGTGGGCTGCATTCATTACGGCGGAGGCTCTTAGAGAGCTCTCCTACTTTCCGGGAGACATCGTTGTTCTAGGCACCTTTATTCGCTCACAGTGAGCTCAAACTGCAAAGAGCGTCTTGATGCGATCGACGGTCATACTAGAGACACTACCCATCACATCTGTGCAAAGCTTAATCGGGTTTTCACTGTGCTGTCCATTTCGCGACCGATCGGAACTTACTTTCGGGACAACCCTCGTATACGATCACAATATTCCTAAGTTGCTCTAAAGCTCTATATGTAGGACGATGATTATTCACTATTCTTACAATATTAACAAATTCAAGCATCACAACTATAGAAAATTACATGTAAAACATAACACGTTTAGGGATAAGCACTTCCATTTTAATGGAATGCTCCCGAACTGTAGTGATAGATTTAGCTACGGTCCATGGTGGAAGTTAATTATAATGATTTCGGTTGTCATAAGATAAAAAAATACTTGATTGCGGCAGCTGAAATTCTTTTAATACGTATAGGAGTTCAGAAAATTTACAAGAATGATAAGATTTAAAAAAGAAATATATCACAGTCGTTTTATTTGCATAAAATGTACTGTTTTTGACTATAGACAGTTGATATCAGCTACCACTTTCAAAATTGTTATAAAACACTTACCACCTTTACCTCACCACAGTAAAAGTGGGAAAACAATAATATGCCCTTTATAAGCGGTGTGCAAAACTTACGGACAAAATTAACTTTCACATTATGTGTCTATCATTGCCAAGAACTTTGCTGAATGAAACTAGGAGCATACTTACAAGGAACTGCTACAGTAGAGTACATAAGGTATTGAAATACGCAGTGAGATGGACAGAAATGACATTTTTATTCAAAGACGGTAATTATACTGAAGTCATCGCGATTTATGATGGTCTCCTGGATACTATATAAGGCCAGAGATGGGTCTAGCCAAAAAGAAAACCATTTGTATAAGGCCCAGAGATAGACCAAAGGTTTACTGGCTTGCTCCACTTGTGAAGCTCTTCCTCTTGAATAAATCATCCAGTTCTTCTGAAATTGTAGTCGTTCGTTTGTCTGTGCATGTACATTACATCTACCGATTTCCTTCCCATTTGGATAATTCCTTCGTCGGGGGTCGTTGTTATGTCAAATAAGTTTCTATAAACAAAAGCTCAAAAGCATTTCATTTTTGATCAGTCAGTACTAACATATCGCTGACTGGTGAGGCCGCGTTTACAGGTCACTTTTTCTCATTCTCAGGGAATGACTCAAAAACAGTTCTCTCTGGCGAAACCTTATCTCCGTACAATATTACACAGCATTAAATTCTCTACAAAAACGGTCCCGTTCATTTTTTCTCTAGGATTGATAATTTGCACGATGCAGGGAATCATCAAATCTCAGTTTATCAAAAATATTATTTTAATGATGTAAAATAAGTGGTTAATGGCTGCTGAGATTAGAACTAACAGAAAATCTACAATAATTATTATAAATGAACATCTTATCTTTGTTGTGTGAATTTAAAAATTAACAATTAAACCCACATCGCCGTCATCATCATCATCATATTGTAGATCGAATGTCGAAGCACCATTCATACACCAAGGAGTGAACCATACACCACGGGCACTCGTAGTGTGAGCTGCACCAAGCAAAGCCACTTACCGCACGAGTACATCCGCAGTATAACTTGCAATGTGGGTGACAATTTGTGGCGTGGAATGGGACTAATCATTTTCAAGTCGAGAATAATGCGTTGCTTGTCTGTTCTTCAGATATTTGAAGTTCCACACCAGCTAGGTCACATACTTCTGTGAAAGAGAAACTGACTTAAGCTTCTGGATCTCTTTATTTGGTGGAAGAGCTTTGGTTGGGATAATGTATTTGAGGCTCTCACGCTGTAAAAGGTATTCCAGCCATCGATAGCTGAGACATAGCCGGCCGGGATGGCCGACCGGTTCTAGGCGCGACAGTCTGGAACCGCGTGACTGCTACGGTCGCAGGTTCGAATCCTGCCTCGGGCATGGGTGCGTGTTGATGTCCTTAGGTTAGTTAGGTTTAAGTAGTTCTAAGTTCTAGGGGACTGATGACCTCAGAAGTTATGTCCCATAGTGCTCAAAGCCATTTGAACCATCTGAGACACTGACGTCGACATTCTCGAATACGTATTGACACTGTGTTTCACTTGGAGCAAAGTCTTCAGTGCAGCAGACAGCTTATAGCTCCAGATGGTGAGCTAGGTGATAAGTTGCTTTTAATCCCACACCAGCGATTAGACCATCAAATTTTTGATCCGAACTTCCTGTGAATAAAGAGCATGTAGATCGAGCAAAAATGGCAGGAATTAGGGCGTAACATATACATGTCAACTTATTTTCAGTTTATTGTTGTGTTTTTTTTTTTCGCTGGAATGCAATACATCAAGAAACAGTGTATACGAGGTACCATTTTTTTCAGATCTCTTACTGGTTTTGCACACGTGAATTTCTCATGTGCTGCATTTACGATTCTCTCCCGTTCTGCCTGTTCGTCTTTGCACTTGGAAGAACATCACACATCATTCAAAAAATTTTCACCTCAGCTACGAAAGAAAACAAAAGTTTTTAAGGTGCAAAATGTGCTAAAACGATGTGGTCTCCAAATTTTTCCCTAGTTCTATCCTTCACTGTCTTAATATGAAGTACTTTTCCGGGAACTTGCTGCAACAATTTCTCTATGGTGAAATAGGCTATCAAGCAGCGTTATCCTCTATCTAACTCATCATCTCCATCATTGAAGCAGAAATTCCTTCATCCACAAAGCGTTCACCTTTTCTCTGTGTAAGTGCTGAGTCTACAAACAACTTTGTACATCAGACACCGTTATGCTTTGCATATGGAGCATGCAGATCCCCAAGAGAGCAGGTGTGTCTCCGGATGGTGTCTCCCTTGTCATTCTCCTTACATAAGCATGAACTATAATTACTTCACTGTAACTGAAGAATCGAACATAACCTTTCACTGCAGCTGTTATGGTTTTGTTTTGATTATCAAGACATTCATCGCCAACAGCATCCGCACAAAACAAACAATAATAAAGCAAAATATCGCTACGGAAGAACGCAAACGTAGAACCTGGAGGTTGTTCTTCTGAAAATGGTTATCTCAGAGGTCTTTTAATTGGGTTAGTTTTAGTGCACTCTTTTCTGCAAAATGTATGGACAACACCGTGTTTTAGTTACTGGAATCTTCAGTTTTCACATCTTTTCTCAAATAATTTGCATTTGGCAATTCACATGTCCCTATGACACCAACGCTTTACAGGTCATCGCGGCCATCACACTCACAAAGTAAGCACTTCTCAAACATTGTTGATAGAAACTTTATTTTACATGAAAACTCACATCATAACTGTAAATAAGTACTCAATAAAATTAAAATAACGCCAGTATATAAACTCAGACACATCTGTATTTTGTCTACTCACATAACAGAACTAGATGGGAAATGCTACAATGCAAACAACTGAGCGAGTAACGCTTGTGGTGGGGGGGAGCGGCCTTTCCTAGCTCTTCATGTTGCAGGTGTGCGAATGAGGGAAGTACCTGACCAAATTCCGGCGACCTGGCGTCCTTCGCACTTTCATCAATCCACCCTTCCCTTTCCTCCACTGCCATATAACCGGAGCAAAATTTCATCTTTCAAAGCAGCTCTTCTGCTCTCACAAGTACTTCGTAGCACAGACATTTCATATTTAGTTTCAACCCACTTCGCTTAGAACAAACATAATTTTATACCATCAAAACACAGTTTTTAAGAATGTGCGGTATTTAAATCCCCTGAATCGCGCAAACTGCTGGTCCCAGAGAAAAATTAAGAGGAACTTTTTGTAGGAAATTCAATGTAGTATAATTCTATACCGGGCCGTGTTTTCCGTTAGAGGTCATAGTTTACCAGATATTCTTAAAAAACGTGAAAAAGTGGCCTTATATCTTGTCCCCATTCCTATGCTCACCGTCACCGATCAGGTTTTTCATAGCTCTCGGTCCTACCACTGTACTACTTGCCTATTTTTTGTCATAATTCACTATGATATCATGAAGACTGGCATCTCTGCCATAACGTTTTGCAAAGTTGTCGATGGGCGCGTGAATACACTCAATCAGCCGGCTAAGATTCTTCTTCTCGTTACCTGAATTATTTCGTAACAATTGACGTTGCTGTTCCGTAACGCCCTCTTTTATTGCACATTCGCCAAAAAAGTTTCCCCATGAAAACAATACGGCCTAATTTTTAGTCGCATTTAGTTTCTATTACATGTTCACTGTGTTCTACTGCCGTTTCAAATTTAAGAGCTCAGTCTGGCCACATTATTTTTCTACAAGTATCTCCATTACTATAGGTTGCCAAACACGCCCGCTTAGAGTGTATCCGTCCAGTTCAGTCACACAATGGCGCTAGAAGCCCTCCAGTGGCGATATCCCGTCTTGGCTCTTTCATCTAAGCACATTACGAAATTCAAGAACTCGCTACTTGTCATTTCTGACCTTTGGCTTACTGGGGACCGGTTCTAGTAAGTGTGTAGAATGTGCATGTAAGCAGGCTAATAAATTCTTCGCCCACCCAAATGACCACATACTCTGTGCTCTCATAGAAAAATATAATTTTTTTTTCAGACATAGGAATTAGGCAGGCAACGGGTATCAGATAATTGTTCGGTATAATTGACCTAGGTTTCGGCACCTGCTAAGAGTATCTTCATTAGAATGAAATTTTAACTAACCGTCAGAAATTGTTCCTGGATAGGCATACGTGACAAGGCTGTTTTATTTTTGTCTAAAGTATAGCTGCTCTAAATTCTGAACATTATTTTCTCGCATTGTAATTTTACGGTTAATCAAATTTTCATTCTGATGAAGACACCCTTAGTAGATGCCGAAACCTGGGTGAGTTGTACAAGACAGTTACCGGCAACCGGTTGGCTGTGTAATTCCTATGTTTGAAAATTGTGTACGGTTACTGAGAAACAGGCATGTTTAAAACTGTAAATTCTTTTCAGTAACTTTCTAGTTAAAATTGCTACTAATGGTAGTGGGCTGAACGTAAAATCTGCAAGTGAAGCAAGGTGACAAAGTAGAATGTAAGTATTGCCGCCCCTGAGATTGCCGTTAAAAGAAGCTGGGAAAAGTGTAAATTACATAATGCAAGACAAGTCTTGAGCCGTAAAAATAAAATATACACTCCTGGAAATGGAAAAAAGAACACATTGACACCGGTGTGTCAGACCCACCATACTTGCTCCGGACACTGCGAGAGGGCTGTACAAGCAATGATCACACGCACGGCACAGCGGACACACCAGGAACCGCGGTGTTGGCCGTCGAATGGCGCTAGCTGCGCAGCATTTGTGCACCGCCGCCGTCAGTGTCAGCCAGTTTGCCGTGGCATACGGAGCTCCATCGCAGTCTTTAACACTGGTAGCATGCCGCGACAGCGTGGACGTGAACCGTATGTGCAGTTGACGGACTTTGAGCGAGGGCGTATAGTGGGCATGCGGGAGGCCGGGTGGACGTACCGCCGAATTGCTCAACACGTGGGGCGTGAGGTCTCCACAGTACATCGATGTTGTCGCCAGTGGTCGGCGGAAGGTGCACGTGCCCGTCGACCTGGGACCGGACCACAGCGACGCACGGATGCACGCCAAGACCGTAGGATCCTACGCAGTGCCGTAGGGGACCGCACCGCCACTTCCCAGCAAATTAGGGACACTGTTGCTCCTGGGGTATCGGCGAGGACCATTCGCAACCGTCTCCATGAAGCTGGGCTACGGTCCCGCACACCGTTAGGCCGTCTTCCGCTCACGCCCCAACATCGTGCAGCCCGCCTCCAGTGGTGTCGCGACAGGCGTGAATGGAGGGACGAATGGAGACGTGTCGTCTTCAGCGATGAGAGTCGCTTCTGCCTTGGTGCCAATGATGGTCGTATGCGTGTTTGGCGCCGTGCAGGTGAGCGCCACAATCAGGACTGCATACGACCGAGGCACACAGGGCCAACACCCGGCATCATGGTGTGGGGAGCGATCTACACTGGCCGTACACCACTGGTGATCGTCGAGGGGACACTGAATAGTGCACGGTACATCCAAACCGTCATCGAACCCATCGTTCTACCATTCCTAGACCGGCAAGGGAACTTGCTGTTCCAACAGGACAATGCACGTCCGCATGTATCCCGTGCCACCCAACGTGCTCTAGAAGGTGTAAGTCAACTACCCTGGCCAGCAAGATCTTCGGATCTGTCCCCCATTGAGCATGTTTGGGACTGGATGAAGCGTCGTCTCACGCGGTCTGCACGTCCAGCACGAACGCTGGTCCAACTGAGGCGCCAGGTGGAAATGGCATGGCAAGCCGTTCCACAGGACTACATCCAGCATCTCTACGATCGTCTCCATGGGAGAATAGCAGCCTGCATTGCTGCGAAAGGTGGATATACACTGTACTAGTGCCGACATTGTGCATGCTCTGTTGCCTGTGTCTATGTGCCTGTGGTTCTGTCAGTGTGATCATGTGATGTATCTGACCCCAGGAATGTGTCAATAAAGTTTCCCCTTCCTGGGACAATGAATTCACGGTGTTCTTATTTCAATTTCCAGGAGTGTACATCTCAACATTTACTGAACGAGAATCTTTTAAATGTTGATGTAATAAAGAGGATGTTGCAGTGTTCCCATTCCAGCAGAAATGCCTTAATGTTATGAGTGAGCTTCTTTGTCCGCAGCTACAGTCAGATCTGAAGAATATACAAATAAATTATACCGCAGAAGTCTTAGACTCTAAGCTAAATGTGAAAACTCAATTTTTGGTTCTACGAATGAAAGCTTTACCTAAATCGAACAATGTTATTTTTCAGTGGCTCACAAAACTCCTCTGCACAATCCGTAAGAGGGAAGAAATGCCATATTCTTCAGTTTCGTGAAAATTCAAAGCAACAGCTTCAGTTTCTTGGTAAATCTTTATTCAACTGAAAATATTACAAATTTTATACCTTACTGCTCTAGTGATTACGTAACTTGTTAGACCCAGAAAGATATGTGTCTGGAATGGACTGTACACAACATTAAAAGACGCATTTTTCATCGTATATTACACGTAGGGTATTGAATATTATTACTCCTATTAGCTACACATAACGATTGAAAAGTAGCTCCTCGCGACGTCTTCCACGGAAGTAACCTACATGGGTGGATACAAATATAGAAACAGCAAAAATATAAAACATTTCCTTGCCTAATGCGATGTAGAGAATCCTTTGGTATTCAAAACTGCTTCCAATCGGCTTGTAACAGATAAATTTCAAGGAAATCTTATACCTTTCTTCCTGCAAAATAGTGGCAAGTTCAGGTAACTATGATGGACGTTGATAGCGATCATGCATCCTTCTCTCCAAAGGAAAGGCTTCATAACATTTTGATCTGGTGACTACGGTGACCAGATGAGATTCGACACTTCATACCCGTACTCGCACAACCAGACCTGGAGAACGCTGCCTGTGTGAACATTGGCCCTGTTGTCTTAGAACACAGAATCTCCATTGAGGAACGAATACTGTGCCAAAGGATGGACCTGATCGGTCAAAATGGTCGCATAATCCCTGGCAGTAATGCGGCCTTGCCGAGTCATCACGTGGCCCGTGGAGTACCACGATATGGCTGCTCAAATCACCACCAAACGTCCGCCATGCTTCATTCTTGGCACGTAAAATCGCCCAGAAATTGGAAATAATGTGAAACAAGACTCGTCCAACTGGATGACATTCTTCCATTATCCTGTAGTCCAGGTTTCATGACTTCGTCACCACGTTTTTCCTGCTGCGGACATTTTTATCACTGACGAATAGTTTTTGAATCCTAACTCGCCTTGCAATTACCTGCTTCTGAAGACTCTTTCGTGTTCTTTTGGTGCTGGCAAGGTTCGCCATTGTGACATTCAGCTATGTGGTGAATTTTCCACTCACCCAGGTCCGAACTCACTTAGCTCTGACGTAATGCAGTCTCTTCTCAGACTGTCACTTGCAACATGTTAACGACAATGTACAGGTGCCGCTCGTGGTCAAATACAACAGCGCTAACTCTAGGGTTGGTTTTACCGGCACAGTTTACTGCTGCCTAGCTATGAGAACACACTCCACGTACGTTTTGTCTGCACAGGGGACAAATTTCCATTTCTTGCCAGTGACTTGTGTGACAGAACGACACAATCAGCGAGCCATATTTCTGTCAACATAACTAACACAAGCTATCACTTAGTGTATAGTATTGCCGGAGGAAGAAGTTTCACGCTATGTAGGTGTCTGTGTCTCTGACGTCCTGCCGTTGAACAGGAAACACAGGCATTTAAAACAGGTGGATACAGTGACCTGTCTCCTGTTTCTGTTAGTAGATTGTGATACATTGATACGTTATGCTAAATCTCTTCGCATGTTTTGTGGTTTTATGCGCTTCAGAGGGATTACAAATTCGCAGAACGAAAAGTAAAGTCTGCTTCTCTCTGCCCAAGTTCATAATACTGAAACAGGCATAAAAACTGGCTTAGTGTTGTCTAAGAGGGTGTAACTGATAAAAGGGTGCGGAGAGACCCACTGATGGTGACTTTACACCAATGAGAATACTTCTTAAAATAGTTCTTCACATTTTTCATAAAAGACGTCATTTCGTGAATGTCCACCACATGATGCTATCAGTTTTCATTTTCATTACTCTGAAATTTCTTTCGACCTAAAAGTCGTCATCTGGCAGGAATTGTAGACATGTGGTATTCATTGTGGAAAATTTCAAAGTTCGCCATATGATGACCTCAAGGTTAAAAGAAGAGAATCTCTTAACAGCTCGTGGTAATTATTTACAACAGACTGTCTAACAGGTATATTATAGGCAGCGAAGTGTATAAGCTAACAGTAACCAAATATAGATTTTTGCCCTTAACAAAAAAGTACATGACTCAGAAGGATCATATTAAAATTACTGCCACTAAAATCTTATTAAGTCATAAATAAATGTCATTTCCGTTCAGACAATAAAAAGAACTGCCACATACAGTCTCCATTTTCACATTACTTTACTTATTTTTCTATTGCACACGTTGCAGTATATTCAGAGAAAACGGCGATCTATCTGACACGTAAAGAGTACTGGAACACACTGCACTGTGAGAGTCTTTCGCCAGATGAAAGCTTCCCTTGTTTCCCCATCGCTTGCTATGAAAACACTGGGTATATCCATATGGAGCATTCTAGTAGATAATGCCCGATCCGCTGGCTGGCTGGCCAGATAATCGCTTGCTCCCTTTGCTCTGGCTCAACTCTGACCCCCAATTCCGCACGATTTTCGGCGTATGTACCATAACCACTTAACCCCACGTATTTCTTTACGCTGTATTTCATTTTTTGGAGGTTAGTTATTTTCACATAGGGCGCTTCTAACACTGTTTTCTACCGTAGGGCAACAACACAACAAAAATACTTCACCACCGTGGAATAATAAAAATCTAAAACGAACGATAATGTAAAGTGTATCCTGAAAATCATGTGAACAGCCGTCTGATGATGAACTTGCCTTATCGAAACCGGTAACGGCACTATTTACCTAAATAAATAGCAGTATTAATAGTGGCTGGTTGCTGTTTTCTTCTTTGTAAGAATTAACCTACTCTAATGGTACCTCTAATTTACAGGCTTTCTTTCACATGCATTTCCTCTTCTGATCCAAATTGATCGGAGTTGAACACAAACTCCTTACTGAACGATGGTATAAGCTTTTTTATCTCACATACAAATTCGTGCCGATTCCGCTGTTCGCTGTGCATCTTCAAGTTGAAGCTTCGTTTGAAATTTCGTTATCTTACATCTTTCAATTCTGTAGCACTGTTTGAAGTTGTGCAACTATCCACTGCATGCCTTTAAATCACTATAATCTATGGCGACAGAAAATCACTGTTTGTTTCAAGTTACGCAACCATCCAGTGCCACCCTTGAAATCAGTGTAATCTTTGTCGCTCGCAGTTTGATGTGTTTAACATAGTAGCTCACTATCATGCACATTCTATAAATTGTATTGAATATCCTTGAAGCACTCAAACATTAGTTTTTGTAACAAGTGTGCCATGTCCCCCCTTGCGCCTTTTCCTTGTGCACTACACGGTCATAATGACGCGGACTTACTATAAATCTCTTCATAGCTGTTTTTATTATGCTGCGGGTGGTCTTCCATAACATAATTATGTTTAGCACCCGCTCCTTGTACAACGATTATCCTTTAGCATATGTTAATGCAGACATGATTTGTGGCTCCCTGTTCGGTGAGTATGATGAACCACATGGCTCGACACCAGCTTCGCTTTCACTTGTTAAGCACGTATGGTGGTCATCATTGTACTCCTCATGTACATTGTCTACACAGTGGAGCATATACGAACCCCCACATTCCACTAACTCACCCACAGAAACGCAAATATATTTCATCTGCCACTTCTTTCTCACTCTGTGAAATTCCTTGCGTACCTTTCTTACGAAATGTCAATTTCGCCAGCTGTAGATAAAATGCAGTGTTTACTTCGTTTAACGTTACCATTGCCCTGTTTACCATCAAGACCACTAGCATTGTAGCACTGTTGTGAGTTACTCGTTGACTAAGCAGTTCAACTACGCTCCGTAGCCTGACGCTGTGCTCACAATTGGATACGTCCAGTCCCGCTTCCTGTTGCTATTAGAAGCCAATATTATGGTTGCATGGTAGACAATATCTAGGGCGTCGAATGCCGTAAACATCACTGGTTGTTGGCAACCTCGAACTCAAGGGTTTCTTTATCAGTCTTTTCCCTCTCGTCAAACAGTCCTTAACGAACTGCAGAACCCCTAGCGCGCGGATTCAGATATCAGTTACCTGAGAAACATTAAGATGCCAGCAGAGTACGCGCCCGTCAACCGTTCCGCAATTCCCCGTAGGACGCCGTCTCCCTTTGCTCTACAGCGGAATCACAGTGATGCTTTACCGTTGTCCGAGGACGAAGAAGACCCGTAATGGACCGCTGAATATGTACGCAATTTTACACGGCAGAGCTACGGTGCTGTTCTCTGATGGACACCTGCGTTTTATGTTGTAGATGAATACATTTATACTTAATCTTAGGGGCTAAATACGTCAAATAAAGATCACATTGTACTCCGCTGTAGAAGAGAAGAAGAAAGAGTGAAATTTCGAAGTCGAAAGTATCCTCTCGAGGGAGTGAGACCTTTCCAAACTTTGTGGAGTTCATCACAGCGCCAAAAGCAGTCGAAGAGCTACGAATTCTGCAGTCCTCTCTGCTTGACCCTACACAATAATGTGAGAGCCTCAAGAGACGAGAGGAGTGCTAGGTTGTGAAAATCGGTTCTACCGGCCAGTTTTGGGGTGGTTTTTGGAGATTTCCCACACTCGTCCAGTCGTATGCTAACCCAGGGTTATACGTTTTCCAGTCAGCCCAAAAAATACAGCTTTCAAATTTTTATTCAGCTTTAGTTATGCCAGTCAACATAAAGAAATAGAAAGCATGGAAGTAAGGCAGTAAATTCATTCGTGTGATCAGATATGAAGTTTTATTAACAAACGAAGTGTTATAGATATCGTCGTAGTTGAATACGTGTTGCAGTTTATTGCCTGTTTCTCCATTTCGTGGAATATTGAAGTGTCGTTTTTTGTTAGTTATTTTTGTTGATACCCAAAATAATTTTCTCACTCGTCTCAATTTTTGTATTTCGGGTTTTTAAATTCAGTGTCAAGCTATAATATTTTTTCTTATTATTTTTTGTTGTATATTATGCTCATTCGGTACTATGGATGTAATCACATTATGATGCAATTTCAGATTATTGAAGTAAAAGGTAGCATCCATATTTATATTAATAATATCGAAATATTGCGCAGATTATTGAAATATGTATACCTTTTTACGTATCAAAGTTATTTGCGCTGAAGTGTTAAGTTTATAATCATCCATCGTTTGAGATAGATTTGCTTTGGATACATCATTTCAAAATTAGTGCTTGGGATACAACACGTTTTCATGCTCATCGAATTAGAAATATGAAAAATAGACATTTAGAGCGTCGAGTACCCATGCAAAAATTTCTGCGGACGCCGATGTGCAGGTCACCTGTAGATATTCGTTTAGAACGAGACAGGCTGTGGCGTAATAAACGTACCTGAAATATAGATTATGATGGTTTGTATTAACTTCTACATGTGGGTTCCGTCGTTGCTTGCTCCTACCAATTTTTATTTTGGATTGAGTGAAGGAGTTTTTTTGGGTCACCGAGAAGTTACAAATGTCAGAGCTACGCAACTCTCATTATTTCTGGAATGCAGCCAACAAGTTGTTCTTGAGGTGTTAAAAACTCGACACTACTGCCATCAATTGTGCCTGGGCACAGAGAACCATCTCCGTGTATGACATCGTAAAACTCAGGAAGGACATATAACTTTGCTGAAATACGCTGATATGCATTTCATTTAACTCAGTCTGGTTGTTGAGTTGTAGTCCTGGACTTTGCAGTAAAGTTTTATTGCAGCAATGCGTTATTACCACCATTAAATGCGTCATAACGAAGCAAAATTTGTTCGCGCATTAAGCGTACTCTGGCACAAAAATTTAACTACGTCGTCACGTAGACCTTTGGAACCTCGTATGCTACTGTGCCGCGAAACAATTATCCAAAAAGGCTGTCTATAAGATGGAAAACTGATAGGAGGACGCTTAGCACCTGTCTACATACCAAGCATGAAAGAGAGCTTAGACTTTTATTTAGTTTAATAAAAACTGAGTTTTACTAGTTGCCAGTGTTTAGAGCACTGAAACCTGCTATAAAAATAGGCACATAAAAATACAGCAGAATTCAGTCGCAGAACAGCAAAGACAAAAAGAATAACGGAAAAATATTGCTACGTAGTAGAAATGACCAGTGTGAACGGATGCCAGTTGATTTTGTACATATTCACATGGCAGTTGTTGGAGCTTAATTATAAACAGGATTCAGATAGGAAAACTTGTGGAAGTATTTATAGACAATGTAATAAAGCTTCTCGTGAAATATTCTGTACCATACCAACGCCTGTCAAATAACTGTTTCGTTCTAGTTGTTACATATGTAGCATTTCCATCCGAGAATAAAGTCAGATACCACCAGCAGCACAAAACAAGAGAATAGCACGTCTATTATTGTAGCTGGATGTTGGTCACGTAACAAATAGTGGCAGGGAATTCTTAAAGCATGCATATAACGACCCCTGTTCTTTTATTATTTAGTCTCGTCAGCAAAGGAAACCCAGGGGAAAAAATCATGTAGTCGCAAATTTGTCCACGGTGCTAGGAGGAAGTGTATGGAACATCGTCTAAAAATCCTGACCACTGTGGTATGAGCGTTGGAGTGTAAGGGGTGTTTCATGGTCACTTTCGTATGTCTTTCACGAGTAAATGCAAAACCGTGGCTCCCAGCGAAAATGTTTCTCAGTACAAAATTAAACTGTGTTAAATTTCCTACAAAAAATGTCGCAAATATTGTTTTCTCTAGGAACAATAGTTTCTTCGTTGCAGGGAATCCAGAACTCGTAGATTATTAAAAATATTGTTTTAAGGCTATAAAATTATGTGTTATCTTTAAAGGAAGTGAGCAACAAAAAATGTGTGTAAAGCGTCTAAGTGTAGCAGAACCATATTAACGGTTAAAATAATGTTCAAGATGAAAAAGGGAAGAGATTTGTGGAACAGGAGCGCGAGGGATGATAGGTCGCCAGATTATGATCATGTGCTTGTCTCCTTCACATATCCACAAACTAGATACCAACCTGGTAATTTCCCCATTCTGTCTACTTCACAAGATGCAATCGCAGGACATTTAACAAAGTTATAGAGATCCGCCACAGCACGTGTTATGAAGCGCTGCCATCACAGTTGGGAGACATCACCTGGGGCGGTGTTGTTTATGTCCCACAAAATGTGTTAACATTACATGAAATGCACATGTATACCAATAATGCTAAGGCAAGTAATTCATACGATCAAAATCTGCCTAAATAATTGCATACTGTTCTACGTTGCTAGAGGGTAAATAGATTCTGAATGGTAGCTGTAGTGTTTCCCCGGGAAAGGCAACTTACCTCAATTGGAGCGCTGCTCCATTTTCACGGACAGGCCATATCTCCCCAGAATGTCCTGTCCAGTTCTTATACGTAAGTAGACTAAATAACCCACTGAGGGCGTCTATTTTCCGTTTATTAAGTGAGTGCTTATATGCAGTTCTAAAGTGAGCTACACACATCAAAAAAAGTTTTCCATCACTCCGGTTCCCAGAACTCCTGAAGATAGACGTTGATTGTGGATATTGTATCACAGACAGAGTCCCTTTGACTCTTCAGAGACGTCACTAAAACCACCCAAAGATGTAAACCATGCATGAGCAGCACCTATTAGACTGAGCGTGTCCGACAGCTGATCAGTTCCAGTCATTCCACCAGGAAGGAAGTACACGGCTCGTGCCGTCTGTAGTTCAACCATGCCTAAACGGTCAATACCGCGGTTCGATGGCCTCCGCACTGTAGCTTTGTGGCAGGAAGGGCTCTCAACAAGGGAAGTGTTCAGTCGTCTTGGAGTGAACCAAAGCGATGTTGTTCGGATATGGAGCAGACACAGAGAGGCAGGAACTGTTGATGAACTGCCTCGCTCAGGCCGCCCAAGGGCTACAACTGCAGTGGATGACGCTACCTATGAATTATGGCTCGGAGGAACCCTGACAGCAACGCCACCATGTTGAATAATGCTTTTCGTGCAGCCACAGGACGTCGTGTTACGACTCAAACTGTGCACAGTAGGCTGCATGATGTGAAACTTCACTCCCGACGTCCATGGCGAGGTCCATCTTTGCAACCACGACACCATACAACGCGGTACACATGTGCCCAACAACATGCTGAATAGACCACTCAGGATTGGCATCACGTTCTCTTCCATGATGAGTGTCGCATATGCCTTCAACCGACAATCGTCGGAGACGTGTTTGGAGGCAACCCAGTCAGGATGAACGCCTTAGACACACACTGTCCAGCGGGTGGAGAAAGGTGGAGGATCCTTGATGTTTTGGTATGGTATTATGTGGGGCCGATGTTCGCCGCTGTTGGGCACGGAAGGCACTATAACGGCTGTACGATACGCGAATGCCATCCTCTGATCGATAGTGCAACCATATTGGCAGCATATTGGCGAGGCATTCGTCTTCATGGACGGCAATTCGCGCCCCCATCGTGCACGTCTTGTGAATGACTTCCTTCAGGATAACCACATCGCTCGACTAGAGTGTCCAGCATGCTCTACAGACATGAACCTTATCGAACATGCCTGGGATAGATCGAAAAGGGCTGTTTATGGACGACGTGACCAACCAACCACTCTGAGGGATCTACGCCGAATCGCCGTTGAGGACTGGGACGATCTAGACGAACAGTGCCTTGATGAGCTTGTGGATAGTGTGCGACGACCAATACAGGCATGCATCAATGCAAGAGGAAGTGCTACTGCGTATTAGAGGTACCGATGTGTACAGCAATCTGGACCACCGCCTCGTCTCTCTGTATGGTGGTACTACATGCAATATGTGGTTTTCATGAGAAATAAAATGGGCGTAAATGATGGAGCGGCTGTTGCAAACAAGAAAGGATTCGTGGGAAAGTTGAGGTGGGAGACACTGAGTCCAGCCAGCAGAGGACTCGGAAATCAACTTCAGTGCAGTGAGTCTACGGGTAACACGTCGTTGACTGATAGTGCGGTGAAGAGTTGGTTCTGGGCGGCAAGCGGCCGCAGGAATATTCAATATTCAGGGAAAATTTCCTACAGCGGCATTGGAATTAGTCAATGTGTGCTGGACCAGGACTCAAACCCGGATAACCCGCTTCTCTAGAATGATTGTCTTAACCGCCTAAGAAAATTTTGCATGAATGTTGATATTCTCAGGCGCTGAAAAATAACAGGGTGTCGTGTGCGACAGAACAGACACCACACATGTATATGTAACGGTTTAACATTCGTTCGTTTTTGTGGAACGAATCCGACAGAACGGACACCACCCACATATATGTGTAAAACATTCATTCGTTCATGTGAGAGATGCTGAAAGCTAACGCAAACTCAACATTTGTGTGAGCATTAGATGATGTGCAAAACTAAACTCAAACTTAATTCAGTTGCACTTTTCGAATTCATTGGATACAGTACGAGAATCTGCTAATGAATTCGTGTGTCACGCTGAACTGCATTTGAGAACTAGTACCATTTTATTTTATATTGTATTGATTTATTGTAGGACCACCAATCCTAGTTGAGATCCAGATAAGAATTAATTTAAGGCAAACACGTGGAAGCGTGGCCCAACTTGATTCCCAAACAAATATTTTTATTTAATAACAATTCTATCACTAACCCCCCCCCCCCCCCTATGAACCATAGACCTTGCCGTTGGTGGGGAGGCTTGCGTGCCTCAGCGACACACATAGCCGTACCGTAGGTGCAACCATAACGGAGGGGTATCTGTTGAGAGGCCAGACAAACGTATGGTTCCTGAAGAGGGGCAGCAGCCTTTTCAGTAGTTGCAGGGGCAACAGTCTGGATGATTGACTGATCTGGCCTTGTAACATTAACCAAAACGGCCTTACTGTGCTGGTACTGCAAATGGCTGAAAGCAAGGGGAAACTACGGCCGTAATTTTTTCCGAGGGCATGCAGCTTTACTGTATGGATAAATGATGATGGCGTCCTCTTGGGTAAAATATTCCGGAGGTAAAATAGTCCCCCATTCGGATCTCCGGGCGGGGACTACTCAGGAGGACGTCGTTATCAGGAGAAAGAAAACTGGCGTTCTGCGGATCGGATCGTGGAATGTCAGATCCCTTAATCGGGCAGGTAGATTAGAAAATTTAAAAAGGGAAATGGATAGGTTGAAGTTAAATATAGTGGGAACTAGCGACGTTCGGTGGCAGGAGGAACAAGACTTTTGGTCAGGTGAATACAGGGTTATAAATACAAAATCAAATAGGGGTAATGCAGGAATAGGTTTAATAATGAATAAAAAAATAGGAGTTCGGGTAAGCTACTACAAACAACATAGTGAACGCATTATTGTGGCCAAGATAGACACGAAGCCCACGCCTACAACATTAGTACAAGTTTATATGCCAACTAGCTCTGCAGATGACGAAGAAATTGATGAAATGTATGATCAGATAAAAGAAATTATTCAGGCAGTGAAGGGAGACGAAAATTTAATAGTCATGGGTGATTGGAATTCGAGAGTAGGAAAAGGGAGAGAAGGAAACATAGTAGGTGAACATGGATTGGGGCTAATAAATGAAAGAGTAAGCCGCCTGGTAGAATTTTGCGCAGAGCATAACTTAATCATAGCTAACACTTGGTTCAAGAATCATGAGAGAAGGCTGTATACATGGAAGAACCCTGGAGATACTAGAAGATATCAGATAGATTATATAATGGTAAGACAGAGATTTAGGAACCAGGTTTTAAATTGTAAGACATTTCCAGGGGCAGATGTGGACTCTGACCACAATCTATTGGTTATGAACTGTAGATTAAAACTGAAGAAACTGCAAAAAGGTGGGAATTTCAGGACATGGGACCTGGATAAACTGAAAGAACCAGAGGTTGCAGAGAGTTTCAGGAAGAGCATAAAGGAACAATTGACAAGAATAGGGGAAAGAAATACAGTAGAAGAAGAATGGATAGGTTTGAGGGATGAAGTTGTAAAGACAGCAGAGGATCAAGTAGATAAAAAGACGAGGGCTAGTAGAAATCCTTGAGCGACAGAAGAAATACTGAATTTAACTGATGAAAGGAGAAAATATAAAAATGCAGTAAATGAAGCAGGCAAAAAGGAATACAAACGTATCAAAAATGAGATCGACAGGAAGTGCAAAATGGCTAAGTAGGAATGGCTAGAGGACAAATGTAAGGATGTAGAGGCTTACCTCACTAGGGGTAAGATAGATACTGCCTACAGGAAAATTAAAGAGACATTTGGAGAAAAGAGAACCACTTGCATGAATATCAAGGGCTCAGATGGAAACCCAGTTCTAAGCAAAGAAGGGAAAGCAGAAAGGTGGAAGGAGTATATAGAGGGACTATACAAGGGCGATGTTCTTGAGGACAATATTATGGAAATGGAAGAGGATGTAGATGAAGATGAAATGGGAGATATGATACTGCGTGAAGAATATGATAGAGCTCTGAAAGACCTAAGTCGAAACAAGGCCCCGGGAGTAGACAACATTCCATTAGAACTACTGACAGCCTTGGGAGAGCCAGACCTGACAAAACGCTACCATCAGGTGAGCAAAATGTATGAGACAGGCGAAATACCCCCAGACTTCAAGAAGAATATAATAAGTTCAATCCCAAAGAAAGCAGGCGTTGACAGATGTAAAAATTACCCACCTGTCAGTTTAATAAGTCACGGCTGCAAAATACTAACACGAATTCTGTACAGACGAATGGAAAAACTGGTAGAAGCCGACCTCGGCAAAGATCAGTTTGGATTCCGTAGAAATATGGGAACACGTGAGGCATTACTTACCCTACGACTTATCTTAGAAGCTAGATTAAGAAAAGGCAAACCTACGTTTCAAGCATTTGTAGACTTGGAGAAAGCTTTTGACAATGTTGACTGGAATTATCTCTTTCAAATTCTGAAGGTGGCAGGAGTAAAATACAGGGAGCGAAAGGCTATTTACAATTTGTACAGAAACCAGATGGCAGTTATAAGAGTCGAGGGACATGAAAGGGAAGCAGTGGTTGGGAAGGGAGTGAGACAGGGTTGTAGCCTGTCCCCGATGTTATTCAATCTGTATATTGAGCAAGCAGTAAAGGAAACAAAAGAAAAATTCGGAGTAGGTATTAAAATCCATGGAGAAGAAATAAAAACTTTGAGGTTCGCCGATGACATTGTAATTCTGTCAGAGACAGCAAAGGACTTGGAAGAGCAGTTGAATGGAATGTACAGTGTCTTGAAGGGAGGATATAAGATGAACATCAACAAAAGCAAAACGAGGATAATGGAATGTAGTCGAATTAAGTCGGGTGATGCTGAGGGAATTAGATTAGAAAATGAGACACTTAAAGTAGTAAATGAGTTTTGCTATTTGGGGAGCAAAGTAACTGATGATGGTCGAAGTAGAGAGGATATAAAATGTAGACTGGCAATAGCAAGGAAAGCGTTTCTGAAGAAGAGAAATTTGTTAACATGGAGTATAGATTTAAATGTCAGGAAGTCGTTTCTGAAAGTATTTGTATGGAGTGTAGCCATGTATGGAAGTGAAACATGGACGATAAATAGTTTGGACAAGAAGAGAATAGAAACCTTTGAAATGTGGTGCTACAGAAGAAGTATTGAATAGGATTGGGGAGAGGAGGAGTTTGTGGCACAACTTGACAAGAAGAAGGGATCGGTTGGTAGGACATGTTCTGATGCATCAAGGGATCACCAATTTAGTATTGGAGGGCAGCGTGGAGGGTAAAAATCGTAGAGGGAGACCAAGAGATGAATACACTAAACAGATTCAGAAGGATGTAGGCTGCAGTACGTATTGGGAGATTAAGAAGCTTGCACAGGATAGAGTAGCATGGAGAGCTGCATCAAACCAGTCTCAGGACTGAAGATCACAACAACAACAACATCCATAACCAAGCAACAGTAACCAAGAATCTTGTAAAATACATACAGATAGTTAAGGTTTTATCATTAAAATTGCAGTGCATAAGAACATTTGCTTAATAGACAAAATTACAAATGGTACTCTAAGAATGTGTCAACTGTGCAATACAATGGTGGCTCAATCACAAATTGGTTTAGTAAACTAGTACTCTGTCCGCGCGACTAGTATCGGAACTTTGGACTAATTCCGCAACAGAATTCGATATCAGTTCAACAAACTTTAAATAAAGGACATTAAAATACATACGTCTCCACTGGTTATTCTGCTCTCGTATAGACAAGATACGGCCAAGTAGGCCAAACGCTGCCCATGAGTAAGAACGAAGCAAACAGTAGTACTTCACGGACTGGCCTCAACACTGTTACACATAAATCAAGTTAAGTACTTAAACTACCGGGCCCCTAAAATACAATTAAAATTATAATGACAATTAAACTCTTTTTCTTAAGTAATCGAGAAACTCAGTGCTCAGTTCGTCCAAAGGCTTTCATCATACGCCCACAAGGAACTTACAATAACAGCCAAACTTAGTAAATTACTTCCTAATCTGGTGACACCCACGCTGCGGCACGATACCAAAAGAATGACAAATTACTCAACTTGTGGCTGGAACGGAGTATCCGGACAAGCGCGTGTGACCTGCCAACACCTACGCATCGTGCGATTGCGGGAAAGCCGCCGAAGCAGTAGGAAATCACAGCAGAACAGCATCGCGTCAACCCTTGTCGATACAAAGCATATACCAAACAACAACCAGAAAATAGGCTTGGTAGATATCAACAAATACAGCAATACTTAAACGGCTATTAAACTTTATTAAAAAAAAACTATTGAAACTTCAGTACAGGAGCGCTTCGTTCATAAACTTTACATGTAAACGCTCCTAGCAATAGCAAGAAACAGCGTATAAAGGCATTTACAAAAATAATTTCATGATGATTGAAACAGGGTTAAATAAATGAAGATATACCTCTACAGGCGCCTCTTAAAGACTAATAGATATTAATTTGGATACGCACCAAATGGCAGATTGCCGGTTGAAATGTACTCCTATAACCTGAAGGGCTCCTCAGTACTAAGTAAAAGGGTTTGCAAATACAAACACGGACACACACATGACCCAAACTTGCGTACCCTTAGGTAGAGCGCACAGAACTTTAGTTACAGGCCAAATCCAATAACTCGCCCTAGGAAGGGTTCAAAGGGCAGCAACAAAGCCGCGCGGGGTTAGCCGAGCGGTCTCGGGCGCTGCAGTCATGGACTGTGCGGCTGGTCCCGGCGGAGGTTCGAGTCCTCCCTCGGGCATGGGTGTGTGTGTTTGTCCGTAGGATAATTTAGGTTTAAGTAGTGTGTGAGCTTAGGGACTGATGACCTTAGCAGTCAAGTCCCATAAGATTTCACACACATTTTGAACATTTTTTTGCAGCAACAAACAGAAATTACAATCAGTAGTATGAAATACTCAGTGATAACAAACAATGATTTGAAGTACCAGATTGAAAATAAAATACGGAATGCTAACTTGGTGCTGACAGAAACCTCCAGATTGACATTCACAGCCCAGATTGGGGTCACTGAAAGGCATAAAGTAACCTGATTCATGGCCACCTCACACCAGGGCAGAATTAACATTCTTTAAGTACTGAACTTACTGAACAATCTTCATATACTGTATAATTTCAAACAAATGATGAGGAGGCCAATATCTTAAGGACTCCAGATAGGCGCCGTACAATACTGCCCTCCTACACGTGGCTTCTAAGAAGTTGTCCAATACATGTCGGCGTATTTAGCACACCACAGTTGACTGATGCATTTCGTAACCAGATTGCACGCGACGAGAGCCCCTCCTTGCCGCTGAACTGGTCGTTAGCAACGGTCAACGGTGCAGGAAAACGCGGGCCTCCCAGAGTCCAGCGTTCAATGGTTTCAACTCGCTGCACTCGCCAGGACGCGGAGTTCAAATATGGTTCAAATGGCTCCAAGCACTATGGGACTTAACATGAGGCCATCAGGCCCCTAGACTTAGAACTAGTTAAACATAACTAACCTAAGGACATCACACACATCCATGCACGGGGCAGGATTCGAACCTGCTACCGTAGCAGCAGCGCTGTTCCGGACTGAAGTGCCTAGAACCGCTCTGCCACAGCAGCTGGCGGACGCCAAGTACTCAAGCAAACCCGTCCAGTTCCTTGTCGTACATACCAATCACTATCAAACAGCCCCAGAGGTAACACAAAACCAAGCAAAGATTATAGACGAGGGCCAGAATCGATGGAACGCCGCACAAGTGGCACCAGTAGGATCGCGCGTGCGTTCTCACAAAAGCCGCCACGGTTCGCTAGTAATTTTTGTGTTCTGACTCGCTGAATACATCAGTTCGTTCGATTACACCCGGTGTTATCCTCTGCAAAAATTATTTATTATAATAACATCCATTTTATCATTTACTATTATTATTCAATTTTATTGCAACGTGCTCGACAAAATTATTCACATTACATTCAATGTTTACATAATCCAACTGTAGGATCAGAGAGATAAGTATTTTTGCAGCGAGCTTAACTCTTTGACATCAACGCAGGCGTGTACAGCTCGACTGTAACTACATCGAACCCCAGTTGTAAATGGAGCAGCTAACATCCCAAGTACCGCACATATAGGAACGTAGCAAATATGAGGGACGATCGAAGTGTCTCTGCTCGAACGTAGTGTATGTAGGCTTTTTAGGTTTTGCCGACCGGAGTGGCCGTGCGGTTCTAGGCGCTTCAGTCTGGAACTGCGTGGCCGCTGCGGTCGCAGGTTCGAATCCTGCCTCGGGCATAGACATGTGTGATGTCCTTAGGTTAGTTAGGTTTAAGTAGTTCTAAGTTCTAGGGGACTGATGACCTTCGCTGTTAATCCCATAGTGCTCAGAGCCATTTGAACCATTTGTTTAGGTTTTTATGTTGGTAACACCACGTAGCGCTCTGTATGAAAATCACTGACTGTGCTGTGTGCAGCCTGTGGCTGGTTGGCATTGTTGGAATATTCGTTGTTGTAGTGTTGGGCAGTTGGATATGAACAGCGCGTAGCGTTGCGCAGTTGGAGATGAGCCGCCAGCAGTGGTGGATGTGGGGAGAGATGGCAGAATTTTGAGAGCGGTCGATCTGGATATGTGTCCGTCAGAAAAACGAAATTTGTAAGACTGGATGTCATGAGCTGATATACAGACTTTTGAACACTATTAAGGCAAATACATTGTTTGTTCTCTTTCAAAATCTATCATTTGCTGACTATACCTATCAGCAATTAGTGCCTTCCGTAGTTAGAATTTTTTATTTAGCTGGCAGTATTGGCGCTCGCTGTATTGCAGTAGTTCGAGTAACGAAGATTTTTTTGAGGTAAGCGATTCATGAAAGGTATAGGTTATTTTTAGTCAGGGCCATTCTTTTGTTGGGATTATTGAAAGTCAGATTGGCTTGCGCTAAAAATATTGTGTGTCAATTTATTGTTGATCAGAATAAGTAAATAAAGAAATGTCTGGGCACGTTCAGTTTTGCTCAGGTGTTTGAAATTCATAAATTTTCCAAAGGGGACGTTTCAGTAGTACAGTCCAGAATCGGTATGTGAATCAGGCAAAATCGCAGTGATCATTGAGGCAATTATTCCAAAGACTTACCAGTCTGAATATACCGGTTTGATAAAGCACTGTGTCCTGCTGCGTGAAGAAGTCCGTAACTACCTGCTGCACATTCTCATCCGACAGGAGTAGACGAGCCTTCAAGGCCTTTTTTAAGACACCGAAGGCATGATAACGGCGTGGGGAGAAATAGGACTACAGAGCAGGTGCCTGACAGTCTCTCACTTGAGCCAGCGTAACTGCTGCGTTACGACATATGCGATATGGGGACGTGCGTTATCATTCCACAACGGTGATTTTCAACGGAGTTGCTGTCCCATACACATACCTCATTCCCGGGTGTTCTTCTGCATCCAAGGAAAGAATGGTAGTAACGTCACCATAGTTCACGTTTTCGCATTTACCGAACACGCTGGAGAGGCACGAATGCCACACTACACCCTTGCCTCCTTCGCGTCCAGGATTTGGATTAGAATACAGTCCCTTGGTACGTCGCACGCTTCTAGCACATTGCTAATGAACTGCACTATGTGTGTGTGGACTAGCCGTTATCAATCCACGAGAAGAAGTGACTATGGCTGCCGCCAGCAGAAGCAGCAGCGACAGCCCACCCTGGGGAGCCTGTGTGTCTGGACTGAGCCCAGGGGAGGTGCGGGCGGGCAACCCGCCAGGCAGCAACAGGTCCCACTGCCGGCAGCTGCAGCCCTCGCGGGAGCCTCCACTGGGCCGCTGCCTCTGCTGCTGTTTTTATTTAATTTGCCGCCAACCTCCCGCTCCCTGGCCGTTATCTAGTAAACATAAACAGCATCCTTAATGCTTCCAGACCGCCTGTGCCTAGCGAAACTGTTCCCTCTCACATTTTACGTCGGCTGATACAGCAGAGCCGTGCAATAACGAACGAAATAACACTACGAAATATAATTTTTTTTACAAACATCACTCTGCATGAGTAAGACTACCCACGTTTCATCAATGGATTGCACTCAGTAATTTATAATGAGCGTTACTTTGAAAAATAATGTAAACAGGTTAAGTTGAGGCACATTAATAGAGCATTCCCTGTAAATTAGAACCGTACATAGTACCCGTATACTACACCAAACTGGACTCCAAAATCAAATTACACTACTGGCCATTAAAAACACCAAGAAGAAATCCAGATGATAAAAGGGTATTCATTGGACAAATATATTATACTAGAACTGACATGTGATCACATTTTCACCCAATTTGGGTGATTAGATCCTGAGAAATCAGTACCCAGAACAACCACCTCTGGCCGTAATAACGGCCTTGATACGCCTGGGCATTGAGTCAAATAGAGCTTGGATGGCGTGTACAGGAACAGCTGCCCTAGCAGCTTCAACACGATACCACAGATAATCGAGAGTAGTGACTGACGTATTGTGATGAGCCAGTTGCTCGGTCACCATTGACCAGACATTTTCAATTGGCGAGAGATTTGGAGAATGTGCTGGCCAGGGGAGCAGTCGAACATTTTCTGTATCCATAAAGCCCCGTACAGGACCTGCAACATGCGGTCGTGCATTATCCTGCTGAAATGCAGGGTTTCATAGGGATCTAATGAAGGTTAGATCCACGGGTCGTAACACATCTGAAATGTAACGTCCACTGTTCAAAGTGCCGTCAGTGCGAACAAGAGGTGACCGAGACGTGTAACCAATGGCACCCCATACCATCACGCCGGGTGATACGCCAGTATGGCGATGACGAGTACACGCTTCCAGTGTCCGTTCACCGCGATGTCGCCAAACACGGATGCGACCGTCATGATGCTGTAAACAGATTCATCCGAAAAAATTACGTTTTGCCATTCGTGCACCCAGGTTCGTCGTTGAGTACACCATCGCAGGCGCTCCTGTCTGTGATGCAGCGTCAAGGGTAACCGCAGCTATGGTCTCCGAGCTCATAGTCTATGCTGCTGCAAACGTCGTCGAACTGTTCGTGCAGAAGGTTGTTGTCTTGCAAACGCCCTATCTGTTGACTCAGGGATCAAGACGTGCCTGCACGATCCGTTACAGCCATGCGGATAAGATGCCTGTCATCTCGACTGCTAGTGATACGAGGCCGTTGGGATCCAGCATGGCGTTCCGTATTACCCTCCTGAATCCACCGATTCCTTATTCTGCTAACAGTCAGTGGATCTCGACCAACGCGAGCAGCAATGTAGCGATACGATAAACCGCAATCGCGATGGGCTACAATCCGACCTTTACAAAGTCGGAAACGTGATGGTACGCACTTCTCCTCCTTACACGAGGCATGACAACAACGTTTCACCAGGCAACGCCGGTCAACTGCTGTTTGTATGAGAAATAGTTTGGAAACTTTCCTCATGTCAGCACGTTGTAGGTGTCGCCACCGGCGCCAACCTTGTGAGAAGGCTCTGAAAAGCTAATCATTTGCATATCACAGCATCTTCTCTCTGTCGGTTAAATTTCGCGTCTGTAGCACGTCATCTTCGTGGTGTAGTAATTTTAATGGCCAGGAGTGTATTTCGTCGTCGGTGAGCCACTGATTCAGAACAGTCAGTGAAAAGTTTTTTAACTTGCTTAAAATTATGTACATACCGTAACTTATCCTGCTGGAGTGCTTGTGTGAAATTAACAGCCACTACATATTGGTTTAGACTAGGGAAGGGAGGTGAAGAAAGGGAGGAAACCTAAAGCAGGTTGGAGAGTATGGACTGAAGTAGACTTTCTTCTGCGTCAATATCCACTAACTTCGAAGTCAAATCATTTGCCGCCAAGGTCAGTAAAGTTGTGTGGCATTCACGGACTGACATTCTACTCCCCCCACGTAGATGACTGAGTTTATCTTATCACGAAGCCTTCCGTACTTTTTTTTAATCACAATTCTTTTTTTTCAGTTTCATCAAAAATTTAAAATTATGTAGAAGTTTCCTAGGACAACAGGTAAAATGAAGACGTCAAGGATTTTCCTATGGTGTTTAAAGAATAACAGCCGCCAAGGTCAGTAAAGTTGTGTGGCATTCACGGACTGACATTCTACTCCCCCCACGTAGATGACTGAGTTTATCTTATCACGAAGCCTTCCGTACTTTTTTTTAATCACAATTCTTTTTTTTAAGTTTCATCAAAAATTTAAAATTATGTAGCAGTTTCCTAGGACAACAGGTAAAATGAAGACGTCAAGGATTTTCCTATGGTGTTTAAAGAATAACAACTGCTTGTGGTTCAATGGCGGCGTGAATTTACTTCAACTGTGTGCCACTTCGGAGGCTTGGGTGTCTATAATCTACACCAGTTAACCAACTGGGGGAAGGGACCCTACAGTTTAACTTCGAATTCGAGCCATATGTCGTTCCTGGCGCCATTTTACATTGTTCAGAAGTGAAGGCTAGTGAAATGCGGTAGGGAGCTGATGTTGAGTGGTAGGTTACTGGGCCACAACTTTATTAACACATGTAATAAAAAATAAACCACTTCACTGCCACATCAAAAAGACCCGAAAAATCTCAGCAACTACCGCTAGAATTTAATTTACCAGTGACTATTTCTTTTGGAAGCAAGGCATCTGGTGGTAGAATTCACAAAACCTCTAAAATAACAGTTTATAAAATTTATTAAAAGAATCTTAAGAAAAATTTTGACATTAAATCTTAACACATATCTTTAATAAGATCAACGAAGTGGTGTTTAACAGTGCAACCCAGATTCAAGTTTTACAAACCTACAGAAATAATTAACAGGCAATTAACATCCGACATCCATTGACAAGTTAAACAGATTGCATGTAATTAACAAAAACAAGCATAAAATACAATTAGTTGGTCGTGCAAATAAGATGTCCGTGTAGGGCCAAGACAAGTTCCTCCTTTTCTTTACGAACAACCCTCAACCTGGTCGGCCAGCTGAGTTTTTAGGCTCTCGTTTTAGTACCATCAACAAAGAGAGCAACCACTTTAGGATTAATCATCTTTTACTCAAGACCATTTAAGCAGTACTCATAATATAAATCGCGTGTGTAGTCAAGCTGTCCTGTAACATGTAAATTACTAGTTAACAACTTTATAGAAAATTAAAACACCAAAAGACATTGGAGACATTTAGGAAAAACGAATAGTGCGCCAGAATCACTTTACGTACTAAATCATAATTAATTGAAACCCTCAGCTGCTGACAGGTGTTGTTGATATACCTCGATGGGGACAGCTGAAAATGTGTGCCCCGATCGGGACTCGAACCCGGGATCTGCTGCTTACATGGCAGACGCTTTATTCACCTGAGCCCCCCGAACTATTATAGAAACAATCACCTTAGTGGGCGCGAGTAATGAGTGGATGGGCAAATATCTATTAGGAACATTACGTTTGTAGATTGTGGACAGTTGGAAGTGTGGGTCTCACGGGAAACGTGCAAGGGATAACTCCCTGCAGTCGCGCTATTCATCTATCTATGTCCTCGGAGCTCAGATGGATAGCGTCTGCCATGTAAGCAGGAGATCCCGGGTTCGAGTCCCAGTCGGGGCACACATTTTCAGCTGTCCCCATCGAGGTATATCAACAACACCTATCAGAACCTAAGAGTTTCAATTAATTATCATTTATTCTAGAGAAGCTGCACTGTCATAAGTGGTATCTGTTCTTCCGAGAACAGTTACTATCTTCATATATTTGAATGCTCACCACAATTCCCAAGAAGTGGCTGCTATCAGTTGAGCATATCCACCAGACGATCTTGTATTGAATCCTTTGGAACCGGCTGATCCATCCGACAAAGGGCTTCACGTAACCCACTGTGACTAACATTCCAAACGCAGCAGCGAGCCAAGGATCTTATCGGCCACGACGTCGGCACACAAACCGCTACACACACGATCAGTGATAGAGAGCAGTCGTCCCCGTTGCCGCGCTAAAATCGACCTACTCGGTACTGCGCTTCCGTCTGGCGGCGGAAAATCGATTAACTCTATCACCGCCAGTGGTGACGCCAACCAGAGGAACCTATCGATATTGAATCACGTCGCGATGAACCCGCACGGCACAGGTAGGCTGAAAATGAAAAGACAGGTCCAATAAAAAGACTCAGCAAGCGTAATTGCTTTTGGTCTGGCAGTTAGGTACGCTGAAAAATAGAAAAAAATGAAAAATGCCATAAAGGGAAGCGAAGCCAAACAGTTTTCCATCATAGCCGTGATGTCGTTGACACAGGCAGCAAGTGTGTGGACAGTAAATGGCAACGTTTGTTGACTGATGGAAGATATTTCACTAGCTTCTCTATGTGAACTACCCAAGCGCCGAGTCTAAGAACACTCTGAGAAGGAAGTGCCTGGCAGAAAAGTGGACCTCCCGATGTGGTCGACATATAAGGCCGTCAGCATCTTGCACTGCTTTGAAAGCAAGATAGTGGGCGACCGTTTTCCGCTTTCTTTCAGTGCATCAATACCAGGGCGGTTGACACGTCTGTCTTCTCCATCTCAGTACATGACCAGAAGCTCAAAAGAGGGGAAGTGTTAAACCGACGCTTCATTTTGGTGCGATGACAGTGTGATCCTCATTGTTATGTGTGACACTCGCTTCTTTGACGGAGATAGAACGCGCCACACTTCGAAGAGGATGGTCTGCACTACAACCAAGGCCTTTCTCCTCAATACTGTTGTCACTTTAGGGAATTTGAAGACGGTGACAAATATCTACTTGTGACGAAAGTTGTGTCCTGTGGACGAAATACCCATCGCATTAAACAAATTGGACCGACAATCAAGACATTCTCCAGGGCTGAAATCTGTGTAGTATCTCTGTCGACTGTTTCTGTTAATCAGTCTTGTATGAAATATTTTGTAACACGACCGCTGGGTGCATGCTATTTTACGATGACGCTGCCGCCTCCCTCCACTCAGTTCATTAAATGACGCAAATTCCAATGATTGATAGTTTAAGTACGCCGGTGACGACGGGGTCTATTGAGAACAGCTATTGTTAGCAGATTAAGGACTTCAAGGTATATTGCTGCCAACACTACTCATATCAAACACTTTTAAATATGTACAATTCAACAACATTCTGCATGCCTCCAATACGACATCGATCTGTTTACAGTATATCTCTAAAGTGAACAAACAGGCGCAGTTCTTTGTATTCCCAAAGGATTAGCAATTTCATCACATCAGTACCGTTACACGTTCGTCCCAATCCAGGTGCTAGCCTCGGACCCTGCTGAGTGCTCGCGCCCAGCGACAACAATAAGACAGTACTCAAAATACTGTCAGCGGACAGTGATTACTTTGATATCCCACCTCGGCCAAGCAGATCGATAAATTTACTCTCGAATGTTGCACATAAAGATAGATATCTTGACTGACGATATAGGATCCTCACATATCCCTTATCTCAAAAAGTATTTTCCTCTCGGAACTTTATGGCGACATAATGTTTCAGTGTGCAACTTTTCACTTCCTGAGTCAGTCACATTCCTCCTTCTGCAAACTTCCCTTCTTCTGCTAACGCAATGCCAATGTTACCTTCCGTCAGTTCCTATCTCCTCATCCAAGTCCCTGTAGACACTAAAAACGAAAAGAACGAGAATACATACTATTACTGACACATGACTTTAAACTATTGACGCTAGAGAATTGTAACAATATTAAATAATATCTTTAAAGTTAAGCTGTCGGTGACATTACTAACAAATTCCTTATATTATAACCATCAATGTGTTGGAAGAGAAAGATTAAAACTCTTAACTTTAAGCATCGTGAGAAACAACAGGATTAATTAAAAGATAAATTGAGTGCATAATCTCTGTTTCTCCATGTCCTAATTTAATTAGGAATAAATGTGGTTAACAAATCAATGTGACATATATTTTAACTAATAATAATTAATGTTGTCCTACAGATGAATGTAAATGAGCAGATCACACTTTTTGCCCACCATTAGAATATTATCATGGAAAATAAATACTATGTTCTTGCATGGAAATCAAATAAAGTAATAACATCCTCAATTAAATGGGTGCACGAAATAGATAAACGTCTTATAAGTTAATTACGCTAATGTTAAAACCAATCAAATCAGAAATGGAAAATGAAAGGAGAAAGGGGCGATGTTAGGTTTGTGGCACGCATTGTACAGATCAACTTATCACCTGAATACAGAAATATCTTAAAATTTGACGCATCCGAATATCCACCTTTTATGGTGCACCTTTTTATGATACTCTGTCACTGTGCTCACGGTTATTCTGCTCTTTTTTTTATGTTACCTAACCGACACTACAAACACGCCTCACGACCTTGTAGAGTCGCGTCGTCGCTCCGACTCATGTGGATGTGTTGGTAAACAAACAGCCATCATGTTGCCCGCTGGACGATGGCGCCGCTCCCCAGAAGGTTTGCCAACAGATAAATTACTTGTTACTGTGAGACTGATCGACACTGAGATTCAACAATGTAGGATCCCATTTCTTGGTCGTGTTGCTTATTGGCCTGGGTGTCATCAGGTTTTCCAAATCTGCTCGCAGCTCTTGATAATGATAATCTCAAAAATGTTCAAATGTGTGTTAAATCTTATGGGACTTAACTGCTAAGGTCATCAATCCCTAAGCTTACACACTACTTAACCTAAATTATCGTAAGGACAAACACACACACCCATGCCCGAGTGAGGACTCGAACCTCCGCCGGGACGAGCAGCACAGTCCATGACTGCAGCGCACGGCAATGATAATCTACTACGGTGTTTAGTTTTTGATCATGGTTAGCTACCAGTTTCTTCAGTGTTTGACCAAATCCCTTCTAAGTTCTTGTTTGGTATCATCGAGCTTTTTTAATGACTCTGTATTCATTTTTTTGTGTAGAAACTCCATTTGCACATCCTCCTTCCTAAGGTGTTGCCACGATTGCCATCTGTACCTACCTACCTCGATTCGCTGCATCCACATTCTGAATTCTACTAGTTAGTTCCAATTCGTTAATAAGATCCATACTGTGATTGACTCTGATTGACATTGTCATATACAATAATTACGTCACTATCCCCAGTCTGAATAGCCATTGTTGTTAAAATATGTGTACTGGATACGAAATTTATGATCATAGTAACTTTTCACTGTCTGTATCCCTTTTCGTGTCCAGCATTGCTTGAAAGTAGAGGTAGTACTGAAAATTCCAAATTCACTCACCATACGATGACGCTGGGCAATCGGGCTAGGAACCAAAAATAGTTGCAACATGCACGACGTCCTTTCCCCGGTCTCAATATGCAATACGACCGCTGGGCGTGCTATTTTACGAACGTTCTTTCATTTCCCAAGCCATTAATTAAGTGACACGTATTCCAGTGACATAATCTGAGGAAGCGGGTAACGACAGTTTCGATGTCCGGTAGCAGATCACGAACTTCGTAGTTTATTGTTGACAACACTACTCGTAACAAACACTCTTAAATATGCAGAGTTCAGCAATATTCGCCGTATCACCATATAACATCAATCTTTTCGCTCTGAAACTCTATTGTGAACAAACACCGTGCGGGTAATCACGTGCCAAAAGAATTAGCAATTCCATCAATAGCTCGAGCCCACGTAATGTCTCCACCCAACCGCTAGGCTCGGACCCTCAGTCTGTACTCCGCTATACTGCCACGCCACTGATCGCCCCAGCAACAACAATCAGACTTGCTTCAAACTACTGTCCGTGGGCCACGGTTGCTTTGGAATTCTACCTTAGCAAAACCAGAAGTAATTGCAACATAGACACTCCGATGAAGCACATCTATAAATTTACTCTCGAATGTTACACATAATGACAAATACCTTCGCATGCGACGATACATAGGACCACCACAATTTCTCTCCTATGGCAGGTAACTTCCCGAAATGCTTTTTTCCATCTTCCCCTTGAAGATTTGCATGACTTGCACCGTCTTTTTCGAAACCCGTGCTTATTCCTGCAGAGTAGATTTCTAGTCTCCAGAAAAGTATAATGACTTTTCTGGAGACTAGAAATCTACTCTGTAGGCATCAGCATGGGTTTCGAAAAAGACGGTCGTGTGAAATCCAGCTCGCGCTATTCGTCCACGAGACTCAGAGGGCCATAGACACGGGTTCACAGGTAGATGCCGTGTTTCTTGACTTCCGCAAGGCGTTCGATACAGTTCCCCACAGTCGTTTAATGAACAAAGTAAGAGCACATGGACTGTCAGACCAATTGTATGATTGCATTGAAGAGTTCCTAGATAACAGAATGCAGCATGTCATTCTCAATGGAGAGAAGTCTTCCGAAATAAGAGTGATTTCAGGTGTGCCGCAGGGAAGTGTCATAGGACCGTTGCCATTCACAATATACATAAATGACCTTGTGGATGACATCGGGAGTTCACTGAGGCTTTTTGCAGATGATGCTATGGTGTATAGAGAGGTTGCAACAATGGAAAATTGTACTGAAATGCAGGATGATCTGCAGCGAATTGACGCATGGTGCAGGGAATGGCAATTGAATCTCAATGTAGACAAGTGTAATGTGCTGCGAATACATAGTAAGATAGATCCCTTATCATTTAGCTACAAAATAGCAGGTCAGCAACTGGAAGCAGTTAATTCCATAAATTATCTGGGAGTACGCATTAGGAGTGATTTAAAATGGAATGATCTATAAAGTTGATCGTCGGTAAAGCAGATGCCAGACTGAGATTCATTGGAAGAATTCTAAGGAAATGCAATCCGAAAACAAAGGAAGTAGGTTACAGTACGCTTGTTCGCCCACTGCTTGAATACTTCTCAGCAGTGTGGGATCCGTACCAGATAGGGTTGATAGAAGAGATAGAGAAGATCCAACGGAGAGCAGCGCGCTTCGTTACAGGATCATTTAGTAATCGCGAAAGCATTACGGAGATGATAGATAAACTCCAGTGGAAGACTCTGCAGGAGAGACGCTCAGTAGCTCGGTACGGGCTTTTGTTAAAGTTTCGAGAACATACCTTCACCGAAGAGTCAAGCAGTATATTGCTCCCTCCTACGTATATCTCGCGAAGAGACCATGAGGATAAAATCAGAGAGATTAGAGCCCACACAGAAGCATACCGACAATCCTTCTTTCCACGAACAATACGAGACTGGAATAGAGTGGAGAACCGATAGAGGTACTCAGGGTACCCTCCGCCACACACCGTCAGGTGGCTTGCAGAGTATGGATGTAGATGTAGATGTAGGTGTTAAATGAAGAACTGAGTGCATCCCTATCAATACTATAGGTTTTTATTAACAAGTCTCCAAATATTGCCAAAAAATTTTTAATGCCTTATGGCAAAGGCCCATAATCAGAATATGAGAGAGAAACTTAATACAGAATATTAATAACAAAAGGAGGGTCAGAATTTGTCGTTGAAGTAGAAATCCTTATATCTATTGCAAATCGATGTCAATCACTGCATGGCATCAGTGCGGACTCATAAATACAAGCGCAAAACCGCACATATCACTGAAGAGTACTTGTCATAACGAAGTGCCGTGAGAGGGGAAGCGGCACGCTACCGCCTGCATATACACAGCCGACGCGGACAGGCAACACCCGATGTACTGGCATGTATCAAATAACACCCCGGGTCAGCGCCTCCAAATGCTCGGAAGGCCGAGAGTAAACAAGCAAACATATAATTCATGCATAATAATCATGAGACATATGAAAATGCTCAGACCAAGACAATGTGAGCGTGGTCCCATGCTCCAAACAAACCTTACGTATAACAACAAGAATTTTACAATAGAATTACTAAAAGGATTAACCAGTCAATCTTACACTAAAATATAACAAGTTAATGTAATAACCAGAAAACCATACAGTACTCAGACATATTAACTTAAATGGCTTAAAATGTAACAGGCAAATCTTTAGAGCTAGTACTCAAACGAATACAATAGTAATTATATTTTCAAATATGAGTATTAATTTTCTTCAAAGGGACAACAAATCGAGCTATAGGACCCAAATGAGCCAATATCACTGGGCTACTATCGTCCTCACCACAGCGGTAGACAATAATACAGTCGTTGCATCAGTCAGCAACAACTTCCAACACAAATAAGATTCAATTTCGACCTCAGTGCCCACTAAGACACGTAGCAACCTTGAACATATGACAATTAATTTCAAGCGCAACTGAGCAAATAAGCAGATATTGAACAAGAAATTTTAAAGCACTCGAATATGCCACGGCTCAAGTCTTCCATGTTTGGAGAATGCTCTCAGCATCTCCACAGCTCACGATCAGAAGGCCAAAGGTGGTATCACACACCACGTCCGATACTCAATGTATAAACAGTTTTTATAACATGTGCGTATCTTCACAAGGCTCCAAGTCGATAATAAAATGCACAAAATGAATGATCTGTTGAAGCTGTGCTGTGTAAGAAGTACTTTTATGTCGTCAAGGCTACTTTTTCTGAGTGAGAATATACTAAATTAGTTGCATTGTGCAGTGTATGAAATACACTATGTTGTACATGATGTGGAAACTTGGAGAAACAACTACAGTTATACCAGTTAAGCCATATTTACTGAGGGACAGGGGCAGACATATGTAACGTAGGTTGGCTGTAAAAAATCGAATGAAACTAGAGGACGGAATCACTCATCAGTTTCAAAGTTCCACCAGCAGTCCTGCTAGCGCAATCACTGTGCACAGGGAGTCACAAAGAATGGGGTACAATGGACGCATTTACTGGGTGACAGTTTTTGAACTATACGAAAATAACGTAAATTAGTTACAAACTATGACTTGCACAACTTTCTTAAACCTGTAAGCGTCGCTACAGATGTTCTAATTTAGGTTATGACATGTTCGATATGCCTGCCATCTTGGCGATGATGTGGCGAAGACGGATGGCGAAATTCTGCATGACCCGCTGAAGTGTCGGAACATCCATGCTGTCGATGACCTCCTGCATACGGTTTTCGGCTCTGGAATGGTTCTATTACTGCACACCTCGTCTTTAATATAGCCTCACAAAAAGGAGTTGCATGTGTTCAGCTGGGGAGAATATGGCGGCCAATCGAGACCCATGTTAGTGGCCTCTGAGTACCCCACAACTATATTGCGGTCCTCCACAACATCAAACACTCTCCTGCTCGGTATGTCGAGCTCTGTCTTGTATAAACCACATCATATCAAAATAATATGGATGTCTTCCAAAACCTTCACGCACCGTTCGCTAGTCACAGTGCCGTCACGGAATATCGCACCGATTATTCCGTGACTGGACACCGCAAACCACACAGTCACCCGTCTCGATCGCGAAATGTGGATTCTCAGTCCCCCAAATCTGCCAGTTTCGCTCATTGACGAACTTATCCAAATGTAAGTGGGCTTCGTCGCTAAATCAAACCATACAGCGCATACTAACTCCCGTGGCCAACAGAGCAGTTTGAACGTCCTAAGCAAACGATTCAGAAGTTACGAAGATTTTATTTCATATAGTTCAATAATTGTCACCCTGTATGCATTTAGTGCTAACGACACTTGTGGTGATGTAAAGAGTGACGACAGTGGACATAGATGACTGGAAACGAGTGATTTGGATTGATAAGTAACACTACGTCCTTTGAAAATCCGATGTAAGGGTTTGGTTGGGTTGTTTGGGAAAAGAGACCAGACAGCAAGGTCATCGGTCTCATCGGATTAGGGAAGGTCGGGGAAGGAAGTCGGCCGTGCCCTTCCAAAGGAACCATCCCGGCATTTGCCTGGAGCGATTTAGGAAAATCACGGAAAACCAAAATCAGGATGGCCGGACGCGGGATTGAACCTTCGCCCTCCCGAATGCGAGTCCAGTGTGCTAGCCACTGCGGCACCTTGCTCGGTGTGTAAGGGTTTGGGTTAGGCGAATTCTTGGATAAATTGACATGGCATCATGTGTACATTGAGATGAAAAATGTCGTGGGATATCACCTAATATCGTGTCGGATCTCCTTTGTCCCCGCATAACGCAGAAACCTGACGTGAAATGGGTTCAACAGTTCGTTGGAAGCCCCTCAGAAATATTCAGCCATGCTGCCCCTATAGCAGTCCATCATTGGGAAAGTTTTGCCAATATAGAACTTTTTTTACGAACTGACCTCTCGGATATGTCCCATTAATGCTCGATGGGAATCACTTTGGGCGATCTGGATGGTTCAATCGTTTGCTCCAAATGTCCAGAATGTTCTTCAAACCAATCGCGAACAGTTGTGGCCCAGTAACACGGTGCATCGTCGTTTGCGAACATGATGTCCATGAATGGAAGAAAATGGTTTCCAAGTAGCCGCACGTAGTCATTTCCAGTCAATGATCGCTTCAGTTGTATGAGAGGACCCGGTCTATTCCATGTAAATACAGTCCACGCCATTATGGAACCACCACCAGCTTATACAATGTCTTATTGAAAACTTGGGTCCATGGCTTCGTGGGCTCTGCGTCACACTCGAAAGCTACCATCCTCTCTTACTATCTAAAATCGGGCCTCATCTGACTATTGTCTAGGATCCAACTGTTATGATCATCAGCCCAGGAGAGGCGCTGCAGGCGCGTTGCTCGTCTACTGTCAAAGCCTATTAACGCCACATTTCGCCGCAATGTCCTAACAAATACGTTCATCGTACTTCCACAATAATTTCTACGGTTATTTCTCGCATTTTTGAATGTCTGTTATCACTGACAAGTCTAGGTAAATGCTGCCGCTCTTGGTGGCTAAGTGAATACCGTCGGCCACTGTAGTGTCGTTTGTGAGACGTAATGCCTGATATTTTGTATTCTCAGGACACTCTTGACAATATAGATCTCGTAATACTGAACTCTCCAAAGACTTCTGAAATGGAATGGCCCAAGCGTCTACGTACAACTACCATTCCGCGTTAAAAGGCCACAATCACGTCAGAAAACTTTTCGTGTGGATCACCTGAGTACAAATGACAGCTCTGCTAATGCACTGCCGTTGTATACCTTACGTACCTGTTACTTCCACCATATGTAAATATGCATATCCCACGACATTTGTCACCCCAGTGTGTTGCCAGCAGTGGAGTATGGAGGAGGTAGTGATAAGCTACGGGGGTGTTTTTTGTTGTTAGGGCGTGGGCCTTTTGTTGCGTTTAAGAAAACGCTAAACTGTGGAAGTATATGAATACATTTTTCAGTATTATGTACTGCATTCGGCAGAAGAACAGTTCGAGGACGACGACTGTTCATATCAGCATCACAGTACGCCCCGTAATAAAGCAGGAAGTGTGAAGCAAAGATTTGCGATCAGCGACATCCCTGATATGGACTGACCTGCCCAGAGTACCGACTTGAACCTAATGGCACACGCTTGGTACGAGTTAGACTGTCGACTTCGCTCTAGATCCCAGTGTCCAAAATCATTACGTTCTCTGGTTTCTGCTTTTGAGGAAGAATGGGCTACCAGGCCTCGACAGGAAGTGAGGCACTTTATTGAAAGTGTCCCCAGCGGAGCTCAAGGCACCACAAACACGAAAGGTGCACACACATCACATTAATTTCCACTAAAATAGGTTCAGATGCTTTTGTTCAGTTAGTGTACATTCTTGTCTGAGTTGTGTTCTTGTATGAGAATCGTAAGTACGCACATAAAAAAGTCGCTCACGCAGTACAGCAGCTAAAGGTATTTACTGTGTAACTGGTGGGAATTCGTCTCAAGACGGGCAAGACACTAAAAAATAAATAAAAGCCTTTTAATAAATAGGGATTCCGTACAGTGTTCTTCATTTCATTGTAGTACGTGATTAATAAAATGACTAAAATTTGAAGGCAGGTAAGAAAACATCACGATCTAACGTCCCGCTACTGGAGACAGCACAAGTTCGCATAAAACATCGATGGGAGAGGAAATTGGCCTAATCCGTTTGTAAGACATCATGTCAACATTCACCTTCACATTGTCATCATCGATGTAAGGAAACCATGGAAAGCCTGAATCTGGATGGCTAACTGCCAGAAAATTACGAACCTTTTTTTAAGTGGAAACAACCTAGAAAACTACTTTTTGATTTTTTGCTTTTGCGAGAGATAACCACCGCCATACGTAGATATCTTGAATAATCACCGCTTGGCTGCTCTTGTAAATATTTCATTTAACAACCGGTTTCGTAGCCTAGAAGCCGCATCATCGAGTTAACATGATGATGTGGTTCTATAATACGAAAACGGTTGTTAAATAAATTATTTACAAGAGCAGCAACTGTTATTCATGATATTTATTTATTATTTTTACTAGAATCCTTTGGTTTTCTTGTTTCTCTCTTTTTTATTCTTGTCATGATTTATATTTGTAATATAGTACATCTGTGAAGACAGAAATAGAAATGGGAGTGGTCGCAGGTGGGATTTATTCTTCGAACAACCGTCACAATTTGACAGTTATCAGACGAGCAATAAAAGCGATTAACGAACAGCAGAAGCATCTGGTATAGCCAGGGGATAAAAAGTTTCCACGATATGGTGACAGACACACAGGCTGCATTCAGTCAAACAGTTTATTGATCTGTTGCTCAATGACAAATTCCAACTGTTCTCGGCAAGACTGTTGATGTTAACTGAACCGTGATTTATTTTCAAAGAATATTCTTAAGAATTTATTTTATTTACTAGCGATTCATCAAGAACATTAACACATTTAATCACACAATGTAAGCATGGAAGTAGTTGCCAGGGAGTAACTGATGAAATCATAACCAAACTCCTTATAACAAATGGGAATTTTATTCACTTTAATAGTGCCTAAAAGCATTTTTTTAAAAGAAAGATTTAAAATTATAATTAGAGATCACCCTCTAAATATCAAAGTTACAATTTATTGAGAGGCAGAAAGAAACAAGTTTTGACTGTATGAGCTTTCGGGCAGAGAACCTTACCGCTCCCTTTTGACACTGCCGTAGTTACGATCGCTCACAACAGCCTCTGAAAGACTACACTGGTGCAAATGTGCAACACACCAGATAACTTTAAACTAAGAGTTTTAACAATTTACACAAGCACACAAACTATGCACCCCCGTAGGAGGGATGTAAATATTACAAAACACTAACAATTAAAACATTAACTTGATTTTAACTTCTAAGAAAAGTCTTACGGTGAAAGGGTGGCAACTTTATATACTAAAATGATCATTTAAATAAAAACCCATGAAATGCAATCTTATATAAAATTCTACAAGGTTGGCCAAACAATAGTTAAGATGCTCTACAGTACACAAATCATAGGCAATAATATCAAAGTTTCCAAAGATCAAAACATATTTCAGGTGCTAGGCCGTTACACTCCAAGCAATAAATTCGTTAACACACCCAATCCGACAAACATGACAGAGGCAGCTACTAATGTACGGTAGATTGATAGGGAGATTACCGAACAACCCGAACCGCAGGTCGCTCTAACCCACCCCTACTCCACAAGGGAAAAACAGACCACACAATTTATAAACAACCACCTTCCTGCGGGTGGGCAAACGGAGAAGAATGGTGGGACGACCCCAAAGCAAAACGGCTGGTGACCTCACCAAGAAAACAAGTAGAATTTAACAAGACCAAATCAAACAACATATCACCAATCACTTAACTTCTAATAAACCGCGATTTCTCGAGAAGACCTGGTGCAGCACCCTCAAATCTCTCTCCCGAACCGTCCGCTGCCAGCCGCTTCAATGGACGCAGGAAGGCGCGCCGATCTCCCGTCTCACGGCGTCGCAGCTCGCACCGGCCAGACTGATGTCGTGGGTTGATTCCCGTTGCTTTCGTGTCTACCGCGAAGTCACTATCCCTCGCTATACGCCGCGGCCTGCTGGACTGACGTGACGACCTCACATGCGCCGACGTTCAAGACGGACAAGTCATCTTGTGTCTCAGTGCGCAACCGACCAACCGATCGATCCAACCGCCAATGACCATTGCCTGAGCAAACTCCAGCAGACTGGTGGCCTAACGCGTAGACTCAGATGCAGGAACTAAGCCCCGACCGGGCGTCCACTCGCTGAGTTCTCTTACTGGCGGAGTGGAAAGATTCTCATTTTGCCGGCTTTAAAGGTTGATCCGAACGACAGACATACCAGCACTGCGAACGACAGACAGACACTAACTGCCTAACAAATGCGGACGAGACATAGACTAGCAAGCTGGGGACAAGAGACTGACCCAGACTAACCGACTGGCGAGCTCATAGCGCCCCCTAAATGCACGTGAACAGGCAACCTTTCCCCTTTCCCACCAGATGGAGACACCAAAGCTGCGACTGCCACAGTGGCGCCACCGCCAGAAACGGAGGGCGACTGCTTCACACTACGCGCTGCGGCGCGCTCTTCAAAACAACAATTTTTACCACGGCTCATTAACGTAACATGTAAGGTTCAATTCTACTGATAGTCAGTGCCCTGCGTGACAGGATATGACACTGACGTAATAATATTTAACGCAGGCTACAGGCGCCACTTGATGTTCCAAGATTGCCCTCCCTTACGATGTCAATGCTCTTTGGTACTGAGTGTGCGTGTGCTTGGTGGGGAGGCGTGTTGGCGTGTGGTATGGATTGGTGTGTTGTGAGGCTAGGCTGGGAGGATGGAAGAGGACATATGTCTTTCGATGTAAAACATGGCTTGGTTCAGTTCCGATAGACTCAGACACGTAAATTTATTTATTTATTTATTTCGGAGTGTAAAAGCTACCAGTGCCTTGTGTGTCAGCAGCAGCAACGACTACTTTGTGAAGCGGGGGCAGAAAGCGCTCTCCACTGTACTGAGAGAGGCACTTTCTCTTCGAAGCTTACGCCCTCTCCCTCCCCCGACATTGAGGCTTCGACGGAAGCGCGGAAAGTGCCCGCCGCCCCTCACCGTTTCCCCTCCCTGGACACCTAATGAGACTTTGGCACCGCAGGGCGGTACACGTTTTAAACGCACCAGTGCGCCTGCCATAATCCCAGCCCGGCCACAGGCAGCACGTACTCCTGCTAAAGAGCTTTTATCCCGGCTTTAGTGCAATTAATGGCCAGCGAAGCAATGGTGGAAGCGAAGGGACCCCACTTTGAGCTCTTTGACGCTAAGCTTTTCCATCGGGAAGATTCGTCTGCTATGACGCGATTAAAATGATATTCGCCCAACCTCATCATTTGCCTAACAAAAAAAAATTCATTAGATAAATTGAAATCAACTTCAGTGAACAGTAACGTAAACTGAACAGAATTTCAAATAAGTTTTTAGCGTGATAACATTTATATTTTCTATAGTCTCTTCTGAACAGCGAAGTAAATAATTACTGAGCGACATATTCAGCAGTGCATAAAGTCACGTTCAATATTCACTCAGTTCCCTATTTTACCTTAACAGATGAACGAAAGCTACAGGAAATGTAAAACGCGATAGCCACAAGAGCATCAAATTGTTTACTGCCTCTTTCTCTTTTCGAGGGATATTAAATCATTTACATACTGGGAAAAGCATTCACTATGACCATTTCTGAAATTATGAGAGACTCTCCGAGGATGGGCCGTCTGGAGCCCCACTGCTTCCGAAAGATGGACAATTGTGTGGATTTGAGACCCGACTTGCATAGGGTTTCAACCTAAAACGAAACCTGAGACGCGTTTTCAAAAGTTAAAAGTTTCAGTCGAAACTTTTCTTGATTTCATAATATGCTACTTTCAATTCATCCGTCAACATTCATTCACAGAATGTGATGAATTGTGGACTGATGTCTCCCTATGACTGTGTGTTGCAGCAACAGGAACACTTTTCGTTGCATAACGTTTGTAGACAATGTCTGATAGGATGGCGTCAAAAAACTCAACATCAGGAGCGTTCTTTATATAGTAATTTAATACCATCAAGATATCACCAGAGAAGACAAAAAGGAAATAGAGTCTAAGATAATAAACAACGAAAAAAATTTCAGACTTAGGGTAGGAAGAATTTCAGTTTGCAAGAAAACTAAATTTCATTTTGAAGAGAGAAGAATTTGGGTATTAAAGAAGGAAGAAATATAACTTTAAACAATGGAGAATACCATGTTCAATGTAGAGAAAAAATTGAGTTACAAAAAATGAAGAATTTTCAGTTTCCATGAATAAATAAATTATTTTAAGAGGACAAAAGTTATTTAAGAGGAAGTTTTTAGGTTCAGAAGATGTTTTCAAGAATAAACAAGTGTAGTTTGAAGAGTTGGTCTAAGAAGCTGAAATGCTGAAAGCATAACTGGGGAGAGAAGGAGTCTAAACGGGTAAACGAATGCCCACTTAAAAAAGTAAAGAAATAAGAAATATCGGTGGTTCAACGGTTAAGGGTCAAAGCGTCTGGGATTCGACCCCCGTCAGTGCTAGTAATTTTATCTCTATTAACCTTTCCATTCATATCCGGTAAGGTATGTTAAGCTGCACCGTTGTTCCGAGTACACGTTGTGCTGTAGGGTATGGATGGGAAAAACCGACCGGTTAAAACTGATACCAGTATTTTAGTTCTGAACAACCAGTTCTTGTTTCGTCTTGGTTATAACAGGTGTTTTTCATTTTTCACTAATAATAGAGTAAAAAAACCGAAATATCAATTAGCCAGAGCAGCACTGCTAAAATTTTGCGTTTTCAAATAAACCTTTTGAAAAAAAAGAGTAATTATTATTTGTAAAATTTGCATTGGTTTGAAATATTGGAAATGGAAAAAGCGATCAGTGCTATTTTAATAACAATACCGACAGAAACGAGTAACAAATACATGGCATAAGAATTGTTACAGCATTGTTGAGACAATAATGCCCTTGCTGTCGTGTGTCATGGCTTAATGACGCGTGTACGTGCAGTGAGCAAGATTTGCCCCCAACTGGCCTATACGATGGCTTCTCGCTTCTTCGCCGGACATCCATTGTATTGCAGAACGGCACCAGCCCTAGCCTGGAAATATTTTTACGAAGTGACGTAGCAAGTGATCCTTTTGATTTAAAAGATTAAAGATTTGACTGCCACTTCTGTGAAATAAGAAAAGAGGAAGGAAATTACTGTAAAAGCAACAAATTAAAAACCTAAAAGCCGGCCGCGGTGGCCAAGCGGTTCTAGGCGCTTCAGTCCGGAACCGCGCGACTACTACGGTCGGACGTTAGAATCCTGCCTCGGGCACGGATGTTTGTGATGACCTTAGGTTAGTTTAGTTTAAGTAGTTATAAGTTCTAGCGGACTGATGACCTCAGATGTTAAGTCCCATAGTGCTCAGAGCCATTTTTAAAAACCTAAAAACAATTCACTCGTAGTACACAATAAACACAGAAAGTAGCAGCAGGGCTGTAGCTACATAATATGCCTTTATATTAGGTTGCGGTTGCTTAGGACCACGAAGATAAGAGAAATTAGGGCTCGTACGCAGGCATACGTATTAGCGAGTGGAACAGGAAAGGAAATGACTAGTAGTGGTATAAGGTACCTTCCGCCACACACCGTACAGTGTCTTGTTGGGTATGTATGTAGATGTAGCTGTTGCTTTTGAAAACGGACAAATTCAACATGGAAAACAGTGTTCTTCGGCCTCAGTTTTCACCCTTTAGCACTGACTATTCGTAATGTCCAAATAGTGGTATGATACTAGACATCACGAATTTTGAGCAGAGTTTCAAAACATTAGAATCAGTAGGAGAATACTGGTAATTATATGGCAATTTTTCGCAGTATTCAACCAATTATAAATTTCCGGGAAAAGCAGGGAACCATGAATACACTAAGTGTTATTTTATATGCTTTCTTAGTTTAATATTTTTATTCTATGTATCGTTAAACTGAGAGAGTCAACCTTCTTCAATCTTTGTTCGATTTCTTCTTTTATTACGGGAAATAATAGGAATAAAAAAACTAGTATCTGTTAGTTTAGAAACCGGTTATCTTGAGTGGTTTTAACAGTCAAATTAAACTGGTGTCAAAAAAATAGATGCACTCGTAACAGAAAACCGGCTGTTTCAGCGATAATCATCATCCCTATAATACGCTGGGTAAGTCAGTTCGGAGGTCGGAGGAAGAGTAAGTCTAATGTGTCCAAGTTGACCAACGCGCTGTGACAGCTTTACCTGTTAGTAAAGTCCAGTAACGCAAACTTTTTCCGCGATCTGTACTGATTAACCTCATAGAGTAGCATTCATTTCTCATTAAAAATGCGTTCTAGAGATGACTTCCACGACACAGCTTAAAAACCGACAGCTGATGTGATGTTCGTCAATGCTGCAAATTATTGAGACTTTTATACCCTACTCCGCACCCCATACAATGCTTCCGCCGCGAACGAACGCGTCTGTTTACAGTCCTATAAAACTTTATGGTAGCTATTCAGGACCGCACGCACAGGACTGAACGGCTAGCCGGAATTTATGCTCGCCGTGTTTTTATGAAACGCCTGTGCGTGACGTCTGATTAAACCGTTACGCTCTTTGTGGGCCCGGTTGGTCCCGATTTTTCCATCTGATAACCATTTTGTTTACGATCTAATCTCTGTGAATCTGTTGCTGCTTTACATTCCCATAGCTTGAGGCTCCAAACCTCCCACCTCAGATTTATCATCTTCGACATGCTTCTCAGGAGATTTTATTGCTATGGTGAAAACGTTTCAGTTATTTTACTAAATTTCAAGTATCCGATGTCGTCAGAGATTGTTCTTCAAATTTATGTTATAAATGCTCTTGAATTACTCGCAATCTGCGTGGAATAATAATGTGGCTTCCTCAAGTCCCATTTTATCCACATGCTAATTTTTCTATAATTTATTCTGTTGTAAAACGCACCCTGTATTGCAACTACATTAATTTAATAGTGCTACTCTCTATCAATTCTCATTTCTGTATTAAAACTTTCCGGTTTTTGTTATATAATTATATGGAGCTAAAAAAGAGATTCTCTTATTGAAAAACTCGCTCGTGAATGAAGCCCTTCAAATAGCGTCCTCATTTTTATGGTAAGTATTCTGTTTTTTGTATGCAATCCAGTTCCATCACGCCAAGCAAGTTGTAAGCGTACCATCTATACTAATGCAAAGATGTTAGTAGGCACACGGTCATTCGTTGGACATTGTAGTGATGATACGATGGCTCTTTCATTCACGCGCACTTGTGTTTCTGTAGCTAGTGAGTTGTTTAAGTTGTGTGAACTGACAACTAGATCACATGGCAACTGTATTTTTGTATTTCTTTTATATTTATGGTACGTTAAGATCAGAAATCTAACATCAGTTACCCAAAGTAGGTCGGTACTGTTGTTGTGGTCTTCAGTCCGAAGACTGGCTTGCTGCAACTCTCCATGCTACTCTATTCTACAACGGCTTCTTCATCTCCGAATAACTTTTGCAATCTATATCCTTCTGAATCTGCTTACTCTATTCATCTCTTAGTCTTCCTTTACGATTTGTACCCCCCACATTTCGCTTCAGTAATAAATTGGTGTTCCCTTGATGTCTCAGAAAGTGTTCTATCAACCAGTCCCTTCTTTTAATCACTTGTACCACAAATTTCTTATCTCCCCAATTATATTCTGTACTCCTCATTAGTTACCCATCTAATCTTCAGCATTCTTCTGTACCACGGCGTGTAATATCGTGCCCTGTCCACGACGTAATAACATACTATTTTCCTTTCCTATCGAAATATCAAGAGTCAAAGATATAATTTAATCACTGAGTCAATGAACTGCGCTGCAAGTCAGTGAATATGTACGCCTAGGATAATGAGGGCGGCGTAGCATTATCATCAGCATCTTACGCTATCAGATTCATATTTTCTTCCATTTTGTTCAAATGAGCTGACAGTATATTCCTGTTAGGAATTTGTTTAATTGTGCCATTAAAAAATGGCTCTGAGCACTATGGGACTTAACTTCTGTGGTCATCAGTCCCCTAGAACTTAGAACTACTTAAACCTAACTAACCTAAGGACATCACACACATCCATGCCCGTGGCAGGATTCGAACCTGCGACCGTAGCGGTCGCGCGGTTCCAGACTGAAGCGCCTAGAACCGCTCGGCCACCCCGGCCGGCCTGTGCCATTATTGCCGCCAATTGCGATTACTGATATGACTTTACTATAAATACTTTTTTCTTTCGCTCCAGGTTCGGGCTAAGATCATTGTAATTTCTACATATTTCGCCGGAATACGGCAAAAATTCTTTGTTATGTCCCAAAATGTTATATTAATGCACGAGATGTCAGATGTCTGTATAAAAAGCTTCTTTCGTTAGATAATAATTGTTTAATTTGGCATTTCTGCTTTCATCAGTCCCCAATTTATAAATGTTACAGATTTTGCTTTACTACGTTTTTTCTTACGTTGCCAACGCGACGCCCACGAAATTAAATTAAACTATTCTGAATTTTCTCGCGAGGCGAGAAGACAGTTAGTAATTTCCCTGATGTTATAGAAACCCAAATTAAACGCGACGCCACGAGTCTACCGACCTTCATTTCAAACAATAAAAAAGGTAAAAAACAGTAGAATTAACTAAGGAGTGCTTTTTTTTACGTAGTCGATAATATCGTGTGCGTTTTCGGACAAAAAAATATTTTTTATAGTAGAGCTAAGAACGTGGTGTGTGTGTGCGTGTGAAATATTTAGGTTCATTTTATTTTTCATTTAGTAGATTTCCTTTTAATTAAATATTTATTTAACTATTATCGATTATTGTTATTATTATATTTGGCGCTCAAAACGAATGGCCGCAGAGTAAGAATAAGTGTATGTAAAAATTTAAATTCCAATTTCTAATATGAAATTTGTATTTCTTTTCCATAAACCACCCGATGTACTGTACCACGACGAGGAAAAGGTCAACCAATCCCCTTTACGGCAAATTGTACGTCTATAAGGTAAAAACTCATTCAAATCAATTTTTCTGCTCTGTCAAGACAGTAGATTTCTTCCATAGTATTTTTTCCTTTGATTCTCTACAGAAGTAAAATCGTAGTTAGTAGTAGTTTAGCTCAGTGACTTTGGAAGGATGTGTTAAGAAAAATTCCGTTTGGAAAAATCGACGTAATATTGTTTTTGCGTGTGAAGATAGAGAACACAAAATGGCCGATTTGGCCGCTCAATTATAAAAGAGCATCGTAGTCAGAAAAATTATTTATTGTATAAACATTATTTACTGTTATTTATATATGTATGTTACTGTTAAATATTGTCCGCCCCCGGTAGCTGAGGATGTCAATCCTAAGGACCCGACAGCGATTCCCGGCGGGGTAGGAGATTTTCTCCGCTCAGGGACTGGGTGTTGTGTTGTCGTAATCATCAGCATTTCATCCCCATCGACACGCAAGTCGCCAAAGTGGCGTCAAATTGAAAGACTTCCACCCGGCGAACGGTCTACCCGACGGGAGGCCCGAGTCACACGACATTTGTTATACTGTTCAATATTAACATTCGTGTGACGAATTTTTCCCAATTTTTCGAAATTTCGTATTATGGTGAAAAGCGGTAAAAAAGAGAATTAACCAATTGAAACCATGGCTTCACTGTCAGATTTCAAAATGAGGCGATAAATCTAAATGAATCACTCAGAGATTTCAATGCAAATGAGTTAGAAAATCAAACCCAGGACTTGAACATGACCGCCGCGAATTCGGACATAGCACAAAATAACGAAAATGGTCGTCTGATCACTGCAATTAATGAAACTGCAGTGGGAACTGATCAATTTAATGGGATGACGGAAGACAGTATTGCGCTTGACCCGCTTACTGCTTACCTGAAGAAGTTGGAATTACGCAATCGCGAACGCGATCTGCGGGAAAAAGAGAGCAAAGCTTTACGCCATCGCGAACGCGATAAATGGGAAAAGAAACAGGAATTACGCGATCACGAACGCGATCAGGGAGACAAAGAATTAAAATATGAAATAAAAACCGAATTAGCCAACATCAGGTCCGGGTTAATGAATATGAAGCAAGCTTATGCACCAATTTTGGACCAAGTCAATAAACTGGACAGTGATGTTGAAAAATTAAAAATTTCGCGTTCCGCAATAAAATCAGATGTGGAAGAATGAACATCTGACGTTACAAATTTCAAAATAAATAATCAAAAGGTCTTAGACGAACAGCAAGTTTCTCACAAAAGGCAAATAAGTATTGGAATATCCAATTGGATAACCACTAAAGAGACGGAACTTGATACAAAGATCATGTTGCCGTCGACAACGCTGTGCAGCGCGTACGGGAAGAAATATATCTCTGTCGTTCAAGCGAATTCAGACGCCGCACACAATCCGCGAGACGAACAAAAAAGAACCAAACGAAGAAGTACCTATGTGGACACGGGAAATAAACGCTCGCGTCAGAAATTCGGAGAAAGTCATTTCGACGGACAGCAGAACGGAAATGAATTTTTCTATGCAACCGCCGAACGATGACAATGCACGAAAAACGACATTCGGGAACGAATAAATATTCCGAAAACTCGACTTGTCACCAGCAAAATGTAATCACGAAGACGAACGTATAGTGAGTTCAGCGAAGATTGAGCAAAGTTTGCTCAAGCATCGCCATTTTCAAACATTTTCCGAGGGCAAGAAGACCATCCATCCATTACAAAAATATCTTACCCAGGTACTGGTCATAATATCAAAAAATTCAGTTCGTCTGTGTTAATAAATCTCTCTTCTACAGAAACGCTTTTCTTGCCATTGCCAGTCTACGTTTTATATCCTCTCTACTTCAGGCGTCATCAGTTATTTTGCTGCCTAAATCACGAAACTCATATACTATTTTAAGTGTCTGTTTCATGATATAATTTCCTCAACATCACCTGATTTAAGTCGAATACATCCCATTACCCACATTTTGCTTTTGTTGATGTTCGTTTTCTATCCTCCTTTCAAGACACCGTCCTTCCCCTTCAACTGCTCTTCCAAGTCCTTTGCTGTCTGTGACAGAATTACAACATCGTCGTCAAGTATCAAAGTTTTTATTGATTCTCCATGAACTTTAATTCCCACCCACAATTTTTCTTTCGTATCGTTTACTGCTTGCTCAATGTACAGACTGAATAAGGATAATCTATAGTTCTGTCTCACTCCCTTCTCAACCACTGCTTCCCTTTCATGCCCCTTGACTCTTATAGCTGCCGTCTAGTTTCTGTACAAGTTGAAAACAGAGACAACAAATTAGTTTCACATAAAGGATTCTATGTTTACATGCCGCTCAGATGAGCTAAAGTCTCGAGATTTCGACGAAATCCTTCATCGTGTTCGCTAGGAACAACTGAATGTCTTTGCTGCGGTTGTTGTGATCGTTTATAATCCACAGGCGTCTTGCGGTCGATCGGCGTACTTCATCGTTACGCCATGCTCCTAAAGAATACGTCCATATCAGCATTTATGAGGTCGCCCTCGAAGGAAAGAAACAATTCAGCGCATTTTTCTGTGCCTTTTCATAGTCGATAAAGAGCTTCCAAACACTATTATTAACATTACATACAGCCGCCGTCCCTGATGAAGACCAGTAGCGACTTCATCGAAAACTCGAAATTTTACATGGACCTGAAGTGGCAAATAAGGGGAGCTTGTTACATAGGAGCACGCCGTCGCGAGGAACTTCGATGTTGTGCCAACGTACCTACATTTGAGAAAATATTTAAAAATTCTAATATTTAACAGTCCCCATAGGCGATGAGTGTAAATGAGTCATTCGTTCTCACCAGCACTTCATTAAACGATATTTGCCCGCTTGCGTTTATATATATATATATATATATATATATATATATATATATATATATATATATATATATATATATATATATTAGATGGGTAGATCACATAACTAATGAGGAAGTATTGAATAGGATTGGGGAGAAGAGAAGTTTGTGGCACAACTTGACCAGAAGAAGGGATCGGTTGGTAGGACATGTTCTGAGGCATCAAGGGATCACCAGTTTAGTATTGGAGGGCAGCGTGGAGGGTAAAAATCGTAGAGGGAGACCAAGAGATGAATACACTAAGCAGATTCAGAAGGATGTAGGTTGCAGTAGGTACTGGGAGATGAAAAAGCTTGCACAGGATAGAGTAGCATGGAGAGCTGCATCAAACCAGTCTCAGGACTGAAGACCACAACAACAACAACTGCGGCGCGTGCGAGATTCATTACGCTAGAGATTGCAATTGTGTGCAGCAAATGATGGCCACCAAATTGAACATCTATTGGCCTGACATGTCGGGCCACACTCTATTCCACTCCGTAATTGAAAACGGAAACCAGGTGTGTACGTGTACCTCACCCCTCATGGTAATGTACATGTGCGTCAGTGAAAAAGGCCTTAAAAAGGTGTTAGCATGTGGACGTAATGTGCTGTTCCAGTCTGTTCTGTATCTAAGGTCCATCACCGTTCCCTTTGGATCCCTACGTAATTCGGTGCTGTCCGATACACACGATCGAACAGCGGAGGAGTGGTACTCAAGCGTCAACTTTAGGTTACAATATCTCCGGATGTAATCAACATTTTACAATGCAACAAACGGCACTGATTACGTATTTGTTTTTATGTTCAGATGTGCTAACAAATCTAACGGGGTTCCATTTAAAAAAAAGTAGGTTTGTGTTAAAAAACATACTTGCGTGCATTTTTTTATGGTTTGTATTAACCAGTTACACTAGCCCCTCTCCTTCCGTTCGGTCTGTGGAATCGACTCGTCAGTATTTGATGTGGTTTATGAAATATATCCAGCGGTAATGTTAGGTGACTCACCGTATATATATATATATATGTGTGTGTGTGTGTGTGTGTGTGTGTGAGATGATGAACATGCACGGCTCTAGGCGGAGGCTAGAGCGAGGGTAATGCAGCGCAGTGGGGCACACTGTGGTGCGAGTCACGCCACAGGCAGGCAGAGCTCGCGAGAAGGTGGCATGCGCTGCTGGCTGTCTGCGCAGCAGGCGGCGCATCGGCTCCTGCTGCTGGCTGGGTTCGAGCGGCACGAAGAAAGCCGGCTGTCATAAGGACAGCGGGTAACAGGCTTACTGCCCGAGAGAGTAGACGTTGCTGACCCGCGTGTGGTGTGAGAGCGCAACCGTGGCGTAAACTCGAGAGGCCGCAAATTTCACAAGTAATATTCTTGCTAACAAAGATAAAGAACGGAAAATGTCACCACATAGAACAGAGAAACAAGGCGAAGAAGCACGTCCAAACAGTTACCTTGTAGATACGGTAGCTTTATACACTGATCATGAAAAATATGAATATACCTATTATCATTAAAAATTAATAACTCCTTAAAACCTTAAGTAGATTAACAAACTCAGTGTTCACTGACAGCGTTTGAGCAGCACTATCGAAAAACAGATGCAGAACTTATATTAAAGCATTACAAATTTATTTCTGAGCAAGGATGTTTATCCCAACGGCAAATATACGCTTTTTAAAGCAAAATAAATCGAAAACGATAAACACAGTGGCATCCTTAACAGACTACAACAGCTATCACCTGAGAAGATTAAAACAGATCTTTATCCTGTGTCTTCACGACGCCGACACGGTAATCTGGATTTGGCAATGTTAGTGGTAGTAGAATTAGATTAGGAAATGAGACACTTAAAGTAGTAAAGGAGTATTGCTATTTGGGGACCAAAATAACTGATGATGGTCGAAGTAGATAGGATATAAAATGTAGACTGGCAATGGCAAGGAAAGCATTTCTGAAGAAGAGAAATTTGTTAACATCGAGTATAGATTTAAGTGTCAGGAAGTCGTTTCTGAAAGTATTTGTATGGAGTGTGGCCTTGTATGGAAGTGAAACATGGACGATAAATAGTTCGGACAGGAACAGAATAGAAGCTTTCGAAATGTGGTGCTACAGAAGAATGCTGGAGATTAGATGGGTAGATCACATAACTAATGAGGAGGTATTGGATTGGGGAGAAGAGAAGTTTGTGGCACAACTTCACCAGAAGAAGGGATCGGTTAGTAGGACATGCTCTGAGGCATCAAGGGATCACCAATTTAGTATTGGAGGGCAGCGTGGAGGGTAAAAAGCGTAGAGGGAGACCAAGAGATGAATACACTAAGCAGATTCAGAAGGATGTAGGTTGCAGTAGGTACTGGGAGATGAAGAAGCTTGCACAGGATAGAGTAGCATGGAGAGCTGCATCAAACCAGTCTCAGGACTGAAGACCACAACAACAACAGTGGTAGTAGGTGCCCAAATGCCCCCTTCCTTTCGCCACCTCTTCCCCACCTCCCCGCCCCGTCTCCCTCCCGTGAAACGTGACGCAACTTGTCTTCTTCACATGCCTGCCTCTAGTCTTATGCTATGTGAAAGTGTGAGAACGTATACGAAATGTTCATGAATCACGCAACACATGAGGAACGTGTGCACCAGCCCAGTACCCGACTACTCGGATGTGGATGACATCCAGGCTGAACAGCACACCAGCCCTCGCCGTTAAGCCATTTGGGGGATCCGAGCCGAGTCCGTCGCGCCTCTCCAAATGACGGGAGTGACGTGTTAACGTCATTAGGTTGAAAACAGATAGCAATAAGTAATGATAATTTTGGCCATTTTTCCTGAATTCTTACAAATAACCTAAATGTTCCCAGCGCTAAGATCATCACGGAAAATCAGATGAAATTCGTGTCTAACATTTATTTACATATATGTTTAACGTTATTCTTAATCGCTATAAAGTTCATGTGCAACCAACTAAATATATTATGCTAGATTTTCTGATAGATACACAATGAAACTGATATTTTTTAACAGTTCAAAGGCATCAGCGTACATGCACGAGCCATGTGAACTTTGTATATGTGTAGTTTTTTTAGGTAATATGTACAGTGTGTGCTATTTTGTGGGTTTTGCAACGAGGTATAAGGACAGAAGCCATGTTGGTCTCGGACAGATTTCTTTGAGGGTTCAGTGAGTTCTCACGAGTGGCGTGTCAGTCACGTTCTGCAGGACTTCGGGAACTTGAGAAGTTTCGGGAGTTGCATACTTGAGCTTTAACTCTTAACAACAGAGTGGTGTTAGAAACATTCTGCATGGGTTCAGGACTTTTCAACTGCAAAAAATGTTTCAGATGACTCTAAGCACTATGGGACTTAACATCTGAGGTTCAAATAGTTCAAGTGGCTCTGAGCACTATGGGACTTAACTTCTGAGGTCATCAGTCCCCTAGAACTTACAACTACTTAAACCTAACTAACCTAAGGACATCACACACATCCATGCATGAGGCAGGATTCGAACCTGCGACCGTAGCAGCAGCACGGTTCCGGACTGAAGTGCCTAGAGCAACTTGGCCACAGCCGCCGGCTTTTGAACTGCAGTTCATGTTTACAGATTCGTGAAATTTTTGAATAGGTCCGTGGAATCTCACTCGGCATTGGATCTTCGCGTTTAGAGACTTGTGAAATTTCAGCACAGCTTCGTGGGCTTTGAAAAATGCTCCACAACCGATTTTTTTAACATTAACTTTGAACAACTACGTGGTCTATTTTTGTACGAGCTCGCACACGAAATTGACGTTGCAGTCACAGCACATGGATATGGGTTCAATAAAAATTTTCACTAGTGAGCTGTTGCGTACCATAACCTTTCCTGCAGTTTAATCAAGTTACAGGGAGTCAGCAGAATAATGGTAATGTGTCTTGTATGTGGCCGCCCCCTAGACACATAAAAAGCCAACTAAGCTTAAAAATCGATCGCACACAGAAAGAGGTAGTATGCAAGGAGAGACATTAGAGCGTGTTATATGTGGATTCGTTTTCTGGGACAGGTTGTGAGACAAACTGTGTGGGAAGTAGCACAGGAGTTCGTGAAGGCAACGACGATCGGCAGCAGTGGTACAGACGTGAGGGAGGAACGCTTCCTGGAGACGGCCAGCATATTCATCACATCGCTGAGCTGCTAACAGACGACGCTGGAGTTCAGCGTGCCTTGTGGGGTGCGGCCAGTGGATTCAAAACGTGGCAATGCAGCGATCTGTCAGCGGCGGGCGCAGTAAACACCTGCGGAATACAAGTGAGCAGCACGTCTCGTTTCTTCAGCATTGAGCTGTAGAGGCACCGGCGTCTAATTGTGGGTGCTAAGCAAGGCAGTGGCGGTAATTTGTTGTTTTGCAGTAAGCTTGTTAGTCTATTGCTAGTGGAGGCGAGCCAGAGCGTCCATAAAGGTCTGATAATGTAAGTGAAATTACAGCGAGCTGTATTCACTTCGGTGTGACCCAACTAAATGTCACTATAGTAATTTTAAAGTTCACCTCTAAAATCGTATGTACAATTCAATGAGTAATTTGATAGGTGGTAAGAAGCTTATAGGATAATAAGACTGGGAGAATGGAGAATAAATACAAAATTAGCGAAGTAGAGAAGAAAATGCGCCGGCCGATGTGGCCGTGCGGTTCTAGGCGCTACAGTCTGGAGCCGCGAGACCGGTACGGTCGCAGGTTCGAATCCTGCCTCGGGCATTTATGTGTGTGATGTCCTTAGATTAGTTAGGTTTAAGTAGTTCTAAGTTCTAGGGCCCTGATGACCTCAGATGTTAAGTCCCATAGTGCTCAGAGCCATTTTTGAAGAAAATGCTGTCTAGAAGCAGTCAAAGCTGAAGCGAAAAGAGGTGTTGACTCAAACAAACAGAAGTGTGATGCAAAGGACGTAGAGACAAAACAGGTTTTAATTAAAATCGTCGACGGGGTTGTGATTTGAAATAACGGAACTGGATCTGTTCTTAAAAGCAAAAATGCCAGCTCAACTGATAACCTGTGAAAGGAGATAGCAGAGTTCACAGACAAGACGAGTCTGCTGATATCAGTAATAGAATCTGAGCTAGATCAGATACCATGTGAAATAAATGTGTCCTGCTATGAGGTGAATGCATGTGTGAATGGCAACGAGTTATTTTCAGTCAGGTGTAGTACGGTCGTCCCCAGTTGTAGCTGATCTAAGTTGTGTGCAGATGGAGAAGCATGTATCAGATTTTTTTGTGAATAGATATGTACAAGAAGATGCGTTTTTCAGTGTCACAGGATACTGTAGTGAAAAAAGAAGTTGTGCTAAATATAGCTATACAAGGGGAATAATATAGTAAAACTTTGAGTTATAATTCTAGGATTGCGTGCTACTGTTGTTCTACATATACCTTTTTTCATACAAACACTTCATCTAAATGCTGGAGATATGTAAATGTCGTGTGACTAGGGCCTCCCGTCGGGTAGACCGTTCACCGGGTGCAAGTCTTTCGTTCTGACGCCGTTTCGGCGACTTGCGCTCAATGGGGATGAAATGATGATGATTAGGACAACACAACACCAAGCCCCTGAACGGAGAAAATCTCCGACCCAGTCGGGAATCGAACCCGGGCCCTTAGGATTGACATTCTGTCGCGCTGACCACTGAGCTACCGGGGGCGGACAATGCTGGAGATGGCTGTAGGAAAGTACAATTTAGAAGGATACACACTGCAGGGACCCACGTGGATAGTTTGTGTGTGGCTCACTGTGAGGTGGATGAGTTTAGGTTATTGATGAAACACGAACAAAAGTAAATATGAGAGAAGGAAATTGGTAACCAGATCAGTGTGGTGTGTACCTGTGGCTGTGTTGGTCTGAGGCAGTTCATTCTGAGTGCTCGACGAACAAAGACGTGTGCTGATGAGCGGCATGTCAGTCGCGATCTGCAGCATTTGAGGAACTTAGAGAAGTTTTCGATTGTTGCTCTCGTGAATTTCTGAACAGCATAGCTGTGATAGGCTTGAAAAAAATGTAGGGTTGGAATTTTAACTCTGATCTGTGGCATCATGCTCAGAGACTTGTGAAATTTCTGAAGAGGTTCAATGAATTTGACTCTGAACTGCAGTGTCGTGTTTAGAGACTTATGAAATTTTAGCATAGGTCTGTTGTCTACAACAGATTTTTTTAACTTTAAAGAACATCATGGTCAGTTAGACTTCATGCATTCTTGACCGAACTTGAGAATCAAGCTTTTGTTGCACTTACAATAATAAAAAAGATCTCAATGTACACTATATACAGAAGCTGGGTACTGTTAAGAACATTTATTCAGTCACCAAAGAAAATCCTCTTGCAGTTCAAGCAAGTTATAGGGACTGAACAGAACAATAAAATGGTAAGGAGACAGGTGTGTGGGCTTCTCCTAGACGAATAAGAGGCCTACGAACTTTGAAAATGGGTCTTACACTCAGTTAACCGCTTTGACACTGAGACAGCTTGTAACGAAAGATAGAATTTAGTGCCTCACAATGTGTTTGCGTGTGTGTGTGTGTGTGTATGTGTGTGAGTGAGTGTGTATATATAAGAGAGGAATAGTTGGCATTCCAATACCCGAATGCCACCAACATGCACTGGTATGACGGAATTAAAATGTATAATTTGTAATTGTCGTGACCAGATCACTCTTTAAATTCTCTATCAATGTTCCCCCTTTCTTCGTATCAGTTTATTAACTTATTGCACCCAATAACTGCAGTTGTCCTCCCGACTCTCGTTCTTGTAGACTGGCTAAGATGTCCCTTTAATTTATGAATGACTGTGTTATTAGAGTGCAAGGAAGCGGAAAGACATCTACAAATAGACCTTGTATCAGAATACACAAAAGTGCACCGACAGTGGAGAAAAACGTTGTTATTGATCAACACAAAGTTAATACAAGAGGCAACAGAAACAAGAAAAATGTGCAGCAAGTATTTAATAAACACTGATGAACAACAAAGTCGAAGAGTGGAAAATGAAAACTTTCTGATAGTGTAGGGAGGGAAAATTTGGAAGAAGATGTGCACAGACTTAATTTACACAAACGTAAATCTGTGAAATGAGATACAAACTTCTGAAGAGATGCTTCTGACAATCATATCATAAACCAAGGGTGGAATTGCTGTTTTGTGATAGTGATTATGGAATGAGTTACTATGAGTAGTGCAGTTTCTTTCTTTTTCTGGACTGATTCGATACCAACGATACGTGCTCAAAGTTGACTGTCCAAATGGTAATCTCTAGCCAGAAAAAAAGCAATAAAGGAGTGGGTGTACTGAAGCATTGGGAAAATATAATCACTTGATTTCATATTGAAGCACAGGCAATGCAGGAAGAATTGCCAAAGTATTGGCTACAATAATAACAGAGCATAAATATCCAAGCAGATTTGCAAGTACGCGACAACAAAAACAAAAAAGCAGTAACGGAGTGGTTGTACTGAAGCCGCCGTTGGATAAGCAGCTGCCAACAGCAAGTAGTATACTCTTAGCTCACTTATTTGTTACATAATTTAATTCTTAATTTCTTTGCGTGTTTTTGGGTACTTGCATTGTTTAATTCATTAATTTCTGTAATATTATAGTATTTGAGAGTTGTAGCATCGCGCTTTAGTACCTGAAAAGTGTAAAATCGCGTAGTCTCCTTCTGCCACCGAGCAGTGTGTCAGCAGTGCGCAAGTAGCAGCATTACTGCATTTACTAGGCAATCTTGTATTTTAATAACCGTTTAAATTTTGTGTCGCATTGTTTGTGCTCTCTGTAGATTAGTTCAGACGATCTTTGCACATGGATAGGGACTGCGACTGTTGTGTTCGGATGCGGGCTGAGTTGGCATCCCTTCGCTCCCAGCTTCAGGCAATGTTGGCTTCAGTGACACAGCTTGAGGCTGTTGCCAATGGGCATCACTGTGGGGGTCCAGATGGGGGTTTGTCGGGGACGGCCAGCTCGTCCCACCCATCCCCCTATCGGACTACGGCTGTGGCTGCCCGGGATACTGGCCACATTAAGGCCAACCCCTCACCTGTGGTAGAGTGGGAGGTCGTCTCAAGGTGTGGCAGGGGGCGGAAGACATTCCAGAGGGCTGAACGGAAGGCCTTTCCAGTTTGTCTGACGAACCGGTCTCAAGCTCTGTCTCCGGCTGATACTGATCTTCAGCCGGACATGGCTGCTTGTCCTGTTCCAGAGGTTGCCCCTCAGTCTGCAAGATCCGGGCGGTCGCAGAGGGTGGGCTTACTGGTAGTTGGGAGCTCCAAAGTCAGGCGCATAATGGGGACCCTTAGGGATACGGCAGCAAGAGAGAGGAAGAAAACCAATGTGCACTCTGTGTGCATACCGGGGGGAGTCATTCCAGATGTGGAAAGGGTCCTTCTGGTTGCCATGACGGGTACAAGGTGCACCCATCTGCAGGTGGTCGCTCATGTCGGCACCAATGATGTGTGTCGCTATGGATCGGAGGATATCCTCTCTGGCTTCCGGCGGCTATCTCATTTGGTGAAGACTGCCACTCTCGCTAGCAGGATGAAAGCAGAGCTCACCATCTGCACCATCTTCGACAGGACTGACTGCGGACCTTTGGTACAGAGCTGAGTGGAGGGTCTGAATCAGAGGCTGAGACGGTTCTGCGACCGTGTGGGCTGCAGATTCCTCGACTTGCGGCATAGGGTGGTGGGGTTTCGGGTTCCGCGGGATAGGTGACGAGTCCACTACACGCAGCAAGCGGCTACGCGGGTAGCAGGGGTTGTGTGGCGTGGACTGGGCGGTTTTTTAGGTTAGATGGCCTCGGGCAAGTACAGAAAGGGCAACAGCCTCAAAGGGTGCGGGGCAAACTCAGGACATGCGGGGACCAAGCAGCAATCAGTACTGTAATTGTAAACTGTCGAAGCTGGACTTGTAGAATACCGGAACTTCAAGCGCTGATAGAGAGCACGGAAGCTGAAATCGTTATAGGTACAGAAATCTGGCTGAAGCCTGAGATAAAGTCTGCCGAAATTTTTACAAAGGCACAGACGGTGTTTAGAAAGGATAGATTGCATGCAACCGGAGGTGGCGTGTTTGTCGCTGTTAGTAGTAGTTTATCCTGTAGTGATGTAGAAGTGGATAGTTCCTGTGAATTATTATTGGTGGAGGTTACACTCAACAAAAGAGCTAGGTTAATAATTGGCTCCTTTTACCGACCTCCCGACTCAGCAGCATTAGTGGCAGAACAACTGAGAGAAAATCTGGAATGCATTTCACATAAGTTTCCTCAGCGTGTTATAGTCTTAGGTGGAGATTTCAATTTACCAGACATAGACTGGGACACTGAGATGCTTAGCACGGGTGGTAGGGACAGAACATCGAGCGCCATTATACAGAGTGCACTATCCGAAAATTACCTCGAGCAATTAAACAGACAACCGATGAATCGATTCGTGGAGATAACATCTTGGACCTACTGATAACAAACAGACCCGAACTTTTCCACTCGGTAAGCGCAGAACAGGGAATCAGTAATCATAAGGCCGTTGCAGCATCCCTGAATATGGAAGTAAATAGGAATTTTAAAAAAGGGAGGAAGGTTTATCTGTTTAGCAAGAGTAATAGAAGGCAGATTTCAGACTACCTAACAGATCAAAAAGAAAATTTCTGTTCTGACACTGACAATGTTGAGTGTTTATGGAAAAAGTTCAAGGCAATCGTAAAATGCGTTTTAGACAGGTACCTGCCGAGTAAAACTGTGAGGGACGGAAAAACCCACCGTGGTTCAACAACAAAGTTAGGAAACTACTGCGAAAGCAAAGAGAGCTTCACTGCAAGTTTAAACGCAGCCAAAACCTCTCAGACAAACAGAAGCTAAACGATGTCAAAGTTAGCGTAAGGAGGGCTATGCGTGAAGCGTTCAGTGAATTCGAAAGTAAAATTCTATGTACCAATTTGACAGAAAATCCAAGGATGTTCTGGTCTTACGTTAAATTAGTAAGTGGCTCGAAACAGCATATCCAGACACTCCGGGATGATGATGGCATTCCGGGTTCCCGGGTTCGATTCCCGGCGGGGTCAGGGATTTTCTCTGCCTCGTGATGGCTGGGTGTTGCGTGATGTCCTTAGGTTAGTTAGGTTTAAGTAGTTCTAAGTTCTAGGGGACTGATGACCATAGATGTTAAGTCCCGTAGTGCTCAGAGCCATTTGATGATGGCATTGAAACAGAGGATGACCCGCGTAAAGTTGAAATACTAAACACTTTTTTCCAAAGCTGTTTCACAGAGGAAGACCGCACTGCAGTTCCTTTTCTAAATCCTCGCACAAACGAAAAAATGGCTGACATCGAAATAAGTGTCCAAGGAATAGAAAAGCAACTGAAATCACTCAACAAAGGAAAGTCCACTGGACCTGACGGGATACCAATTCGATTCCACACAGAGTACGCGAAAGAACTTGCCCCCCTTCTAACAGCTGTGTACCGCAAGTCTTTAGAGGAACGGAAGGTTCCAAACGATTGGAAAAGAGCACAGGTAGTCCCAGTCTTCAAGAAGGGTCGTCGAGCAGATGCGCAAAACTATAGGTCTATATCTCTGATGTCGATCTGTTGTAGAATTTTAGATGTTTTTGCTCGCGTATCATGTCGTTTGTGGAAACCCAGAATCTACTCCGTAGGAATCAACATGGATTCCGGACACAGCGATCGTCTGAGACCAACTCGCTTTATTTGTTCATGAGACCCAGAAAATATTAAATACAGGCTCCCAGGTAGATGCCATTTTCCTTGACTTCCGGAAGGCGTTCGATACAGTTCCGCACTGTCGCCTGATAAACAAAGTAAGACCCTACGGAATATCAGACCAGCTGTGTGGCTGGATTGAAGAGTTTATAGCAAACAGAACACAGCATGTTGTTCTCAATGGAGAGACGTCTACAGACGTTCAAGTAACCTCTGGCGTGCCACAGGGGAGTGTTATGGTTCAAATGGCTCTGAGCACTATGCGACTTAACTTCTGAGGTCATCAGTCGCCTAGAACTTAGAACTAATTAAACCTAACTAAGGACATCACACACATCCATGCCCGAGGCAGGATTCGAACCTGCGACCGTAGCGGTCACGCGGTTTCAGACTGAAGCGCCTTTAACCGCACGGCCACACGGCCGGCGGGAGTGTTATGGGACCATTGCTTTTCACAATATATATATAAATGACCTAGTAGATAGTGTCGGAAGTTCCATGCGGATTTTCGCGGATGATGCTGTAGTATACATAGAAGTTGCAGCATTAGAAAATTGCAGCGAAATTCAGGAAGATCTGCAGCGAATAGGCACTTGGTGCAGGGAGTGGCAACTGACCCTTAACATAGACAAGTGTAATGTATTGCGAATACATAGAAAGAAGGATCCTTTATTGTATGATTATATGATAGCGGAACAAACACTGATAGCAGTTACTTCTGTAAATTATCTGGGAGTGTGCGTGCGGAACGATTTGAAGTGGAATGATCATATAAAATTAATTATTGGTAAGGCGGGTACCAGGTTGAGATTCATTGGGAGAGTCCTTAGAAAATGTAGTCCATCAACAAAGGAGGTGGCTTACAAAACACTCGATCGACCTATACTTGAATATTGCTCATCAGTGTGGGATCCGTACCAGGTCGTGTTGACAGAGGAGATAGAGAAGATCCAAAGAAGAGCCGCGCGTTTCATCACAGGGTTATTTGGTAAGCGTGATAGTGTTACGGAGATGTTTAGCAAACTCAAGTGGCAGACTCTGCAAGAGAGGCGCTCTGCATCGCGGTGTAGCTTGCTGTCGAGGTTTCGAGAGGATGCGTTTCTGGATGAGGTATCGAATATATTGCTTCGCCCTTCTTACACCTCCCGAGGAGATCACGAATGTAAAATTAGAGAGATTGGAGCGCGCACGGAGGCTTTCCGGCAGTCGTTCTACCCGCAAACCATAAGCGACTGGAACAGGATAGAGAGGTAATGACAGTGGTACGTAAAGTGCCCTCCGCCACACACCGTTGGGTGGCTTGCGGAGTATAAATGTAGATGTAGATGTAGATGTAGATAATGCCTTGATTTCATATTTAGGCACAGGTAACGCTGGAAGAATTGCCAAAGTATTGGCTACAATAATAACAGAGCACAAATATGTAAGCAGATTTGCAAGTACGCGACTACAGAACTTTTTAACCGTTCTAACGATGGACTGTTAAATTTTGACGATTAGGAAGTCATTATTCACTCTTCTGTCGGTCTTATGCTTAGCCTAAATTCTACACTAAATTGTCTACACACTCCGTTTTCCAGTTTAAAGACTTCCTTACATAGAGCCACGAGAACGATAATGCCTATTTAGTCTAAAAGTGGATTAAAAACAGTCTTCACTGCTATAATCCATCGCGGTAAAGACAGTTTTTAATACATTTTTAAAATATTTTAGCCAGACCGCTGAATATTTCCTACATATTTCTTTACCTGCCACTTGTTTTCGTCTACGTATTCTAACGGAAAACTTACATAATCTGTAAAAGAGGAACTAAATATAAAATTATTTCTTCTCTAAGGATGTGAACTTAACTGAGCTATGAGCTAAACAAAGTAAAACTGTTACATGTAAGACACATCTTTTTTTAATCATTGCAGTGTCAAAATGGAGAGCACTGAAACAAAACAAGGACATATGTAGACAAAACATTATAAGACATTTCGCAAGAACGTTGGAACGAATAGCACAATAACCAGCGACAAACCTCGGGAGGATGATGATTTATGTCGAGTTATTTCTGTGGAAAACGAGTGGAAAAATTGTATCTCCTATGGAGAAATTAGATATTTCAGGACCCCAAAACAAATAATATTATCTACCGGATGGATAGAATTACGTTCTGTTATACACGATCACCAACTTCTAACTGTCTGAAACGTAAGTAGGAGTCATTACAACAAGTCGAATGGACGACTACGAAGTTTGTGTGACTGGAACGGACAAGGAGGGCTGCGGCCTAATTTCCCATTGACGACGAGGTCGTTCGTACGGAGCACACGTTCCCATTGTCGAAGGAGATTGGCTGTGCCCTTTCCAAGGAACCGTCCTGGGATTTACCCTACAAGCGATTCGAGGACATAACGAAAAACCTAAATCTGGATTGCCAGGCTGGGACAAGAACTACCGTGAACCCCAAATGCGAGTCGACCTCTCCCGGTTTCAGCTACTGGTGCCCTCAGTACCGGTATGCCAAGTCGTAGACAGCAATGGGGAATCATTGACACGATGAAGGGCTCAAACGATAAAGAATAAAGTCGAGCGAAATCTTATCAATAACAAACGGAACAAAAAATTAAACATCAGTAATCAAGAACTCGAAAGGTATTGCATGTTGCGTGACGCGGTTTTCACAAAAAAAGGCAGAAAAACTCTTATTTCTCTTAATAATGAAAAGTTTTTTTAGCTATTTCAGTTTTGTCCCTCGTATGTGAAATTATTCAGGCTCAGGCAAGAAGTAACGGAAGAGTCAGTTAGTATCAATGCTTTGATTCTTTAGTCTACAGCACCACACAATGTTATTTCACAGGACATTAACGGTTGACATATGGCACGACTGCTAGGCATCTAACATACGTGTAGCAATATTAAGTTGTACACACTGTTTAAGTTCCTCATCTTCTAGAAAACGATAGACACGTGTCAGCAAGTGCTGGTGCTTGTGCCATTATCAGTAACTCGAAACTTAGTTACATCTGTGAAATTCCTTTCAGCGGAAATCTGAATTCTGCACAGAATTAAAGCCGATGTCCCCTACAAGAGGAAGGAAGATAGGGGTTCAACGATTCATCAACAACTATGTTACAAGACGTGGAGCATATGGTCGGGTAAGGCGAGAACAGGAAAACAAATCGGAAATTGTTTTTCAAAGGAGCCATACTGACATTTGTCGTAAACCACGGAAGAGCTAGACCTGGATGGCTGGACGGGGATTTGAAACACGGTTCTACCGAAAGCGAGTCTTGTGACGTTAACAATGCGCCACCTCGACCCGTTAATGTCACACACCCTGTGGCAGTCCATTTACGGATAACTGGCTGGAAATTTATGTAACATCTGCGTCGTTATTATCAACATAATTTAAAAGAGTAGAACACCTGGTTGGATGTAAGAGGTGGCCTTATGGCTCTCATTTTGCCAGGATAAATAAATATACTTTTTAAAACTTAAGTTACAGAATAATTGCGTTTATGTTGGTCAACACATCGGAGAACATTTCTACATACTGAGAAACTAGCGTACGAAGTGTACAACTTGGTGGATTCTTAATAATTTAAATAATTTTTGTATTGTGTTACACTACGTGATCGAAAGTATCCGGACACCCCCAAAAACATACGTTTTTCATATCAGGTGCATTGTGGTGCCGCCTACTGTCAGGTACACCATATCAGCGACCTCAGTAGTCATTAGACATCGTGAGAGAGCATAATGGGGCACACCGCGGAACTCATGGACGTCGAATATCGTCAGGTGATTGGCTGTCACTTGTGCCCTATGTCTCTACACAAGATTCACACACTCCTAAACATCCCTAGGTCCACTGTTTCCGATGTGACAGTGAAGTGGAAACGTGAAGGGACACGTACAGCCCAAAAGCGTACTGGCTGACCTCGTCTGTTGACTGACAGAGATCGCCGACAGTTGAAGAGGGTCGTAATGTGTAATAGGCAGGCATCTATCCAGACCATCACACAGGAATCTCAAACTGCATCAGGATCCACTGCAAGTACTATCACAGTTAGCGGGAGGTGAGAAAACTAGGATTTCATAGTCGATTGGCTACTCATAAGCCACACATCACGCCTGTAAATGCCAAACGACGCCTTGCTTGGTGTAAGGAGCCTAAATATTGGACGACAGAACAGTGGGAAAACGTTGTGTAGAGCGACATTTCACGGTACACAGTGTGGCGATCCGATGGCAGGGTGTGGGTATGACGAATGCCCAGTGAACGTCATCTGCCACCATGTGTAGTACCAACAGTAGAATTCGGAGGCGGTGGTGTTATGGTGTGGTCGTGTTTTTCATGGAGGGGGCTCGCACCCCTTGTTTTGTGTGGCACTATCACAGCACATGCCTAAATTGATGTTTTAAACACCTTCTTGCTTCCCACTGTTGAAGAGCAATTCGGGGATGGCGACTGCATCTTTCAACGCGATCGAACACCTGTTCATAATGCACGGCCTGTCGCGCAGTGGTTACACGACAATAACTTCCCTGTAACGGACTATCCTGCACAGAGTCCTGACCTGAATCCTTAGAACACCTCTGGGATGTTTTCAAACGCCGACTTCGTGCCTGGCCTCACAGACCGACATCGATACTTCTCCTCTGTGCAGCACTCCGTGAACAATGGGCTGCTAGTCCCCAAGAAACCTTCCAGCACCTGATTTAACGTATGCCTACGTGATTGGAAGCTTTCATCAGCGCTATGGGTGGGCCAACACCATATTGAATTCCAGCACTACCGATGGAGGGCGCCACGTACTTGTAAGTCATTTTCACCCAGGTGTCCGGATACTTTTGATCACATAGCGTATTTTCATGACCCTTCGATTGTTTTAGAATTGACAGTATTATAATAAGAATGTTCGAATATGAATGGTGTTTCAGTACATTTTATTACTTACTGTGTGAGAACTCATATACTAAAAAATCAACGCCAAACTATCGTTAAGTAACATTCCTCAGAGTGCGAAAATTTCATGCTACTTATTTTTTCGGCCACTTATTCCGATAATGACATTGTTGTCCTAACCGTTGCTGTTGGCTTTCGAAACAGAAGCTGTAACATACCCTCCAAGTAGCTCTTCAGTTCCCGTCTAGAGACTAAGTGGTCCTGTTTACATATCAAAGACACATTCCAAACGTTAATGAAGACGAAGCCAGCTATCACGCGTAACAGACGCTCAGCAATGCTAGTCAACAGTGACAATACATAAACATAAATTTCTGCGTTACATTCTAAAACTTGTAGCGCATTTATAAAATTTACGGTACAAATAATAAAAAGGTGAAGCAGAAGACGTAAAGAAGAGAAGGACGATAAAACCAAAGAGTGAGTGTCAAATAATGATAGGCATAAAATAGTGGTGTACAACGATTTTTTACAGACATTTCATTTGATAAGACACTATTTTATTTTAGAAAATAAGACAATGTCTGTGCATTTTAACGAGGAAGTTTGACCACTTTCAAGTATTACCGAAGCAGAGATTTAGTGATTAGAAGGGTAAATAAAAGTGGTTTTAAACTAAGGTTCCGATGTCTCTTCGATCCTGTTGATAAAGGGGTGCTCCATATCTGAGGACTGTAATGGAAAAGGGAAAGAACATTTATGTCTGAGGCTCCGGAGACAGCACGTACATTAGAGAGGACGCACCTTCTGATTGCATATCTTAAAGACTGGCATACGAACCATCCCATCATTAACCTATATTGATTTAGAAAAACCTTGAAAGTCGGAATGTGAATATCCAGGCGAAGACGTCCCATCCAAGTCACCCTCCATCCACCCGAATGTGACCCTTAACCAGTGAGCAAGCTCATTCAAGTGAGGTTTTGCCTTGTATTTAACTAGGCTAGTTCTTCTTAGAGAATGGTAACATATTCATACAGGGATGTGTCTAACATACGCACATAGAACAAGACCACAGGAGCAAAAGCTGACGTGGTTAATACTCTGTTGCACACCGTCGAAGTGTAAGTGGTTGGTAGTATGTAGCCCTATAGTATTTTTAACATGTCACTGAAAAAAAGCATTCCATGAAGCTGCCCTTCTATGAAACTAGTAACATATTGCCTGGTGAGGAGAAAGTGTAATGTCTACCCGTTTTAAAAGTGGATTATTAATGAACTGAAAGCGATTAGAAAGTTAACAGAACGATGTGAGGAAGTAGTTCATTCCAGTGTGAATTGGATGAACTATGAAGGCTAATTAGGACTTTCCAGCATTCAGATTAAGTGTTTTTCTCTTTATTCAGTTCATCTCGGAGATCCTCAGTAAGAGGAATCGTAGGTGCCCTCATTTTTTCTGATGAAGTATTAAATTATAATAATACACGCCTAGAAATGACATCCGAGGGACAATTGACATCTCAGCACTCCATCGAGAGTTTCGCGTTCCATTCGTTGTGTGCTGCTTTCATTCTGCAGTCTCACTTCTGGTCTCGTGATTTAATAGTTGCCATGTCAAATTCAGCAATCGCTTAAATCGAGAGGATCAACATACGAGTTTTTTTCTGTTGTATATGTGGTTCTTAGATTATTATCAAATAACTGCATGTTAACTGTAGGCCTTCATTGATAAAATGAAAAGTGTTTTGTTGTTCTACTACTTCATCTTGAGGCCAGAGTTTTTATGTTATAGCTAGTATGCGTTATGCAGAGCTCCAATTGGCAGAGAAATACTCTCGTCGCAAATTCTCCTGCTGATGCTCGAGACGATCCATCTCGTTTCTGCAGAGCGTGGGCGGGGGAGATGCGCAATTCGTCCCTCATTCATTGTCGGCAGCAGGGAGGCGGGGTGGCGCGGGGCAGGCGTTTCATCCCTTCTTAATCCGCTGGCGCCAAACATCAATCTGGCGCCTCACGCCGGCAGCTCGCTGTCGGAGCACCGCCGCGCATCCACTCTCTTCCCTCCCGACACTGATCAATTACCAAGCCTTTTTCACGGGTGCTCTTCCGTTGTGTGTTCGTTTTATGCGAAACGCACACGCATTCATGGTACATACCCAGTTCCTCTCAGTGTTGAAGGGCGAATGTCTAAAAAATCTTAGCGGACAAAGTATTAGTCACTCCTTTACGTTTCACGTTGTGAAGTGCTGTATGTGGTGTAGAACCGGCACATAGCGGTCATGCTAGCAGCAAAGCTGATAAATAACACTAGAGTCGTACAATTTTTTCTGAAAGCAGGTTGGTTTTAATCAGGATTACATTACACCATATTATTCTCCACTCTTTTGGATACAAATTCCTGTTTTTCAACCTAATCTTCGTTCATTGCAACGGCCTTACACCACCTTAGTAGGGAAGCCTGTATGCCCGCATGGTACCACTCTACTGGTCGACGTCGAAGCCAACGTCTTGCTGCATCAATGACCTCTCTATCGTCCACGTACTGCTTCCCTTGGAGTTCGTCATTCGTTGAACCAAAGAGATGGAAGTAGGAAGATTCGAATACGAGCTGTAGGCTGTATCAGGAAGAACAGTCCAATGAAGTTTCGTCAGTTCCTCTTTGGTGCACAGTGTTCTGTGAGGCCTTATGATGTTGTGGAAAGGAGAATTTGTTACGGACTTTTGTGGCGTCGAACACGCTGAAGTCATTTCTTCAATTACCTGATGGTAGCACAGTATACTTCAGAGTTGATCGTTGGACCTCGGGGGAGGACATCAAACAGGATAACCCCTTCAGAGTTTCAGAGGACAGTCCCCATGACTTTAGTGGCTGAGGGTGCGGATTTGAACTTTTTCTTCGCAGGAGAGATGGTGTAGCGCCATTCCATGGACTTATAAAATAAATAAAATAAATTAAAAAAATGTTATTTTAAATATGTTAATTATTCTATCTGTATGATGGTGATTGTGATTGCAATTGTATTTGCTTATCTGGAACGTGGACGTTTAATTATTCGTTATCAGACGCTTGACAATGGCTTTTTCGTAAAGGCAATGTTACTCGTAGTTGACCGTGAAATAAAACTGAATAATCGGACTTCGTAATTAAATCGTTTCCAAAGACTGCTGCGGTAGGTGCGGACTCATAATCTAAATCTCAATATTTCAATAATTTGCCAGCCATGCCAATGCGTCGTACAGAGGTGATTGTCTACTAAACATAAAAAGGTTACACAGTTAGTTAAATCAGATATATTCAATGAATAAGCCTACAGTTCATAATCCTACTTACTTTTATAAATATAAATTCTTTACAGAATCGAGTGCCTAGTGTGGTTGCAACTCGCAGTATTCTTCTATAACATGAAATATGGCGGTGTGCCAGACAATAAAATAAAATACGTGCTTCTCGCACCACTTCAACCAGAGCTCTCCTTTTTTTCTTAATCAAACATACGAGTAACGTAATTCTGCTTTTGTTTTATCAGCGACACAGCGCTGCAGTTGTGTGCCATAGGCTTTATTTATTTGTCACTGATTATTTATTTAATTAATATTTCGCGTTTCCGAGGAAACTCACACTCGGCATGCAAATGTGCCTTTATAGACTGCCGCTTTTTTCCGGTTCGAAGTGATCAACCCTGTGACAATGTTCGTCAAATCGCAAGCAATTCCGCACAGGTGGTCCTCTGTTAGGGGGCGAGGAACCCAGCGGACAAACACGTTTGAGTAAGTGTTTAATTGTGATCCGGCGATTATCTCGAATGAGTGTTCGCGTATCCCAACAATGCATGAGTCACAGCTGTCTTTGGCCAGCCGGACAGGTTTATGCGACCATACTGTGGTGATAACAGACGCCTCGCGCAACGACACACCGCGCTTTTGTTGCCTGCAATGTCTCCGTAGACGTTGTGCAAGCGCCTACGAATATCTGCGGTTCTCTGGTTTCCCGCCGAAAGATACTCAATGACAGCTCTCTGCTTGGAACGCACATCCGCTATAGATGACATTTTGAAGGGTACGAATAGTGCCACCGCCTATAGGAACTTCATGAAATCGCAAAGGATGAAGCGGGAATATTCAAAAATTCCCCACAACAAACTCGTATTTTTCAACTGCGACTGGCCGAGAAAAGATATGCTGCATTAGTCATTGAACGCCGCACATAATATCGTGTGGCTGCATAGCCTGGTGTAAATCTCTTTGTTGTACGCCACTTTGACGACTTGCACGTTTTTAACCTACCCCATTTATCCAACCGGGGAAAAAGTAGCTATAGTTCGAAGTGAAACGAACGGCGTATCGTTCCTGATGTCTCCACACATTGCTGACAGGTGAAGGCTAGAACAAATCCAGACAAAATTTTCACTGTCCGACCGGACTTCGACCTCGTAATCTCTGAGTTCCCAGGCACGCGTGTTACCACCACACCAGCAGGCCCGACCATCGCTTATGTAACTAATGATAATGAAGAGTTGTTGTATCCCTATGTGTGTGCCAGTCGGTTATATGGAACTAACGCAAAAAGACTGATCGACGTGAACACGTAAATGAATGGCACAAAGTAGTTATCGTGTTTGGACGTGACTCAAACCACACTCAGAAAGAAGCTGCAAGATTTGTTAGTGCATATATAGGAATATCAAACGTGACCACAAGGAATGGTGTATCACTCGACTCCATGTCACGAGGCGTATGAACAGTGATCGGTAAAAGACCCTAACCATCAGGGCCAGAGACGAGTCCTACGCCTCATCCGTGTAATTGATTTCAGACTTGACAGAAATTGCTGTCAGTGAGTGCAGACTCATCGCAACCGTTTTCGAGTCAGCTTTGTGAAGAGAACAGCATCAATGTGCATTTATAGTACAGTACCTCGCAAAAGCCCGCCCGGTTTGCCGTGCGATCTTCCGAGAGGGAAGGCGAGCAGGTCCCCAGCACGAATCCGCCCGGTGGATTAGTGGCAAAGTCCGGTGTGCCTGCCAGTCTGTGGATGGTTTTTAAGACGGTTTTCCATCTGCCTCGGCGAATGCGGGCTGGTTCCCCTTATTCTGCCTCAGCTACACTAGGCGATTGTTGCGCAAACACTGTCTCCATGCACGCGTACACCATAATTACTCTACCATGCAAACATTTGGGGTTACACTCGTCTGCTGTGAGATGTTCCCGTGGGGGTCCACTGAGGGCCGAACCGCACAGTAACCCTGGGTTCGGTGTGGGGTAAGTGGACTGCTGTAGCCTGTTGTGGGGGGTTGTGCACCACTGAGGTCTACGGTGGGGACGAAGCCTCTCCGTCGTTTCTAGGTCCTCAGTTGAATACAATACAATACCTCTCAAAAGGCCATTACTCACAGCAGCACATAGAGCTGCACGTCTTCAGTGCGCCAAAGAAAACAGAAACTGGACAGAAGATAACTGCGACATCTATGGTGGTCCAAAGAATAGCGATTTTGCATCTTTACAAATGATGCCAAGCGTCGAGTGCACACACGGCACAAAGCGTCGTTTGCCCCCAATGTGGAGAGTATACAGGGTGGTTCATGAAGACATGCAAATATTTTAATATGTTATTCTACAAGTAAAACTAAAGAAAAATGTTCAAGTTCCGCCAATGTTTAGTTACGGAGCTACGGCTAATAAAAGATTTTGCCTGAAATTTAGCAACTTCGCTAATATCAAGCCATCGCAACATGTTCCAGACGTGTACCTCCAGTAGTTTTTCAGAACATCCAGAGAAGCAAAGACTGTATACAACTACATTTGTTTACTTTCCATCAACAATGTAGAAACATTTATGTCATTGTTGGCAACTGTTAGCGAGCAGTTTCAGTCGTTTCCTAACATTGAAACGAGTTAGTTTTCTCTATTGTTCAGTGAAAGAAGGTAATAACACCGGTGTATTTAAGTGAAACCATATAGTAACTGTTGTAGTTTGTACATTATGTATGAAACGAAATGAAATGATCGTATGGCATTTATTGGCCGGGATATCCCCTTCGCGGTTCGGCCGCCGTATTGCAAGTCTTTTTAACTGACGCTACTTCGGTGACTTGCGTGTCAATGATAATGGAAATGATGGTGAAAGACACACAACACCCACTCACATGCCGGGAATTGAACCCGGGTTTCCCCGCGTGGTAGGCGGTAACGCTACCGCTGCGCTACGGAGGAAATATGGATGCCTTTCAAATTTACAACAGAGGAATACGCCGATAAGGTGTTTATTTATGGCAAATGTGATGGTAATGATACGGTTGCAGTTAACGAATATCGTGTATGTTATCCAACTCGGAGGATTCCGTATGCACGAACCGTTAGTGCAGTATTTCGAATGTTATGGGAGACAGGTTCTTAACCTAGCGTTCATGATCAGTACGAGCGCTCGATACTTGATGGTGAGGATATTATGGATGCTGTTCAACGTAGCCCGGGTACAAATACACGACGTATCTATCAACGATTAGGCATTTCACAATCTAAGGAATGCGTACATTGAAGTACAATAATCTATATCCTTACCATAAACGAAAAGTGGCTCTTTCACTTCCGAGAGATCCTGACATCTGCTTGGAGTTGTGCAACTGGTTAAACACTAATCGGCAGTTACACAAATACATTTTATTTACTGATGAGGCACAGTTTACTCGAGTTCGTATAAACATTTTACATAACACGCATGGTCTGAAGGAAACCAACATGGAACAGTGCAACGCAACTTCCAACAGCGATTTACCATAAATGTGTGGTGTGGTATATCAACACACACTTTATTGGACCATTCATTTTTCAAGGACGTCTAATTGGCGAGGCGTGGGTTTATGACGACAAAATTAATACACGTGCGGCATTACTTGCTCGTATTATTAATGCAATACACGAAATTAAGAACAACCCTATGAAAGTGAAACGAGCAACAAAATCTGTTCATACGCTTGTATCTAAAGGCATTGAACTCGGTGGAGACGTTTTTGAATATTTATTGTGAATTTGCTGTGAAATTGTGTGTACATTGTACAACTTCCTTAACGCTGAGCTTTGTTTTTTCCGGTTTAACACTAATTCACGTGTGGTGTGGTATTAATAGAAGAAAATTATCTGACACATACATACAGTTTTAGTTAACGTTATTACCGTCATTTTTCCCAATTTAAATTCTCTACAACTTCTGTTGAAAACTTTGTGCAATTGTCCGGAATTAAAAAACAGACTGGGCCAAGTAGTACATAAATTAAAAATTTTACGAAATTACGTCTTTGCTTGTCTGGATGTCCTGGAAAACTACTGCAGATACACGTCTGAGACATGTTTTATGCCGGCCGCCGTGGCCGAGCGGTTCTAGGCGCTTTAGTCCGGAACCGCGCTGCTGCTACGGTCGCAGATTTGAATCCTGCCTCGTGCATGGATGTGTGTGATGTCCTTAGGTTAGTTAGGTTTAAGTAGTTCTATGTCTAGGGCTGACAAGTGCGAGAATTATCGCACAATCAGCTTAACAGCTCATGCATCGAAGCTGCTTACAAGAATAATATACAGAAGAATGGAAAAGAAAATTGAGAATGCGCTAGGTGACGATCAGTTTGGCTTTAGGAAAAGTAAAGGGACGAGAGATCCAATTCTGACGTTACGGCTAATAATGGAAGCAAGGCTAAAGAAAAATCAGGACACTTTCATAGGATTTGTCGACCTGGAAAAAGCGTTCGACAATATAAAATGGTGCAAGCTGTTCGAGATTCTGAAAAAAGTAGGGGTAAGCTATAGGGAGAGACGGGTCATATACAATATGTACAACAACCAAGAGGGAATAATAAGAGTGGACGATCAAGAACGAAGTGCTCGTATTAAGAAGGGTGTAAGACAAGGATGTAGCCTTTCGCCTCTACTCTTCAATCTGTACATCGAGGGAGCAATGATGGAAATAAAAGAAAGGTTCAGGAGTGGAATTAAAATACAAAGTGAAAAGATATCAATGATACGATTCGCTGATGACATTGCTATCCTGAGTGAAAGTGAAGAAGAATTAAATGATCTGCTGAACGGAATGAACAGTCTAATGACTACACAGTATGGTTTGAAAGACGAAGGTAATGAGAAGTAGTAGAAATGAGAACAGCGAGAAACTTAACATCAGGATTGATGGTCACGAAGTCAATGAAGTTAAGGAATTCTGCTACCTAGGCAAGAAAATAACCAATGGCGGACGGAGCAAGGAGGACATCAAAAGCAGACTCGCTATGGCAAAAAAGGCATTTCTGGCCAAGAGAAGTCTACTGATATCAAATACTGGCCTTAATTTGAGGAAGAAATTTCTGAGGATGTACGTCTGGAGTACAGCATTGTATGGTAGTGAAACATGGACTGTGGGAAAACCGGAACAGAAGAGAATCGAAGCATTTGAGATGTGGTGCTATAGACGAATGTTGAAAATTAGGTGGACTGATAAGGTAAGGAATGAGGAGGTTCTACGCAGAATCGGAGAGGAAAGGAATATGTGGAAAACACTGATAATGAGAAGGGACAGGATGATAGGACATCTGCTAAGACATGAGGGAATGGCTTCCATGGTACTAGAGGGAGCTGTAGAGGCCAAAAACTGTAGAGGAAGACAGAGATTGGAATACGTCAAGCAAATAATTGAGGACGTAGGTTGCAAGTGCTACTCTGAGATGAAGAGGTTAGCACATGAAAGGAATTCGTGGCGGGCCGCATCAAACCAGTCAGTAGACTGATGACAAAAAAAAAAAAAAAAAAAAAAAAGATACCATTTCTCTTCACCAATAACGATACAGGATAGGAATGGCCGGTGTTGTTCACGAGCCAGTTAATTACGAACATGGCTCTGAGCACTATGGGACTTAACTACTGTGGTCATCAGTCCCCTAGAACTTAGAACTACTTTAACCTAACTAACCTAAGGACATCACACACATCCATGCCCGAGGCAGGATTCGAACCTGCGACCGCAGCAGTCGCGCGGTTCCGGACTGCGCGCCTAGAACCGCTAGACCACCGCGGCCGGCTGCTACTCTGAGATGAAGAGGTTAGAACAGGAAAGGAATTCGTGGCGGGCCGCATCAAACCAGTCAGTAGACTGATGACAAAAAAAAAAAAAGTCTAGGGGACTGATGACCTCAGATGTTAAGTCCCGTAGTGCTTAGAGCCATTTGAACCATTTTGAACATATTTTATTACATTCACCAGAACAATAACAACCAAATAAATGGAAATCGTGCTTTACTTTAAGCTCGTACAGTTTTGCTGCGGCTTCATATTAGTGAAGTTGCTAAATTTCAGGAAAAATCTTTTATTAGCCGTAACTCCGTAACAAAACATTTTCAGACCTATGTCTATATGAACTTTTTTCTTTAGTTTTACTTGTAGAGTAACATATTAAAATATTTGCATATCTTCGTGAATCACTCTGTATAGTTAAGATATAAGGTGTTCCTGTGGTGTTGTAGAGTGTGTTATGTAACCAGACGGGCTCATTCGTTCAGATTGCCATAATAATGAGTCAGGATGTCTACATTAACATTCACGTTGAACTAGCGTTGTCCTTCGCTCAACATATTTATGATGTGTGTGCCGTGGAATCTATCACACCAGCGCTGACCCACTAAATCACCCTATCTTAATTCCACAGAAAATATCTGATGCTAGGTAACAACAGGTGGAACGTAGAAATTAACATTCCCACAATTTGATAACTCAACGGGATCTGCTCATCGATGAGTAGCTTCAGTTGCATATCGCATATCGGAATACACTTGTGGACTTTCTTCTTTGTCGGACTGGAGCCGTTATCGTGGCTCGAGGTGGTGTTACACTGTTTTATCATCTTATCTATAAGCATTTCCTAATTTATAGACATGTTTTTCCTGCTTCTAATATCATTCTGCTTTGAAATAATGATTTCTTCCTCACACATGGAGGTCGTGTAGCGTCGCAACTATAACGCGACAGCAGATTTTTGCAGTAAGTTTTGTTACGTTATGGCAAGCTGTTTTGGAAGCCCGCACTATAGTAGCATTCGGCGGCGGCCGACTTGTGGCCTGCTGTATGCGTCATCGCCACACCTGTCGCTAAAGCAGACCGTGAGAATGCTCACTGTGGCGCGTACTAAAATCAATTATTCACCTCACCTAAGAAACTACATAACTCTGTTAAATATTATTTGTTTCATTCCAAATTTGGTATATGACCTTTTGTTATTCAGACGAACTTTTTGTCAAAATTTGATACCGTTACCTATAATAGTTTCGGAGATATAGAAAAAACATTAAAAAAAGTTCTTAACAGACACTTAACAAAGTAAATTCGGATAGAAACAATAACAGTTTATATTTCTTTTGTTATATGCAAACAGTAATAGCACTCACATTGTACTGATTTGTTTTATAAAGATTTTCAATTCTAAACTTTCTATAACTTTTCTTTCGTAATGAAAACGAGAGTTTAAAAGTTAATATTTATATTACGTGTTAGGGTGAGAGTAAATGAGAGTGAATGTGAGTGTGTATGTGGGACAAGCATCAAATTTCAATTCCATATTGTATTACACCTTACATAACCAGCAAGTGTTATGCCACCAGGGTGTCATGAAAACTGTAAATCCCCCTAACTGGCAGATGACTATGTCTACGAGTGTTTGCTTTTGTAATAAGAGAGCCAGGAAGGTAATAAGAGGATAATCAGTTCTAACGTATATTTCAAGCATAGTTTTCTCTTAGTTTTTGTTTCGTTTGGTCTGGTGGAAAATTTTGTTAATATTTGCATCATGAAATGACGTAAATGCATCTGCTAATGTCGATTGGAGTAAAACAGTTTAAGGGCGAATATTATCTTGAAAGATTGATCTGATTGTCTGTTCGTTTTGATCAACCAGTCAGAGTAAAGTCTTTCCCGCGCATTGGAATGAGTTATATGCCCTGAAAGCAACGGCATTCAGTCAGTCGTGGACTACCTGCCGGACGAGAAGATCATGTTAGACGTGTCCGAAAAAGTTATTTGTATTGGTTTATATCGCCGTGCAAGCAGATACATTTACGGACAGTTCTGTGAAACTTCTGTGAAGTTTGGGAGATTCTGGACTGTTTGTTGTACAGAAAACCGCGTGTGAAATGGTTCAAATGGCTCTGAGCACTATGGGACTTAACATCTATGGTCATCAGTCCCCTAGAACTTAGAACTACTTAAACCTAACTAACCTAAGGACAGCACACAACACCCAGCCATCACGAGGCAGAGAAAATCCCTGACCCCGCCGGGAATCGAACCCGGGAACCCGGGCGTGGGAAGCGAGAACGCTACCGCACGACCACGAGATGCGGGCCCGCGTGTGAAACTATGGGTCTTTGTGAAGAATTCTGCGTGGCGTGTTCAGTATGCATTTATAGAACATTTTTTCGCGAGCATCTTCCTTTGAAGAACCCACTGAAAATGACCGAATGTGAAACTCATTTCGTAGCAGAGTATTGACTGTATTAATCTCGTAATATTTCGGGTTGGACTTAGTACATTTCTGGCTGTCTTACATGTGATATGCCGGCATCTGGTGGCCGAGCGGTTCTTTGCGCTTCAGTCTGGAACCGCGCGACCGCTACGGTCGCAGGTTCGAATCCTGCCTCGCGCATGGATGTGTGTTATGTCTTTAGGTTAGTTAGGTTTAAGTAGTTCTAAGTTCTAGGGGACTGATGACCTCAGATGTTAAGTCCCATAGTGCTCAGAGCCAATTTTCACATGTGATATAAGCTGCATGAACTAGTAGTAGATGAGCTATCAACGTAAGTGTGAGCTTGTTGACACCATAACTAAAAGACAATAAAAAACATTAGTATCGGAAAGCGGACATTTTTCAATGAATGTAGGAAGCATCCACTTTTGCCCTTTATTTCTAGAGATTTACAGGTTTATTTTGTTACCTGAGTTACGCGGACTATGCAATCGCAAGTATGGACGATGGTTTCCTTCAACGCTGCTTTTAACATCGTCTACATAGTACCTACGAATGCAGGGCAACGGATGGTGAACGAACGCTGTACAGAGGTAGGTGTACATTAATTTCCAGCTTGCTTCACTCAGTGCTAGCGAACTTTTTTTAACACCGCTACGCCGCAGTCGTTAGACTGATTCCCAGCTTCTGTTGAAGCAATCACCTACTGTGACTAAGAAAACCACTAAAAACATATATCAAAATATACAGACTGGAATCCGCCACCTATCTTGGTCCTTGCTACCGATCATTTCCAGGGAAATGTCTTTAGATTGAATAAAATAATATCACGTATTTCTACTAATTTCTGTTTGTAGATGTAAATTATCTGTAGTTCAAATCTGTTCAAGCTTCAAGTACTTGCTTTCAAATCGTCTTTTGCAGATATGGATAGACACCCACAAAAGGATTTTTTTAAAGACTTCATGTTTCTTGCATAGTCAGTATTCTTTATTCTCAATTTGCAATTACTTAACTCCAGTCTATTTGGTCACTACCACACATGAATAATAATCATGTCTACTTCATAACGATTTAAGACTTTTCTCATGTGGCTAATATATGAACATAAAATCAGCCAGAACATCAAGTTTTGTCAAGCATACAGAACAACGTAACATCATATGGTGTCAGATCAGAGATTTTCGATCGCGATGGCGTACTGGTTCGGGCAATGAACATCCATGTGGGAAGAGAGGAGTTCTAATCCCCATAAAGTCTTTCAGATTTAGACTTATCACTCTAATTTAGATATACCATGCTACACCTAAAGCGATAGTGGAATGGTTGTTTCGAAAGTAACACTGTTAATTTCCTTGCCCTTGCTTTATCTGAGCTTGATTTTGTCTCTAATGACGACGTCATCGAAGGCAAAGTAACCCTTTATATTCCTGTCTTTATTTTTCGTACGTTGAGAGCTTTTTCTTGTACAAGAATCGCTAAGTTTTGTACATATTTCTTCATGTGCCACTCAGATCGTTTGTTAATGAGTACTTAATTTATGTATTCATTTGTTCTGATGAAAGTTTTACCTTGTGTGGTCAACGCCCAGATTGTTTTGGTGAAATATGGATTTCTAGTCGACTGAGCCATAGGATATAAAATAAACAATTTCTGACCGTGTCTCTAATTTTACATGTTAATGATACTTTGTTAAAGAAACTGATTTCTTCTAATTGCCTTTTTCGGCCGCGACACTAAATTCCAAAATAAACAAAAGGTTGTTTCACTTTTCGTTACATAATATTCCACTTCTTTATTTGAATTCCACCGAGAGTGATATTTACAATAAAGGTTAGGTACTTTCGTAATGATAATAGCGCGATGCTGTGTCAATAGCTAGGGAAATGTCAAAGAAAAAGCAGGAAGAACTGCAGCTATTCAATTGCATAGCCGTTACACCATTTCCTGCAGTAAGAAAATATTTCAGAAAGGCTTTTTTTTCTTTTATCGTCTAATTCATGTTAAAACGTTTCCCAGTTTAATCCAGGGAAATTGTGGATGAATCCTGAACCACAAATTCCATTTAAAGCGTGAAGATTCGCGTAAGTAAATATCGACTTTTCTTTCTATTCACATCAGATTCTAAACAGACATAACGCCGTCCTTCTCTCCGTACATGGTGCTAATACGTTTCTTTCCTAGGCAAGCCGCAGGAACCCCAGATGAAGACTACAATGGAAGAGAAATAATGACGTTTTAAGGAGTACCTGCTGTCGAAAACCGGTGGAATGCCCTTGCAAGATCAATGCATTAAAAAGTACCAGCATTTAAAGAAACGAAAGAGAAGCTTCGCAGACACCAGACGAGGTACGAGAATTACGAGGCGTCCTGAAAATCAATGCCCCGAATTTATTATGTGAAAACTCTTCAGGCGTTTTAAATAAAACAAACGTTATTAACGTTCTACATCTTTATACTTCGTATCTACATATTTCCCGCTCTCTGCCACTACACGGCTCCGCACTGTAGCGTGTAAGATGGCGGTGTGTAACTCAACTGTGTCGGAGCGTGAGAAACAGAGTGCTGTAACCGAGTTTCGAATTAGAAGAGCTCGTCCACACGCGGAGCAACCTTTCCTTCAGTACGACAAAGCCATACCACATACGAGCCCTGCGTCATCTGAAACAATCCGACTGTCATCGATCATCCTCCATACATACCCGACTTTCATTTATTTTCAAAATTTAAGGAACGTCTTCGAGAACAGCACTTTGATAGTGATGAAGCAGTGCAGGCAAAGGTGAGGTTGTGGCTCCATCAACAAAGTCAAGCATTCTACAGTGACGGCAACATCAACCATGTCTCCCGTTGGTAGAAATGTGTTCGTCACTAGGGTGACTACACTACTGACCATTAAAATTGCTACACCAAGAACAAATGCTGATGATAAACGGGTACTCTTCGACAAATATATTATACTAGAACTGACATGTGATTACATTTTCACGCAATTTGGGTGCATAGATCCTGAGAAATCAGTACCCAGAACAACCACCTCTGGCCGTTATAACGGCAGTGATACGCCTGGGCATTGAGTAAAACAGAGCTTGGATGGCGTGTACAGGTACAGCTGCCCATGCAGCTTCAACACGATACCACAGTTCATCAAGAGTAGTGACTGACGTATTGTGACGAGCCAGTTGCTCCACCACCATGGACCAGACGTTTTCAATTGGTGAGAGATCTGGAGAATGTGCTGGCTAGGGCAGCAGTCGACCATTTTCTGTATCCAGAAAGGCCCGTACAGGACCTGCAATATGCGGTCGTGCAATATCCTGCTGAAATGTAGGGTTTCGCAGGGATTGAATGAAAGGTAAAGCCACGGCTCGTAACACATCTGAAATGTAACGTCCACTGTTCAAATTTCCGTCAATGCGAACAAGAGGTGACCGAGACGTGAAACCAATGGCACCCCATACCATCACGCTGGGTGATACGCTTCAAATGTGCGTTCACCGCGATGTCGCCAAGCAACGATGCGTCCATCATGCTGCCGTAAACAGAACCTGGATTCATCCGAAAAAATGACTTTTGCCATTCGTGCAGCCAGGTTCGTCCTTGAGTACACCATCGCAGGCACTCCTGTCTGTGATGCAGCGTCAAGGGTAACCGCAGCCATGGTCTCCGAGCTGATAGTCCGTGCTGTTGCAAACGTCGTCGAACTGTTCGTGCATATGGTTGTTCCCTTGCAAATGTCCCCATCTGTTGACTCAGGGTTCGAGACGTGGCTGCACGATCCGTTACAGCGACGCGGATAAGATGCCTGTCATCTCGACTGCTAGTGATACGAGGCCGTTGGGATCCACCAAGGCGTTTCGCATTACCCTCCTGAACCCACCGATCCCATATTCTGCTAACAGTCATTGGATCTCGACCAACGCGAGCAGCAATGTCGCGATACGATAAACCCCAATCGCCATAGGCTACAATCCGATCTTTATCAAAGTCGGAAACGTGATGGTACGCATTTCTCCTCCTTACACGAGGTATCACAACAACGTTTCACCAGGCAACGCCGGTCAACTGCTGTTTGTGTATGAGAAATCGGTTGGAAACTTTCGTCGTGTCAGCATGTTGTAGGTGTCGCCACCGGCACCAACCTTGTGTGAATGCTCTGAAGAACTAATCATTTGCATATCACAGCATCTTCTTTCTGTCTGTTAAATTTCGCGTCTGTAGCACGTCATCTTCGTGGTGTAGCAATTTTAATGGCCAGTAGTGTATTTTGAGAAATGAATATGTAGAGATGTTGAATAAATATGTAAAGTGTTAGTGCGTTTTCACCTAATAAATTCTGAGGCATTATTTTTCAGCATGCCCTCAGCATTAAGAAACGATGAAATGGGTGAAGGTGAACATCAACAGTACTGGTCAGTCGGAAATGTAATTGCATGGAAGCGCAGAAGATTTTAAGACGCGAGAGTGGAGGACACATGTAAGAGAGTTAAAAAAGTAGTGCAGGATAACATAAGCTCACCGGACAAAAAAATTGTCATCCCAGTGCGCACGTACAGTGAATCGTTAAGCCTGTACAGACGGTGCAGCGATCAAGTGACGTGTGCGCGTGAGTATAAGGCAGTAGCAATCGGTGAGACATTTATGTTGCAAGTTGACATAGCATGTAAACACGGGTAAATGTAAGGCATCGACACAGTAGCAAAAAGGGGCAACCGTGTTTGGCAGTGCATATGGCCACACGTTGTGTGAATTTGATGGTGTTTCGTGGCGGACTGTTAAACGTGACTACGAGAACCGCTATAACACACGTGACCAAAGAACACAACGTCAGAATTGTGGTTGGAAATAGATCCTGGAGACGCCCTTCACGGCTTGCGAATCAAAATAGCTTCAAAAGCCAATAGGAATTACAGCATGCAAGTCGGTCACCTCGCTAGAGGCCGTTACTCACCTAGGCACATAAAAACCGACTACACCAAAGTCCATCGGGCTGGACAGTATATGACTGGTTTTCTCACCACTCCCCCACCCTATTGCATCCCGAGTGGCCTGCAAAGTCACATGACGTGGAACCTATAGAAAATTTGGAACAGCAGGTAAAATGCCAACATCGGCATTCTCGCAATTTTGTGGAAATGTGCGATCAAATTCTGAGCAAGTGGCTTAATCTGGATGCAGCGTACCTGCACAACCTTGTGTACTCACTCCCTAACCGAATCCACGAGATTTTCAAATCTACGGGCGGAATTACACGGTATTAATTTATGCTTGCAGTGATTTTATTATGGGTGACTAATTTTTTTTGTGCGGTGAGCTCATTTTGCCTACAGACTAATGAAGAATCTCATTTAGGGGGCACATAAACAGGAGCCCAGTGATTACATGCGATGGAAGGAAGACAAGGGTTTAACGTTCCATCCGCATCGTTATTAGAGATGGAGTACACGCTCGGAAAGTTTCAAGGATGAGGAGGGAAATCGCTTGTAACCTTTCAAAGGAAACATCCCAGCGAGTAGGTACGAAGAGGGAAACTGAGTAAGAGGGCCCGTGCTCTCCTCCCTTACCTCGATATAATGTTCGACTGTTACTCAGGCCAGGACGTTCTCTAGATATCTCACCCAATGGAAACTTATGGTCATGGATAGCCGAAGCTCCTGCGTGGGATGAGCTCTGGCGTAGAGTGGAAACAGCGTGGAATGACGTACTCGTTTCTGTCATCCGAGCTGTGTTGTAATCAGAGGTGGCAGTTCTCTGATTTGAATTCTGCATTCTGCACACCCGCAAATTACATACAAAAGTAGTTACTTATTCTTCATGTGTAGTACCGTAAAGGCACAGTAAGTACAACGTCGTTATTTGCTATCCTTCCTTGTGTTGTAATTGTAATAGTTTGGACTGTAACTAGATTTAATTATGTAATGTATTCGAAAGCTTGTGATAAGCGTTTGCGTGACCGAAGAATTACTGTAAAAGTGCTGTACAGAGAAGAACTGAAGTTCTTGTTCAAGAATCCTACGTAAAGTAATGGTGACTGGCTCAAAAGTTTGTTGACTATATGTGTTACGCCCTCACTCGGCAGCTGGCTGGCAGCTGTGTGGGTTGGTCGCACTATCTAGGCGCTCTGAGATCAACACCAGCTGTACAGAATGTTTTTTGTTTTTTACTTTTCATTGAAAGAAATACATTACAGTGGTTTACATAATTTCTGATATGGACTGTTATCAAAAATATCGTTGATTTTACTTTTCATTCATTTCGCGTTTTCTGCGAACCTGAACTTCGGTTAAGTTACAATTTTGTCCGTTCAGTCGTCAGCCGTTCAACTTCTCAGAAGACTTCACTGCAGTTTAAGTCTGTACACTCTATGACAGAAAAAAAGACGCACACCAAGGAATTATCCGAATGCAACGGAAAGCGTTACATGTGATGTACATGGATAGACATACAAATGAATTTCACAAATTTTTGAAGTCAGCAACGCGTTCATCCACTCTTATGCAAGCAGTTACTCGGATTAGCGTTGATTGGTAGATTTGTTGAACGTGTTCGTGAGGGATATCGTGCCAAATTCTAAATGGCGCGTTTGATCGTCTAAATCCCAAGTTGGTTGGAGGGACCCACCCATAATGCTCCAAATGTTCTCTATTGGAGGAAGATCAGGCGATGTTACTGGCAAAGGTACGGTTTGGCAAGCACGAAGACAAACCAGTAGAAACATACGCCGTGTGCGGGCGGCCATTATCCTGCTCAAATGAAAGCTCGGGATGATTTACCACAAAGGGCAGCAACAAAACGGGGCGTAGAACATCGTAGACCTACCGCTGAACCGTGAGGGTACCGCGGATGGCAAACAAAGGAGTCCTGGTATGAAAATAAATGGCACAGAAACCATCACTTCTTCTTGTCGGGCCGTCTCCAGACAGGTCATCGGCCTGGAATCACACTGACTGGAGTAGAATTGTCCCGCATCGAAATTGGCCCCGATGACCAGCGGGGACGTTTCTGGAGCCGCCCAACACAGCTGTCGCACCGCACACGATCCGACAACCAGGATGGATGGTTCTGGTGTGTCATTTCTGTTCATAGCAGGACCTCCTTAACTGTTATCTGCACCAACCTTACGGCACACAATTAGGTTGACGATATTCTATGCTCCATTTTGTTGCCCTACAAGGCAAACCTTCCTGGGCATAAAGTTCAGCAAGGTAATGTCCGATCGCACACTACAAGAGTTTCTACAGGTTGTCTTCATGTTTGCTAAACTCTACCTTGGCCAGAAAGATCTCCTGATCTGTTCCCAATCACCTGATCTCTTCCCAATTCTGAGCGTTTCGAGCATTATCGGCAGGGCCTTCCAGTCAGCTAGGGATTTTCACAACGTAACGCGCCAATTGGAGAGAATTTGGCACGATATCATTCAGGAAAATATATAACAACTCTATCAATGAATTCCAAGCGTAATAACAGCTTGTATAATGCCCAGAGATGGAAAAACGCGTCAACGAGTTACTCAATTTGTTAAGCTCTTTCTCTTGAACAAATGATACATTTTTTTCTGAAATTGTAATCATTTCTTTGTCTATACATTTAAATCACATATACTTATTACCGTCCCATTCAGAAAATTCCTTCGTCGTGCGTATTTTTTTCTTTGTTTTGTGTACAGACTTGAACTGCAGTAAAGCAACTATTGAATGCTTCTGTGAAGTTGCACGGGTGACGACTGGATTCGCCGGTGGAACTGAACACTCCACAGATATTCACATAACGTCAGTTGAAGTTCCTAGAAGACACGAAATGAATGAAAACTAGGACGAACGATATTTTTAATAGCAACTGAATCAGAAATGATGATAATTTATTTTTTTAAGAAAAGAAAGAAAGAAAACACATCTGATGAATATGAATTTTGCCTTAGGTTAGTCAGTTTGGGAGGAACATATCAGGATTGTGGGCTGGTCTATCAGTGGGGCGAATGTAGCGGAGAGGTGAGCAAAGTACTAGATTGCACTCTCCCATAAAGCTGCAGACGACACAAGAGAATCATCGAACAGGGATGTGGATTTTAGTACTTCGGACTGAATTATAAATGGCATATTTTGAATTAGGCTGATGGGAGAAAGAGGCGGTGGCAACTGCGAAACGGTAACAGGTAATAAGAAAAAGAAGAAAACCGCAGTGATCAAATTTCAAATTCTGCTTAACAATCAGTTTGACATGTTACTTGAAACAGGAAAAGAGCCTCAGCAAGTTTTTAAACATCTACATCTACATCCACACTCAGTAAGCCACCTGACGGTGTGTGGCGGAGGGTACCCTGAGTACCTCTATCGGTTCTCCCTTCTGTTCCAGTCTCGTATTGTTCGTGGAAAGAAGGATTGTCGGTATGCTTCTGTGTGGGCTCTAATCTCTCTGATTTTATCCTCATGGTCTCTTCGCGAGAAATACGTAGGAGGGAGCAATATACTGCTTGACTCTTCGGTGAGGGTATGTTCTCGAAACTTTAACGAAAGCCAGTACCGAGCTACTGAGCGTCTCTCCTGCAGAGTCTTCCACTGGAGTTTATCTATCATCTCCGTAACGCTTTCACGATTACTAAATGATCCTGTAACGAAGAGCGCTGCTCTCCGTTGGATCTTCTCTATCTCTTCTATCAACCCTATCTGGTACGGATCCCAAACTGCTGAGCAGTATTCAAGCAGTGGGCGAACAAGCGTACTGTAACCTATTTCCTTTGTTTTCGGATTGCATTTCCTTAGTATTCTTCCAATGAATCTCAGTCTGGCATTTGCTTTACCGACGATCAACTTTATATAATCATTCCATTTTAAATCACTCCTAATGCGTACTCCCAGATAATTTATGGAATTAACTGCTTCCAGTTGCTGACCTGCTATTTTGTAGCTAAATGATAAGGGATCTATCTTTCTATGTATTCGCAGCACATTACACTTGTCTACATTGAGATTCAATTGCCATTCCCTACACCATGCGTCAATTCGCTGCAGATCATCCTGCATTTCAGTACAATTTTCCATTGTTACATCCTCTCGATACACCACAGCATCATCTGCAAAAAGCCTCAGTGAACTCCCGATGTCATCCACAAGGTCATTTATGTACATTGTGAATAGCAACGGTCCTATGACACTCCCCTGCGGCACACCTGAAATCACTCTTACTTCGGAAGACTTCTCTCCATTGAGAATGGCATGCGGCGTTCTGTTATCTAGGAACTCTTCAATCCAATCACACAATTGGTCTGATAGTCCATATGCTCTTACTTTGTTCATTAAACGATTGTGGGGAACTGTATCGAACGCCTTGCGGAAATCAAGAAACACGGCATCGACCTGTGAACCCGTGTCTATGGCCCTCTTGAGTCTCGTGGACGAATAGCGCGAGCTGGGTTTCACAAGACCGTCTTTTTCGAAACCCATGCTGATTCCTACAGAGTAGATTCCTAGTCTCCAGAAAAGTCATTATACTCGAACATAATACGTGTTCCAAAATTCTACAACTGATCGACGTTAGAGATATAGGTCTATAGTTCTGCACATCTGTTCGACGTCCCTTCTTGAAAACGGGGATGACCTGTGCCCTTTTCCAATCCTTTGGAACGCTACGCTCTTCTAGAGACCTACGGTACACCGCTGCAAGAAGGGGGGGCAAGTTCCTTCGCATACTCTGTGTAAAATCGAACTGGTATCCCATCAGGTCCAGCTGCCTTTCCTCTTTTGAGCGATTTTAATTGTTTCTTTATCCCTCTGTCGTCTATTTCGATATCTACCATTTTGTCATCTGTGCGACAATCTAGAGAAGGAACTACACTGCAGTCTTCCTCTGTGAAACAGCTTTGGAAAAAGACATTTAGTATTTCGGCCTTTAGTCTGTCATCCTCCGTTTCAGTACCATTTTGGTCACAGAGTGTCTGGACATTTTGTTTTGATCCACCTATCGCTTTGACTTAAGACCAAAATTTCTTAGGATTTTTGCCAAGTCAGTACATAGAACTTTACTTTCGAATTCATTGAACGCCTCTCGCATAGCCCTCCTCACACTACATATCGCTTCGCGTAATTTTTGTTTGTCTGCAAGGCTTTGGCTATGTTTATGTTTGCTGTGAAGTTCCCTTTGCTTCCGCAGCAGTTTTCTAACTCGGTTGTTGTACCACGGTGGCTCTTTTCCATCTCTTACGATCTTGCTTGGCAAATACTCATCTAACGCATATTGTACGATGGTTTTGAACTTTGTCCACTGATCCTCAACACTATCTGTACTTGAGACAAAACTTTTGTGTTGAGCCGTCAGGTACTCTGAAATCTGCTTTTTGTCACTTTTGCTAAACAGAAAAATCTTCCTACCTTTTTTAATATTTCTATTTACGGCTGAAATCATCGATGCCGTAACCGCTTTATGATCGCTGATTCCCTGTTCTGCGTTAACTGTTTCAAATAGTTCGGGTCTGTTTGTCACCAGAAGGTCTAATATGTTATCGCCACGAGTCGGTTCTCTGTTTAACTGCTCAAGGTAGTTTTCAGATAAAGCACTTAAAAAAATTTCACTGGATTCTTTGTCCCTGCCACCTGTTATGAACGTTTGAGTCTCCCAGTCTATATCCGGCAAATTAAAATCTCCACCCAGAACTATAACATGGTGGGGAAGTCTACTCGAAATATTTTCCAAATTATCCTTCAGGTGCTCAGCCACAACAGCTGCTGAGCCAGAGGGCCTATAGAGACATTCAATTACCTTGTCAGAGCCTGCTTTAACCGTGACCTTCACCCAAATTATTTCACATTTCTGATCTCCGTCAATTTCCTTCGATACTATTGCTCGTCTTACCGCTATAAACACGTCTCCCCCTTCACTGTCCAGCCTGTCTCTGCGGTATACGTACCAATCTGAGTTTAGGATTTCATTACTGTTTACGTCTGGTTTCAGCCAACTTTCTGTCCCTAGTACTATATGGATGTTGTGACCGTTTATTAATGAGAGCAGTTCTGGGACCTTTCTATAGACGCTCCTGCAGTTTACTATTAGCACATTAATATTGTTATTCCCTGTTGCATTTTGCCTACTCCTACCATTCCGCGTCTCAGGAGGCGTCTTGTCGAGCCTAGGGAGGGAATTCTCTAACCTAAAAAAACCCACATGTGCACTCCACACGTACTCCGCTACCCTTGTAGCCGCTTCCGGCGTGTAGTGCACGCCTGACTCTAATGAAATTAAATTTTAAAAAAATAAACAGTTACCTTTTTTAAAATTTATTTTTAGTTAATTTGCCCTTCTTTCTTTCTGTACGAACTTTGTTGTAGAACCCCTTATTTACGTGTGGTAATAGAAATTCATTTAGACAGAATTAAGCACATTTAAAATTACGTGAACTTAGTCAACCCTCTCATGCTGATAAATTCACATTAACTAATTAAGAATATTTAGTTGAGAATTAAATCTTTTACATAATTCGGCCTTGGCACACATTTTCTAAATGCAGTGGTTTTTTTTTTTTTAAATTTTTACTGAATTCTTTCCCGGCGTTAGCTATGGAACACAAGACTGTCTCTATTAGCAGAAAATGGTTAAATATTGCCAAGCTGACGTTTAATTATCATTGATAAAACACACTTCACTATATATTTAAGTTATTTGAAAGAACCAACAAATTGTTAAATTTCAACGTTAACTATCCGCCTATGAATGCACAAGTGTGAAACTAGTAATAAATTCCGTCAGTCTCTGGATCGCTGTAAAAGAAAAACATTTAATTAATTCACTGCTAATTTTTATCTGCTCCCGGTTTACGGGTTTGGTTAATTTTTCTTAGCGGAACAATTTTTTAAATGTGCCGCCGCTGCAAATCGTTCGGTCGCGGCACAGCCCAGCAACACCAGCGATAATTGCTAAAAATGCTGAAAATTCTTTAAAGAAATATTATAGATGACATGGGCAAGCTAATTTACATTAGTAATACACACTTTTGATAAATTATAATGTATTTAGACCACAACAATAATTCAACTTACATTAGTTTGTAATATCTCCTCTAATGGCGGCTAAATCTAGATACAGACAAATGAAGTCTACCCATTCATAAAATGCTACGTCACAGGTTCCTCTCTCTCTCAGCTCTCGAGGAAGAAGACAAAGAATGCACACTATGTATTCCTATTTATATCACTATCAACCGTTAATGTCTCTGCAATCTGCGGCTGTATTTTACATTTTTGTTATCGCAGATATTGACACATTTCGTAATTACATCATGAGTATAGAAATATTACAATCATAACTACATCGATAATATTATTACAGAAAATATTACAATAATAACGAATGTCCTTTATACAAGATTAAATAATATTTTTTGTTAAATAATTACAGTATATACAAATTGCTTCATAGCGGCGTATATAGTACAATTAAATTTTAGTTTATTAATAGCGTGTGTGCTGCCAGGGAACGTTATATTGCCCCCTGACAGCATTTGGCAAAGAGTTTCTATACTTTGACACAATGGTGCCAGTAACGTTCATTACAATTCTGTATTTTTTTATGGAATGGCTCTTTTAATTAGTCCCAGGGTTATATATGTTCATGGCTCCCCCATTTGGGCGAAGGCAGATAGGAAACCTGGGCAAAACTGTGCCGGAGCCCAGCCATCCTAGTTGGTTCATGATTAATCTTGTCTCTTTAACGGTCATTCTTTTGAATTGATTTAGCAGTTTGTCATCAACGGTTACATAATATCACAGTCACATACAGTTCAATGAAAGTTTGTTGTGTGTGATTAACAACTCGTAATTATCATTTTTGCGATATACTGCAAGGTCACTTGTCCTAGGATATATCACTTAGTTTTTTGAAATCATTTAGCACAACGTCACTTTTCATGATGTTCGCACTACCTACGTGTTACAAATCTTGTTAGTGTTCATTTTCTCTTGTCAATTTACGGGTATACATAATAAATGTTCAATGTTTATCAAAAATCGAGTTCATCGACATGTTATGCAGTTTGTGTAAATATTTTGGAATATGTCAATAATGCTGTAGTTGGTGAGCGGTGCGGAATGATTGTTGAGCGGCGCTCTACGCGGCGCGTCGGCTCCGCGTAGGTCACCGCCCCCGGTGTTGACAGCTACGGCGCGGAGAGGCGTGTGGCTGTCTGTGGTCTGCTACGGGCTGCTGCGGCCGCTGCATGGCTGAGGTAGGCGGATGCGCGTTGTATATCAGCTCGCCCGTGAGACATCTTCTTGCAGCGCTCCAGCAAACATGCAACAAGTTCACAAACAGTGTACTATCCTCATGGGCATTTTTCCCGCTGTGGGAAAGAACGCACAAAGTTATTGACAGTTATTATTCAGTAGGCCTTCACTAGTCCGGTTTGCACAATGTTTCGTTGTCACAGTAACACGTTTTATGGGCACACAATATCTTTTCACCATGTCATGACTTGTCATTAGTCACACGCAAGTTTTTACATTAGGACAAAATGTATCTCTGTAGTCAATGCGCTTTTCTGGCGTCCCTTGACACACAAAGAGTTATAGTTTGACACTAACTTGGTCCACCGTCTGTTATCGGCTCACTGTTCGTGTCGTGCTAGTTCCTTGTCCACTTGCACACACGGCGATGATACAGTTTCTTATTGCTTGTTCAAAACAACCTCGTGACGTATTGCTGCAGGTTTAACAGTCACTGTCTGTCTCTGCCACACAATACTACACTTTTGTTTAAGTTTTTTCTTCAGTTACAATGTCCGTTGTGCAATTTTTTGTAACAGCACATTCGTAACTTCTTTGTTCGCTCTTTACCAAGGTGTGTTATAATTGCGTACATGGTAAGAAATATTAAAATTTCATATTAGTTTGCCCAAAAATCATCTATATTTATGTTCGAGTAGGTTTTATTTGTGCATTCCAGCCGGATTCAGGAATATTGTTCAATAACTCCTTTGAAATTATGTCTCACTTTACTTGCAAGGTCCTATGTAACTACAGTGTAGTCTCTGTAGGCTAAAATTGACTTGGACTGTATCAGGCTAGCTCTTTTTTACTTATTGGATCTGCACATGCTTCAATTGAAGCTTTATTGTGCGTAACTTTGCGTTACTTAAATTTGTAATAAGTTTGCCTCCCATGGTGCCCTCGGGTCACTACTGGGTGCATTATTCTCTTTGATAACACTGGTTTGAAAATAAAGTTCTCAGGGTCTCATATTATTGATATTATTCTGGGTTCGAATCTGTCAATCTGACAGCTACACACACACACACACACACACACACACACACACATATATATATATATATATATATATTTCTTGGTATAATCTTTTCTAATATATATATATATATATATATATATATATATATATATATATATAAATAGAAAAGATTGTACCAAGAAATATTTCAAGTTTGACACACATATAGAATATCATGCAGTACACAAACTAATTACTACTAAAATGTTCCTCCTGACTGATCTCTGTCACAATTTAACACTATAAATAATTGCACTAATCAGGTTATTTGTGCAGACATTTAGAGCATGTTTAAGCTAACACTAATTAAAAAGAAGACATAACACAAATAATCATAAACAAAAGAGAAAGTCAATCATATTCTTATAACTAAATACTTCTACACTAGTACATTATCTCTACAGATGACACATCATTAATGTTCATTCATTTTCAAAAGAATGGTGTCCCTTTTTTTTACACATAGCACATAGGACTATTAGTCATATACTGTAGGAATATTTTTACATCCTTACGCGGGTACAGTCGCCGTACTCTCCCTGAGTGGGGATCTGCTAAGAGATAGCTACTATTTCCTTCTTGGACTAAGGAATGGAGTATGAGGCTCGACAGTAGGTTTTGTGAGGCTTCACCTCGATAGTGTATTGATATCCCTTAACAATTCCTGGTCGTTCTGAAAATACATCTGCATAGTTAGATAATAACTGTACCAAATCCTGCTGTTGCATTGAGTTCAAATTTTCGGGCTGTGATACTTTGTTCACAAGTGCGTCCACATTTGCTTTTAATTGATCACTTTGTACATCTGGATAATAGAGATGTTGTCCTAGAGAATGATTGTCTAAATGTAGTATCCACTGATTTCTACATTTTATATTAATAGCATTAGAATTAGGCACAGGTACCTCTTCAGATCTGAGCATGGACAATTCTATCCTCCTACCCGCGTTCATCAAACTTAATTTTCCCCGAGAAAGGTCGATTACTGCGTCCCTTTCTCTCAAAAAATCTACCCCCAAAATGCAGGCTACCTTTAAACCCTTTACTACCAGGAATGAGCACGCTATGGCTTCTCCCCCTATATACATCTCTACCCGCACTTGGAGTTTAATTATTTGTCGCTGTGCACTGATGGCTCCAGTGACTTGGCAATTGTTCACAGGAAAAGTCAGCATACGCTTTTCTTTCCCCAGTACTCTGAATAAGTCCATACTCATGACACTGATAGTAGCACCTGTATCTACGATTGCTTGCACATCAATATCGTTAATTTTGATCTCTATTATCGCCTGTACTTCGTCTTTGTGCTCCTTTATGCACGTGGGTGGTTCAGTTATTAACTCATGTCCCATCTGTACCCCGTCATTATAACTGAGGATACAGATTTCCGATGTTTTGTTCTGAGTCGGGCTGCTCTCACTCCAAACCTCAGCCGACGATGGAGAGCGTATCTCGGCTGAATCTAGTTTGTTGGATTATTACTGGTGGATGGGTGTGGCTGCTCTGTGTCGCTGACCTCCACTATGTGTAAGTTGTGTTGCGTCGACCGCCACGGTTGCGCAATTGGCGCAATTTGTGGTGGCGGTCGGTTATTGTCATATCTTTCTCTGTTTTGCCGGTCCGGACTGGGCCTCTGGTTCTGTCGCCAAGTTCGGTTTGCATCGTTATAGGTATTAGTGTTCCACGGCCCCCTGGCATTTTTCCATCTACTATTGCTTGGTAGGCCTGTTTCATATCGGTCATCAGACCTCCTTTTCCGGTCATTATTCACCGGCGGACTATTGCCGTTCCGGTCTCTACCTCTATTCCCGTTTTGTACATAATCTTGTCTCCTATTGTTACCTCCGCCGTTTCCATTATTTGGTGGAGGCGTGTTATTTCGACCATTTCTGTAACCGTTTCCGTTACTTGTAGCCTGTTCAGAGGCTGCATTAACATCCTCCTGAATCAGGTCAATTGAGTCCAGAACAGACAAGAAATGTTCCATGTCGTTCTCCGGTACGTGTATAAGTTTTTCCTTTACGTGTATCGGCAAGTGTGATTTCAAAAGTCTGATCAAATCCCGGGATGAAATCTGCTCGTCCCAGTAACGGGTCTTATTAATGTATTTCTCAAAATATTTTCACAAATTGCCTAATCGTGGAGAATACGGCTCTGGATTATATACCTCTTTCCGTAATCTCTCCTGAATACATGTTGACCAATATTTGGCCAAGAATGCCTTTTCAAATTGCTCATATGTGTCGCAACTGTCAGCTGCTTCGGTTGCCCATAATGCAGCATCTCCTTGTATGTAAGACATAACGAACTGCATTTTCTGTGTATGACTCCAAACGCTAGGCAAAATGTTTCTAAATCCCTTGATAAATACTACAGGGTGAACAGATTTCCTTTCCGTTGTAAAAGTCTGAAACTGTCGGTTTCTAATCAGGCTTTCTTCAATCACTATTTCGGAGTGACATTTGTTTGTTTCGCTAACATTGGTTGCCTGTTCTGTTTCGCAGTCGCAATTTTTCTCTGCTGTATTTATATGCCTATCATTGTTGGACCTGGCTGGCGTGACACGCCTGTGCGTCGCCGTGCAGCAAGCTGTTTTCCAGCTCCGCAAGACGACGGTCGTGTGCACCGCCCTTTTTAAGTCCTGCACTTCCGCATTGGAGCCCACGTCTTTGGGTTCAATCGCGGCGTGCACCTTCTCGTCTATTTTTTTTTATAAATTGGTTTTCAATTTTGTGCACTTGTTCGGACACTTTCTGCTCAATTACTTGACTTGTGTCAATTTCTAATTGTTCCATCCTGACAGCCAGTACACTAATTTCATCTACGATACTGGCGTTAGCCACCTGAACTTTACTCAGTTCTTGCACCGCTTTTGGTATGGTTTCATAGTTTTGTCTCAAACTAACAATCTCACTTTGCATAGCTTCCAAAGATTGCATTAACTGCAAGTCTCTCTCATGCTGGTATCAATCACGCTCTGCTTGCTTAGCATCACGTTCAGTTTGTCGTTCTGCATGCATAGCATCACGTTCTCTATCGCGTTCTGCTTGCATACGTGCAAATTCAGCTACCAATCTCTGGTCACGCTCTGCTTGTTCATGCACAAACGTAGCTTGGAAATTGAGCATGGGCTCGAACATAACTCTTAATGATTGCACTTCTGTCACCTCACCACTCTCTGGTCCGTGTCTAGTGCTTGTGGCTGGCACAGTATTTCTACTTTCAACTCAATCACTGGCTGGCAGTGGCAACATTTCTTGCCCTTCTGCCCCCAGATTCTCACATTGTACTTCCTGAACTACGCCACTAACATTACTTTGTGCCCCACTTTCTAACTCGGTACCACTGCTTGCTAACTGTTGTTCATTATCCATATTTATATCTTCCTGACTACGCAATCTAACCATAGTCAACAAAAGAAACAAAATCTGAACTAAATATCCTAACACTCAGGTTTCACTGACATAATCACACAAGAAATGGTCATTTGTTGAAACACACTTACTATATACTACGATGACTAACTACTCAAATGTCCTGTTATTTTAAAAAAGAACACTAACAACAAGCACACCACTAATGATCCGAGAACACTGCACTGAGGCTACTTTACTACCCACAGGACAACTACACTGTAGCTTTACCTTTTGGTGATCTATCTTGGGTGCAGCTGCCCCCTGGTATTGTCGTAGGTAATTAATTTTTTGATATTATGAGCTGTCTTCTTCAGCTTGCCTCTGGGTATATAGTGTTCTCATTGCAAAAAATCATATACAGGTATTACCGCACAATATTGGTTAGGCAATACATACAATACATGAAAAAATTATTAATTGTTCTCCAACAAAGTTCGACTGCAATAATTCCCTAGTTATCTCATGGGTATTTTGTGGCCACTGCATATTCGAGCCCACGTTGGGCGCCAATTTAATGAAATTAAATAAAAAGTAAATAAACAGTTACCATTTTTAAATTTGTTTTTAGTTAATTTGCCCTTCTTTCTTTCTGTACGAACTTTGTTGTAGAACCCCTTATTTACGTGTGGTAATAGAAATTCATTTAGACAGAATTAAGCACATTTAAAATTACGTGAACTTAGTCAACCCTCTCATGCTGATAAATTCACATTAACTGATTAAGAATATTTAGTTGAGAATTAAATCTTTTACATAATTCGGCCTTGGCACACATTTTCTAAATGCAGTGGTTTTTTTTAAAATATTTAATGAAATCTTTCCCGGCGTTAGCTATGGAACACAAGACTGTCTCTATTAGCAGAAAATGGTTAAATATTGCCAAGCCAACGTTTAATTATCATTGATAAAACACACTTCACTATACATTTAAGTTATTTGAAAGAACCAACAAATTGTTAAATTTCAACGTTAACTATCCGCCTATGAATGCACAAATGTGAAACTAGTAATAAATTTCGTCAGTCTCTGGATCGCTGTAAAAGAAAAACATTTACTTAATTCACTGCTAATTTTTATCTGCTCCCGGTTTACGGGTTTGGTTAATTTTTCTTAGCGGAACAATTTTTTAAATGTGCCGCCGCTGCAAATCGTTCGGTCGCGGCACAGCCCAGCAACACCAGCGATAATTGCTAAAAATGCTGAAAATTCTTTAAAGAAATATTATAGATGACATGGGCAAGCTAATTTACATTAGTAATACACACTTTTGATAAATTATAATGTATTTAGACCACAACAATAATTCAACTTACATTAGTTTGCAATTTCTCCTCTAATGGCGGCTAAATCTAGATACAGACAAATGAAGTCTACCCATTCATAAAATGCTACGTCACAGGTTCCTCTCTCTCTCAGCTCTCGAGGAAGAAGACAAAGAATGCACACTATGTATTCCTATTTATATCACTATCAACCGTTAATGTCTCTGCAATCTGCGGCTGTATTTTACATTTTTGTTATCGCAGATATTGACACATTTCGTAATTACATTATGAGTATAGAAATATTACAATCATAACTACATCGATAATATTATTACAGAAAATATTACAATAATAACGAATGTCCTTTATACAAAATTAAATAATATTTTTTGTTAAATAATTACAGTATATACAAATTGCTTCATAGCGGCGTATATAGTACAATTAAATTTTAGTTTATTAATAGTGTGTGTGCTGCCAGGGAACGTTACATGACCTATTCAGGAGGACCCTACATTTCTCCACCCGATAGCGGAGGTCGAGAAATTTGCACCCCAGATCTCCGCAGAATCGTCTGAGCCTCTGGTTTAAGCCTTCCACTCGGCTCCAAACCAGAGGACCGCGATCGGTTCTGGGAACGATACTACAAATAGTTAGCTCTGATTCCACCCCGCGAGCGAAGCTTTCCTCCTTCACTAATTCCGCCAACCGCCTGTACGAACTGAGGATGACCTGTGAACCCAGACGGCAGGAGTCATTGGTGCCGACATGAGCAACAATTTGCAGTCGGGTGCACCCAGTGCTCTCTATCGCCGCCGGCAGGGCCTCCTCCACATTTCGGATGAGACCCCCCGGCAAGCAGACAGATTGAACACTGGCCTTCTTCCCCGACCTTTCCGCTATTTCCCTAAGGGGCTCCATCACCCGCCTAATGTTGGAGCTCCCAATAACTAATAAACCCCTCCCCCCGTGTGCCTGCTCGGACCTCGCTGAAGGAGCGGCCACATGTCCACTCACAGGCAGAGCGGGCGATGCCACACGGCCAGCCTCCACATTGACCCTCCGCCTCGCGCGCCGCGAACGCCGCTGAACCCGCCACTCCCTTTGGGGAGAGGGTGGCCGAACCGCGCCCGGTACCCGGGAAGATGTCTCGACAGCAGGGACAGTGGGTGAAGCATGTAACACCTGGGGTGTGCCATGCGACGCACCAGACTCCCCACTGCCGCTACTCTCCGAGGCAGCAGCCTGAAGATGGCTGACCGCGGCCATCAACACGTTCAGCTGTTCGCGAACAGTAGCCAGCTCTTCCTGCGTCCGTACACAACAGTCACACATCCTATCCATCCTAAGAAATCAATTTACTGTAGAGAATTAATCAACTTTTAACTAGACTGCTAATTCATTAAAGGCGGCTGATTGTTGACTAAACTGTGGTTGCTAGCCACTTCTTGCACAAAACAAAGAAAATAGCACTACCTGTCTTTGGACTGTATTGAAAACAAACACTAGCACTACTGGCACTATGGTTGACTAAAGGGACTCTCTTTGACTGTATTCAAAACAAACACGAAATCTATGGAACACTATTACTAGCACTCGATAATTAAAGCTTCCTAAAAGCAAAAACACACGGAAGAAGAAGTGACAAGTAAGAAAAATACAGTTAATACTTAAATTAAGGTAGCTCACTGCACAGCAGACGTGAAGCAGACGGAAGTTACGACAACACGAAATAGAGTACAATAGCCTCATGGAAAAAACTTGAGAGCCAGGTCGGTAGAAAAGTCAAGGAGAAAGAAAAAAAATCCTGCTGCTAGGTAGCAGTCGAGAGAGCAGGTTAGATACTACGGAAAAGCTCGATTTAAAATATCATGTCACAAACATCATGAAACTTAGCTCCAAGCCTAATCAGATGCCACAGAACGTTGGGACTTAATGTAGAGACTTTGATGAAAAAGAACAGTTGCTTACAGTAGGAGCAGCAGGAAACAGCGTCGCTAACAACTTACAGGGGAAGCTTCCCATCACACACACCTCTCAGATTTAGTGGTAAGAGAGCCCTATGGACGGCCCGTTAAAAACTGAACACAGATCAAGCATGGAAACAGGAAGAACGTCTACTAAATTATAAAAAAAAGGGGGGGGGATATAACCAGTGAACGGTCCAAGAATAAGAAGTATAATAAACAGCAAGTCGTAGGTAAGTGGTCACGGTGCTAGCCTGCCAAGTGGGCGAACCGTGTTCAAAACTCCCTCACGCCATTTACATATTTTTTTCACAAACATGTCCGTCCAATCATCGAAAAGTTTGTTCTCTTCCTGTAGTTTTGGCAATTGTTATACCATTCTTTGGTTATAGAATATGAGTCATGTAGTAAGAATATGTCACCGTCGCAAGATGTGATGAATTGTGAGAGCAGGCGATATACCTCATACACGTCTCACAGAAATGAAAACAACAAATAAACGGGTGACATTCAATATATTCCATGGTAAGTTCCTGTCAGTATTTGAAAGTAGCTTCCCTAAAAATTTATGAAAAAAATCCATTAAAAAAACAGTAGTACGTAGCTAAAGCGATTTAAATATCATGTAAGAGGACAATGGAAATTTATACAATTGCCAGGACAGGACAAGGTTCGATGTTACTTCTTTTCTACATCAATACTGTAATAATTTAAGGAAAGTCGTTACAAATATATACATCACGACGTAAATCAATATTTTCGCTAAATATGCCACTGGTAAACCTCTTAAAAAATGGTTCAAATGGCTCTGAGCACTATGCGACTCAACTTCTGAGGTCATCAGTCACCTAGAACTTAGAACTAATTAAACCTAAATAACCTAAGGACATCACACACATCCACGCCCGAGGCAGGATTCGAACCTGCGACCGTAGCGGTCGCTCGGTTCCAGACTGTAGCGCCTAGAACCGCTCGGCACTCCGGCCGGCCCGGTAAACCTCTTAAGATTAATACTATGTGGTACATTCTGAATCGAGAGTCAGTGCACAAGATACCATCATTATTAACGTGAATCACAATATTGTGAACACTAATTAACAAGTTGTGAGTATTCTTAATGATAAAGTTCTATATGTAGCATAAAAAATAAGATTAAATGCTTCAGTTGAAGAAGCAAGACAATATATTAAAAATATCACTCCACAAAAATGTAAGCAGTTAGAAGCAGCATCAACATCCTTCACCGAATTTAATAGAACTAGAAAAATTCTCAAATACAAAAGATCATATGGTGTAGACGGGATTTCAGACAGATTTCTAAAGAGTTGTTCTAACTTAATAAGTAATGCCCTTACAGATACAGTGTATCACTGTTGCAGAGAATTTTTCCAAACATTAAATTCGCCATTGTTAAACCTCTTTACAATGGAAATGACAACAAAGACTTAAAATAGTTATCATCCCGTTTCCTTGGTAATATCTTATTCCAAAAGATTAGTAAAAGTAATTTACTCAAGAGGGGTTTTATATTTTAGAAGGAACGCTTTACTTCGCAGATCATAGTTTGGATCCAGAATGTTTGCTCGACTAAGAATATTACTGCTGCATTCATTCATCAAATATTACAAGCCTTAAACGATAAAACATCGAAACTTCCATGAAGTTTAAAATTATGTGCCGAACCGAGACTCGAATTCTGAACCTTTGCCATTCGTGACCAAGTGCTCTATTGACTGAGCTAATCTAGCTCTACTCACGACCCCTTCTCACAACTTTACTTCCGCCAGTACCTCGTCTCCTATCTTCCAGTCGTATTTTTTGTGATCTTTTGAAGGCGTTTGATAGTAGGACATGTCACCGTCTTATGTAAACTTAAGTTTTATGGAATTGGTGGCCTTACAAAGAAATGGTCTGAATAACCCTTAACAAACACAATCCAAAAATTTGTACTGAGGAACTCATACAATGCTGGAAGGAGAGAAATTTTAGTGACTTGGCAGAAGTAACGAAGAGATTCGGACAGGTATCAATTTTCGCCCCACTCGTTTTCCTTATATATGTGAATGACCTTCCACTTAGCATTCATCAGATAGAACTGATACTTTTTGTAGACGGCACTGGTGTTATAATATATTCCGTTGGAGACAAAGGAACAGAATTATTAACTGTTTCTCTGAAAATGGACTCTTCCTGAATTTTGGGAGAGCAAGTTATATTCAGTTCTCCAAAAAGTAGGCTAATATTATATTCAGCACAGAAATGAATGAAGATTAAGCTAATGAGATAGTGGACGAAACTGGAATCGTAAGACAGTTTGCATATAAATAGTCTTTAACTTATGCAGGAGGCATATCCACGCGAATAAATCCAATGATATCACCATCTACGTAAAAAATGAAAAGACAACATTAGTTCATAGGACTTGATGTGCCCTTGGCTCATTTCACAATGACGAGATTGTACGGAATTAAAAAAATCCATTTCCTTCTCTCTCAGCGATTCAGTAACCAAGTATCTTTCTCATCGGCTGCGCATTTGAAGCTTTCCACTGCAAATGTAACTGCCCAAGTTTCCGGGATACTACGACGTATAATAGAAAGTGTAACCTCCCCCCTCACTTATCGACCTTAATGACAGTGAGAAATTAAACCGCGTGTACCTAATGGAAATTTGGGAAAAGCAATCGTCACCGAAGTTAATCTATCGGTAAAGAGGGAGGAAAGGGTTACATCTAAATGAAAGGAAAAATGCTAATGAAACTGGTGGAAATTAATTTTGAAAAGGGGTAAAGTTAATGAAGAAAGTAAATGTGCGGCCGTTACGTTAACAATTGACTAGCGGTAATTAGATGTTTGAGATTTGGGGGAAATCACGGTCGCCAGTCCTAAGGACAACTACTATAGTAACTGAAAAAGAAAGGTTATTACACATATAATTAACACTAGAAGCGTGGCAACTGAAGGTTGACACGTGTAGTGTGAAAACTGAAAGTTTGTCAGAAGTAATAAATTTCGCTACACTCTGACTTAATTTAGCAAAAGAATTAATAAAATCGGAAAATCGAAAGTTAATTTAGTGACTGAAGTTAATAGTGAGCTTTCTTTCTGAAGCACATCGAAATCCAGTAAAATACGGTTAGTCTTGGACTACCTCAACAATCATTTCAAAAGCAACTTGAATCTACGCAATTTAGAAATAAGAGATTTAACTTTGATCTTGAATTAAATGATTCTGAACAATTAACAATAGTAAAATGTAGTACGTACCAAGCTGAGCTGCAGTCACAGGTAAGCTAAAATACGGTAACAAAGCTCGCACTCTTAATTCGTGCTTGTGCAATCTAAATATTGTAGCCAGCTGAACTTTGAAATTAAAACAGTGAAATCGAATGATGCTGGCGTTTGAATTTCAACGACCCTCGGGCTCATTTCGGAAAAGGAAGGGACCCTGCTTGGCAATGCAATTGGGACAATGAGCAACAAAGGTTCATGCTAAGTTGCTGTAATTTTGCGAGACAAATGGAACAATTTGAAAAGCTGAGGTCTGCCATACAGTTCTGAAACTTTACGTGCTTTTAGTCTTCCTTGTTGGTTGATTGAAGGTTTGAAGCCGTCGATCGAGGAGGTGGCGACAGTCACTCATTGTCGGCCGTCGCTGTTGCAGAAGCTGGATGTTGGCGCACCTTCTTCTCGACACGGTCACCAGGCGAAACGGGCTCTTGATGTGCGCTAGCTAATGCTTCCCGTCCGCGACACCATGTCAGAAACTATCATCGCGAGTCGAGCGCAATTACATGCTGCCAAACCCCGAAAGCGCGGCAACTCGCGGGAGCGTCACACAACACCTGCTCCACTCGCTACTCCCGCCAGACTCTCACTGCTCCGCCCGCGCTTCACGCGGCAGAGTTAACACTACCAAAGATCCTACACACTTTGATTCGTCACACGACCTATCGACGTAATCGTTCGATAGCAGTTTTCCCTAGGCAAGACCCAGCGTAAAAATACAAATGATATTTACGAAACAAACCAATTATACATCGACATAAATGCATAAATATATATATATACAAACAGTAAAACAATTACAATATATAAAGAGACAGAAATGTCATATATTCAGGTAACAAAAATAAGGAAAACAAATTATAGTACAATAGATGGAAATAGGAGGATATGCATTTCCGGCGTTACACGTGCCCCACATTGTCTGAGGATGTTCGTGTAACGTAAACAGACTCAGAAAATGTCCCAAAAAAAAACAGCGGAAATGCATATGCTCAAAACATCAACAAAATTTAGCATTCGTCTAATTAACCATAAATCAATTTTTAGACCATAATAATTGAGTGGAGACACTCCTAATCGTATTCCACTCTGTCATCTTGATCAAAATAAAACAGGTTGACAACATATTAAAATTCATAGAAAACATAGAAAATGGTTTAGCTATTCTAAAATTCTAAATTCCTAGCAGTATCAAGAAATGGAATACTATTTACAAAATTAATCAGATTACACGGTCATAGAAAACAGGTAGATCAAAATACGCAAATTAATTATTAATTACATAGAATACACATTTTATATAACCTTTTCATAGTTATTATCTCGTCATGAGATTCCACTTAACGCTAAACAAGAAAATAATATTCAGTAGATCGAAAAAAACATAAATATTGACAGCAGAATTCTTTCACATCAGCTGTCCGGGAAGAAAAACTATTCCGCCTTTCGTACTCGCAAGTACAAAGAATGCCGACAGCGGCACAAGAGCCAACAGCGGCACAAGAGCCAACAGCGGCACAAGAGCCGACAGCGGCTCGCCTCGCCAGTATTGTTGCGCCCGCGTGTGCGGCACGCTTGATCTCACTCGCCCTTGTGACGGCGTTTCCAGAACGTCCGTTTCACTGAATTCTTTAGGAAAAACTCACTCCCGAGTAATCTCAAGGAGTCCCTTAATACTATCACAGTGGATAACTCAACACTGTCCATCATCACACGCATGTACTAGCCTGAAACTTAAAACAGCGTCTAAGTACATCGGCAATGACTAGTAAATCACATATTTATGGAATCTTACAGCTAGTTACAAAAGCATATTTACATTCCTTAATCTACTGTGACTCAGCTGAAAACTTAAACTAGCAGCTTGGATTTTTCAGTTGGTTAAACGTCTAATCAAAATTAATTACTTGTTAATTACAAATTCTTTAATGATCTCTAGGTCAGGCAAAAGCATCGCAACATGGCACATCCTTAAATCTTCTAACTCGCTCGATTTCTCATGAGCTTTTACAAGTACTAAGTCTCCGATTGCAAACTTAGCAAAACGCGCTTTAGCGTCATGACGACGTATGCGAGCATCGGCTTTAAGCTTCATTACTTCTCGCAAACGATCTTTTTTCACACCAATACTAATGTTAATCCGTGGAGGGAATTTGATTATCTCTTCCAATTCACTTTCTACACTTTTGTCAATGCCGAAATTCCTCATGTTACGGCAGTTTAAACTCATTCCTACGTCAATGTCATCCGGCCAGTTAACAATGTGTATAGGCTGGTATTGCCTATGCACACCGTCTCCTGCCTCGTCAAAACCAACTACCATTGTTTTATCTAGTGACACACATGTCAAAGTTTTGCTTTCGCAGTTAATCACTGCACGGTACTTTAATAGCCAATCTAACCCGATAATTACTTCCGTAGTTAAGTCTGGCACGACGACAAACTCTTGTTCAAATCGTGCCCCACATATTTCGAAGTTGACAAAAATCTGTTTTGTGACCGGTTTACTGGCCCTCCCAGTAGCACCGATAATTTTCACTCCTGTTACTGGCATAACTACGATGCCAGGTCTGTCTTTCAGTAACTCAAATATTTTCCCAGATACAGCACTCAATTCTGCACCGGTGTCAATCAACACGTTTAGTTGTAGGTCGTGCATATTAACAGACACTACTATCTGTCTACACTTGTCCTCGACTGTTTCTTTATTTTCCCACAGTAAATCCTCGTCTATATCCAGGTCATTCCAGAAAAAACCATCCGGCTTTGATCCTAAATCCGGCTTATCTGGCGGCTTTTTCAGCCTCTGTTCACATACAGTTTTAATTTCAACACGTTTGTCCTGAGGCTTAGTCTCTAGCTTCGCCTCCAATACCGAAACCTTTTCCTGTAACTCGTCAACTAGTGAGTGTTGCTTTGCTATCAATTCACTAATTGTCACCTTCGTTGATTCCTCTTTAATCAGATTGATCTCATCTGCCAATCTACCTGGAGGAATGTGCCCAGTCGCATCTGAAATTACTTCCTCTGGATCTGCGCAACCCACACTGCTACCGTCTGACCGCATAACGTCAGCTCTAACCTCATACACGTTGTAATCTATGTGCTTTTCTACCAATCGTGTCCGGCTATCACTAAAATTTTCGCAATCTTTCTCCTTAATACTCTCGCAATGTTTAAACTGGAGGTTTGCGTCGGATGGGTCGGTTACTTCTACCACTGAAACTTTCGGTAAGGTCTGCCGGTTAGGGCCAGAACTTTCCGTTACTACTTCAACATCTAACTCCTGCGGGACGAAACACGACGAATCTTGCTCGTGCTCCCCCTTAACATCAACTATTTCTAGTAAAGTCTGCCGATTAGGGCCAGAACTTTCTATCATTTCACAAACACTATCTTCCTGCGGGACGAGACGCGGAAAATCCTTCACGCGCTCCCCATAAACGCTTCTCCCATACAGACCCCTATAATCTCTTAGTTCGTCGTGTAAGCGACCGAACTGCCTTAACCAGACCTCATCCCTCTCTGCATCCCCTCGCTCGATGACGGACGTGTTATCCGACATCTGATCTTCTCTCAACAATTGCGAATCATTCTTAAACTCAATCTCCAGTTCCACTGTGGGTATTACAGCTGCCACTTTATAATCGATTTCCGGAACACTACTTAAATTGTTCTCACTGACAGTGAATGTACTACCTACTGCCGTGTATACTGCTGATCTACTACTTGTGGGCGCACTCCTTTCTCTTAACACTGGCACACTCTCCCGCCGTTGATTATTCCGTACGGAATTTTCATAACGGCGACACCTGGGTCTTCTCCTGTTATTGGGCCGCCAAAATTTCTCCACGCCCGGTCGGCCCCTCACCGGCGCGGCTAATGGTTTCCCTGTCTCGTCCCAGCAGATACGCTCCCCGGATACTGCTGAGGCGGCTGGTCACACCCTCTGACGTTATTACTATTGCGCGAAGCCCGTATCACGCTAGTATGATACTGGTTCCCGTTATTCCAGTTATTATTTGCATTGTACCGATTGTTATTACGGTCCGAACCATTATTGTTATTGCTGCCATGGTTGCGGTATGCATTATTCCCATGGTTATCGTTGTTGTGGTTGCTGTGGTACCCGTCGTTGTTACCACGGCCTCTACCACTGTCGCGATTATTGCGCCAATTGTCCTCGTCCTCAACTCTTTCCAGGAAATCATTGATTGTCCTGTAATTGCTTCCTACGTAGCGTTTTGTATCATCTGGAAGCTTTTTGTAGAGTTCCCAGACTATTTCGGATTCCGAGCGGCGATCACGCAAATATTCCAACTTGCGGATCCAGCCCTCACAAAACTCCTTCATCGAGCCGCGCGAATTCGCATCGAAAGGCCTCGATACGACAAATTCGCGCCAGACACTTTGCTGTTTTTGCTCTGACCAGTATTCAGCCAGAAACAAATTTTTAAACTCGTCAAAAGTCAGGTTCGTAATGTTGAGGTTTAAGCCCCAACGCTTGGCATCACCAGCCAACACATCAATAATCGCATTAATTTTTCTCTCATCAGTCCATGATCTGGGTAAAACTCTTTCACAATTTTTAATGAAATCCGTCGGGTGTATACCGCCTTTTTTCAAGGGGTCGAACCGCTCCTCTTTCGTCAACAACTCCGAACTATGTGCACAGATTGGCACATAGCTCTGTTTTTCGTCAAGTTTCCTTTCTAATTCCGACACCCTCGTAATCACTTGGCAAGTGGTTGTCGCAAGCGTTTCCACTTCCCTCTTTTTCTCTTCGCAGGTGTTAGCCTGCTTCGTCACTTTGGTATCTACTTCGGATACTAAAGCCTTTAAAGTTTCCACCTTCTGTTGATCCTCTTTTCTCAATAATTGAATTTGTTCCGTCACCTTATTCTCGATGATCGGAGCAACTGCGTCTCCTACACTTTTCTCGATTCTGCTAATTTCGGAATCAAAACGAGTATTTATGCTCGCAATTTCCGCCTGAACGCCTATCATTTCCTGTTTAAGGTTACCGATTTCGGCATTAATCACGACAATATCGTCTTTGATTTTATCAACTTTTGTGTTAACAACTTCAACATTGTTGTTAACAACATTAATAGCTTTGTTCTGATTGTCTAGCATTCGTTCAATTTTTTCAGACAGAGCTACTTGCTTGGCAGCCTGAGCTGCTTGCTCGGCAGCCTGAGCTTCTTGCTTGGCAGCCTGATCTTTAATTTCTGCCGATTGACTCTTGATTTCGTTAATCAAAACATTCAATAAATCAGTTAAATTCCCAGAAACCACCGGTTTTACTTCCGTAGCGGCTTCCTCTTTCATTGTCCCCCCGTATTCGTCATCAAGGGATTCAGATTTGATTTTCACCTCCGATTCCGAAACATTTTCTAAAGTCTGGAATTCCATTTCTGCTCTTTGTTGCGTTTCGGCGGTCGCATCTTTCATGCTAGCCGCCTGCCCCGGAACAATGGGTACCGCTGTGCGCGTTTCCCACTGTTCGACCGATTGTTCCGTATCTAAGTCTACCAAATTTTGGTAATTGTTGCCTTCACTCATTTTAATAATTTTCAATATAAATGCAAAATCTCAACTCTAATTAGGATTCCTCACACGAATATTCTCGCTGACGTATCGACCATTTCGTAACCAGTACTTTGTTACGAGATTTGCACAATGCAAAATTCGTGTCCAGAACAACCTCAAATTTGAATATTGTCCTGTCACCAGGTCGCCACGTGTAACCTCCCCCCTCACTTATCGACCTTAATGACAGTGAAAAATGAAACCGCGTGTACCTAATGGGAGTTTTGGAAAAGCAATCGTCACCGAAGTTAATCTATCGGTAAAGAGGGAGGAAAGGGTTACATCTAAATGAAAGGAAAAATGCTAATGAAACTGGTGGAAATTAATTTTGAAAAGGGGTAAAGTTAATGAAGAAAGTAAATGTGCGGCCGTTACGTTAACAATTAACTAGCGGTAATTAGATGTTTGAGATTTGGGGGAAATCACGGTCGCCAGTCCTAAGGACAACTACTATAGTAACTGAAAAAGAATGGTTATTACACACAAAATTAACACTAGAAGCGTGGCAACTGAAGGTTGACACGTGTAGTGTGAAAACTGAAAGTTTGTCAGAAGTAATAAATTTCGCTACACTCTGACTTAATTTAGCAAAAGAATTAATAAAACCGGAAAATCGAAAGTTAATTTAGTGACTGAAGTTAATAGTGAGCTTTCTTTCTGAAGCACATCGAAATCCAGTAAAATACGGTTAGTCTTGGACTACCTCAACAATCATTTCAAAAGCAACTTGAATCTACGCAATTTAGAAATAAGAGATTTAACTTTGATCTTGAATTAAATGATTCTGAACAATTAACAATAGTAAAATGTAGTACGTACCAAGCTGAGCTGCAGTCACAGGTAAGCTAAAATACGGTAACAAAGCTCGCACTCTTAATTCGTGCTTGTGCAATCTAAATATTGTAGCCAGCTGAACTTTGAAATTAAAACAGTGAAATCGAATGATGCTGGCGTTTGAATTTCAACGACCCTCGGGCTCATTTCGGAAAAGGAAGGGACCCTGCTTGGCAATGCAATTGGGACAATGAGCAACAAAGGTTCATGCTAAGTTGCTGTAATTTTGCGAGACAAATGGAACAATTTGAAAAGCTGAGGTCTGCCATACAGTTCTGAAACTTTACGTCCTTTTAGTCTTCCTTGTTGGTTGATTGAAGGTTTGAAGCCGTCGATCGAGGAGGTGGCGACAGTCACTCATTGTCGGCCGTCGCTGTTGCAGAAGCTGGATGTTGGCGCGCCTTCTTCTCGACACGGTCACCAGGCGAAACGGGCTCTTGATGTGCGCTAGCTAATGCTTCCCGTCCGCGACACCATGTCAGAAACTATCATCGCGAGTCGAGCGCAATTACATGCTGCCAAACCCCGAAAGCGCGGCAACTCGCGGGAGCGTCACACAACACCTGCTCCACTCGCTACTCCCGCCAGACTCTCACTGCTCCGCCCGCGCTTCACGCGGCAGAGTTAACACTACCAAAGATCCTACACACTTTGATTCGTCACACGACCTATCGACGTAATCGTTCGATAGCAGTTTTCCCTAGGCAAGACCCAGCGTAAAAATACAAATGATATTTACGAAACAAACCAATTATACATCGACATAAATGCATAAATATATATATATACAAACAGTAAAACAATTACAATATATAAAGAGACAGAAATGTCATATATTCAGGTAACAAAAATAAGGAAAACAAATTATAGTACAATAGATGGAAATAGGAGGATATGCATTTCCGGCGTTACAAAAGGACAATTTTTCGTCAGCCAGTGTTAAGCAAGGCTAACTCATTTGCACTCAAATTAAGATTGCTCGTCGTGCAAGGAGTCCAAAGGAAATTAAACAGTCTGTCATGAAAAGAATTTGCTTCGTAATTTCCTTTCCAAATCCTAAAGCCGTATCTTTAGCTGCATTTGTCGTGACAGCGAACCCGAGGATTTTCCAATTTATTTTTTCATTACAAATTGAATTTTCTTGTACGCACACAGTGGATGCTTTTTTCAGTCTCTTCCGAAGCATTTGGAAGTACAATGCAACTAAGTAACACATACAGATTAAATTATTAGGAACTCAGAGTCCAGAATGTTACGAAATGTCCAACAGCTACGAAACAAGTTTTCCGACGAGCGTGATCAATTACTATCATCCCTACAGAAGACAGGAGTGGATTATGTCATGGAAGAAGAACAGGCGAGTGAATAATGATCACTGTGTACAACACCCAAGTGTAGATCGAAGAAAACTCAAACTGTCGAAGGGCAGCAGTTTACAGAAATTGCTGTGGAAAATCAGAAGCCAATGCTCACGCCTACAGATTCCTTCGTCATTTTAACGAAAAGGCGAAAAGGTCTTGATAAGTGATTAAACGGAATGGACAAAACAGGTTTCTAACAAAAGAGTTTGACAAACTATAAAATTAGACTTCGTTTACAACTGTCATATCCAAATTATCATGTATTTTCATTATATCACGTTCTGTCCATGGTAGAATATCGAAGATACCGTCTCCCTTGTCTTCATCTAGAAATGCTAGACATGCTTGTTGCTACAGCACTCCTTTCTGGCATGGTATGCCAAAATTTGGCTCAGTTAAAATTTTACAAAATATTCGTCATATTTTCTGTTCGTGTGCCTTTACATTAACCATTAACTATCATGCTAGCCAACGTTGAGTGAATTAAAACTTCTGAGACTAACAGCTACTTGACATTAAGAGTGATATAATTCTAACATGATCCGGAAAAAGGCTGAATGATATCTCATTCAAGGTGTGGATTAAATCACTCCACCACATTTCATTCCTACAAAATGTTAGTTCGGTCGTTGTGAGCCCTATTCATATAGTATCCCTACAGAGTCAAGCCCCATTTTCCACTTTGTCTATCTCTTGCTTTGATGCCTTTACCTCGAAATATACATAAATCCTTCACTTCCCCTAGAGGTGACATCCCATGTCATTATAAGCCCTTTCGATATTTCCAAACCTCTGCCAACATCAACAGTCACTCAATATTGCAACTAACGCCATCTTCCTACACTCAATACCTATCCTGACATACTCTGCACAGCTATACCGATTTTCCTTTTCGGTACATATGTTAATTAGGAACAGCTTATTGCTTCTATTTCATACATTCCAAAATAACTATGACCTAGCTCTAGTCACATCAGTATCATCCCATGACTCCAGTAGGAGTAAATAAGAACTACAAATATCCAAACTTGCACAAGTCTAGAAGTTAACAGCTTCTTAACATGTAAACTCGGAGGTACTATTGCCACTACAGTATGTCCTGGGAGCAGAGGTCAATATTTGGAGACGTGACAGAAACGCTGTCTTGAAGTAAAAGATTCCATATAAGTGTTGTTCTACTTACAATAGTTCATGGCCTAAATGCTTCTAATATTGATTATCATTGTGAAATGGTTTAGTTTTCTCGTTTACTTCAGTGTCACTTATTATTGTTTATTTAGGACGGTCCATCCTATATTTCTAACAATTTGTAATAAAACTTACAACTGTTCACAATCTACAATATTTGTTACTCATTGTTGTTTATTTGTCAATTATACTTTTTCATTAGTTCTGTATAAATTTACAATTGTCCACAACCAATTTCAAACAGCTTACAATGAATTCTCAAAATAGTTACCGTGTTCTTAAATGAACTTTTATCTCAGGAGAACATGTGTTGCTCGTCGTAGTTTGTGCTTAAGGTTCTTTTAGCACTGCGACAGTGTTCCCAAATGAGATTTAGGAGTTCGTCTCGGATATCCCCCTTGCTACTGTACATTCCTGCTCAACATTAAAGTCCGTAAAGTTAAGTTCTGCTACCAAGAGATACCCATAAATTAAAGAAAATGTAGCGAAAATGCTGCCTCACACGTTTTTCCAGAACGCTTGAGGGCACGATCACATTTAAAGTGAGTAAATTGCGTTCTGTGATGCCAGTGAAATGCTCTGAGTTGTTCAGCTAATGTATTTCCAACAGAAAATGAAATTAACTGTGCACTCTCATTCATTTTTATGAATAACGGGTTCTATTTAAATACCAAGGTACACCACTCACTAACAGACGAACTATGTTGAAAAGTTGTTCCCACTGTACCAAGTATTTTGTCTGGGAACTGCTGATGGCTTTGGGAGAGCCAGTCCTGACAAAACTCTACCATCTGGTGAGAAAGATGTATGAGACAGGCGAAATAGCCTCAGACTTCAAGAAGAATATAATAATTCCAATCCCAAAGAAAGCAGGTGTTGACAGATGTGAAAATTGCCGAACTATCAGTTTAATAAGTCACAGCTGCAAAATACGAGTACTAACGCGAATTCTTTACAGACGAATGGAAAAACTGGTAGGACCTCGTGGAAGATCAGTTTGAATTCCGTAGAAATGTTGGAACACGTGAGGCAATACTAACCTTACGACTTATCTTAGAAGAAAGATTAAGAAAAGGCAAACCTACGTTTCTAGCATTTGTAGACTTAGTGATGCTTTTGACAATGTTAACTGGAATACTCTCTTTCAAATTCTGAAGGTGGCAGGTATAAAATACAGGGAGCGAAAGGCTATTTACAATTTGTACAGAAATCAGATGGCAGTTATAAGAGTCGAGGGGCATGAAAGAGAAGCAGTGGTTGGGAAAGGAGTGAGGGTTGTAGCCTCTCCCCGATGTTATTCAATCTGTATATTGAGCAAGCAGTAAAGGAAACAAAAGAAAAATTCGGAGTAGGTATTAAAATTCATGGAGATGAAGTAAAAACTTTGAGGTTCGTCGATGACATTGTAATTCTGTCAGAGACAGCAAAGGACTTGGAAGAGCAGTTGAACGGAATGGACAGTGTCTTGAAAGGAGGATATAAGATGAACATCAACAAAAGCAAAACGAGGATAATGGAATGTCGTCAAATTAAATCGGGTGATGCTGAGGGAATTAGATTAGGAAATGAGACACTTAAAGTAGTAAAGGAGTTTTGCTATTTAGGGAGTAAAATAACTGATGATGGCAATGGCAAGGAAATCGTTTCTGAAGAAGAGAAATTTGTTAACATCGAGTATAGATTTAAGTGTCAGGAAGTCGTTTCTGAAAGTATTTGTATGGAGTGTAGCCATGTATGGAAGTGAAACATGGACGATAACTAGTTTGGACAAGAAGAGAACAGAAGCTTTCGAAATGTGGTGCTACAGAAGAATGCTGAAGATAAGGTGGGTAGATCACGTAACTAATGAGGAGGTATTGAATAGGATTGGGGAGAAGAGAAGTTTGTGGCACAACTTGACTAGAAGAAGGGATCGGTTGGTAGGACATGTTTTGAGGCATCAAGGGATCACAAATTTAGCATTGGGGGGCAGCATGGAGGGTAAAAATCGTAGAGGAAGACCAAGAGATGAATACACTAAGCAGATTCAGAAGGATGTAGGTTGCAGTAGGTACTGGGAGATGAAGAAGCCTGCACAGGATAGATTAGCATAGAGAGCTGCATCAAACCAGTCTCAGGACTGAAGACCACAACAACAACATCATCGATGGTTATGTGTGTTAGTAATTCCATTCCCTATGAATGATGCTTCGTTTTCTAACGACTTTACATCCTCTTCTCTATCTGTACAAGACAGCATTCTCTTATTGTCTCCCATTACGAGTACTAGTCGCGCTTGTTAAGATGTGTGATCTTGCTACAACTTTGGCAGCCTTTCGCGCTGTCTGTCTTCGGACTCGCTGATACATGCAATAATAGTAACACATTGCGCACTATTTTGGAATAGCTACAATTCTCTAACTAATGCTAACAGCATATTACTTAGGCTATCGTACATTTTCCAGAGCGTTTAGTGAACAAACTAGGACGTTGTATCCAGCAACAAAGTATATACTTCCTTTCTTACCTTCAGATATTTAATTTTTACCTCCAAATCTCAGTTTCATCATTTACGACTGAGCCAGGAAGGAATAGTAACTCATCTCGAGAGTTTCCTCGTGAAAAATTCATAGTTCTGTTTGCTAATACCGATCATCACATCCTCAATGGACGAATTTGGAAAGCAAATCTGTCCATTAATCTCAGAACAGTTAGCGAATTTATATTTTAATAAAATTGACTATTGCTTTTTGCACCAGGATCAACCCAACTTCCTTTTCAAACATTACTTTTCGAACTTCGCAAAGAAAAAGGTGAAGTTGGTAATTGTCATTAGACAAGTTATTTTACTCTTGAGGCTTCTAGCAAATTCACTTAAACAAACGAAATGTAATCGAGTACTGTTACAAATAAATCACACAAACATTGCTTTCACTTTTGTTAACTTTCCACTCAACACATAGTAGTTCTAAGATAAGACTTAAGCGAAGTAATGATAGGTACCTGAAATAAGGTGGTAACTCTTGTTAGAATTAACCGTAAACATATATCTCTTTTTAACAGAAAACTGATTTCCTTTCACGTGAATAATTAAATAAATTGTCTGTAGCTTGCTTGTCAGACTGTTATGAATTTGGTGCAAAAGTACTCCCGCAGTTTCTTCACGTGTCTTATTAATTAGACAGACTAAACATACCACAATATCTACCTTTAAGAAGCACTTTTGAAGTCAGATGGTGTAATTCTTGCAAGCATGTATTTTGAGCTGGAAAAAGCTTTCATCCATAGCTACAATTTACATGCGACGACTTACTATTGCAGAAGTGTTAATTATCGCCTTCTTCACTCATTGTACCAATGCCAACACAAAATATTTAATGACTTAATGAAAATAAATACAGGCAGCCATAATTTTATTAATTATTTCATTGGATTGCCAGTTTCGGTGCTCACTGGCACAACCTCAGGGGCCCTGTACACGTATCTAAATAAGTCATCTGAAAGTTCATGCTAAATATAGTGATCACTAATGTCAACTGGCTTCCGCAGATTTCTGAAACTTTTCCGCAGTCGCTGACTCTCTGTTCCTCTTAAGACTTGAGTCGTCGTTAGAGCTGTGGAGAGTCCACGTCTACAAAGAAACTTCAGAAATTTTCGGAAACCAGTTGAAATTAGTGATCCCTATCATAGATTTATCTGTTGTTGTTGTTGTGGTCTTCAGTCCTGAGACTGGTTTGATGCAGCTCTACATGCTACTCTATCCTGTGCTAGCCTCTTCATCTCCCAGTACCTACTGCAGCCTACATCCTTCTGAATCTGCTTAGTGTATTTATCTCTTGGTCTCCCTCTACGATTTTTACCCTCCACACTGCCCTCCAGTACTAAATTGGTGTTCCCTTGATGCCTCAGAACATGCCACTTGCATGAATATCAAGAGCTCAGATGGAAACCCAGTTCTAAGCAAAGAAGGGAAAGCAGAAAGGTGGAAGGAGTATATAGAGCGTCTATACAGGGGCGATGTTCTTGAGGACAATATTATGGAAATGGAAGAGGATGTAGATCAAGATGAAATGGGAGATACGATACTGCGTGAAGAGTTTGACAGCGCACTGAAAGACCTGAGTCGAAACAAGGCCCCAGTAGACAACATTCCATTAGAACTACGGACAGCCTTGGGAGAGCCAGTCCTGACAAAACTCTACCATCTGGTGAGCAAGATGTATGAGACAGACGAAATACCCTCAGATTTCAAGAAGAACATAATAATTCCAATCCAAAAGAAAGGAGATGTTGATAGATGCGAAAATTACCGAACTATCAGTTTAATAAGTCACAGCTGCAAAATACTAACGCTAATTCTTTATGCACGAATGGAAAAACTGGTAGAAGTCGAACTCGGGGAAGATCAGTTTGGATTCCGTAGAAATGTTGGAACACGTGAGGCAACACTGACCCTACGACTTATCTTAGAAGAAAGAATAAAGAAAGGCAAACCTACGTTTCTAGCATTTGTAGACTTAGAGAAAGCTTTTGACAATGTTGACTGGAATACTCTCTTTCAAATTCTGAACGTGGCAGGGGTAAAATACAGGGAGCGAAAGGCTATTTACAATTTGTTCAGAAACCAGATGGCAGTTATAAGAGTCGAGGGGCATGAAAGGGAAGCAGTGGTTGGGAAGGGAGTGAGACAGAGTTGTAGCCTCTCCCCGATGTTATTCAATCTGTATATTGAGCAAGCAGTAAAGGAAACAAAAGAAAAATTCGGAGTAGGTATTAAAATCCATGGAGAAGAAATAAAAACTTTGAGGTTCGCCGATGACATTGTAATTCTGTCAGAGACAGCAAAGGACTTGGAAGAGCAGTTGAACGGAATGGACAGTGTCTTGAAAGGAGGGTATAAAATGAACATCAACAAAATCAAAACGAGGATAATGGAATGTAGTCGAATTAAGTCGGGTGATGCTGAGGGAATTAGATTAGGAAATGAGACACTTAAAGTAGTAAAGGAGTTTTGCTATTTGGGGAGCAAAATAACTGATGACGGTCGAAGTAGAGAGAATATAAAATGTAGACTGCAATTGCAAGGAAAGCGTTTCTGAAGAAGAGAAATTTGTTAACATCGAGTATTGATTTAAGTGTGAGGAAATCGTTTCTGAAAGTATTTGTATGTAGTGTAGCCATATATGGAAGTGAAACACGGACGATAAATAGTTTAGACAAGAAGAGAATAAAAGCTTTCGAAATGTGGTGCTACAGAAGAATGCTGAAGATAAGGTGGGTAGATCACATAACTAATGAGGAGGTATTGAATAGAATTGGGGAGAAGAGGAGTTTGTGGCACAACTAGACTAGAAGAAGGGATCGGTTGGTAGGACATGTTCTGAGGCATCAAGGGATCACCAATTTATCATAGAGGGAGACCAAGAGATGAGTACACTAAGCAGATTCAGAAGGAAGTAGGCTGCAGTAGGTACTGCGTGATGAAGAAGCTTGCACAGGATAGAGTAGCATGGAGAGCTGCATCAAACCTGTCTCAGGACTGAAGACCACAACAACAACATTATTATTATAGCAGATTTTTACTTCAAGCTGGTATTATATAATAGTGATATAACACCGAACACTTAAGTTTTGAAATATTAAAATCTGTATAAAATGCCACACTAAAAATGACGAATAGCTTCCAACTAGTAGAGACGTAAGTCAAATGTAATGGACTTCGGTGTGTATCCTGTTATCAGAGAGAGTGTTTTATATATAAAAACAGTCTTGGTAGCTCCATACCTTTTCTAACTGCGGGTACATTACAATAACATTTCAATTTCAGCCCGAAATAACTTATATTTTACTTACATCTGACGCGCTCGAGAAACAACTCCTTTCTTTGTGACGCCATTTTTCTAGAATAACCGTAACATCAGGAGTACGGTTTCAGGGTTCTAAAAACTTCAGTGCCTGACCGCCAGATGTCAGGTGTGTCTTGTCACAATAGGCAGTTCATGGTACAGTTGTGACATCTAGCGGAAAGATTATTAAAATGTGAAGACTAGTATACGGTACCGAGAACCCAGTAGGCTAGTACGGTTTCAGGCTGTCGTGGGCGCAGGTGGTCGTCACATTCAGCAACGTTTGTAACCTAGAACGTAAACGTAGTGCACAATTAACAAATGTTAGCTTGTCATGCGGAAATTAAAACGTGTTTATTCCAGTGGTTTATTCGTTATTTCTCTTCCAGATGTCCTCAGAAATGTTTAAACCAAGTTTCAGTGCCCTACGATCACTCGATTTTCATGAGGTCCTCTCAAGAAGTGAAAGTTTAATTATAACCACCCTGCACTTTTACAATGATCTGATAACATCTCTCTCTGTACGATCATCTTTAATTATGATTATCGCTAGTAAACCATATCGGACAACATATTACGTAAATATAAAAGCAACGCCGTTCCATTTCAACCTGTGATTAGTGCAGGCCGACGAACTATTATTATTTCAACAGTGAAAACTTGGTGCTGTTGCCAGTCCTGCAACGCTGGAACGATGTAGGTGAAGTGGATACAAGCTTTCTGCTTGTAATACTCGCCGTGCGCTTTTCAGTAGGAGGTCCAGACGCCCTCATAAGGTACTTCATGCTGCTATACCATAGAATTTAGGAACAATCAGGGCAGGTGGGCGAGAGAGAAACTATGTGCCACTAGCGAAAAAAAATCATTACAACTAAACAAAAAGTATGTTAAATCGTTGGACATTTCGGAAGAAGGAAGGAGCTCAGCGTTTAACATCCCTTTGACGGGGAGAGATGGAGCACAAACTCGGATTGCGGTAGGATGGAGAACGAAATCAGTCGGGTGCTTTCGTAGGAACCACTCCAAAATTTGTCTTAAATGATTTAGCGAAATCACGGAATATCTAAATCTGGATGACCGAACGGGACTTTGAACCGTCGTCTACTAGAATACAAGTCCAACGTCGTACCACTGTGCCACCTGTTCTGGGTGAGTTTCGTTCATTGATTTTAATACGAGAGCTGTAAATTTTTCAATTGATTTGTTCAAGACTTTTCAATTACACATGACGTAAAGAGATTAGTTCCTGGTCTTCTTCTGGAGGCCAATGTTGCTGGTATTGCCATATTTCTTCTTGCGGCAGTTAACACTGACGTAACACTTGCGACAAATCACAATTGAACTTCCGGGCCAAAATACGGAGTGTGTGATCGATTATACCTCCACGGGGACAAAGCACCAAGGTAAAGTGGATTCTTTTTTAATTTTATAATTTGAAAGAGTCGTCTCATCTGCCGTTTGCAAGCAAATATCAGCCTCTGCTGATCCGAAGGAATACCTTTTTATGTTGAATTTCTGCCCTCACATTTTCAATCGTGTGTGACGTTTTTAACTCTAAAGAAATTGTCTTCCCAGTAAGAGCCTTGACGAAAATTTGCATCTTGAATCACAGTTCCTCTACAATACAAATGATTTTCTTCAACAATGTAAAATCGCCTTTGTTCCAACGATACATGTAACGCCTATAAAGTGTATATATCTTTTTAATTATTATGACCATACGAACAAACAAAAGATGTTCAATCAAATTTCTTCACACACAGATTTTTATCAATATGTTTATTGGTTTCTTTTATTTTTTTCCGCCTCCTATAAAAAATAAACGATCCACTTATTGGGTCGGTGAAGGCGAGTATTTTTCTCCAATTGTTAAATTTTTAATACAAAAAAGCAACTGAATGGATAACTGAATGCCATCATATCGAGACTATGTTTTAGACAGCAATCACGCGCGGAGGTATTTCTTTAATACTGTGTTGCTTGCGAATTCAAAAATGCATTACAGGAAGTAATGTCATTTATCATCGATAAAACGTTTATTTGAACAACACACATGTTGCAATCCTTGAAACACGCAAGTCTTCTAATCAGTAAAAGTCCTTTTCACGGGAAGAAATTGTTGGTCTGTTCCAGTGGCACAAACTGTCATTTTCTGTAAACGAGTTATAGCTACTGTTCAAAATAATGCACTTTTCAATAATTACGCTCCACATTATCTCACAGCTTGTACATACTTGGCTAATTAAGAACAATTTTTAATACTTTTCCTGTAGGAGCATCTTTTGTTTTCCCTTCTTTTGTCTTGCGTGTCTTTTGATATTTTTTATTAATTTGAAAGAGCTAACGAATTAACTTCAAGTTCATTTAACCGCACACTGAGAACCAGAGCTTTAGGATCGATATCTGTACACAACAGTTGTGAAACTTCGTACATCTTCTTGACCACATCCTGAGCAACAAGAACTTTTTCTAAATTTTAATTCTCTTTTCCTGTCACTTTATACCTCTTTCCTGCTACACAGTTCACGAAGTCCAGTTTCACACAAATTACTATATTCTGTCACGTAATTCCAAGTACATCGAAGGTCTGTATGATAAGAAAACACTGCATCAGCTGACTTCTCCGTCAACTTTCAAAGTACTCATCTTTCTTTCTGTGACGCTAGTAGCAGCAGCAGCAACTGCCAAAATTCTTGGATAACTCCAAGGACAGTTCAGATTTAACCAGAGACGTAGCTCATGCAAATACCTTGTTAACCGTAGCGTCACAAAATTCACCTGTTAGTTCACGATAAAACTTTAGCAATGGCCGCGCTTTTTAAACAACAGTTCGGTGACGAGACCAGCTACAGGATTGGCTGTCAGACTACATACATTTTGCTAAATAGTTGCCTTTCAAGTAACGGAAAACACACTATAAAATGCAGAATACATGTCTCAAACGGGTAGCGAACCTCGTTAATTTAGGAAGTACTGTTTCAGTCCTCTGTCGACAAAGAGACTGAAAACTGCCTTTATGTTACGAGCGTGAGCTGAAAAGTAATGCCTCCGAAATTTTTATGTGAAAACTCTTAAAGCTTTCTATATAGAACAAACGTTATTAACATTCTACATTTTTGTTAATTGTTTTTGTTTCTCAACACAGTCACCCTGGCGACAAACGCATTTATCTCAACAAGAGACCAGTCTGTTGATACCGTCACTATAAAATGTTTGACGTTGTTGACGGAGCCACTACCTAACCTCTGACTGCACAACTTCATCACTACAGAAGTGATGTCCTCGAACGTGTCTTTTAAGTTTTGGAAACAGATGAAAATCGAATTGCCCGAAGTAGACACTGTGTGGAGGATTATCGATGAGAGTGAACACAAGGAGTCGGATAGTTGCAGATGTCGCAGCGGTAGTGTATGATCCGGCATTGTCATGCTGGAGGTGAGGGTGCTCCATCTATCAACAAATTCATTAAATTTGCAACTCCATTACGGCAATCTGATTCTCATGTACCGACATAGTTACGTTACACATCGCCACGTTACAAGCCACAATTCGGAGTCCTCTAGCGGAAGAAGCTGCAAATAGTCTTTATAGCCATAAAGAATGAAGATGAAGAATATGAGTAACGTTTGTTTTATTTAAAAAGTTTTAAGAGTTTTCACGTAAAAAAATTGAGTGCATTACTTTTCAGCACGCCCTCGTATGACGCAAGTCTCACAACTGCAATTGCTCTCCCATATTTACTAACTACACTAGTAGGGAAGTACTGCACTGTCGCCGTCTCATTTAGTTGTAAAGTGTGCCTGAATAACGTCCAATAGGCACCCCTCGCTAGAGAGTTGTACATTTTAAAATAGAGATTGAACGGTGCAAACGTGAATCATTTCTGCTGGAGGTTGCATTGTGTGCGACATATTATTTATCAGCTATGCGGTAAATATATGCAACGTAATGAAAGCAAACTTTAGTGAATTAATTGACAATACACACAAATTAGATTCCAAAAGCTTAACACAGTCACGAAAAAAAATCAAGATCTAAGGTTAAAATGTAAATCAACCACTGTAAAATAATGACGATCAAGTTTCCTCTTCAGATTGTTATTGTGCTATCTGTATTAGAAAAGAATAAGCCTGCCGTCAATAGTTTCTTGCCTCAAATAGGATCAAAACTAGTTAACTTCCTATGTAATGGAGCGTTCGTGTTCACTTTCTCTGTGAGCGGAGTGTTGCCTCTTAGTGAGCTGCTGACTGTAATCACTTTAATGTCTTAAAGACACTGTATGAATCATATTTCGTCGGCTAAAATCCAGAGACGCCTTACAGCAGACAAACAAGTCTGTGTCTCAGAAATCTTGTAGTGCCGCAAAGTGTCATTTCAGGGGTTTGTCGATGGTTCCGAGCTACAGTATATATTCCACCTAGGCCTGTACAAGGTCCAAACAGGGTGGTCTTTCCACTGACCATAATGATTTATGTACATTTGCACTTAAAGGCGAAATGGAACGCAATTCAGAGAAATCTTTACTGGTGTTAGGGTACTGGTCTGTATAGGAATCATGTCCAATGGGCATGCGGAATCGTTATATCTTCGTTATTAGTGATATACTGTAAATGAAAAAAATCCTCAAATATATCAAGTGGCAATTTTCATACGTGCACTTCAATCGATAAAAAAATCTTTCGTGTTTCTAGACTAAGAAGAGTTTTAACATGATGCCGTCTGTAACTTAGCCATACAATGATGTGATACGTTATGAAAGCGCTCTGTATCATATTCTACCACCTCACCGGATTAAAAATAAATTGTTATTTTAAGATAAGTGAAACTAATACTTTATTACTAATTTATCTCTTTGTAAAACGTGGAAAATCAGACTTATCTCTATCTGATGAAAAACTGGAATGTGCCACATAATATGTTTGTAAATCTTCCAGAGAATTGTTAAAAGCGTAAGATAATTGGTTAGGCAGAGATTGTGGAGCGAACTAATGTAGACTAGGCAAAGTTGTATTTGGAGATGCCCTGACTCTTTTAACTTTCACCCTGCGTAATGAGTGATAGACATCGGTTTTAGTTTCGAATTTCTGAGAGACTTTAATGTAGGAACTATTGTAATACCGTAGTTCGTATCCTCGTCCAAACCTTCCTTTATGGCATGCAGCAATGATTGGGCCTTTATTTGTGTTATCCTTCTTTAAACTATGTTCACCTCCGTAGCTCAGTGGTTTACACGGACTCTTCAGTATTTTACACGGACTTCACAAGTTAAAAAAAAAAGAAGAAAAACGCTACAAAAAAATTAAAAAAGTGAAACACAGCATGAGTACTCGGAAAAAAATCTTCTCACTTACATACATATGATACTCACTGCCTCTTTCCTTTTCTATTTTTTAGTTTAAATACAGCTGCTGGAACAGGCGTAGTTAGGGGCGGACAACTGAAGTGGAGCATATATTGTTTTTTATCAGGTCAAAGTGGCGGTAGCAAATATACTCCTTTTTGTGTAGGTTCCTTTATAATCAGGATAGTGAGAGAGAGAGGGGGAGAAGAAAAACTTAGCGTCTTTAATTTTTAAAAAAAGTGATCACAGCAAAAAAAAGGTGGTCAACGTGTCTGGCTGATTTGTGCCACGGATTTTTCTTTTGTGGGTGCACTCCGACTCGTGAGGTAAGTAAAGAGCTGTTTGACTTAGAAGGGTCTGCAAGGAAATGAAAGCCGACAGCGAACGGCAGAGTGGCAGGTGGTCCCATACCTCATCCAAATGACGCTATTGGCAGAGGATGACACGGCACTCAGTCGGTCCCGATTGGCCAGAATGCGGGCATTTTCTCTTCTTTGCTTTCTTTAAACTATAAATAAGTAAATACCATATAACCAGTTACTGAACTCTTAATTCTTCAATCATGATACGTTTCTGAGACTTTGCTCTATCAACGGTTGAGAGTTTCGGATTTCCTCAGCAGAACAGCTCCACAGGAAATCCAACATGTCTACATATATGCAGTCCTGTTTATACGCATTGTTCATTGAAGGTGACTGAAAAACCATTCCTTCTTATGTAGTTGCTGATGATGCCTTCGGACCATAATGTATTATGCCACTACGCTAAACAGCGTCTCATATGATAAGTGGGTCTACAGTCACAGGATCGACGAATGGTAAATTTTACTTTTTTGCGGTATCGGCCATTACCTGCTTGGCCACACTTTCAAAACACGCCCGCCGCAGTTATGCGCCGCGTTTCCTACAGCCGCCACCGCAGCACGAAGGCGATGCCGCTGCCGATGAGATGCAAGCATTCCATCTCCAGCGCTCCAGCGGCGGGTGTTCTTAAGTTCGAACATTCATGCATTCGAATATTCATGCGCTGACTGCGTTTTGCGTGTTCACCAGCTGAATAACATTTACAGACTTTCATAGTCGCCAGGGCTCGACATCTTCTGAATTGACCGTGTGCTGAAGAGTGACAGACTTATAAATATTTTATGTATGTATATATTTCTACGTTCAAAGCTAATGTTAGCATCTAACTTTGCAATTACAGTAACAAAGTTCTTTTTTTTTCATATCGGGTGTAGAATAAGTTAACATCTGAATTCTCTGTATATGAACAGAATGTGTTTCTCGCTCCTGTATCGACTAAAGAACAGCGTGCAAAGGGGGGCAAACATTTTTGACCCTCCGTTCAGATAGTTAAAACGAGTCTCAACTGTCGCAGATTGCCTGTTCAGATGCGCAGCGTAGCGCTCACAGCCACACGAGAGACGGCCCTTTGTTGGAACCTCTGGCCTGCTCGTCGCCGGGCGATACCTCCTTTTAAGCTACCACAATTCAGAGCTTATCCATGATCCACTACAATCAGAGGAAATTCTTGCTGAAATCTTTCGAAAGACAACACTCCAGCACGTTACCGAGCTGGACGCTCAAGAACGACTGGAGGAGCACTACACGAATAACTTCCTTCCCTGCTTTCAACTACGGTTTGTCAGTCACCGTCCACTTCTAGCAACCCCGTTCCCTCCTCCCCCCCCCCTCAAGTCAAAAATATTATCCAGTGTCATAAAGGATCATCTGTCCCCGTAACTGACATATTCTCCAACGCCCACCTTCAGAATATGTGACGCAAGCCGCTGGTGCTGCTCACACCTATTATCAACAGTTTACTCCTACTACACTTTTTCCAACACAGAGGAAGACGAGCAGGCTTGTGTTAAACCGAAGCCAGGAAAAATAACTAACGTCCTAACAACTAAAGGTCCATTAACCTTCTTTCCATCATGAGAAAAACGCTGGAACGAATGATCCACAGTAGAACCATTCACCAGGGAACAGCTGACGGGACGATACGACTGGAACAATTCGGCTTCCAAAAGATAGGTAAAAATGCAAACACTTCGTGTAGTCGAACAAGTGATGACCGAATTTAATTCTTGGAAGTCCACAGCCACCGATCCATTGGTTGCGGAAAGGCCTTTTTACAAAATCTGGAAAATTTGAAAATTTGTGGTAAGTTCTAAGGGATCAAACTGCTGAGTTCATCGCTCCATAAGCTTACACACTCTTTAATCGAACTTCAACTAGCTTATGCTAAGGACAACACACACACCCATGCCCAGGGGAGGACTCGAACGTCCGACGGGGGGAGCCGCTTGAACAATGGCAAGGCGCCCTAGACCGCACGGCGACCACGCGCGACCAAAATCCGGACAGCGAAACTTCTTCAGACGATGATAATTCAAATGACGATACCAGATGTTCGCCTTATTGAGTTTCCTTCAGGATCGCATAGCCTACGTCGCCGTTGGAGGGCATCGCCCGAGACTGAAGACCTTGTCTTCTGGTCACCAGCTAGGATCTGTGTTGTCACCGACACTGTTCAGCAACCTTGCCTCAAAAAGACAAGTCCAGCTTGCTCAGCATGAGGATTATACCTCTCTCATCGAATTTGGCAGACAGCAAATTGCCAACAATGCACTGCTTCAACGGCAACTACGTAGATTCACACAATGGTGTCGCACAAACACGATGACAGGAAAGGCACGCAACACAACGGCGGTTTGTTTCTCGCGGAAACGGCCGGCATTGGACCAGGGCCGCTGGAAACCTTGGTCCTCCGGCGTTGAATATCTGTGCGTCACTTCGAAGCCACAATTATACTTCTCCAAACACATCCACGGCAAATGGTGAAAGTGTCTACAAATGGCGCACTCCCTCAGCGCCTTCTTATTAGCAATGATACACATCAACGCACTAAAATACGGTTATACCACGCAACTGTTTTCACAGCACTGCATGGGAGATTGCACACAACTCAGTAACCTGCAGATCGTCCAGAACAGGGTTCTTCGTTGCATCCTCCGCCTGCCTCTCGGACCGTCCATCCAGGAACGGATCACCGGCTCAAAGTCCCACTCAGCCTCATCGCAGACATGATTTAGACGCAGATGCCAAGCTCTTCCAGACTAGGTCAAAGTTGACGCGCCATCAATGAAGATCGGCTATGGGTTCTCAAGACCTACACAGGTTGTCCCTTCTCCCCCCCCCCCCTCCCCCCCGCCCCAAGTGTAAATAAATTAATAAACAAAAATTAAAACCTAAGTACTCTGTTGCAACAACGCATGGAGAGTCGCAAGGGTGATGGTCTTGCCTTAACAAACAGATAAAAAGTAATAAAAAAAAATGCTACCCCATATCGAGTATCTGAATGCTTATGAAAATTAGTGTGGAAGACTGCATAGAGAGCAATACGTAGTCCGACGCTGTCGATCACTATTAATATTCAGAGCCTTATGTAAGTGTATCATCATTCTAGAATATTTGGTTCTATCAAGGACGTTATTAGCATTTGTATAAGACTCAGCACCACAAAAGGACCTACAGCATTCAAAGTATGTGAGACTGAGTACTTATGCGTACATAATTATTGAGTACTTATTAGTGCAGATGTCTGATTGTATTTATTGGTCACCTCAGGTACCGTTACAACAACATACAACAGAACCCTTTCATGCAAAATTTATTCAATGCATACTCTTTTTTTTATCGGGTGAGTCCTTAACTTAAAAAAATGTATAAGTATCTTGTGTCACTAAATGATTTCCATCTAATCTAGAGCGTCGTAAGAATGAGGAATCACGTTGGACTTTAAAAGAGTTAAAGATTTTCTACTAAAAATTATCTTCTATTCAAGCTAAACGAGAAACCACTTGTTTAACTAGCTGTTTTAATACTATCCTAACAACGTAGCAATGCTGCAGAGCCTATAAAGCATTGTAGAAAACATTTTGAATGGTAACACGATGGAATGCTCTGTCCAAAATATGAAAAACAGACATTAAACATGAGTTACTGAAATTAGAAGGCCAGTATGCTACATCCTCATTAAATGATGAGCAGCTTCGTCAAGTGAAAAACACCTTGTTTTCGCTTCAGCGTAATGAACGCCGATGCCGGCGCTACGCGCAGCGCACGTCACCATTTCATCCGTTACGTCTGTTCTGCCGCTAAAAACAGCACAATCGAGACAGGAAATTGCGTTTCCATTGTTAATGCAATTTTGCATCCAACTTGTATCTACAGCAAATTGCTTGTCAGTTGTTGTGTTCCATTTCGGACAAGGTATTTCTGGAAGGGATAGAGGAATACTTGACAGGATGACAACTTAGCTAAAATTCACGGTTTCCTCTTCGCTTGGATGTGCAGCGTCATTTTCATGTCCATTACGACTTTTGAAACCTTCACGATAAGAATAATTAACAGATAACATTATTTGGTTTTCGTGTTGTTTTCAGGTTAATAGTTTAAACCGTCTACTGCATTTAAATAAACTTAGCTTGAAAAAATAAACTCAGCGAGGGCATTGCTTTATCTTACTGAACTATAAAATAATGACATTTGAAGTTTTTCAATATATCGGATACTTAAGAACGAGTAAAGATATGTGGGAACCTTAACACGACTTTATTCCAACAGTACCGTGGGAAACATTAGCCATTATTTCATCCCACAAACAGAAAATATGGAACAATGTTGAGGTCTGGGAAGACACAGACCAGAAACTAGCTATGCAGAAAATTTTGAATCGTAATGTTTCTTGTTGTACTGAACTAATATCTGAAAATTCCTTTACTAGCAAATCAACGACTACCAGCCATAGAATCACGAGGGAAGAAATTTCAGGAGATAAAAAGCTCTAAGAGTGTGTATCTTTGTATATGTCATCAGTGTCCTGAAATAACAGAATAAGTGAAATCTCAAATCGAGTTAAATATTAATACCTCCTTAACTGATACGTATACGGACAGAGTACTCTTTATAGAAAACTACCAGCTGTTCAGTCGTTAAGGAACACAACAATGCGTAGTTCGCAACGCAGAGAAGCAGTTTTCTTTAAAAGTTTCGTAAAATGTAGCTGCTCGAGAGGGCCACAGAATTTAGGAAAAAGAACAAATGACGCAATAAGTAACACGAAGTATGGAAGCGTCAACACCATAACTTTTTCAGATACCGAGGGGAAGATTTTCAAAGTGTTTACGACGCAAGTGTTGCGAACAACTTTCGAGCGTGAGAGCCACTGCACGCCGAATAAAATCCTACCTTTTATGGTTCCGGTCTCAAACGATTGATGATAGCAGTTACTCTCCGAGACTGGTGCCACAGATGGAATAACGTATCACTTTTACAGCAGCTGCGCTGAGTAGCAATGTGTACGTGTTTGCAGCTTCATAAGTAAACGGGGCAAGTAAAAGATGTGTTTTCCACTAGTGGAATTAAGAAGCGTACGAGTTAATCTTGGTATCAGATTTCTCTTTTGAGTAATAGGTTCGGCAATACTCTTCTATTATTTTCGGAGACTACTATTTCTGGATGTCGAGTGACGTCAAGGAATGACCCATTTCCTTATAGCAAAGGCGTGATTACATTCGCTTGTGGAACAAGGTAAAAACGGCCATCTATGAAATGATGAGCCAAAATAATATAACGACTTTTTTAACCACGAAACATCATGACCTCTTTTTTAGCCCTTTAAGTAACGAAAGGTTTTCAAAGCATAACAATGAAATATATATATCAGTAGGTACGCTTTGGATAGAGCAATGAATGAACCTGCTGAATGCTGCGTGTATTATTACGAAAGTCTACCATGAGGTAACGGGTGGTAAATATTCATACCAACGAATCAGGAGAAAAATAATTATGCGTGTTGATTCCAGTTCTTCACCAGTGGTATATACATTGATCAGCCAAAACATTATGACCACCGCTCACAGCAAGGTTGGATACCTCAAAAAAGGTTCAAATGGCTCTAAGCACTATGGGACTTAACATCTGAGGTCATTAGTCCCCCAAGACTTAGAACTACTAAAACCTAACTAACCTAAGGACATCACACACATCCATGCCCGAGGCAGGATTCGAACCTGCGACCGTAGCAGCAACGCCGATCCGGACAAAAGCACCTACAACCGCTCGGCCACAGCGGCCGGCTTGGATGCCTCCTGGTGGCGTTGCGGGCAGGTGACGCAGTAAGAAAGATATGTAAACCGAGCAGGGACGGGTGGGGGTTACCCTAGCGAAGGTGCTGAAAATGGCGATATCCACTTAGATAATCGACTTTCCCAAAGGGCAGACTATTATTACGCAGAGCCCGTGAACGAGTATCTCGAAAACCGCGAAGCCGGTCGAATGTCCACATGCCACCGTCATGAGCAGCTATGGAAAGTGGTAGATGGGCAGTGAAACTACCCCTAGGCACAACTTCTCACAGAATGTGGGCTTTGGAGGCTTGTGTGGTCTGTAAAGTAGGATACATGGCGATCTGTGGCACCTCTGGCGTAAAAGCACAATGCCGGTGGACGCACAATGTGTTTCAGCGCACAAACGTCCCCTGTGAGGTCACATGTTGGCCCAAAGACTTCGTCATTTAGGATTGCGGTGAGCTCGGAATCATCGAGATTTGACCGTGGATCACTATAACCGTGTCGGCTCGTAGGATGAATCACGTTTTTGCTACACCAGGTCGATAGTCGTCTCCATAAACGCCGTCCACCAAGAGAACGGCTGCTCCAAATGTGCACCGCGCCACTGACGCAGGCTGGTGGGAGCAGTGTTAGGCTATGATAGACTTTCTCCTGCATTTGCATAGAGTTTGTGGTAGTAATCGATACCCCATGTCAGCTGCGGACCACCTGCATCCCTTCAAGTTTGATGTCTTCCCTGACGACGATGTCATCTTTCAGTAGTCCGTGTCTCGAAGCCACAGTCGAGCTACAGTGGGGGCGAGGAGAGTGATGTCTTGCCCACTAAATTCGCCTTATGTAAATCCCATGGTTCCCATCTGGGTCGCCAGCGAACGCCACCACGGCGTAAACAAATCAGCGGCCACTTATTTACGAGCATTACATTACTTGTGCGTAGACACACGTTGCCAGACAGCTTTACAAATCTACCAACGAACAATAGAATCGATTATACGCATAATCGGCGATATATTGCTGAAACGTCCCCTTAGAAAAATTATTGAATTTGATCAACACTAAACTGACACACAATATTTTTAGCGCAACGCAATCTGACTTTCAAAAATCACTACAAAAGAATGGCCCTGACTAACAATAACCTATGTCTTTCATGAATCACTTACGTCACAAAAATCTTCGTTACTCGAACTACTGCAATACAGCGTGCGCCAATACTGCCAGCTGAATAAAAGATTCTAACTACAGAAGGCATTAACTACTGATAGGCATAGTTAGCAAATCAAAGATTTTGATAGAGAACAAACAATTTATTTACCTTAATAGTGTTCAAAAGTCATTTTATATATATAAATCAGTTCATGACATCCAGTCTTACAAATTTACTGTCTCTGATGGAAACACGTTCAGATCATCCGCTCTCAAAACTGCGCCATCTCTCTCACCACATCCACCACTGCTGGCGGCTCACCTCCAACTGCGCAACGCTACGCGCTGTTAACAGCCAAATGCCCAACACTACAATAGCAAATTCCAACAATGCAAACCAGCCACACACTTATTGATACAATGCTAAAATTTTCTCACAATCCATAAAGACAGTCCTGATCATTCATCACAGTATTAATTACAATTTTTTGCACAAAGTCTGAGCAGTAAAAGAAAATGCACACGGAAGTAATGGATTTCCATGCAGTCTTGAAGAAGTAGTTCTGTCCTTCCAACACAAAGATAATGCTGACTCTTGACATGCAGACAGGTAATGGTCCACAACAGAGCAAACCCACAGCAAAGTCAGTAGAACTTTTGAAGAATATTGGTAGGTAGGTCATCACAGAGCAGACCCACTGTAGTCCTGGTAGAGATTATGGTATCGGTGGATCATCAAAGGTGCAGACCCACTTCAGTCCTTGTAGAGAAGGCCAGCAGCCATCTGTTGCGACTGTGCAGGTGCACAATCACCATCGAAGAGTCTTGTACTACATAGCAAGTCCATAAAACACCACTTGTGCACTCACAAACTTTTTGATATGTCCTTAGAAGTCTTGCAGACAATACAGCAGGTCCATAAACCACAACATGAACACTCACAAACTTTTTGGTGTGTCCTTAGAAGTCTTGCAGACAATACAGCAAGTCCATAAACCACCACTTGAACACTCACAAACGTTTTGGTGTGTCCTTTAAGTTTTACTGAGTTTTGCAAGTTGCGTTACCGAATCGGTAGATGCAACTGAGTCAATTTTATCTTGCAAGGTGTCGTGATTTTCATAAACAATAGTTTGCAGTTCCTTTATGGCTGCTTCATGATTCTGTAATGCATTTTCATGACGCGAAAAAATAGGTTGACAATGCTCACAAATTTGAGTTTTTACGACATTACAGACTTTTTGACATTTAGATTCGATTTAAAGTAACTCAGCAGTTAAACCTTCACGTGTTTGTTCAAGCGTGGTGTCTAACTTTTGAAGCTGTTGCTGTGACTGTTTTTGATTGTGTTCCATTGCGTCTAACTTTTGAAGATTTTGTTCCATTGTGTCTAACTTTTGCTTGTTTCTCTCTGATTTTGTTCCATTGTGTCTAACTTTTGAAGCTTTTGTCCCATTTGCTGCATTAATTGAAATAACAATGCACTGGTTTCTGAAACATGTTCCTCAGTGCTATTCGACAGTGCATTTCAACCGGCAATATTCACATTTTGAAAAGCAGAAAATGTATCTTGACTTATTTGAGAAAACGGTGAGGACGCAAATCCTGAATCAACAGTGTTTGCAAGCTTGTGTCCTGTCATTTCGGAATCCTGAGGCAAGCTGTTGCCGACCGATCGATCATTAATGCTTCCCTGTTCACTATTTGTTTCACTGTCTACGCCATTATTTGCCACCCGCTCCATTTCCCTATGCACAATTACCAAATTGCTACTTTGAATGTCTGTTAATTCATTACACAGTGGTGCTGATAACCTACGCTCGTCGTCACTATTATTTCTCAGTTTACTTTGGAGCCTAGTGTTACGTTTTTCACACGCTATTATTGTTACAATATTTCACAAGATAACACAGAAAAGTACAATTTGAAGAGCAAATTAAGAAAACATATTAACATAGCACTGAAAATAATATCTAGTTAATTGCAAGCGCAGCTGCGAAATACTTGGTGCAAATCTACATGCATGGCACAACTGTTTTACTGTACAACAATGAAGAACTACAACTACAAAGGAAATTCTCTCTATAATTACGCGCTAGCAATAAACAATAGCTACACTAATTACACAAACTACAAGAAATAATCAGAAGATTCCAGTGAAGTATCCTCGGCTAATGGTCGCCATATGAAACGTCCCTTTAGAAAAATTATTGAATTACTGTGCTGATAAACCTCTACGTTATTTGATTTTCAAACAGCTGAGCAAACCTGAACGTACTCAGACATTACTCTTTTTACTTATTCTGATCAGCACTAAACTGACACACAATATTTTTAGCGCAACGCAATCTGACTTTCAAAAATCACTACAAAAGAATGGCCTGACTAACAATAACCTATGTCTTTCATGAATCACTTACGTCACAAAAATCTTCGTTACTCGAACTACTGCAATACAGCGTGCGCCAATACTACCAGGTGAGAAACGATTCTAACTACGGAAGGCACTAACCACTGATAGGCATAGTTAGCAAATCAAAGATTTTGATAGAGAACAAACAATGTATTTACCTTAATAGCGTTCAAAAGTCATTATATATATATATATATATATATATATATATATATATATATATATATATATATATATATATATATCATGACATCCGGTCTTACAAATTTACTGTCTCTGATTGACACACGTCCAGATCATCCGCTCTCAAAACTCCGCCATCTCTCTCCCCACATCCACCACTGCTGGCGGCTCACCTCCCACTGCGCAACGCTACGCGCTGTTAACAGCCAAATGCCCAACACTACAATAGCAAATTCCAACAATGCAAACCAGCCACAGACTACACACAGCACAGTCAGTGACTTTCATATAGAGCGCTACATGGCGTTACCAACATAAAAACCTAAACAGCCTATTTACATTGTGTTCCACGGATGACCCAACAAGCTATTAAGAAGGTAGTCACAATGTTTTGGCTCGTCAGTGTATATAAGGGACAGCAAATAAAACGAGACAGATGCAAAAAACTAAGCTAACTGCTTATTATTTCAAAAGTAAACGCCATAACTGTTAATAAATTTATCCCTCTGTGAGACAAAACCGTCAGCGCCTTCATTGAAAAATTTTTGCGGTTGTCTACGGAACCATGATATCTAAAAATATGAAAATCGCATGGCAGATATCGGGACTGCATCGATGATGTATATGGGCTTCCCAGCGAAAGCTCTACAGAATATTCGAAACAATCTAGGTTCAAAAATGGTTCAAATGGCTCTGAGCACTATGGGACTTAACTGCTGTGGTCATCAGCCCCGTAGAACTTAGAACTACTTAAACCTAACTAACCTAAGGACATCACACACATCCATGCCCGAGACAGGATTCGAACCTGCGACCGTAGCGGTCACGCGGTTCCAGACTGTAGCGCCTAGAACCGAACAATCTAGGAACATGTGGGCTGGAATGATCTGGAACAGAGTGTTGTCGTCCGATAACATTTCTGGGCGTTTAGACTTGATGGCGCTCTTCAGTTTGTGAAAAGACTCGCCGGCCAGAGTGGCCGAGCGGTTCTAGGCGCTACAGTCTGGAACCGCGTGACCGTTACGGTCGCAGGTTCGAATCCTGCCTCGGCATGGATGAGTGTGATGTCTTTAGGTTAGTTAGGTTTAAGTAGGTCTAAGTTCTAGGGGACTGATAACCTCAGAAGTTAAGTCCCATAGTGCTCAGAGCCATTTGAACCATTTTTTGGAAAGTCTCTACGGACCGCCGTGCGTTAATTGTGCCATTGTGTTCCAGAAAGTCAATGTGCAGCGGGTCATTGCAGTCAAAGAAAAAGGTCATCATAGCTTTCTAGAGGCTGGCGTGCCTGGTTCAAATGGCTCTGAGCACTATGGGACTTAACATCTGTGGTCATCAGTCCCCTAGAACTTAGAACTACTTAAACCTAACTAACCTAAGGACATCGCACAACACCCAGCCATCACGAGGCAGAGAAAATCCCTGACCCCGCCGGGAATCGAACCCGGGAACCCGGGCGTGGGAAGCGAGAACGCTACCGCACGACCACGAGATGCGGGCTGGCGTGCCTGTTTTTTCGGCTACTCTGCAGAAGTTTCTCTGTGAAGCCTTTTTACAAGAAAGACATTCGTGGCCATCGATTTGCTTCGAAGAGGTGCACGGCTAGGTGTTATCATGTTTCTGTAGGCAGACGCAAACATTTTTCTATGAAGGCATTGACCGTCTTGTGTCACAATGAGATAAATGGATTAACAGCTACGGTACTACTTTTAATATAATATAGTGACTCATTTTCTATTGACTGCCTCTTATATTTATCAGGGTCACGACAAAGGTTAATCATGTTGGCTCCCTTTTGGAATGCAATACAGCAGCGAAAAATCTACAGAATATCCGAAACAATCTTGGCAACATATGGGTGGGTATTGTCCTGGAACAGAGTATAACAACGCATGAACCTGTGTTCAGTGTATGACGCCTTTAGAATCTGAAGATGGTCATTGTATGGCTGAAACCGGTTATGACTGTCATAAACATGTGATTGCGTCTATAAATAAATTTTAAAAAATTTACAAAATAATCAATGAAGCACTCCATAGACAAAATGTCGATTTTTTTTTTCCAAATACAGCAGCGAGTCTGGCTTGCATGGATTCGACAAGTCCTTGGTAGTTTTCCGGAGGTATGTGGTACCGCATGCCTACGCAAATGTCACGCATTGCCCCTAAATTACAGACTGTTGGTTTATGGTAGCGGAGCTGGCGCCCGATAACGTACCAGATATGTTACAAGAGGTCCAGATCAGAGAAATTTGGTAGCCAAGACAAGAACTATAATTCACTATTATCCTCCTCAAAACACTGTAGTGGGATTCTGGCCTTCTGACATAGTTATCCTGCTGTAGGATACCGTCGCCGTAGAAGATGTCAAGTATCAACAGATGAAGGTAGTCCACAGGTGACAAGGTCCCCGTTATCGTAATACAGCCCCCACTGCACTCGTCATCCACATCCGTAGTTAAGTGGTCAGAGTGTCTGACCCTTACGCCGTGGACCTGGGTTCGATTCTCAAGACTGGCAAGGATTTTCCATGACGGGACGATTCGAATGGCGCGCACTGAGCCTCGTACTTGAGTAAGAGGTAGCGGTTACAATGTCTGGGAAGCTGACAACGGCCGGAAAAGAGAGATGTGCTGTCCCCATGCCTCACAGTACCGCATCCGAATGACGCCGTTGCCAGAGGGTGAAATAGCGGCAGGCTGGAACTGAATGGCCCAACGGGGCCACTAGACAGAGGAGCGCACTTGCACGTGGCACGCTGCGTGTTTCGAGCAGCCTTTCAGTTGGACGCGTTCCTCAAGAAATCTTTTCATTTGACCAGGCGATATGGTTCTAATGATTGCGGTCCGGTCTCGATTATCTCGTAATGCCCACTACAGTTGTGATTAATGACATCGTTGGGTAGACGTAGAAACGCGTAGGGTCGTTTGCTATGGAGGCTTTTACAACAATACGTGCTGAACGGTGTTCTCCCAAACACTTGCGCCTGCACGAGCATTGCCCTGTGCCACCAAACCTGCCATAGGTCGACGCTTGTCCTGCTTTACAAAGCAAGCAAGTTTCACACAGCCACATTCTGTGGTAAGACATTGACGACCAGCATCTCGTCGCCTACTCGTGACTTCGCCGTCCTTTAACAACTTTCCATGGATGCTCACTACAGTAAAGCCTAGCCGACATCGGATCAATGTTGCGAGTCATTGTTGTCGGGCTGTCCGATTCAATGATTCGACCTGTCCACACTACGAGGCGCAGTTTTGCTCGAAATGTTTCGGAAACTAGCCTACGCGGGTCTACCTGTTTCACTTTTACTTATGATTTTTAAAAAGAAACTGCAGATTGAAGCTCTAGAAAACAGTGTAAATACGTTGGTTTTTTATTTATTATAAGGGGTTCATCAGCATTGATGTTTTTGCTGCAGCGGACACTGTGCCTGTCTGTAGGGCTCAATGAAGAATTTGTGACAAAGGAGCCACTAAATATTCAACGCTTTATGAAAAAATAAATAATGAAACATCAGGTTTGCGTCAGTCCACCCCATTGCCAGGGAGATTAAATCCCGTCCCAAAAATGGCTCTGAGCAGTATGGGCCTTAACTTCTAAGGTCATCAGTCCCCTAAGAACTACTTAAACCAAACTAACCTAAGGACATCACACACATCCATGACCGAGGCAGGATTCGAACCTGCGACCATAACGGTCGCGCGGTTCCAGACTGTAGCGCCTAGAACCGCTCTGCCATCGCGGCCGGCTAAATCCCGACCTACTCGTGATTGTGGCAGATAAGGCGTTTCCTCTGTTAGAAGATTTGATGAAACCACACTCTGGCTACAACAACCCATCATTGTCACGTGCTGATAGAATATTTAATGACCGCCTAAGCCGAGCCTGCCATATTATTGAAAATGTTTTTGGGATATGGGCTGCAAAATTTCGGGTTTTACTGGGAGCTGTAGCACTATATTCCAGTAAAATTGAAGCAGTGACCCTTGCAAGTCCCTGTTTGCGTGACTTTTTTACGATACTGTAAAAAAAATTACACTCTACCTGGCACTTTTGGACAAGGAAGATTCTGATGGGAACTTTGTACATGGAGCGTGGAAATTATAACTACAAGAATCACAACTTCTAGGACTAAAAACCATACTGAAGACATCTCCACAAAAAGTGCAGAAAATCAGAAATGAATTTAGAAATTACTTTGTATCAACTGAAGAATCAGTGCATCGGCAGGATGAAATGATTTGAAAAAAAAAGTATACTGCTTGTTCTGTATTTCTAAAAAAATTAAATGTGATTTGAAGTTCGTAACAGTTATTAATTTTATATTCTCTGACCTTATACTCTTCTACATCAGTGCTACGACTACCTCTTAATTGATTTCCAAGCTCGAGAAACATCACAGTCTCAAATCCAAACCATGAAAATTTTTAGGAGAAGGTCCACTCTTCCTACTTTCCTCTAACTTGTTGCGTTCCCGTTGAAACTGGCTTCTCAAAAAGTGTTTTTTTTTTTTCAATTCCGCTATAAAAACGCCAAACTTTTTCGACAAACATTTTAATGCCTTTCCTACATTGGTATGGTTTCTGTATTCGATATGTGTGAAGTACCAAAAGCAATTGTTTATTTGAAGGTCGTAATTTTAGTACCCCTCTTATTGGAGCATATAAAATAGAACCATTCTAGACGACAATTACGAGCCGCACCGAACCGAAGTTCTCCTTTCGATGGGATTCAAATCTTGTATAACTTTAGCCCCGCATTGCGCTGCGGTGACATGGGGATATGTTGCGCGTCGGAATCGCAGCAGCGTCGTCGATTGACTCGGTTCAGACACTCAACAAAGCTGCGCAGCACTGAGTCCCAGTGTGGACTGGACTTAACACGGCAACAGCCGAACAAGTTCGCCGTTTTCGAGATGTTCTTTTCAAAAAGCGCCAGACCACATCAATGGACTTCTACCTTTGCGGACCGTATCGTTGCTATTATGATTACCATTCGTCTCTTCATTGCTTATATACATTCCTTAGGGTGTCGTGTAACTGCAGCATCACCAGATGGCATTCAATCTCGCGGTGAAAGTGATTATAACATGTTGGTTCTAACGCACCGTTTTTTCGTGACTTCTGTACGTGATATACACACATCAAAAAAAGTTTTCCGTCACCTCAGTTCCGAGAGTTCCGAAACCTGTACAGAAAATTGGAATAGAGATCAGCCTAAACATTATTTCCGCCCTTTTTATTGCTCATGAAAACGACACAGTGCTTGTTGTACCACCATACAGGGAGACCTTCAGAGGTGTTGGTCCAGATTTCTGTACGCACCGGTACCTCTAATACCCAGTAGCACGTCCTCCTGTATTGGTGCATGCCTGTATTCATCATGGCATACTATCCACAGGTTCATCAAGGCACTGTTGGTCTAGATCGTCCCAGTCCTCGACGGCGATTCGGCGTAGATCAGAAACGGCTCTGAGCACTATGGGACTTAACATCTGTGGTCATCAGTCCCCTAGAACTTTACTTAAACTTAACTAACCTAAGGACATCACACTGAGCGCCTAGAACCGCTAGACCACCGCGGCCGGCGGGCGTAGATCCCTCAGAGTTGTTGGTGGGTCACGTCGTCCATAACCAGCCCTTTTCAATCTATCCTAGGCATGTTCGATAGGGTTCATGTTTGGAGACCATGCTGGCCACTCTAGTCGAGCGATGTCGTTATCCTGAAGGAAGTCATTCACAAGATGTGCACGGTGGCGACGCGAATTGTCGTCCATAAAGATGAATGCCTCGCCAATATGCTGCCGACATGGCTGCACTATCGGTAGGAGGATGGCATCCATTTTTCGTACAGTCCTTACGGCGCCTTCCATGACCACCAGCGGCGTACGTCGGCTCCACGCAATGCCACACCAAAACAGCAGGGAACGTTCACTTTGCTGCACTCAGTGGGAAGTATGTCTAAGGCGTTCAGCCTGACCGGGTTGCCTCCAAACACGTCTCCGACAATTATTCAACATGGTGGCGTTGCTGTCAGGGTTCCTCCGAGCCATAATCCGTATGTAGCGATCATCCACTGCAGTAGTAGCCCTTGGGCGGCCTGAGCGAGGCATGTCATTGACAGTTCCTGTCTCTCTGTATCTCCTCCAAGTCCGAACAACATCGCTTTGATTCACTCGGAGACGACTGGACACTTCCCTTGTTGAGAACTCTTCCTGGCCAAAGTAACAATGCGGACGCGAACGAACCGCGGTATTGCCCGTCTAGGCATGGTTGAAGTACAGACAACACGAGCCATGTACACCCTACCTGGTGGAATGACAGGAACTGATCGCCCGTCGGACTCCCTCCGTCTAATAGGCGCTGCTCAGTCATGGCTGTTTACATCCCTGGACGGGTTTAGTGACATCTCTGAACAGTCAAAGGGACTGTGTCTGTGATACAATACCCACAGTCAACGCGTATCATCAGGAGTTCTGAGAACTGGGATGATGCAAAACGTTTTTTGATTGTGTGTGATGATGGCAGAGACTTTCTCGAATACTGGTTCTCTAAATGTATTCAACGGGACGTGGTGACGAAGACATCTGTTTTTCCAAATGTTCCGATCTAAGTATTCTGAACGCCTCTGCAAATCGCACTAGCTGTCTGTGTGTGGTTTCCTTTACGCATGTACTACACGTTCCCAGAACCCTTCTAACAAATTTAAGTCCCCTATTCGGCTTCCTACCACCTATTTTACGTGTTGGTTTAGTATCGTATTGATTCTTAGTAATACTATCCCACGGTACTTAACACTTTCGCTATGAAAGGACCTCTGCAACGGCAGTTAGTCAGGCGGGCGCCTCCCGAGTCTTGCTCGTGCAGTGCGTAAGACTTCGTAGCTGCCATTGTGCTATCTCTATCGGTTACGATGTAGACCTATCAGTACTAAAATAAGTGCCTTGTACGTTGCTGCTCTATGCAACGTCTATAACACAACACAGAGCTTCATACTATTTCCGTTAGTTAATTCTATAATTTTAAAATAATTTCTTGTATATGTTCGTATTTATCAATTTTGTCAATTTCAATCTTTCAAAACTGTAATATAACTATGAAAAATCTTTTGAAAAGTAATATTGTAAAAACTTTGGAATAGTAACGAAGACTGCTTAAAAGTTGACAATAGCATCGTTGAGTACGAATGTTTGCGGGTAATGCTTGTTTCACAAATAATCGTGGCGTCATTTTGATGTCACGCGTAATATCGACGACCGCATGATCGGCTACCGACTTTTTTATAAGGAATAATATGAATATTATTGCTCCTCGAGGTACTCGCAGCAATTTGAGCTTTCCTGTTAGGTCTCTGTCTAACTGCATTCTCGGAAGTCGCTACATATTCGGAAATAATTAGGCAAATATTTGTGAGAAAAATAAAAACGTTTTACTGCAGCTCGTTTTAGTACCTGCATTTAAAGCTATACTCTTAGGTTCCAGCCTGCCCACACTCTCGGAAAGCTCTATATATCCAGAAATAAAGAGCTAAATATTTGTGAGAAGGAAAAATATGAATTTAGTTCTTGCTCGTTCCAGACGCAACAATTTAAGCTCTCCTCTTAGGCCCCTACCTAATCACATACTCGAAAATCCCTAAATATTTATTTCGTCCTTCGTTCTCAGATCAGTTTGAAAGCAAATAACTTCAAGTATTGCAGGACATACTTTTATTATATCCATAAGAAAGTAACAGAACGTGTTAACAACGTTAACGTGAAAAAGAATTGCATGTAACGTGATGCGAACCAACGACTTTGGACTCCAGAATCCACGACGTTATTCATTACGCCAGCACTTAACCAAGGGGTGTAAGACTCCAGTCTTGGTTATAATATTCTGTTTAGGAGGCTTCTATCGTTGAAGCATTATTAGGTGACATTTAATGATAAGGTAACGTGTTTGTGTTAAATTTTGAATACTGTGTTAGACTGAAACGGCATACTGCAAATTATAAAACAAGTTTGTTCTATTCTTTGTAAATTATTCACGATAATAGCTCACTCCTCAGAGAGCACACTTATAGGAAGGCATTAACCGTAGATAAATCATTTGTCGCATTTTATTAGAGCAATAATTATAATAAATCATTCCAGGAATGACGTGTTTTTCTTACTCTCCGGTATGCGTGCATGAAATCTTTTGAAAGGCCCGTTATGGAATGCTAACGGAAGTCGACAGCCAGTCATTCGGTGACAACACGTTTGGGGGAATTGTGAAACGAGCGCAGCGTCAGAAGCAGAGTGAAATAGAGATACCAGTATGGTGAAGTATGGAGGCAAACTTGCGCTGCTTAAGGACGAAATGGAGAGTGATCTCAAAATGGCGTTTTCAGCTGGCAAGGTATTGTGAATGGGTGAACGAGCACAAATATGGGCACAGTACAAAGCACTGAAGAAGAATAGGCCAAAATTATTAAAAGTTGCTATTTGTCAAAAAAAGCCCACTGCCAATAATGGTCGTTACAGAATGTGTTACGTCGCACCACCTGCAACTCGCCACAGAGTAACGTCAAGCCTTTATCCCAGTTTATTAACCATCAGAAGGGTCCTATCGCTTCACAATTATTACCGAGAGAATCACAGTTGAAAGAGAAAAGGCTATTTCAATGAACAGAACATTAATTACATTTACAGTTAATTAAAATCAAGTACTTCATGAAACCAGATGCAGTACTAATTAAAGTTCTTTGTGTATTGCACTACGTCTACTGTATCCAGTCAGTAACAGGAAATAACTAATTTAAACTAAAACGACTTTTATAATTTTTGTTGTGTGTTTGAAAATATTTCGAGAGTTTGAGTTTCATACCATTGGCATTGCAAATATGTTTATTGTAAGTTAATAAAATCAAAACAAACTTTTCTAAGGTAACATTTATCAAGGGAACAGTGAATAGTCGTGGGTATTTGATTCACAAAACCTGACGACAGATAACCTTATAGAGTGACGTCATTCAGAACACCTTGCGTGACGTGTTACTGGTAGGTAACCATTATTTTGATTTGTTTATTTCAGGTAATTTCAGTACATTTGTAATTAACTTAAATTCATTTCGTCATACGTGGCCTTCAGATTCCAGCTCGAGCGTATGCATTTTCGTCCCACTACTACCATCCTAGAGACTTGTAATTATTACGTGATTTCAGCTACAATTCAGTCACTAACAGTTTTTAACTTTTGGTTTCTTACGGACGAGCGACCGTAATTAGTTAATTTGCTATTCAAATTTCATACAACTAGCTCTTTATAGAAAGTTACACGTAGCTACTGTAAATAATTTAACTTTTAACAACATTTCCTTTTTGATTGTTGTTGTACATGGTAGATAACTGTACAATAACGTTCAGTTATAACTGTGACTGCATTTTTCTGGCTAGCATTATTCTTCGGAGTCGATATCTTTCTTATTTACTTAGGAACATAAGGTAACACGGGTCATTAAATTATTAAATTATTAACATACCGAAGAGTGTAAGCGGGCTGTACGTCCATACTACTTTCGTCGGTCAGTAAGAGTCAGAAGAGAAAAACATGCTGAAAAGAAACGTCCTGATGGTATCCAAATTGTAAAATAGCTCTGTGTATACTTGAGTGTTTCGAAACGTACAACAAGAAAAGCATCTGTAACAGCGACTTGTACAATTTATTTATTTATTTATTTATTTATTGGAATAAAAACATGGTTCAGTAAAACTTTTTCTACATCGGCTAATTTTACAATCTCTTAATCCGTATTTTAAGAATATTTAAAGCAGGCTTCATCGTTTCAAATCAATCGTCACACGAACTTACTGCATTTATAGTTACGATGCTACGATGGTTGGGAAAAGTGTTACAAGCAACCAGCCCGCTGCCCCCACCACTGTGACTGAGGTCTTTCTCCAAAATGTTACCGAGCGACCGCTACGGTCGCCGGTTCGAATTCTGCCTCGGGCATGGATGTGTGTGATGTCCGTAGGTTAGTTAGGTGTAATTGGTTCTAAGTTCTAGGCGACTGATGGCCTCAGAGGTTGGGTAGCATGGTGCTCAGATCCATTTGAACCAAAATGTTAAACGACGTTCCAAAAGGTTACCACTGATCTTGCAATCTAATAATTTCGGCTTCTTTCTCTTATATTTATCCACATTCAATCAGAGCTGTAATTCATTACAGTAAGTGGACATTTTTTCATATGCGTTCTGAATTTCTTTGTGATCTTCCAACGACGATAATTCCTAATAGATAAAAGCGTTGTCACCCATCAGATGAATCGTCGGAGTATTCTATAACATTAGACACCATACTACGCTCTGTAGGGGCACACCCTATATTTCTTCCGATTCTGGTGAATATTCGCCGTCCAGTACAGTGGACTAGTTTTGTTCGATAAGACAACCCAGAAACCTTTTACAACAAAGTTTCGCGAAAGAAATTGAAGGTTAAGAGCTTCAATACAAGCTATTTAGCAGTGTTACAGCTGAGGATCATAGATATTACAATTCAAACAATCCAAAACGTCCATCCTATTCTTGTGAATGGTCCGTACAAGTTAGCAGAGCACCTAGTTATTATTTATCAGAAGAAGTAATAAGAATAACTGGACATCGAATTCTTTCGTTACCTTCTGTACAAACTTCCAATTATTTCTTTTGACTGATTTTTCTTATAGCGTTGCGTTGTTAATCAGCTAACAGGACTTATCACCACCTTCATTTTTTGTTTTTTTAATTCAGATCTTGTGTGTCATGAAAGTACATCTTTCTTCTTAGCCTTCTCCATGATGAATTATTATTACTGTTACGGCAACTCTAGGACGTCAGAGTCACAGTATGAGAGGTTTACCGACAATTTCTCTGTCAGTCGAGTTACAACAGTATTCACTGAATAGTCCTTAAATTGTTAACGCTACTCATCTTCAAGTTACAGAATGAAGGTGCCGACGATCTGAAAGCAAACTACCACATCGTAATTATCTTTTTCGATTCATTTAATAGCACCGCAGTCATCTTTACTAAGAAACGTGTCTGCATTACTAGGAACAGGAGCATTTATGGTAACGTCGGACCGGTAAATAAAATATGGCTATCACTCCTTAAGTCAGAGACACTGATTTCACATATAAATATTTCCATCTTTTGACACGTCAGCATCGGTGATTAATGTGATGCCTCAAATGTCAACAACAATGTAAAAAGGGTAACCACTCTTATATCAAAAAAGACCTGCCTCTTTTCTCTTTGTACTACGTCAGTATCACTAAGAGTACTCTAATGATTATCTCAGGATCAAATTACATACATGCTTCGAAAACAGAGGCCTAAACATAATGATTATTGCTACCTATCGTGCTATTAACAGAGAAACAGCGCGCTGCAATAGAGTTTCGAATTCGAAGAGTTCACCAACACTTGGACCACCCTGTCCTTCGGTATACTATGCCAGACCACAATCGAGTGCTGCGACATCTCGGTTGACTGTCATTGCTACACTCCATACACTCCTAAGTTGGTCCCATTCGGTTTTCATCTGTTTCAAAAACTTAAAGAACACCTTCGAGGACTAACTTTGACCGTGATGAAGCGGTGCAAGCAAAGGTCTGGTTGTGAACCGTCAACGAAGTCAAATTGTACATTGACGGTATCATCAGACTGGTCTCACATTGACAGAAATGTTTTTGTCACCAGGGTGACTCTATTGAGAAATAAATAAGTGAACATGAAGAGCAAAGAATAATGCCAATAATGTTGTGTTATTTAAAAACCTTTAAGAGTTTTCGCATAAAAAATTTGGAAGCATTACTTTTAAGCACACCATCGTACAATGTTACTCTGATGGTATGGAAATTTTATCTATAAGTTATCTTTGTCTTAAGACACTGTTCATTTGAAATTGGTTTTTATTTTGTGTCGTTTACTTTGTCAGATACTCTGCTCTTCTTGAAAAACACTGACTAGACGATCGAACGTAACACCGCGTCTGCAAAACGGATCATCAACAGTGTCACTGTGTCGAATGACACAGTGGGGATCCAGTTCGGGTCAAGAGTGCAGACGAACTGCATGCTATAATCTCTAGTTCCAGGCAAGTGAAATACTCCATATGAACATTTCTCCTATCACAAGGATACGAACCTTGTTCTTCCAGACAAAGTAACAAAAAAGTAGGATACCTCTAATCCACAACTACTTAAGAGAACTCCTTTTCATTTACTTGACACAAATTATACCGTATATTTATGTCTGTCTCATCAGCGTTTTCGTAAATCATTATTTTCGTAGCAAAATGGAATCGTACAGTCCGCTAAGCCACAGTCATATAATCTACTCCTTGCGTTACACAAGTCGCAATCAAAAAAGTATTTTGTACCTCTGATATTACAAAAAGGAAAGTTTTTTATATAATAATGGAATGTTTCTCGCGTCCACACTGAAAGACCTGTGTTGTGATAAGAAGACAAAGACTACTCCCATAAGCAGTGATAATCAAGCTCTGAAACTATCAAGTAAAATTTATAATTCTCATGACCAGGAAAACAATTTGGAAACACTATCTGGCTCGTGAAGGTTGTGGTAATAGAAATAGACCCACACACAAACGTACTTTCTTAATTCAAAGCAAAGGAAAGAAATACGGCTGGATAGCCAGTACTTGAACATTGCAGCTATGAATCGTAAAGGCAGTAAACCAAATTGAACGTATGTTACCTGCCTGCTTATAACATCCAGCTATGTAACTGAACACAACAAATATTTTCACAAGGCTACGTGAGTATTCACAGTAAAGGGTCTCTATGTGAGCCTCGTCATGAAATTTTATTTAAAATAACCTCATCTCATAATCTCTGTCACCTCAATTTACGGTGCAGATAGTAAATTTCCACCGGTATAAAAGGAGTGAGCAGCTGAGTACGTTCATATCAGTCACAGTTTACATATTTTTCATATCTTACGAATCCTATGTGAATAACCGTGGGAGCTAGAGCAGTCTGCTGCTGTGAGAGTATAGCCAAATTTAATAGATGCTTGGTGGGTAGTATAGAGGTTTCTGTTTGCGTTGGTCGAACCTCTTGTGTAGGCTGCCACAATGCAGTAGGCCTTCTCTCTCTCTGGCCATTTCCGTTGGAAGGATAAACCCCGCTTTTGTGAGCGTAGCTCGTCAATGTTCCCTGGGAGCATAATAATATCGGTTAATCATAAGAGCGTCTCCTCGATATTTCAGTTAATGTTTGAACTTGTGAAAGTTTTCAGTCTAACTGATGCCCCAATGCTTTTCTCCTACAGCTTTATAATCTATTAGTTCGTTTGAAGAATTTTATTCTACTTTCGTGAGTATTAAATACTTCGAAATTTAAGTGGTTTCCTAGGCCGTTGTTTGAGTCAACTGGTCACTTGAACACGTTGGAGTGTGTCAAAATAAGTAACGATTCACTTCAGTCAGCTTCTCATTTGTTCAACCGCAAATTCATGTGCGTTATATGATACCACTGATTTTTCAATCCGTTTTATTCCGTACCTTCCGCAGTTCGGTGCTTGCTTAGTTCATTAGCGTCACGTGTTAGTGTTCGTATTTAAGAGCCTTTCGCTTTCACATCATGTTATCTTTGCGATAAACCCAGTGCAGGTCTTATCCGTTTATCCTGAAATTGCTATCTGTTCGGTACTTACTTTCATTTCGTTACCACCACGTAGTCGTTTTCTGGTTTAAAAGACTTTTGTGCTGTAACTTCCATAACCTTTCTCTTAAACTGTCCATTTAAATTAAATGTGTTCTTAGCTCATGTCCTGATCTTTGTTCGCGTTTTTGAACGGTAACTTTATACATTCATTCAACGTGTTAAAACCGCAGTAGCAGCATCTCTTTGATTGTCACTTGTGGTCATGGTCAACATAAATTATTCTTTTCTTCCCTGTGTAAAGCACATCAGCTGCATGTAAGTGTTAAACGAGTGCATGGTTATGATTACGTAGGCTTTCCCGGCGTAATAAGTCATGAAAGTCTCTTCGGGTTTGCTGCCGGATCCTAAAATCAACTTGACTCGATATTTCGGCGATCCAACTGGTCGCCACCTTCAGGAAAATGCTGCTTCTGTTGATGAGTCCCGCTGAGAACTGACACCAGGTTGCAAATCGACGTCCTATATAGGCCACCGTTCAGTACACTGCGCATGCGCAGCCCATCACGGTTTCTGCCTTCCAAAACAGGGAGGTGGCGGCGCCCTTAGTGAAACACTGCTGGCAACGATATATCGCAATCAAGGCCGCACCGAAGAACGTTCAGTTTTAATGCGAAATAATACAGGATTCCACGTTTTGCTAAGATAAACCCATTGTCTCTGTTGATTAAATTATCAGCCAACTTAATTTCAATCGCCTCTTTATAGACACTGTTCCAAAAACCGGAAATGGTGGCAACAACAACAGTTTCCTCTAATTTCATTTTGTGTCCCTCATTTAGGCAGTTTTCCGGCTGTTGTAGCCTTGTATGACGGCGATGTTCCACACACCTGTCATGCACTGTGCGAATAGAACGGCCAACGTAAGCTTTCCAACATTGACACGGAATTTTGTACACCCCGGGCTTCCTAAGCCCCAAATCATCCTTCACAGAGCCGAGCAGAGCGCTAATCTTAGAAGGTGGACTGAGCACACTCTTAATGTAAAAATTCCTTAAAATTCGTCCAATCTTAAACGATAAGCCTCCAGCATAAGGAAGAAAGGCCACAGATCTATGTTCCTCTTCGTACACCTGATTTGGGGCTTAGAAAACCCAGGGTGTACTGAACGTTCTTCGGTGCAGCCTTGATTGCGATATATCGTTGCCAGCAGTGTTTCACTAAGGGCGGTGCCACCTCCCTGTTTTGGAAGGCAGAAACCGTGATGGGCGGCGATGCACCGTGTACTGAACGGTGGCCTATATAGGACGTCGATTTGCAACCTGGCGTCAGTTCTCAGCGGGACTCATCAGCAGAAGCAGCATTTTCCTGAAGATGGCGACCAGCTGGATTGCCGAAATATCGAGTGAAGTTGATTTTAGGATCCGGCAGCAAACCCGAAGAGACTTTCACGAGTGCTTGGTTAACCTGTCCTTTGATTATTCTCGTTCCATAACCGCAATTTTAGCAGCGAACTCATAAGCAGTGTTTAATATTTATCAAGTATGGATCGTAATATGTAAGTGAAGTTGGAGGGAGGAGAAAGGAAAGGGAAGGGGTGGAACTCATAATACCAGCTGCATCGGGACTTGGTGCGGAAATAGTCGCGACGAGTGAGAATGAGTGCCGGGCGGGGACCCGAATCCAGGATATCCTGCTTACTAGGCAGTTGTGTTAACAACTGCACCATGCAGACATAGCGTTTATCGCACACGCGCGGACTATCTCGGCACTCTCTCTGGCCGACTCAGACACCTACCTAGCGCCATCTATCAGCAGTCCCCGTTCATGTCATATACGCTCGCTAGTTTTAGATCCGCGCTGGACATCGAACTAAATGGGCATCTGCAATGAAAGTTGCGGATCCATTGTCCATCGAAGTGAATAGATTATATGAATGAGAGCTGTCTTTTCTTTGCGACATAACACCACGCGTTCATCTAACTGATTCACCTCGATCGAAAATAAATTCATAACCTTCAGTGCGGATGCACATTTACGTTCGACCTCAAGTGGGAATCTAAAAATTAGCGAGCATAGAGGACATGGACGGGGACTGCTGATAGATGCGCTAGATGGGAGTGTGAGTCGACCAGAGAGCGTGCCGAGATAGTCCCCGAATTTGTGATAAACAACTTCTCCGGATGACGCATTGGTTAACACAACTGCCCATTAAGCAGGAGATACCGGATTCGGGTCCTGGTCCGGCACACATTTTCATTCATCGCCGCTGATTCCGCACAAAGCCCCGATGCAGCTGGCATCATGAGTTCCTTTCCTTTCTCCCCGCCCCCTCCACCTTCAGTTACATAATATGTATCACAGCTGCATATTCCGCGTGATGTCTGTTCTTTCGTACATGTCCGAAAAAAGAGACACCGCGCAGTCATATAACGGAACTTAGCATATATCAGGCACCCGCAATAGTCATATTTTATCTTGTTCACGTATATGTTAGTCGAGTTATCGAAGTCAGTAAATGTTCATTTTTACCCGTAATTATGCTCAGGCTTTCTATATCTGATATTCATCCCATGCCCCATCCAACTTTGATCCAGGGCTCAGCCTTCAGGACTTCCTTGCTCAATAATTGAATAGGGGCCATTTTTTCATGTATTATAAATTATTTAAATTATCCCAAGGTTATATAGATTGGATCTTACACTTTCAAATACACGGCCCTAACTACCAAACCAGAGCCAAGACTATTTTGGCTGCAACCGCAATCTTTAAGTGAGCAAAATCAATCAAAGTACGCGAATTAGCAGTAGCAGCAGCAGCTGTTTCTCTGTTTCTCTACTTGACATTAGAACCCTTAACATCTATGAAGCAACCTTTTAACATCTACAAGATTCTGATTCACTACGGGCAATAGGAACATCATGTTATCGACCTGGCTTATGAACGAACAATAACAAAAATGGTTCAAATGGCTCTGAGCACTATGGGACTTAATATCAGTCCCGTACAACTTAGAGCTACTTAAACCTAACTAACCTAAGGACATCACACACATCCATGCCCGAGGCAGGATTCGAACCTGCGACCGTAGCGGTCGCGCGGTTCCAGACTGAAGCTCCTAGAACCGCTCGGCCACACCGGCCGGCGAACAATAACAATTTTATACGTTAGGAGAGTATAACAGCCTTGAATTTACAGCACGAAAAAGTGGAAAAATAATGTGTGGCCTTTTGCTTATAATCACTTTATATTCATCTAAGTATTAGAAACCTATGAGCTCCGATATTACTACGCGCAAGCACTCAGCTCCGTTAACATTCGCGGAGTAAATGCAATCAATCGAAGTTAACATAGGCACAACACGTTAACTAAGTTTCAATAAAGCAAGCAAATTTAAATAGCGTCAAACAGTTCTTTATTCATTGTAGAGTATTCACTATAGCATGTAGTTCCACCAGACATAGGCAGTCTTCCCTCCAAACACGGCACATCTAGTACCAAGCACCGAAACCGGAACGGAATACAGACTCAGGAACACCGTTTCAGACAGAAATTATATCATAGTCCGCAATCCACGACGGTTCCCATTGGTCGAAAACAAAGTGATTCCCCGAAGATGTAAAGTAGCTGCAGTGACGATACAAAAACGCTGATGCAGTGCTTACATCGACTAATAAAAAAATGGTTCAAATGGCTCTGAGCACTATGGAACTTAACATCTGCGGTCATCAGTCCCCTAGAACTTAGAACTATTTATACCTAACCAACCTAAGGACATCACACACATCCATGCCCGAGGCAGGATTCGAACCTGCGGCTGTAGCAGTCGCGCGGTTCCAGACTGAACATCGACTAATAGGAACTGAATATGGGACACTCACGTAAAGTATTTCAGGGTTAAACATCACGAATTACTAAAAGCAAAATACAACGGGAAGAAATAAATGTGCCAAATGAGCAGGCAGCTTTCAACACGCACAAAATATTTCATGGCCTTTCTGAGCGAAGCCAAATGAAACGACACTCAGTTGTAACTTTAGGGCGTAATACCTTTTTACAGCACGCTTGAAAACTTTTTCAGCTAATTACGTTGTCCTTAAGGACTACCTGCATAACCTTTGCCTGAAAGAATTTTTATGAACGATGGTTGTATTTTGTCCATAGAGAGTGACACGTTAAAATGAGTTGAACTCTGTGATGCCTGGAAGAGTTTCAGCGAAATTCAGAACACATAAGCCCTACAACTGGGAAAAATAGTTCGGGCACCACTAAGCTGGAGTTCAGATTGTGCTGAGGCGACAAGTAAAAATTAATCGAAATTGTCATAGTCCCGAATGCAGAGTCTCTAGGACGGTAACTGACAGTCTTAATAGCATCTGATCTCCAGTCGAATAGAGTCAGTGGAGCTCTGTGGAACCTACTGAGAAACTTTGCAAACGAACAGAACCCTGGAGTTTCTTGAAAAATAAAAAGACAGACACAAACCCTTTCATCATATCTTTATATTCTGTGAAAGTAGGAAAATAAGTTACAGGCAAATGACAGTGTTACGTCTGCCACAGACGGCCCCTGCCAGGCAGAGTACAATCAAGACACCCCTGTGTACCATATAACATACACAAGCACTTGCAGGCGCTACCAAGAGGAAAAAATTCTTCAAAATAAACAGAACTTGCTAAAGACTAATGCGAATCTTTTTCTGCAGAGGTCGCCTCACGGACACAGGTCGGCGGAGTACTCCAACTTTCCCTTGTCTCTGTGAGGCGACCTCTGCAGAAAAATGTTCGCATTAGTGTCTAGCAAGTTCTGTTTATTTTGAAGAATTGTTTCCACTTGTTGCGCCTGCAAGTGCTTGTGTATGTTATATGGTACACATGCGTGTCTTGAGCGTAGTCTGCGTGGCAGGGGCCGTCTGTGGTAGACGTAACAGACAGCTAATTACCTCGCATGTATATAAAAGGCAGAATGCATATATGTCAATATATTTTAGGCTCATTGCTCGTTTCATAGAACAGTAGTGAGGAAATCTTCGATAATTTGCGACACCTCAGATGGGTAAAAAGACATAATACATATTTGCAAGAGAAGCTGAAGTATATGTATACTAAAATGTTCAAGGTAATGTGAGAATTCACTTACACCTCTTTGTATCAGTACACCTAGTTCTCTGTCCGCAAAAATCACCGTAAGAGCTGCTGTGGAGTGAGTACGTATAGCTACCGGGAAAAAAATGGAACACCTATTAAAGTCAGTGTCATCCCACGCTGTATCTGGAACTGAACACGTGTCTTCCCGGTAGGTGTCAGACACGCAGATTACTTAGGTATGCTGGCGAACTGGTACATGCAGTATCAAATTCATTTCCAGAATATTCCTGTTCCATTCGCGGATGGTATAGGTAATGTATTTATTGCCTCGGTTTGCAACGGGCACTCTATGAATAATGCCAATTCACTACGCCCCCCACCGCAGTTCGTTCACCATTTCTGTGTCACTCTCAAGTTACTAATCGAACGTGGACATCTGCTCAGCTCTTTTTTGGATCATCTACGATGTAACATTGTTTTTCCGTGCAACACAAAAATATGTAGTGATTTCCAAATCAGTGCTTCAATTTCACATTTGTAACAAATGGAGAGCCACTGAATATAAAAGGTCCGCCCGAAACACAGTTGACAAAATAAGTGAATAAACACAAAGCAGCAGGTACTGGTCCGGCGAAATAAAATAGTTGTTAATAAGTACACCTTTGATGTAATTATTGTATTTTCTTCTCCAGATACATTTTTGGAGTTGTACCTACCCATCTATTTCTATTTACAAAAGGCGGGTATGTGTACGTACTGACAAAACTACTGTGAATAATTTTTGTATGTTGCTCTGCAGCTACAAAGTGTAAGAAATGCAATGTAATGATAACTCAAAAGAGCTGCTTTTCTTTATCTTTTTTATTTATTGCTGCCGGTTTCGAGCATGGCACACTTTTAAGTGCTACGTAATTACAGTATAATCAAGCTCTTGTCAGTACATATACCTATACCTCGTACATACAGGGTGGTCCATTGATAGTGACCGGACCAAATATCTCACGAATTAAGCATCAAACGAATAAACTACAAAGAACGGAACTCGTCTAGCTTGAAGGGGGAAACCAGATGGCGCTATGGTTGGCCCGCTAGATAGAGCTGCCAAAGGTCAAACGGATATCAACTGCGTTTTTTAAAATAGGAACCCCCATTTTTATTACATATTCGTGTAGTACGTAAAGAAATATGAATGTTTTAGTTGGACCACTTTTTTCACTTTGTGATAGATGGCGCTGTAATAGTCACAAACGTATAAGTACGTGGTATCACGTAACATTCCGCCAGTGCTGACGGTATTGGCTTCTTGTTACATTACCCATGTTAAAATTGACCGTTTACCAATTGCGGCAAAGGTCGATATCGTGTTGATGTATGGCTACTGTGATCAAAATGCTCAACGGGCATGTGCTATGTATGCTGCTCGGTATCCTGGACGACATCATCCAAATGTCTGGACCGTTCGCCGAATAGTTAGGTTATTTAAGGAAACAGGAAGTGATCAGCCACATTTGAAACGTCAACCACGACCTGCAACAAATGATGATGCCAAAGTAGGTGTTTTAGCTGCTATCGCGGCTGATCCGCACATCAGTAGCAGAAAAACTGCGCGAGAATCGGGAATCTCAAAAACATCGGGGTTGAGAATGCTACACCAACATCAATTGCACCAGTACCATATTTCTATGCACCAGGAATTGCATGGCGACGACTTTGAACGTCGTGTACGGTTCTGCCACTGGGCACTAGCGAAATTACGGGACGATGACAGATTATTGCACGCGTACTATTTAGCGACGAAGCGCCATTCACCAACAGCGGTAACGTAAACCGGCAAAATACGCACTATTGGGCAACGGAAAATCCACGATGGCTGCGACAAATGGAACATCAGCGACCTTGACCGGTTAATGTATAGTGCGGCATTATGAGAGAAACGATAATTGGCCTCTATTTTATCGATGGTAATCTAAATGGTACACTGTATTCTCATTTCCTACGTAATGTTCTACCGATGTTACTACAAGATGTTTCACTGCATGACAGAATGGCGATGTACTTCCAACATGATGGATGTCCAGCACATAGCTCGCGTGCGGTTGAAGCAGTAGTGAATAGCATATTTCATGACTGGTGGATTGGTCGTCGAAGCACCATACCATAGCCCGCAGGTTCACCGGATCTGACATCCCCGGATTTCTTTCTGTGGGGAAAGTTGAAGGATACTTGTTATCGTGATCCACCGACAACGCCTGACAACATGCGTCAGCGCATTGTCAATTCATGTGCGAACATTACGGAAGGCGAACTACTCGCTGTTGAGAGGAATGTCGTTACACATATTGCCAAATGCATTGAGATTGGCGGACATCATTTTTAGCATTTATTGCATTAATGTGGTATTTACAGGTAATCACGCTGTAACGGCATGCGTTCTCAGTAATGATAAGTTCACAAAGGTACGTGTATCACATTGGAACAACCGAAATAAAATGTTCAAACGTACCTACGTCCTGTATTTTAATTTAAAAAACCTACCTGTTACCAAATGTTCGTCTAACATTGTGAGCCATATGTTTGTGACTATTACAGCGCCATCTATCACAAAGCCAAAAAGTGGACCAACTAAAACATTCATATATCTTTACGTACTACACGAATATGTAATAAAAAAGGGAGGTTCCTTTTTAAGAAACGCAGTTGATATCTGTTTGACCTATGGCAGCGCCATTAGTGGGCCAACCAAAGCGCCATCTGGTTTCCCCCTTCAAGCTAGACAAGCTTCGTTCTTTGTAGCTTTTTCGTTCGACGCTTATTTCACGAGATATTTGGCCCGGTCAAGATCAATACATATATGTGTGTGTGTGCAATTAGAAAAAAAGGCTCTGAGCACTATGGGACTTTACATCTGTGGTCATCAGTCCCCTAGAACTTAGAACTACTTAAACCTAACTACCCTAAGTACATCACACATATCCATGCCCGAGGCAGGATCCGAGCCTGCGACCGTCGCGGTCACGCGGTTCCAGACTGAAGCGCCTAGAACCACACGGCCACACTGGCCGGCTGTGCAATTCAAAATTTGGTTGTATTCTAATTTATTTATTTACGCTGCAAGATCGTAAATGCCACGACCACCCACTGTCAGCCGCTCGTGTTTGTTGAGGTAGACAGGCCTCGGTCTCACGCTGTGAGTAAGGGAGTATGCTCGCGATGCGTGGCAGTGGGTGAGTGCGGCGAGCAAAAATCCGCGAAAAATGGACTAATAAATGTTCTTATTCTTAGGAAAAGCTATGTACTCTGTTATTTACGAACTCAACCGTACATGTGAAAATACGTTTATTGTTCCATTCGTCCGACATACACTCCTGGAAATTGAATTAAGAACACCGTGAATTCATTGTCCCAGGAAGGGGAAACTTTATTGACACATTCCTGGGGTCAGATACATCACATGATCACACTGACAGAACCACAGGCACATAGACACAGGCAACAGAGCATGCACAATGTCGGCACTAGTACAGTGTATATCCACCTTTCGCAGCAATGCAGGCTGCTATTCTCCCATGGAGACGATCGTAGAGATGCTGTATGTAGTCCTGTGGAACGGCTTGCCATGCCATTTCCACCTGGCGCCTCAGTTGGACCAGCGTTCGTGCTGGACGTGCAGACCGCGTGAGACGACGCTTCATCCAGTCCCAAACATGCTCAATGGGGGACAGATCCGGAGATCTTGCTCGCCAGGGTAGTTGACTTACACCTTCTAGAGCACGTTGGGTGGCACGGGATACATGCGGACGTGCATTGTCCTGTTGGAACAGCAAGTTCCCTTGCCGGTCTAGGAATGGTAGAACGATGGGTTCGATGACGGTTTGGATGTACCGTGCACTATTCAGTATCCCCTCGACGATCACCAGTGGTGTACGGCCAGTGTAGGAGATCGCTCCCCACACCATGATGCCGGGTGTTGGCCCTGTGTGCCTCGATCGTATGCAGTCCTGATCGTGGCGCTCACCTGCACGGCGCCAAACACGCATACGACCATCATTGGCACCAAGGCAGAAGCGACTCTCATCGCTGAAGACGACACGTCTCCATTCGTCCCTCCATTCACGCCTGTCGCGACGCCACTGGAGGCGGGCTGCACGATGTTGGGGCGTGAGCGGAAGACGGCCTAACGGTGTGCGGGACCGTAGCCCAGCTTCATGGAGACGGTTGCGAATGGTCCTCGCCGATACCCCAGGAGCAACAGTGTCCCTAATTTGCTGGGAAGTGGCGGTGCGGTCCCCTACGGCACTGCGTAGGATCCTACGGTCTTGGCGTGCATCCGTGCGTCGCTGCGGTCCGGTCCCAGGTCGACGGGCACGTGCACCTTCCGCCGACCACTGGCGACAACATCGATGTACTGTGGAGACCTCACGCCCCACGTGTTGAGCAATTCGGCGGTACGTCCCCCCGGCCTCCCGCATGCCCACTATACGCCCTCGCTCAAAGTCCGTCAACTGCACATACGGTTCACGTCCACGCTGTCGCGGCATGCTACCAGTGTTAAAGACTGCGATGGAGCTCCGTATGGCACGGCAAACTGGCTGACACGGCGGCGGTGCACAAATGCTGCGCAGCTAGCGCCATTCGACGGCCAACACCGCGGTTCCTGGTGTGTCCGTTGTGCCGTGCGTGTGATCATTGCTTGTACAGCCCTCTCGCAGTGTCCGGAGCAAGTATGGTGGGTCTGACACACCGGTGTCAATGTGTTCTTTTTTCCATTTCCAGGAGTGTAACATGATGCTTGCGTGGTTTCGTTACTCAGAATTTAATCACGATGTATAATATCAAATAGGACAAATCTCTAAGCTCGTTTTCGTAAATCATACTTTACCGACGATCAACAGACACACAAAGAAAAAAAAACAAGTAAACTCAAAGATAAAAATACTCGTAATTAACAACTGAATAATAGAATGGTACACCACAGTAATATCGGAAAAACATTTTGCTTATGGTTCGTGAGTATAATTCTTTTCATAATTTTGTGTGGTTTCGTCAATCACTTCGCATTGACCCTGTGGTGTTACCCGCGGTTAAATCTGTCTCCGTAAGGTAATGTTAATGCCAGTATGGACGGAACAGGTGGAGGACTGTTTAAAGGGGCATATTCACTAACATGGTAAAGCTCAAAAGTTATAAAGAACATAGCTTTTTGTAAGAGAACTGAGTGTTCCACATCGAGCGTTATATTGACATATCCGGCAACCACAGTCACCCATTTCCACCCACCACAGTATAGATAAAACACATTGGGGATTCTTATCACTATTACATTGTATCGTGAATGAAACAATAAAAACATTTTCATACATAAGGTGAAGTTCATAACCCTTATATTTAGGTTTACCTAAGAGTATTTATTGCTCCATACTTAGCGGACTTTTGCCCACCACAATCACCCAATGCCACGCACCGCGATCAGACTACCCTACTAACAGGATAACTGCATTAATGAGATATACGTCTGTATGCATCTCGTATCTGTAATGGCACTCATGCCTTCTCCTATGCTATATATTCTGACCCTCTACTTATCAATAAAAATTTAGATAATTGACGTAGTTGTTGGAATGTGGGCTTAGAAGATTCACGTTAGCTCTAAGACTGCATTCGATTGTACCCATAAATGGATTCGCACACGTTCTTGGTTTAGGTGGTTATACCTCTCTGGACCAAGCAGAAAATGGTCAACATAAAGGCTGTATTTGATTCTTTCAGTACATCAAAGAGATGCAGATCACGTAAGCCATTACGAAATGTGACTCTTTAACTCAATGTGTTTGACTTTCGCAAACGATCGAACAATTCTCTCAAACAACAGCAATGAAGCAGCTCACTTGCTGGAATAACTTAACGAAATTGTAGTTAAAAACAGATTACGAGTAATAAAGGTAAATCTCAATATGAGGATGAAAATGCTCTGCATCTTGGTGGACTACCAATAGTAGTTCAGTTCCGTCAATGTCTCAGTTGTCTACATTCAGATGCTTTGGGAAATCATACTGTCTTGAGTATTAAATCGAAAAGCAAACCAAGAAAGAGTCTGTAAATTACAAAACGCTTACCGAATCGTCTGAACAGGTACAACAAAAACTCAGTATCCCCTCGGGCTCCTCAGTCTTCGGCGGTCTTGGTGAGCCACAGTGAGACAGAGTCAGTATGAAACAGGGTTTCGGCATCTGCGTCAATTCATAAACTCTGAGTTAAGCGACTGGTTTCAAGATATAAATATTTCAGACCATCTCCTCTTGTTGAGCATTGTAATAATGGTCTGAGTTTATGAACATTTTAACACTAGAAGGGGGGAGTTTCTGACTTTCCTAAAATGGCGGAAACGAGTCATTTTGACTCCACATAAAATATTTTCGTATCTGACTTAAACAAGTAATTTTTTAGTGTTTGTTAATCCATGTTTTATTTCTAGTAATCAGAACCATTAATTACAATTATAAATAATAATTACTAATTTACTTGAACAACAATGTATCATACACATCTATTGTTGCTACTGCTAAAAAGTTTCTTAGCTATATATTTTAATTTATTAACTATTCAAACAACTTTCTCGAAACATTTACTGTATTTAGTCTATTTTACACTCATATGTGTTCTACAAACAGCTCTGTATTACTTTTCACTGAAGCTGCTAGACGCACTTAGCACAGGTGATTTCTGTTTTACACGCACATTTTCCGCACACTGCTTTGTAGCACTTTACACAGATTTTGCTGGTCTTGTTGCCTTTGCGGAGGCTGATTTGGCACTTCCTCCACTTTCTAGGTGATTTCAGTCTGATATCCTCTACCTTTGACTGATGTTCTTGCTCTTTAGTTTCCTTGAGTTATTTGCCAGTTGAAGTAAGAACTTCTTCCTTTCCATTTTCTTGTTCATTACTATATAATATAGTAATGAATCCATGCATTTATTGCCGCCATATCCAGTATTTTGTAGAAAATATGCATTGGCTATCTCCTACATGCAACCTTCATAGTATATTTAAGGGTCATTTGATCAACCACGTTCACCCCGTACTTTGTTGCACAGAAGAATGTTACAATAACAGGTTTTTTCTTTCCTCCCTTGCTTATTGGTACTTCAGCATGCAGCGTACTCATAAGAATGACATTTTTATTCTTCTTTCCTTGGTATACAGTCAAGGTGCAGTCTGTGTTGCCACTATTGTGCAGAATTGTGGTGGAGTGTATTTCAGCATTCGGCTTCCTTGCTACACCGGGGATTTCACGGCGGATCTTGTTCATTATACCAACTAAAGAAGTTTTCTTTTCTTTGAGTTTTTTAGCAAGCTGAAAAGACGTAAAGAAGTTGTCTATGGTCACATTTCTTCCTTGATTTACAAAAAAATGGTTCAAATGGCTCTGAGCACTATGGGACTTAACATCTATGGTCATCAGTCCCCTAGAACTTAGAACTACTTAAACCTAACTAACCTAAGGACATCACACAACACCCAATCATCACGAGGCAGAGAAAATCCCTGACCCCGCCGGGAACCGAACCTTGATGGCTCCATGAGATGCAGAATAACGTACTCTCCAAGTGGTTGTTTCTATCTATGAGTGTGCTTGTCGAGGTATGGGAAAGCATTACATACATACTTTGTCGTTACATCAACAGCCAGCCAGAATTTGGCCAGAATTTGGTTTGTTGGATATGAATTGAGTAAACTTGCATCTTGCTTTGCTTGGTAACAGTTGCACGTCAATTGTTATATTTTCTCCAGGGCGGTAAGCGCGAATAATGTTTTCACTGAACTTTCCCCAAATTTCAAATACACAGGCGAATTTGCCAGGCGCTCAGCCCGGGCTGATTTTTCATTAAAATATGAGAAGCTCCTGAAATCTGTCCCTTGACATAATATTCTTAATAAAAGCAGGCCCCAAAGAGTGCGACCAGAGATCATCAACAGACATACCTTTTATGCACAATACACCCTGGACATACATGATGGCTGTCAGTTTCTCCAGTTTCACAAGTGACACAGTCCAGTGATTGTTTTTTTTTAGTACTTTTCGAGCATTTGATTCTGTGTATTTCTTCATGAGACGTAGCATTGCTTCATCTAAGACGGAAGGCACTGATGACAGAGCTCTCTACTTGTTGGCAAGAACATAAACAGCTTACCCCCTTCCAGAAGATGAACAGCTTCCAATCTCCCACACGGTTCCATTCCTTGCAATCATCTCTGTAGACGCTTCCAACCATACCTGCTGTGGTGAAAGAGGTGATGATTGACGTATATCAGCATCTGAATCCACTTCCGCTAATCGTCCCTCGTTCAAACTGTCATCTTCACTTGTGTCAGGTTCATAATCATCATCTTCATCTGTGAAGTCAATTTCCGATTCAACTTCGGAATTCTCTAGGAGATGTGTCACTTCTCCATGAGAAAGTCCACCCTGACGATAAATGTTCGAAAACGTGTTTCACCGACAAAGACTGCCTGTGTGACATAACATAAGCTGTGGCGGACTGGAATGTACACGAGTCAAGTTGTAACAATGAGGAGCAACTGCTCTGCGTTACTGCTCACTGTTGCTAATGTATTGTTGGATAATTTACTGATATTCATAAGAGAAATTACAGTTGGGTCAAATTGACCCCTTCCGCCGTTCTAGGTATACTGAATGAAACGACAAAGAAAATTAAAATATTTTGTAGATACCAAAACATCTTCAGAAAGAGGAGAAAAAATTAGAAAAAGTCATATAATTTCATTAACGAAGTAAACAAATTGGATATGAGAATGAACGAAAAACATATGACAGGGGTCATTTTGACCCCTTCTGCCGTTCTAGTGTTAATTGTGAGTTCAGGTAACTATTGAACACACAAATCAGTCTTTTAGCGTCGCAATAACGTTTTATTTCGTGACTAAAGAAATTTGCCGAGAAGAATATCGTCTCTTCTCATATTTTTTATGTACGCTATAGTCAGCTGAATTATTTTCAGCTATTTTAATATTTTATTTTACTTTTTATGAGTGTTCAATATGGGTGTGTGGCTATGCCCACAGTTGTGTGTGTGTGCGTGTGTCTGTGTGTCATTGGCTAGATAGTAAGTTTGAATATTTGGTCACAAATAAGGATGGATTGTGTCGAAGTGTGGATTTTAGATGGAACTCAAACCTCTGAAATTATATAAGCAGCTCGAAAAAATCTCATTTACTTTCAGCGACAGACAGTTAAATTCAAATTCTTAGAGTGAATTATGACAGACTAAAAAAAATTTTCGGTCTTATAATCTGAATGAAAGTTAAGGAAAAGTAGATATTACAAACTGAAAGAGATATTCAGGAAATTGACATCAGAAGTATAACTGTACAGAACGGATGTGCAGTCAAAACATTTATTGAGAGTCATCAAATGTATGTGTGTCAATTCGTAAGGGACCAAACTACTGAGGTCATCGGTCCCCAGACTTACACACTACTTAACCCTTCGGTGGGCGCGCCTGCGGCAGATAGCTGCAAAATTTAGTTTTCTGTTAGTATCACAGATAGCGTTACAGTTGCGCCCACGTCAAGATACGTATTTGTTGTTCTCAACGAATGTCACCACTTACTACATTTGCGCTATTCATGCTTTCAGCAATTTGGTCGCTATTGTTCTATGAAACGTGAGTGTTGCGATTGCGGTGTGTTTGCTGCTACGCACCTTGTGCTGTAAGTATTTTCTATACTTGTGTTTTTCTTTCACCTCAAGACAATCTTTCTTTTATATTAGCATATAATGGATACTCAAATCGAATCAAAGCTCCCATATGCAATTTTCGTTACTTTTTACGGTCTTGGATTTTTATTTGCTACAATATATTACTTTTACAAAGACATGTGTTTCATTAGGTCTCATAAAAGCGTGGAAATGGAGAAAATGAAGTCATGTGACAGGCAACGTCTACAATACGTCCTGAAAACTATGAGAAAGTACTGCGAGAACTGTCAGAAGAAGAATTACAAGAATTGTCAGATTCATGTTAATCTGAGTCGGAAGAGGAAGTTATTGAAGAAGAAAACCACAGCAGTGACTCCGAAAAATCAACAGAGGAAGCAGATGACCACCTGGTTGAAGAGGGTAGACAACAAACAGAGGATTACCGATTTTACGTAGGAAAAGATAAACAAACTATTTGGATAAGTGAACCGCTTCCTTCTTCTCCTAAAACCAAGGCCAAGAACATCATAAAAGTTTTGCCAGGTCCAAAAGCAAGTGCTGAAATTACGGAAAAAGAAATTGATGCAATTTACCTACTTATTACTAAAGGGATGGTTATTTTTCCTTAGGTCAAAAATTTAAAACTAATTGCGGTGCAAAAGCCGCAACGCGCCCACTCACGGAAGTATGAATGGCGCGCCCACCGAAGGGTTAAACTAACTTAAGCTGACTTATGCTAAGAACAACACACACACCCATGCCCGAGGGAGGACTCGATCACGCGGCGGGAGGGCAATGCAATTCGTGACATGGCGCCTCAAACCTCACGGCCACACCGCCTGGCTGGGAATCATCAGTTTGTAGACAGACTGACAACTGGAACCTACAGAACCTGGACAGAAGAAAGAACCAGAAACTTTAGCGAGAATAAGAAGATATTTTGGGAGAAGAAGAAAGGACAAGTCTTCAGAAAAATAAATCAGTCGTATTGCACAGTTGGCCACAACAATGTAAATAAAAAAAGAAGATAAACTTCGCTCACAAAAGCCCTGTCTGTTGCTTTGCTTACGATTTTCCTTTGTGTACTCTCAGGAGATTTAACAGTTTTGGTGAGACTTCTTTTTAATTTTTGTATGGTTGAGCTATCGAGGCTCGCAGTTACATAATTACATCCTATTCACTTCTAAAAACCTTTTTTAAATTTCAGTTCTCGACCTGCAATTATGAGTGAAGTTTCGGCACATGGGAAATGTAGAAAATTATATTCCGTACTCTTACTCCAATTGTTCTCTGCCGTTGCTCTACGTCGTGAAGCAGCAGATGGGACTAATTCACCTGAGCGCGCAGACTTGTCACTTTTGTGAATCTCGAGCGCACTTGGCTAGTTAGGTTTCCTCACCTTGACGGGTAACTCCACATCTCCTTCACGATTCTGAATGCGTGTAAATGGGATTATTCCACTTTAATTGTAGTTTAAATACTTCCACATCTAGCGAGACTCAACTTCTGCTGGCGACGAACAACTCAATTTAAACTTGGAGCGGAGAAACTTTTAAACTAGGCTTTACATTGGACTCGGCGCTGGCCACCACTTCTGGAATTACTTCGCCTCCAACTCTTGAAAGCCCGGTCAGATGTGCATATTTCCTGAGATATGCGGTTCCACGAAGCGAGTCGTATACTGCCTACGCAGATACGAGAATTTCTAGGAAATCACATGCGTTGTGTATTTGTTTTCTATATAAATAGTATACATCACGAAAACGTCACAGCACCCCGCGTAGCATTATGGCGTAACGTATCCTTTCCTTATTGGCAGAATAAAATTTGGAAAAAATATTTAGATGTTATAAAACGTATGTAGTACATTTAAGAATGGTTTGCCCCGGGTAAAGTACTAGTGCTATGGCACTATGAAGTAATCGGTACAACACACATAAAATAGAAATTGAATTATCTAGAATAAATTGGTCAGCTTTTTCCTTACCAAAACAATGCCGTCTGATTTACATTCTGCGTTTGGTGCGTCAGACCATGGTGGCCATTGTACATCTTCATTGTCTGAAAGCATTCTTTGACGGCGAAAATACGGTAAAAAAAAAAGACATGGAGGTTCGACTTTGTATGCAAGCAATATTTAAACCTCACGACACGATATAGCATTTGATCGTTGTGTTCCCTAATAATGAGTGCCCAATACTGATACGTATCTCTGAAACATAAAAGCTCACACAACAAATTAATGCGATCAACAATAGGATTCTACAAATGACTTACAGATACCATTCGAATAAAATTGAGCTTATTATTTAATTAATCGTACAATGTATAGAGAGCCCTGTAAACATACCTCCTATCACGTCGTCTCTAAGATCAGAAGTGACCTAATGGGAAAGCAAGTCCTCTTTTACACAACATTTTGTTTCAAACAAATGAAAGTGTCGCAGAGAATGTAGTTTTAAATTATCTCTTGCAATATCTATGCAAAACATTTAATACGGACCCTCTGGCTTCCAATGCATTATTAGTTCCATGAGATTTTTATTTTACATAATAGTTAGCTGATCTTAAGAATTTATCAAAAGTGAAAAATTAACACTTTTACTGTAAGACATGCTTGAGTGGTATTAAATAAGAGCTGATGATCATAATTCAGGCTTGATGGTATTAGTGTGTTCCGGGTGCAAAGTTAGAACCTGCTAAGCGTATGTGTTTTCCCCTTCAGATACGAGTAATTAACAAATGTCGTATTAGTATCACCAATACATACGGAAAAATGGATGTTATAGTGTGCCATGTAAAAGGCGCCAGCATTAAATGCAAATTATTCTGACATATCATGTACTTATATAAATGAACGTCACAGGTAATCACTGCAGTGATCAAACCAATGAAATAAACATATGTAGACAGACATGTTCTTCTGATGATGGACGAAAGATTAGAGTTAGATGCCTCGGTCAGAGTGCTGGAATTAAAAAGCCTAGTTAACAACTCTATGGAAAGAAGTCGGTTGTGCCCTTTTTAAAAGAACAACCCTAATTTAAATGTATTTTAATTGCAGCCATTGGTTACCTGCCATCATTTAAGTTCGTATTATACGTGATAGCTATGTGCTAAGAGTTCCTGGTGCTTATCATCAGTCTCCAGGCAAATTAAATGTAGAATAAATATAACAATCAGTGAAATACCGTAAAACATCCGTTAGCTATAGTGGCGCTTGGTGAGCCGATACTTGGTATAATAACTGATAGGGGATGACTTGGTGGCAGGTTGGTATTGAATAACCAATCAAGAAAACGCGGTTGTTATCTTTCTGAGCACATATCGGCGAAACAGTAGGAGATATAATAAAAATGTTGAAGCTTAATTCTCGTTGTTGTTACTGTACTTCACAACTGTGCAATCAAATCATTAAACATTTTGATATACTTCGAAATCCCCCCTCACTTCGCTATTTTTGAAACGGTAAAATGTCTGTAGAGATTCAACCATATATGAGAAAGTTACATCCCAAAATCGCAGTAGTCAGAAATAAATTGGAAGTACCCCTATATAACGCTGTATGTGAATCTGTCCGCCGTATGACGCTTCTCGTGCATGGCGATAGTGTTGTTTGCAGTTTCACAGTGGAAGCATGAAAGAGGGACTGCTGAAGGATTTAATTGAAACAATAGGGTCTCGATCTCTGTCGAGTCCGAGAATAACAAACGTGGAGGTGGCGAGAGGCTATGCCCGTTTAGTTTTTTCGTGGTCTTTGTTTCATTTTTTTGTTTTCTTTCGTTTCTTTGGTTGTATGGTTTTGGATATTACGTTTGACATCTACTTTGTTATTTTACAGTATTTAAGGGACAATGATGTATCCATTGCAAAGAAGTGCTGCATACACATACACATTGTGCACCATGTACATCTGATTATTGCAGTATTATTGCTCAATTTACAGCATGTATCACAAGTTCTAAAGCAATAATTAACAGGAGATTCGCAGTTATCAGATTTTTCAGCGATGTGTCCGCTCATGAACCAAGCATAACTAAACATTTTTAAAAATCGAGGGGATGAAAACTGATTATGAATCAAAGTTTGAATTTGCAGGATAATAGGATTACATCAGAGAACAGTTTTAGAAAATTCTTCCACGGTCTGAATGTGCAGACATCATGTGACTGGATTATGCCGGTTGTTCCAGCAGGAATCGTCATACATTGTACGTCCTTGTTTCCTTATTCCATATATTTGCGACAGGTTGCCAGAAGAGGCCATTACGGGAAAGACCAGTCTACACTATAAATTATTACAAAGGCTGCGGTAACTATGAGCATGTAGGAAGCATTAATATGGACTTATTCTGGCCACCTGTGTATTGCGACCTATACTGCGACCGTGTACTCTGGAGGGAGGACGGCCATGAGAGCACGACACTCTCTGTCTACCCAAGACCACCGCACACGAGCGCATGGCCACCTCGTGTATACTCCAATACGCAATGCGGCAGGGAATCACTCGGCGGAATCACGATGATGAAGGAAGACCGGACAGTAGGATATGTATGCATGTACTTCAACTACGTGTATACAGGTGCACGTACTGACATTCGATAATCACCATAAACAGACGGATTGAAATCTAATGACGTATACAGAGCGTAGCAGATTGAGTATATACACTTTTATTCCGAATATAGCACGATGAAGCCAAAGAGTGTATGACACCTTCTGCACAAAAGCTTCGATGATCCGCAATACGATACTGCTACATCATTACTGACAAAGAGACATAGTTCGCATTACATTCAGCGAATGTGAATAAAGAGTCCAATTCCAATGTACGTGTAGACAGTTATAGTAAAACGGCAATAGATTTGGAATATAAAAAAAGGCAGCTACATTTTGGCCTGGAAGGAAGAGGAATAAGAGTTTAAAAAGTCCAAGACAATTTCAGAACGATTAAGTATACAAAATTATTATGTAGATAGGAAACAAGTCACTGAATGTAGGACACACAGCTATAAATTATTACACATTTCCAAATAAGTATTGGAACAGTTCCAGAAGGAATGCGATAAAACATTACCTATTCACGCATTGGACCTGAAACGAAGGGCATTTACGGCGAGACATGAAGTTAATCTGTCATGCTATCTGTTCACGGGTCTACAAAATGGATCATTTTAAAGTAAGGCATAGAATTTTTCCCAGAAAGATTAATAAATTTGCAATTCAAAAACAATTAACTAATAAAGAACAATTAGTAGAACAAGCTAATGCATTTGTGGAAAACGTAAAATCGAATATTGCATCATTAGGAGAGGACAATGTTAACTTCGGACCAATCTAATTTAGAGACACGCAGGTCGTACCACATCCTTTAAAGGAACACTAAAAACTGAATGTCTCACTCAATCTTTGAATTCATTAACCCTTAGCTACGATACAGCCAATCTTATCTACAAGTTTTACAATCCGCTTTGCTCATAGTCCTGCAGGAGGTAGGTGGCCAATTTGGACCCATTGTTCAACAAACAATGTACAGAGCCGATAATATTGTTGCATTTGCTTCAAAATCTGTTAAATTAATATCAGATATCGCTATTAAATGGTTTTAGGATGTTTACTTGCCTACTGTTAGTGAACGATCGCTTCTGTGTTTGGATTCCTGGACGGGACAAACAGGAAACAAATTTAACAACACAGACGAAATATAAGGACGCGAAAATTACGACAATTCCTGTTGGAATAACTGGCATAATCCAGCCACTTGATGTTTACACATTAAGACGGTGGAAGAGTTTTCTAAAACAGTTGCCTCATAGAATCCTACTACACGGCTGTGAGGTAAACTTGCACCTGAGAAATAATGTCCTGAAAATTAAATCTTTGAATCATAATCAATTTTCATCCCCTCAATTTGTAAACTTGTTTAGTTACGCATAGTTCAAGAGCGGACACATCAGAGAAAAATCTGATAAATCTGTACCTCCTGTTAATTATTGCTTTAAAAATTGTGATACATGCTGTAAATTGTGCAATGTTGTTGTTTTTGTTGTGGTCTTTAGTCCAGAGACTGGTTTGATGCAGCTCTCCATGCTACTCTATCCTGTGCAAGCTGCTTCATCTCCCAGTACCTACTCCTACATACATCCTTCTGAATCTGTATAGTGTATTCATCTCTTGGTCTCACTCTACGATTTTTACCCTCCACGCTACACTCCAATACCAAATTGGTGATCCCTTGATGCCTCAGAATATGTCCTACCAACAGATCCCTTCTTCTAGTCAAGTTGTGCCATAACTTTCTCTTCTCTCCAATTCTATTCAATACCTCCTCGTTAGTTATGTGATCTACCCATCTAATCTCCAGCATTCTTCTGTAACACCACATTTCGAAAGCCTATATTCTCTTCTTGTCTAAACTATTTATCGTCCACGTTTCACTCCATACATGGCTACACTCCATACAAATACGTTCAGAAACGACTTCCTGACACTTAAATCTATACTCGATGTTAACAAATTTCTCTTCTCCAGAAACGCTTTCTGTGCCATTGCCAGTCTACATTTTGTATCCTCTCTGCTTCGACCATCATCAGTTATTTTGCTTCCCAAATAGCAAAACTCATTTACTACCTTAAGCGTCTCATTTCCTAATCTAATCCCCCCGCAGCAGGTAGTTCGACTACCTTCCATTACCCTCGTTTTGCTTTTGTTGATGTTCATCTTATATCCTCCTTTCAAGACACTGTCCACTCCGTTCAGTTGCTCTTCCAGGTCCTTTGCTGTCTCTGACAGAATTACAATGTCAATAGTGAAATAATATTGTAATAATAAGATGTGCGTGGTGCACAATGTGTATGTGTGTGCAGCGCTTATTTGCAATGGATAATACAACGTCCACTCATTATTGCAATGATTATCAAAGACAATGCAACACAACCTAAGTAGTGTAAAACAACAAAGTAGATGACAAACGTAATATCCAAAACCAAACAACCAAAGAAACGAAACAAAACAAACAACAAACTAATAAAACAAAGACCATGACAAATCTAAACGGGAATAGCCTCTCGCCCCCTCCACATTGGTTATTGTCGGACTCGACAGAGATCGAGACCTTATTGTTTCAATTAAATCCTTCGGGAGCCCCTCCTTCATGGCTGCACTGTGAAACTGCAAACAACACTATCACCATGCACGAGAAGCGTCATACGGCGGACAGATTCATGTATAGCTATATACAGGGGTACTTCCAACTTATATCTGACTGCTGCGACTTCGGGATGTAGCTTGATCATATATGGCTGAATTTGTTGTTAAATGTACTATTAAATTTGCTAAACACATACATTTTACCGTTTCAAAAATTGTGAGATGAGAGGTGGATTTCGAAGTATATCAAAATGTTTAAAGATGTGATTGCACAGCTGTAAAGTACAGTAGCAACCATGGGAATTATGTTTCAACATTTATATTTTATGTCCTACTGTTTCGACGATATGTGCTCAGAAGGATAACAACCGCGTTTTCTTCAGCGGTCTTATAGACACGTACAATAAAATACATGTCTCATATTTTGACCTATACTACAACACACTCTGAGTGTACCGGAATCGGCGAGTAGCATGTGGGAAATGTTATTTATCAGTATAACATGGATTTCACTCTCGTATGTGACGAAACTTCGCAGAACTTCACTGTACTTTTTTTCTCTCACGAGCCATACTTCCTAATGCACTTCTCTTAATTCCTTATTACATTTAGTCACACTATCCACTAACTGACATTATGTCGCACTGATGCTGTGTGTTTTGGTGCACTGTGTGTTTACTGACTAGGCGACGGAATGCATTACGGAAATAAGGAATGGACGCTTCAGAATCACTGTTCGAATTTTTGAATGTACCGAATGCAAAAAAGAAAGGAGGCAGGACTTCAGAAACACGGTAGAAATTCGTTTCCGACGGTAATTTATTTTTAAGTTTTTTATCATGAGCTCCTCTGATTCTTAGTCTCTTCTTTGTGATCTGCACTCACTTCCCTTTTTTTTGTATTTTTCTTCTTTCACCGACAAGAATAAATAATTCTTTATACAAACATTTTTACATGGATTGAAGTTCATCCATTTTTCATTATTCCTCTTGTATTTCAGCCCTCTTCTTTGAATTAACCCTAATACGTCAGTACATCACGATAAGCGTAAATTCTGAGAAATTCGAACTCATATTAGTCTCAATCTGTCAAAGTTGTGCTTTTGGGCATGCTCTTCCTCTTTCTTAATCATTTTCGATTTCAACGTACTTTTTTTTGCGGTGACTATGATCTCCTACACTTCGCAGTATTTTGGTTACAGTATGTTGCTGTAAAATCACTGTGCATTCAGTAGGTTGGGTAGCTCACATCTTCTCTTGTCTCACGATATTTTCCAAATTTTATATTTTTTCTTGTAACAGTCTAAGGAGAGTTTTTGCACATAGCTTAAATATTTAAATTCAGTGCCTCTTTTATTCTGAATCCCGGGTTCGATTTCGGGTACTGCTAGGCATTTTTCCTTGGTGGCAGAACAGGTACGGGGTGCATTTAGCCTCGTCCCGCCTACTGAGGAGCTCTCGAACTATTAGTAGCGGTTCAAAGGTCAAGAAAACCGGCAACGACCAGGAGGGAAGTATGCTGACCACACGCCCCTCCCTACTGCATCCAATGAAACGATTGACAAAGGATAATACAACTGTCGGTCGATCATGACTGGCCCGTCTAGGGACAGAATGAGGACCTTTACTTTACTCTACCCTTCTTAAAATGTAATTTCAGAGCGACGGGAGTGCTGTTTACAACATTTTATTCAGTAAACCTGAATCTTCAGCCCGTCCAGAGACCTCAATGCACGCCGTGTGTCAATGATACTGGGAAAAGTTTATGATAAAATTTTGTTCAATTCTTTTTTCATCCCAGACCACGATAACAAATGTACATCAGTTCATTATCGATTTTAGTCTGCAATGACCGTCTTCACATCTATGTTATGATGAAAAAAATATAAGTACAAATAAATTACATTAGTTAATATTATACGAGACAGTGCTTCGATGCGTCCATATTAAAGACAGGCTTGATAAACATACCTATATCTGAATACTAATATATAAAAAAGTTATAGTATAAAAACAACTACACCAACGCGATGACGCAGAATACATTTAAAACGACCAAAAATAAAAAACAGTAATATAATAGCCGGCATGTTGAGACACATACACGAGCTACCGAGTGATGAGACTGTTGACATCGTACTGCGGTGCAAGTTCGATGGCAGAAGACCAGTACACTTCGCGACAGCCTGCAGGTGTCGTAAATGAATGCACAGTTTACTGGACCAAATGTAATAAAAATATTATAACACGTATTCTAACTTAATAAACAATAAAACTAGGAATGGAAAGAATTAGAAATCATAACTAATTATATAAGCTTTATTAGTAGGGGGAAGGGCGAATAAAGAGACACATAAACATACACATCAAAAAAAGTTTTACATCACCTCTGTTTCGAGAGTTCTGGAACCTGCACAGAAAATTGGATTAGAGATCAACATAAACATCATTTCCGCCATTTTAATTGCTCATGAAGACCACACATTGCATGTTGTACCACCATACAGCGAGACCTTCAGAGGTGGTGGTTCACATTGCTATACACGCTGGTACCTCTAACACCCAGTAGCAAGTCCTCTTGCATTGATGTATGCCTGTATTTGTCGTAGCATACTATCCACAAGTTCTTCAAGACACTGTTGGTCCAGATTGTCCCACTCCTCAACGTCTATTCGGCGTAGACTCCTCTAATGGTTGGTGGGTCACTTCGTCCATAAACAGACCTTTTCAATCCATCCCAGGCGTGTTCGATAGGATTCATGTCTGGAGAACATGCTGACCACTCTAGTCGAGCGATGTCGTTATCCTGAAGGAAGTCATTCAAAACAGGTGCACGATGGGGGCGCGAATTGCCGTCCATGAAGATGAATGCCTCGCCAGTATGCTGCCGATATGGTTGCACTATCGGTCGGAAGATTCATGTATCGTACAGTCATACGGCGCCTCCCATGACCACTAGCGGCGTACGTCGGTCCCACAAAATGCCACCCCCAAGACAGCAGGGAACCTCCACCTTGCTGCACTCGCTGGACAGTGTGTCTAAGGCGTTCAGATGACTGGGTTGCCTCCAAACACGTCTCAGAGGATTGTCTGGTTGAAGACATATGTTTCACTCATCAGTGAAGAGAACGTGATGCCAATACTGAGCGGTACATTCGTTATTTTGTTGGGCCCATCTCTATGGCGCTGCATGGTGTCGTGGTTGCAAAGATGGACCTCGCCATGGACGTTGGGAGTGAAGTTGCGCATTGTTAAGCCTATTGAGCACAGTTTGAGTCGTAACACGACTGCACGAAAAGCATTATTCAACATGGTGGCGTTCCTGTCGGGGTTCCTCCGAACCATAATCCGTATGTGGCGGTCATCCACCGCAGTAGTAGCCCTTAGCCGGCCTGAGCGAGGCATGTCATCGACAGTTCCTGTCTCTCTGTATCTTCTCCATGTCCGAACAACATCGCCTTGGTTCACTCGGAGACGCCTGGACACTTTCCTTGTTGACAGCCCTTCCTGGCACAAGTAACAATGCGGACGCGATCGAACCGCGGTATTGACCGTCTAGGCATGGTTGAACTACAGACAACACGAGCCGTGTACCTCCTACCTGGTGGAATGACTGGAACTGATCGGCTGTCGGACCCCCTCCATCTAATAGTCGCTGCTCATGCAAGGTGGTTTAAATCTCTGGGTGGGTTTAGTGACATCTCTGAACAGTCAAAGGGACTGTGTCTGTAATACAATATCCACAGTCAACGTGTATCTTCCGGAGTTCTGGGACCCGGGCTGATGCAAAACTTATTTTGATGTGTGTATAAGTGGACAAAAACCGGTATAGTAAAAAATAAGTTCTAGTGTAGCGAATAGTTTTGCATATTCTAATTGAGAACATAGAGGCAACATCTTTCTTGTAAAATAACAGTGCTCTACAAAAATGTTTAGGGTGATGAAACGAATGTACGTAAGACAGAAAAACAATACCACTGTCTGTCTGAAGAAGATAAGTAACGGAGACAGTGCCAATTTGCAAAGCAGCCAGCAGACGATAGGGGTCCTATCACGTCCCTTACGAGTACAAAAATGTGAAATGAACATCCTAAGATTGTGGGTAGGTACCAGATAAAGGAAGTGATACTTACAGCACTATGTCGTATAGGGAAAAACAATCGTTAGGATGAAATTCAGTTTGCTCATTAAGAATTATTTTAAGCTGCATGCTCTTTCTTTAATAGAAAGCCAGTTTACTTACTGAGGCAAACCGGATAGTCACTGTAAAGTACAGATTGTATTCTCTGTGTTACAAAGGAGATGTTACAGTGCGATGTTCGGGTTTTTCGAGGCTACTAGGAGGGGTGGATGAGACCGGAAATAAGAGTCATTGCTTACGATCGAGCAACCAGCAGGCCAGAAAAAAGCCTGTTGCGAGGCGGCCGGCGGAGGCAGATAGAGCACGACCGCGGCGCCATGCGAGGAAAAAACCGCCTCTAAAGCCGTGTTACGAGCATAGGCCCTGGCCGCCTGCACAGCGTGCTCTGATGGCCACTTGATAGTCGTCGTTAAAAGACTTCGCCTTCCACGAGAGACGGGCGGAAAGTTAGTTGCAAGGGTACGATATAAACGAGAAAAACAGATTAAAAAGTGTTGTAACGGGAAAATATTTCATGCTGCGTACACGCCTCCTTGTAGAAGCTCTGCCGGAAAACGGTGGCAGCTTTTATGTCGCTACAGGTGCGTCAGGGGTTCCTGGATAACTACGTGACTGCATCTCTTCTTTACCTGGGGTTTAGCACGTTGGTGGTTGATATTGTAACTTGTATTTAATTCGAAATTAGAATTAAATTAATACCTTCAGCTGCTGACGGGTGCTGATATACCTTAACGGGGACAGGTTGAAAGTGTGTGCCCCGAACGGGACTCGAACCCGGGATCTCCTGCTTACATGGCAGACGCTCTATCCATCTGAGCCACCGAAGGCACAGAGGACAGCGCGGCTAGAGGGACTATCTCGCGCACGCCTCCCGCGAGCATTACTCATGGAAGACATTCTTACCAGGTCCTGTAAGAATTCGTGGAATATGTGTGCATCCGCACAGAAGAAGGTCATGGCCGGTATTGCCAGAACGATAAACTTATATGGATACGATCTATGTTTTCTTTCGGACATGTCCGAAAGAACTATATACTTATATGGATATATACTATATACTTATGGATATATACTATATACTTATATGGATATGGTGTCTGTTCTTGCGGACATGTCCGAAATAACAGACACCATATCCATACATGTATTTAATTCAGTTGCTTGATAAAACATTTCTGTTACAAATTGCTTGTACTTTGAAAGGTGTGTATATAATTTTAAAGTCAGTTTTATTGTTTTTGAATGTCTAAATGGGCACATGTGATATTTGTATCGTTTAGTTATGCGCGATGGCCGGAGACTGCTTAGATCACCTTTGATCTGCTGGTTTTTAGTGTTGATCGCGAGCAGAGGACATAGGGAGTTCCAGCGGGGCGTCGTGGCAGTAAGCTTGTACAGGAAGGACGCAAGAGATGGCGCTCTTGTGAATCATTTTATTGATCTGATGGAAGATGTTATTATTACAAAAGTAATATCATTGTACACTTAATGAGATAGATTTACTAATTCAGACGCTATTTTGCGAAGACTAGGATTTACGGTAATCAATAACATATTTTACTTTATTGCGACAGCAATTAGTTAGACATTCATGCTTCAATACAGACATCCAAATCAACTATTTCTTGCAATTTTTATAAAGTTTTGTCACAGTCAGCCTTAATGGATTTGAAAGGACGAAAAGATTTTAATCATTAGTATGAGGACTTTTGCATTAGAATAAATTTCATGTTGAGTTACATTTTTGTATTTCTCCAGTGTTGATTTTACGTAATTGTAATTTGTAATGGAATGTTTTCTTATTGCTTGCAAAGCCTTCAATTGTGTATATTTGTAAAGGGAATAGTGTCAAGGAATTTTTTCGAGCTGAATCTTTTTTTAACACACTTTCTTGAGAAGAATTTTAATCTAGAAAGTAACTGAGATTATCCTACGTCATTATATAGCTCCCATTACCTGATGAACGTTCTGTTTTAAAAGAGATAAATTTTATGAGAACCAAGTTTGCACTGCTTCGATTTAAGAGTTCGCATTGCACTACCGCGATGCTCTGTAGCTAGTAGCAAATCAGAAACTGAGAGGCGCCTTACTTCTTCTTCTACGAGAGCAGCTGTATGATGTTTTCCATTGCGACACAGGTAAGCCAAATACAGCGCATACGAGTTTCAGTTTCACAGGGTCAGTTAACAGTGTTGAGTTTAATTGTTGGTTCAAAGAGGGCATATTTCATTTACGTTCTCGCAGTCAGATTTGCTTCTCATTCACGCAGACAGATATAGTTATCAACTGTAAACGTGAGGTTAGCTTATGCACATGTTTCTCTCCTATGAACGAAATTTTTGGTATTCAACAGACTACATTCATAAAGAGACTACACGTTCAGAAAGAGACAGTTCAGAAGTATAGCAAACAGGTGCACTTTTGCTTAATCTTGTTACCCTCTATATTTATTAACGTAATTTCCAACATAAATTCTATGGTTGCAAGTCGCCCGTGCTAAAATATGACGTCTTCCAGAGGATTAATCTTATAAAACTGATTTGAAGAAACTTCTTTCACGATACTGAAAGTGTTTGATACGACGTTGTGTTTCTGTGTAAAATAAATATATATAGCCATAACGTATTAAGAAACAGCAAACGGCCCTTCTAGTAATAGTCCATGCTCACAACTGCAACAGTATCGAAGTTTACATACCCTATCTAACCAAAAATATCTGGGCGGCTCCATGCAATGAGGACGTGAGCACTAGGTGTGCCGAGAGGCGGCACCGCCAGTACAAATAGTATCAATAGAGGCGTAGAGTATTGCGTTGTCAGTAGAGAAGGAGTAAACGAAAATGCGTCGGTCAGGTGATCTCCTTCACTTAGAACGTAGACATCGCCTGTCATCTGAGTAAAAAGTCCAACAGGTACATATCAACCCATCGAAAGATGCCCAAGTTACTGCTGTTGGCGATGTCCTTGTGAAGTTGAAACACGAAGAAATAATCAAAGCTGAACCAAGACTGCGGACCTCTTGTGCTGACGGACACGAATTGTCGGCAAATTCGGAGAGTGGTTGTAAGAGGTCAGATTCTGTTACACAAGGAATCACTCGTGAGTTCCAAAGTGCTGCCAGCAGTCCAGCTGCAACAATGTGCGTAGGGAGTTAAAAATAATGTGGTACAATGGTCAAGCAGTTCTTCATAAGCCACACAGTCCCGTAGTCAGTGCTAAGTGACGTTTCAGGTGCTATAAAGAGCGACGCCTCTGGACAGTAGATGACTGGCAAGAAATGAATTGGAGTGACGAATTACGATATGCCCTGTGGCAATCCGATAGCTGCGTTTGGGTTTGTCAAACGCCTGGAGGACGATCCCTACTATGATGTGTGGTGTCAACAGTGAACTACAGAGAATGAGGTATCACGGTATTCGGATTTCGTGTTGTTTACTTATTGTCTCAAGTAAATGGTAAAGGCAGAAGGATATGAACACATTTTACAGTAATGTTGACTGCGTCCAGTAGAGGAACATTTCGGAGCCGATGAGTGTTTGTATCAACATGAAAATGCATCCTGTGATAAAGTGGCATCTGTGAGGTAGTTGTTTTGGGTGATAACATTCTTAAAATGGTCTGGCCTGTCCACAGTCCCGAACTGAACCTAATGGAACTTGGGATGAGCTAGAATATCGACTTAGCTCCAGATCCTAGCTTCCAATAGCACTACAACATCACAATCAGACTCGTCATTGAAAGCCCTCCAGTATAGTTCAAGCCGTCAGAAATGGGGGCACGCTCAATACCATATTCCAGCAGCTTTCCGGACTCTTTTTGTCACATACTGTATGTCAGCGTCTCTTACTTTAACGTATGTTTTTCCCTATTACAGTTAGGCCTAATTGTCGATAGAGAAATTGTCTGAGCATCAATGCACTACAGATAAATAAAAATTTCGGAATACGAATACTCAAGACGAACAGACAGTTTTCAAACGGCCTAGCCTTTCAGCTAGAAAGTAACGAAGACATTTTCAATATAAAGGACAGCATATTTACCACACAGTATGGGTCAGTGACAGACAATGTTAAGAGAACACTAATGAAGAGTAACAGTATCGACTTGCTTAGAATCAGAAGTTCACGTGAAACAGTAACAAAAGGAGTTAAAGATTTATCTTACTGTAGAAAGTACGATGCATGTAGCCTAATGTGCTCTGCTGGCATCAGTAGCTGAAATGGAATTAGTAATCAAACGGCTTTCTCCGACAAGCGAACGCAATCTTTTTCTCACGCACGTAACTCGTAATCGACGAAATCATTGTCTCATCATGCGTCGCTTTTAACATAGATAAATGTCCAAAGATAAGTAATGTTTACTCAGTGATGATTGAATGCCAAATTTCTTAATTGATCCCAAGTTACAATAACAGAAAATGAGAACTGTTTGATATGGCAGTTAGCTAATTATACTATTCTGTACATACAAGTCACATTTTGTACAATATCGGATGATGTCGGAAAAGCAGACAAATCTATATAGATACAACGTACATGTAATCACTACTTTCCAATATAATCACTATCACACGTCGTACCGCTATAACACTTTTCTGGTTGTGGAAGACTGTATTTTGTCATCCGAGCATGGATCGAAGGAACAATGATACTTTTGTACGTCGCCGTATATGATGTAGTCACTTTTACTATACTTTACCTTTATGGTTCGTACACGATAAATGTGACAAACGTAGTAAAATTATAATACTACAGGTTATTACTGTAAGAGCAAGTTAACTGTAATGTTACCCCTTTGACAGGATTTTTGTTTGACCGTGATCGTATGTCAATGGAAAGTAATCGGGCTATAGTTCATTTGTTGGAAGGTTACGTTTTGAAACGATGGAGCAGATATTCTAGCGGGAATCGAACCAACGTACTTGAAAGGTAGTGCTCTGGTCAGGCGAAGCAAGGAAGGTCACCTGCTTAATTAGGCAAAAGTAATTTGACATAACTGTGCAGTAAATAAAATAATATAATTACTGAATTAAACTTCAATTAACTAGAAATCAGTTTGGTAAATCGGACACGAAAATAACAACACACCCTACCATATATTAGGAAAATGACTATTCAGGAAGAGAATTACTATCTGGTTTTGTGCCAACGAAGTGTTTCACACTAACGCATACTGTCTGCTTTTGTATGTGAAGGGCAACGCTCAACAAACAGAAAACACACATAATTTGGACATGAATTGACTAATACTCGACTGCTAAAAGACAATAATTTTGAAATACGTATCAAGGTGTTATTTTAACTAACATGAACACTCTTTGTTTTCTTTGCATGCTTATGAGCTTTTGCATCATACGGAATATGAGTGATATCTGGGGATCCTTCTCTGCTATAGTTTTACTTTGTTAATGTCAGATATAATTTTAAGAGCACAGATGTTTATAGAATAATTGTTGCATTTTATATATACTTTCACTGTATGCCCTTTAAACCACAGATTGGAAACAGGTGGACCCAGTGACTATTCTGTTTACTAATTGGGTTTTAGCTGAACTCATCTAAGAAGACACAGTAATAATACACAGAGACAAAAATACACAAACAAAAACACTATTCAAGATGGTAGTGTACCAGAAAGCTGCTATAATTGTTAATTGCTAGACATTTAGCATTGGCAATAGGCCATCTTCAGGCTATCTGCAAACAAATTCGCTTTGTTAAAAATTGTGGAGTTGTAATTAATAACAGTTTTGTTTTGCTGTGTGCTAGTACTTACTTCCATATTGTATCATCCCACTGTCGGTGTCTTCTAACGTTATTGCTGCATAGGACGTTTCCAGATGCAGCGAAATTGTTAAATATTTAACTTAATTATCTCTGTTAACTTCTGTTGTTCGCAAATGTAAAGTAGGTCTTTTATCGCTTGTGTATATTATTGTGGTTTTGACAGCTACGTTTGATAGCTGATCCAATGATGATGTGTGGTTACAATTTGTTAATTCATTTTATACGTATCGTGATTATCTATGGCGTGGTGTTATGCTCTTTGTTTGTATTTGTACGCTCCTGGAAATTGAAATAAGAACACCGTGAATTCATTGTCCCAGGAAGGGGAAACTTTATTGACACATTCCTGGGGTCAGATACCTCACATGATCACACTGACAGAACCACAGGCACATAGACACAGGCAACAGAGCATGCACAATGTCGGCACTAGTACAGTGTATATCCACCTTTCGCAGCAATGCAGGCTGCTATTCTCCCATGGAGACGATCGTAGAGATGCTGTATGTAGTCCTGTGGAACGGCTTGCCATGCCATTTCCACCTGGCGCCTCAGTTGGACCAGCGTTCGTGCTGGACGTGCAGACCGCGTGAGACGACGCTTCATCCAGTCCCAAACATGCTCAATGGGGGACAGATCCGGAGATCTTGCTGGCCAGGGTAGTTGACTTACACCTTCTAGAGCACGTTGGGTGGCACGGGATACATGCGGACGTGCATTGTCCTGTTGGAACAGCAAGTTCCCTTGCCGGTCTAGGAATGGTAGAACGATGGGTTCGATGACGGTTTGGATGTACCGCGCACTATTCAGTATCCCCTCGACGATCACCAGTGGTGTACGGCCAGTGTAGGAGATCGCTCCCCACACCATGATGCCGGGTGTTGGCCCTGTGTGCCTCGATCGTATGCAGTCCTGATCGTGGCGCTCACCTGCACGGCGCCAAACACGCATACGACCATCATTGGCACCAAGGCAGAAGCGACTCTCATCGCTGAAGACGACACGTCTCCATTCGTCCCTCCATTCACGCCTGTCGCGACACCACTGGAGGCGGGCTGCACGATGTTGGGGCGTGAGCGGAAGACGGCCTAACGGTGTGCGGGACCGTAGCCCAGCTTCATGGAGACGGTTGCGAATGGTCCTCGCCGATACCCCAGGAGCAACAGTGTCCCTAATTTGCTGGGAAGTGGCGGTGCGGTCCACTACGGCACTGCGTAGGATCCTACGGTCTTGGCGTGCATCCGTGCGTCGCTGCGGTCCGGTCCCAGGCCGACGGGCACGTGCACCTTCCGCCGACCACTGGCGACAACATCGATGTACTGTGGAGACCTCACGCCCCACGTGTTGAGCAATTCGGCGGTACGTCCACCCGGCCTCCCGCATGCCCACTATACGCCCTCGCTCAAAGTCCGTCAACTGCACATACGGTTCACGTCCACGCTGTCGCGGCATGCTACCAGTGTTAAAGACTGCGATGGAGCTCCGTATGCCACGGCAAACTGGCTGACACTGACGGCGGCGGTGCACAAATGCTGCGCAGCTAGCGCCATTCGACGGCCAACACCGCGGTTCCTGGTGTGTCCGCTGTGCCGTGCGTGTGATCATTGCTTGTACAGCCCTCTCGCAGTGTCCGGAGCAAGTATGGTGGGTCTGACACACCGGTGTCAATGTGTTCTTTTTTCCATTTCCAGGAGTGTAGTTTGTATATATCTATGATTTTATTACGACTAACCCGAACCGAAATGTGTGATTTCAATAAAGTTATTTAGAAAATGTCTATATGTTAGGTCCGTTTGTTCGTTTAATATTTTATCAGGGTCTGTCCCTGAGTGTGCATAGATTTCGATTTCTTCCGAAACGTTCATTTTAACTCGATTTGGTGTTGTACGTAAGATTTGCATTGCGTTTGTTATGTGATCAGCTTTATGATTTTCTATTTTTAAATGGTTGAAGAACGTGGATTGGTTTATGTAGTTAATTTTTATGTTCTTTGTACCTAATTTCAAAGTTTCTATCTGATTGTCCATCACAGTTTTTACAATTTATTACATATACCCTGGATGTATTTGTGGTGGTAGTTTTACGTTATCGGAATGGATTAGTGTTTTGAAGCTGTCTAGTTCTGTACGAGAATTTACTGCTGTTTCCTTTAGCAATGCGTTCAGTTCGTTGGATATTTGGCCTGTGTGAGTTTGCGGTATCTATTTGAATTTTATTGAAATCATTCATCTCGATTCGGGTTAGTCGTAATAAAATAAAATCACAGATATAGACAAAATAAAATACATGATAAAGATTACGAGTATAACACCACGCCACAGATAACTACGATACGTAGAAAAATGAATAAACAAATTGTAACCATACACCATCGTTGGATCAGCTATCAATGGTAGCTGTCAAAACCACAACAATATACACAAGCGATAAAAGATGTAGCTTACATTTGCGAACAACAGCAATTAAAAGAGATAATTAAGTTAAATATTTAACGTTTTGGCTGCAGTTGGAAACGCCCTATGCAGAAATAAGATTAGAAGACAGCGACAGTGGAACGATGCAATATGGAAGTAAGTACTAGCACACAGCAAAACAAAATTGTTATTAGTTACAATGCCACAATTTCTAACAAAGCGAGTTTGCAGATAGCCTGAAGATGGCGATAATGCCGCATAGGCCTTTTGCCAATTTAAAACGTGTAGCAATTAACAATTATAGCAGCATTCTGGTACAAGGCCGTTTTTAATAATGTTTTCCTTTGTGTACTTACGTCTATATGTATTGTTGGGAACATTCATAATTTTACTCTTTGATGTGTTATATGTATGGTAGGTTATGTTTGCTGGTTGATTTTGGTTATGTACATCGCTGAATAAATGGTCTCTAAAAATGTGTGTTTCTGGCAATGTGGTGTATTGCGTATTTGCATAAAAGGTCAACTTTATAATCTCACAGAGGACTAATTAGAGTCAATATCTAATTGGTTATGGGCCCAGGAGAGATTAGTGAACTTTCCATAGCAAAGAAATAAACTGATAAATCAAGGTTACATAATTTTTGCGTGTGTTCAACGTGTTGCTATAGTTTGTTTTTTTTCAGAGAAACTTTCAAGATTTATTTGTTTAACTATCTGAACGTATTCAAGATGGCTTTGGGTGGACAATCACTGTTTAATTTTGAAAAGTTAACCGGTATGACAAACTACAACGACTGGAAATTCACGATGGAAATGTACCTGAAACATGAGGGACTATGGGACACAGTTGCTGGCACTGACGAAGATGAGAAGAATGTACAGAAAGCATTATCGAAATTATGTTTATCTGTAAATTTATTTGTGTATCCAAAACTTCGTGGAGCAACGACTGCTAAAGAATCATGGCAAAATTTACAATCTGCATTTGGAGATAAGAGTTTATCTAGTTATATTGGGCTGTTTCAATGCTTAATGAATGTACAACCGGCTTCTGAGAAAATTATTCATTTCGACATATTTAGATATTTTTACATGATAACTTCCAGTACGCCGTTCCAAAGCAACGGTGGATTAAAAATTTATAACAAGTATGTCACCATTGTCAATAAACGTAAGTTAATAACGCATCAAAGATACACGCCTTCAAGAGATACTATAGCAAGCAAGATAGGCGACTAAAGTGACATGATGTGATTTAAGGAGTCGGAGGATGTAGGTTCGCAACCCGCTACATGTTAATTTTTTTTATCTTTGCGTTGTTAAAACATTCTGGGACTTTCTTATGAATGTAATATAAGCATGTTCTCAATATTTGATGTTATTTACTTTTCTGGCCCATCAGAGAGCAAAGGATGTTTTAACTCTCGCTGATCGAAATCGCCGAACAGGACACACAAGGAACTGATCAGCTGATGCGTATCAGCCAATGAAAACATGAGTCACAATGTGTAGTCGTCAACGAGACCTCTAGGCTGCATATTTCTCTGGAGGTGACTATTTAACACGACTGTAACCGGTTAGATAATACTATAAATTACAGTAATAGGAAAATAAATACTTTAAAAATACAATTACATCTATTTCGAAAACTGAAAGTCCGATATCGCTTAGTAGCCTACCGTAACTGTTTTCCCCACTAAATGATGACGAATGGCGTAGTAAGTGAAAGTATTCTCAAACGCATAAAATCTAATCTTGGTTATTCTGCTCTTTAGCAGATCTGACGGAAAGCGACTTTTTGCGAACCACGACCGCGTGCCTTTTTATCCGCCCGTCTGTGCGTCTTCTCTTCTCTACGGGGAGAGGTAAAGTGCTGCATTTCTCAATTCCTTCCGTGTCCATCGCTGGCAAGTATTGACCCGAAAGAATCTCAGCTTTAACAGGTGTTAATGCGCATCCTGCTGCTATTCAGTCGAGAGAAATGCAAATACTGAGGTTGGGCTTAGAAATTCTTCCTTGATTGAGTGCCGATTTACATAAATGGATTTCGCTATGGAAGTGCCAAAGCAATACAAGCAGATTTCTACCTTTTAGAGAAAGAAAAGTAAAAGAGAAAACGTTCTGCATTTTCTATCGTTTTGAATGTCGAGGAACTTCGTTTCTCTACGTGATATATTCCCATCAGAATTTCCGCCGATTTTAATTTACAATACATCACCGCACTCATTATTTATTTGAATCTAACACAGCCAAAGCTGTCATACTGAAAACTAATGACACAATTCAAACATATAAACAGTTTACAGCTTGTGAATTATTTCACGCGACATTGAATACGTTGCGTTAGTGGGTTCATATTGAAGGTGAAGGTCCCAGGTGACTAAAACATGTGTATGAGACTGTACACATGCTGTTTCTCCTCCAGTTGTTGTGGTCTTGTCCGAAGACTGGGTCGATGCAGGTCTTCATACTAGTCTATCCAGTGCAAGTCTCTTCATCTATGAATAACTACTGCTACCTTCACCCATCTGAATTTACTTATTGTATTCATGACTATGTCTCCCTTCGAAAATTGCTGGCCCCCACCCCTCCCACTTTCCTCCATTTTCCTTACTGCCTCTCCTCCAGTTATAACATTTGTTGAGGTCGGCAAGGGAGAGTTCTCTTCGTACAGATCTGACAACAAAGAATTTGCGGATTCCTGCTGATTTACGCAATCAAAGAAAATATGATTGCTCTCCTCCTCTTCACGACATGCTTGCAGATAACCGTAACTGAAGCTCAGGCATGTGATTACGGTTCGAAAATTCATTAAATATCATCATTTGTCATTTCAGCAACGCAGTGGCAGCATAGAGTACATATCAGCGTAAGATATTTCCCCATTTCTGGAGAATTCCTGTCATTTCTTGTCCAAAATTGTGATATTTGACGACTGTCTGGACGTGGACGTCATACGGTACCAGTTTCTAACTGCAAGCTCTGGTAACCAAAGCTTTGGAAACATAACTACTGGAGGTCTCCGATCAGAGGCCGTATTCCTCCACGTGTGAAAAGGGAACTGCGACTTACTGTTCTAACTTTCTGCTTAAGTTTCACATTATACGTATACACATACTTCATCAATATACAGGGTGATTCAAAAAGAATACCACAACTTTAGGAATTTAAAACTCTGCAACGACAAAAGGCGGAGCTAAGCACTATCTGTCGGCGAATTAAGGGAGCTATAAAGTTTCATTTAGTTGTACATTTGTTCGCTTGAGGCGCTGTTGACTAGGCGTCAGCGTCAGTTGATGCTAAGATGGCGACCGCTCAACAGAAAGCTTTTTGTGTTATTGAGTACGGCAGAAGTGAATCGACGACAGTTGTTCAGCGTGCATTTCGAACGAAGTATGGTGTTAAACCTCCTGATAGGTGGTGTATTAAACGTTGGTATAAACAGTTTACAGAGAATGGGTGTTTGTGCAAAGGGAAAAGTTCTGGACGGCCGAGAACGAGTGATGAAAATGTAGCACGCATCCAGCAAGCATTTGTTCGCAGCCCAGGAAAATCGACTCGCAGAGCTAGCAGAGAGCTGCAAATTCCACAATCAACTGTATGGAGAGTCCTACGAAAAAGGTTGGTTATGAAACCTGAACGTCAACTACCCGAGGCGATGGATCGGCCGCCAGGCAGCCCGTGACTGAGCACTTCATCACTGGCCTCCAAGAAGCCCTGATCTTACCCCCTGCGATTGTTTCTTACGGGGGTATGTTAAGGATATGGTGTTTCGGCCACCTCTCCCAGCCACCATTGATGATTTGAAACGAGAAATAACAGCAGCTATCCAAACTGTTACACCTGATATGCTACAGAGAGTGTGGAACGAGTTGGAGTATTGGGTTGATATTGCTCGTGTGTCTGGAGGGGGCCATATTGAACATCTCTGAACTTGTTTTTGAGTGAAAAAAAAACTTTTTAAATACTCTTTGTAATGATGTACAACAGAAGGTTATATTATGTTTCTTTCATTAAATACACATTTTTAAAGTTGTGGTATTCTTTTTGAATCACCCTGTATTATAGACGCCTTAGGTTTGAATTTAAGCAGACGTATTGAAAGATGTTAAACAGAATCGGGGAGAAGGTTGTTTCCTGTGGATGACCTTTGCAGGTTGTGAAAGGATCTGCTTGTGAAGGGATCTGCTTGCTTTTTTTTATGATCAGTGATCTATCAGATAGCGTTTTTAGCAGCTTGTTCTCAAGTCGCCTGCAATTCGTCGTTTTCGCAGTTCCCCGTTTAAGATATCATATTACGTCTGTCAACATTGCTACATCGCATCTATCTGCAATGATTCGAAGTTGGTTAAGAACGTCATTTGGGCCTTAACTTTGAAACCATACAACGGTTTTGAGATCACCACTCCAGTATGTGTCTTACCATCCTCCTGCTGTCTCTAGGACACAGTGTAGCACTTTCACGGGCCTTTAAATGAGAGAGCTAATTGGATGTGTGCTCTGTTCTTATAACAGGAACGACTCATGCCCTTTTGGAGTCGAAAATGACATATATCGTATCTCATGTTACATTAAAAATACCGGAGAGGAGCTCCTATGCTTACATAGATAGGTGTGGCAGTACTGCGTTAAGTGTGTTCCAATAACATGGGGCCGTGCTTTTACGCTGCATTAGTACTCAGTTCATTTTTTGGATTCGATTAAAAAAACTATGACCTTTTCTGTCACATTTACGTGCAGAACGACTGAGTCTCGAACTAAGTTCATAGTAGTTACTGGCTGTCTGAGTTGGGGACTAAGGCAGTCGTATGCCCAAATCAGTCTTTTTCTCTTGCTCGCCCAATGGAGGACCTGGCGTAATGAACAACAAAAATTTAGTCGTTTGATAATGCCATCCACTTATTCTGGTGAGGCAACTTCTTAGTTTCTGATTGTTTCAGATTTATGTTTTGCACGTCTTTTCTTTCTGTTATGTAGCTTATCTCATTTCTGCTGCTCTTAATACTCTCATCTTTGGTGAAAGTGCTTTCGATCCACATTCTGTACTCATTCTGTACATATCATTTCGCTGTAGTTTTAAATATGAATAGTTTTATTTGCGTTACTGAGACTACTGGAATTGATTCACGACTATGTTTACATAAAACCGCTGCTAGTCGCCGAATTATTCGAAGCTATCTTTATATTTCTCCCAATCTGCTTTGATACCCGACCGTAGTCTTTGATCGCAACTAATAATGGCAGGTGAAAATGAAGAAGACTTACAGGGCCTGTTGGTTGGAATGAACAAAGAAGCAACGAGTCCATAAGAAGTATTCTAATAGAGGCAAAGACAGCATTCCTTGCGAAAAGATATGTACTAGCATAAAAAAAATTGACGTTAATTTGGAAAGCAGTTTCGGAGAATGTACAATCTTTGAATAAAACCAGACCACCGGCAGGCAGCTGCTGAGACAACTTCTGAATCGTTGACTTACGGCGGCAATAAAACTGGACGCCCTTCAGTATCCAAATTCCAGCTTCTACACGAACTGTTAAAACTGTAGGATGTGGAGGATTCCAGAGGAATTGCGGTCGAGCGAGTCTGGTGCTGTATCTGATCGTTATCTAATGGTAAAAGTCCTTGCAGTGCAAGTGTAAAGTCGAGTCGTGGCGTCTACTGCTTCCTTCAATTTTTGAAACCACATTTCTCCTGCCTGCTAAAATAATCAGTTTGATGTAAGCTCAAAGATAATTTACTTCACTTTCTAACCCGTCAGCAACAGCAAAACCTTCCAAAACCATTTCCGCGAAAGAGCTTGTTGCTCTCTGTCAAGACCAGAACGATTTCTGCTCTAGAGTTTCCTCTCGACCCAGCGGGCATTGGCCACCAACCACCAGCTGCCTGACAACAGTTGGCGTCCACTGAGCTGCTCACGACACATCGCACTTTGAGTTTGCAATCAACACTTCACGTTTATGCACCTAAATTGGCAAGCATAAAATTGTTGTAGTTTGATTGTCTGTGCTAAATACTTTGATAAATCGGATGAACAATTGCTGTATTGGCACATAGTTTACCGTGAGCGTATTTATCAGCTGCCGTCGTTAACTGCAAATGAGTAGATTTCTACAAGTGTGGAATCAAAAGATTATCGAAGGTGCAGTGAGATAACATTTCCGCAATTAATAGAATATTCCGGGCTATTACGCCGTGGTCGAATGAATTTCACATTAAAACCCAACGTTTCATTTCCAGCTGCTGATAACATTTCCAACGGCGATCGTAACTTCTTTAAGTGTCAGGTTCAGACCCTAGCCAGGTACTGACTACCGCAACATTCCGTTTACGCGTGCTCCCAAACAGTGGCATGACGTCATTTGTTTTCAATATCCGAGCGCCACTGGCCGTGCAACAGCGGACGACGGCAACCGACTACCACAAAAATATCGAAGCCTGTGAGTGACAGTTAAACGTAACTGAAACATTAATTCCTCAGACACTCTACATAGTCATTGACGTAGTACAATTACCTGTCATATCGTAATCATTTCAACATACGATACTCAAGGTTCTTGTGGTTTTTGCAGTCTGAATGACAGTCTTATTTAAGGATAACATTCTAGACATTACTGCGAGTATTTTTTGTGTACATTTTTCTATGTTTTGCTGACAACTGATCCCCCCCTTTATTTTAGCAGAAGCTGGAATCAAACTTGCACAGGAGTCATTAGTTAATTTCCCAACAACTTCTTGAGCCCCCTTTTCTATAACTGAACATGATTTCCTTGCACACTTCGGTTTCTTTGTTTGAAATTGTTTGTTGCTCGTAGCTTACGAAATCTGCCTTCGAATGCCGACGTTTTCTAATCAACACTGCGTATCTTTCTATTACAGTTAATCTGTTTTGGGAGTGGTACAAATAAAAGCATTCTCAAGAAAAACTGTATTAAAAGTTTATAATATTCAAAAGAACAAAAAGTGTCATCTATTCCTAAAGTTTGCAACATAGCCACTATAAACTATAAAAAAATGAATTATTTTCCAGATTACAATACACTAAAGACGGGAAAACAAAACTAATGATGACAGCTATTGAAGAAGACATCCGTCAAAAAATTTGCTTCTTCTTCCTGAACTTTAATTCCGGTAGATTTGCCTTACTTCAACCATTCTTCTAGCCTAAATCGCTAGCTCAGTGTTGCCTCGATTGTTCCTACATTTCTCAGGAACCCAAACTAGTCTTCCCCTAGGTCAGCTTCTATACATTTTTTCATTATTCTGTAAACAATTCGTGACAGCGTTTTGCAAAAATGACTTATTAACATGAAAGTTCGCTAAGATTTTACCAGTACCTGCCTACTTTGGAACTGGAATCATTACATTCTTCTTGGAGTTCAAGGGTAGTCTCATCTATCTTGCTCACCAGGCGGAACAGTTTTGTCACAGCTGGCTCTCTCAAGGATGCCAATCACTGCGAGGGAATGACGTGTACTCTAGGGGTCTTGTTTCGACCTCGACCTTTCAGTTCTCTGTCAAATTTTTCTCACATTATCCTATCTCCCATTTCATCTTCGTTTACTTTCTCTTCCTCTTCTATAATGCTGTTCTCAAGTTCATTGCGGTGTATAGCCCTTATACGTATATTCATTCTTTCTAACAGCTTATTCTTCTTTGGTTAGTACGGGCTCGCCATCTACGCCTTTATAGTCATCTAGCTGCTCCTCTCTCCACTAAATGTCTCTTTAATTTTCTTACAGGCAACGTCTACACTTCCCCTTGTTAAGCATGCTTTTACAGCCTCGCTTTTATCCTACAGGTATTCTGGTTTTGCCATTTTGTACAGTTTCTCTTTTTATACATCTGTATTTCCCCTTCACGTACTTTATTCGATGCATTTTTATATTTTCTCCTTTCGTCAGTTAAATTCAATATATCTCGTATTGTCCTAAGTGATCCACTGCGGCCTTCCATATGTCATCTTTCTAAGCTACCCATTTACTTTTTGTTGTGTATCCTTTCCCCTGTTTCAGTCCAACATTGCCTAATGATCCCACAGAAACATCTGGCTATCAGCAATAACCTCTGATTTCTTCAATTTATCCAAGTCCCATCGCCTTAACTTTGTACTTTTTTGCAGCTTCTTCAGTTTGAATCTGCAGACCATAACCATAGTCAGAGTCAACATCTGCCACACCATGTCTTACAGTTTAAAATCTGCTTTCGAAATCTCTCTTTTTTCCCTTGTGTAACCTTCAACTGTCCACTGTCTCCAAGTTATCTTCCACATATGGAACATTCTTTTATTATTCTTAAACCAAGTGTTAGCGATGATTAAATCATTCTCTGTGCAAAATTCCACGAGGTGACTTCCTCCTTCATTTGTTTCCTCCAGTTAGTGTTCTCCTACTATTTTTCCTTCTCTCTCTATTCCTACTACCGACATCCAATTAAATTTTCTTTACCTTAACTGTCTGAATAATTTCCTTTTTCTCATTATACACTCCCTCTGTCTCTACATCATCTTCGGAGCTTGCACTACTGTGGTGAGTGTTGGGTTCATTTCTTTCTTGGCTATGTGTTCACTATGGTTTTATGGTAGCTTACCCACATTCCTGTTTTATTGTTCATTATTAGCCTACTACTGCATTACTCCTATTTGATTTTGTGTTGATGAGAATCTAATGACTTGGCCATAAGTTCTGCTCTTCCTGCCAGGGCATTTTACTAATTCCCACAGTATCGAACACCATCCTACGCATTTCCCTTTTTAAACTCTACCCTGCTTACTCAACTGAGGGATCTAAAATTCACGTTTCGACCCATAGAATGCCAATTTTGATTTTTCCTTATTCAGACATCCACCTGAACAGCCAACGCCCTGGGATCGGAATCGGGAACTGTTTTAACACCAGATTCTTTTAGCCAAAAGGACTCCATCATCATGCAGCCATCCAGTGGAGCTGTAGTTTGTGCCTGCTTCCAGCCATTCGAGCACAACAAGGCCTTGTCGGCTTACGTTACAAGGCTGAATCAGTCAATCATTCAGACTAATGCCGCTGCAACTACTGAAAAAGCTACTGATCCTGTTCTGGAACGATAGGTTAATTTGCCCTCTACAAAGATACCCCTCCGTTATGTTTGCCCCTTTAAGCTACGGCTGTCTGTATCGGTGACACACTAGCCACCCACAGCACGGCAAAGTCTACGTATGGTTCATGGACTGAATGATTGAAAAAGTAGGTTATTTTCTAACATGAAGTCAGTATGCCAGTGACCAGACACAGATGCTTAAGTATACAGAACTGTAAGTAACCTTTTCCAAAATGAAACGTTTCAAATTTGACCATTCGCCGTCCCCTTCAATTTTGACGGTAATGTCATCAAGTTCAGTCATTTTTAAGTAATTTTGGCATTGATAATCATTTGCGTTTTGGTTCTATTTTGAAAACTGTCCTAGTTTTGATCTACTGTCTTTTCAACAAGATCTCCAATACGTGCTACACTGCAAGGATGGGACATCACAGCACGGAGAAACGCTGCCGAGGGAGCGTCGTCGGTATTCAGAGCACACCGTAGGCACAGGAATTAAGCAACCCAACATTGTGGCACCCGTGAGGCACAACTTTGGCTACCCTTTCACCTTATACCACTGTCTAGAAAATTTATGTTTCTTCCAATTAGAATCTTTCATAGCACAACTTACAATGTTAGGAAATCCACGTGCACCGGTCTGGCCCCAAAATATGGTGTTTCAGTTAAGACAGGCTTGAGAACTGGATATCATTCGTCGACTAACAGAATACATTCCACTAACTCACAGTACTGCCGCCCCAGGCCTGTGTAGATACTGGAAAGGAAAAGAAACCCTGCGATCAGACCCTGAAGACAGCATGCAGATATTGCTTCTATGTGTTATTTATTGAGAACATTGAGTTTTTAAGACTAAAAAATTCGTTTCCATCTTCGTCAGGATCTTTCAGAGCGGTTGCAGGAGAAGCGAGTTTGCTGAGAAACCTTGTCCATGAAAAGGTGACGTTTCGATGAACCATGTGAGGTGAAGTTTACTGGAGCAGTAATAAGCACGTTTGTTAGTGAAATTTATGCTAGTGGTTCGTCAAAAGTCGACAGGTTTCGTTGCAGATCTGTTATCAACATAGCGTATCTAGACATGACGGAGCACTAACAGTATCACGGTAACTGGAAGATAGCGAGGATTTTATTAAGTGAACCTCGTCAAATTTTCACGAGAACATACTGTTTCTACATCGCTTGACGGCACATGTTGATATTGTCTTGTAAGACATGTTCAGGTAAGCGTTAGGAATATTGTGATCACGGATCATAAACATAAAGCTCGGGCACCGTTGTGTACGTGAATGTCGTCGCTGGCATACTGAGTGGCAAACATTTAGTACTTTCGGATGGCTCTCGCTCCAACAGTACAGTAATGGCGTTTTGAAACACCCCAGCCAAGGTAAGCGGGCAATAAGTATTACTGAGTGGCACAACAGAGCCATGTTAAATGTCGCGGTTTGTAGCACCATTGGACACAACACCCGTTATCGACTCGCACATATCTGAAACAATGTGAACCAATTCCTTTGAGAAGCTTAAAAGACAGAAACGCTGTTCGTAACTGGGCGTAAGTCGCGAGATGTCACTGACTTACAGGCAAAACTATAGCAGGCTCGGCCCTGATCTTGATCTCTGTGGCACTACTGAGACAACATGGAAGGAAGATTAAGCTTAACATGTTGGCGACATCGACGTCATTAGAGATGGAGCAAAAGCTCGGGTTAAGGAAGCATGGTGAAGGAAATCGAACATGTCATTTCAAAGCAACCATGCCGGCATTTTGTTTTAAGCGGGTTAAGGAAATCATGGAAAACGTAAATCAAGACGGTTGGACGAGAATTTGAACTGTCGTGCTCCCTAATGCGAATCCAGTGTGCTAGCCGTGACGACTTTTCATTCTCACAGACAACACGCTCTACCTTTTTCTCAAGAAACTTTTACACCCCTTCAAGACACAGAATTCGCATCTTCTGAGCAGTATGTAAGAGATGATGATATCAAGTGCTTTCCTATAGTAGTGAAGTTTATCGAAAGCAGATTGATGTACTGCTGGCCGACTAAAATCGCAACACCATGTAGAAGGCATGCAACAAACGTCATACAGGTACGAACTGTAACTATATGCTTCAGTACGAAGATGATAAGGAATTCAGTGCAACTATACAAATAAGGTAGAAGTAACGCTTCCCGCATTCTGTCCTTTAGGAAAGATTACGCAACGGATTTCTAATTCAGATATCGCATTTGAACGTTGGTCGTATGTGGGAAGATCGTGTAATGCCTCGTGTCGACCAACGCTTGTCAGAATTCGAAGGTCGCAGGCTCGTTGATTGTCACGATTGCAGTTTATCGTTCCTTGACATTGGCTCTAGCGGTTGGGAATTCGATGTCTGTGTGTTTAAGACGACCATCTTCAACGCCGTTCAGGACCTCAATGGCCCCACGCGATTAACTCTCGGCAGGAAGGACGTGTTGTGCGCTCGGCCCTGCAGTGTTAAAACAATGATGTGGTCACATGCTGTAGGCTATATTTTGAGATACCTCCCCACTTCATTCACAAATGATAGTTTCTGTAGAATAAGTACTAATATTTATTTGTATGAGCTTTTATTTATTTTGATACTCCTGTGGAAACTGAATGCCTTTCTTAGGCTCTTAAAAAACTCCGTTTTTCCATGTAGGTCTTAGCAAAATTTTGGCGTTTATAACTGATTCTGTACGGACCGAAGGGCAATGCGAACGTAGCTTTAGCAGTTAATAACGATTTTTTTCTCAGTACTGTGCATCTTTGACTGTGCACATTTCATGTTGTCACATACTTTCCACAGCGTTGGTGGTCGTTTATCATTTTCTTGACATGGTTATATCATTTTCAGAAATGTCTCTCTATATTTAGTGTGTCTACAGCAATTGTAATTATGAAAAATAATATGTAAATCCATAATTACATTGGCATAGACAGTGAGAACGAGTTTTGTATCTATGAGTATAAGTGAAACAGTAAGTCGAAACAGCGACAGAGAGGGGGAGTCGAACAAAGATTTTTAATTGCTATTTGTTAGCTGACCGCGTATTTTAGTCGTACTAGGGACTAAGTTTTATGCACACTTTCTGAAGTACACAACCAGCGATTATTTTATATTATTTTAAGGAGTCTCGATATGAAGTCTTTCATATTCAATGATCATGAATTGCAATGTGCACGTTCAGTGCCCAATGACACAGCTTGTTAACGACGATTATAGCCACTTTCACTGTGGAGAAACCACAAAACTTTAATAGCATATTGTTTATTGTTGCAGCTAAGGTAAACGTGCTCTCTTCAAAAAGATAATTACAGCTACAATTGCAAGTAACGAGCATGCTGCAGAGCCATTTTCATGATTTATAATCGACCACCGCAGTAGGACTTCAGCTTATCACCTGATCCAGTACAATTACATGACATCCAACATTCACAGACTTCATTAGTTGTTTAGCTGAGAATTCCGAGCCTTTTACTCCAGTAGGGTAATGGTAGTTGTAAATTTTATTTTGTACGCTACAATTTTAGCGAAATTTCCTCAAACATCTAGTTGGACGTGTACTTTAACATATCCTTTACGGTGTCGTAGTTTTGCATAAAGCTCTTTGTGCTTACGTTTAACATGTCTGTAATATTTAAATCTTTTGGTGCATTCTTCTACTTTAAGCTCTCTCGCGGTGTTTAGGTTTTCATTCCATTTTTCGTAGTTACAGAAGTCTTAGTTCATAGTTTCTTAAAAGATATGTTCAAATTCTCCTGCAACTTTATCTACTTCAAATACTAATCCTATTATTTCTTTTTTTTTACAATGATATCACTATGATGTGATCATTTGTTGTTGGAGGCTGGCCAGTTAGCGTTAGTATCGTGTAAGTAAACCGCATTATTAGTCTCCCTCCTTAGCTAAGTGGTGAGCGTGTCTAGCTGCCATGTAGTGGCTCCGGGTTCGATACCCGGCCGGGTCGGGAATTTTCTTCGCTCAGGGTCAGCGTAATGTGTTGTCCTCATCATCGTTCATCATCATTGATACACAAGTCGCCCAATGTGGCGCCAGCTGAAAAGACTTGCAAACTCGGCGACCGAATTTCCCCATATGGGTACTCCCGGCCATCAACGCGATACGACCGTTTCATTTCCGTAGAAAAAATAATATCAGTCTTCGTTGAGGCATCTGCTCATTCTGATATAAGAGCGTCTCACTCAGTACTCTTGTCACTTCTTCCGAGAACCAAATAGGTAAGGCGTATTAGGGAACAGCATGACGTGCTGTCGCCAGCAAACCAGGTTTTAAACGAGAAAGCACACTTTTATTTGTGTTTTCTATGCATACAGGGTGAGTCTCCGTAGCTGAGTGGTGGGCGTAGATGGCTGTCCTTCGGGGGACGTGGGTAGAATTCCTGGTACCCCGCCGGCCGCGGTGGCCGTGCGGTTCTGGCGCTGCAGTCCGGAACCGCGGGCCCGCATCTCGTGGTCGTGCGGTAGCGTTCTCGCTTCCCACGCCCGGGTTCCCGGGTTCGATTCCCGGCGGGATCAGGGATTTTCTCTGCCTCGTGATGGCTGGGTGTTGTGTGATGTCTTTAGGTTAGTTAGGTTTAAGTAGTTCTAAGTTCTAGGGGACTGATGACCATAGATGTTGAGTCCCATAGTGCTCAGAGCCATTTGAAACATTTTGAACCTGGTACCCCCAAGGATTTTTCCTTTGTGGTAGGACTAGTACTGGGTGCACTCAGCATCGTGATGCCAATTGAGAAGCTTTCTGACCGAGTAATAGCGCCTCCACTGTCTGGGAAATCCGCAGAACGGCAGGGAGACCGGTGGCTGACCACATGCTTTTCCATACTGCATACGCATGACGCCGCAAGACAGAGGATGGCACGGCAGCATTCACGGCCTAGACAGGGAACTACAGTCAGTTCGCAATTATTGTACGAGGTCTTGATTTGACCCGCTATCTATTCAAAAGTCTGCAAGATTATGTACTGATACAGGAGGAACTGCTGTTAGATGTCTGGCTACTCGGTGACCGCAGAGAGACATAGCCATCGCCTTGCATTGTGGTATGCTGTTGCACGCCCTATGATCATCTGCGAAACTGCACATTCCCATCCCCCCTCCCCCCTTGCTTTCCCCCTCTTCTGACGGATGCCGGCGCAGTCTTCCGCGTCGCACGCCGGCATTGTTGTTTCATTAGCGCGTACCGAGTCGCACCCAGCGGCCCACGGCGCAGCCAGCGCAGCAGTACTTTGCCCGCCAGGGTGGCGACACAAAGGGCAGTAATAAGGCGTCGGCACCAGCGCCTCGGCCGCCTCTTTTGTGCTCTGCCAACTTTGATCTTCTCCGCCGTCTTCTCGCCTCTTTCTCTCCCCGCCGTTAACTTGTTAATGTCCGACATCTGCCCTGCGCCCCGCAATTTCGTTGTATAATCTCGCCGATAGGTTACGGGCTCTCGAGACCCCAGTTATTCAAAGCGTCGCCAAACAAAGGCAAGAATATCAATGCACCTCTTTACATCACAGAAGCATCTTCGCGATTTATTCAAGAAAACACTTTTTTTAGAAATGTATTGTCTCTGATATCGCAAAGTAACCAATGAAGCGAGTCAACAGATCGTTCTTCAGTGCTGTAATTACACTCTCATTTGTCATAATCCAGATCTGAACACGTCATTTTCTAATGCTTTATTACTTCTTTTATTATTCCATTTCATCAGTTCACAGCTCTGTTACGCCTCACTATAGTATTCCCAGCAGACACTACCTTGGCAGCTCCCGGACGCCGAACCGCCCATGTCAGTGACCAGTATACTCCCAGATAAACGTAAAAGCTGGGCTAGATACGGAAAACGCGGAAGCTATCGCAACAAGGCCGAACGACCGAGCACCCAAGTCTGCAAGCGAAGCAAATGACATAACGGAAGCCGAGAGATACCATCATACTAATAACAATGCAGAGTTTTGTAAGGAAGGACAGGTAAAACGCAACAGTAAGTATTCAGCTTTCGCAGCAGCAGAAAAGAGTCTCTGAAAGGTGAAGTTGCGAAAGTCTGAAGCTACTGGGAGTGTGATCCAGGGACAGTTTCTTAGATAAATAATCGAGGCGTCGTTGATCCCGAGTTCGAACCCCGCCGTTGCTTAAATTTTGATCAACAATCGGCACTGGTGGTCGAAGACTTTCGAGATAAAGAGTCACCACATTCTGCTAATGGCCTTGTCGAAGATGACGGAGGAGTTTATAGAAGTTTAGAACACTCTCTTTCCCTTGGGGTGGAAAACTGCCTCTAAAGGCGGAAGAATCAGCAACGGTTAATCAATGGCATGGAAACCACTGCATTAAAGACGCATTATGTTTATCCACAGGGCATGTGGCCTATAGTTGAAGAAGTGTAGTGATGATCTCTCCATTAGCAAAAGATTCAGGACCAACCACCATTCGGATCTCCGGAGCGGTAGGAAAGCTAGAAAATCTGAAGAGGGAAGTACCAAGGCTGAGTTTATATATAGTGGCGTTCAGTGAAGTGAAGTGGGAAGAAGACGACGACATCTGGTCAGACGTATATAGATTAAAATCAACGGCAGCAGAAACTAGTATAAAAAGGGTTGGATTCATTACCAACAGGAAAGTATGGCAGAAAGTGAGATCTGTGAACAGGTTAATGATAGGGTTCTTCTCGTCAGAACAGACAACAAATCATCACCGACAACAACAGTTCAGATATACATGCCGAAATCGCAAGCCGAAGAAGAAGAGATAGAACGGGTAATTCGGTACGTAAAGAGAGATGAAAATCTAACAGTCACGGGGAATTTGAATGCGGTTGTAGGGAAAGGAGTAGACGGTACTAGGAGTGAGAGAGGAGAAAGACTAGTTGAGTTTTGAAATAAATTTCAACTAGTAATAGCGAATACTCTGTTCAAGAATCACAAGAGGAGGAGGAGGACGTGCGAAAGGCCGGGAGGTACAGGAAGATTCCAGTTATATTACATCAGGCAGAGATTCCGAAATCAGATGCTGGATTGTAAAGCGTACCCAGGAGCAGATATAGACTCAGATCACAATTTAATAGTGATGAAGAGTAGGCTGAAGTTTAAGAGATTAGTCAGGAAGAATCAGTCGCAAAGAAATGGGATACGGAAGTACTAAGGAATGAAGAGGTAGGCCTGAAGTTCTCTGAGGTTATAAATACTGCGATAAGGAATAGTTCAGTAACCAGTTCAGTTAAAGAGGAATGGACATCTCTAGAAAGGGCATTCACAGAAGTTGAAAGGAAAATATGCGATCAAAGAAGGTAACTGCGAAGAAACCATGGGTAACAGAATAAATACTTCAGCTGATCTACGAAAGAAGGAAGTACAAAAATGTCCAGGGAAATTCAGGAATACAGAAATACAGGTCACTCATGAAAGAAATAAACAGGAAGTGCAGTAAAGCTAAGGCGAAATGGCTGCATGAAAACTGTAAAGAAATCGAAAAAGAAAAGATTGTCGGAAGGACTGAATCAGCTTATAGAAGAATCAATGCAAGCTTCAATGAAATGAAAAGCAATTGTGGTAACATTAAGTGTACTATGGGGTTCCACTGTCAAATGCAGAGGAAAGTGCGGGTAGATGGAAAGAGTACACCGAAGGCCTCTATAATGTGGGAAGACTTGTATGATGACGTGATAGAAGAAGAAACAGGAGTCGATAAAGAAGAGATAGAGGATCCAGTATTAGAAACAGAATTTAAAAGAGCTTTGGAAGACTTAAGGTCAAATAAGACAGAAGGGATACATAATATTCCATCAAAATTTCTAAAATCATGTGGAAGTGGCAACAGAACGATATTCATGTTGGTGTGTAGAATGGATAAGACTGGTGATATACCATCAGACATTCTGAAAATCGTCATCCACACTATTTCGAAGACAAGAGTTGAAAAATGGGAGAATTGCCACACAGTCTGATTAACAGCTAATGCATTCGAGTTCCTGACAAGAATAATATACAGAAGAATGGAAAATAAAATTGAAAGTCTGTTATATAGCGATCAGTTTGTCTTCAGGAAAGGTAAAGACACCAGAGATGCAGTTCTGACACTGCGACTGATAATGGAAGCAAGACTGAAGAAAAATGAAGACATGTTCATAGAACCTGTCGACCTGGAAAAAGAGTTCGACAACGTCAAATAGTGCAAGATGTTGGAAATTCTGAGAGAAACCGGAGTAGACAATAGTTAAAGACGGTTGGTATATAATATGCACAAGAACCAAGAGGGAACAGTAAGCGTGGAAGACCAAGAATAAGCGGGGCGGAAGTCTAAATCCCTACCTTACACCGATTTTAATCCGAGTAGTTCGTTCTTCGTCTCCAACTGTCGTTGTTCCTTGTTGGTTCTTGTACATATTGTCTATTACCCGTCTTCCCCTACAGCTTATCCCTACTTTTCTCAAAATATCTAACATCTTACACGATTTTACATCGTCGAACGTGTATTCCAGGTCGACAAATCGTATCAACATGTCTTGATTTTTTTTTCACTCTCGTTTCCATTATCACCTACAACGTCAAAATTGCCGGTCTGGTGTCTTTACCTTTCCTTAAGCCAAACTAATCGTCATGTAATACACCTCAATTTTCTATTCAGTTTTTCTGTATTCTAATCTCCTCAGAAGGTTAGATGCACGAGAAGTTGAATTAATAGTACGATAATTTTCGCACTAGTCTGCTGTTACAACCTTCGGAATTGTGTGTATGATGTTTTCCCAAACGTCAGATGGTATATATACGTATTTCGTTTCCACGTTGTTGAATACCCGCAATTGCAGTCCTTCTTAAGACCCTGATGGATATGTTATTAACATTACCGACTTTTCGACCTGTTATAAGATAGTAAAAGTTTGTAGCAAATCTCCGAGCATCGATGTAAGCAAATGTCACTGACAATTTTAAGAACATCAGTGCAACAGACACATGCCGGATAAATAATATATATGCGCAACGTCCGAAGCAAACCTTTTATAAATGCTTTCTATAACAGTGATAAAACTACCTGGTAACGAAATTAGTTAATTTAAAATGTACATACGCCTTACGAAAACTTAACAGACGTGTTAACACTGCATTTCTTCTCTCTGAAAGTGTAAATAAATAAGAGTCTATTTATTCAACTCTAAAGAAGTAACTGCGTTAGATTTCTGCTAGAAGCAATTAAGGACACGTATATTTTCTACGCTTCAAAAATAAGAGGCGATATGTTTTAAAAGTAAACACAGAATACAACTGCGGGAAGAGTCGCTGAATGCTACAATAAATTACAGTCTAAGAACCCTTACCAGTAAAATTCCTGCAGTTCAATGTTTTTAGTTTACAGTACCGAATTTACAGACGCAGGGAAATTTCTGGAGGTTATTTCACTGTTTGACAATATGATAACAGTGGAATTGAAATGGTAAGAGTCCATTTCTCATGATTACATTTAGGGATGACCAACATTTTCGGCGACAAGAGAAATGTTAAAGTGAAACCTGGAAAGCGCGCGCATAAAATGCAGATCATCAAAACACGAACCAGTAGAAGAAAGATATGAAATCATGGACTTAAGGAAGTTCTTTTCATCGAAATGAAGTCAAAATGTCTGGGCATCAAATTGAAAAATTGACTTGTTTACTGACTATGCTGGGTATCCGTAAATTCCCGTTACAAAATTCTGTGACTTGTAGAGGGGAGTTACTACATAGTATCTTGAACAGGAACCCAAGCCCGGAAACGTACTGTTTCCGTGCTACACACGTCTGAAAACATGTTTGCTAGGTAGGTATGCAACAGAGCAGTCATGATGGGGCAGTCTTGGTTACATCGGATCGGCTGATGTCACTTGACTTGTATCCTAACTCTCTGACCTGGTACGAGCCTCATTCGCGTGTCTGTGATGGTTAGAGCAACATGAGTGGGTGCACGTTTGGAGCATACACTGCCATGATCCTTCAGAATGGCGAAGCCACGGTAATGAAATAGTTGTTCGTCACCTTTTACAAGATCATTCTCCATAACGTCAGACTCCATTGCAACTCTTTTCGCTACAATTTCGCAACGGCTTCGAGAAAGGCGATATCCACTGTCAGCAGACGCTGCACATCGGAACTGACAGAGGCCCTACTGCCGGAATTGGCAGAGGCCGTACTGCATCACACTGAAAAGAAATAGTCAACGAGCCAAAAACAATTTCTTTGGCTATTAATGGGTGGAATTGTAAATCAAATGATGTATTAGGCCACTTGTAAAAGTGGTCGCGTTACCAACATGTTTTCGAGGGGTAGTAGCACGGAAACAGCAGCTTACCTGACGTGGGTTCCAGTGCAGAGTATTATCTATTCACTCCCCATTACAAGTCTGCAACGGGAACTCCCGCATATTCTAAAATAAGTGAGAAACGTTATGTAAACAAAAATAAACACATCAAGAAAAGTTTTCCATCATCCCGGTTCCCAGAACTCATGAAGATAGACGTTGCGGATATCGTATCACAGACACAGTCCCTTTGACTGTTCAGAGATGTCACTAAAACCGCCCAAAGATGTAAAGAACCTTGCATGGGGAGCACCTATTAGACGAGAGGGGGGGGGGGGTCCGACGATGGATTAGTTCCACCAAAAGGTGGTACACGGCTTGTGTTGTCTGTAGTTCAACCATTCCTAGACGGTCAATAATGTGGTTCGATCGCATCCGCATTGTTACTTTGTACCAGGAAGGGCTCTCAACAAGGGAAGTGTCTAGGCGTCTTGGAGTGAAACAAAGCGATGTTGTTCGGACATGGAGGAGATACAGGGAGACAGGATCTGTGGATGACATGCCTCGCTTAGGCCACCCAAGGGCTACTACTGAAATGGATGTCCGCTACCTACGCATTATGACTCTGAGGATAGCAACGCCACCAAGTTGAATAGTTGAATAATTCTAATCGTGCAGTCACAGGACGTCGTGTTACGACTCAAACTGTGCGCAATAGGCTGCATGATACGCAACTTCACTCCCGACGTCCATGGCGAGGTCCATATTTCAACCACCACACCATGCAGCGCGATACAGATGGGCCCAACGACATGCCGAATGGACCGCTTAAGGCTGGCATCGCGTTCTCTTCACCGATGAGTGTCACATATGCCTTCAACCAGACAACCGTCGGAGACTTCTTTGGAGGCAGCCCGGTCAGGCTGAACGCCTTAGGCACACTGTCCAGCGAGTGCAGCAAGGTGGAGGTTCCCTGCTGTTTTGTGGTGGCATTATGTGGGGCCGACGTACGCCGCTGGTGGTTATGGAAGGCGCTGCAACGGCTGTACGATACGTCAATGCCATCCTCCGATCGACAGTGCAACCATATCGGCAGGATATTGGTGAGGCATTCGGTTTCATGGACGACAATTCGCGCCCCATCGTGCACATCTTGTGAATGACTTCCTTCAGAGTAACCACATCGCTCGACTAGGGTGGCCAGCATGTTCTCCAGACATGAACCCTATCGAATATGCCTGGGATAGACTGAAAAGGGCTGTTTATAGACGACGTGACCTACCAATCACTCCGAGGGATCTACGCCGAATCGCCGTTGAGGAGTTATACAATATAGCCCAACTGTGCCTTGACGAACTTGTGGATAGTATGGCACGACGAATACAGGCATGCATCAATGCAAGAGGACGTGCTACTGGGTATTAGAGGTACCGGTGTGTACAGCAATCTGGATCACCACCTCTGAAGGTCTCGCTGTAAGGAGGTACAACATGCAATGTCTCGTTTTCATGAGCAATAAAAAGGGCGGAAATGATGTTTATGTTGATCTCAATTCCTAGTTTCTGTACAGGTTCCGGCACTCCTGGAAATGAGGTGATGCAATACTTTTTTATGTGTGTATTAACGAAAATTTTTCCACTAAAGTGACGGAATACGCAAAATAAATGCTCGGGGTACACAGTTGTTCCTCAGTTTGCGCCTGAGATGCTCTGCATGATTATCTGAATGCAGGATCGGGCACTGATGTTAAAACTCTTTTACGAGAACTGTGACTGTGCGCCAATAGCTCTGCAATAGTTCCGGAAACTTAAGGATATGAAAAAGGCGTTCGTCTGTCTTCTAAGGATCTGGAGAAAATGATTTCGAAATTTGAAAAGATGGAATCTTTTGATGTTCTTTGTGGAAGACGAAGGAAAACAATTAATCCACCGTCAGTGGAAGATGTAGCCACAGCATTGCAGAAGAGGTCGAGCGGTAGTGTGCAAACATGCAGCGGACGGGAGATTGCCTGTGAGCACGGTGCATAAAATTCTATTCTGCACTTCTATCCATACAAAATTTCTCGTGTTCAGGAGTTGCTTCATGCTGACCTGCCAGTAAGGCAAATGTTTGCTCCAGAACTTCTTGCTCGTTTGGAAGTGGACAATGAATGTCCATGGAATGTTCTGTGGACAGACGTACCCCATCTCCATGTTAAATACACAGAATATCAGAATATGGGCAACGGAAATTCCTCTCGCACGTCAACCGGTACCGCTTCATTCTGTAAATGTAACTGAGTGGTGCGGGTTGATGTCATCATTTATCATAACCCCACATTTCTTCGATGAGATGGATCTGCGGTTCCTGTCACTGGTAAACGCTATGAGGGTTCTTTGAGCACCAGCGTCATTTCAACTCTTCAACAGCCTAGTCTATTACCCATTGTCAATGCAGGTTAAATTTAAGACAGTAGTCACTAAAATCTAAGTGAAGGAGATTTCTTGTGTCTGTAATGTTTACTTTTATTCCTTTATTTTGTGAAAGAAACTTGTAAACTGAGTTTACTCTTTATTATTCCCGTTCATTCTGAACGCCGCAGCTGTCTGCAACAGTTCAAACTTGAAGGCAGAATGACAGCTACTGTTTCAGTATTTTATTTTACTTTTTTTCTACCGAGTGCTATATATGCTGACGTTATCGGTCCTACTGCTGCTGTCCGTAAGACCGCGGTCTCTGTTTACAAGTGCAGAGGTCCAGCCGATCAGCACCTGACGATGTATGGATGATTTCCGGGTATGCAGAAGCAGATGGAAAGACTAGAGGAGTTAACAGCTTGTACTGGGACAAGAACTGGCGTAGGAGACATGGAATGCGTACCAAACTTCTAAGTATGTACCATAGTTTAAGGTAAACGAGGCAACTGGTAAACGGCACAATGACTGAGGGGGACAACAAACTCTGTGGACTCGTCCCAATAAAGAAGTCGCGCCTGCTAGCATGAATGAGAGGTCTTAATATAATGCTCTCTCTGTTGCACATAAAACAGGCTAAAGCACGGCGCAGTATGGGAAGTAATATGGAACAGTGAGTAAGCTGCCACATGTAGCCATCAGTTACTGACAGTTACTGACAGTGAAAGTGGTAACTCCTGCCATCTTCGAATTTCTCGTCGATCTAATGAGAGTTACAGTACTGTATGGTTGGTTTTCATTTTTCTGCATAAGTGCTTTTCTTGTATTAAACCTGTTTCATCAGGGACGGAATGCTTAAGAGTTGCATTAGACATGTATGAGCCATTGAAAATTCCCACACTCCCGTTATGAAGAGCTGTGATGCTGGTAGATATATTTGTATCTGCTTCCTCACAGCTTAACTGCGCCACTGAGTACAGTGTGTACAAGCAACCCATGCGATAAAGTTGTCTAGTGCGAGTGGAGTATCAGAGTGATACACAGTACATACGTCTTATTGCTCCCATATACAAGGCTTTTGGGGTTGCAGGGTTCCCCTTTTGTGTGGGTATACACCGACTTGACTGCAACACCATATGAAAGGAACACTGCGTGGCGAATTTGTCACTTTGAGGTGGCCTATCTTTTACCTCTCTTCAAATGCGGTCACCTTCTTGTTTTATTCTCGTGGTCGTGCTACTCCGTACCATGGTCGTGCGGGAGCTTTCTCTTTGACATCGTCTCCAGACAGGATGATGCTGTGTCACACCGTTTCCAGCTACTGAATAATGAACATGTCTTCAAAGATATTACGCTGTGTTGCTTCAACTAATTATACCAGTTGTGAAGACAGATCCAATTTCCAATTATCAATAACTCATAACTTCAAATACATCATTCAGTATGTCGGACCACACCGAACACAACTTAAGATCTAAGATTTAGAGGCTTCATTTGTCTTGAGTCCAGCAAGTGTTAAAGCACTCACCACGCCGCGCCTTGCTGTGTTTTGTCTCTGCATACACACGCTTGGGCGTGTACAGTATATTTTTCACACTACATTAAATGTTCGTAAAAGATACGACCATCTTTCGGCAGCATGAGCGTCTTCAGTGGAACAAAGGTCATTCTCACGAATAACCCATTTTACACTACGGGGTATAAGCGCAGGTAATGTGGCAGTCAGTACCTTAATATTTACCCATTTCACGGCGTTCGTTTCTTTTCTGCGTCTAACATTCTTCCTGCAAACACCTCGCTTAATTTACTACCAGTTGCTTTTTATACTGTCACAGAAGTACTCCCACCATGTGACTGGACTTCCTCCTGCTGTTTCTACACTGTCAGATGCGCCATGAAGTGGACTGAGCTGTCTGTATGCACTACCCGTTTTGGGTCAACACGTCTGCTGCCCAGGGGAAAAGCAACGTTGATGACTTGATTATGCTATGCGTACTTAGAGGTACCAACCAGCCTAAAAATATACTGCTCCTAACCCCCATTATTAATCTGCAAACGAAGTAAATACTGATGAAATGTTGTTCAGTACACTGTCTTTAGTCATCAATAGAAATATTTGCACTTATATCACTGACACCCTGTATAATAACTACGTCAATGCAGAACATACTTGACTGTTTATCTGACGGCGTGTATTACAGACATACTACAACAGATTCATTTCCATCGCTAATGCACAGCAGTGTGGGCACAAAATGTTGTACGTTACTACTCTGCAAAAATTTTAATTATGACTCTGCTTGATTATAGCGCAGCTGATGTTGTAACGATAGAGACTAGACTTGCTACTACACTGGTCCACTGCAATTAAACTATTCTGTATATTGAGATTAGTATTTAGTACTGAAGTTCAGAAGATCTTGTTTTTACTTCAGTCACTGTGTTGCGCCACCATTCCACCTATCCCAACAGAAAGAAATCCGATGATCAACTTTATCGGTGGAGTCACAACAGGGTGGCCTAAGAAGCCACATTACAGGGAGTGATTAAGAGTTTTTACATAAGAAGATGATACTATAACAACGGTACCTGAAAGGCTAAATTATTAAACAGCCAGAGCTGTGAAGTTGCTGACAGAGGGAAACCTGGGGCCATCGTGTCATGGTTGGTCAACGGTCATACTTTGCACAGAGGTTCTGTTGTGTCTTCGAGGGCAGCAGTGCTGCCGTCTCCGAAACAATAGCGGGCCAGGCTTGCAAATACGCCATTAGTTATACGCCATTAGTTTTAGACAGTCATCATCAGTCACTGCCAGCAGCTAGCTACGAGGCGAGGTCTACGCCCGTCTATGAGTTTATATGTGTCTACAGGCTGTCGCTGCCAGACTCTGTCTTCGTTAACTGCGAGGCTGCTGTTTATGCAGACTGAATGCTGCTGACTTGGCGCCTTCGAAGCGGCGGGTCACTTGTTGGTTATCTTCTACCCACTGCTGGTCACCTACTCTGGTGGTCTATAGCTCGTGCCCGGGCCATCTAGCTGCCCACTTTTCAACGCCTTTGTGGACTAATACTGCCGCTGATCGTCACCTGTGTGACCACACGCCGCTGCTGTCCGCACTGGGGTCTACAGTTTGGAAATTGGAAATCTGTGGCAAGGTCTTATGGGACCAAACTGCTGAGGTCATCGGTCCCTAAGCCCATACACTACTTAATCTAACTTTAACTTATGCTATGGACAACACACGCCCATGCCCGAGGGAAGACTCGAACCTCCGACGGGGAGAGCCGCACGGCGCGTGTCAAGGTGCCTTAGACCGCGCGGCTACCCTGCACGATCCACAGTTTGAGCCTGCATGCCTGATGCCGTGAATTCGCACCAGACGGTACAGCTGCCTGAGTCAACTGACACACGCTGCCCTGCTTCCGGCGCTTGCTGAGCGCCACCACCTGAATTTTGAACACTCCATGATCCCTGGCCGCCGTCCGCTGCCCAGGGCGACACAGTACACTGGTTGTGACAGAAGGCTGCCTGCTTATGTAAGCAGACTTCACAGACCGAACCCAACCCACGTTTTAGGAGCTTTGGCCGCCATCTAGTACCATCATGACTGTTGTATTTTGACACAGAATAAAAAGTGTCTCTTACGTCGCTCCTTTTATGATGGGACGTCGGACAGGCAACTGGTAACTATCCACCACAGAGCTGCAGCCTACTCCCAGAGTGATGAGCGGCAGGCCTTCCTCACTTATAGCAGCCCAGCTCCACCACCCATTCACCATTGACCTACCCAACAGGTCCTATTTATAGGCAGTGTACCTTTTCAGATTAGAGCATTTACTACGGTCCTTCATTCTGAAATGTATCCATTAATTGGTGATAATTCAATTTCATCGTAATATTCGATATCCAAAGATGTTACACTTCCTTAGCATTTGCTATCCAAGCTTTTCTTCAAATGATTAATGAATTCATTTCAATCCCTATTATAGGTAAAAGGTAAGAAATACTCGGGATGCTATCCACCTTTAGTAAAAACATCAACACCGTAAATATTTTTACAGACGAATTCACACTGGTTTATAATCCACAGATTACAAGGTGTATCATGTGTTACGTAACTTGAAGTCAATATGTACTTTAACAGTTTTGTGGCTCAATAAATCATTTACCATTGTGTAGAATATTTTCTTTTATTTTTTCATTGTTACAACAGTTAACACAGCAATCAAATGCAGCTTCAGGCATCTTCTTCTGATGACGGCCGTCGACCCTAGTAGAATTTTATCCAGTGACGCAAATACTTCGAGCAGCCCTCAGCTCCTATTCGTTTTCTGCATCGTTCACCTAATAAAAGAAACATATAAGAAACGTTTTTACTCTTTTTTTTTCAATTCAAATTATTTCTACTATGTATTCATTAACCACTACCAAAATAAATTGCAAATATGACTTATCATACACCGTAGAGGCGGCCCGACTACTGAATGATACACCAAGCTACAAAGTATCACTACCATCTGGTTCAGTAGTTCAGTGGTAGGACGGCTGTTCATATTTTCACTGTCCATCCAGATTTAGGGTTTCCGTAAATCGCTCAAGTCAAATGAGGAATGGACCTTTCGAAAATGACAATCAGTTCTTGTGTTGCCTATTTAACGGCCTCATCGCCTACGGGACGTGACGCCATAATCTTCCTTAACTGCGAAGCTGTATGCTGTCTTTCTGAGCGACATGCTCATCACTGTTTCGGAAGATATCTCACTTGCTCTTCGTGCACGCCGGCCGCTGTGGCCGAGCTGTTCTAAGCGGTTCAATCCGTAACCGCGCTACTGCTACGGTCGCAGGTTCGAATCCTGCCTCGGGCATGGATGTGTGTGATGTCCTTCGGTTAGTTAGGTTTAAGTAGTTCTAAGTCTAAGGGACTGGTGAACTCAGATGTTAAGTCCCATAGTGCTTAAAGGCATTTGGTTGGTTTCTTCGTGCACGTAGTGCAAGTAATTCCTACATTATCTGACCTCAGTGCACTTTGCATAGTTTACTGTGAACACCAAGAGGAAGTCCTATTTCGCTGCCTATTCTGAAACATTAGATTTATCATTGTAGGGTAATGTGAGAAGTTTCGTGGGAATATTCTATCGAGATCGAGCAAGATCACATCTAATGAGTCCTCACGGGGTGTCACATTGTTCGAAAAACATATTTATTGTTCAAATGGATGCGAAAAAACTCTGACTAGCAGCATCATGTCTGCAGACTATATGGGGGACGTCATATTGAACAACGTGTGTGACTGCACCTCGTGTATGCTGCGCAGGTACATAAAATATTACAAAAGTGTGTCTTTGATTTTTGTCGTCGTCAGAAGATCAATACAAAATTTAAAAATGTCTCATTTTTGCTCAGAGCTTTCATTTATTTTCTTGTCGAGATACATAATCCAACGGAAACACCCAATAGCTGGCAGAAGGTTGTCTCACCAGTGTTAAGGTTTATGGTTTTCGATGTACAATGAGTAAGTTATTCACGTCATATTTAACAGATAAGAAAGAAAGGGTCATGTTAGGTACCACGTTAGCTTTCATGATGAGTCTTTTTTCTGGGTGTAGATAAGTTACTGCCGTCGTTCCACAGTGTTCAGTTCTGGGACCATTCCTACGCTTGCTCCTATAAAACACAAACAGTGTTGTTTGGTGATGCAAACGTCCCAGTCATACGCAAAAGAGCTGCACAAACAGGAGCAACAATTGAAATATTCAAATATATTATTGATTAGTTCTAAGTAAGTGGTCTATTACTTAGGGAAAACACAATGCATTCAACATTTCACAAGGTAAAATGTACCATCATCAGTCGGAATACGGCATGGGGGAAAAGAAATATGTGAAACTGATTGTTGGAAGTGCTGGGTGTGGATACTGATCGGAATATGAATTCAAAATCAAATATTATAGATCTTTTCAAACGCTTCACTGTGGCAAAATTCGTCCTAGGTGTAATCACTGATTTTGGCCACGAAAGCAATAGATGATTAGCTTAATTTTCAAATTTCCATTCATTGATGTCATATGGAATAATAGTGGTAGCAGTAGTAGTAGCTTTATTGATCCGTAGATCTCTTTTACAGGGATATAGGACATGTCAAAGTATTTACAAATTTAGATCAATTTAAAATAAGCTATTTGGTATACACATATATTTACAGACTTCTAGTTAGAGACAATCATTAGATTTACTCCTGGTATACAATACTTTTTTACAAATAACATTAAATAATGTAATGCCACATTGTTCACTCATATCTCAGTCACTGCACACACTATACACACATTGTTTCATAACACTTCCCTCACTACACACACACACACACACACACACACACACACACACACACACACACACACACACACACCCACACTGGTGATCTCTGGGCCATTTCCTATCCTGAAAAACTGACTCAGCATCCCTCCATAATGAGTGAAATGTTGAGCTCAGAAAGAGGAAGAGGTGTTAGTATTCTGCCATGCATAGCTTGGTGGTAAGTACTTCTAGAAAGGAAAAAAAACGTAAAGTGAAGGTTTTATGTGGAATGTTGGATATTTTATAATCATTATTATTATAATTTATTTGTATAACATTTTTATCAAACCCCTACTCTGTTTCAGCTAAGTAATCCTTCAATGTATAAAATGTATTGCATAACAGGCACTTTTTTGCTGTCACTTTAAATAAGTGTATTTTTGCAATTTCTTTAATCTCTTTTGGTAATTTATTGTACAGTTTTATCCCTTGGAAGAAAAATGCTGTTTTGGGTTTTATGTTTATTTTTTCTTGGTAAATGTAAGTTGAGTCTGTCTCTTGTTGCATGCTCATGGACAGAGCTGTTTGTGCAGTAATGACCAATGTTATTTTTGATGTGCACAACTGACTGGTAAATGTATGCTCATGGAGCAGTTAAAATCCCCCGTGTTCTGAACAGATCTTTACAATGAGCTCGACTAGTATTTTTGGTAATTATTCTTATGGCTCTTTTCTGGAGTCTGAAAATTGTGTTCATATTTTATGCATTTGTTCCCCAAAAAAGAATGAAATAGCTGTACATATGAGGTAAGAATTGAGTGCACATATGTACATATGTATGTTTCGGAGCACTTCAAAAAATGGTTCAAGTGGCTCTGAGCACTATGGGACTTAACTTCTAAGGTCATCAGTCCCTAGAACTTAGAACTACTTAAACCTGACTAACCTAAGGACATCACACATATCCATTCCCGAGGCAGGATTGGAACCTGCGGCCGTAGCGGTCGCGAGGTTCCAGACTCTAGCGCCTGGAACCGCTCGGCCACCTCGGCCGGCAGTCCAACAACAGACAATGCATTTACTTTCTGGTGGAAATTGTTGTTTCTAGTCAGACACTGTTTTTAAAATAATCGTATCATTCGTAAATATAAGACTAGCGGTAAAAATAATCTCCAGTATCGACAGTTTAACCTTACTCTTGCTCAGAAAAGAGCAAACCATGTTGTTATAAAAATATTTGACCCCTCTCTTGTGAATTATAGATGGTCGCAGATAATGAGGGTTTCAAACTCAAGTTGGAATGACTTCTATAGCTCCCTTTACTCGATAGAAAAATTTCCGACTAGAGCTTGTATGTGGTTGAGTTTCATTCATTAAATTATCTGTAGATAAAGATTAGAACAAAATGAAATCGGTTTATGTAAATGGCCAGAATGGTGCCGTATTTTCACAGACAAAATGTATCTTTTTTTGCAGCCTACGTAAACACGTACCACATCGTGGCAAATCGTCGTGAATGTGATCAATTGAAGACCCCAAAAAACTAAACTAAGCTATACAGAAGTTCCTCTGGCAGCAAAAAGTCCATACTTCGGGAAAACGGCAGTGCAGTGACATTTTCCCCGTCCATTTCACTTTCGGTACCAACAGTCGCCAGTAAAACGGAGGAGACGCAGACGCAGACAGGCCGTCACGTCGCTGACAGCGGCGCGCGCTTACAGCGGCTGCCGGACATTGTGGAGAAGTCAGCGTGGCGTCGCGCCAGAGAGGGCAAAACGTTTGCCAGCCTTTTGGGACCGCTGAAGCCCGTGCCTAACAGCGGCGCCGCCTTTGTGGCCGCACAAATTATTCAAATTCAGCGCTGCGCTGGCGTGAAAGGAATGCAGTCAGTAAACCACATGTGGCCCCGCTGTGACATACAGGCAGCGCTTGTGGACAGACTCACCGTAACGGCCCAGCCGGCGACAACACGCAGCCCAGGAAATCTAGTGTCTGCGAGCACTGTGTGGGCTGCCAGTGAACAAAGTATTCTTCGCGATATTTTAGAAAGACTTTTACGTGATAGGTATTACTTCTTTGCTTTCTATCGAAGTTCATTGTGGTTGCTAAATAGATAAGGACTTTTTTAGCTGTTATTATTACTGTTGTTGTTATTATTATTTTTGTTATAATAATAATATTTATTATTATTATTATTATTATCATTAGTATTTATTTCGCTATAATCCATAGATAATTTGAGCGATTCTTTTATCAAAATAACTTGGAACAAGTAAAGTACAGGATGTGTATACACTGTTAGTTTCGGTGGGTGTCTACATGTCAGCTTTCTGTAACTTCCTAAATAGCAGACTGGCCTAGATTTAATATTGGTGAACAGACAATTTTTGAGTAGCACTCCTACAACTACACGCAAAACTATGTTTTTTTCCTCTACAACTAGCCAATTTTGAAGCATCAATTCGTCTGTGGAATAAAAAAAAATCCAGAAGAAATGAGTTAAGATTATGTTTAAGACTTGCCTTGCTACCTTTGAGAAATCTTTTACTGTTGAGTAAATGATCAAAAATTATGGTTGTTGCATGTTAAAAGCTTTTCGAAGTCAGTGACAGATTTGATAATGAGTGACGAAGGACTTTTTTTCTGGTGCTGTAGTTATGAATGTCACCATTCTTCTCTTACTTACGACGAATTACGTTACAAACTATATGCAAAAGGTGCAGTTAAAATGCCTAACTCCTTGAAGAGGCACCTATGAGATGACTGCGAGGAACACCACATATTATTAATGTTTTCCGTACTAATCGTTTTTTCGCAATCAGTACTTTCTTTCTGAGTAATGAGTTACACAAAAAAATTCCGTAATATCATCTTCATTCTTCCTTTCTTCCTTGAACAGGTTGCATAATATCGGTCTTAGGCCATTATCAAATATCTTATTAAAGGAAAGTACCATACATTCAGTTTATTTGCAATCTGTAAAAAGTTAAACATAACATCAATTCAAATCTAGAGATGTGCTAGGATAAACACAACCTAATTTATAAAAAATTCATCAAGGGCACGCTATGCCATACAAGCCTCCTACGCACGTGTGTGTATTTAAATAGTGACCACTGTTGTTGTGTTTCTCAGTGCAGGTGTTATAGCAGTCACAAAATTGATATCATTAGGTCCATTAGTACATGTGCAACGCCACAATTTCTAAATTTGCGTATTTCGTATGTACCATCACACTCGAAATCCAGTTATGGCTGCACGATGTTTCATGTTGGCACTGGACTACGGTAATGCTGATGCAAAGGTCTTATGCTAAATTATGCATAGACATACGAAAGTGATGTACTAGCCATACATACACTACTGGCCATTAAAATTGCTACGCCACGAAGATGAAGTGCTACAGATGCGAAATTTAACCGACAGGAAGAAGATGCTGTGATATACAAATGATTAGCTTTTCAGAGCATTCACACAAGGTTGGCGGTGGTGGCGACACCTACAACGTGCTGACATGAAGAAAGTTTCCAACCGATTTCTCATACACAAACAGCAGTTGACCGGCGTTGCCTGGAGAAACGTTGTTGTGATGCCTCGTGTAAGGAGGAGAAATGCGTACCATCACGGTTCCGGCTTTGATAAGGTCGGATTGCAGCCTATCGCTATTGCGGTTTATCGTATCGCGACATTGCTGCTCGCGTTGGTCGAGATCCAATGACTATTTGCAGAATATGGAATCGGTGGGTTCAGGAGGGTAATACGGAACGCCGTGCTCGATCCCAACGGCCTCGTGTCATTAGCAGTCGAGATGACAGGCATCTTATCCGCATGGCTGTAACGGGTCGTGCAGCCACGTCTCGATCCCTGAGTCAACAGATGGGGACGTTTGCAAGACAACAACCATCTGCACGAACCGTTCGACGACGTTTGCAGCAGCATGGACTATCAGCTCGGAGACCATGGCTGTGGTTACCCTTGACGCATCACAGTCAGGAGCGCCTGCGATGGTGTACTCAACGACGAACTTGGGTGCACGAATGGCAAAACGTCATTTTTTCGGATGAGTCCAGGTTCTGTTTACAGCATCATGATGGTCGCATCCGTGTTTGGCGACATCGCGGTGAACGCACATTGGAAGCGTGTATTCGTCATCGCCATACTGGCGTATCACCCGGCGTGGTGGTATGGGGTGCCATTGGTTACACGTCTCGGTCACCTCTTGTCCGCACTGACAGCACTTTGAACAGTGGACGTTACATTTCAGATGTGTTACGACCCGTGGCTCTACCCTTCATTCGATCCCTGCGAAACCCTACATTTCAGCAGAGTAATGCACGACCGCATGTTGCAGGTCCTGTACGGGCCTTTCTGGATACAGAAAATGTTCGGTTGCTGCCCTAGCCAGCACATTCTCCAGATCTCTCACCAATTGAAAACGTCTGGTCAATGGTGGCCGAGCAACTGGTTCGTCACAATACGCCAGTCACTACTCTTGATGAACTGTGATATTGTGTTGAAGCTGCATGGGCAGCTGTACCTGTACACGCCATCCAAGCTCTGTATGAATCAATGCGCAGTCGTATCAAGGCCGTTATTACGGCCAGAGGTGGTTGTTCTGGGTACTGATTTCTCAGGATCTATGCACCAGAATTGCGTGAAGTGACGTAAGTCTCAACAAGGGTTGCATATTATAATTTTTACTGAAACTTGTTCTCACTTTTGTATTTTTAAAGCAACGAGCTATTTTGTCGAAAACAGTACATACTCGTAAATATGAGCACACAAGAACACTTTCTTCCGTTTCCAAGTACCCTGCATTAAAGTTCTTTTTCGGGACTGGGCCACATTTCCTTGGTTTTCTTTTTAAATAAAGTGTCAGTCATTGCCTTAGGAAAAAACGTTATCTATAGCCACGTTCCGATGAATGGTTAGTTCGTTGTAATCATTTCTTTCTCTCTTTACGGTAGTAGAGTAACCAACTTACGCATGAAAAATATTCAAAGCTAGGTTGCTCAAATGTGTATGAAATCTTATGGGACTTAACTACTAAGGTCATCAGTCCCTAAGCTTGCACACTACTTAACCTAAATTATCCTAAGGACAAACACACACACCCATGCCCGAGGGAGGACTCGAGCCTCCGCCGGGACCAGCCGCACAGTCCATGGTTGCAGCGCCTTAGACCGCTCGGCTAAACCCTCGCGGCTGAAAAATATTCAAGTATGCGGTAACACATAAAATCAAATTATTAAAAATTACCTATTTGCCGCCATTACTGATTAGTTTTATACTGAATTTAAGCAGTGTCTGGTTTCGACCTCGGGACTCCGGGCGATTTAATTACTAGTCAAAGATATTGTCCCTATACCACGGACCACACATATGATGTATTTTGTAAGTCCACCATAGCAGACGCAAATTACAGTGACGGAAAAAAAGTCGCAACATAAAAAATAATTAATGTAGAGTAGTGAAATTTCACGAATACATTTGTCTAGCCTACATATTTTATTGATTAACATTGCAAGATCATAGATGAATGTAAGCCCGATATAAGCCATCGCAAAAGTCAAATGCTGGTGTAACCGTCAGAACATTTAATGCAACCATGCAAACGTGAATGCATTGCGTTGCACAGGTGCCGGATGTCAGTTTGTGGGATAGAGTTCCATGCCTGCTATACTTGGTCGGTCAATGCAGGGACGGTTAATGCTGTTTCTGGATGAGGCCGGTGGTGTCGTATTACGACATCCTATATGTGCTCGACTGAAGACAGATCTGGTGACCTAGCAAGCCAAGCCAACATGTCAACACACTCTAGAGCATGCTGGGTTATAACAGTGGTATGCGGGTGAACGTTATCGTGTTGGAAAACACGCCAAGGTATCCTGTTCGTTATGGCAGCGCAACATGTCGAATCAAGCGACTAAAGAATGAATTTGCAGTTAGCGTGCGTAGGATAACCAAGAGAGTGCTACTGCTGTCATACGAAATCACACCCAGACCATAACTCCAGGTGTAGGTCAAGAAGGTCCAGCGCGCAGACAGGTTGGTTGCAGGCTCTCAACTGGTCTCCTTCTAATCAACACACGGCCATTGCTGGCACCAAGGCAGAACCATCTTCCATCAGGAAACACAACAAACCTTCAACATGTCCTCCAATGACCTCTCACTTGGCGCCACTGAAGTCGCAAACGGCGGTGGTGTCAGTGGACTGTACGCTATACGGCATCTCTCTCTGAGCCGTCCTTCAAGTAACCGATTTGTAACAGTGCATTGTGTCACTGTGATGTCAGTTGCTGCTAAAGTTGCTGCTACGTATGCAGTACAATGCACCAGAGCCATACGCCAAACACGATGGTCTTCCCTCTCGGTAGTGCCACGTGGCCGTCAGGAGTCTGGTCTCCTTGCGATCGTACATCCTACCTGCAATCATGTACAGAAGCTAGTTCCTGCTACATCTTCTTGCAGTATCGTAGACGAAACATCCAGCTTCTCGTAGCCCTATTACACGACCTCTTTCAATCTTAGGGAAGTACTGATAATAGCGTCTTTGTCGGCATAAAGGCATTCTTGACTAATATCAAGACCACTACAGACTATGTTTAAAGCAAACCTGTTTTGCGTCCTCATAATGGCGCTACTAGATCCACTCTTATACGACCGGCACGAAATTTGAATTTTCATCATCTTTCGGATGTAGAAACACGCCTGCCAACTTTCGTTTACGTTGTAAAACTCTTTCGTGGTGTTGTGATTTTTTCTCCGACAATGTATTTAGCCGGCCGCAGTGGCCGTGCGGTTAAAGGCGCTGCAGTCTGGAACCGCAAGACCGCTACGGTCGCAGGTTCGAATCCTGCCTCGAGCATGGATGTTTGTGATGTCCTTAGGTTAGTTAGGTTTAACTAGTTCTACGTTCTAGGAGACTAATGACCTCAGCAGTTGAGTCCCATAGTGCTCAGAGCCATTTGAACCATTTTTGACAATGTATTCTCAACGAACCATGTCACCCGAAACGATGTAAACTAGCGAATTTTCACGCCATGACTCATTAGTTGGCCTTGATACGCCTGGACATGAGTCAAACAGACCTTGGGTGGCGCGTACAGGTACAGCTGCCCATGTAGATTCAACACAACACCACAGTTCATCAAGAGTAGTGACTGGCGTATTGTGACGAACCAGTTGCTCGGTCGCCATTGACCAGACGTTTTCAGTTGGTGAGATATTTGGAGATTGTGCTCGCCAGGGCAGGAGTCGAACATTTCCTGTATCCAGAAAGGCCCGTACGGGACCTGCAACATGCGATCGTGCTTATCCTGCTGAAATGTAAGGTTTCGCAGGGATCGAATGGAGGATAGAACCACGGGTCGTAACACATCTGAAATGTAACGTCCACTGTTCAAAGTGACGTGAATGCGAACAAGGGGAGACCGAGACGTGTAACCAATGGCACCCCATACCACCACGCCGGGTGATACGCCACTATGGCGATGACGAATACACGCTTCCAATGTGCGTTCACCGCGATGTAGCCAAACACGGATGGGACCATCATGATGCTGTAAACAGAACCTGAATTCATTCGAAAAAGTGGCTTTTGCCATTCGTGCACACAGGTTCGTCGTTGAGTACACCATCGCAGGCGCTCCTGTCTGTGATGCAGCGTCAAGGGTAACCGCAGCCATGGTCTCCGAGCTGATAGTCCATGCTGCTGCAAACGTCGTCGAACTGTTCATGCAGATGGTTGTTGTCTTGCAAACGTCTCCATCTGTTGACTCTGGGATCGAGACGTGGCTGCACGATCCATTATAGCCATGCGGATAAGATGCCTGTCATCTCGACTGCTAGTGGTACGATGCCGTTGGAATCCAGCACGGCATTCCGTATTACCCTCCTGAACCCACCGATTCCATTTTCTGCTAACAGTCACTGGATCTCCAGCAACGCGAGCAGCAATGTCGCGATACGATAAACCGCAATCGCGATAGGCTACAATCCGACCTTTATGAAAGTCGGAAACGTGATGGTACGTATTTCTCCTCCTTACACGAGGCATCACAACAACGTTTCACCAGGCAACGCCGGTCAACTGTTGTTGGTGTATGAGAGATCGGTTGGAAACGTTCCTCATGTCAGCACGTTTTAGGTGTCGCCACCGGCACCAACCTTGTGTGAATGCTCTGTATAGCTAATTATTTGCATATCACAGCATCTTCTTTCTGTCTGTTAAATTTCGCGTCTGTAACACGTCATCTTCGTGGTGTAGCAATTTTAATGGCCAGTAGTGTATAACGAGAATTGTGACCGTACATCTGACAACAATTACGAAAAATAATGAGACCAGGCAACCGAGGCAATGGTGGCACAACCACGTCGATACAATTTATGCCCATGCTTGCCCAACCGATCATTCCATGTCCTAATGTAGAATAGATAAAAACACACCAGGGTAAAAATTGCCAAGGACTCTTGCTATGTGTCCTGCTGTGACACAACGATCGTAAGGCTGATATAAATTCAGAAGTCGCAAGTGTATCAAGCACAGCAAGCTTTCATACGGAATGCAGCACATAATTCTACTACGTTCCGAGAAAAGAATCTCGAAACATTCTGTACTGTCATGTAGGACTTGCCCTGCCAGCTCAGCAGCCTCAACAGACACGGCTTCCACAACCGGTGCCTCCGCGTGGGGGACGCCACGCTGACGCCCTCCTTTGAGCTTCCTGACCTACCGACTACTCCACACCAGGCCATCGACCCCGCCTCAGATATTTCGACGCAGCCCCGTACAGCGGGCTTTGGTAGCTACCAGCACTTGGAGAGGGATTTAAATCAGCACGAGCAGCCCGTCAGCAAGTCATCACATCTCAGTTCTCCGATGATGCAGAGCCTGTGCCGGTCGATGCCGCATCTATGACTGCCTCCACCGGGCCCCGCACCAACGACCGCTGCCTGAGTGTCCAACACGGACACAGGGACTCCGCCTCGCGGCCGCACCGCCACCCAGCAGCCGTCAGCCGCCATCCACCACCATGCTGTAGTAGCAGGGCCACGGGGAAACGCCTGCGTCGGCACACCCGTATCCGTGGGCTGGGGTCCGAGAATCACACCTCTCGTCACCTGTAGTCTGTCTGTTTCAGATATGCTGATCCATGTCTATTCGTGTTCACCAACGAAGTGGTGTATCAACTGATAGGCTGCCTTCCTTGCCATTTACATAGCCAACCTTTAACAGAGAACGAGTTGCCCACTCCTACCCTGCAGTAAAAGCCTTCGGCGAATTGTGCGTCGATGGGGATGAAATGATGATCATTAGGACAACACAACACCCAGTCCCTGAGCGGAGAAAATCTCCGAGCCAGCCGGGAATCGAACCCGGGCACGACATTCTGTCGTGCTGACCACTCAGCTACCGGGGGCGGACGCCTTCCTTGACTAGTGATGAGACTTACCCAGAACGTTATACATAAAGCGTAACATAGAATGGCCTTCGACACAGATGACCCTGAAAACAACAGAAAGTCGTTTTAAGTGCCAGAAGAAAAGGCCCAGAGGCGACATGCTGAATACGCTACCGAAACCTAATCCTGATGTTTGTCATTCCACACTAATGCCAAGCGACCAAGCAAGACCTTTGCAGAAATAACTGTAGTTTTTATATGAAGATAGTAACTGTTCTCGAAAGAACAGATGCCATAGATGACCGCGCAGCTTCTCTCGAATAAATGATAATTAATTGAAACCCTCAGCTGCTGACAGGTGAAAATGTCGGCTGTCCCCATCGAGGTATATCAACAACACCTGTCGGCAGCTGAGGGTTTCAATTAATTATCATTTACTGTTGTTTTTCCAACAGGCAAACAATTTAATCATTCGCCAATGAAAACATGTGTGGAACGATATTCTTCTTCTGTCATTGATTTATAAAGGTGTCCATGCTGTCTACCGATCATTAAACTTGTATTTTCGAGTAACTGCATTTGAAAACTCGAAGAGACACTTAAATTTTGCGATATTTACTTAATACTGTCTGCTGCGTATCTCGTTAAAAGCAGAGTGTTGAAAATGGGCTCAACTCACGCGCCTAAACTGCCAGTCTAAATGTGTTGCTTTAACGGTCGGGGTCGTAGAGTAAGGGGTTCGCCCGGTATCTTTTCCAGTCGCCGACATCTTCAGTGATGGGGAAAGGCTCATATGTTGCCTATTGGTGCTGTCTATTGCCATATTATGTGATGCCATTCGCTGTGCATACCTCTGTGGGTACAGAAAAAAATGACCATCACAGAGTACATTAAATGCAGAAGAATCTTATTGATATGTCGACAATAAGACAGTTCATGCAGACATTAACACCTGTATTGAAAATGTAATGTCAACAGTTATTGTAAAATCATTATCTTCTGCAATAAACAGCCAAGAAAGTGCGTGCTGCAAATTTACAAGAAGATCTGCTTGGCATAGAAAGAAGAAGAAAGAGGTGTTTTGGTAATAGTGGATAATTTAATTATAAGTGTAATTACGCAGATACCATATTAATTGTTGTATGCAAGCATCGTGAATGGGTAATTAAATGTGACATATTTCAGTCTTAAATACACTCCTGGAAATGGAAAAAAGAACACATTGACACCGGTGTGTCAGACCCACCATACTTGCTCCGGACACTGCGAGAGGGCTGTACAAGCAATGATCACACGCACGGCACAGCGGACACACCAGGAACCGCGGTGTTGGCCGTCGAATGCCGCTAGCTGCGCAGCATTTGTGCACCGCCGCCGTCAGTGTCAGCCAGTTTGCCGTGGCATACGGAGCTCCATCGCAGTCTTTAACACTGGTAGCATGCCGCGACAGCGTGGACGTGAACCGTATGTGCAGTTGACGGACTTTGAGCGAGGGCGTATAGTGGGCATGCGGGAGGCCGGGTGGACGTACCGCCGAATTGCTCAACACGTGGGGTGTGAGGTCTCCACAGTACATCGATGTTGTCGCCAGTGGTCGGCGGAAGGTGCACGTGCCCGTCGACCTGGGACCGGAACGCAGCGACGCACGGATGCACGCCAAGACCGTAGGATCCTACGCAGTGCCCTAGGGGACTGCACCGCCACTTCCCAGCAAATTAGGGACACTGTTGCTCCTGGGGTATCGGCGAGGACCATTCGCAACCGTCTCCATGAAGCTGAGCTACGGTCCCGCACACCGTTAGGCCGTCTCCCGCTCACGCCCCAACATCGTGCAGCCCGCCTCCAGTGGTGTCGCGACAGGCGTGAATGGAGGGACGAATGGAGATGTGTCGTCTTCAGCGATGAGAGTCGCTTCTGCCTTGGTGCCAATGATGGTCGTATGCGTGTTTGGCGCCGTGCAGGTGAGCGCCACAATCAGGACTGCATACGACCGAGGCACACAGGGCCAACACCCGGCATCATGGTGTGGGGAGCGATCTCCTACACTGGCCGTACATCACTGGTGATCGTCGAGGGGACACTGAATAGTGCATGGTACATCCAAACCGTCATCGAACCCATCGTTCTACCATTCCTAGACCGGCAAGGGAACTTGCTGTACCAACAGGACAATGCACGTCCGCATGTATCCCGTGCCACCCAACGTGCTCTAGAAGGTGTAAGTCAACTACCCTGGCCAGCAAGATCTCCGGATCTGTCCCCCATTGAGCATGTTTGGGACTGGATGAAGCGTCGTCTCACGCGGTCTGCACGTCCAGCACGAACGCTGGTCCAGCTGAGGCGCCAGGTGGAAATGGCATGGCAAGCCGTTCCACAGGACTACATCCAGCATCTCTACGATCGTCTCCATGGGAGAATAGCAGCCTGCATTGCTGCGAAAGGTGGATATACACTGTACTAGTGCCGACATTGTGCATGCTCTGTTGCCTGTGGCTATGCGCCTGTGGGTCTGTCAGTGTGATCATGTGATGTATCTGACCCCAGGAATGTGTCAATAAAGTTTCCCCTTCCTGGGACAATGAATTCACGGTGTTCTTATTTCAATTTCCAGGAGTGTATTTGCTGCCAGTTTAACTTCTCAGGCTTAAGGCTGCGAGAAATAACTACCTATGAAAGTGCATAGCGGTTCGAAAAAGGCGAAGATCCTAAAGGGAAAAAAACACGTAATCAGAATGTAAAAGTTCACATGTTACCATCCCGACAACTTTCATGCCCCCTTCATAAACTCGATAGAAATAATTTTCAGCTTAATATGCTCTTTCTGAGTTGTAAAAATGAAAATTTATCTCTATGAAAGTGAAATCAAATAAAGGCCCAAAAACACCACAGAGCGTAAAAAACACTTTCTTGAAGGTCTGTTACACTGTAAGACTCTTTGCCGCATACACACACACACACACACACACACACACACACACACAGACACACACATACACACACACACAAATAGGCGCGAAGTCAATGTATGAACATTAGATGCGTTTATATGCTAAATTCTCTACGTTTATGAATAATTTAGATCACTACGAGTACATTATCAACGCATGAGCGGCCAGGGTTAAAGCCAAATTGTTCCTCAAGCAGTAACATCTCCTTAATTACATTCATTCCTTGATTTATTGCTTCTGCATAGATTTTACAGCTGCCTGTTGTAATAATGCTCATGTCTTGAGCTGTCGATGGGTTGCTAATCCCACCTTGAATTCGTCGGCAAGACTGACGGTTCATTTGGCGGAAAGGTCGATGCTCCTCGACGGTTGGTCTGTGACGAAGAGGAGCAGCAACTGCTACTGCCCCGTGAACCACGGGCCGCGGCTTGTATCCTGTTTCGCGCAGTGATACCAAACTTCGAATTATTTGTTCCATGTGACTGCTAACATGCAACATATTTCTCGTTAGCTGGCGACCTCTGAAGAATTCCACTCGAGCTGCTAGCGTGCTCGCTCCGCCTGGTGTGTAGGCTGACACGTGCAACCCGTAATGCTGCAGGGAAGGGTAGTTGGCAGCAGAGTTGCCACCATGCGACGGAAGTTTGTCCAATGTCGTCTTCTACGTTTACCATAACATATTATGCCACATTTCGTGAACAGATCTGGCATTTAAGTCTGTGATGTACTAAACCGACGACTGTTCGTTCCAAAGCTCCAAATTTCTCTGTATTTTTATAGATCGATGACAAGGTGTGACTCTGTACCATACTTTCTGGAACAAATGTTTTTTCTGGCAACAAATATCGAGAAAATTTAAGAACAAGATTCTGAAAGTGGAAGACAGTTCCCAGCATTGTTTGGAAGTGAAAAATGACAGTGATAAAAACGGAGAAGTTAAAACCTGAAGGAAAAAAGGTTGTGGTTGAACATCTCGTCACTTTTGGTGTTACAAGAGAAGAAGAAGAACAGCAGATCGGACTTGGGACGCGAACTCAGCTATGATCCGTGTAAGTGCAGCAAGTGGACAACCTATTTAAGTTATTAGGCAAAAATAGCCGAACTCCTAAATGTGAGTACCCTAGCCCATGCAATAAAATATCACCAATTGATATTCTTTTTATCTGTCCGCAGCATTGGACTGTGTACATTATACATGCTGGTTACAAACAGTCTAAAAGGCTTGTAAGGTTATTGCAGGGTAGTTTGTGCTGAGAAATAATTGCTCAGAAAAAAATTCGGTACGTTGCGACTTTCCCGAATTAATTAATATTGAAGTTAGTCAATGAGGCACGTGCAAATTCAAGCGGCGCACTGGATACAGTTAGTATCAGTTGTTCTTATATCGTAGACGATAGTGCACGAGGCTGCTCACCCTCTGGCTTGGGCTGGATCCTTACTAACGTCCAATGTCCAATTTTTGTATTGATCTCCTGTCCGGCTTTAGAAAACGGAACGAAAAATACATTTGCCTACACCGTCTCTGGTAGGCAGTTCAGCCTGGGCTCGCAACAGCCTGATTGGCTAACTTCAGTGCTAATTAACTTGGAAACAGCGGATCGTATCGAATTTTTTTCTTAGTATCTCTCAGCAGAACCTACACTACAAGCCCGTTACAAGCTTTTCAGACTGTTTCGACCACCTTGTATTACTCTCTTAGAAAAATTTAAGTGTTATGGAACCGACAGCTTTACAAGTAACTGTTTTGAACGATACTTAACAAATAGAATGCTTAAATTATCGAGCACAACTTTTTGCAATGTTGGAAGGTGAGAGAAATTTTAATGACGAGGAGAAATTACGAACGAGGTTCTGCAGGGTTCTATTTTGGGAACATTTCAATTCCTTCTATACGTGAATGACTTCCATGTAACATTCCGCAAGAAGGAATGGTACATTTTGCAGACGATACTAGGGTTTTAATAAACTCCATTGGAGAGAAATGGACAGAAGGAAATGTCAATGTAGCATGCGAACAAGATCCAGTAAACAGGTTAGAAAACTCCAAATGTTTAGACATACATATGAATGAAAACTTGAACAGAAAGAAACATTGCTCTAACAGCAAAGTTCATCTGTAATTGATATTTAATTAATTGCTAAAACTGGAAGCATATTTACACTCAATGTAATGTAACGAAATGTTTTGTTCGAAAGCGTTACTAAATATGGGTATAAAATAGTTTTGCTTTTCTTCTGTTCCAATGTATCCCTGCTTCCAGTTATTTATTCTTTGGGACTGAGTCTAATTTTTTTTATTTTTCTTTTTAAATAATGTGTCAACCATGCCATCAGGAAAAATCGTTATGTGGAGTCACGTTCCGGAGAATTTTGATTCCTGTTTAAATTTTTGTTTTTTTCAGTGATAAAACTCACGTCACTTTGAACAGTGGACGTTACATTTCAGATGTGTTACGACCCGTGGTCCTATCTTTCATTCGATCCCTTCGAAACCCTACATTTCAGCAGGATAAGCACGAACGCATGTTGCAGGCCCCGTACGGGCCTTTCTGGATACAGAAAATGTTCGACTCCTGCCCTGGCGAGCACATTCTCCAGATCTCTCATCAACTGAAAACGTCTGGTCAATGGTGGCCGAGCAACTGGCTCGTCACAATACGCCAGTCACTACTCTTGATGAACTGTGGTATCGTTTTGAATCTGCATGGGCAGCTGTACCTGGCACGCCACCCAAGCTCTGTTTGACTCATGCCCAGGCGTATCAAGGCCGTTATTACGGCCAGAGGTGGTTGTTCTGGATACTGATTTCTCAGGATCTATGCACCCAAATTGCGTGAAAATGTAATCACATCTCAGTTCGAGTATAATATATTTGTCCAATGAATGCCCGTTTATCATCTTCATTTCTTCTTGGTGTAGCAATTTTAATGGCCAGTAGTGTAAATTCTCCAACTGACGACGTAGTTCGTAGAAACCGGTAATGTAAACCCATTTTTATGGAAAAATTTTATGTACTGTGACTATGGCTGCATTATTGTAGTGTCCAATAAACATTTAAAATATAGTCGTACTTCTTTACGACAATTATGTCGGAGTGTAGAACAATACTATTGGTCAGATCATGCCTAGTAAATCATTGTGTATGTGGTCCCCTTAGCAATCAGAAATCCTTAGGTTGGTAAAAGGTCAGAGTTCGAATGCAGATCGTGACTTACAGCTCAATAAAAAATGGTGAATAAACAATTCACTTCACTAAAAACACTGATAATTGTGTAGATGGATAACTTAAACGCGAAGCATTGTAATGTAGACACGAAACCAAACAAGAAGCCGCGCTCAGTCCGTCTATCACGTCTTTCGTCTTACGCCTGCGTCAACGATTTGTGTGTTCATTTTCACTTGCGCGTAGCAACCTGCATGTTCTGTTGCTTTAGAAAGCCAGCACATGTGCGGATCTATCGTCAGCACACCACTCCGTCCTGCACCGAAACAATGCTCAGTGCAAGCTCTGAAATGAAAACTGTTTTAATCGTTAATTGATTTGTTGTGACAAAGCTACAAACTTCAGTTTAAATTTCGTATTAAATATTGTAGCGTCTCAATCAATAAATATTTAAAAATACAGTGCTTTACGCGAAAATAAATTACGTGTCTGACCTAGCAGTAAACGATTGCTGAACCAGGGAGACAGTGTAGGTAATTAAAAATCTCTGGCATCGCAATAATTTTAGCTCGCTGACTTTCATCTCGCAGAGAAAGACTAAAGTCAACTTATTGTCTTTTGTATCTATACACTGATTAGCGGCAAATATTGTTACGCGCAATTTTATGTTCGGAGACTATAGAAGATCATATTCTGATGAGCATTACAAAAGCACTGGTCTTATTATTTCTTTACCCTTGAAATTGTTGCTAATGGAAGTTTCTGTTACATTTTGCTACATTTTATTTGTTTCAATAAAGATGCAGAGCAGACGCATAACGAAAGAAGCTATCCAATATGCTACGAGTATCTCTTTCTAAATAAAGCGTATCTCTTACAATCGGACTTCCAATAACCGTCGTTTCTGTGAGTGAAACGATTTATTTTGCCTTTTTTTTATTTTTTCGAAGAAAAAATTTCACGTTTTCCTTATATAGTCAGGTAATTGTCTCTAATAGATTAGTATTAGAAATGGCTCCCGAAGTTCCAAGACAGTAAATAGAAATATGCACTACTTGGTTAATTTTTTAAAAAAGGAGAATTGCAGTAGTCAAAATGTATGATTTTTTCGTTATTAAAAACGTTTTCTATAATTTGTTTCATCACCAAAAATATGCTATGCTCGTGAATAAAAAAAGGTTAATATACTGGAAACAACAATAAGCAAGATCTAGAAATAAAATTTCTAAGACGAGACCATCGTTAGTGGAGCGACCCAAACCCAGTTTGAAAGATAATATTTCACTTTTAAATTCGTTACCTATTAGGGTAACAGTTGTTAATAGAAAGAGTCAGCAATATAAACATATGAAATAGAAACATCTTTTAATACTCAACGTGCTGAGAGCACCAATGCAGTGTTGAGACACCCTTTATTCTCCTAAATCGAATACATTTGATACTGTCTCTTCTTGTAATTGTATTGGACATCTTCTGTTCTCAGAGCTCGCTAGTTGCTGATATCTAATTAAATATGTTGGGAAAGTGCTGAACGCCACAATTAAAGAAAGTCAACCAAAAACCTCATTTTCGTCTAGTCTGCATTCTGCAGCATTTTCTGCAGAACTGTGCCTACCCTTAACATTCATTTGCTAATCTTCCTTACATGGTACAGTGGAATTTCGGTATGCCAGTAATTATCAGCTATCCATACATGGACGCATTTCATTTAATTGATTAGTTGTAACTGGTTCTCCAGACACATCTGATAATGGGAGTGTGTACTCCTAAACTGATCAGGTATGTTGTATGAATAATCAACATCAATAAACAACACCGTAAACAAGTCTGTAATCTTTCACGTTAAACACTTCTGTGTATTTCGCTTTGGTGTGCTCTGCAGTAAATTCTGTTGTTCTTCCATCTCACCTCATAAAAGTTGAAATGTATGGAGCTTAACTTCTGAGGTCATGAGTCCCCTAGAACTTAGAACTACTTAAACCTAACTAACCTAAGGACATCACACACATCCATGTCCGAGGCAGGATTCGAACCTGCGACCGTAGCGGTCGCGCGGTTCCGGACTGTAGCGCCTAGAACCGCTCGGTCACTCCGGCAGGCTATTCGGATCACATACGCCACATAAAAATGAACAACGAAGAGCAAAGATCACACTAAAAACGTGCATGACTTTAGCAGTAAGTTATTCGCATTTTCCATGCGTCATAAGTACGATGTCTGGCAATGATGTCAACTGTGTCACTGAAAAATATGTCAATATGCGAAGGTTTACCTGACTGTCTTTTACACAGTTCTTAAACTACTTTTATGTTTTTATTTTCTTACCTCCTTTGATATATACTGAATTAACTTTAATCGTATGTAACTTATACCTCTCACCTGTACGTGACACATTACAACTGAGTGATGGATAGTGCAAATCATTACTCCGTTTATAACTGCTACTGTTGTTCACGAATTGCGATTTATTATTGACAACAATTTTCATGAGAAAGTAAATGTACTATGAAACTGATGTCAGTATACCTAACTGACAAGCTTTTATACTAGATACCACACGTTATTCATATTAGACGCTTCTACCCGGGGCATGAGTCCATAGCCGGCCGCTGTGACCGAGCGGTTCTAGGCGCTTCAGTCTGGAACCGTGCGACCGCTACGGTCGCAGGTTCAAATCCTGCCTCGGGCATGGATGTGTGTGATGTCCTTAGGTTAGTTAGGTTTAAGTAGTTCTAAGTTCTAGGAGACTGATTACCTCAGATGTTAAGTCCCATAGTGCTCAGAGCCATTTGAACCAAGAGTCCATAACACATCGCCGGCCGGTGTGGCCGTGCGGTTAAAGGCGCTTCAGTCTGGAACCGCGTGACCGCTACGGTCGCAGGTTCGAATCCTGCCTCGGGCATGGATGTGTGTGATGTCCTTAGGTTAGTTAGGTTTAATTAGTTCTAAGTTCTAGGCGACTGATGACCTCAGAAGTTAAGTCGCATAGTGCTCAGAGCCATTTGAACCAAGAGTCCATAACACATCAAGAACGAAAACAGGAAAAGGAATTAATTGTACGACAGTTCCATCTCCAAAGTCTGTTACTGTTTACTGTCAGTAATGCAGAAGTCACAGAGCTTAGGCATTTAGAAATGTCTGTGACCTGTGACATCCTGTTCAAGCTTTCCCTTACAAACACATAAATCTCTACAATGTTCTTTTTTTCTGAGGCTGAAAGATCTCTCGTGTGTGTGTGTCTGTGTGTGTGTGTGTGTGTGTGTGTGTGTGTGTGTGTGTGTGTGTGTGTGTGTGTGTGCGCGTGTGCGTGTGTGTCTGCGTGTATGTTTGTGTCTGATACGAATTGCAGTAGCCAATTCCGAAATCTTTGACGAACTCAGGAACACTCTTGTATGTTGATGAAGTTACTGTTACAAAGAGAAAAGAGGAAGAAACTTTTCATTTAGCCAAGATGCTAGAGCCGTGGACTAAGAAAGAAAAAAGCCTTCGCTTCCGTATTTTAGCAATGGCTAAGAAATTTCCTAACAAAAGTTGCAATGTAATCTGTTTTTGATCCGTTAATCTACTTTCCCGAGACGGACTGACACGAGGAAGAAAAAGTAAAGAAATATTACTTTGGCAGCGAAAAGCCGTAAAAGGCGAACGGAGGTCTCCTTTACAGGGCGCATACGACAGCTCAAAGAAGTAGGTAAATATTCGTCGTCGTTGCCGTCGCCGCCGTATTTAATGGCCTTCCGCGGCTTAAAAAGGAACCGGTGGTGGCCACGTCTGGGGGGAGTCGACAACATTTCCACGGGCTCAGCCCTGGCGAGAGAAATAATGGCGGTGGAATTGGTTTCCGTTCTTGCGCGGCGGTTAAGCCCGACCGTAAATATCCGCGCCTGTAACATATAGACTGCCCGAACTAGGTGGGCGGAAAATACATCTGGCCGGCGGTCGCCAGGTTTGCGGTCGGAACCTCCAAGTCGGCTGGCGACGAAAAGCGAGGAGAGCCCGCTACAAACCCGCGGGGGGGTGCAGAAATCCGTGTTTGAGAACAGAGAGAACAACAGCAACGATAACATCGTCCATTCGCTGAAATACTGCGACAACTGAAACCGCACTGATGGAGATTTATTGTCGAACCAGAAACTGTAACAATCCTACTTTCAGGCATTAGAACCGTATACATTTTTAAATCGCAGTTTTAGTAACACCGCTACGTGTCGTAAAACATTCATGAATTTATGAGAATGATGTTTCATTTGTAAATATATCACTCTATTTTGTCTTAACAGCTGAAGAATCGTGTTTTTATTTTTGATAGTAACACATTTACTGATTTTAGTCTTTCTTCGATAATAATCTTATACTAAGGTGACAAAAGTTATGGGCTAGCGGTAGTATCACCTACACGAGGTATAAAAGGACAGTGGGTTGGCGCAGCTGTCATTTGTACTCAGGTGATTGATATGGTAGTTGGAGCGAGACGCATGGCCCTCCATTTCGGAAATCGTCAGGAAATTTAGTATTTCGAGATGCACAGAGTCTGCCGAGAATTCGAAATTTCAGGCATTACCTCCCACCATGGACAACGCAATGGTCGACGGCCTTTAGTTAACGATCGAGAGCAGCGGCGTTTACGTAGGGTTATAAATGCTAAGAGACAAGCAAGACTGCGCAAAATTACCGCACAAATAAGTGTGGGACGTACTACGAACGTCTCCGTTAGGACAGTGGGGCGAAATCTGGCGTTAATGTGTTGTGGCAGTAGATGACAGAAGCGAGTGACTTTGCTGCTGCACGATATCGCCTGCAGCCTCTCTCCTGGGCTCGTGACCATATCGGTTGGACCCTAGACGACCGGAAAACCTTGGTATGGTCAGATGAGTCCAAATTTCAGCTGTTAAGAGCTAATGGTAGATAGCGAGTGTGGCGCAGACCCCGCGAGGCCATGGCCCCCAGCTGGCAACAAGGCTTTGTGCAAGCTGGTGGTGGCTCCATAATGGTGTGGGCTGCGTTTACGTGGAATGGACTGTGTCCTCTGGTTCAACTGAACCGATCATTGACTGGAGATGGGTATGGAGACAATTTGCAGCCATTCGTGGACTTCATGGTCCAAAACGACGTTGGAATTTTTATGTATGACAATGCACGTGTAACCGGACCACAATTTTTCGGAGTAGGTTTGAAGAACATTCTGGACAATTTTTGCCAATGATTTAGCCACTCAGATTGCCCAACATGAATCCCATCGAACATTTATGGGACATAACCGAGAGGTCAGTTCGTGCACAAAATCCTGCAGAGACTACAGATTCGCAATTACACACGGCTGTTGAGGCTCACTATTTCTGGCTGGGACTTCCAACGACTCATTTATGGGACATAATCGAGAGTTCAATTTTTGCACAAAAAGGTGGGAATTTGAGGAGATGGGACCTGGATAAAATGAAAGAACCAGAGGTTGTAGAGAGCTTCAGGGAGGGCATTAGGGAACGATTGACAAGATTGGGGGAAAGAAATACAGTAGAAGAAGAAGAATGGGCAGCTTTGAGAGATGATTTAGTGAAGGTAGCAGAGGATCAAGTAGGTAAAAAGACGAGGGTTAATATAAATCCTTGGGTAACAGAAGAGATATTGAATTTAACTGATGAAAGGAGAAAATATAAAAACGCAGTAAATGAAGCAGGCAAAAAGGAATACAAACGTCTCAAAAATGAGATCGACAGGAAGTGCAAAATGACTAAGCGGGGATGGATAGAGGACAAATGTAAGGATGTAGAGGCGCATATCACTATGGGTAAGATAGATACTGCCTATAGGAAAAGAGACCTTTGGAGAAAAGAGAACCACTTGCATGAATATCAAGAGCTCAGACTGAAACCCAGTTCTAAGCAAAGAAGGGAAAGCAGAAAGGTGGAAGGAGTATATAGAGGCTCTATAAAAGGGCGATGTTCTTAAGGACAATATTATAAAAATCGAAGAGAATGTAGATGAAGATGAAATAGGAGATATGATAATGTTTGAAGAGTTTGACAGAGCACTGAGAGACCTAAGTCGAAACAAGGCCCCGGGAGTAGACAACATTCCATTAGAACTATTGACAGAATTGGGAGAGCGAAGCCTAACAAAACTCTACCAACTAGCGAGCAAGATGTATGAACCAGGCGAAATACCCTCAGACTTCAAGAAGAATATAATAATTCCAATCCCAAAGAAAACAGGTGTTGACAGATGTGAAAATTACCGAACTATCAGTTTAATAAACCACGGCTACAAAATAATAACACGAATTCTTTACAGACGAATGGAAAAACTGGTAGAAGCTGACCACGGCGAAGATCAGTTTGGTTTCCGTTGAAACGTTGGAACACGTGAGGCAATACTGACCCTACGACATATCTTATAAAATAGATTAAGGAAAGGCAAACCTACTTTTCTAGCATTTGTAGACTTAGAGAAAGCTTTTGACAATGTTGACTGGAATACTCTCTTTCAAATTCTGAAGGTGGCAGGGGTAAAATACAGGGAGCGAAAGGCTATTTACAATTTGTACAGAAACCAGATGGCAGTTATAATGGTCGAGGGGCATGAAAGAGAAGCAGTGATTGGGATGGAAGTGAGACAGAGTTGCAGCCTATTCCCGATGCTATTCAATCTATATATTGAGCAAGCAGTAAAGGAAACAAAAGAAAAATTCGGAGTAGGAATTAAAATCCATGAAGAAAAAAAAAAACTTTGAGGTTCGCCGATGACATTGTAATTCTGTCAGAAACAGCAAAGGACCTGGAAGAGCAGCTGAACGGAATGGACAGTGCCCTGAAAGGAGGATATAAGATGAACATCAACAAAATCAAAACGAGGATAATGGAATGTAGTCGAATTAAATCGGGTGATGCTGCAGGAATTAGATTTGGAAATGAGACGCTTAAAGTAGTAAATGAGTTTTGTTATTTGGGGAGCAAAATAACTGATGATGGTCGAAGTCGAGAGGATATAAAATGTAGACTGGCAATGGCAAGGAAAGCGTTTCGGAAGAAGAGAAATTTGTTAACATCGAGTATAGAGTTAAGTGTCAGGAAGTCGTTTCTGAAAGTATTTGTATGGAGTGTAGTCATGTATGGAAGTGAAACGTGGACGATAAATAGTTTAGACAAGAAGAAAATAGAAGCTTTCGAAATGTGGTGCTACAGAAGAATGCTGAAGATTAGATGGGTTGTTGTTGTTGATGTGGTCTTCAGTCCTGAGACTGGTTTGATGCAGCTCTCCATGCTACTCTATCCTGTGCAAGCTTCTTCATCTCGCAGTACCTACTGCAACCTACATCCTTCTCAATCTGCTTAGTGTATTGATCTCTTGGTCTCCCTCTACGATTTTTACCCTCCACGCTGCCCTCCAATGCTAAATTTGTGATCCCTTGATGCCTCTAAACATGTCCTACCAACCGATCCCTTCTTCTAGTCAAGTTGTGCCACAAACTTCTCTTCTCCCCAATCCTATTCAATACCTCCTCATTAGTTACGTGATCTACCCACCTTATCTTCAGTATTCTTCTGTAGCACCACATTTCGAAAGCTTCTATTCTCTTCTTGTCCAAATTGGTTATCGTCCATGTTTCACTTCCATACATGGCTACACTCCATACAAATACTTTCAGAAACGACTTCCTGACACTTAACTCTATGTTAACAAATTTCTCTTCTTCAGAAACGATTTCCTTGCCATTGCCAGTCTACATTTTATATCCTCTCTGCTTCAACCATCATCAGTTATTTTACTCCCTAAATAGCAAAACTCCTTTACTACTTTAAGTGTCTCATTTCCTAATCTAATCCCCTCAGCATCACCCGATTTAATTTGACTACATTCCATTATACTCGTTTTGCTTTTGTTGATGTTCATCTTATATCCTCCTTTCAAGACACTGTCCATTCCGTTCAACTGCTCTTCCAAGTCCTTTGCTGTCTCTGACAGAATTACAAGGTCATCGGCGAACCTCAGAGTTTTTACTTCCTCTCCATGAATTTTAATACCTACTCCGAATTTTTCTTTTATTTCCTTTACTGCTTGCTCAATATACAGATTGAATAACATCGGGGAGAGACTACAACCCTGTCTCACACCTTTCCCAACCACTGCTTCCCTTTCATGCCCCTCGACTCTTATAACTGCCATCTGGTTTCTGTACAAATTGTAAATAGCCTTTCGCTCCCTGTATTTTACCCCTGCCACCTTCAGAATTTGAAAGAGAGTATTCCAGTTAACGTTGTCAAAAGCTTTCTCTAAGTCTACAAATGCTAGAAACGTAGGTTTGCCTTTTCTTAATCTTTCTTCTAAGATAAGTCGTAAGGTTAGTATTGCCTCACGTGTTCCAACATTTCTACGGAATCCAAACTGATCTTCCCCGAGGTCCGCTTCTACCAGTTTTTCCATTCGTCTGTAAAGAATTCGCGTTAGTATTTTGCAGCTGTGACTTATTAAACTGATAGTTCGGTAATTTTCACTTCTGTCAACACCTGCTTTCTTTGAGATTGGAATTATTACATTCTTCTTGAAGTCTGAGGGTATTTCGCCTGTCTCATACATCTTGCTCACCAGGTGGTAGAGTTTTGTCATGACTGGCTCTCCCAAGGCCATCAGTAGTTCTAATGGAATGTTGTCTACTCCCGGGGCCTTGTTTCGACTCAGGTCTTTCAGTGCTCTGTCAAACTCTTCACGCAGTATCTTATCTCCCATTTCATCTTCATCTACATCCTCTTCCATTTCCATAATATTGTCCTCAAGTACATCGCCCTTGTATAAACCCTCTATATTCTCCTTCCACCTTTCTGCCTTCCCTTCTTTGCTTAGAACTGGGTTACCATCTGAGCTCTTGAAATTCATACAAGTGGTTCTCTTCTCTCCAAAGGTCTCTTTAATTTTCCTGTAGGCAGTATCTATCATACCCCTAGTGAGACAAGCCTCTACATCCCTACATTTGTCCTCTATCCAACCCTGCTTAGCCATTTTGCACTTTCTGTCGATCTCATTTTTGAGACGTTTGTATTCCTTTTTGCCTGCTTCATTTACTGCATTTTTATATTTTATCCTTTCATCAATTAAATTCAGTTTTTCTTCTGTTACCCAAGGATTTCTATTAGCCCTCGTCTTTTTACCTACTTGATCCTCTGCTGCCTTCACTACTTCATCCCTCAGAGCTACCCATTCTTCTTCTACTGCATTTCTTTCCCCCATTCCTGTCAATTGTTCCCTTATGCTCTCCCTGAAACTCTCTACAACCTCTGGTTCTTTCAGTTTATCCAGGTCCCATCTCCTTAAATTCCCGCCTTTTTGCAGTTTCTTCAGTTTCAATCTGCAGTTCATAACCAATAGATTGTGGTCAGAATCCACATCTGCCCCTGGAAATGTCTTACAATTTAAAAGCTGGTTCCTAAATCTCTGTCTTACCATTATGTAATCTATCTGATACCTTTTAGTATCTCCAGGATTCTTCCAGGTATACAACCTTCTTCCATGATTCTTGAACCAAGTGTTAGCTATGATTAAGTTATGCTCTGTGCAAAATTCTACAAGGCGGCTTCCTCTTTCATTTCTTCCCCCCAATCCATATTCACCTACTATGTTTCCATCTCTCCCTTTTCCTACTCTTGCATTCCAGTCACGCATGACTATTAAATTTTCGTCTCCCTTCACTACCTGAATAATTTCTTTTATCTCGTCATACATTTCATCAATTTCTTCATCATCTGCAGAGCTAGTTGGCATATAAACTTGTACTACTGTAGTAGGCATGGGCTTTGTGTCTATCTTGGCCACAATAATGCGTTCACTATGCTGTTTGTAGTAGCTTACCCGCACTCCTATTTTTTTATTCATTATTAAAGCTACTCCTGCATTACCCCTATTGGATTTTGTATTTATAACCCTGTAATCACCTGACCAAAAGTCTTGTTCCTCCTGCCACCGAACTTCACTGATTCCCACTTTATCTAACTTTAACCTATCCATTTCCCTTTTTAAATTTTCTAACCTACCTGCCCGATTAAGGGATCTGACATTCCACGCTCCGATCCATAGAATGCCAGTTTTCTTTCTCCTGATAACGACGCCCTCTTGAGTAGTCCCCGCCCGGAGGTCCGAATGGGGGACTACTTTACCTCCGGAATATTTTACCCAAGAGGACGCCATCATCATTAAATCATACTGTAAAACTTCATGTCCTCGGGAAAAATTACGGCTGTAGTTTCCCCTTGCTTTCAGCCGTTCGCAGTACCAGCACAGCAAGGCCGTTTTGGTTAATGTTACAAGGTCAGATCAGTCAATCATCCAGACTGTTGCCCCTGCAACTACTGAAAAGGCTGCTGCCCCTCTTCAGGAACCACATGTTTGTCTGGCCTCTCAACAGATACCCCTCCGTTGTGGTTGCACCTACGGTACGGCCATCTGTATCGCTGAGGCACGCAAGCCTCCCCACCAACGGCAAGGTCCATGGTTCATGGGGGGAGGATTAGATGGGTAGATCACATAATTAATAAGTAGGTATTGAATAGAATTGGGGAGAAGAGAATTTTGTGGCACAACTTGACTAGAAGAAGGGATCGGTTGGTAGGGCATATTCTGAGGCATCAAGGGATCACCAATTTGGTATTGGATGGCAGCGTGGAGGGTAAAAATCGTAGAGGGAGACCAAGAGATGAATACACTAAACAGATTCATAAGGATATAGGTTGCAGTAGGTACTGGGAGGTGAAGAAGCTTGCACAGGATAGAGTAGCATGGAGAGCTGCATCAAACTAATCTCTGGACTGAAGACCACAACAACAATAGAGGCCCACTATTTCTGGCTAGGACTTCCAACGGCTCATTTACGGGACATAATTGAGTCTTCAGTTCTTGCATAAAATCCTGCAGAGACTACAGTTCGCAATTATGGACGGCTATAGAGGCCCTCTATTTCTGGCTCGGACTTCCAACGACTTTTTGAGTTGATGCCACGTCGAGGTGCTGTACTACGCCGGGTAAAATGAGGTTCAAGACGATTCTGGGAGGTATCCCATGACTTTCGTTACCTAAGCCAATTTATATCTGCAAACATAATCTGCAAACCGCTGTTAAGTGTATTGTATAGGATACATAGCATTGTGTGACATGTGGTGTCACCGCCAGACACCACACTTGCTAGGTGGTAGCTTTAAATCGGCAGCGGTCCACTAGTACATGTCGGACCCGCGTGTCGCCACTGTGTGATCGCAGACCGAGCGCCACCACAAGGCAGGTCTCGAGATACGGACTAGCACTCGCCCCAGTTGTACGGACGACGTAGCTAGCGACTAAACTGACGAAGCCTCGCTCCTTTGCCGAGCAGATAGTTAGAATAGCCTTCAGCTCAGTCAATGGCTACGACCTAGCAAGGCGCCATTAGTAACATTGCATGTATCTAAAGAGTCTCACTTGTATCGCCACAATCTCCAGATGTACCAAAAGGATGGATTAAAGTTAAGTATTCCAGAAGCTACGTACTTTTCTTTATAGCATTCATTACGTATCCTGTTTCAGACTTCACGCCATCCTACTTTAGCTTAGCGCGTGCCTTTCGGCTTCCTCTCATTGTGTCTAGGCTGTCTTGTCTAGACACGACATGACATGTTTGGGTTTCTTCCTGCACCATTAATATTTTTATGTATATACTTTTTTTGCTATTTTCATTTAGTCTATTATCTATATAAAGAAAGAGACCAAACGTTGCACATGAATTGATTTGAATATAGCGCATAATATTTTAACATAAATTCAAATGTAACTAACAGTTTGATTTTTAAAGGAAAATACGTAAGACATCGGCTGAAAGAAAATTTCAGAAGAAAGAAACAAATAAAACAAAAAAATTCTACATGCTGCCGTTTGGCCATCTGATTTACAGGCATATGTTTATCTGGTATTGAAAAGGTAGATGCTACTGTTCCATTGTACTACGCTGCGTTACTGGATCGCAGCTTGCCTAATTTACAATTCTATACTACACTAATAAACAACACCACGATACACAGCACTACAGTACACTACACTTGGTGTTAGTACCAAACTAAATTTCTTATGTGTCTGGATTTTTTGCTCCCAGCGAGCCGAGGCACAACTCAGGATTCACAGGAGCTGTGCTGCTCTGCCGCCCAAGAAGTGAAGACTGGAAGATGGCTGTCAAAGTCTCAGGAAATTCTTCCTGGCCCTGCATGGGGCTCATCTCCTCACTGCTTCCGAATGATTTCTGCAGGTGGATGTTACTTATCGTCGTGGTGTATGATCTCTTCTTGGTCGTCTCTCAGCCATATAGGCTTGCAGTTCATAAACTCGTATTTCAGCTGTCAGTGAATTCTTCTTAAGGTACAGTTCCTCATTCGTTATTATTATATAGACTGTTGTATTAGCACAGACGTTACTGTCCTGCACTGTAACATCTTGTCTAATGGCATACTTCCAGACGATGTAGTCTGGGATGTCGATTGCTCCACATTTACAAATGTCTGTACTGTATTGTCGTATTTTCAGTAAACAGCTGGGATATGGACCAAGTCCCGACAGGTGGCGTATAGCTTTCTTCCCTGGAAGAACCTGGTGTGTTCTCTTCCTTGTGTGTGCGTTGTCCCAGATTTCTTACCATACTCTACCAATGCTACCAATGCATGCATTTATCTCTTGATTCGATGTAGTACTTGTGGCCAGTATCTGCTTTACCTTCTCGTTGTCGCTCTTTTTGAGCCAATATTGCGATCTTCTCTTTCTTACGGCTAGGTCTAGAGGTAGCAAGTCCAACATCGCCAGCAGCGCCTCAATCGGTGTTATTCTACAGATGTCTGTCAGGCACAGGAGCACACTCCTTTGCGCTCGCCGCAGAGACTGTGTTGTTCTTACCTTCCTGGCTCTAACAGCCCAAATGGTCCACCCATAGCTCACAACAGCGATCAGAATTGCGTTGTGATACGTTCTTATTGCACAGTGGCATGTGAAAACTTCTTTGCACAATTTTTACTATTGTGCTCAGGATTTTAATGACTCTCCGGTATTAGTATATTAGCCGAAAGAGTATGTCATGCCAGAAGAATTGTAACTGAACTCGCCGACTCCACGGGTGACCGATTCACCTTTTTATTTCAAATGTTTGAATCGCGTGTAATCGAACCGTTTTTAACGCTACGTAGCAAGGCAAGGAATACTTTTTAACTACGAACTTAGCTTGAATCGCGTGTAATCGAACCGTTTCTAACGTTACATATCAGGGAAAAGAATACTTTTTAACTACGAACGTGACAAATTTAGACACATGTTACCCAACAGAATACTATTATTAGCATGGTTCCTATTTATGATTGAAACTTGTCCCCAAAGCGTAATGTGGATAATGAGATTGGTATGCCACACAAGTTATTACACACACAACACTTTATATGGCCTACCTGGAATTAGTAGCAAACAGCTTTCAGCTATGTAGCCTTACCTTACGACATATCCACTGAAAGAAAACTGTATATACGAAGATAGTTTGGTCGGCAGCTCTGAAGGAGCAATTTCAGTATTTTATTTCAGTTTACATTTCTGTAAATGTGCCAGAAGTAAAGTTATGTTAATGACTTTTGTGGCAACAATTTTACTTGGAACAAGATGGAGGCAGAATGAGATATTCTGACGTGGCTTAATCTCTGTCGTATTTACTTTGAATAGTTACGTAAAGTTAATATTCTGATAAAACAAATTTAAAGGCAACAAACCTCGTTAAATTGAACTGTACGATGATATATCAAAGCGACCATACTTCTTGACTCTTCAAGTTGAAAGTAAACAATTATTTTTGGAAATTACTTTTACATGACACTGCAAGATTACCATAACATGAAAATTAACTAACTACGATCTTTTGACCATACAGAATGACACAAAATTTACATTTAACAAACTGGACAGGAAACTGGATCGGTATATGACTTTGGGACAATGATTCTAACAAATACTTTTAGCAAAACTATATTAGGACTTTGGCAAATTATGGTGTTGACTGCAACAGTCGGATACGCTACTAAGGACCGTTAATACGAAAATATCTTGCCTTGTTCATTACAGTCGTATCGAAGTTGAAGTTGTTGCTTGCTGTATAAAAATTTGGATATGATGGAATTGATTTATAGCTACCATACGCTTGCAGTAGCCATGTTAACTTTCTTTCTGTATCATCGGGTCCATATTCCATCATATAAAACCAATCGGATATTCTTGCTTTCTGACACAAAATAAACTGGAGACGACTTCAGCAACTGTAAACCACTGCCACAACAAATGTTAAGCACATTCACACAGAATTTTACTGTTACATGCTCACATCACCAGACATGGGACGCCACGATAGTAGACTGCCAACGCTTGACTGCAACTGCTTCTGATATCCCTTTCTTTTCCTCCCTTGCTACGCTCGCGCTAACGTTATCCAAAAGACGGGCAGTTGAAATCCCATAGTGGATTCGCTATCTTTACGATTTAATTTTGTTTTAATGAATGACATGTTCAAATACCCTTATTGTGTTATACTCAGTACATTTATAACTTACATTCTTTGCTATATTTTATTTTTTATAAAATTATTAATCTTTCACAAAATAGTGTTTCCTTCCAATGAACTTTTGTCACAGACGTTGCACTTGTGCTTATAGACACAGTTTTAGAGGTTTCCTTAACACTAACATTTTGTACAAGATCGATTGTCTTACTCGGTCGATTTTCACTCGGTATTGTTTAAATGCGTAAAAATTTTTTAGACATATCAATTTGAATTTAACTGTATCGTTACAGAATGACTGCTGAAATCCCTCTGGGTGTGCGCTATAATTAGTTGAATCTTGTCTTCGCTATTCCAACGGAGCTGTATGTAGGGAGCTAACGTATATGTCTACTTTCTTCCATTAGTAGTGGTTCGTGGAAGTTTGTAAGTTGGCTTTCACGGGGTAACGACATCTGCCTTCAAGTGTCTGCCAATAGAGGTTTTTCGGTAACGCTCACCCAGGAGTCAAGGAAACCTGTTACCTTTCGTGTTCCCCTTCTTCAGTAGCTCCTGTTCGTGTTACCTGGTATGGTTCCACAAACTTGTGCAACATTCAAGGATAGGATGCCCGGGTGTTTTGTAAGCATTCTTAGTAGACTGTATTTTCACGGTATCCTGTCCACTAGCCTTACCTACAACTGAGCTTATACGATCATTCCATTTCATATCTCCACTACCTTCCACACCCAAGTATTTGTATGAGTTTACTCCAACAGCGATTCATTGACATTATAGTCGTAGGATATCAGCTTTCTGCAGTTAGTAAAGTGGATACATTTACATTTCTGTATACTCAAGATCTCTCAGCTTGGCTTAGCTACTTTGGCAACTTACATGAACTAGTTGTTGTTATCGTCGTTTACTTCAGACTAGGTATTTAATTTGAGACAGTTATACAACACAAATAATTCGTTAGTAAATTGGACATTGTGACTGTAGATAACTCTTGTAAAGTACTTGTGCTGTCTGTTATCATTCTTCCCGTGAGAACAACTGCCTTACGTAATTCTTAGGGCTATTGGTTTCTTTTTATGCTTATTCTATTATACTTTTACAGTCTTACAGAACACCGTGAGTGATCTTCCTATACACACTATCACGCTTTGTAACTTTTGTCTGAGCTGCATAAGTGGGTCTTCGCAAGCATAGAGAGTGCATTTTCTGACTCTCTCTCTCTCTCTCTCTCTCTCTCTCTCTCTCACACACACACACACACACACAATTTGTCATTCTTTGCATCTCAGTAGGATTCTCTATACAGTTAACTCGGCAGTAAATTACGTATAGCGTAGCCGTGACATACAGTCACGACGCAGGCATGCGCCCATGTTGAAAAATGTATGTACCCTTAAAACCGCTAAATATATCGCTGTGGTAAATGTCGTTGACTGAATGCTAACTGACTTCATTAATCCAATATTGGCGTTTAGGTGTTTGACATCATCAGATATCCTGAAACTGTAAGCAACCAATACGCGTAGTAGTTACATGCACCAGTGGACATAATAGTTACATGCTGTGAGATATCGCATCAGTACCTGGAGCCTCGTTCTGTTTTAGCGATGATGGCTATTTCTGAATATCAGTGAGCGTAATACCTGTATCATTCATCTCTGCACTAGTATTAGATCCACACGGGATGAATATTTCTCTTAATTTCTTTGTTCTTGGTCGTCCACTCTTATCATTCCCTCTTGGCTTTTGTACATTTGTATAATACCGGCCTCTCCCTACAGCTCACCCCTCCTTTTCTCAGAATTTCGAACATCTTGAACCATTTTATATTACGAAGGATTTTTCCAGGTGGACAAATCCTATGAACGTATGTTGATTTTTCTTCAGTCTCACTTTCAGTATCAACCGCAACATCAGAATTGTCTCTCTGGTACCTTCACCGTTCCGAAAGCCAAACTGATCGTCATCTATCACATCCTCAGTTTTTTTCCATTCTTCTGTATATTATTCTTGTCAGCAACTTGGATGCATAAGCTGTTAAGCTGATCGTGCGATAATTTTCGCACTCGTCAACTCTTGCAGTCTTCGGAATTGTGTGGGTGATATTTTTCCTAAAGTCAGATGGTATGTCGCCAGACTCATACATTCTACATACCAACGTGTATAGTCGTTTTGTTGGCATTTCCCCCCCATGATTTTATAAATTTTGATGGAATGATATCTATACCTTGTGCCTTATTTGATCTTAAGTCCTCCAAAGCTCTCTTAAATTCTGATTCTAATGCTAGATACCTGAACTATCCTTGCCGGTGTCGGCTTGCTCTCGATTCTGATAAGAACAACCGTATCACTGAACTCTCCACAGTAGCACACTCTCTACCCTACCTTCCTATTCATAGTGAATCCAATTTCCGTTATACCATTTTCTACAGCTACTGATATTGCCCTGCACTCATCCGAGCAGAAATCATTTATTTCTTTCCATTTGACTTCATTGACCCCTGCTAAATCTAGATTGAGCCTTTGCGTTTCCCTTTTCAGATTTCCTAGCTTCTCTCCCTTGTTCAAAGTTCTAACATTCCACGTCCCGACTCGTAGAACGTTATCCTTTCGTTGGTTATTTAATATTTTTCCCGTGGTAACCTCCCCCTTGACAGTACCCTCCTGGAGATCCGAACGGGGACTATTCCGGAATCTTTTTTCAATGAAGAGATCATCATGACACTTTTTTTAATTACAGGCCATATATCCTGTGGGTACAATTATGTGTGTTTAATGTAGTGGTTTCGACTGCCTTCTGCGTTCTCATGCCGTTGATCATTGCTGAGTCTTCCTACCCCAAGGACAAGAGAGTATCCTGAAACTCTGTCCACTCCTACGTCCTCTTTGACAAGGCCGTTGGCAGAATGAGGGTGACTTCTTATGCTGGAAGTCTTCGGCCGCCAATACTATTAATCAAAATGTAATCGCTGGCGGTGGCGTGTTTCGAACCCGCGACCGATGAAATTTTGATTACTAATCACGGGTGCATTGGGGGCGAAGCAGCTTAATGCTCTTAATAAAGGCAACTCTTCCGCTCCAGACTGTATACCAATTAGGTTCCTTTCAGAGTATGCCGTTACAATAGTCCCACACTTAGTAATTAAATACAACAACTCACTTGACGACAGATCCGTACCAAAAGCCTGGGAACTTGCACAGGTCACACCTTTACTCAAGGAAAGAAATTGGAGGAGGCCGTTTAATTACAGATCCATTTCACAGATGTCGACTTGCAGTACCATTTTGGAACATGTACGGTGCTCGAACATTATGAATTACCTCGAAGGTAATGGTCTATTGACACACAGCACGGATTCAGACAATATCGATCTTGTGAAACACCTCTAACTCTTTATCCTCTCGAATTAATTAGTCCTATCGAGAGGAACTGTCAAACCGATTCTAAATTTCTGGATTTTAGAAAGCTTTCGGCACCTTTCCTTACAAGAGACTTCTAAATACATAGAGTGCCTATGTGCTACCGCTTCAGTTGTGCGACTGGATTCTTGATCTCGTGCCAGAGGAGCCACAGTACGTAGTAATCGACGGTCGAATAAGCAAGCGCTGGCCGGGAGCTAGATAGCTGGGCAGTGTGTTAGCTGAACTTACCAAGATCGAGATCTGAGAATAGAAGAGTAAGGCACAGAACAAAGATGTATGGAAGAAGATTATTTCCGCAAGGAAATGTTACAGGCCCTCTGCTGTTCCTAATCTACATAAACGATTTAGGAGACGATCTGAGCAGTGTCCTTAGATTGTTTGGAGATGATACTTTCATTTATTGTTAAGTAACGACGTCAGAAGATCAAAACCAATAACAAAATGAGCTAGACGCGATAAATGTATGGTGCGAAAAGTGGCAATTGTCTCTGAACAAGGAAAGGTGCGAAGTCATCCATATGAGTACGAAAAGCAACCTCTTATATTTCAGCCACATGATAAATCATACGAATTTAAAAGCTGTCACTCCAACGAAATACCCAGGTATTATAATTATGAAAAGCTTCAACTGTAACGATCACATAGATAATAATGTGGGGAAGGCAATCCAGAGACAGCATTTTATTGCAGAACACTTAGAACATTCACTAGATCCACTAAACAGACTGCCTGCACTACGGTTTTCGTACTCTGCTAGGTTACTGCTAAACCGTACTCTGCTGGGTTACTGCTGTGCATTATGGGATTCTTACCAGATAGGATTGATGGAAGACGTCAAAAAAGTCCAAAGAACTCCAGCTCCTTTTATGTTATCGCAAAATGGGGGAGAACGAGTAACGGATATTATATTGCTTGCCATCGTTCAAGAGTGGAGACCATCGACAATAGTGTGAAATATAGAAGTAACAACTTCATCAAACAAGATCACTAATTATAATTTTATTTTTGATGACCGATTTTGACAAATCGTCATCGTGTCTGAAAAGCATATACACCGCAAATTTCAATCATAATCAGGTCTGATACAATAAGGTGGGTTATGAAATTTCCCAAAATGGATATATACAGCATACCTTACGCAAATACATCTCAATACATCTCCATATCGTGTACAACATATGGTGTCATATCGTGATATGCCATTCCAGGAACATGCAGAAAGTCATCATCGGCGAGGCAATAATAAAACAAGATTTACATAAAGTATTATGCATATTGCGCAGACTGCACAAGCTCTTGATCACACAACAGATGAGAGGAGTCTGAGGAGCACAGGTCAAATCACAGCTGTATCTGATTACCATTAGGTGGTACTGTAGTAGTAAACATACATAAATACCATTGTGTAAGGAAGAAGTTACATCCAAGCAGTCGACAAAAGAATACAATATGTACATTTTAGTATGTAATTAAATAATGCAAGTAAGGCAAACCCGAGTATGTCGAGAAAACGAAATTCCTTTTTAAAAACTTTCAAAAAACTTTTAAAGATTTTTTGAAGCTAAATTTCTTGTAAAATTGTAATAAAACGTATTGTACCACCTACTTCCTATAAACTCAAATAGTTATAACACAAGTACCATGTAAAAATATACTGCCACTGAATAATCTTACAGAAGATTACTCTGAGTTTAGATGATAAGGGTAGAGACACAATGTGCGAAGCACATACATGTAGGTAACAAGGGGGACAACTCAAATATTAAATTCTTAAGATATCATATACAAATCACAGTTTTACAGGTCAGCTACCATACAATACAAGGTCTTGGTGCTTGCACAATATGTTGCTCGATGTTTGGTGTAATTAGCATCTAGTACAAGACCAGAATTAAGTACTAAATAAGTGTATACAAATAATGTTTAGCATATTGATATAATCACAAAGTCAAAGTAATTATGATTATATGCTGTACAGATGTTACAAAATACCCTAAAAGATGGTAGTAGGAGGTCTACGTGTAAAATTATGAAGTGCTATTAACACAGGGAAGGATATAAATAATGTGAAGTATACCAATGACATATACAGCATTATAGTGTTCCATTGACATCATATCAAAAAATAAACGTCCAACCTTGTTACAGGATACGGATAGTGCAACAAATGGTCTAGATGTTAACATGACATCGTGCTCAATGTCGAGGTTTGCATAATAAATTTCTAGTATGAGACCCAAAAATCAGTAAAGAGTAAGTGTACAGAAGTAACTTACAACTATAGTGATATAAATACAGTGTCATAAGGAATAAACGTAGCGAAATGGGTCGTTATATAATTAATTGTTGTCCAATGTCTACGTTTAGTATAATAAGCTTCTAGTATGAGACCAGAAAATCAGTAATGAATAAGTGTACAGAAGTAATGTGCAACTATAGTAATATAAATAAATTGCCATGAGGAACAAAAGTAACCAAATGGGTAGTTATACAATAACTTGTAACCTGATGTCTACATGACTCGATTACCGAATGAATCAGTGTTAATTTCTTTCGATAATAATTAACCTTTATACCAAGTATACCAATTGGTGAATCTCTTGAACTTACTAAAAACAATTTGTTAATGCACCAAAAGGTACATCAGAGATAAATTCTAGAATTAATTGAGCTTCTTGAATTTTCACTTTCCAACAATTATTTTCTGTTTAACAATAAATTTTACCACCAAAGTGAAGAATAAGTCATTGATAACAGTTTGGCTGGTACCATTCTTTGCATGTTTATCAAGAACATAGAAAATAATTTTTTTTCCTTTGAATAATGACCTCAAGAAAAATACATATTTTTTAAACGGTATGTAGATCATATTATCGTCTTGATAATGGGAGACGAAGGTGATGCTTAGAATTATTTCAGAATTTTTAATAAAATTCATAATAAGACACAATGTACATTAGAAATGGAGAAACATAATGCCAATAATTACTTGGATAGCACTATCGAGAAGTAAAATTGTAAGCATTCATTTAGCATTTTTAGGAAACCCATGAATACCATCATCACTATTGAAGCATCACCATATCATCCAGTACAGTATTAAGGTTACCATTGTATCCTAAAAGTATAGAACAGGACCTGACGACATTAAAACACATTGCTGTCACAAATGCGTATCCCTGGTATTTAGTTTCAGACACTTAATTAAAACTAATTGGGAAGTGCAGTAAAAAATAGTAAGAAGGATATTTCTTTAATTCAAAATAACAAGCCAAATACAAAATTAAAGTTCGTTCACACAAAAACCCCAAAAATTAAAGTGCATTCCCATTGCAGGCTTCCACAAAAAAAAAAGAAAAGAAAATGAGATGCAGTGGCCTTCAACTACGTACCCTCTGACTCAGAGTTGAAATATTAAAGGTTTTGGCTGGTTTAGTTGTCTAGGGGCTGAATACGTAGTTGCTGCATTACAAGCCGAATACTGCTGAGTCTACAGTATACAATATGAATATACACATGAATCGAATGGTCGAAGGTTCCTATCACTCGGCAATTGCGAATTTTAAATGTTATATACAAATTTATGAATGAAAGATTGCAATTAAATAAATTCTGCGGGTACTTTTTTAACGACTTTAAATGATGGGTACCATAGGAGAAGTACTTTTAAGAATGCCCTTTGTTACTGTAAAACACTTATTGGTGTCGATGGTCTAGCAATTAAATAAAATATATGTTGAATCACAGGGAAACAATAGATTCCTACTTCACATAATTAGTTAAAAACAACAACATAGCTCGCGAAATATTCACTTTTGAACACATACTATGTCTTCACTGCAGAAGCCACAGAAATCTCACAAGTGCACAAGTCAGCACTACAAAATATTTCTCGCGACTCCTTATCCTGTACGACTGTCCCTCGTGACGCACTGTTCAGAACTCCTTGTCCTGTGCGACTGTCCCTCGCGCCACAATGTTCAGAACTGCCACTTCCATCCAGTCCACCCCCCCCATTCACGAGCACTGTGATTGGCTAGAGCGCTCCCTCCATGTCTTCAAGCCAATGCACACTCACAAACATAATGAAACACATTCAAAATACTGGATTTACATTGAAATAACTTAAATAATTTAAATAAATATTCCTACAGATGGACCATAAATACGCTCTAACACACATTATTAAATACTTAAACAAATTAAATAAACGTATATGAAAGAAATAGCAACAAAAGGTAGGCCAGTAGCCTAATGTCTCTGTGCTTTCTATATCAAAGTAAATATTTAATCAATTTCTTCATGAATTGTATATATCGCATATAAACAAAGACATAGACGACTAAATATACTTATAAGCATGCTGCTATCGTTTTTTTTGTGTGTAACTGTAGGGTACTTATGGCCTGACGCGATCGATAGTAATCGGCAACTTTGACCTATAATAACTCATGTACTATTCAAGTTACATGCCTGTAATTTATACCAATTTAGGTTTACACTAATAGCTTTCTAAAGGCATGTCGATTGACAAAATCGGATGAGCCGTTTAGATTTTGAAAATTCGTAGCTGGGTGTTACTTGTATAATTTATCATCAGATACTAAACTTTGAACTAATAAATGTATTGAAAATCTAACTGTACCATCAGAGTCGTCGTGTAAATAATGGTAATGTACATGTTTCTTTTTGAAGTATCATCATTCCTCTGGCTACTGTTAATTTCTATATAAACTGTGAACTGTCTTCCATTGAAGTTTCACAAAGTCCGCCATCTTTGGCACTCCTGGCATGTCTCCTTCATCGACACAGCGTCACCATGGAATTCCCAGCCAGGCAGTCCCTGGACCTCGGCTACCGTTCGGCTCCACGTGGTCGCCGACGAGCTGTGGCCCGCCAAGAGGTCCCAGTGCAGCCATGTCAACTCCTAACTTAGAATATTTTCAAGGCGCCCTAACTCGTCCATTACCTCACACCATGACTTACAAGGTAGACTGCCTGACAAGACTGAACGGCATTTTCGGAAATCAGATGTAGTTCTTATTTTTAATATCTCTAATACACTAAGGTGTAATTTAAGGCCAAAATTGAGGAAAATGTTGAGAAATTTAATAAAACTGACGTTGCCAAATGAAATAGTGACGAGTGCAGCGGTTTTTATGTGGGATGAATAGGTAGGTCGTCTTTTATAAGGTTTAAGGAGCACACAAGCACACATAATACAACCACTTTCGGCGATCACCTCTTGCTACCCCATTGTTTTGCTTGTAGGAACATTATATAAAACTATCATGTTACGGCAAATATCGTTAATGCTATGTTCCATCTGAGATAAGGACCATAGCGTTACCGATATTCGCTGTAACATGAAAAATTTATGTAATGTTCACAAAGGTAAAAAATTATGTATTTTAGATAAATTGCAAATTCATTTTTACAAAAAAGGATTTCCAAATAACCTGTTAAATGACCAACTTGAATTTAATCAGAAAAACTTCTGTTTTTGATGATATTTTGTAATTTTTGTGTAAAATATGTATTGCTATACTTCAGCAAAGCACTATGTCCTGGACCGAGCGAGGTGGCGCAGTGGTAGCACACTGGACTCGCATTCGAGAGGACGACGGGTCAATCCCGTCTCCAGCCATCCTGATTTAGGTTTTCCGTGATTTCCCTAAATCGTTTCAGGCAAATGCCGGGATGGTTTCTTTGAAAGGGCACGGCCGATTTCCTTCCCAATCCTTCCCTAACCCGAACTTGCGCTCCGTCTCTAATGACCTCGTTGTCGACGGGACGTTAAACACTAACCTAACCTAACCACTATGTCCTGGTTCTCAGACACTATACCAGTCATCCTTATTTTACGTAACACTCTCGTTATAGTTTACGACACATCTTGCTTTATGTACTATTATTTCTTTCGATTTTTAATATTTTACTGTCGTTCATTGTACAAATCCTCCCACTGAGACCTGTTCAAATGTTACACCTTTGGTCATTCTATTACTTACACTGCTTGTACCACTTTTATAAATTTAGGATATCTTACATATATAGTTCCATTTTGTAAACTATTAGGTACACCTATTCGTAACTTATTGTTTGATCTAAGCCTAGATGCGACTTACACCAAACTCAAACCTTGGGTATCATGTCCCCTAGCTTATACACCGGTAGTCACATAGACATCAGATTACACAATACTATATAACGACACATTTGGTTATGTTTAATCATCATGACATTGTATTTACATTATTATAGTTGCAAATTACTTTTATACATTCATTCATTACTTATTTTCTGTTCTTGTAGTATGAGTTTATTGTACCAAACCTAGACATCGAGCACCATTTCATGTTAGCACCTGGACCTTGTGTTGTGCTGGTCTTGATCTATACTATTGCAATTTGTGTAAGATATTTTAAGAATGCAGTATTTAAGTTGTCCCTTTTCTTACGCACATACATGTATTCTGTGAATTGCATCTGTGTGCTTACTACCTAGACTTCAGTAATCTTCTATTTGACTATATAGGCAAGAGGTGATACAATAGATATATAATTCTTTCTGCTGTAATTTGATAAGAAGTTCAATTATAAAAATTCTTATAAAAACCTTTTTTACTAAACATTCTATATTTTTATTACTCCTATATACTCTGATTTTGCATACTTGTATTATGTACTGGTAATTACATGCTAAAATGTACATATTACATTCTTGTGTTGACTCTTTGGATGTAATTTCTTACTCTATAATTTACGATCGTATTTCTGTAAGTTTACTGCTACAGCACCACTTGCTAGTAGCTCCTAATATCTTTGCTTTGACTTATGATCGTCAGTCTCCTCTCATGTGTTGTGTCAACATGAGCTTGTGTGTCCAGTGGAATATGGTTGTTATTTTATGTTAATCTAGTTTTATTACTGACATGTGATGAATCACTTTCCAGATATTTTATGAAAATATGTACCCTGCATTATTGTACCTGAAATGGTTATGATTGTAATTTGCTATCTATATGTTTTACAGATTAGATACGATGATGACAACTTAGATTTTCCAACACTGGTCATCAAAAATAAAATTATAATTAGCGATCTTGGCTGCTGAAGTTTTTCCTTATTTATTACATGTCACTATCGTAACCGATATCGATTGGCAGTAATTAGAACAAAGGCTTTTTCCTTATTTATTACATGTCACTATCGTAACCGATATCGATTGGCAGTAATTATAACAAAGGCATTTTATGTTGCGGCAAGATCTTTTCACGAAATTTCAATTAGCAACTTCCTCCTCTGACTATAGAAATATTTTACTGTCACGATAGGCAAAATTGTAATAAAATAACAGGAAACAGAGCTCATACATAAAGATTTACATGTCCATAAAGATTTACATATCCATTTTTTCATTCGCTGTCAGAGAGTGGAACATTAGAGAAATAGCCTCATGGTTGTCCAAAAAACACTTTTCTATCACTTAAGTAATGTTAGAAAAACGCATCGACCTTCGACATTGCTCACCACATGAAAAATGAAAATAAGGCACCTGTATAACATACATACCTTTACATCTGACATCTTCTTTTATATCTTTTAGTTGTGTGTATCATTCATCGGTAAAAAAGACAGGCATACGCATCACTCCTCTGAAGTAGTATGTATCAACACAACCAACTGTCCAGTAGTAGCTATAAATTTAGAATTTTATTTATGATGACTGCACAATGGATGGTCTTGACCTACTAGGTGCATACAATATGCGATCAAAAGTATCCAGACACCTGGCTGAAAATGACTTAAAACTTCGTGGCGCCCTCCATCGGTAATTCAGTATGGTGTTGGCCCACCCTTGGCCTTGATGACAGTTTCCACTCTCTGAGGCATACGTTCAGTCAGGTGCTGGAAGGTTTCTTGGGGAATGGCAGCCCATTCTTCACCGAGTGATGCACTGAGGAGAGGTATCGATGTCGCTCGGTGAGGCCTAGCACGAAGTCGGCGTTCCAAAACATCACAAAGGTGTTCTTCAGGATTCAGGTCAGGACTCTGTGCAGACCAGTCCATTACAGGGATGTTATTGTCGTGTAACCACTCCGCCAAAGGCTGTGCATCATGAACAGATGCTCAATCGTGTTGAAAGATGCAATCAGAATCCCCGAATTCTCTTCACCAGCGGGAAGCAAGAAGGTGCTTAGAACATCAATGTAGGCCTGTGCTGTGATAGTGTCATACAAAACAACAAGGGGTGCAAGACCCCTCCATGAAAAACATGACCACACCGTAACACAACCGCCTCCGAATGTTACTGTTGCCACTACAAACGCTGGCAGATGACGTTCACTGGGTATTTGCCATACCCACACTCTGCCATCGGATTGCCACATCGTGTACCGTGATTCATCACTTCACCTAACGTTTTTCCATTGTTCAGTCATCCAATGTTCATGCTCCTTACACCAAGTGAGGCGTCGTTTGGCATTTACCGGCGTGATGAGTGGCTCTTGAGCAGCTGCTCGACCATGAAATCCAAGTTGTCTCACCTCCCCCCTAACTTTCATAGTACTTGCAGTGGATCCTGATGCAGTTTGGAATTCCTGTGTGATGGTATGGATAGATGTCTGCAGTAGTAGGGTGGTGGGGTTACGCCTCCACTTTTGATATCAAATTGATATGCAAATTAATTAAATTGATGAATTAATCTCCCCCGCCCACCGCCGCCCCGACCGTGCCCCCCCCACCCCCGGATGACATCACGTGTTTTTCTCAGCCTACACGTGTGCCCCAGCCCCCTCCTCCCCCTCTCCTCTCCCCATCCTCCCCCTCTCCCCAACATACTCTATTGGCGGAAATTTTGAATTTCGGGGGGAATTTCGAATTTCGGTGGAAATTTCGACTTCGGTGACAATTTCTTTGCCCTAGGACTGTGCAGACATCCCACCCCACTCCCAACCATGGACTGGCGGGAAATTAAAATTGGCGGTGCCCTTTCTGTAACTCGAACCCGGGTCCTGCTGGGTGAAAAGCCCAAGTGCACATCCCTAACACAATTAAACCACCAGAGGCGCTTAGAGTCTACGGGAAATAAAAAAATGGCGGTGCCATTTCTGGGATTTGAACCTTGATTCTACTGGAAAGAAAGCGTAAGTGCACCACCCTCCCCCCCTCCCCCCCCCCTCCCCTCCCCCCCCCCCCCAATAACACAATTATAACACCAGAGATGCTTGAAATTGGCAATAGCCAATAGGGCGGGGGGGGGGGGGTTGTTTGGGGGAGGAGACCAGACAGCGAGGTCATCGGTCTCATCGGATTAGGGAAGGACGGGGAAGGAAGTCGGCCGTGCCCTTTCAAAGGTACCATCCCGGCATTTGCCTGGAGCGATTTAGGAAAATCACGGAAAACCTAAATCAGGATGGCCGGACGCGGGATTGAACCGTCGTCCTCCCGAATGCGAGTCCAGTGTGCTAGCCACTGCGCCACCTCGCTCGGTGGCAATAGCCAATAGGAACGCAGCATCCGACCACAACGGGGATAGAAGGCGGGCGCAGCAGCTCTGCACCCTCAGTTGCAGTCAGTCACCCTGAATAAAGCGGCAGTCGAGATCGTCCAGTGCCGTCCAGCCACAGTTGCAACACAATACGAAGAAACCGCGGAAGAGCAACTACTCCCTGCATACTGTCTGTGTTTACCGCCGTGTGAGGGACTTCGTGTTTCTAGCATCGTTTGTAACGGTTTTTCTTCTTTGCTCATTAGTGGATGCGACGTCCTCCAGCCAGTCGGGGTCTGCAACAGCGACGTGTCCCAGCCCGTCGGGACCCGCAGCAGCGGCAGCATCCTGGGTCCCTGTCGCGCACCTCGTCAGTTTAAGAGAGCAGAACAATCAGCTGTTATTGTCGGTTGAAGACACCCAGCCAGCCCCTGACTCGCTGAAGTGCACCGGGGGTCCCAATCAGCATGACACAGGTCGGTACAGGCCTCGATCATACGAGCAATAGCAGAATGTTCAAGATACTACATGGGCAGAGTGAGGATGCAGTGTATGATAAGCTACCAATTAAGCATTGTGCACCACTACTCTTCTCTTCAATGTATAATTTAACCGCCAGTGGTTTACATATTGGGACAGAAGCAACCACAGACAGAGAGTGGCAAATTGTGATAGAAATCGAGAATGCGGTATTAAAGTGCAGTTTACGGGGGCGGAATGGGATGGACTCTGTCGTGCAAAAGCGTATATCACGCAACAGTTGACTGCCAAGTATCACCCGAGCCGTTCTCCTCCGGACGTTTACTATGCTGCTCTAACTCTATCCATTACGACAGTGTACAATGACTCTGCACTCCGTGTGAAATCGGGTAACACATCCATTTATCTACAACACTCCACCGTTCACAACTTTTTCGATCTACTGATGGTACTATCCATTGTGTTGGAAAGACTGAATAGATGGCTGCCTTGTGTTAAAGCTGTGTACGGAGACATTGCAGAGTATCTAAGTATGAACAGTGTGCATGTAGACGACTTCGAACAGTGGGTCAGTATGGTACCGGCGAAAACTAATGTACTGCCAATAAGTTTGAGAGAAATACATGATGAATTCTGTGCTTACAAGAAGGCTTTATTTTCTATATTCTGTACTGGCGTCGAGATAAAGAAAGAATCAGTTGATGTAGCGCATCCTGTGAATGATTATTGAAAAAAATGTATATAACCATGTATGTGTTTTTTATTTCTTACCTCTTATTACATTGCAAGTATTGAAGCTATTGCCCCAGTATTTTCACTGGAAACACGCAACACCAGAAAATTGTGTCATTTAACTAAATTCGCCGTAAAATCCCATTGTACGCTAGTACCTGAAATGGTCGGTATCATGGAAAGGGCATAGTGTTCATTATTTTCTATAAAACCCATTGCACGCTAGTACCTGACGTAGTAGGTTTCATGGCAGGGTGGGTGGAGCATCTAGACTTTGTCGTAAGCGGCTGGAGCTGTGATGGTGCGCAAGAAGTCCGGAAGAAGAAGAATGGCGCACACCTTCCCGGCAACATACGTGCAATAATTGTGGGTCCATCCAACTGCGGCAAGACAAATGTTCTCATGTCGCTGCTAACACATCCGGATGGAGTCCACTTTGAGCATGGATGTGTATTTTCAAAAACACTGTTTCAGCCCAAATACCAACTATTACAAGAAATTCTGCAGGGTGAAGATGGTGAGACATACACGACATTCAGGGACAGCAGTGATAACCCTCCACCGGAAAAAGTAAAGCCAAACACAGTGTTCATATTTTACGATGTTGCTGCGGAAAACCAACATCAAATTAGACGATACTTCTGTTTCGGTCGACATATGGCTGTTGATGTATTTTATTTGAGTCAGACATCTTCCAGAATCACAAAACTGCTGGTGAGGGATAACGCAAACCTAATTATAGCATTCAAACAAGAAAATCTGAATTTAAAACACATTTGCCAGGCTCGTTTAGGAACCGACATGTCGTTCAATTATTTTGAAAAGACATGTGCAGATTGCTGGAATCAATCACAGTATGGGTTTCTCGTTATTGATAAAACAAGAAAACTGAATGATGGCAGGTACAGACGGAGCTTCCAGGAGTTCCTATATATATAGCCATGCAAAGAGGTGAGTACATCAGCATACGCATCACCATGGATGCAAGTATGCCGGGAGCTCAGTTTGTTGGGATGGGTGTACATAGACAAAACGTTCACTTGTACGTGGACGCGGAAATTCAAACTCTCGAACATAAAGTTTGAGGCGTACGCAAGGAACTAGAGACGTATTGTCAAGCCCTTCTGAGACTGAACAATACAACGAATGACCGGGTTAATGCAATCGAGAAGAAAGCGAACGGTTTAACTGAAGGGGGAATAGGTGTCATTGAGATCGGACATTGTACGAACGGTTTAACGCAATTGAAAAGAAAATAGGCAACTTAACAGAAGGGAAAATTGCTGTTACCGAGAAGGGGGAGCGGCATAAGAAGAAGAAGAGCGAATATATAAAACCTCACGCTGCACAGAAGTCCGATTAGTATACATCGAGATGTCGACTAAGCATAAAGTCATCGAGGCATGGAAGGCTTTTCGCGAGAAGTTACGGCTACTGAGGTTAAGGCATTTGAAGCGGGAGCGGACACTGCGAGAAACCTTTAAATTAGTTACTGAATCTCGCGTTGAACTCTCAGCGAAATTCCACAACTACGACGATGACGCTATTGCCGATTTGATTAACCGTCACAGCGAAGCTAGGATAGACAAAACATTCGGTGTTGGTGGTGAGAAACCACACACGCTGGGCAGGCAGCCTATAACTTTAAATGAAAAAACGATACAGATCGGCGATAAAAAATTTCAAAGAACGCCCGGTCTACTGAACCTTATTTTCCTAAAACGCACAAAACTGTAAATTACTCACCTAAAGGTCTGGAAATGTATAGTGAAATATTGCCTTTAACTGCTCTGCATAAGAATGCAAAAAGTCGAAGCAATGTGAAATAAAGATCTATTATTAGACTTATTTTGGATGGTGAAAAATATAGCAGTGGTGATGGTATTGACATTCAGCGTAAAAGAGTGAGCAATCGACTCCCGCAATATACACTCCTGGAAATTGAAATAAGAACACCGTGAATTCATTGTCCCAGGAAGGGGAAACTTTATTGACACATTCCTGGGGTCAGATACATCACATGATCACACTGACAGAACCACAGGCACATAGACACAGGCAACAGAGCATGCACAATGTCGGCACTAGTACAGTGTATATCCACCTTTCGCAGCAATGCAGGCTGCTATTCTCCCATGGAGACGATCGTAGAGATGCTGGATGTAGTCCTGTGGAACGGCTTGCCATGCCATTTCCACCTGGCGCCTCAAATGGACCAGCGTTCGTGCTGGACGTGCAGACCGCGTGAGACGACGCTTCATCCAGTCCCAAACATGCTCAATGGGGGACAGATCCGGAGATCTTGCTGGCCAGGGTAGTTGACTTACACCTTCTAGAGCACGTTGGGTGGCACGGGATACATGAGGACGTGCATTGTCCTGTTGGAAGAGCAAGTTCCCTTGCCGGTCTAGGAATGGTAGAACGATGGGTTCGATGACGGTTTGGATGTACCGTGCACTATTCAGTGTCCCCTCGACGATCACCAGTGGTGTACGGCCAGTGTAGGAGATCGCTCCCCACACCATGATGCCGGGTGTTGGCCCTGTGTGCCTCGGTCGTATGCAGTCCTGATTGTGGCGCTCACCTGCACGGCGCCAAACACGCATACGACCATCATTGGCACCAAGGCAGAAGCGATTCTCATCGCTGAAGACGACACGTCTCCATTCGTCCCTCCATTCACGCCTGTCGCGACACCACTGGAGGCGGGCTGCACGATGTTGGGGCGTGAGCGGGAGACGGCCTAACGGTGTGCGGGACCGTAGCCCAGCTTCATGGAGACGGTTGCGAATGGTCCTCGCCGATACCCCAGGAGCAACAGTGTACCTAATTTGCTGGGAAGTGGCGGTGCGGTCCCCTACGGCACTGCGTAGGATCCTACGGTCTTGGCGTGCATCCGTGCGTCGCTGCGGTCCGGTCCCAGGTCGACGGGCACGTGCACCTTCCGCCGACCACTGGCGACAACATCGATGTACTGTGGAGACCTCACGCCCCACGTGTTGAGCAATTCGGCGGTACGTCCACCCGGCCTCCCGCATGCCCACTATACGCCCTCGCTCAAAGCCCGTCAACTGCACATACGGTTCACGTCCACGCTGTCGCGGCATGCTACCAGTGTTAAAGACTGCGATGGAGCTCCGTATGCCACGGCAAACTGGCTGACACTGACGGCGGCGGTGCACAAATGCTGCGCAGCTAGCGCCATTCGACGGCCAACACCGCGGTTCCTGGTATGTCCGCTGTGCCGTGCGTGTGATCATTCCTTGTACAGCCCTCTCGCAGTGTCCGGAGCAAGTATGGTGGGTCTGACACACCGGTGTCAATGTGTTCTTTTTTCCATTTCCAGGAGTGTATATATTACGACGACCCCAATGAGCTAATAGACCGGCTACGACTGCTGTTGGCATCAGCTGTCGCTGGTAATTACAGCTCATTCGAATGAAGACGTTTCAATAATTTCTGAGCTTAGAGAGGCATCATCGAATAAGTATGAAGACTGTAGTTTGAGAACTGCACAAACCAGCGCGCAAAAAGTACCCTCGAAGATATGTTATGATTGAAGGTTTGGACGACCTGTGGTAGGCGGATCTTGTCGACATGAGGGAATATTCACTTATGAATAATGGATTCAAATACATTTTAATGGTAGTTGATACTTATTCTAAATATGCCTGGGCATTCCCCGTGAAAGCGAAAACAGGGAAGGAAGTCGCGCATTTGTTTGATGGATTGCTGCATACGGGGACGAATCGAAGCACAGACAACCTTCAAACAGGTCACGGCGGTGAGTTTTATAATAAATATTTCAAGGCCGTGATGGAGCGGTATGAAATACCTCACTACTCGACGTTCACCCACCTGAAGGCGAATATTGTGGAACGCCTGAACAGAACAGTGAAAACCCAGATGTGGATGCAATTCAATCTTCGTAGCTCCTCTCGCAAATAATTGCATAGTATAATCGAACCAAACATTGCGCAATTAAAATAAGACCAATCGATGTTCTCGATAATACTAGATTCGGTATACAACCGTATTAAAATGATAGATCCGAGCAAACAGCAATTTAATGTAGGTGATTTAGTTCGTATCTCAAAACACATAACAACATTTAAGAAGTCATACATGCCAAACTGGCCAACAGAGATATTCACAGTTTCCAAAGTGCAGAGAACGGATCCTAGAACCTAGCTCTTAAAGGACAGCAGTGGTACTGAAATTGCAGAATGATTTTACACACAAGAGTTACAGAAGATCTCGGAACCTCATGTGTATCTCGTAGAGAGAGTCATACATCGACCAGGAAATAGAGCGTTGGTTAAATGGCTTGGTTTTCCCGCATCACAAAACAGCTGGATTGACGCTGACGATTTGTTATATAACAGGGAACGCAGACCACAAGCTCCTCACAAGGGAACCTCCCCATCGCATCCCCCTCAGATTTAGTTATAAGTTGGCACAGTGGATAGGCCTTGAAAAACTGAACACAGATCAATCGAGAAAATAGGAAGAAGTTGTGTGGAACTATGAAAAAAATTAATAAAATATACAAACTGAGTAGTCCATGCGCGAGATAGGCAACATCAAGGAAAACGTGAGCGTGGAAGCGCCGTGGTCCCGTGGTTAGCATGAGTAGTTGCGGAATCAGAGGTCCATGGTTCGAGTCTTCCCTCTACTGAAAACTTTATTTTCGCAATGTTATGATCTGTCCGCTCGTTCATTTCACTGTAATAAGTTTGGTGTCTGTGTTTTGCGGCCGCACCGCAAAACCGTGCGATTAGTAGACGAAAGGACGTGCCTCTCCAATGGGAACCGAGAACATTTGATTGCAAGGTCATAGGTCAACCGATTCCTCCATAGGAAAACACATCTGATATATTCTATACGACACTGGTGACGGCATGTGCGTCACATGACAGGAATATGTTGTCGACCCACCTAACTTGTACACTTAGCGAATGGGTAAAAAGATTCTTCTATCCTGCCCGATTTAGGTTTCCTTGTGGATGTGATAATCACTCCCAAAAAGTGATGAAACCATAAGAGTTTGTCACATAAACTGAAAATAAAAAATTAAACTTTTCACTCGAGAGAGGACTTGAACCTAGGACCTCTCTTTCCGTAGCTGCTCTCGCTAACCACGGGACCACGGCCCTCCTTCACGCCCACTGTTCTTGATGTTGCCTATCTTCGCATGGACTACTCAGTTTGTATATTTTACTCATTTTTTTCATAGTTCCACACAACGTCTTCCTGTTTTCTCGATTAATCTGTGTTCAGTTTTTCAAGGCCTATCCACTGTGCCAACTTATAACTAAACCTGAAGGGGGTGCGATGGGGAGGTTCCCTTGTCAGTGGCATATAAAGGCAATACGTGCGAGAAAGGGTATTGGTATAGGTCAACGCATTGCAGCTTTTACAGTTGAGAAAACTATGCGTGGTAAAGTTAAGATGGGTTTGGATATGAAGAAGTTAAGCCAAGTTATGAGCACTGCACGTTGGGCGCTAAGGCAGAAGATGAAAACCAAAGGGTGCATGAAAAATTGTATCCTGACAGCGTTATATGCAGCTAAAAGCTCCCTAAAGCAGAAAGGAGTGAGAAAAAAGGATCTATTAACCCCCCCCCCCCCCAGGGTTCTACGAATGCCCAAGACGTTGGGTGGAATTATTCCCTTCCTCATTCTCGCCTTAGCCGGTCTCTCAGCGGTGGATTCGCTGGCTGGGGGTGCTGCGGCTATGGCCAGGACAGTCCTTATGCACAAAGCTTTCAGGAGCAACTGCAGGAGGCACGAAGACATAACCGCATGATGGAGGCAGCAACAATCGGAAAAGGGCTATACTTGAAACCATAAAATGAAGGACTAGATGTGTTTATAAGCAAAAAAGCCCCCTAGCAGTCCTACCAGATAGGGCGCTTCAGATCTGCTTGTTACGAAGAAATTCAGCATTCCGAGATTCCGAAGTGTGTTTACGCGGAATAAATTACCGAAGACTATGTGGAAATCAGGAGAATGCGGAACTGTGACAGGAGGACCTGGAACTCACTGGGTAGCATACGTTAAGAAAAGAAAAACTCATTCGGCAACCTGCAACCTCCAGAAGAATTACAACGATACTTCACGGGCAGAAGGCATATGTTCTACAATTTTCGACACTACCAAGACATTAATACATTCCTGTGTGGTCATCTATGCATCATGTTCCTTCTGACTTTTACGAATGATATTTAAGGCCGGGTATTAAGCACCCATTCACCAGTCGGTATTTAGATGCAATGTCGTACACTCTGACGTTAAAAGAACGATCGTCTGTAGTACGTGCGAATTACTTCCCAGCGATTCATTTAAGCGATGGAGATCGGAGCATCGTGCTGATTGGACTGAAGACATTCAACACCATCCCAAATATCATGGAGGTTAACAATAAATAGCATCTGGAAATTAATGGTAAAAAAGAAATTGTAGAAATTGAACCTGGCGCATACGATATTGACGATGTAAACGAACTTTTAGAACAGTCTGGGAAAGAGCTTGAGCTCCGTGCAAACATCAGTACACTTAAATCTGAAATAAGGACGGTGAATGCTTCGATTAATTTTAAGCAGAAAGGTTCAATAGGTACACTACTGGGTTTCACAAAGGGACAGGTTCTGAAGACGGGTCCCAATAAATTTTACAAATCTAATCAGACAGTGGATATTCTTCCTGTCAGTACAATTCGTGTTGAGTGTAACATTGTAACGAACTCACATCTCAACGATAGATTGGTCCATTGAATTTACGGATTCTTCCTATCCGTTGGAAAAGGGTATAACACTGTTGGGGCTCCTACCACCTATATACCTTCCAGTGACAGTTCAGACATTTGATTATCTGGAGCTGCGTATTGTGGATCAGAATAACCGACTTGTTGACTTTCGTGGTGGGGAAATCATTGTACGACTAAACCTACGACAAGATGAGCGTAAGGTATAAAACATGCACACGCAGCGCACAGCATAGCACTTCGTGGCAGAACCGCGAGGTGATAACACGTGTGAACTAAAACTCTCTTAAACCAGTAGGCTTGAAATCTCGCAATGACGTCGTCGCTCAACATATCTCATATAGGTAAAAAAGCGGTTCGCCACGCTTTCAGTTGTCTAGTTTCAATACTTTTCAAGGTCAACCAACCACTCACTTACACATCCGAAAACCAGGCACATAGATCGATGTATATAGGAAATGACTTAGGATTTTTGGTAGGTTAGCGAATAAGACAGGTAAATATCCTCTTACAACATATTTATTAACTTCTACATATACATTATCACACAGAAAACAACTCTTTCCCTATTTTTGTTGGTGTAGCTTTAATAATGTACAACTTTATTTTTAACTTATAACTTAAATCCAGATCTGAATCATCTATTTCTTTCTCCAACCAGTAATCTGACAAATACAGAGAAGGTATATCCTCGAATTCTAATACATATCTAATTTTCTTCCAGTAAAATACTTGTTTCATGGCTTTAACTATTAGTTCTGTTCCTTCCTGAAGTTCTTTTAGGCGAAAACATTGGAGGATTTTAATTTTTCCTCTTATCTCCTCCACGACGCTGTTATTAAAGCGTTCCATGTCTTCCTGTGAGTGTGTCGGCAACTCTTCTGCTCCACATTCTTGCGAGATTCCTGATTAGAACTTTAAGTTCACAACTTTTGCAAACGAGTGTCCATTAAATGTAGGTATTCCATCAGTTTTAAACTCTGCAAATGGCTCTTCTGTTGCTAGGTGGACGACATGCAGCTCGCCACACGTAGATAAAGTATAACCATCCTTTTTAAGTCGATCCAAATGGGAACAGAGTTCAATAAATACGTTTTTCGTGTATCCTTTAATATTGTAAACGTTCTCGATTCCACTGATTTCGGCCAGTACTCCTTCACGTGACCAGTCTCCATGGCTGTTTACTGTAAATGCCAATATTTTGTATTCCCCCTTTCGTAGTCAGTTTTTTCCATACAGAATATTTAAATCAGCACGTAAACCTGGCCTGCAGATCGTCAATAGCTTCCTTCTTTTCCAATTGAAGCTTATTTTCTTCCTTTATGCCAGTTGTCTTTTCCGTATACTCCAGTTTCCTTTTCTTTACTTCGAAGTCCTCCATTTCCAGTTTTCGTTTCCGTACACTTAATACATTAACTGCACTTAAAGGAGTAATTTCTTTATTGGGGAATAGTTTAAGTCTGTTTGATACATTGGTCCTTTTTCTTAAGATTTCGGGTATAACATTCCTTGTAGGAACCAGTCACAGTTCGGCGATATCTATATCGGACGGTATTGTGGAGAATAGGGTTCTAGACTGAGAAAAATAAGTTTCTCCTGCTTTAACATAACACTTCTGCGTAATACTAATATTTTCTTTGTATCAAAAACCTCTACGCAGTTTTCAGGTAGATAATTAAAACTGTATGCAGACAGAGCATAATTTTTAAGCTTTTCTCGGTCTTGAGTGTCTGGCAGACTTACTAACACACCAGTCAGTTTTCGGGTAATCTTATTACCCCAGTAGACAAATTTTGTGTGACATCTGGGGGCGGGGGTGGGCGTGATCGTGGGTGGAAATGGGGGGAGGGGAGGCGGCGATAGGAGTAATTAATTGATCAATTTAATTAATTTGCATATCAATTTGATATCAAAAGTGGGGTCGTAACCCCACTACCCTACTACCGCGTGCCTATTACACATTACAACCCTCCTCAACTGTCGGCAGTCTCTATCAGTCAACAGACAAGATGGGCCTATACGCTTTTATGCTGTACATGTCACTTCACGTTTCCACTTCACTATCACGTCGGAAACAATGGACCTAGGGATGTTTAGGAGCGTGGAAATCTCGCGTACAGACATTTGACACTAGTGACACCCAATCACCTGACCACGTTCGAAGTCAATGAGTTCCAACCCGCACCCCATTCTGCTCTCTCACGATGTCTAATTACTACTGAGGTCGCTGATATGGAGTACCTGGCAGTAGGTGGCAGCACAATATGAAAACTATTTGTTTTTTCGGGTGGTCAGATACTTTTCACATTGTGTATCTACCCAGTTCGTCAACTAACCAAAACTTCCATGGATCTCTACTTGAATTGAATTGTTGCTCTCGATAATCATCCCCGGTCTTGTCACAAATCCCTGTGCTTATCACAAGTGCTGCACTTGCAACGAAATAACGTCAGTAGCAGGCCAAAGCGAGTGCCACACCACATTGCGTTGTTGCCAAAGATGGTGGCTATAGATGTGGCAATGTTGCAATGACATCATGCTGGGAAGTTAAATTCTGGCAGGAAAACAGATCGACTGGGCTACACTAACCTAACCACTTCCCTTCCCCACCTCCCCTCCCCTCGCTCATTCCCACCACTCACCCATCTGTCTGTGCTGAGTTGCTGGCTATGATGGATGTGTGGTGTCACCGCCAGACACCACACTTGCTAGGTGGTAGATTTAAATCGGCCGCGGTCCATTAGTACATGTCGGACCCGCGTGTCGCCACTGTGTGATCGCAGACCGAGCGCCACCACAAGGCAGGTCTCGAGATACGGGATAGCACTCGCCCCAGTTGTACGGACGACTTTGCTAGCGACTACACTGACGAAGCCTCGCTCCTTTGCTGAGCAGATAGTTAGAATAGCCTTCAGCTAAGGCCATGGCTACGACCCAGCAAGGAGCCATTAGCCTTACATAGCAATTGATACTTATCGTATAAACCATGTCTCATCAAGAACGATGTATACAACAAGGATGGATTAAAGTTAAGTATTCCAAAAGCTACGTACTTTTTTTTATAGCATTCATTACGTATCCTGTTTCAGACCTCACGCCATCCTTCGTGTGTTTATAGCGTGCATTGCGGTCCCCTCAAATCACACTGTGTCGGCACTTCTGTCGACACATCAGGATGTATGTCTTTACTTTGTATGCATTGCTCACCTGCCTTCCCCCATCTGTAAATTGGCGGGAAAAGGACACAGTCTGTCCTGGGCTGCTGGATAGGATGGAAGTAAGTCTTTATTTTGCATGGATTATTTACTTAAACAATTTGAACTGTCACAGGCAGTACCTCTATCCAACGCATTCATCGTGAGGTCCAGAGTCCAACTGACATAGTTCACAACAATGCCACCAGCGGGCACTGTCATCCCTCCTTCTCTCTCCTTATGTGATGTAATACAAGATTGCAGTCTGCGGAAAAAATGGCGGGAAAATGACTCAGTCAGTGTCTAGCTGCTCGACTGAGAGGGCAGATGTAATTGTTTACTGTGTTCAATGGACCAGATGTCTGTGCTGGAGAAGGAGGAATATATTAACATCTGAGGACTGTGATGGTAGCATTGATATTTGGTGAAGACGGATATGGGCTAAGTTACACTTTGAAACTTGTACTGATAAATGCGGGTCCTGTAAATGTAGATCATTCGATAAAAGTCCAGCAATCAGTGTTGCCCTAAGTCTCCGGGCCAGCTCATATCATGACCAGGGAGTGTGTCGGCTTATGGCGCCATCATGAAGTAGCTGTTAACACAACCAGTTGCGTTGGAAATACTCACGGCCTTTCTCGCTTCCCATCCCCTGCACATGCATAGCCTTTGTCTTTGAGCATGAACTACTTCCTTCAGGAGTTATTACACCTGGTGTTGTGGAATATTGTCACATACATTACCAGAAGATATCACACGAACTAAATGTACCACTGCACAAAGAGAGAGAGCTTTGTACATCACGTGAGAATATTTAAGCAATTACACGTTTTATTTCGAAGAATACCACCGCTGCCACACTCGAACACGGACTCCAATAGAAAAAAATAGTGACACAGTTGTGAAACCGTTCTAGAGACTCTTTGTACACTTTTGTCAGAAGTACACTTCGCTTTCAGCATGAACTGCTTCAGGAGTTACTAAACCCAAGTGAGCACATCTGTAAATACACTTCCAAAACGATCGATGCACAGTAGTTCGCCTCAGTTATGCGATTTATCCCGCAACACTCGAATATGGACTCTAAAAAGATCTATGCACACTTGTGAAACCTCTCTGAGACACTTCATACGCTTTTGTTGGGAAACAGATCCCCAGACTGATATCAGATTTGACATGCCAAAACTGAGGTATTTGTAAGTCGAAATAAATATACCTCTGTAACTCTAAATAGGACGCTCACCACTTTTCGAGTTTTAGCTGTTTGTTTGAAGGCCCTGATAGAGAGAGAGAAAACTTTCTGAGTCCTGCAGCTGCTGTGGTGTTCATCACCCTTCTGAATTGGTGAGTGCTCTTAGTTTATATTCAGTGCTGCTGCTGGGTCAAGGGCAATATTTTCCTCACCTCTCGAAGTACGTACTGGTGTCTAAGCACAAACAGGAAAATCAGAACAATTCAAAGCACTGTCCTACAGATGATAAAAATGGCTGGAATTGACCTGTGAATTTTCGGTGTTCTGCAGATGCTGGTCTGGAGACGGTCTAAAGCCAAAATGGCGGACGAGAGATAGCATCCCTACTTGTCTTTGAACACTTGAACAAGGAGACATCACGTTACTCTCAGAACTTTCCGTAGACACCTTGCCCCTGCCTTGTTCGAGCCAGTCTGTAGAGGCTCCTATGCCCTGCACAATGGACGTCTGGTGAATGAATGGAGCATTCCGATTGACTCTTACTGAATTTAAGCGTCAAACTGCTGCTGGTGCTGGTGTGGGAGCACTGTTGGCAATTTTCTGCAAACGAGATTTTCAGCGGCAAAACTATTTTGTACAGGTCGAAATCAAACATACAGCAGACATAGTGCACTGACAGTTAAACGATCATGAAATACGAAAAGCCAGTTCCTCAATGACACTGCTCTGCTACTGTTGAGAAAAGCTTGAATTTTTCAATGTGAAACCGATCTCCAACTGGGCTACGTCATCACATACCATATCGATGTAGTAAACACAATTTGTATCCTGCAGCATACAGAATCGTGACTTCAGCAGCATTCATGTAGCTGTCGACAATCAGACACTTGTACATACACTATGATGATAAACAGAATAAGGACATGCACCATACATATAGATGCAGCACTAGAAATTTCCTGCGAGGTCAGTCAGTGATCCCACAGCCTACAGTCACCAGTCAACTACTCCTGCATTCGCTGCTCTGACACCCGATGAGAGCACCCTCCAAGGACAGTGGTCACTCTCCATATTGGTGTACAAAGGCTGAGCCAGTTCCCTTCAGCACAAAGGCATTTCTGTTTCTGGTCCCAATCTGCTTGCTTGCATGCTTTTTCTACAAACATCTCCAGACTCTGGGATTACAAGAAGTATTTTCACATGGTTTGACAGACTACCATACCATTTAAGCGATAGTTCTCGAAATCAAGTACACAGTAATATCGCTTGCATAGCAATGTCACTTGAACTGTATAATTCCAAGGATAAAGTGCGAAATTATATCTATAGAAACCAAAACTTTAACGAGGTGCAGATAGGTGGAACATGCTGCAAATTACTGAATAACTCGAAGCAAATCTCGTCTGCAAGGATCATTTCGTGGAAACACAAAAAATTGTGGAAACTGATAGTTCCACTAGAAAACACCGAAGTCAATGGTATAACAGATTCCAAATCATCCATCTACTATAGAAAGTCAAATGAGGTGTTTCTCATATCTAGAGAAACAGTAAACGTGACTCCCATCTGTCTTTCATTATCTACATGCTCACAACACACATTGCAATCGATGTTCTCTCAACCAAATAAAGACGGGAAAGTGCAGAAGCTTCAACCGGACATTTACGTAATAGGAAATAATGATCCAATACAAACACACGTTCATATTGAATTTTCTCAAATTTCCACAGAGAACACATATGATCACAAATGCTGCCCAAGACACACTGAGTATTATTTCGCTTTTCAGCCGTGTAGAGGGCAACAAAGTTGGATCAGCTATATTCCTTTATCCCCAGCCGAGCTCTCCATTTATACAGCTTCCGCCATAAGCCGAAAATCACAACCGTTCCTGCCACAAAACACTGCCGCCACGAACTCCCCGCACACCAGGCAGAATCGTCCTAGGAAACTGGCCAGATAAATTCTATCACTGTACTTACAACCAAATATTACGACTGTAGCCTCAATCAGAGGCCGGCCGAAGTGGCCGAGCGGTCCTGGGCGCTATAGTCTGGAACCGCGCGACCGCTACGGTCGCAGGTTCGAATCCTGCCTCGGGCATGGATGTGTGTGATGTCCTTAGGTTAGTTAGGTTTAAGTAGTTTTAAGTTCTAGGGGACTGATGACCTCAGCAGTTGAGTCCCATTGTGCTCACAGCCATTTGAACCATTTGAACCTCAATCGGACCACATCCGGCAATAAGCAAAGAATGAGAAAAACCCCTTCCTGACGGTTGTGGGTCAGGAAATATAAATATCTGTACTATTCTTATGACTGAACGTAAGTTTCCACATAAAAAAACAAAATCTTTCTTTCCCCTTACAGCTATCGCAGTTTTCCACATCAAATCCATACCTCCCCTTACTACAAGCCAAAGCCATCTTCTTTGCACATGCAAAAACACACACATAGTTTATAAGCCCACTCGTCACAGTGAATCAGCCAAGCATCGCCAACGACTAACCGTAATACTGAGCCATTGACTGAATGCTGGCAGTACCAAACAATACTGACCGATGCCGCGCGGGATTAGCCGAGCGGTTTAGGGCGCTGCAGTCGTGGACTGAGCGGCTGATCCCGGCGAAAGTTCGAGTCCTCTCTCGGGCATAGGTGTTTGTGTTTGTCCTTAGGATAATTTAGGATAAGCGGTGTGTAGGCTTAGGGACTGATGACCTTAGCAGTTAAGTTCCATAAGATTTCACACACATTTGAACAATACTGACAGAATATCAACGACGGGTGGATTTGTCTCATAAAATTTTCTTCCGAGTGGCACCACTGTTGTTAGTGTTGTTGTTGTGGTCTTCAGTCCTGAGCCTGCTTTGATGCAGCTCTCCATGCTACTCTATCCTGTGCAAGCTTCTTCATCTCCCAGTACCTACTGCAACCTACATCCTTCTGAATCTGCTTAGTGTATTCATCTCTTGGTCTCCCTCTACGATTTTTACCCTCCACGCTGCCCTCCAATACTAAATTGGTGATCCAGTGATGCCTCAGAACGTATCCTACCAACCGATCCCTTCTTCTGGTCAAGTTGTGCCACAAACTTCTCTTCTCTCCAATCCTATTCAATACTTCCTCATTAGTTATGTGATCTACCCATCTAATCTTCAGCATTCTTCTGTAGCACCACATTTCGAAAGCTTCTATTCTCTTCTTGTCCAAACTATTTATCGTCCATGTTTCACTTCCATACATGGCTACACTCCATACGAATACCTTCAGAAATGACTTCCTGACACTTAAATCAATACTGGATGTTAACAAATTTCTCTTCTTCAGAAACGCTTTCCTTGCTATTGCCAGCCTACATTTTATATCCTCTCTACTTCGACCATCATCAGTTATTTTGCTCCCCAAATAGCAAAACGCCTTTACTACTTTAAGTGCCTCATTTCCTAATCTAATTCCCTCAGCATCACCCGACTTAATTAGACTACATTCCATTATCCTTGTTTTGCTTTTGTTGATGTTCATCTTATATCCTCCTTTCAAGACATTGTCCATTCCATTCAACTGCTCTTCCAAGTCCTTTGCTGTCTCTGACAGAATTACAATGTCATCGGAGAACCTCAAAGTTTTTATTTCTTCTCCATGAATTTTAATACCTACTCCGAATTTTTCTTTTGTTTCCTTTACTGCTTGCTCAATATACAGATTGAACAACATCGGGGATAGGCTACAACCCTGTCTTACTCCCTTCCCAACCACTGCTTCCCTTTCATGTCCCTCGACTCTTATAACTGCCATCTGGTTTCTGTACAAATTGTAAATAGCCTTTCGCTCCCTGTATTTTACCCCTGCCACCTTTAGAATTTCAAAGAGAGTATTCCAGTCAACATTGTCAAAAGCTTTCTCTAAGTCTACAAATGCTAGAAACGTAGGTTTGCCTTTCCTTAATCTTTCTTCTAAGATAAGTCGTAAGGTCAGTATTGCCTCACGTGTTCCAGTGTTTCTACGGAATCCAAACTGATCTTCCCCGAGGTTGGCTTCTACTAGTTTTTCCATTCGTCTGTAAAGAATTCGTGTTAGTATTTTGCAGCTGTGACTTATTAAACTGATAGTTCGGTAATTTTCACATCTGTCAACACCTGCTTTCTTTGGGATTGGAAATATTATATTCTTCTTGAAGTCTGAGGGTATTTCGCCTGTTTCATACATCTTGCTCACCAGATGGTAGAGTTTTGTCAGGACTGGCTCTCCCAAGGCCGTCAGTAGTTCCAATGGAATGTTGTCTACTCCGAGGGCCTTGTTTCGACTCAGGTCTTTCAGTGCACTGTCAAACTCTTCACGCAGCATCATATCTCCCATTTCATCTTCATCTACATCCTCTTCCATTTCCATAATATTGTCGTCAAGTAGAGACCCTCTATATACTCCTTCCACCTTTCTGCTTTCCCTTCTTTGCTTAGAACTGGGTTTCCATCTGAGCTCTTGATATTCATACAAGTCGTTCTCTTATCTCCAAAGGTCTCTTTAATTTTCCTGTAGGCAGTATCTATCTTACCCCTAGTGAGATAGGCCTCTACATCCTTACATTTGTCCTCTAGCCATGCCTGCTTAGCCATTTTGCACGTCCTGTCGATCTCATTTTTGAGACGTTTGTATTCCTTTTTGCCTGCTTCATTTACTGCATTTTTATATTTTCTCCCTTCATCAATTAAATTCAATATTTCTTCTGTTACCCAAGGATTTCTACTAGCCCTCGTCTTTTTACCTACTTGATCCTCTGCTGCCTTCGCTACTTCATCCCTCAAAGCTACCCATTCTTCTTCTACTGTATTTCTTTCCCCCATTCCTGTCAATTGTTCCCTTATGCTCTCCCAGAAACTCTGTACAACCTCTGGTTTAGTCAGTTTATCCAGGTCCCATCTCCTTAAATTCCCACCTTTTTGCAGTTTCTTCAGTTTTAATCTACAGATCATAAGCAATAGATTGTGGTCAGAGTCCACATCTGCCCCTGGAAATGTCTTACAATTTAAAACCTGGTTCCTAAATCTCTGTCTTACTATTATATAATCTATCTGATACCTTTTAGTATCTCCAGGGTTCTTCCATGTATACAACCTTCTTTCATGATTCTTAAACCAAGTGTTAGTTATGATTATGTTGTGCTCTGTGCAAAATTCTACCATGCGGCTTCCTCTTTCATTTCTTAGCCCCAATCCATATTCACCTACTATGTTTCCTTCTCTCCCTTTTCCTACACTCGAATTCCAGTCACCAATGACTATTAAATTTTCGTCTCCCTTCACAATCTGAATAATTTATTTTATTTCATCATACATTTCTGCAATTTCTTCGTCATCTGCAGAGCTAGTTGGCATATAAACTTGTACTACTGTAGTAGGTGTGGGCTTCGTATCTATCTCGGCCACAATAATGCGTTCACTATTCTGTTTGTAGTAACTTACCCGCATTCCTATTTTCCTATTCATTATTAAACCTACTCCTGCATTACCCCTATTTGATTTTGTGTTTATAACACTGTAGTCACCTGACCAGAAGTCTTGTTCCTCCTGCCACCGAACTTCACTAATTCCCACTATATCTAACTTTAACCTATCCATTTCCCTTTTTAAATTTTCTAACCTACCTGCCCGATTAAGGGATCTGACATTCCACGCTCCGATCCGTAGAACGCCAGTTTTCTTTCTCCTGATAACGACATCCTCTTGAGTAGTCCCCGCCCGGAGATCCGAATGGGGGACTATTTTACCTCCGGAATATTTTACCCAAGAGTTTGCCATCATCATTTAATCATACAGTAAAGCTGCATGCCCTCGGGAAAAATTACGGCTGTAGTTTCCCCTTGCTTTCAGCCGTTGGCAGTACCAGCACAGCAAGGCCGTTTTGGTTATTGTTACAAGGCCAGATCAGTCAATCATCCAGACTGTTGCCCTTGCAACTACTGAAAAGGCTGCTGCCCCTCTTCAGGAACCACACGTTTGTCTGGCCTCTCAACAGATACCCCTCCGTTGTGGTTGCATCTACGGTACGGCTATCTGTATCGCTGAGGCGCGCAAGCCTCCCCACCAACGGCAAGGTCCATGGTTCATGGGGGGAGGGGGGGGGGCACCATTGTATCTTACACATAAAGATGTAGTCGTCTTGAAAGCCGTCAGATTTTAAAAACACGATCGCAACGGCTATGTTACTGTCACGAGCGATCTTGGTTCTACAGGTGCACACAAGTATTGCTAATAATATCCATGTTAAAACTATACAAACCTTATAAATCGCAGTATGGCACTACCTCCGAATGAATTGGTTTCCCACACAAATCCCGTGACACTGAATATAGATGGTGATCGGCAGAGTGTGTATTAACATGTTGACAGTGAGGGTACACACCACTGGCGGTGTAAGGTCGTGATTCAGCTAAGGAATATGGTATGATGCTGCTATTTCCAATTCTCTCATGCGCCCACTAGATATTTCTCTAGTATTTGTAACACATTCTACCTTGATACCATGTCAGAGGCTCTGCGATATATCCACTGGGTTACCGGCGATCGTTGGTAGAGAATGATCGAATACAGTATGTGGTGCGCTGTGAGACGAATTACTTTAAAAAAATGAAATGCTAGATTGAGTGGTAATAAATGTACAAAATACAATGGTGTTTCAGGTCTGTAGTGTTACACTTTCCAGTAGAAATGCTGTCTGTCATTTGGAATCAAGTCTTTCCATTCAACCACATGCCTACATTGGATCGTATTGAGATGTCTTTTAATGATTACAGCCAGCAGTGAATCATATTCGAGGCACTCTCATATTTCGAAACGACCTACCCTTTTCGAAACTGTCTCCTACAGTAAAATTCCAACGTGGCTTTAGACAGTCCCTATGCATCTTCTAACTGTTCCTCAGACTCTGCCCCGCCTTTTCTGCAGCTTTGTGCATGGGATCGTTCCATTTTAAATCGGAAGTGAGCAAACTTCAGAGAGCGCTACATCTACCATCTTCTTCAACTAGTGCAGGAACAGAGTGAGTCCGCAGCTCGTGGTCGTGCGGTAGCGTTCTCGCTTCCCACGCCCGGGTTCCCGGGTTCGATTCCCGGCGGGGTCAGGGATTTTCTCTGCCTCATGATGACTGGGTGTTGTGTGATCTCCTTAGGTTAGTTAGGTTTAAGTAGTTCTAGGGGACTGATGACCAAAGCTGTTAAGTCCCATAGTGCTCAGAGCCATTTGGACTATTTTTGAACAGAGTGAGCTGAGTTAATGAGACAGGACCGTGTTTTGACACTCAATGGAAAGGGGAACATCTTGTTGTAGCTCCATCAACCATGTACGATGTGTAAGGTCGGCCCAAATGAAGCTTTCTCGTGCAAAATGAGGTGGGATAAAAGGCAATACAAGCAGAGACGTAAACTGGGAGAAGGACGAGGATTTTGCTACTGCATTGCAGTGCATATCCAAACTACATACAGATACTACAGTCTGAAGGAAATCTGCGTCTCTCAGGGCGCGTCCACATCTGTCACACAGACATTCTCTATATCACATACCATGAAACAAAGAAAAAAATTACTAACTATAAAAGCTCCTCTAACTTAGTTCAACAGAGAACTGGATATATATATATATATATATATATATATATATATATATATATATATATATATATATATATATATATATATGGAAAACAAACAACATCCGTGGGCTGGCATCAAGCAATATGTGCTGACCCCCATTAAATATACGGGTGTTGATCCACTCATTCACGTGTGCAGACCAGTGCTAAAATATCATGACCTGTAGTGTAGGAGGAGGACCATATTTCACAGACTATACTATCTGTCGCAAGAGAGGGTCCCTGTGTCGTTATCTGAAACATTGTTTTTTCTGCTGTAAAACGTCCAAGCAGTGTATGACACAGCTTTGTACACTGCCATACATTTTGTATCTCCCACCACTACTTCAAGATCTGTCGCAGGTTCTAAAGTGACATTAACACATTTTAAGCCATTGGCTTCCACAAAAACTAGACATTGCATGGTGTAAGTTATGTTATTGTTGCTGCTCCTACAACACACACACATACACATTGAATGTTTTTAAATAAATGACAGTGACACCATATGGCAACTGGAGGAGTTTTGGGTGTTATTGTGTGTTTCAAAATATCTGTCTGAAGTTAACTGATGGTCTCTACATTCAAGCCCATCTACCCCAGTGATAAGATAGCTGATGGCTTGGTGTTCCATTTCGATTTATTCCTCATATTGCAGTCACGTATTCGATCACTGTTTCGGTACTAGCCGTCACTGGACAGTGCTGCCCCTGCACTAAAACTCTTTCTCCATCTCAAACAAGCGATGTCAGTGAATCATGACGTGGTAATCAACACATACCAGTGGCCGGGTGGGACGTAAATGACATGGTCGATGTTCTGTAGTAATAAGCATCACAGTTGATGGTGCAATCTATTTCACCAATTTTACCGTAATTTTAACACCAACACCAATTACATGGCAACATGCTAAACCACCGCTCCTTTACTTTACGAGGACTGTTTGGAATGTAGTTAGATGATTGTGCAGTATGTCCATTCATTGTTACATCTCGAACATATACACCAAAGTATACCAGACAGCGATCTCATGCATCCAAATGCAAAAGATTTCTCCATATGCGCGCATGTTGTGGAGGTTAGCGACCCTTATCGGTGTATAGTAGTAGAAATGAAAGTGTTGTGATGATCTAATAGATGGTTAAGAACTAGAAACTGATGGTTTTTACACGTGGTGGAGCTCCAGACGGACGGAGGTCGAAGCATTTTACGTAAATCAACTGCGCTATCAATTCTGAAGTATTGTTCTACTGTCCAGGGTCAGTACCAAGAAAGTATTGGTAAGAGAAACATGAACACATGTACGGGTAGACGGTTCTGCACTTAAAACACACACTAATGTTAGATCGTTTGACCAATTAGCCATGTGGAATGCAATGCTGTTACTGTTCCAGTGTAAGAAATGCATTTCCAGCGTATGACACACATCCTTCTTGCATGTTTCTATACGGTAAATTATGGTGACAGACTGTAAATGAAAAAAACTACTTCCTTGAAACATCGATTCTTTCTGATATGTGTACCATATAGCTTTCCGGAGTTGTATAGCGCCGACTGTTCACACCCAATCACGGTTCAGAAATTACACTATGGTTGCATCAGTCCAGCCGGACGGTGTGGCCGAGCGGTTCTAGGCGCTACAGTCTGGAACAGCGCGACCGCTACGGTCGCAGGTTCGAATCCTGCCTCGGGCATGAATGTGTGTGATGTCCTTAGGTTAGTTAGGTTTAAGTAGCTAAGTTCTAGGGGACTGATGACCTCAGAAGTTAAGTCCCATAGCGCTCAGGGTCTTTTTTTTGCGTCAGTCCTATATAAAATTATCGTTAGTAACGGAAAACGCCTCTTGCAAGGAAGAAGACAAACCCTTGGCGGCGGTGTTTGACATGTGAAATTAGACGTTCAAAAATGGTTCAAATGGCTCTGAGCACTACGGGACTTAACATCTGAGATCATCAGTCCCCTATAACTTAGAACTATTTAAACCTAACTAACCTAAGGACATCACATACATCCATGCCCGAGGCAGAATTCGAACCTGCTACCTTAGCAGTCACGCGGTTCCAGAATGAAGCGCCTAGAACCGCTCGTCCACACCGGCCAGCAAATTAGACGTGATGCCACAACTAACTCTGTAAACAGGATATCTGTCAAGCAGATGTATACACATGGATTGCAGTACCTCACAAACACCTTTCGCTAACTTAGAATCAGCGTAGTTATGAAACTTAAGACTCGATTTTATGCTCAAGATGCGACAGAGGAATGGAGTACGACACGCAAATCTTCTTTCATCTAGAGAAAAATGCCGAAACAGGATGGGCATGTTTCATCAGCACCACACATGAGATCGAAGTCCTCTGATGACTGAGAGGTTTGCTGTTAAAGATCGCAAGTAGATACTGCTGTAAGTCATACATAGAACGCACAGTTGCATACAAGTCGAACACAGGTTATGCCACACAACTGATACACCCTGACAGAACAATGGGAAATGGTCACATGGCCTACAGTAACAACTCCCTCTCCCCCTCTCTTTCTTTAGAATGCATCATCAGTCTACCATTAAATCATACCTCGTTAAAACTCCATCTCAACCGATCACTCCATCCATTTCTGTCATCGTTCAACGCAGATGCAAGTAAATTTAGAATTTGATGGTTCTCTTTTTTCCAGGAAAGCATCAAAGACAGCAGCCAACTCGTGTGTATTACCTCAAAATATACAGTAGAATGTCGCCATACAGCAGCTATTTGTTAGCTGACAACTCAAGGTTGTGATCGGCAGAGAATACAGAGAAGCATATTGTAAATTCTGTGGGTTAGTGTTTGAAACACATAGTCAGTCCTGCAGAAGGTCAAACATGTGATCCATTCTGTGGTCGTATATTGCAGTCCCACAATGCTCTTTAGCTAAGGACGCATACCACGTTAATCATTCAGTTCCAGCCGTCTTCTCGCTGACCATGAAAAAATAATGACTGTTTCCTTGTTCCCGGTGCCTCCATGTTAACTGTTTCTCATATTCCTCTTGCTGCTGCATACGAGAATTGTCCTGCTATACGCAGAAGACAAGCAAGTACTCCCACATTTCGACGTATTTTTCCCTTAATTTATGTGTAATTTTATATCACCTCTGCCGAAGCCATCATGACATTACTTCTCGCCACACATTCTAAAATTTCCTTTATATACAGTAGTACAGCTGTCAACACCTAGCGCAAGTACACTATTTTTTTTCTGGCCATGTAGTATAGTATGGCACTGTACTCAAACGCGTCCAGTCACGTATTCTACAGCTGCAATGCATTTTCTCAGTTTTCTGTATGTCGGTGTTTCATGGAGGATTCACGTGGAAGGCAGAGTTGCCACAGGCATTTTGGCAGCCTGTGCCACACTGGGTAGGGATAAACGCTAATCCTAGGCTTACTTCCTGCCTCTGGGGAAATACCTCAGCCTTCTTATTTGTGACTGTGTGAAGCCAACAACAGACCTCAAGTCTCTGCCTTCCCTATGAATAGGCTAATAGGTCGTGGAATGGCAACGATCTGACATTATAGTGTTTTTCAAGTACGGAACCGTCTAGCCTTAGGAGTAGATGTATTCAGGTTCCCTCTTACCATTAGTTTCTTGGTACTGACCCCTGACAGTAGAACAGTATTTAAGAATTGTTAGCGCAGTTGATTTACGTAAAATGCTTCGAAATACGTCCGTCTGGAACTCCATGACGCATAAAAACCATCAGATTCTACTTCTTAACTGTCTATGATATCATCACAACACTTTCATATCTACTACTATACAACGATAAGGTGTGCTAACCTCCACTACATGTGAGCATCTGGAGAAATCTCGTGCACTTGGATGGGTACCGTGAGCAAGATTATTGCGGAACAGCATTTATGGACTGTATATTTAATGGAATGGGGTTGTCGCATATGCTCGATGCCAGCACGTAGACATTTTTTCGATATATATATATATATATATATATATATATATATATATATATATATAGTTCTTGCTTTTATAATTCATAGTTTTTTTTCTCAGTTGCGTGGAACATTATATAGAGAATGTTTGAATAACAGACGTGGATGCGCCCTGAGAGTTGCAGATATCCTTTGGACTGCTGTACCTGTATGTATTTGCAAATGCACCACAATACAGTAGAAAAATCCTTGGCGTTCTCTCAGTTCCCGTCACTGTTTGTACTGTCTATTATACCACCTCGGGTTGTATGAAAAATGTTCGTTTGGTGCTGACATTACACATCGTACATGGTTGGTGGAGTTACGACAACATGTTCCTATTTCCATCAAGTGATCAAAACCAATTCTGTCACATTAACTCAGCCCACCCTGTTTCTGCACGAGTTGAAGAAGGTGGCAGATATGGCGCTCTCTGAATTCTGCTCACTTCCGATTTAAAATCGAGCGATGAATGCAAAAAAAATTTTGGGATGGAGTCTCAGGAACAGTTACTAGGTGCATAGGGACTGTCTAAAGCCACGTTGGAATGTTCCTGCAGCAAATAGTTTTGAAAAGGGTGAGTCATTTCGAAATATAAGAGTTCCACAAGTATGATACACTAGTGGTCGTAATCATTAAAAGACATCTCAATAGGATTCAATGCAGGTATGTGGTTGAATCGAAAGACTTGATTCCAAATCGGAATAGCATTTCTATCGGAAATTGTAACTCTATAGATCTGAAACGTCCATGTATTTTGTACTTTTCTTACTACTCAGTCTAGAGTTGATTTTTTTTTAAAGTGATTCGTCACATAACACACCATCTACTGTATGTGATCCTTCTCAGTCAGCCATCACCTATAACCCAGTGGATATATCGCAGAACCTCTGACATGGCATCAAGGTAGAAAGTGTTACAAACACTCTAGAAATATCTAACAGTGGCATGAGGGAGTTGCAAATACGCGACATTCGTTAGCCGAATCACTTTCTAAATTCATTGATTTTATTACACGCTTACACCACCAGCGACTCGTACCCAAATTGTCGGTCTGTTAATATACATCCTGGCGATCACCATCTATAATTGGTGTAGTGGGATTTGCGTGGGAAACTGCTTCTTTCGAAGTTATAAGGCTTGTATAGTTTTTAACATGGATATCGTTAGTAATACTTGTGTTCGCCTGTAGAACCAAGACCGCTTGTGACAGTAACATAGCCGTGGCAATCGTGTTTTAACATCTGTTGGCTTGCAAGATGACTACATCTTTATGTCTAAGACACAGACGTTCCACTCGCAAGAAAAGCTTATGAGACAAATCCACCCATTGTTGATATGCACTCAGTATTGTTTGGTACCGTCAGGATTCAATTACTGGCTAAGTATTACATTTAGTCGCAGGCGATGCTTGACAGATTCACTGTGATAAGTGGGCTTATAAAGCATGTGTGTGTTTCTGCACGTGCAAAGAAAATGGCTATGATCTGTCGTGTGAGGAGGTATGGATTTGAAACGGAAAACTACGATAGGTATAAGCTGAAAGAAAAATTTTGACTTGGAAAATTATGTTCATTCATAAGAATGGTACGGATAGCTATCCTTCCTGACCCACAGACGTCAGGAGTGTTTTTTTCTGATACTTTGCTTACTGGCGGGTGTGGTCCGATAGAGGCTACAATTGTAATAAGTACAGTGATAAAATATATGTGGCCAGTTTCCTAGGACTGTTGTGTCTGCTGTGCGTGGAGTAAGTGGCGGCGGTTGTCTGTGGCCAGAACGATTGACGTTTGTGGCTTGTAGCGGCAGCTGTCCAATGGAGAGATCAGCAGGGTGTAGTAGAATGTAGCAGACCTAACTGTATCGTCCTCTACATGGCTGAATAGCGAAATAATACTCAGTATGTGTTGGGCAGCCTTCGTGATCGCATGTGTTCTCTGTGGAAATTTCTACATCTACATCTACATACATACTCCGCAATCCACCATACGGTGCATAGCGGACGATACCTCGTACCACAACTAGCATCTTCTCTCCCTGTTCCACTCCCAAACAGAACGAGGGGAAAATGACTGCTTATATGACTCTGTACGAGCCCTAATCTCTCTTGTCTTATCTTTGTGGTCTTTCCGCGAAATATAAGTTGGCGGCAGTAAAATTGTACTGCAGTCAGATTCAAATGCTGGTTCTCTAAATTTCCTCAGTAGCGATTCACGAAAAGAACGCCTCCTTTCCTCTAGAGACTCCCACCCGAGTTCCTGAAGCATTTCCGTAACACTCGCGTGATGATCAAACCTACCAGAAAGAAATCTAGCAGCCCGCCTCTGAATTGCGTCTATGTCTTCCTCAATCCGACCTGATAGGGAACCCAAACGCTCGAGCAGTACTCAAAAATAGGTCGTATTAGTGTTTTATAAGCGGTCTCCTTTACAGATGAACCACATCTTCCCAAAATTCTACCAATGAACCGAAGACGACTATCCGCCTTCCCCACAACTGCCATTACATGCTTGTCCCACTTCATATCGCTCTGCAATGTTACGCCCAAATATTTAATCGACGTGACTGTGTCAAGCGCTACACTACTAATGGAGTATTCAAACATTACGGGATTCTTTTTCCTGTTCATGTACATTAATTTACATTTATCTATATTTAGAGTTAGCTGCCATTCTTTATACCAATCACAAATCCTGTCCAAGTCATCTTGTATCTTCCTACAGTCACTCAACGACAATACCTTCCCGTACACCACAGCATCATCAGCAAACAGCCGCACATTGCTATCCACCCTATCCAAAAGATCATTTATGTAGATAGAAAACAACATCGCACCTACCACACTTCCCTGGGGCACTCCAGATGATACCCTCACCTGATGAACACTAACCATCGAGGACAACGTACTGGATTCTATTACTTTTGCCGGCCGGAGTGGCCGAGCGGTTCTAGATGCTACAGTCTGGAACCGCGCGACCGCTACGGTCGCAGGTTAGAATCCTGCCTCGGGCATGGATGTGTGTGATGTCCTTAGGTTAGTTAGGTTTAAGTAGTTCTAAGTTCTAGGGGTGCTCAGAGCCATTTGAACCATTTTTTCTATTACTTGAGAAGTCTTCGAGGCAGTCACATATTTGGGAACCAATCCCATATGCTTGTACCTTAGTTAGGAGTCTGCAGTGGGGCACCGAGGTAAACGCTTTCTGGAAGTCAAGGAATGTGGCATCCGTCTGATACCCTTCATCCATTGTTCGCAAGATATCATGTGAAAAAAGGGCGAGTTGCGTTTCGCAGGAGAGATGCTTTCTAAAGCTGTGCTGATGCATGGACAGCAACTTCTCTGTCTCAAGGAAATTCATTATATTCGAACTGAGAATATGTTCGAGAATCCTGCAACAAACCGATCTTAAGGATATTGGTATGTAATTTTGAGGATCCGTCCTTCAACCCTTCTTATATACAGGTGTCACCTGCGCTTTTTTCCAGTCGCTCGGGACTTTACGTTGGGCAAGAGATTCGCGATAAATGCAAGCTAAGTAAGGAGCCAATGCAATAGAGTACTCTCTGTAAAACCGAATTGCGCTGTTAAACCACGGTGGGTCTTTTCCGTCCGTGGCCCACTTTTTCGGCACATACTTGTCCAATGCTTGATTTACAATGTATTTAAAATTGTCCCATAACTCTTCCACGTACATCGTAAGGGAAGTAAATGAAGTCGATTCATTTACTAAGTGGGATGCTAACAACAAGCGAAGACTCAATATGGGCATGCATGTGTTTACGTTGGACCGTTATTCCCTCTTGTCTGCTTCTGCACCGAGCGAGGTGGCGCAGTGGTTAGACACTGGACTCGCATTCGGGAGGACGACGGTTCAATCCCGCGTCCGGCCACCCTGATTTAGGTTTTCCGTGATTTCCCTAAATCACTCCAGGCAAATGCCGGGATGGTTCCTCTGAAAGGGCACGGCCGCCTTCCTTCCCCATCCTTCCCTAATCCGATGAGACCGATGACCACGCTGTCTGGTCTCCTTCCCCAAACAACCAACCAACCATCTGCTTCTGCACATTTCCCATCTTTATTTGGTTGAGAGGACATAGAGTGTGGTGTGTGTTGTGTGCATCTACCTGGGGAAAGGCGGGTGGAAGTCAAGTTTGCTCCTTCTCTAGACATAAGAACACCTTCGTTGACTTTGTAAGATAAATGGATGATTTGGATGTTACATCACTGACATCACTATTTGCTGGTGGAACTATCAGTTTCCTCAACTTTTTCGAATTTTCACGAAAGGATTTTCATAGATGCACTAAAAGTTTAGTTACCCAGTGGTTTGTTTGCAGCACATACCACCTCGCAGTACCTCGCTAAAGTTTTGGTTTCTAGAGACATAATTTCCGCACTTTATCTGCTGAATTATGCTGTGCTAGTACCTCCTATGCAAGCTGTGTGCTTGATATCGAAAACTACTGTTTAAATGGTATGGTAGTCTGGGAAAACCATGTGAAAATACTTCTTGTAATCCCAGAATCTGGAGATATTTGTAGAAAAAGCATGCAAGCAAGTAGATTGGGGCCAGAAACAGAAACTCCTATGTGCTGAAGGGAACTGGCTCAGCCTTTGTACACCAATATGGAGAGTGACCACTGTCCTTGGAGGGTGCTCTCATCGCGTGTCAGAGCAGCGAGTGCAGGAGTAGATGACTGGTGACTGTAGGCTGTGGGATCACTGACTGACCTCGCAGGAAATTTCTAGTGCTGTGACTATATGTACGATGCATGGCCTTATGCTGTTTATCATCACAGTATATGTACGACTGTCTGACTGTCGATAGCTACATGCAGGCTGCAGAAATGATGATTTTGTATGGTGCAGGATACAAATTGTGTTTACTACATCGATATGGTATGTGGTGACGTAGCCCAGTTGGAGATCGGTTTTTTCCTCAACAGTAGCAGAGCAGTGTAATTGAGGAAGTGGCTTTTCGTATTTCATGATGTGTAGACCACATTTTCAGCGTTTAACTGTCAGTGCACTATGACTGCTGTATGTTTGTTTTCGATCTGTACAAAATAGTTTTGCCGCTGAAAGTCTCGTTTACAGAAAATTGTGGACAGCACCAGCAACAGTTTGGCGCTTAAATTCAGTAAGAGGCAATAAGAATGCCCCATTCATTCACCATACATCCTCTGTGCAGGGCATAGGAGCCTCTACAGACTGGTTCGAACAAGACAGGGGCAAGGTGTCTATGGAAAGTTCTGAGAGTAACGTGATGTCTTCTTTGTTCAAGATTTCAAAGACAAGTTCAAGTAGGCCATCCGCCTCTGGCAGGGCGCTGTCCCTCATCCACTATTGTGGCTTTAGAGTGTCTCCAGACTATCATCTGTAGGACACCGAGAATTCACAGGTTAGTTCCAGCCATTTTTATCATCTGTAGAACAGTGCTTCTGATTGTTCTGATTTTTCTGCATATGCTTGAACACCGGTATGTGCTTCGAGAGGTGAGGAAAACATCGCCCCTGACTCCAAGAGCAGCAACAAGAGGTACGTGAATAATACCTTTATTTCGAAAGAACAGCGCCTGTGAAATACGTACGTGCACGTTTCTGGAACGCTGATATCTTGAAATAGTTAAATAGGTAAGTAAATTAAGAATGTCGATATTTTGTGTATCATGTATTCCGTACACAGCATAGGGGCTGATTGATCGATGTTCCATTATAGGTTAATTGGAAACATGTCCAATCAATCTACGATGGAACATCGGTCAATCAGCCCCCTATGCTGTCTGCAGACTACATGATACAGAAAGCATCTACATTGTTCATTTATTTACCTATTTAACTGTCGTATGATTGCAGTTTACAACGTCAGGAAGGATCCCGTCACGAAAATGTATTCCAACAGGTTTGTTCACAACTTTAAGTTGCTTAACATTTCATTTACACGTACCAGTTTCTTATAAATGCGACAGACTCTGGATAATTCCTTATTGTTATTCACAACTTTTAAGTACCGCTAATTTTGTAGGCTCTTCACATCACTCTAAACTGTAATATTCCTCTTAAAAATAGAAATTAGACCTCATTTTGTGTATTCATCATTTCAAGAGTTTAAATAGCCGAATATTCTATGACTTATCACAGACGATCTACTGACAACGGCCGAAAATAGCATTTTAGAAGCTGGCATACGGATAATTACAGTGCAGTGTCTGGTGAAGCTCTCGTAGCTCTGCAAACACGAAACAGTAGACGGCGAAGCTTAACCAAGAAACAGGAAAAGATACGAAACTTTACATAAGCCGATTACAGTGAACGATAACATCTTTCTACACCGAACTTGGGCCCAAATGCGCTTGGTTTGGTGTGATTCTGCGAAATGAAGATGAAGAGTTAATTATACTAACGTACGAACTTGCGTTTTTTGCAGAGAGCCCTAATTAAACACGGCAACCCTGTCGTCGTGGAGTTATTATCACTGAAACAATTTATTTTGATGTTTATGCATTCAAAGCGGTAATTATGCTCATGCATTGCGGGGATTTGGTTACTGGCCACGAATGCTGTTTTAGTTCGTTAATTGAATGTTAATATTAATGAAACATCTAGCATTAATGATACCTCCACAATTAAATTACTTTGCAACTATAAATTATTAAGTATAATATGTAATACAAAAGTGTTCCACCATAACATTTCTCTTCTGACGTATTTTGCAAATACTTCAAAGAAGCATCATGCATCGTCACTTTAGAAAAAACAAGGAATGCTTAAACAGTTGGAAGTTCAAGATTAGCTATAAGAGGCAGTCAAATGAAAACGAGGCAGTTGGTAAAAAGTAATTGAACTGTTTATTATTTCAAAAGGAACCACCATTTCTGTTATGACTGAACCAACGTGCTTCGTCTGAAGCAAATCGGCGGCCATGAGGGTCTTTCTTCAGGGCTTCAGTACTATGGAAATCACTTGGGGAGAGACGTACGCTATATGAAGTGTAAGGGCTTCACCGTGAAATTTTTGCAATGTAGTCGAAACAACGTCGGCGACATATGGGCCCGGACGAAGAGATGGACGTCTGGCTACAATCATAGTTTCGTAGACAACAGCAAACATTTTTCCATGAAAGCACTGACCGTCTTGTCTCACAGTAGGATAAATTCTATTAAAAGAAACGGCGGCTAATTTTGAAATCATAATCAGCTTACTAACTTTTTTTCCCATTTGTGTCGTTTTAGTTTGACTCCTCCTTACATTATGCATCACATCTTGCGATGAAAGAGGTTTTATGTCACAAAGACGTTACTGTAGAAGACAGGCTTTCTAACTCTTGTCGAAGTAGCATCACCTCTACCCCAAGGTCTGATAGTAATAGCGGCGCGAATTTCTCATACGCTGCGCGGGGTAGCCGCGCGGTCTCGGGCACATTGGCACGGTCCATGCGGCTCCCCCCGTCGGAGGTTCGAGTCCTCCCTCGAGCATGGGTATGTGTGTTGCCCATAGCGTAAGTTACTTTAAGTTAGATTAAGTAGTGTGTAGGCTTAGGGACCGATGACGTCAGCAGTTTGGTCCCATAAGACCTTACCACAAATTTCCAATAAATTTCGCATATCACCAATATTGGAAGTCCAATGCCGCAAGACTAGTTTGCATTGGCGACCTCGGCGCTGCAGGTGACAATACTGAAAAGATATGATGACCTGTCCTAAGAATAATTTTCTGTGTGCCATCATGTAACAGTAAAAGGAAACGTACAAATACCGACTACGGTCTACAGGTAGTGGGAGGTGTTGCTCTATCCCAGACTCAATGTGGAACGCTGTTCGTATTTCAAGTTTTTTGTACAACATTATTTTATCATTCATGGACGCTCGCGCAGGCTAGTCCTTTGGCTTTCGTGGACCCCACAGTTTCCAGTATCCAGTGAGCAGGAAGTGGGGCCTTATCTAGCCTTGAGGTGACGAGTCAGACTTCGCTTCTGAATGGTTGGCGGCTGAGGCTCTACTGTGCTGACTGTGGCAGATGTTTTCCAACCCTTGGTGCAAAAAGCTTTTGAAAACTATTGGCAGGATGTCACACCTTGATAAGAAATAGTATTAGCGGGAACAGGAAATGGCCACGAAAATGGTTCCATCACGCAGCTGGCGTAGACTAATTCAAAGGCATGTATGTTAGAACGCAGTGGCTGAAAAGTTACCCCAATGGCTGACCAGCACTACACGTGGATTTAGAAGACAAGTCGAGGGTCCTGTGGGGCAGAACTGATGCATTATGTTTAGTATGTCGAGGGTATATTATGTATTCTCGTATCAGAAACATACGTTTTATACGCGCAGTTATGACTATATTACTTTTGTCGAGATAAATTAAAATTGCTTCAAATGCTAGTTAAAATTTCGATCACGTATCAAGAAACTCCAATTTTACCACTGTTTGAAAAAATTTAGAAAAAATAAACGTTCAAATTTTATTACACCAACAACATTGAACTAAAATATGATCCATTCCATTAATATCCATTAATATTTTTTAGCGGTTTAAGAATTTAATGAAAGTGGCAGTCGAAATTTGGGCATGCTCCTTAATATGCTACATATACTCACGTACAGCTTTTTTTCCACCACGGAAAGCCGTTGCACTTCATGCTAAGTTGAAGGTCACTCTGATGTAATGTTTGCACATCAATGATATAGTCGTGATGATTTTGTCCAATAGCCACCTCTGTCGCCAGATACGGAATTTTCGTTCTAGTGTTAAGCTGGCATGTCACTTCACGAGACTCAACGGTAGTCGATATGGAGCATCACAACCGCCCAACTTACACAGTATTCGATTCGGATGCGGTCACTACCGAACCAAGATGATCTGCAGTCATAGATGCCAAGTGGAAACAACTTTTTCGATCGGTAAAGGATGGTGTATTCCTGCAGAAGGCCAGAGTAAACATAAACCCCTAGCTAATGTGGAACGACTTATGTACGTCAGACCATACCCACCTTGGAAGAGCGCTGCGCTGAACATCAACGATGTATTCTCCTTTTGCATCCTATGATGTTTGCAGCTGTTGAACGTTGTACATACTAGGAATGAAGTTAAATACATGAAAACAACAATTCAGGCTAATACTGAGTCATTTGAAATTCCGTTATTAAAGAGTCCGTGGAAGTGTGCTTCGTGGAAAACCTCATTTTCCGGGAGAGGGGCCATTAGTCTGGCAATACACGGACGATTAGTTGTCAACGAAGGGTAGAGAGCACGAACATCTGAGTTTCGCATTTCCATTGTCGAGAGAGCTCCCTGCAGAAGGTGTGGTCGAACTTGCAGTTACGATCATAGCTCGCGAGAAAGATGCATACCGTTGAAGTCGGTAGCTGCGCGGACAATGTGGTGGATTGCTAACCAAAGAGGTCCGGGTTCGATTCCCAGTCGAGAGGGAGATCTTGTCCACTCGCGGACTGGTTTTGTCACAACTGACCTTCCACTAATGACGTGGATGTATGGGCACGTCCCGAAAACCAGTCAATTAAAAAAAAACTGTGCAGCATAACCGATCTAACTCTTCATGCCATTTCCGAAACAATAATCAAAAGAGTAGCTCAGAGGCTTTATCACTATGTTACATCATCAATAGCCTGCAATATATCGCAACTACGAGATCCCAGACACCCAGCACCACTAAAAATACTGGAAATTTACATGAAATGTATTCAGAGTTGCGAATACGGACAAACATCACCTGTATAAAGGTATGACGACAGTAAAACTTTGTGCCGGACCGGGAGTCGAACCCGAATTTCCTGCTTATCGCGAGTCGGCGCCTTACCAGTTTTTCTTTTTTGTTCGTTATTGTTCGTCGTATTTGTTCGAGGCGGATGTCGTTGACACACATTATAGTTTGTTGTTGAGCCACTCAGTTTTTTTTTATTGCAGAGGGCAGATAACCCTCATTTTGTTCGTGGTTGTTCGTTCTATTTGTTCAGGGCGGACGTCCCATAACATCTGTTCAGGTTCATCGTCGTTCCATTAACTCAGTTTTTTTTGTATTTTTTCAGAGGGCGGGCGGCTAACTCTGACCGAACACGCTGAGCTACAGTGCCGGCGCCATTACCTACCCGTGCACGCTTCACGCTCATACCCAAACTTCCACGTTTCGTCACCTATGTGTCTAAAACCTGCACTCGTACTTCCATTATATATATTCCTGTACAGCAGAGACATAGACATTTTAATTGGAAGTCACTTGCCTAGTGTTGGCGGAGAATTGCCGTGCCTGTACTGTTCAGAAGTACCATGCAATGTGCACGAACATAATACAGGAATTGTAATATCGTACTTTTCCGCCAACACCGGACAAGAAAGTTTCAATTACAATGTCTCCCCTGTGTGGGAATACACATAATGCATGTACGAATGCAGGTTGTAGACACATGGTTGAAATATGGAAGTTTGTGTCTAGCCATGAAGCGCATACGGATAGCTTAATGGGAAGACGACCGCTCGAGATAATCAGAAAGTCAGGGTTCGCGTCCCGGTTCAGCACAAATTTTCACTGTCGTCATTCCATTATGCAGCTGATACTTGTCCTTATTCGCGACCGCGAATACATTTCATAGCAGCTGTAGTCGCCGCAGTGTCTGTAGTGCATGCATGCCGGAAGGTACTTTGCACCGTATAGCAAAACGGACAAGATCAGATTGCATTATACTTCTGCACAACACAGGCACTAAGTTATTTTCCTACGTAGGCTGAGCTCTGGTGCCCAGCACCACTAACAACACTGGAAGAATTCTTGAGGGAAGTCACTTATTTTCCTGCGTAAACTGGCCTCGGGTACACAGCACCACGAACAGTTCTGGAATATTTCTTGTGGGAAGTCATATTCCTTCGTAGACTGACCTCTGCATTTATAATACTCGGAAAAGTCTGGAGGGAAATAATTGAGGGAAATCATTTCCCCGCTGTTTTATGTTTTGAAGTAAACACTTTATTTCGGAATTTAGAAATCAACTAATTTCGCTACCTTCAGCATTATCAAGCAACATAACAGTAAAAACTGTAATGCATATAGCATGATATATTGTACACTTTTCGCGGAGGAAGCAACTTGTGATGGCGTCCATATGTAGGGTTTCGTACAGCGATGGTATGTATGTGCACAGCTTACTCGGACGTGGTCCGTGGAATGGGAAAGGAAAACTAACACAATTAAGGACTTCATGTGTGAGATAGTTCTGCCTGTACCTACTGTTGTTGCGCGAAACCCCTTTTAAGTATGCCAACAGACGTTACTTCGTCCACAGGGACGTGTGGAATATATCATGCTGCATTACAGTTTCCATTGTGCAGTTGGTGAAATGACCATGAGGGTGAAACTAGCTAATTATGAAATAACTTGTTTATTAGAAAATAAAATAACAACGCTCGCAGGAAGCTCACCTCTATCACAAAATCTGCAACAGCTATGGGCCCATACATACAAAGGACCATTCATATCAGAAGAATCTGGAAACCACGTCGATTAAGCATCAGGTTCAGGACACTAGTTTATATCAGTTGAATCTACTGTAACCACTACTAGAGACCAAACTATCACTGTTCAATGGTGGAAAGTAATTAAAAAGTTCCACACGGCGTACCTCCAATTTACAACACGTGTATAGTCAGACCAGCAACGCCGGCGATGCATCCAAACATAGCAATTAACAATTAACTTTTCATTACTGGAATTCACAGTCATGTGAAATTTCTTGAAAGACATGTTTAGGCCAGAAACTGTTAAACTTTTTATTTTCACTATTGCAATTTCGGCCTTAGGCCATTATCAAGTGCAGATGTTTTGGCTTTAAGCCGTGTATACTTTATACAAGCTGACTTATTTATATGTCGTTGTATGTAACAGCAAATGACAGCGACATATAAATGGGTCAGCTTGTATAAAGTAGACAGGGCTTAAAGCCAAAGCATCTGCACTTGATAATGGCCTAAGGTCGAAATTGCAATAGTGGAAATAAAAAGTTTAACAGACACTGGCGTAAACACGATATCTTTCAAGCGAGCGTGATGTGTAGAATGGTAAAACGTTTGAAGGTCTGTCCAAAGAATCCACGTCAACCCATATACTTATATGCGATAACACCCTTATTACAGCTTTATAAGCCGGCCGAAGTGGCCGTGCGGTTAAAGGCGCTGCAGTCTGGAACCGCAAGACCGCTACGGTCGCAGGTTCGAATCCTGCCTCGGGCATGGATGTTTGTGATGTCCTTAGGTTAGTTGGGTATAACTAGTTCTAAGTTCTAGGGGACTAATGACCTCAGCAGTTGAGTCCCATAGTGCTCAGAGCCATTTGAACCATTTGAACAGCTTTCTAATGACAACTTACAGTGTCTCACAGCTCTTCATACTTTTTTACGCTCAAGTTTTACAGACCTGAAATGCTTCTGATATACAGCAAGATTACAGTACACGTGCTGCTTCTCCTGAAACTCATCCGAAGCCGTGTTCAGACCGTTATAATCTACGTCTACACTGCATAAGTCACCTTAAGATGTATAATGCATTCCCCTTCTCACTTCCCTGTTTCAGTAGTGAACGATACGTGGGAAGAACAATTGCTGATAGGCCTTCGTGCGACTTCGAATCTCTATAATTTTACATTTATAGTATTTTTGAGTCGCATTACGAAACATTATATTGGTTGAAACTTGTAGGAATGTAGTCTCTAGAAATTTTGGTAGTAAACAGCACCGTGATACACAACGCGTGCTTTGTAACGTCTGTCACTGGAGTTGGACGAAATCTCTTTGACGCTTTCACCTACATGTCTTTGATTACTCTGCAGTTTACAATTTAGTCCCTAGCAGAGCGTTCATCGAGCCACCTTCAAGCCGTTCCTTTCCTGTTCCACTCTCGGGAGAAACGAACACTTAAATCTTTCCATGCGAGCTCTGGTTTGTCTTATTATGTAGAGGGCGCCAGCAAAGTATTTCTATACGCTGGGGAGAAATTAGGTGACTGAAATTTTATATGAAGATCCCGCCGGAACGTAAAAGTACTTCTTTCAATGACTGCGACTCCTAATTCGCGAATCATATCCGTGACAGTACCAAACGAGCTGCCCTTCTTTGTTTTCGATGTCCTCCGTCAATACTATTTGATCCGAATCCCACACCGAGGTAAATCATAATGCCGGAACACATTATAAGTTCAACAACACACTGCAAATTGACGTTAGTCATATCGGTCTGTATTCAGCCGATTTCTCCTATTTCCTTTCATGGGTACTGGAGTAACTTGTAGATGTTTCCAGTCTTTAGGTACAGATATTTCGACGAGCGAACGGTTGTGTGTGACTGATAAGTACGGATCTATTGTAAAGCATAATTCGAAAGGAGCGTGACTGGAATACAATCTGGACCGGATTCCTTGCCTTTATTAAGTGATTTAAGCTGATTCACTACACTTAGAATATCTACTTCTAAGTTACTCATATTGTCTGTAGTTCTTCATTCGATTTTGAGATATTTACTTCTTCTTGTTTGGTGAAGGAATTTCGGAAAGCCGTGTTTAGTAACTCTGCTTTACTGGCGGTGTCATCAGTAGTATCGCCATTGTTACCACGCAGTGAAGGTACTGATTGCGCATTGCCGCTGAGGTACTTTGGGTTTTGGTTCAAATGGCTCTGAGCACTATGGGACTTAACTTCTGAGGTTATCAGTCCCCTATAACTTAGAACTACTTAAACCTAACTAACCTAAGGACATCACACACATTTATGCCCGAGGTAGGATTCGAACCTGCGGCCGTAGCAGTCGTGCGGTTCCAGACTGAGCGCCTAGAACCGCTAGACCACCGCGGCCGGCTACTTCGGCTTTTCTACAAGCTTTCTGATTCAGCGAAAACTAAAGCAACCTGTGATGAAATCTGTCGTTATCTTATCAATCTTCTCTACGTCCTCTATTAATCAAACTAGTAAGGGTCCTGGGCCGACGAGTAATATTCAATTAACGGTTGTTCAAGGATATGTTAACTACCTCTTTCGTGGGTGCTCTATATTGGCTGCGGATTTTCCAATGCATCTCAGTCTGGCGAATTTACTACGAGCAATTAAATGTGGTCGTTCCACTTCAGATCTTTCCGTACACATACTCCGAGATATTTAAAGGATGTAGCTGCTTCCAGGGATTGTTTTGCAGTCATGTGATCATTCAGTAACGGGTATTTATGCGCAGTACTATAGCTTAGCAGTTATTCTCGCTTATGTACATATTCGAGTCAAAATTAAAACAACTTACAAGTTGCCCAAATTGTCAATTCGACATTCCACATCCTCTGGCCTGGGTGCGTGCACTGGTTCGCTTGGGAAGGTAGTCAAAGCCGTTGTGCTGTCTCCTGAGGAAATCTGTCGCACAACTGCTGTAAATGGTCCTTGATATGCTGGATACTGGGATTGAGACGGAGTTAACGTCCGAGGTGGTGCCACACACCTGTCTGGGACAGATCTGGAGATTTTTACAGGCCATGGGAGTATCTCAACTTCACGTAGAAAGGTCATAGAAATACCTGCCGTGTTTGGACGAGCCTTGTTTGGTTGAAAAATGGTACCAAGCTATTGCCACGTGATAGGTAACACACGAAGACACAGGACTGGTCGTTGCACCGTCAGAGTTCCCTCATCCACTACTAGTCACGATCTGAAGTCAGCCTGATAGCGCGTCACACCATGACGCCCAGACTATCACTGCTATGTCTCCCCAAAATATTGGAAGAATCGTGACTCTCACAACGTTGCCGTCGTACTCGGTAGCTAAAACATCCAAAACAAAGCACTGCAAAACCGCGCTTCATCGCTGATCACAATGCGATGCCATCAACGGCAGTCCATGCTTCACAGTCACGACACTATTCCAAAGGCAGTTTTTTTGTGCTGTTAACGGCAGTATACACATAGAGCGGTAACCTCCTATTCCACCTGCCGTTAGTCCACGACCAATGACTGGGAATGTCACAGAAGGTTGCTGGGAGAAAATTGTTCACAAAATGAAATTGTCACTCTGCAGCGGGATGACGTGAAACTTCTTGGAAGATGGGTAATAGTTCGAATGTAGGTAACGGTCTATGTGTATGGGTTTTCGGCAAACTGAGTGCCAGAGTTACCATCTTCTTTCTTGGAAGCCAGAACATCAAGAATAATGTACCTCTTGCCTCCTCGATCAAAAGCGAGGCACCATAAAAACACTGGCGGATAGAGGAAGGAAAAGCTGTGAGCCAGTGCTGCTTGAAGCGGAATTAGAACATCTCACCGATGCATTGCTCATGAATGGTTCAAAATGGTTCTGAGCACTATGGGACTTAACATCTGAGGTCATCAGTCCCCTAGAACTTAGAACTACTTAAACCTAACTAACCTAAGGACATCACACACATCCATGCCCAAGGCAGGATTCGAACCTGCGACCTTAGCAGCAGCGCGGTTCCGGACTGAAGCACCTAGAACCGCTCGGCCATCGCGACCGGCTCATGAATGGTTATTCGTCCGCTAAGACTCTAGCGCAAAACTCATAGCGACAAGCGCCTGTGAAATCGAAAGCTTTCCTGCCTTTCATTAAGGACGCATAGGAAAAACCCTGGAAAAATGGAACATCATGGTAATCTACAAACCAACCCGGAAGGTACAGGATCACCTAAAGCTGAACAAGGGTGCTTGAAAACCACTGGAAAAAAAATGCCACGTAGTTGTGGAGAGATGTGTGTGGCTACTGCAAAAAGAGACGGGTACCCGTGGTCCATTAGTCTGGCATTAGCTGCCGCAGCGGTCGCACGCTCCTCAAGTTTGCTCCGTGAACGTTCAGTGTTTACGCCAGTGTTTTCGTGTTTTGTGCTCGTTTATTGACATTTTGCACGTGAATTAAGCGTTATCAATTGAGCATTTGGTCTTCTTTCGTGTCATCTTTCTACGAAGTGCCGTTGGGATTTCGGCGTTGTCCGAGATTTCTTCGCTGCAGAACACCATGGCAAACTCCGTGAGAAAAAACACCGTGATTTTCACCTTCGACAAGTACACCCGTCGAGTACAGCCCTCTGCACTTGAAATACACGACTGGATTACCGAGGTAATTGGCCTTCATTCTGAATCTGTTCATACCATGCAGCTGGACTCTGATGAATACTGCATTTTTGTAAAGTTTAACGATTCCGCGAGTGTAGACCGCTTTCTGGCAAAATTTGGTTATGAAACGGAATTTATACACCGTGATGGTACTAAAAGTACTGTCAAACTCCGGAATTCCGAGTCTGTAATTAGGAATGTTAGGGTTTTGAATATTCCCATAGAAGTAGACAATTCGAAAATTAAAGATGTCCTTTCAAAGTATGGGGTTGTCAGGCAAATAGTCAACGAAAGGTGGGCTTCGCATTTCAAGCTGCAGTGCTTTAACGGCATTCGCTCCGTGGAGATGGAAGTGAAAGCAAACATTCCCTCCCACATCTTTGTTGACGGGCACAAGGCGCATGTTATGTACTCAGGACAAACCCCTACATGTCATGTATGTAACGAGTCTGGTCACCTCCGTCAGGACTGCCCTCGCCGTGTATTTGTGCTAACAAATAACCTTACGCAACGCCGGAAATTGACACTCAACGATTTGTTGCCAGCCAGTAATACAACAGAGCCAGCGGCGGTCGTGGATCCTGTTACTACCTCTGAAAATGTTGCACTTAATGTTAATGACTTTCCGTCTTTAAAACCTGCATTAACTGCTGAAATTCCGTCCCGTGACAGCGAGATTCCCACAAAAAAGCGTCCTCTAGAGGACACTGAAAGAAATGTTGATGAGGACTCTTCCTGTGAAACACCCGTTGCCAGGAGGCCGAAGCCCAGTCCTGAAGATCTGTTGGAAGTGGAAAAAGGAGATGGAATGAAGGTCGATGTGGCTCCCACTTCCGCACAAGGACTTACACCGCCACGAACAGATAGTGACGCAGCGGGTAGTGATTTTTCACGGAAATGTGACCCTGAGTCTGAGGTCACGGCTGAAATAACCGCATCAAGTGCACAACCCATACAGTGCGAACCGTACGAGGAAGTACCAGGTAAAGAACCTGCTGACTCCGAAGCGCAACGCCGCGCCGAAGGAGGAAATACACTAGCATCACCGCCTCGCCAGCAAAACAACACAACCGACACCACACCGGAACCAAACATTGACGACTCGCAAGCCACGGCCGTTGCCCCATTTAGCCACCGCCGGCGGCTGCGACAGACACCGGGCCTTGCTGTCACGCGTCATCAAGCGAAAGTCACACCAGAGAAGAAAGACATCAAGAAAAAGAATATCAAATATGAAGTCATCAGGTCCAACACTGACGAGAATGGCCACAGTGACTTATAGCAATGCATTGTCAGGATTTCAGGATACTTTTCTTCTCAAGCTATTTGTTTAAAAGCAGTGCAAATTTTCTAGGCAGTTAGTACATGTAATGGGCACACAGCTTGTAAAGATCGTGCCTTGTAGGGAAGCACGTTTGCTGCTATAATCATACCGAACCTCATCCCAAATAGCTTCTTCCGGTATGTCTGTGCTGCAAGCTTATAGCATTACTACTATTAACATTAATAAAATACAGTCACCCTTGAAATTGGCAGCACTAAAGGAATTCTTGTACCAGTCCGGAACAGATATCGCGTTGCTACAAGAAGTTGCGATAACGGAATTTCGGATCCCAGGATTTTTTGAAATTGTTAATGTTTCTACGGAAGCCAATATCGGTACAGCCATTCTTATAAGGGAAGGCATTCCGGTGACTGAAATCGAACGACTAGAATCAGGAAGAGCCATAGGCATAAAACTTTTCGATGTGACAGTGATTAACCTTTACGCCCCATCAGGAACTTCCCACAAATTGGATCGTGCGAAGTTTTTTCAAGATGAACTGATTTATTTATTGAGGAAAAATCCGTGTTCTCTTATACTAGGTGGAGATTTTAACTGTGTTTTAAACCAGAAAGATCAACAACCCAACTTCAACTACTCGCCACAGTTAAAAAAATTAGTAAGTGATCTACACCTTAAGGATGTGTGGGAACTTCAGCACCCGACGTCAGTCGGGTTCACGTATATAACAAGCCACTCCCGCAGCAGACTAGATAGAATTTACGTGTCACCAAATTTGCAAAATTATTTATTAAACGTTGAGACTATTCCAGTGTATTTAGCGATCACAGTACACTTTTAACTTGCTTTAATCTAAGTGTACAACCAACCCGTCGATTCAGAGGCCAATGGAACTTAAATATCTCTGTTTTAACTGACGAAGAACTGGAACAGGAAATAAGGTTTGCGTGGACTATGTGCCTCCGCACAGTAGACAAGCACCCAACAGTCATAGACTGGTGGACAAGGAGGGCTAAACCAAGGCTGCGGAAAGTTGTCATGCAGTATAGTGCAGCCAGGCACAGGGAGTTGAGGAATACAATGGAGTTTTATTATAAAGTTTTAAGAGACTTATATCAACAGGCCCATGATGACGTAATTCGTCTAAATGATATCAAAAAAATAAAAGCCAAGTTATTAAGCATTAAACGGCAACAGATGGAGGGACTCAAAATTAAATCGAAAGCCACATCAGTCGTAGCAGATGAAACAGCTTCTCTGTATCACTTGGTGCGGCATGCTAAAAACAGACGTCAAACTTTAATTGATGAAGTCCAGACGCATACTGGTACGAGGCTCACATGCCAGAAACAAATACTGGACGAAGTCCACAGGTACTATGAAACCTTATATGCCCCTACCACAGTGGAAGATGCAGCTCTCGAGGACTTTCTCACTATTTTAGGTCCACAATTGTCGGGAACAGACAACGCTGACATCCTGTCACCTATTACTAAAGATGAAGCGCATGAGGCAGTGCGTAACTCACCTCTCAACAAATCTCCGGGACTTGATGGCCTCCCTGTGGAGTTTTATGCCCGCTACTGGTCTATAATTGGGGACAAGATCACTTCCATGGCAAATGAGGTCCTGAACGGAAAACCGGTCCCTGCAGATTTTAAGGAAAGTAAAATAGTACTGATTCCTAAGAGTAAAGGCAAAACCAACTTAAACAATTTTCGGCCTCTTTCGCTACTAAATTCTGATTACAAAATAATTTCGCGTATTATCAACAAAAGACTCTCTGCCTTTTCCAACAAAATATTGAGTCATCACCAATCTTGCTCTCCGACCAGAACGATATTCGAAAGTCTATCTGCATACAGAGACGTCATTGCAATTACCTCAGTGACAAGTATAAAATGTGCTTTAATCTTTATAGATTTCAACAAAGCTTTTGACCGCGTTAGTCATAGATACCTCTTTGCGACGCTGTCAAGAATGGCTTTCCACCCCCAGATTGTGAACATGCTAAGGAATATTGCAACAGGTGTAAATGCGAAAATAGCAATCAATGGCCAAACATCTAAACCCATACAGATAAGGCGAGGGGTTCCACAGGGCAGTCCCTTATCAATGTTTTTATTTTCAGTATCTTTAGAGCCCTTCCTCCGCACTGTCCACGAAAGATTAACAGGCATAACATTGAGTGGTGAGAAAACTGTCATACGAGCTTATGCTGATGACGTGGGCGTTGTAATAAGGAATAAGGAGGAGACAGTTACACTGGAAAGAGAAATCCAAAGATATTGTCTAGCGTCGGGAGCGACAGTAAATGAAAACAAAAGTCAAATATTGAATCTACGGGGCCTAGATCACCTTCGACTGGCATGGGCAAAACAAGACAACAAACATAAAACTTTGGGAATCACCTTAATGGCATGTCCGATGCGGATGGCTGCTTTTAACTGGACGGAAACTAGGAGGAAAGTTCATGGTGCTGTAATGGAGAACATCCATCGAACTATGGACCTGGTGCAAAAAGTCAGATTCATCAACTCCTGCGTTTTGTCTAAAGCGTATTTCACTGCGCAGGTATTTCCAATCCCTAAACTAGTAGCGAAAGGGATCATGTCCACTGTTACCAATTATTTATGGAGAGGAGACATATTCAGGGTTGGTGCGACTACGGTTATACTGGATGTCAGAAACGGGGGCCTCGGTTTGGTGCATATTGGCAACAAAGCGTCTGCTCTGTTCCTCAAACGGACTTTCCATATACTCAGAGAACTTCCACAATGTATAACCGCAAAGCTCTTTGAGGCTGTGACACCCCACAGCCTGAAAGCACCGATTGATGTGCGAAGGATTAATGCCCGTCTGCAGTATGTGAGGAACTTTTTCCTCGAAGCAAGTTATCTTAGTGACGAAATCAGAAGCAACACACGTATCACAGCGCGCGACATCATACTTGAAAGGAAGTTAAATGAGGGTAGATACAAAATTGAAACGAAATTCCCAAATTGTGACTGGAAAGCTGTATGGCGGAACATCAACTATGCCGGGCTATCTACAGACGCTATTTCCGCATGGTACAAAACAGTTAATAATGTCATCAGCACCAACGAGAGACTATATGGGATCGGTTTAAACCAGACACACCTTTGTGGAAAATGCAATCTGGTGGATACACTCAGCCACAGATTCACCTGTGGTGGCAATGTGCATAACTGGAATTGGTTCAGGCAACAAATCTCCTTTCTCACCAGATCCTCTACGCAATATATAACGCCGTCGCTCCTCCTGAGACCGGACATGACATACTTTCCGAAATTAAAAACCAACGCCATTAGCTGGTTACTGGGAAAATATGTTAGTTATGTCATCCACACACTTGGGTCGGACAACGAGATAGAATTCCGCGTTTACATGAAGTGTGAATATGCAAAAATCAGCACGTATCGCAACCACAAGAAGCACTATGGCAACATGCTGAAGATCATTTTTGAAAGAATGGGTGTTGGTTAAATATGTGAAACCAATAAAAGTCACTTGGTTCCTTATTATTATTTACTTTAACCTTGCTTCCGGAACTTTTTTTTTTTTTTTTTTTTGTATGTGTTTAATTGGATTGTATTTAAACTGGTTCATAGTCAAGAAAACTGGTATTAAATATGCTATATTTTTTATTCAATGGACAGTTTACAAACTAAACAGTGAATTCAACTTTGTAGACAAACCCACTGATTGGGTGACAATAATTTGCACCTAGAATAATCTCAGTTATCTTGAGCAAAGTTTATACTGTAACCACTTTTAAAGTTTGTTTTACCATTACTACTGTATTAGACATATTTAGCATATAAATAGTTTAAAACTGAAAAAAAAAAAAAAAAAAAAAGGGGTAGCGTCTTTGATTCGTAATCAAAACGTCCCCGGTCCTGGGTTCGATCCCCGCCGTTGCCTAAATTTTGATAAATAATCAGTATTGGCGGCCGAAGACTTCCCGCATAAGAAGTCAGCCTCATTTTGCCAACGGCCTTGTCAAAGAGGGTGGAGGAGCGGATAGAGGTTCAGGGCACTCTCTTGTCCTAGGGGTGGGAAATTGCCCTAAAGGCGGAAGAAGCAGCAATGATCAACGACCTGAGGATGCAGAAGGCAATGGAAACCACTGCATTAAAGACACGTAACGTGTATCCACAGGACATGTGGCCTGTAATAGAAGAAGTGTCATGATGATCTCTCCATTGGCAAAAGATTCTGGAATAGTCCCCCATTCGGATCTCCGGGAGGGGACTGATGACGTTCTACGAGTCGGGGCGTGGAATGTCAGAAGCTTGAACGTGGTAGGGAAACTAGAAAATCTGATAATGGAAATGCAAAGGCTCAATCTAGATATAGTAGGGGTCAGTGAAGTGAAGTGGAAGGAAGACAAGGATTTCTGGTCAGATGTGTATCGGGTAATATCAACAGCAGCAGAAAATGGTATAAAAGGCGTAGGATTCGTTATGAATGGGAAGGTAGGGCAGAGGGTGTGTTACTGTGAACAGTTCAGTGACTGGGTTGTTCTAATCAGAATAGACAGCAGACCAACACTGACAACGATAGTTCAGGTATACATGCCGACGTCGCAAGCTGAAGATGAACAGATAGAGAAAGTGTATGAGGATATTGAAAGGGTAATGCAGTATGTAAAGGGGGACGAAAATCTAATAGTTATGGGCGACTGGAATGCAGTTGTAGGGGAAGGAGTAGAAGAAAAGGTTACAGGAGAATATGGGCCTGGGACAAGGAATGAACGAGGAGAAAGACTAATTGAGTTCTGTAACGAGTTTCAGCTAGTAATAGCGAATACCCTGTTCAAGAATCACAAGAGGAGGAGGTATACTTGGAAAAGGCCGGGAGATACGGGAAGATTTCAATTAGATTACATCATGGTCAGACAGAGATTCCGAAATCAGATACTGGATTGTAAGGCGTACCCCGGAGCAGATATAGACTCAGATCACAATATAGTAGTGATGAAGAGTAGGCTGAAGTTCAAGACATTAGTCAGGAAGAATCAATACGCAAAGAAGTGTGATACGGAAGTACTAAGGAATGACGAGATACGTTTGAAGTTCTCTAAAGCTATAGATACAGCAATAAGGAAAAGCGCAGTAGGCAGTACAGTTGAAGAGGAATGGACATCTCTAAAAAGGGCCATCACAGAAGTTGGGAAGGAAAACATAGGTACAAAGAAGGTAGCTGCGAAGAAACCATGGGTAACAGAAGAAATACTTCAGTTGATTGACGAAAGGAGGAAGTACAAACATGTTCCGGGAAAATCAGGAATACAGAAATACAAGACGCTGAGGAATGAAATAAATAGGAAGTGCAGGGAAGCTAAGACGAAATGGCTGCAGGAAAAATGTGAAGACATCGAAAAAGATATGATTGTCGGAAGGACAGACTCAGTATACAGGAAACTCAAAACAACCTTTGGTGACTTTAAAAGCAACGGTGGTAACATTAAGAGTGCAACAGGAATTCCATTGTTAAATGCAGAGGAGAGAGCAGATAGGTGGAAAGAATACATTGAAAGCCTCTATGAGGGTGAAGATTTGTCTGATGTGATAGAAGAAGAAACAGGAGTCGATTTAGAAGAGATAGGGGATCCAGTATTAGAATCGGAATTTAAAAGAGCTTTGGAGGACTTACGGTCAAATAAGGCAGAAGGGATAGAAAACATTCCATCAGAACTTCTAAAATCATTGGGGGAATTGGCAACAAAACGACTATTCACGTTGGTGTGTAGAACATATGAGTCTGGCGATGTACCATCTGACTTTCGGAAAAGCATCATCCACACAATTCCGAAGACGGCAAGAGCTGACAAGTGCGAGAATTATCGCACAATCAGCTTAACACCTCACGCATCGAAGCTGCTTACAAGAATAATATACAGAAGAATGGAAAAGAAAACTGAAAATGCGCCAGGTGACGATCAGTTTGGCTTTAGAAAAAGTAAAGGGACGAGAGAGCCAATTCTGACGTTACAGCTAATAATGGAGGCAAGGCTAAAGAAAAATCAAGACACTTTCAAATTTCATTTGACGACCTGGAAAAAGCGTTCGACAATATAAAATGGTGCAAGCTGTTCGAGATTCTGAAAAAAGTAGGGGTAAGCTATAGGGAGAGACGGGTCATATACAATATGTACAACAACCAAAAGGGAATAATAAGACTGGACGATCAAGAACGAAGTGCTCGTATTAAGAAGGGTGTAAGACAAGACTGTAGCCTTTCGCCCCTACTCTTCAATCTGTACATCGAGGAAGCAATGATGGAAATAAAAGAGAGGTTCAGGAGTGGAATTAAAATACAAGGTGAAAGGATACCAATGATACGATTCGCTGATGACGTTGCTATCGTGAGTGAAAGTGAAGAAGAATTAAATGATCTGCTGAACGGAATGAACAGTCTAATGAGTACACAGTATGGTTTGAGAGTAAATCGGAGAAAGACGAAGGTAATGAGAAGTAGTAGAAATGAGAACAGCGAGAACCTTAACGTCAGGATTGATGGTCACGAAGTCAGTGAAGTTAAGGAATTCTGCTACCTAGGCAGTAAAATAACCAATGACGGACGGAGCAAGGAGGACATCAAAAGCAGACTCGCTATGGCAAAAAAGGCATTTCTGGCCAAGAGAAGTCTACTAATATCAAATACCGGCCTTAATTTGAGGAAGAAATTTCTATGTACATCTGGAGTACAGCATTGTATGGTAGTGAAACATGGACTGTGGGAAAACCGGAACAGAAGAGAATCGAAGCATTTGAGATGTGGTGCTATAGACGAATGTTGAAAATTAGGTGGACTGATAAGGAAAGGAATGAGGAGGTTCTGAGCAGAATCGGAGAGGAAAGGAATATGTGGAAAACACTGATAAGGAGAAGGGACAGGATGATAGGACATCTGCTAAGACATGAGGGAATAACTTCCATGGTACTAGAGGGAGCTGTGGAGGGCAAAAACTGTAGAGGGAGACAGAGATTGGAATACGTCAAGCAAATAATTGAGGACGTAGGTTGCAAGTGCTACTCTGAGATGAAGAGGTTAGCACAGGAAAGGAATTTGTGGTGGGCCGCATCAAACCAGTCAGTAGACTGACGACCAAAAAAAAACTACAAAAAGAATGGCCAAAAATCGACTAGAAGAGCATAAGGGCAACTGTAGAATGGGGCAGATTGACAGGGCGGCTGTTGTGGAACATGCTTTACAGGCAGAAGACCACAACAATTTTGATATATGTACGCCGGCCGTGTGGCCGAGCGGTTCTAGGCGCTTCAGTCTGGAACCGCGAGACTGCTACGTTCGCAGGTTCGAATCCTGCCTCGGGCATGGATGTGTGTGATGTCCTTAGGTTGGTTAGGTTTAAGTAGTTCTAAGATCTAGGGGACTGATGACCTCAGATGTTAAGTCCCATAGTGCTCAGAGCCATTTGAACCATTTGATATAAGTACTGGCAACCACAATCGGATACCTATGAAAGGATATATACGGAACCCTCAGAGATTGGAAAACGCTCCAGGAATTTCAATAGAAAGCAGGAGGGCGTGAAATTGAATGACAGTTTAATCCCGATGGTAAAGCAGATGTGTACCAGTCTTCCATCATGGGCTGATAGCTCCGGGGCACGACGGCAGTCGACAACGTTCACTCGTGCTCGGGTATTCCAAGCATGTGACGTCACGCTACAGAACGGAAGCACGCGTAAACGGAATTTTGCTGCACTCAGTAACGAGCCAGGGCGTGAAATGGATACCGAACGAAGCTGCGATCACCCTTGAAAATGTCCTCCCCAGACGGGGACGAATCATTGGGTTTAAATGTGACATCCATTCGACCATGTCATAATAGCCCAGATGTTTTATTAATTCTGACTCTAATGATTTACATATCTGCCGATGGCTTCTAAGTCGTAACGTATATGCAACCAATGTGTATCGTAGCTACAACTAATATTGCCTATGTTCGTCTGCGAAAATGGACTCGATAAGCAACCTGAGCTATCAGTAAACAGAATCTAATCTGCATAACAATGTGTGAGTACTGTATGAGTGTCAGTTTCACTGTCCTTTAAGCCTCAACAGATCGTTACATGAAAAACTTAAAACATACGTTTGGATAAGCTATTTGACTGCGTGTTTGAGTATGAAAAACTGCAGGAACAAATGAACCTGTACAATGAATACCTAAGCTATCTGACTGCATTTCTGAATAATAATTTAGAATTAGTACAGAATCTGACTTGTGCAGCGGAATTTACTGGATCAGAGTACATGACATGTTATAGTGTGTCAGTGATTCTGTTTAGGCCCTAAGCTTTGCACTCACCTCTTTAGATGACTGCCTTTTTCCATGTGGTTTACAGCAACTCCCAGCATCATGCAGCAACGGCTTAAGTTTATTGTTACTAAGATGAATTTCATAAAAACTAGTGTTCTTGGGTCCTGTTAACTACAAAATAGCTTGCGGGAAGGGATTTCATAAATTAAGTCTATTTAAAACTTCAGAAATCATCATGACCAATAGTAAAAAAAATGTTCAAATGTGTGTGAAATCTTATGGGACTTAACTGTTAAGGTCATCAGTCCTTAAGCTTACAGCTTACAGACAACCTAAATTGTCCTAAGGACAAACACACACACACCCATGCCCGAGGGAGAACTCGAACCTCCACCGGGACCAGCCGCACCGTCCATGAGTGCAGCGCCTGAGACCGCTCGGCTAATCCCGCGCGGCTGACAATGACATAGGTATCAATAATGGTTGAGTGCCAGATTAACAAATTATTCCAATTTCAAAGTTACATAACATTTAATAACCACAGCATTTATTTATTAATTAGATGTGGAGAATATTTATTAAGGAGGCTTCTTTAACTGACAAGCAAGACATGGGATTATTGAAAACTTGGACTAACGATCACTAGCCTAACCCTGCAATTGCTTTTGCTCTATGCTTGCGAATTTTACCTTGAAATCCATCTTCTAAATCTCCCCTGGCTATATAAATGAAATCAGGCCTTGAGTGTGGTAAGATCTGCCATCACCGATGTGAGGGCAGCGTGACACGTCTTCTGTCTCCGAGCTCTCGACCGACACTACTACTTCCACTCTCGCAGACAGACCTCGTCTCACAAGGATGCTTAGAATCGCGCTGCCATGTTTCACACTCAGATTGTTACTGTCGATATCTGAGTGCTTACACAACGCAAAGAATAGCGTTAAGTCGGCTATATTGTTTTCAATGTAATGGATAGCCGGCCGCGGTGGTCTAGCGGTTCTAGGCGCTCAGTCCAGAGCCGCGTGACTGCTACGGTCGCAGGTTCGAATCCTGCCTCGGGCATGGAAGTGTGTGATGTCCTTAGGTTAGTTAGGTTTAAGTAGTTCTAAGTTCTAGGGGACTGATGACCATAGATGTTAAGTGCCATAGAGTTCAGAGCCATTTGAACCATTTGTAATGGATAGTTCCGACACACTCCTTACAAAGTGTACAGACACTGTCTTCGGAGTGCTTCTCTTCTTTTATCAGGCAGTAACTTCCCAATTACTGAACCCTCTGCCAGGCACTCAACTGTGAATTGTAGAGTAAGCATGCAGATATAGGTGTGGAATGATGTACACAGGCAGTCAGCTGCTAATTTTTATTTATTTTTACACTTGACCTAGGTTTCGATACCGCTAAGGGTATCTTACTTGGACTGCATTACGTAAAACATGTTACATTCATCATGAGCAGAGGCGCTCAGGTCACATACAGACAACTGAAATCCATGAAAGCTGTAAGATTAAAGTAGGTATGGCTATAGCACAGACAAACGTCAAACTAAGACTAGTTTGCCGTTTGTCTCTTCAACAGCCATACAGCCATACCTGTTCGTCTGAAGAGGATACCCCTAGCGTTATCGAAACCTAGGTCAAGTCTAAAAAATAAATAAAAATTGGCAACTGACTGCCTGTGTACTTCATTAATAGGATACCATAAATGTTAGGAATGACATACATATTATGTTCTGTTGGCTAGTTCGTAGGAGCTCCTAAACCCAATCACAGAGCTGATCTTTTTATTGCATAAATTCGTACAATGTGCGAAACAGCACAGAATGCCTGCCGGAAGCCAAAGACGAGGCCACTAATCTAGCGACGAAAGAGGTTATTTGTTTAGATTAAAGAAATTAGATGACCAATTCCCTGTAAACATTGGGTGACGTATAGACCAACCCTTGCTGCCAGCTGGGATGGCCGAGCGGTTCTAGACGCTTCAGTCTGGAACCGCACGACCGCTACGGTCGCAGGTTAGAATCCTGCCTCTGGCATGGATGTGTGTGATGTCCTTAGGTTAGTAAGGTTTAAGTAGTTCTAGGGGACTGATGACCTCAGATGTTAAGTACCATAGTGCTCAGAGCCACCCTTGCTCACGCTGAGGGAGCGACTACTTGTCGGTAACTAAGATATTACGCTCGTGTCACCAGTACAGCCACCGGAAGTAGGTATTCCCCCCTCCTGCACGCGACACTCAGGAGGAGAGGAAATTAGCAGCTGGGGGCGGCGGCACCTGGTGCCGGGTGCCAGCACTTGCAAACGGCCCGAGAACCCAGATAAAGGCGCGCCGAGCAGAGCTTTCATTTCCTGCCGCGGGCCACTGCCGCCGCTGCAGCATAACGCATTAAGCCGCCTGCCGGACGCTTAATGAGTTTTTATATTACGTCCCGCCACTGCTTCTTTTCTTGCGGGGAAGCTATTTTCCATTTTCGTGGAGCAAAGAACTACACCTTCCTGCATTAAATCGCAGGTACTCTCTCCGCGGCAGCTCAGGCAATCGCCATTTGCAACTCTGTGGCGTCTTTACTTAAATCGTTGCAGGCAGTCAGGAAAGGCGATATTGAGAAACACAAAAGCGCTTCGCCCCATTCGAAGAGATGTTTCTTACGTATGTGAATGGATTGCACTGGTAGTAACGGAGTACCTCTTACGTGCAACTAATTAAAAGCAATTTATTTTCTGCCACACGTGTTTCGTCTCAAATTATTACGATGTGTCTTTAGTGGGCTCAAAGACATACCTATCGCAGGGTGCATAAAAAACGAAAGATCATAAGAAACCAATAAAAAATAACAATTAAATAAAAACTGGGAAAATAAAAAGCATATGACCATTTCAATTATTTTCCAGAGACATTAAGTAAAGGTATCGTACAGCTGGCATAAGGCAAAATAAAAGCGTAGTTAAATAAATAAATGGAAAGCGTAGTTACAATTTATGCCCTCTAGGTAAATTCTGCGTAGCACTCAAACAGACGACTGGCTTTACAAAGCAAATTCACTTTCAGTGTATTTCCATGTTGGGCCGTAAGCGGTCTAAGGGCCAGTCTGGCTTTAGTAGCCGAGAAGAGCACACGCGCTGTGCGTTTCCGTATGCAGTGCGAGCACTCTCACCTTGTTTACTTCCTTCGCCCGCACTAGCGTGTCGCCGTAGCGCGACTAGATCATGGTGTATCAATACTGTAAATCAACACTGAAATTTGCTTTTAGAGACGATCTTGCAACACCAAAAGCACTCGATGTCGAGTGCTTTCAAAGGAAGAGGTCAAGATCCCAGATGCCGACATCGTCGCACTTTTCGATCGTGAGTAACGCGGGCGATGTGAAACTTATTAACGGCGCTACAAGCTGGCTGGCTCTGAGAACTATGCGACTTAACTTCTGAGGTCATCAGTCGCCTAGAACTTAGAACTAATTAAACCTTACTAACCTAAGGACAACACACACATCCATGCCCGAGGCAGGATTCGAACCTGTGACCGTAGCGGTCACGCGGTTCCAGACTGAAGCGCCTTTAACAGCACGGCCACACCGGCCGGCCGCTACAAGCGATGGGATTCTTCGAGAGATGGAAGAAGGACTCCACTTCTACCAAGCAGACACAAATGTTGCAACTTCGAGGTTGACAATGTCGGACTGAGACTGCGGACTATATTCATATTCGAACTACCGTTTGAAATCCCAGCGACAGACGTCGTAGCTTCTACGGTAAATACATAAACACCTGGCATAAAACTGGACCCAATTTAAGATATAACCATTCCTCAACGGAATACACCAGGTGCGCATTGAACTACGATGACATGTGCCATAATGCCTCCAAATAAGAGGCTGCAAGGCCATCGTTATTTATGACGGACAGCCTAAAACGTGTACTGGCTGTGGGAGGGAAGGTCACCGATGTTCTGAGTGCATCCAACGTCGGATCACACAACTTCCACTGCAGGATGAGGCATCTCCACTGTCGCCGACAATCCTCCCAGTAACTTACGCGGCGGCGCTCACGCAGGATGGCAATCGATACACTTATCGTACCAACAGAGACGCCGGCGAGACGTGAGTCAGTGCCATCTTCCAACACGGTGGGCCACAGACGAAAAAAGCATTCACCGAAACGCCGAAAGCGACGTCGAAGGACTCACTCGCAGAGGCTGACACCGTCGCCACCATCTTAAACCCTGCAGAACGGACGGCGGGGCGGCTGGAGTCCATCTACCAGTCCTGTGCGGTGAACAGTGATCAGCAGCAAGGGTTCAGTGCAGGCTGCGAAGCCACTCGGCCCCTTTCTACAACCACCACGATCTTATGGAATGTGAACAGTGAACAGACTTCCGAGCCCAAATCGTGGGTCGAGGACGTCGTGACGGAGCAGGACCCCAGCCGGGGCCCGCTGAGGTCTGAACAAGTCTGAACAACACTGGGAGCGCCGCGGTTGGCGGGTTGTGACGTCCATCGTGGCGTCCTCACCAATACACCATCACCATGGATCACCGAGCCCAACCACCGCAGCGCCAGGCTTACCGTCTGGCCACTATGAATATTAACACAGTTAGCTTCCCTGCCAAGATCCAGCTCCTCAGTGAAATAATACGAGGCTGAGGATTCGACTTTGCATTCCTACAAGAAGTGCGAACGAATGCGCTCCCGATCTCTTATGGTTACGCAATGTATATGGCCCCTGGTGGTATCACAACACCGACATTGCGATTTTAGTGCATAACGGTATCGAATCCACTGACATCATGTCTTTCCTTTTCGCACGAGGATTAGCGGTCAAGGTGCTCGACGCCCGATTCATTGATGTGTAAGCACCGTGGGACGCCACCAGAAATCGTGACCGGTTCAGGCTCTGATCCGCTGACAACGCCCGTCTTTTCCTATGACGGTACAAACAAAGCGTCCTTCATCCCAATGACCTAATCCCAAGCTAAAAATCTTGTATGGTGATTCGCAATCTTCACTTGTGGGACATGTGCGAAAGGATACACGGTGACGGCTCTGAACACACACATTACAGTCATTCGGCAAGCCGACTGGATTGCGTACATGTGTCACAAGGTCTCACACATAGAGTGGTGGCCGCCATGCGATGGCCTCTAGCCTTCTCTGATCACATTGGCTATATCTGCACGATGCATCTCCGTCCTCAACAAGTCTGCCATAGTAACGGCAGTAATGAGTGTAACACACCTCTAGGACCCGGACTGCTGTCAGCAAGTATCCACGATGTGTGCCAACTGTGAACGACGTCAATCGCGATACACGTGGCGTGGTGGCTCCTCTGCGTCAAACCGACAATCCGCAAGACACATATGTGGTTTGGGAAGGAAACGGCTGGATGGCACTGGCAGACCCTGGACTTCAACTACGCGGTGCTCAGGGACCTCGACTTTCTACCATCGCTGGACTGATAACGAGGACGACACATACTACCGTTGATAAACGCCGGTTAGAAGGTACCATGGTCTTGTGACGACACGACCAAGCGATGATGCACCACATTGTGGCGCACATGCACCGACACCGACGACTGTTAATCACATGCGAGACGGTCGCTCATATATGACCCAAGCAGCCATAGAGTATCATTTTCATCATTTTTTACCAGGAAAACTGTAGATGATGAGGCCATTGCAGAAGCCTTACAACAGATCACACGTGCTATCGACACAGCAACAGCAATGACATTAATGGAGGAAGTCTCGTCTGAGCACGTAGGGGACGCCTCGAGCAAAGGTGCAGTCTTCAGGATCCAGTGGATAACTAACCGAGTTTTACTGGACCTCGGTGGTATAATGGATCTTCGCCATGTATTTGGCAGCCTGCATTAAGAAAACTTAGCCAGTGATCCTCACCCCCAAAACAAACGTCACAGCGCGGAGATGCCAACACACAAATGGCCACTGGCGACGTCAGGGGCTTAAAAGAGATCCTCAGCGCGCTGTCTGAGAGGGGCTATCGCCTCCATCGATTTCTATCAGAACTTCAGTAGAATGCACCCTAAGTTCCTCTTAAAGGTGGTGGACCATACAGGATTTGCCCTGAGGCACATCGACACCCTAGGCACATGCTGGCAGCAGTCAGCCCTCAAGGCCTAGTCTGTCATCATCCTGTGGGACATCACCTTCCTCTATAGTGCCTACGCTGCCGATCTGCTATTGGTAGTTTGTTCCAGAGATGAAGCCCGCGGCATATTATACCGATTGAGTGATAGGGAGAGGCTGCGGGCAGTCTCTGAACATCGATAAGATGGCGGCGCTGGATACTGAAAGCGGTCTCGGGCAGTGTGAGGAGTGGCCGCGGTAAACTATCAACCGTCGGTACAGATTGTATGCGTGATGGTACACCAGAACCTCCTCCGTGACTTGAACCAACTGCTTGTTCGACCAATTTTTAAGTATTGTTCATCTATCTAGGACCACTGCCAGACAGAATTGATAGAAGAAGTAGAGAAGATCGAGCTAAAAGCAGCACGTTTAGTCACGGGATTGTTTAGTCCCCACGAGAGCGTTACGGAGATTCTCAACAAATTCCACTGGCAGATGCTACAAGAGAGGCATTGTGTATTACGGAGGGATTTATTATTGAAATTTCGAGGGAGCACTTTCCGGGAGGAATCGGACAACATACTACTTCCCCCCTCCCCACATACGTCTCTCGTAATGACCATGACGAGAAAATTCGAGAAATTAGAGCCAAACAGAGGCTTACGCACAACCATTCTTCCCACACGCTATTCGCGAGTGGAACAGGGTTGACAGCGCAGTTTGCGGTACAAAAAGCACGCTCCGCCACACTCAGTTACGTGGCTTGCGCAGTATGCTGTAGATGTAGATGTAGATGTAGAGTGGAAGACCAAGAACGAAGTCCTGCATTAGAAAACGGTTTAAGAAAGGGAAGTTATCTTTCGCCCCTACTGTCAACTGTTCAGTCTATACGTTAAAGAAGCAATGGCGAAAATAAAAGAGAGGTTCAATAGCGGGAGTCAAATTCAGGTTCAAAGGATATTAATTATAAGATACGCTGATGTCATTACTATACTCAGTGAAAGTGAAGAAGAATTACAGGAATTAATGGAATGAACAGTCTAATGAGAACATATTAAGGATTGAGAGAAAATCGAAGAATGACGAAAGTAATGAGAAGTAGCAGAAATAAGAACAGCGATAAACTTAACACCAAAGGATTGGTGAGCACGGAGTAGGTGATTTTAGGCAACTCTGCTACCTTGGTAGCAAAATGACCCTTGATGGACGAACCAAGGAGGACATAAAAAGAAGACTAGCACTGGCAAAAAGAGCATCCCGGGCCAAGGGAAGTCCACAAGCATCAAACACAAGTCTTAGTTTGTCGAAGAAATTTCTGATAACATACGTTTGGAGTACAGCATTGTACGGTAGTAAAAGGTTGACTGTGAGGAAAACGGAACAGAAAGGAATCGAAGCATCTGAGATGTGGTGCCACAGAAGAATGTTGAAAATTACGTTTACTGATAATGTAATGAATGAAGAGGTTCTGCGCAAAATCTATGTGGAAAGGAATTTATGGGAAACATTGACAAGAAGGAGAGACAGGCTGGTAGGACATATGTTAAAACATCAGGAAATAACCTGGATGGTACTGCAGGAAGCTGTAGAGGGTCCCAACTGTAGAGGGAAACTGAGACTGGAATACATCTAGCAATTATTTGAGGACGTAGGTTGCAATAGCTACACTGAGTGTGTGTGTGTGTGTGTGTGTGTGTGTGTGTGTGAATTCCTAAGGCACCAAACTGTTGAAGTCATCGGTCCCAAGACTTACACACTACTTAAACTAACATACGATAAAAACAACACACACACACACATGCCCTAGGGAGGATTCGAACCTCCGGTGGGAGAGCCGCGCAATCGGTGACATGGCGCCTCAACCCGCGCGGCCATTCCAGTTCTAAGTCTAGGGGACTGATGACCTCAGATGTTGAGTCCCATAGTCCTTAGAGCCATATGAACCACTCCGCGCTACACTCAGATGAAAAAGTTGACATAGGGGTGGAATTCGTAGCGGGCCACATGAAATCAGTCAGAAGACAGATGACTCAAAACAGAAAAAAGGAAAGAAAAACAGAAAAAAATTGACACTCGGTAGTACAACGGTGGTTTCTTTGGTTCGCTCCGGGAGGAGCTCCGAGCAGCATTACAACATTACGTGTAGGCTTTCACGGCCGGCGTCTTCATTAGTTAAATCTTCCGGGCTGAGAGGCCGTGATCGATCTGTAAAACTTCTTCTTCCTGACGTTTCGTTACGAACTGCAGGCAACATCTTCCGAGGTGAGTCAACTACTGGCTGCCTGGCCGTGGAGGTCCCGTTTATATAGAGTGCATTGAGGGCACCACCATACGTCACGTGGGGCCGACTGTAAGTCTATCTCTGATTAACGTTATTATTTTCAATTGAAGTTAATCGATTCTCACATCGTTGGTGCAAAGTCGACCACCATATCTTGTCTAACTTTAAGGCTTCCTCTTTTCTATTAAAATTGTTGTGGTGCTTCTGAATCTCTATAGCTTCCCTATACATAAGTGCATAATAACGCGATGTCCTGGATAGGAAGCTCGTCTCACTAAATTTTATTTCATGATCACCGTTTCTAAAAACATGTTCAGCAACAGCTGATTTGGCGGTGTGTGCTAGTCGACAGTTCCTTTTGTGTTAGGTTAAGTCGGTATTGACACTTCTTTTCGTTGTTCCAATATAAACCTTACCACAGCTACACGGAATTTTATACACCGCACGAGTTGCTAAGTGGTGTCGTGCGTCTTTCGCCGATCTTAAAAACTCACTAACCCTCTTCGTTGGTCTAAATATTGTTTCAACGAGAAAGTTGGCCAGAACTTTCCCAATACTGTCGGTAATATTGCGAATAAATTGAAGAAAAACTTTTCCAGTTGACAGTTGTTGCTGCTGGGTGTTGTCAGACCCTTTTGTTCTGCGATGAAGTGCTCGATCTATCTCGTTGTCAGCATATCCATTTTTTTAAAAGCCGTTCGCAAATGATTTAGTTCATCTTGCAAATAAACTGGCTCACAGACCCTATTAGCTCTGTCCACTAATGTTTTAATGACACCTCTCTTCTGCCTGGACCGAGCGAGGTGGCGCAGTGGTTAGCACACTGGACTCGCATTCGGCAGGACGACGGTTCAATCCCGCGTCCGGCCATCCTGATTTAGGTTTTGCGAGATTTCCCTAAATCGCCTCAGGCAAATGCCGGAATGCTTCCTTTGACAGGGCACGGCAGACTTCCTTCCCCATCCTTCCCTAATCCAATGAGACCGACGACCTCGCTGTTTGGTCTCTTCCCCCAAATCAACCCAACTCAACCCCCCCCCCCCCCATGTGTGGTGTCTCTGCTGCCTGGGATAATAGTTCGAATCCTTATGGAGGTAACGGTCGGTGCGTGTATCTTTTCTCTACAGCTTATGCCCTAGACTCCCCTCTGCCAGTTTAATTACCGATACATCCAAAAAATTTAGTTGTCTATTGCTCTCTTTCTCTATAGTAAATTGTATCTTTGGATTATTAATATTTAGGTGCACCAAGCAACCATACAATTCCTCTTCACCGTGATTCCATACCTCAAAAGTATCAGCCAAATACCGCTCCAAATTCAAAAAATTCCTTGAATAGATTAGCAACATGCTGGACTCAGAGGGCTGCCCATGGCCACTCCTTCGATTTTTTCGTAAAACTCATTATCATACTATGACTACGAAGACTTTCGCGACGGAGTCCTTGCATAAATAGTTCTCGGTTTACTTGCCGCATCAAATTTTGACGCGGCAAGTAAACCTAGAACTATTTATGCATTATCATATTGTTTGCTAAGTTAAGGACATGGGACTGTGGTTGGTAGTTGTGACCCTCACAACCATGTATGAAAGAGCTTCATCAGCAGGAACCTTGGTAAACAGTGATACCACATCAAAACTAACAAGGATATCACCTAGGCTGACAGTAATCTCCTTCAGTTTTTCAACAGAGTGTACAGCATTGTTAATGTGATAATCAGTTTTACCAATATGCGGTTATAGCAAGGTGGCGAGATGTCTAGCCAACTCTGAAGTAGGCGATCCAATAGCATTCACTATCGTTCTCAGTGGGACACTAGGCTTATGAATCTTCGGCAGCCCTTATGGTCTAGGAGGGTAAGCTTCCGTTTTACGTAGACATTACCCTCTGTAGAATCATCATCATCATCATCATCATTTAAGACTGATTATGCCTTTCAGCGTTCAGTCTGGAGCACAGCCCCCTTATAAAATTCCTCCATGATCCCCTATTCAGTCCTAGCATTGGTGCCGCTTCTGATGTTAAACCTATTACTTCAAAATCGTTCTTAACCGAATCCAGGTACCTTCTCCTTGGTCTGCCCCGACTCCTCCTACCCTCTACTGCTGAACCCATGAGTCTCTTGGGTAACCTTGCTTCTCCCATGCGCGTAACATGACCCCACCATCTAAGCCTGTTCGCCCTGACTGGTACATCTACAGAGTTCATTCCCAGTTTTTCTTTGATTTCCTCATTGTGGACACCCTCCTGCCATTGTTCACATCTACTAGTACCTGCAATCATCCTAGCTACTTTCATATCCGTCACCTCAACCTTGTTGATAAGGTAACCTGACTCCACCCAGCTTTCGCTCCCATACAACAAAGTTGGTCGAAAGATTGAACGGTGCACAGATAACTTGGTCTTGGTACTGACTTCCTTCTTGCAGAAGAGAGTAGATCGTAGCTGAGCGCTCACTGCATTAGCTTTGCTACAACTCGTTTCCAGTTCTTTCACTATGTTGCCATCCTGTAAGAATATGCATCCTAAGTACTTGAAACCGTCCACCTGTTCTAACTTTTGGCGCTCAATCCGTTTATATTTCTTTCCCACTGACATTACTTTCGTTTTGGAGATGTTTATCTTCATACCATAGTCCTTACATTTCTGATCTAGCTCTGAAATATTACTTTGCAAACTTTCAATCGAATCTTCCATCACAACTAAGTCATCCGCATATGCGAGACTGTTTATTTTGTGTTCACATATCTTAATCTCACCCAGCCAGTCTATTGTTTTCAACATATGATCCATAAATAATATGAACAACGGTGGAGATAGGTTGCAGCCTTGTCTTACCCCTGAAACTACTCTGAACTATGAATTCAATTTACCGTCAACTCTAACTGCTGCCTGACTATCCATGTAAAGACCTTTAATTGCTTGCAAAAGTTTGCCTCCTATTCCATAATCTTGTAGAACAGACAATAACTTCCTCCTAGGAACCCGGTCATATGCCTTTTCTAGATCTATAAAGCATAGATACAATTCCCTGTTCCACTCATAACACTTCTCCATTATTTGCCGTAAGCTGAAGATCTGGTCCTGACAACCTGATTACTGCTTTTGTCCACTCTGATGGAACCTGTCCCGACTCCCAGGCCATTTAAATTATCCTGTGTAGCCATTTAAGACCTGACATTCCACTGTATTTGATGAGTTCCGACTTAATTTCATCCACCCCAGCTGCTTTATTGCACTGCAATCTGTTGACTATTTTCTCCACTTCCTCAAATGTGATCCTATTTCCATCATCATTCCTATCCCATTCTACCTCGAAATCTGAAACATTACTGATCGTATTTTCACCTACACTGAGCAACTCTTCAAAATATTCCCTCCATCTGCCCAAGGCATCCACAGGATTCACCACCAGTTTTCCTGACCTGTCCAAAATACTTGTCATTTCCTTTTTACCTCCCTTTCGAAGACTGCTAATTACACTCCAGAATGGTTTTCCAGCAGCTTGACCCATAGTCTCCAACCTGTTTCCAAAGTCTTCCCAAGATATCTTCTTGGATGCTGCAATTATCTGTTTGGCTTTGTTTCTTTCTTCAACATAACTTTCTCTGTCTACCTGAGTTCTAGTATGTAGCCATTTTTTATACGCCTTCTTTTTCCTTTTACAGGCTGCCTTGACTGTGTCATTCCACCAAGCTGTTTGCTTCATCCTACTTTTACACACTACTGTTCCAAGACATTCTTTAGCCACTTCTAGTACTGTGTCCCTGTACCTTGTCCATTCCTTTTCCAATGACTGTAATTGACTAGATTCAACTAAATGGTACCTTTCTGAGATCACTGTTATGTACTTGTGCCTGATTTCCTTATCCTGAAGTTTCTCCACGCTTATCTTCCTACATATGGACCTGACCTCCTGCACTTTTGGCCTCACAATCCCAATTTCACTGCAGATTAAATAATGATCAGTGTCATCAAAGAATCCCCTGAATACACGTGTGTCCCTCACAGCCTTCCTGAATTCCTGATCTGTTATTATATAGTCAATGTCAGATCTGGTTCCCCTGCCTTCTCAAGTATACCGGTGAATGTTCTTATGTTTAAAAAAATAGTTTGTGATTACTAAGCCCATACTAGCACGGAAATTCAAGAGTTGTTTCCCGTTCCTGTTGGCCTCCATATCCTCTCCAAATTTACCCATAACCTTTTCATATTCTTCTCTTCGATTTCCAATCCTAGCATTAAAATCACCCATGAGCAGAACACTGTCCTTGTCCTTTACTCTAATAACTACATCACTGAGTGCCTCATAAAAACTATCCATCTTATCTTGATCTGTCCCTTCACAATGTGAATATTCTGACACAATCCTAATTTTCTTGCTATACACTGTTAAATCTATCCACATCATTCGTTCGTTTACATACCTTATTGCAACTATGCTGGGTTCCATTTCTTTTCTGATGTAAAGCCCTACACCGCATTGCGCTATTCCTGCTTTGACTCCTGACAGGTAGACCTTGTATTCTCCCACTTCCTCTTCTTTCTCACCCCTTACCCGAATGTCATTAACAGCTAAAACGTCCAGCCCCAACTTACTTGCAGCCTCTGCCAGCTCTGCCTTCTTCCCAGAGTAGCCCCCATTGATATTAATAGCTCCCCATCTCATTACCATTTGTTTGCCAAGTCGTATCTTAGGAGTCCCTAGTTTGTCAGTTAGAGGTGGGACTCCGTCACCTCCAAAGGTCTGAGGCATTTTGCTCTGATTGTTGCCAGCATCATATTTAAAGTACTAGGGAAGCAGGTTGCTAACCTTACTTGCCCCGGGTCCCATTGAGTTTTACCCCTAACGGTTGAGGAACTAACCAGTGGATTTGGTAGTCTTTGCCGTACGAGCACAGAGGTGAACACGATTCAGAATATGTCCGAGATGCCCAGCCTTATTCCAAAGTAACTGGTATCCCGACTGTCGGGACCACTTACTTGGCCACTCATACGTTGCCCGTGGTTCATGAACTAGGACATGACTACAGGAACCCATACCATGAACCACTCCTCTGTAGAAATGGAAGACTTATTTATTAATCGATTGATAACTCCTAACACTTTCGTTGTAGGATCCTTTTAAAGCTTTTTATGTTAGAATCCAAAAGGTCACTGATCTTCCTATGGTAGTCCTCACTCTTCATCACAACGGTAGCTTTACCCTTATTAGCAGGAAGTACAATAATATTCCTGTCCACATTAATCTCCCGTAACGCCTTCCTTCCCCCTTAAGACAAATTACTGCTAGGTGGCTTTGCTTCACGTAGAGTACTGGCTGCTTCCATACCAATTTCATCAGCAGCAAATGGTGATAACTGCCGAATCCCCGCCTGTGTATTAGCTTTAATATCCTCCATAGGAACCTTTGATGGAGAAACTGCAAAATTTACTCCTTTCGAGAGAACATAATTTTTTTTCCCTAGATAATTCCCATCCCGGCATGGTAGCGAGTCGTTGACTGACCTCGGAAGATGTTGCCCGCGGTTGGCAACGAAACGACAGGAAGAAGAAGTTTTACAGGTCGACCACGGCCTCTCAGCCCGGAAGTTTTAGCTAATGAGAATTGCAACATTAGTTCACTTTATTATAGTATAGATATGAATACTTACTTAACTTTGTGCAATTCGTTTACAAAGGACTATTACGAGTATTTATAATTGTCTTTGGATAGGAAAGCAGCAACTGATAAAGACAATTTTGCGAGACTGTGCACCTGAAAAATAACGGACATAATGTTCACATTAATTTGACTTCGAAGTGTAGCGTGCATTCCTCTGCGCAGCCTTTATTAGACGGGCCGTTACGACGGCAAAAAGAACCTCTAGGGGGTGTGGCTGCGCCGGCGTTAGAATTCGTCAGTGCGGCATTCAGCGACCGTACTCTTCTGTGGTTTCGGTGCGAAGTGTGAACCGTGCTTTCGTACCCCGCTCTCCAGGCGGCGCCACATTCTACATAGCTTAAAAGTGCTGTAATTGTTAGTAATCTAAAAGCTTGCTGTCAAAATAATATACATGAAACGTGACAAAGCAAACGTGTGTACGTTTCAGCTCACTGAAGGTGCTTTACGATAAACAGAGAAAAAATGTGTGTAACAGACAACAAATTGCGCATCATTTTTAAAAAATCAAGTATCATCGTTTAGGCCACTATTACAGCAATTTACTTCACGCGGTCTAAAGCCTAGAAGAATTTTATGGAAAATGACTCCAACCGCGAAACTCAACAGAGTTACATAAACTGTGTTTATCCAATTGCAGGTAGACATACCCTGAAATTAGATCGGCTGTAATACTTTCAACTGAGACTCGATGGATCCTTGGCAACCAGTTGAAAGAGCCTCGGAAATTACTTGCATTCCGTTTGTATGGCTAGGTATGACTCCGTCACTCAGTCAAGTGGCCGCGCGGGATTACCCGAGCGGTCTGGGGCGCTGCAGTCATGGACTGTGCAGCTGGTCCCAGCGGAGGTTCGAGTCCTACCTCGGGCATGGGTGTGTGTGTTCGTCCTTAGGATAATTCAGGTTAAGTAGTGTGTAAGCTAGGGACTGATGACCATGGCAGTTAAGCCCCATAAGATTTCACACACATTTGAACTTTTTTTTTCAGTCAAGTGTCCGCTGGCCATGCAGCTGAAAATTATCATGGAGTTGCACTTAGACGCATCCATGCTATCATCTGTCTTTGTCTTACCACATAAACTCTTCATTATTAGATTTTCCAGTTCTTTACCCGAGTATTTTTTCTTCTCTTTGCGTTCTCTATTCCTTCATGTTGTTCCTGTATCTCCAGTTATGAATGGATACGATAAATCTAAGTGCTAATGCCGTCATATACCCGTTATGCAACTTTCCAACATAGAACAGCAGACAAAAACCTGACTAGCTCCCGTGCTTTCAGTTATCTGGTTTTGTGCATAATCAGAAACAGTGTAATATCGAAGAGTTTAAAAATTTTAATAGTGTTCAGTTTACACGCGAACTGCGAAGGATTTCTCAAAATCAGTAAATTTACTTCGATATTGCATACACACGAGACTTATACCATGGATCATGCCTCACGCAGACAGAATAAAATACTATTTGCTATGTGTCTAGTAGCATAACGTTAACTAGAAAACAGCTACAGCGAAGAATCTCAAGAAGCTGCTATCTTTATGTATTTTACAATTTTGTTTGCCACTGCTTCTGTGAATATGTTGTTCGATCTCTCTTCCAGCATACTGTTCTCCCAAACAATAGACGAGATGTGTATACCCGGACATTTAGAAAATGTCACGGCAAAGCAATCATCCCTTGCTTTACCGTGGTGAGTACATCCTTCGGCATGAGAGCATTGTTCACTGAAAGATGATAACAAAATCTCCGTTGCACGATTTCAACTGTTCCGCGTAAGACTGGTACTTGCAAGAGAATACTAACAATCTGGTATATGGTTTCGAGGAATAAGTACTATTACTATGAGGGACCTCTGGAGTTTCTCGTTGCTTGGCTGTTATTGTTTTTGCTTCTGTAGCAGCTCTCTTGCGCGAAACACATTATTTGCAGGAAACGCAAAAGTTCCAAGCCTTGCTGCAAAATCCAGAGCACAAAACGAAGAAACTTTTTGTGAAGAGAGAAAATTACAGGAATTCAGTAGTATCCCCCAACTCAGGTGCAGTCAAGTAACGTCTTCGGTTGAAATGTGGCGGGATGAAGACATCCAGATTCTAAAGCTTGTTGCTCAAGAGCAGAAAAGACAATCATGCGTTAGTGAGTTTCGATTTGTCCTACTGTTAATGTATTGTTAGGTCGCCAACCGTGGTAAGTTAGAGAAATCCATTCTCGAAATGGAATCGCACACAGTCAGTCAAGCAGAGGGTTAAAGATTAACCAACCCCTCCCCCCCCCCCCCTCTCTCTCTCTGTCTCTCTCTCTCTCTCTCTCTCTCTCCACTTTGCGCTTCTCTTCATGTGTTCTGTTTTCTTAATGGTTAACCTCAATTACACCAATCTAGTATTTCCTAATATTCAACGCGGTACATCTACTGCTGTTCTTCCATTTCGTATTCTCTTGAGTTTTATCGAAGTGAAGAAATAACGTGCATTACTCTTCTTTTCACTATTGCAAAGTGCTATATGCACCCTGTGTGCGGGTGCTTCCACTATGTGTATGTAAGCATCAGTTACTATACGACACTACGTGGAAAGTAATGATGTTGGCTGGTCGTCTCTGGGCGGTACCTGCATCACTGAATTTCAGACTTCGGAAGGTTATTTGTACACTCATGCTCATAAATTAAGGATAACTGCAGAATGTGGTGCCATACAACGTGGCACTACACAAAACTGGCGCTAAAAGCGTAGACACATAGGGAACACACATGACACAGATCTGTAAGTCCACGGTATTGGTGATAATTTGAGAAAACCATCCCTCAACACATGTGCTACAAAACGCCGATGTTTCCTGTGCATGTACCCCGACATCAATATGGGATATGATCACCATGCACACGTACACAGGCCGCACAATGGGTTGACATACTCTGGATCTGGCGGTCGGGAAACTGCTGGAGTATAGCCTCCCAGTCTTGGACAAGTGCCTGTCGGAGCTCTTGATGTGTCCTAGGGGTTTGAAGACGTGCAGCGATACGTCGACCGAGAGCATCCCAGACGTGTTCGATGGGGTTTAGGTCTGGAGAACAGGCAGGCCACTCCATTCGCCTGATCTGTTTCAAGGTACTCCTCCACGATAGCGGCTCTATGGGGCCGTGCGTTATCATCCCCTAAAAAGGCGGACATACTGGTGCAAAATGACGTCCCGATACACTTGACCTGTTACTGTTTCTCTGTCAAAGACATGCAGGGGTGTACATGCACCAATCATAATCCCACCCCACATCATCAAACCACGACCTCCACACAGGTCCCTTTCATGGACATTAAGGGGTTGGTATATGGTTCCTGGTTCACGCCAAATAAAAACCTGGCGAGAATCACTGTTCAGACTATACCTGGACTCGTCCGTGAACATAACGTGGGACCACGGTTCCAATAACCATGTACTGTGTTCTTGACGCCAGGCTTTACGGGCTCTTCTGCGACCAGGGGTCAGTGGAATGCATCTTGCACGTCTCCGGGTGAATAAACCACGTCTGTTCAGTCGTCTGTAGACTGTGTGTCTGGAGACAACTGTTCTAGTGGCTGCGCTAAGGTCCCGAGCAAGGCTACCTGCAGTACTCCGTGGCCGTCTGCGGGCACTGATGGTGATGGTTGGTTGGTTTTTTTGGGGGAAGAGACCAAACAGCGAGGTCATCGGTCTCATCGGATTAGGGAAGGACAGGGAAGGAAGTCGGCCGTGCCCTTTCAGAGGAACCATCCCAGCATTTGCCTGGAGCGATTTAGGGAAATCACGGAAAACCTAAATCAGGATGGCCGGACGCGGGATTGAACCGTCGTCCTCCCGAATGCGAGTCCAGTGTGCTAACCACTGCGCCACCTCGCTCGGTCACTGATGGTGAAATATCGATCTTCTTGTGGTGTTGCACACTGTGGACGTCCCGCACCGTAGCGCCTGGACACGTTTCCTGTCTGCTGGAATCGTTGCCATAATCTTGAGATCACCCTTTGTCACACACGGAGGGCCCGTGCTACGACCTACTATGTTTGACCAGCCTCCAGTCGCCCTACTATTCTACCCCTCATAACGTCATCAATATGTGTTCTTTGAGCCATTTTCAACACACAGTCGCCATTAGCATGTCTGAAAACGTCCGTACACTTACTCGCTGCACCGTACTCTGACATGCACCAGCACTCCTCTGCGTATGTGGACTGCTGCCAGCGCCACCGTGCGACGACCACAGGTCAAATGCATCTCATGGTCATACCCCGAGGTGATTTAAACTCGCAAACCGCCCACCAGAGCGTTGTTTCACCATGTATCACCATTATCCTTAATTTATGAGCATGAATGTATTTACATATACGCAGCGGTAAGCATGTTTGGCTCGCTACATCCGAACCATAACATGCACAGTCCGATTACCTTGCATTAGGTTGGTTTATATGTCGACATACCAGAAGTTATGTATGAGAGGTTATAATAAAAAACTACCTAGATGATGTACTTTTAGAGAGTATATACGATCGCACCGGAGATGATGGATGACAATGCCCGAAGTTGTTCCGGAAAAAGTTCGAAGTAGAATGAAATTAACAGTAGCAACTTCTGTCGATACTTGAGTGTGAAAAATGCAGTCCATTACATACATCAAAGTTACACGGCACCAAGCTTCAAATTTTAAACAATAGTATATTGTAGTCCTGTTACTGTTGCTGGGAGGCCGGCCGATGTGGCCGAGCGGTTGTAGGTGCTTCAGTCCGGAACCGCGCTGTCGCAGGTTCGAATCCTGTCTCGGGCATGGATGTGTGTGGTGTCCTTAGGTTAGTTAGGTATAAGTAGTTCTAAGTCTATGGGACTGATGACCTCAGATGTTAAGTCCCATAGTGCTCAGAGCCATTTGAACCATTTGAACCTCCTCAGCGGCCGCCGATCTTTCGACTGGCGAAGCCCCCACCATTTTCATGGAACAAGACATCTGTGACGAGGACGTCACCCGGCTGCATTCTCGCATTGTTATCCGAACATTGGAAATTCCAGGACAAGCTAAAGTTTCATGTAGTTATCTGTATTATTTTGGATTCTGAAAGATAGTTATATTAGGGCAATATGAGCCGGGAATGGTGTGCATATTTGTAACTGGATTTTCAATTCGTGGAACTGCAAACGGCTCAAAAGCGCTAAAGTTTTATTCTGCGAATCAGATTTTGCGACGCTCACGCAGAACGCTTTATGTGACGCCCATCGATCCGTTCGGCATTAAAGGCCGGCCTAATATACTGCTCCATTAACGAGAAGTGGCGCTGTTATCCAAGTTACGCCCTCATGATTCTTATACTGCTTAGTAATTCCAAGTTTCAGCCCTTCCGTTAGCCCACTTATCCCTTATTTATTGCTTCCCCAATTTATTACAGAAAATTTTCCAGCTGCCTTTGTCCGTTAATAAATTTCGTCGTTGCAGATAACCCATGCTGCATGCGCTCGGAATAGCTTAGTTACCGGTAACTCGTGAAAAAACAACGTCTTGCATGAAATCAGTATCCATTATTATTATTCAGAGAGACTAACTGTTAAATTTATTAGTGTTACGAATAAAATCAATGCAAACGACAAAAAGGTAAATTGGTTATTTATGTGTTTTACCTCATTAACCTAGGTATAAATGAAAACAGAAACGTACAAAATTCTATTTTTGATAGCATAATTTCCTAATGCTGGTGGCAGTTTAAATTGACTGGTGGTAGTCAAGTAGGTCTTGAATCTTACTGTCGGCGTGTATTTACTTTCCATCTGAGCTGGGCTCGACAGGTTTACGCTCAAAGTTTGTAGGGTAGTTTTATCATTCATTGCCTGGCGGTATGCATTACAGTTACTATAACTGCTCATAGTTTCGCTACCTTCTTTGATACGGTGCTTGTTGACAGTTACCAGGGGGGTCGACCGGAGTGTTCACCCAATCAGTTACTTACTTTGATCATGAGTTAAACAACGGATGATACAAAAGAAGGGAACAAGCAACCAAAGAAGATAACTGAGCGGGAGCATTTGCACCACAGTCTGACATGATGAATAACGGCATGGGACTATCATTTAATTAATGGCTCAGTCAATGAAATTTTTTAGGTATAAATCTGTTCAGGATTGCATTATTAAGTGGATCAGGTTACTGAAATTACTAGCACGAACAGTGTAATGGTAAATCTCGTTTCAAGATACAATTTATTATGAGATTCTGCCCAAATGTCTTAAGAGGACAAAACATATTTGATGTGCTGTGGCAGCACCTTAGGAGGTGCTGGCTAAGGACGCTTAATATCTTCATCTAACTGATCTAGAAATTTTCTGTGCACGGGATAGCGAGGAAAAAACGTTGCTATTGGGCTTATGGTGGTTCTCATATGTGACTTTCATACTCCTGGCACCCAAACACTGGTTAATGCCCAACTTTAACAATAATTAAGCACACAACATAGCTATTGAGTCTGAATATATCTAGCGGGAGCAATAAGTGCTTACACACAAGATATCGTAGAGGGGTAAGTGGCGGTCAAGCAGACAGAAATATACGACACACAGTACATATACACTACAGAACCAAGGAAACCGGTACACCTGCCTAATATTGTGTAGGACCCCCACGAGCACGGTGAAGTGCTCCAGTACGACGTGGCATACACTTGACTAATGTCTGAAGTAGTGTTGGAGGGAACTGACACATTGAATCCTGCAGGGCTCTGCATAAATCCGAAAGAGTACGATGGGGTAGAGATCTCTTTTGAACAGCAAGTTGCAAGGCATCCCGGATATGCTCAAGAATGTTCATGTCTGGGGAGTTTAGTGGACAGCGGAAGTATTTAAACTCCGAAGAGCCACTCTGTTGCAGTTCTGGACGTGTAGGGTGTCGCATTGTCGTGCTGGAATTGCCCAAGTCCGTCGGATTGCACGATGGACATGAATGGATTCAGGTGATCAGACAGGATGCTTAGGAACGTGTCACCTGTCAGCGTCGTATCTAGACGTGTCAGGGATCCCATATCACTCCAACTGCACACGCCCCACACCATTACAGAGCCTTCACCAGCTTGAACAGTCCCTACTGATATGCAGGATCCATGGATTCATGAGATTGTCTCCATTCTCGTACATGTCCATCCATTCGATACAATTTGAAACGAGACTTGTCCGACCAGGCAACATCTTTCCAGTCATCAACAGTCCAATGTCGATGTTGACTGACTCAGGCGAGGCGTAAAGCTTTGAATCGTACACCGGTGGGCCTTCGGATCCGAAAGCCCATATCAATGATGTTTCGTTGAATGATTCGCACGCTGACACTTGTTGATGGCGCAGCATTGAAATCTGCAGCAATTTGTGAAAGGGTTGCACTTCTACCACGTTGAACGATTCCCTTCAGTCGTTGTTGGTCCCGTTCTTGCAGGATCTTTTTCTGGGAGCAGCGATGTCGGAGATTTGATATTTTACCGGATTCATGTTATTCACGGTACACTCGTGAAATGGTCATGGGGAAAATCCCCACTTCATCGCTACCTCGGAGATGCTGTGTCCCATCGCTCGTGCGCCGACTATAACAGCACGTTCAAACTCACTTAAGTCTTGATAACCTACCATTTTAGCATCAGTAACAGAACTAACAACTGTGCCAGACAATTGTCTTATATAGGTGTTGCCGACCGCAGCGCCGTATTCTGCCTGTTTGCATATCTCTGTATTTGAAAATGCACGCCTTTACCAGTTTCTTTGGCGCTTCAGTATGAATCAACAGTACATCCTAACAAGTGTTCACACAAACACTCTTGAACGTGTTGTGAAATTCAAAAACGATCGTTGCTCGTTAACTATGCAGCCAATACCATATGGGTGGTTGGAAGTTAATGGTAAAATCGTGTACTCACCAGATTGGTTCGTTATTGGATTATTACCAAAACTGCACAACCAACGAAAACAAACGCTAAACTTAAATAACTTTTGAAGGAGATGATCATTTTTCCGTGCAGTTATACTCTCATGAGAGCGTAGAGACATTAACCAAAGCAAGATAGAACAAATAAAATCAAGTGCGAAAACACTTAAATATCTCACACTGTTCAGTCGATTACAAGTCTAAGCAGAAACGAATCTATGAAAGTGCATATACTTAGTTATAACGGTTGCGACCACATGAATATCTGACGGGCAATGGGTGAGGCCCGTGTCACAAAAAAAAACTCATTAAACAATCTACGAGAAAGCTGACGAAACTGAATGAACTAGAGCTCACTGTGATGATAAGTCGTCAAACATAAAAATTTGTTGAAGGCACCACTTCTTGAACTTCATTCCGATAGACTGAAATTGCACAATGGGCTCGTTAGAAACGTAAAGTCCTAACCTCTAAATTTACTCGGAAAATAATAACAAAAGGTGGTCGCAACTTTCAACTACTATATAGCTAAACACGCTCAATTTACCAATCAACCTGATAGGTGCACACACAAACACACACACAGACGCACACACACAGACAGACAGACACAAACACATACACACACACACACACACACACAGACACACACACACACACACAGATACACAGACAGACAGACACAGAGAGACCGTCTATCCTCGAAGCCAACTGGAAACCGAAAGTTGAAAATGGCAGAGCGCCGACTGTCACTCTGCTCTTCCCTGAAGAGGAGGGGAAGTGGTTCTACCAACCCCGAAGATTCAACCACCACAGGTGCATCATTGAACATTCACCCCAAGTATTAGGTTGGCAGCAAAACCCAAGTAATGCATGTACTTCTGCAGTACAGCTGCTCTGCTCACGTAAACACATCCAAAACACTCACCCTTTACATTAATGAGAACAACATATTAGGTATAAGAAAAGTATGTGCATCATTAGGTAAATAAATAAACACAGTGAGTTCTTCGCCAAAGCCTCTCTGAGCTTGAACAAAATATGAAGATGTTAAACGTTTCATTGATAATCAAGAACCTAGAGTACCTAGAGGGAATGTAATGGGACGGAGCATCAGTTCCCTCTCAGTCTCTCGTGTCGAATTTTCCCTGACTGTCGAAGGTATTTGGCATGACATTCTGTAGTGTGTGTGAATCGCAGTCCGTGTCTACAATGAAAAGACGAAAGCAATAAAAACATTTCGTGACACATACAGTCACCGTTATCAACTTCCACTGTTGTCTGACAAAATGTTTCGTGATATCAACGCTTTGCAAATTTTACAAAAATATGTTTAATTTGTATAGGACAATACAACACTAATTGCTCATCACTTCACTAGTTCAGAGTATTACGAAGTATCCCTCACCGTCTTTCTCAGACAATGCGAGCAACAACCTTCGACGTATCTTCTATCTTCGATCATTCACGCACTGAAAGACTCAAAAATCGCATACGATTAGTATAAGTGAAACAAAAGACGCATACCGCAGTGGATGACAAATGCCATCGATTTTTCCAAACATAATTCTTCTGTATGCAACCGTGTTCTGTTGACCAAGTTTAGGAGCCATTATGGACAAAATCTTTCATTTTCCTCGCCTTCCCGGATGCTTAGTTTGCCCACTTTCTTTTTCTACTACACACCTATGGCGAAAATGACTCAACTACGGACCCTAAAACTGGTCGATTCTTAGCCCATTGTCAGGTCTCTCAAGTCATATCTAGTTTCAGATGCAGTTCACCTTGACTATCATCTCAGTTACGTTATTTGTTAAAAATATTTAAACAATTGTAAGTGTTTAAATTAATAGCGCACAAGGATCGATATGAAAATATGTTACATCCATTTACATAATGCTACAAGGAAAAAGTGTCTTCACTGTCCTGCACTGAACATAACTTCGTCTTGGGGAAATATTCAGCAAACCACCGTGAAGTAGATGGCAGAGGGCACGGACCAGACACTGAGCTTATTTCCTGTGTCATGGAAAACGGAGGGCAGGAAGAATGACTGTTTCATTGCCTTTATGCGCACTGTAATTAACCTAATCTTGTTTTCGCGATCCCTACGAGAACGTTAGATAGGGGGGCGAGGCGGCGAAGTGTAGTGTATTCCTAGATTCACCAGTTAAAGCTGGTTCTTGAAACTTTGTAAGTAGGCTTTCTATGGATAGTTTGCGTCTATCTTCAGGCATATGCCTGTTCAGTTTCTTCAGCATTTCTGTGAACTCTGCGACGTGTCAGACAAACAAGTGATGATTCGTGCAGCCCTTCTCTGTATAAGTTCCACAACCTCAGTTAGTCCTATTTCTAACGACTTCCACACACATGAGCAATATTCTAGGATGGATCAGACGAGTGATTTGTAAGCAATCTGCTTTGCAGACAGAATGTACTTCGCAAGTGCCCTGCCAATAAAGCAACGAGCTGCTTTACCGACAACTGAGTCCTCGTGGTCGTTCCATATCACATCCCAGCAGAGTGCTACACCCAGGTATGTGTATGAGTCAGACGGTTCTAATTGTGACTCGTTGATACTGTAGTCATAGGATACTACACATTATCGTTTGGTGACGTACACAGTTTTATCATTTTTGAACATTTAAAGCAAACTGCCCATATTTGCTCCATTTTGAAATATAATAAAGATTCGACTGAATTTTTGTTCAGTTAAAGATAACTGCGTCATCTGCGGAAAGGCCTAGATTACTATTAACATTGTCTGTAAGGTCATTAGTGCACAACATGAACAGCAAGGGAACCAACTCACTTCTCTGGGGGACACCCGAAGTCACTTCAACATCTGTTGATGACTCTCCATCCATGATAAGATGGTGTTCTTCTCACAGAGAGCGCCTCAATACAATTACAAATTTCGCTTAATACCTCATATGATCGTACTTTTGATAATTAGCGTAAATGTAGGACTGAGGCAGATGGTTTTCGGACGATGGCTTTGAGAATGTCATATCACAAAAGTGAGAGTTGCGTATTTTTGGGCATTTGTGGTAAGGTCTTATGGGACCAAACTGCTGAGGTCATCGGTCCCTAAGCGTACACACTACTTAATCTGACTTAAACTAACTTCTCTAAGGACAACACACACACACCAATGCCCGACGGAGGACTCGAACCTCCGACGGGGACAGCCGCCCGCACCGTGACAAGACGCCCTTATACCGCGCGGCGCGAGTTGCGTCATCCATAAATTACATCACACGTTAAGCGGTAGGGAGGGGTCAACGAAGTGCGATACCACGTGACACGTGACTAGGAGGTGGCATCGAGGGTGGGGAGGGGGGGCAACGACTCACAAGCTTCGTGGCGTTAAATTTAAGGTTTTACAATTCTAAATTTCTGCTGTAACGTAGAACATTAAAATATTACCAACTCTATCAATGTTAGTAAATAAGATTTAAATTTATTTGTGTCACGTTTTGGCACGTGGCGTCAGCGCGTGCTCACTCTCGCTCTACCTATGGTATCGCGCATCGGTCGCCTTTGACATAGGCAGAGAGGCCAATACCACTTTTGAGGCTTTGATAAAAACCGCCGCTTCCACGATTTCATCTATTTTTAATTGTTTATATCATTCAGTCGACACTTGACTTTCACTGAGTGGTGGATGTGTTATTCTTAGCTCAATTATTTTGTGATTTTCGGTTTATCTTGCAAATTTAAAACGAGTAAAAAATCGTTTTAGGTATTCTTTACCGCAAACTATAAGAAATACACCGTGCAACTTATGCTGCCAAAAATAAACAAAGTATACTATACGAAGTAAACCCCTCAAGGCGAAGTTTGAAAGTAATTGACAGTGTTGATGGTAAAGCGGATTCGAAAATCAAAGAATTGCAAATAAAACTTACAAAAAAGAAAGACACTTAGAGACTTTTTTCCAAATGTTCCTTGTCCTCAAAAACACCAATACAACGAGAGCCAGAGGGCGTAAAAATAAGTTTTAGTTCTATATTACTTTAATACATGGTTCTCCCCACTGAAAATACAGGGTGTAACGCACACAAGTGCAGATATTTCTGTTGGTGATTGAGTATCAGTATGTACGTCACTTGCAAACTAACAATTATAGCTATTACAAGTTGTATGGTTTTAGGTTGATTCGTACCTCCAAGTACACATCGCAAGAGCAAGCCATTAATGCTTGTTTTCCCCTGGACAGCAAGTCAGATGTTGAAGTGGACGCTTGGAGGCAAAATTGTCAGACTATACTACCACGCGTAGTCCCTTAGTGGTGCAGTTATGCCATGCGGAAAACATCAGGTTGTAAGGTTTCTGACGCATTTGTGTGAAGACTGTTCGACACAGAGAAAAAACAACCATAACACTTATGTGTGTAGATATGAGGTACAACATATAAAAGAATCTGCACTTATCCCCGTTACACCGTGAACATACATCAAAAAAGTTTTGCATAACCACGGTTCCCAACACACCTGAAGATAGACATTGACTGTGGATATTGTATCACAGACACAGTCCCTTTGACTGTTCGGAGATGTCACTAAACCCGCCCAATGACGTAAACAACCATGATGAGCAGCGCCTATTAGACGGAAGGGGTCCGACAGCCGATCAGTTCCAGTCATTCCACCAGGAAGAAGGTACACGGCTCGTGTTGTCTGTAGTTCAACCATGCCTAGACGGTCAATACCGCGGTTCGATCGCGTCCGCATATTACTTTGTGCCAGGAAGGGCTCTCAACAAGGGAAGTGTCCAGGTGTCTCGGAGTGAACCAAAGTGATGTTGTTCGGACATGGAGGAGATACAGAGAGACAGGAACTGTCGATGACATGTCTCACTCTGGCCGCCCAAAGGCTACTACTGCAGTGCATAACCGCTACCTACGGATTATGGCTCGGAGGAACCCTGACAGCAACGCCACCAAGATGAATAATGCTTTTCGTGCAGCCACAGGACGTCGTGTTACGACTCAAACTGTGCACAATAGGCTGCATGATGCGCAACTTCACTCCCGACGTCCATGGCGAGGTCCATCTTTGCAACCATGATACCATGCAGCGCGGTACACATGGGCCCAACAACATGCCGAGTGGACCTCTCAGGATTGGCATCACGTTTCCTTCGCCGATGAGTGTCCCATATGCCTTCAGACAATCGTTGGAGAGATGTTTGGAGGCAACCCGGTCAGGCTGAACGCCTTAGACACACTGTCCGGTGAGTGCAGCAAAGTGGAGGTTTCACTGCTGTTTTGGGATGGCATTACGTGGGGGCCGACGTACGCCGCTGGTGGTCATGGAAGGCGGCGTAACGGCTGTACGATACGTGAATACCATCCTCCGATCGATAGTGCAACCATATCGGCAGGATATTGACGAGGCATTCGTCTTCATGGACGACAATTCGCGCTCCCATCTTGCACATCTTGTGAATGACTTCCATCAGGATAACGACACCATTTTACTAGAGTGGCCAGCATGTTCTCCAGACATGAAGCCTATCGAACATGCCTGGGATAGATTGAAAAGGGCTGTTTATGGACGACTTGACCCACCAACCACTCTGAGGGATGTACACCGAATCGCTGTTGAGGGGTGGGACAATCTGGACCAACAGTGCCTTGATGAGTTTGTGGATAGTATGCCACGACGAATACAGGCATGCATTAATGCAAGAGGACATGCTACTGGGTATTAGAGGTACCGGTGTGTACAGCAAAAAGACCACCCCTCTGAAAGTCTCACTGTATGGTTGTACAACATGCAATGTGTAGTTTTCACGAGCAATAAAAATGGCGGAAATGAAGTTTACGTTGATCTCTATTCCAATTTTCTGTACAGGTTCCGAAACACACGGAACCGAGGAAAAGCAAAGCTTTTTTGATGTGTGTATATCTAGAGTTCCATGGCAAATTGAGGAAGAGAACAACTCATGCAGTTTGTTCAGTTGTTGTTAACAACTTATTATAAAGCGAAGTCGGCAACCGCATATTTCTGTCTTTCTGTTTGGGGTAATGCCGATAGGCACAGGGCCGATTACAATGCGGTTTTCACTATAATGTAACTGTATTCTTCAGGGTGATATAGTATACATATTGTGTGAAATGCTCACATTCAACATTTTGCATGTTTACTTTTAATTGCGGGATGAAGCCAAACAGGACTTACCAGAAGAAACTGACGATACTAATATGCAATCAAGTGGAAGCTACTACAAACAGTACCTAAATTAACGCATAGTCAGAAGACTTCTAGGAATAAAAGTATCTGAGCTCAACAGCTGTTAGCACGCAATGTTCACACGCCCACAAAGAAAGCACTTAAACAAATACCAGAATTAGGGAAAGACATTCAACAGGAAAATGATATAGTGGAGGTAACCATCAGTGCACCGAGACGACGAAAAAGTTGTTATTGTGTTGTTGTGGTCTTCAGTCCTGAGACTGGTTTGATGCAGCTCTCCATGCTACTCTATCCTGTGCAAGCTTCTTCATCTCCCAGTACGTATTGCAACCTACATCTTTCTGAATCTGCTTAGTGTATTCATCTCTCGGTCTCCCTCTACGATTTTTACCCTCCACGCTGCCCTCCAATACCAAATTGGTGATCCCTTGATGCCTCAGAACATGTCCTACCAACCGATCCCTTCTTCTAGTCAAGTTGTGCCACAAACTCCTCCCCAACCCTATCCAATACCTCCTCATTAGTTATGTGATCTACCCATCTAATCTTCAGCATTCTTCTGTAGCACCACATTTCGAAAGCTTCTATTTTCTTCTTGTCTAAAGTATTTATCGTCCATGTTTCACTTCCATACATGGCTACACTCCATACAAATACTTTCAGAAACGTCTTCCTGACACTTGACTCTATACTCGATGTTAACAAATTTCTCTTCTTCAGAAACGCTTTTCTTACCATTGACAGTCTACATTTTATATCCTCTCTACTTCGACCATCATCAGTTATTTTGCTCCCCAAATAGCAAAACTCCTTTACTACTGTAAGTATCTCATTTCCTAATCTAATTCCCTCAGCATCACCCGAATTAATTCGACTACATTCCATTATCCTCGTTTTGCTTTTGTTGATGTTCATCTTATACCGTCCTTTCAAGACACTGTCCATTCCGTTCAACTGCTCTTCCAAGTCCTTTGCTGTCTCTGACAGAATTACAATGTCATCGTCGGCGAACCTGAAAGTTTTTATTTCTTCTCCATGGATTTTAATACCTACTCCGAATTTTTCTTTTGTTTCCTTTACTGCTTGCTCAATATACAGATTGAATAACATCGGGGAGAGGCTACAACCCTGTCTTACTCCCTTCCCAACCACAGCTTCCCTTTCATGTCCCCCGACTCTTATAACTATCATCTGGTTTCTGTACAAATTGTAAATAGCCTTTCGCTCCCTGCCACCTTCAGAATTTGAAAGAGAGTATTCTAGTCAACATTGTCAAAAACTTTCTCTAAGTCTACAAATGCTAGAAATGTAGGTTTGCCTTTTCTTAATCTAGCTTCTAAAATAAGTCGTTGGGTCAGTATTGCCTCACGTGTTCCCATATTTCTACGGAATCCAAACTGATCCTTCCCGAGGTCGGCTTCGACCAGTTTTTCCATTCGTCTGTAAAGAATTCGCGTTAGTATTTTGCAGCCGTAACTTATTAAACTGATAGTTCCGTAATTTTCACATCTGTCAACGCCATCTGTCAACGCCTGCTTTCTTTGGGATTGGAATTATTATATTCTTCTTGAAGTCTGAGGGTATTTCGCCTGTCTCATACATTTTGCTCACCAGATGGTAGAGTTTTGTCAGGACTGGCTCTTCCAAGACTATCAGTAGTTCTAATGGAATGTTGTCTACTCCCGGGGCCTTGTTTCGACTTAAGTCTTTCAGTGCTCTATCAAACTCTTCACGCAGTATCATATCTCCCATTTCATCTTCATCTACATCCTCATCCATTTCTATAATATTGTCCTCAAGAACACCGCTCCTGTATAGACCCTCTATATACTCCTTCCACCTTTCTGCTTTCCCTTCTTTGCTTAGAACTGGGTTTCCATCTGAGCTCTTGATATTCATATAAGTGGATCTCCTTTCTCCAAAGGTCTCTTTAATTTTCCTGTAGGCAGTATCTATCTTACCCCTAGTGAGATAAGCCTCTACATCCTTACATTTGTCCTCTAGCCATGCCTGCTTAGCCATTTTGCGCTTCCTGTCGATCTCATTTTTGAGACGTTTGTATTCCTTTTTGCATGCTTCATTTATTGCATTTTTATATTTTCTCCTTTCGTCAATTAAATTCGATATTTCTTCTGTCACCCAAGGATTTCTACTAGCCCTCGTCCTTTTACCTACTTGATCCTCTGCTGCCTTCACTACTTCATCCCTCAAAGCTACTCATTCTTCTTGTACTGTATTTCTGTCCCCCATTCTTGTCAATTGTTTCCTTATGCTCTGCCTGAAACTCTGTACAATCAGTTTATCCAGGTCCCATCTACGTAAATTCCCACGTTTGTTCAGTTTCTTCAGTTTTAATCTACTGTTCATAACCAATAGATTGTGGTCAGAGTCCACATCTGCCCCTGGAAATGTCTTACAATTTAAAACCTGGTTCCTAAATCTCTGTCTTACCATTATATAATCTACCAGCACAGCAAGGCCGTTTTGGTTAGTGTTGCAGTGCTAGATTAGTCAATCATCCAGACTGTTGCCCCTAAAACTACTGAAAAGGCTGCTGCCCCTCTTCAGGAACCATACGTTTGTCTGGCCTCTCAACAAATACCCCTCCGTTGTGGTTGCACCTACGGTACGGCTATCTGTATCGCTGATGCACGCAAGCCTCCCCACCTACGGCAAGGTCTATGGTTCATGGGAGGGGGGGGTTAGGGGGGGTGGGGGGAACGAAAAAGTAGTGATTCTAAAAAACAAAACAAAAAACAAAAAATCAAGAAATTTGTGAAAGTAATTCTGATTTGGCAGCAGTTTCTGAAACTCGAAATACGTTGGTCGGCCTAGAGTAGAACAAAATCATCCTGTTTGCTTGAATTCATGAAGCAAGTTGCAGTTTTTGGTAGCGCAGCTGATCGATGTCGTACTGCAATTATAAAGTGCTGCAAAACACTGGACGACTTACAAGGCGAACTATGTAAATAAGACTGTACTGTCAGTCAATCAGGCTTATGGCTCCTTCTCAGACGATTCATCAGACGATTCATCAGACGATTCAAGACAGAGGACAGAAGAAAACACGCAGTACCTGTCCCTGTTAAACATGTGCAAACCAAGCTCTTGCGACATGTACAGCACAAATATGGCAAATTCTGTACAGCTACGATAACAAACCTTGAATCTTTAGGTTCAGATTTGAGCCCCGTTCAGGTGATCTTTTCATTAATGGATGACAAAGCACGTGTGACGTTAGATATACCAGCAGCAAATGTTCAATCACCAACATTAATGCAACTGACTACCGTGTAAAATTACCGGATCGTGGTGGCTGAAAAACATGAACTAATTCCCTCTGTTTATGCAGGTATTGTATTTAAGAAACATGGTAAAGGGAAACCTAAATCTGTGACACACTCTGGGGTCACATTGTAGCGTTTCGGAATGGAAAACTTTCTTCCCCTAATGCAGACATTAAAACCACAGACGTACCAGTGAATCACCTGCTTTCTAGAAGGAAATGAGAACTCGAGAAGGTTTCCTAAAATCCGTACTTATTTTTACTTACGTAGATGATCCCGACGAAAATCAACGAGTCGAGCGAGTTATAGTTTCAGCTGTACAACAATTTAAAGGTTTGAACTTGGATGCTATTTACATTGCCGCAAATAATCCAGGACAAAGCACATTTAACAGAGTGGAGCTACGAATTTTTGTTCACCTCTTGATTCCAGTAATCGACCTACTGGCTTGGTGCTAGAAATATGGAACTTTGAGAGTGCAGACATCATGTTGGCTAATATTTGGAGCACATTGGTCACTGACGATCATCCTGTGGTTGCTGAATACATTCTTCCAACAGATGCCAGAGCAGATATCGTACAAGTTACGACAATGAAAAATGATGCTGCTTCGTACCCAAAGCATGTACTTGAATCACAATATTTTTTTTACAAATAGTAAAATTCGAGGTTGTCTCCTGTTGTGGCGTACGACGATCTAGCCTGTAACGGTTCTTACGAGAGAGGATTCTACCACCACCTGTTTTTATTAAACAAACTTCAGACGGTTATGTACCAGCAGGGAATGATGACTCCGAAGGTAAATTTGCTCCGCTGTTAATACAGCTACCTGCGGATATTCAAGCGTCATCACATTTGAAAAAAAAATGGTTCAAATGGGTCTGAGCACTATGGGAATTAACATCTGAGGTCATCAGTCCCCTAGAACCTAGAACAACTTAAACCTAACTAACCTAAGGACATCACACACATCCAAGCCCGAGGCAGGATTCGAACCTGCGACCGTAGCAGTCGCGCGGTTCCGGACTGAAGCGCCTAGAACCGCTCGGCCACGGCGGCCGACTCACATTTGAAGTAAGTTCCGTGTGATGCCTGTTTCCCAGTGTCGAGACATCTGAGATATTGCAGGCATCTGTGGTCCATATTTTTTATCATACAAAACCACTACGGTAACCAACACATGCTGTCGCATAAGAGCCAACAGGAGTTTTTTCCATCACGAAGAGTCATCCTCAAAGAATTGCAACTAGACTTGCTAAGGAAGTTTTTTGTTTGATAAACGATGTCGATGCTATATCGTTGGACGAGGAAGATGTGGACACATCGAATGTTCCTATCATTATCCAAATCAAGAACAAGGTGACTGCCGTGTCAGATTTATATAATAGGTTCAGAATCCATGGACACAAGATGATTCAATTTTGTATCGTTCATTTGATTTGTTATATTTTGTAATTTTTTAAAAAATGTTTGATTTATTGTTGATTTTCTGAAAAAATATTTTATATTGATACAGACAAATAATTATGGCAGTAATATTTAAATTTAATAATTTTTAATGTAAAGTTTCAAAATAGATGTCGTCACACCATGGGAGAGGAGGGCTCACACAAATGTACCTTGTAAAATTACTGCATCGTGGTGGCTGAAAAACATGAACTAATTCCCTCTGTTTATGCAGGTATTGTAATAAAGAAAGGTGATAAAGGGAAAGGTGGAAGAGGAAGGGAGTGAAGTTCCAAAAATTATTAAATTCGTGCGACGTAATTCATGCAGATGACCACACACTGTAGTAAGGCACTATGGGAAATATGAAACTTTGAGATTGCAGACATCATGTTGGCTAATATTTGGAGCACATTGGTCACTGACGATCATCCTGTGTTGTAGATATAGATCACATGAAGCGCTTGGGTAACAGACGTTCGCGAGGGAGTTACAGGCAGAAATGACAACGATCTTGACACATAGCAAGACAAAACCCCAACACATGGAGCGATAAGGTGATTGACTGGAGGCCAATGGGACGTAAAAGATGCATGTCAGCTATGTTACTGGGAATCGTAACTTTTTGACTTTCTTTAATCTTAGATCGCCAAATCTTATTGGCTCCTGCAAGACAGTATATCGTCCGCAGGCATCTTCCCACCGCACAAGTGGAACGTGCGACGAAGCACTTTTCTCCAATTACCGCGCCGTTGAGAGAGAAAACTTGAGGACCCCCAAGGCGTCGCGGCGACCAGCAACATGAGCAATGCAAATGTTGTTTAGCGCGGAGACTCGGCGCGCTGCTCATTAAAATAATGGCAGCTCGCCGGCGGAATCCGACCCCTCGAGTCGAGTGGTCTGCCGCTTTCATTTTCTACCCCGAGGCACACAACACTCCCGCTGTGGCCAACACACAGCATCAACAGGGCTCGGACGCCTCAAAAAACACGACTTGCCACACTCAGATCTCAGAAAGGGATAAACAATGAATTTTAGGAAAAATAGTTTATATACTTCAGTCTACAATCGCGCTTTTATTTTGCCAAATGACTTTTTCGCCTCCTAATACCATCATCAGGCCATTCTGCTATCAAAAATATCGTAGCGTTAGTTAAAATATACTTTAGGGCAACATTTTTAAAATTTTTCGCGTATGACAATTAACGAGTGCTGCAAAGTATAACCTTAAAACGCAGACATCCCGTTTCCCCTGGGGTTCACCACTCACAATTGCTTACACAAGTACGCGTTTAGTTAAACTACGAGGGTAAGTCAATTATTATCCGTAAAGTAGTTATAAAATTTTATTGTAATCAAATAGGAAACTTCCAAGAACATCAATTTTCGACATAGTCTCCTTGCGTTTCAACGCACTTGGTCCATCGTTGTACAAGCTTCCTGATGCCCTCATAAAAGAGGGTCTCGGTTGAACTGCGAGCCAGGAATGCACCGCTTCTTTCACTGCTTCGTCCGAGGCAAATCGACGGCCTGTTTAAGTGGATTAGACAAATGACAGAAGGGGAAAGATCAGGATTATTATGGAGGATGATCCAGTACTTCAGATTTGAGTTTCTGGAGCGTTTCAGCACTGTGGGCAGCAGTATGCGGAAGGGCATTGTCGTGCAACAACACAACACGTTTGACAGCAATCCTCGGCGTTTGCTTCGAATGCAGACTTTATCCTGGCAGTAAGCATCTCACTGTAACGTACACTGTTTATCGTTTTGCCCCTTTCCCCATAATGTTCCACTACCGGACCTTGAGCGTCCCAAAACACCGTAAGCATCAGTTTTCCTGCGGACGGTTGGGTCTAGCACTTTTTCTTGCACGGCGAATTTGGATGTTTCCATTCCATACTCTGCCGTTTTCTCTCCGGCTCGTAATGATGGATCCATGTTTCGTCACCAGTAACGATCATGTCTACGAAGTTGTCCCCTTCGTCACCGTAGTGATCCAAATGTTTTTTTTGCAGATGTCCAACCGCGTTTGTTTATGCAACTGTGTGAGTTGTTTTGGGACCCATCTTGCACAAACTTTATGGAACCCAAGTCTGTTATGGATGATTTCGTAGGCGGTACCATGACTAATTTGCAGACAATGTATCACTTCGTCAACAGTTAACAGCATGGCAGCGATAACTAAAGTAACCTACCAGCTTGAAAATTGCAAAGATATAACAACAAATAAATAAAGCATGCTTCATCTACGTAAAACGACAATACTACCAAAATAATAGTACGAAAATAAACAAAAATATAACTACATGGCGGATAATAATTGACTTACCCTCGTAATAATCGAAGGTCAACAATACACATTAAACATATTTAGATAGCCACCAGAAGTGACAATCTGATCAAGTAAATGTTATTCATAACAATAGCAGCTACAATTACTTATAGAGAAACGTTACTACAGTGTACAAAGGGAATGATGACACGGTGTAGCTATGTATTGTTCTATGACTGTCTTTTGCTGCATGTCCAGTTTAGTGTTGCAAGCCTCTCCACGTATCCCACAAGCAGTCTTATGAGGCCGCATCGATGGGCCTAAGTACAAGGGGAGTCCCACAAAAGACTGCGACACTGATACATGTTACCATGCCGCAATGTGACTGTAATCCTTGTACGTCACATCAATCCAATACTTAGTTCTAATCCTGGTGGTACAATATAGCAACGACTGATAAAACCACTCTAATCCACTGTTTTGTTCTAGGCTATATCTGCAGCTTAATACGATTTTCGAGCGCGTTTGTAACTTACAACAACCTGATACGTCATCTATAATCTTAAAGCCAATATTTACAGCAGTAATTCTAAACCTGGATAACAGCGAGATATGTTAAACTAAAACTCAAGCATATGTAGCATAATGTTATGCAGGCTGTATTGGATAAGCCCAACGAGCTCCAGACTACAAAAAATCTCTTTCAAAACCCAGAAGTCAGAGGTTTTCAAGGGTAATGTTAAACCAAATATGGAATGAAGTGTATACCTAAAACAACGTAGATGTAAAATTCTCCAAATTCCGTATAATATTGAAACTAAACTTTGAGCAATCATTTCCAGATGTATCCACATCAATAGAAAAAAATGCCGATAGTCAGCCAGAGTTCCTAAACTATTATCAAAGACACAAAAAGATTTTCTGGGAGGCGTTGCTTGCTGCAAAAAAGTCGGTAAATGTCAAAATAATACTTTATGCATCAAAATAAAAGTAAATCGGTCAGGAAGGTTGCAGAACAAGGCACAGGCAAACAAACACAATCACAGTGACTTACATATAGTAGACACAGGTAGCTCGATAAATGAGACGACAAACCACCAAATTTTATGAACGAATATTTTTCAGATACAGCAGATAAACTACAACTAAAGTTCCCAAAATCAGAAGACCTTGCAGTAAAAAATTATGCAGCAAGTACAATGCTGTTGTTACCGACTACAGATTATGAAGTCAGGAAAAGAGTACAAAAAAATTTAAAAAATAAGAAATCACCAGACACAGATGAAGTGACAATCTCTGTACTTACAGAATGCATAGATAGTATACAACCCTCATTTACAGACCTAATAGGCGAATGTTTCAGCTCAGGTAACTTACCTGAGTATCTGGAAGATACTGGCAAGATTTTTGCCTCTACTAAAGAAAAGTGATGCAGAACATATGGAAAACTATAGACCAATTTATCTGCTGTCGCCATTCCAAAAAGAGTGTAATCCATTATGAATTATTCAAATGAATATAACCTCCTCAGTGAATCAAAGTTTGGAGTGTTAGAGGTACAGAATAAGCCTCAGTAGTGTTTCGAAAGGCGTTACTTGACACACTAGGCAACAGGTACATTTTTAAATCTATCAAATGCCTGTGATACTATTTACCATAAAATTCTACTAAAAATCTAGACTCATTAAATATTAAGTATAAGAATTCCCAATGAATACTTCTGATCATACCTGAAAAATATAGTACAAATCATAGAGGCTTCAGATAAACCAAACTCGCACTGAAACATTTATCATACCCAGAGTATATTAATATAGGAGACCCTTGTGGCAGCATCTAAGGACTTATATTGTTTTTTATATACATCAGTTACTTTTGAAGCAATGTTAGACACTGGGAGATAATTAAATTTTCTGATGACAGCAACATTGTAAGCATAATTAAAACACCAATGATCATAAAATAAACTTACTCTGAACATAAAATAAATAAACAGCATAAATTCTTCCCCATGGAGGGAAAATAATTCCGAATAGTTAAATGTGAATGAAAATTTCATTTACTGCATAGCAAACACAAAATTTTTGCGGATAAACGTTGACTGGCACCTGAAGTGGAATTGACATACGCCAGCAAATAAAATGTCATCAGCATGCTATTTTCCAGGAGTCCTGTCTTCAGGTTGTAACAGGCGGTGTCTTATAGCTACATACTATCGCCTTATTCACTACATGTTCCTCAGGGTCCCATAGTCTCCAAACTACAGAAAAGTGCTGTAAGAATAATGGCTGAAATTGTAAAGGAGCTTACTGAAAATATCTGCTTAAATGCTTCAACAGTGATAACATCTCACAAACCGAAACATTTATGATCTTGCAACAAGATCATACCAAACACACATTTACGAGTCTAGATACAAAACACCATTCCTACAACAAAATAAAATAGTTCAATAAGTAACCCAAGGATATTCCAAATATTTAAAAAGTTGGTAAAGCAGACCTCCTAATTAAATCATACTGAAAAGGCAAGGATTATTTAGATAACAATGAGTAGGGAATGGACAATATAAATATTGTGAAATAATAAAGAACTGTCAGTCTACTGTAAATTATCATAGTTAAATGAATCTTACTGTAAAATTCGATGCGCAGGATATATGATGGAAAATTGTAACCTCTTTTTATTTTCTTGACGTCAACATCTCATTCATTGTGGTGAGCTGCTGTCTTAGCTCTTTCAGATGAGCCGTGAAGAATTTGATAGACTGGTGGACATATAGTGAAGAGTGAGCGTATGTAAGTGTGCGTGCGTGCGTGCGCGCGCGTGTGTGTGTGTGTGTGTGTGTGTGTGTGTGTGTGTATGTGTGTGTGTGTGTGTGTGTGTGTGTGTGTGTGTGTGTGTGTTTTTGTGTGGGTAGTCCAATGAGTAATACAAATGAATCGTGTAAAAATATCTTTTGATAACATAATGTTACTGCAACCATGCATTAGTTAATTTTCGAAAAACTGTTTCCTTATTCAGTGAAGATGACAAATCTGACATTATTATGTAACTGATCTATGTATGATTAAACAATTAACTAACTGTATAAGTTACATCACGGACAGGGGTAGGACGAGCAGAAATGGAGAGAGTTGATGGGGAGTACAGAGTAAGTGAAGAAGGTAAAGAGAAACAGATAATATTTGAGCTAGGGTAGCCAACGACTAAACTTATTAATAAGATCAGTAAGTTGTGAATGAAATAAGAATCGCTATAACCAAATATCCTTATATCCATTTTGTAAAAAGTTCTCGGAATTGCTTCCCTCTATGCTCTGTTTGATCATTGAGTAACTTGTCTGCCCTTCTTATCATGTAACTGTAGATTTCCACCTCTTCCAAAATATTTATCCGTGGGTTCATAGAAGCAACATGTATAAATCCAATATTATTTCTTATGTGTTGCATTGTACGCTTATTTCCAATAAGGCGATTATGGAAAATAGATTTTTCTCTAGCTGCCCCTAATCCATGCTCTTTACCCCTCGTGAGAAAGCTAATTTGAAGATAAAAGAGAGTTTAATTAGCAGGTAAATTTTTATGATGCAGTGAAAAAACTTGTCAAAATGTATCAGTGTTCACAACAATAAGCTTCATAATATTTTTGATTAATGTTTAAAAAAAAGCGACATTTGTTGTTTGTTATCAGACATCTAAGGCCTTGTGTGTAACGTGTGGCGGCGAAAATGGAGCTATGGTGTTACTAATTTTCACTGGAGTAGGCGGACAAGGTTCCCATCTTATCACTTTACGCAAGCCGCAGTGCTCCACACAGGCTTCTTAGTCATCACCCATGGTCACCACCACGCAGCAAAATTGTGCTATGTAGTTACGCCATGGGCATTGTTGCACAAGCAGCACCCTGTGGAGGTGGGGCTGCGTGGAGAACTTTTGTCTGCTCTTTGGTATTATCTTTTATTTACTTACAGCAATTACACATATTCTTTAAATAAAAATACATGAATCTGAAAGTAGGAAGTTATAAATTTATATATAATTTAAGAAGATAATTAAAAGAAGACAGGAAAGGGTTGATGTATGTGTCCCTTTACCAACACCACGCCAAGTCCAATATCCCCGTGTGATTCTATGGGGGTCCAGATGTGGGTTTGTCGGGGACGGCCAGCTCGTCCCACGCATCCCCCGATCGACTGTGGCTGCCTGGGATACTGCCCACATTGAGGCTGATCCCTCACATGTGGTAGAGTGGGAGGTCGTCTCGAGGTGTGGCAGGGGGCGAAAGACATTCCGGAGGGCTGAACGGAAGGCCTCTCCAGTTTGTCTGACGAACCGGTTTCAGGCGCTGTCTCAGGCTGATACTGATCTTCGGCCGGACATGACTGCTTGTCTTGATCCAGAGGTTGCCCCTCAGTCTGCAAGTTCCGGGCGGTCGCAGAGGGTGGGCTTACTGGTAGTTGGGAGCTCCAACGTCAGGCGCGTAATGGGGCCCCTTAGCGATATGACAGCTAGAGAGGGGAAGAAAACCAATGTGCACTCCGTGTGCATACCGGGGGGAGTCATTCCAGATGTGGAAAGGGTCCTTCCGGATGCCATAAAGGGTACAAGGTGCACCCATCTGCAGGTGGTCGCTCATGTCGGCACCAATGATGTGTGTCGCTATGGATCGGAGGAAATCCTCTCTGGCTTCCAGCGGCTATCTGATTTGGTGAAGACTGCCAGTTTCGCTAGCTGGATGTAAGCAGAGCTCACCATCTACAGCATCGTCGACATGACTGACTGCGGACCTTTGGTACTGAGCCGAGTGAAGAATCTGAATCAGAGGCTGAGACGGTTCTGCGACCGTGTGGGCTGCAGATTCCTCGACTTGCGCCATAGGGTGGTGGGGTTTCGGGTTCCGCGGGATAGGTCACGAGTCCACTACACGCAGCAAGCGGCTACACGGGTAGTAGGGGTTGTGTGGCGTGGACTGGGCGGTTTTTTTGGTTAGATGGCCTCGGACACGTACAGAAAGGGCAGCAGCCTCGAAGGGTGCAGGGCAAAGTCAGGACATGCGGGAGCCAAGCAGCAATCGGTATTGTAATTGTAAACTGTCGAAGCTGCGTTGGTTAAGTACAGGAACTTCAAGCGCTGATAGAAAGCACCGAAGATGAAATCGTTATAGGTACAGAAAGCTGGCTGAAGCCAGAGATAAATTCTGCCAAAGTTTTTACAAAGGCACAGACGGTGTTTAGAAAGGATAGATTGCATGCAACCGGTGGTGGCGTGTTTGTCGCTGTTAGTAGTAGTTTATCCTGTAGTGAAGTAGAAGTGGATAATTCCTGTGAATTATTATGGGTGGAGGTTACACTCAACAACCAAGCTCGGTTAATATTTGCCTCCCATCACCGACCTCCCGACTCAGCAGCATTATTAGTAGAACAACTGAGAGAAAATTTGGAATACATTTCACATAAATTTTCTCAGCATGTTATAGTCTTAGGTGGAGATTTCAATTTACCAGATATAGACTGAGACACACAGATGTTTAGGACGGGTGGTAGGGACAGAGCATCGAGTGACATTATACTGAGTGCACTATCCGAAAATTACCTCGAGTAATTAAACAGAGAACCGACTCGTGGAGATAACATCTTGGACCTACTGATAACAAACGGATCCGAACCTATCGACTCTGTAAGCGCAGAACAGGGAATCAGTGATCATAAAGCCGTTGCAGCATCCCTGAATATGGAAGTTAATAGGAATATAAAAAAAGGGAGGAAGGTTTATCTGTTTAGCAAAAGTAATAGAAGGCAGATATCAGACTACCTAACAGATCAAAACGAAAATTTCTGTTCCTACACTGACAATGTTGAGAGTTTATGGAAAAAGTTCAAGGTAATCGTAAAATGCGTTTTAGACAGGTACGTGCCGAGTAAAACTGTGAGGGACGGGAAAAACCCACCGTGGTACAACAACAAAGTTAGGAAACTACTGCGAAAGCAAAGAGAGCTTCACTCCAAGAGTAAACGCAGCCGAAACCTCTCAGACAAACAGAAGCTAAACGATGTCAAAGTTAGCGTAAGGAGGGCTATCCGTGAAGCGTTCAGTGAGTTCGAAAGTAAAATTCTATGTACCGACTTGACAGAAAATCCTAGGAAGTTCAGGTCTAACGTTAAATCAGTAAGCGGCTCGAAACAGCATATCCAGACACTTCGGGATGATGATGGCATTGAAACAGAGGATGACACGCGTAAAGCTGAAATACGAAACACCTTTTTCCAAAGCTGTTTCACAGAGGAAGACCGCACTGCAGTTCCTTCTATAAATCCTCGCACAAACGAAAAAATGGTTGACATCGAAATAAGTGTCCAAGGAACAGAAAAGCAACTGGAATCACTCAACAGAGGAAAGTCCACTGGACCTGACGGGATACCAATTCGATTCTACACAGAGTACGCGAAAGAACTTGCCCCCCCCTCTAACAGCCGTGTACCGCAAGTCTCTAGAGGAACGGAAGGTTCCAAATGATTGGAAAAGAGCACAGGCAGTCCCAGTCTTCAAAAAGGGTCGTCGAGCAGATGCGCAAAACTATATGCCTATATCTCTGAAATCGATCTGTTGTAGAATTTTAGAACATGTTTTTTGCTCGCGTGTCATGTCATTTCTGGAAGCCCAGACTCTACTCTGTAGGAATCAACATGGATTCCGGAAACAGCGATCGTGTGAGACTCAACTCGCTTTATTTGTTCATGAGACCCAGAAAATATTAAATACTAGCACTCCTGAAAGAAAGGATATTGCGGAGACATGGCTTAGGAGTGCTAGTTCTGCAAGGTTTGCAGGAGAGCTTCTGTAAAGTTTGGAAGGTAGGAGACGAGGTACTGGCAGAAGTAAAGCTGTGAGTACCGGGCGTGAGTCGTGCTTCGGTAGCTCAGTTGGTAGAGCACTTGCCCGCGAAAGGCAAAGGTCCCGAGCTCGAGTCTCGGTCGGGCACACAGTTTTAATCTGCCAGGAAGTTTCATATCAGCGCACACTCCGCTGCAGAGTGAAAATCTCATTCTGGTATGCCGAAAATGTTCAGCTTGGCCTCCAAAACTGTATCAGCTAACCCCAAAAATGAGAGAAATATAAATGTCAGGAAATGGAAGGAGAAAATCTCAAACAAAAACACTTTCAATTTAAAACTATTTACATTGTTTTTGTGTTCAATATTTTTTTCATTTTAGTGTAATGTTCTTACATTACAGGATAGTCTGTTACATATATTGCAATGCTAAGGGATAGTCAGAGTTTTTTCATACAATGTTTTTACATACATACACTATTTGGGCAAGTACAACAGATGACTAAATTTCCATAGAAAAGTATACATCAATATAATGAGACTCTGAGTAAGGAACATGTGAATTAACCTCAGTTACAAAAGTTGTAATTACCTCGATTTACAATCTGCAGTTTCAATTTTTTGCATATATATTCTCAGGTATTTACATTAATTACATATCTGACAGATATTTGCTCTGAATTCACATCAGTTACGAAGGTGGCAGTGATCCACATTACAATCTACATATGAACTTAAAATCTACATACATTTTACAATTTTCATTTTTCAGGTACTTAAAATAAAATCAGTCACTTTTCATAGTGTTGTGATATGAAGCCACCCGTATTTATCTTGTTGGGAAGTATCTTGTATTTGTCATCATGTGCAGATAAATAAGGTTTACGTTATTTGACAGTATAAAATAAATGATCTTTATGTTAAATCATGTACTGTAGAGTCATTTGTGTTTCTGAATCCAGCACACATTACCTGTAATCGTCTATGATTAACCTGTTAACAGGAGGTCGTTTTATGCTTTTTGGCCTGCATGTTGTGCACCCAGACTCAGTCTCAAGACCATTCATTTTAGGTCAAAGGCCAACTGATGTTATATCTGGTTCACTGTTAAGATTGTCCTCCATCAAGTGAACTTTTTTTTATTTACCTGATGCAAGGTAGTATGTGTTGGGAAATGTGAAGCATCGAACATTGCATGTACGTCACAACTGATATCCTCGTAGGCATTTGAAATTGGAGATTAAGCTATTTGTATCTACGTGGCACAGTTTTACATGATTTCATGTTAGCTTGTTTAACGTATATTCTTATTGAAAACCGAAAAGAAGCGTTTTCGAAATATTCAGAATGGCCATTTCTGCTACAACTGGTTTATCAAAGTTTACTTAAGCCTGCTGAGTTCAGCGGTGGTTAGTCCGAAAATTTGAGTAGGCGATTAATTCAGCTGTCACAAATCTTTCCCAGAATATTGTCTCCCTTAAGACCTGTATCTTTCACACATTTTGCATGGTTTTTCCAAGTACACTGTTATTTATAAAATTTATTTGCGGTTACAAAATCTTTCTAACATTAGCAACATTAGATATAAAGATGTGACTTATCGGTGACATACAAAAAATTGTGTCGAATCGGGATTCGAACTTGGATTTCCCACTTGTTGTGAATGGTCGACTTCATCACATTGGCTATTTGAGGACCAATAGACAATGTCATCATACCTAGTGTAGTTAATGTCAGGAAGATTCCGCAGTTGCGAATAAATTTCATAAATTTAGTACAGCTGCAGGTTCGTCACGAAGTCTATTTCTTCAGACATTGTTAAGAACAAGTATTACAACACTTGACAGATAAAATGGCGATCTTAATACTAACGTTGAACGCAATAAAAATTGTCCCCTTGAAACGCTGTGGTGAAAGTGAAACTGCAAGCAATGGAATCATATACAGAATGACACGCAGAAGTTTGGGTTGACATGGATGTGTGCTTGGACAGTCAGGAAATTCAGGTTTCAGTCCCACTGCAGCACAAATTTTTTGTTTCACCAGTGGGTAATGTCTTCATACTTAATGCACCTAATGTCAGAAATATTCCGCAACTAGGAATAAATTTCATAAGTTTAGTACAGCTGCTACGTCGTCACCAGTGTATATTTATTCAGACAATGTTAAAAATAAACTCTATTATTTAGTGGTTTGAAAAAATTCCTCCCGCAATCAGTACTCGCATTCATGCATTTTTTGTGCATTAGTTTAAATGTATGGCTTCATCCACGGAGCTTGCCTAATGCTGAAGTCGATGAATCTTTTTTAAAACCTAAATATAATACAAACATTTTTTCAAATTTCTGTAATGAACAACACAGTTTTTCTTATCATGTTGTTGTTGTGGTCTTCAGTCCTGAGACTGGTTTGATGCAGCTCTCCATGCTGCTCTATCCTGTGCAAGCTGCTTCATCTATCAGTACCTACCGCAACCTACATCCTTCTGAATCTGCTTAGTGTATTCATCTGTTGGTCTCCCTCTACGATTTTTACCCTCCACGCTGCCCTCCAATAGCAAATTGGTGATCCCTTGATGCCTCAGAACATGTCCTACCAACCGATCCCCTCTTCTAGTCAAGTTGTGCCACAAACTTCTCTTCTCCCCAATCCTATTCAACCCATCTGATCTTCAGCATTCTTCTGTAGCACCACATTTCGAAAGCTTCTATTCTCTTCTTGTCCAAACTATTTATCGTCCACGTTTCACTTCCGTACATGGCCACACTCCATACAAATACTTTCAGAAACGACTTCCAGACACTTAAATCTATATTCGATGTTAACAAATTTCTCTTATTCAGAAACGCTTTTCTTGCCATTGACAGTCTACATTTTATATCCTCTCTACTTCGACCATCATCAGTTATTTTGCTCCCCAAATAGCAAAACTCCTTTACTAGTTTAAGTGTCTCATTTCCTAATCTAATACCCTCAGCATCACCCGACTTAATTCGACTACATTCCATTATCCTCGTTTTGCTTTTGTTGATGTTCATCTTATATCCTCCTTTCAAGACACTATCCATTCCGTTCAACTGCTCTTCCAAGTCTATTGCTGTGTCTGAGAGAATTACAATGTCATCTGCGAACCTCAAAGTTTTTATTTCTTCTCCATGGATTTTAATACCTACTCCGAATTTTTCTTTTGTTTCCTTCACTGCTTGCTCAATATACAGATTGAATAACATAGGGGAGAGGCTACAACCCTGTCTCACTCCCTTCCCAACCACTGCTTCCCTTTCATGTCCCTCGCTTCTTGTAACTGCCATTTGGCTTCTATACAAATTGTAAATAGCTTTTCGCTCCCTATATTTTACCCCTGCCACCTTCAGAATTTGAAAGACAGTATTCCAGTAAACATTGTCAAAAGCTTTCTCTAAGTCTACAAATGGTAGATACGTAGGTTTACCTTTCCTTAATCTAGCTTCTAAGATAAGTCGTAGGGTCAGTATTGCCTCACGTGTTCCAATACTTCTACGGAAATCAAACTGATCTTCCCCTAGGTCGGCTTCTACTAGTTTTTCCATTCGTCTGTAAAGAATTCGCATTAGTATTTTGCAGCTATGACTTATTAAACTGATAGTTCGGTTTTTTCACATCTGTCAACGACTGCTTTCTTTGGGATTGGAATTATTATATTCTTCTTGAAGTTTGAGGGTATTTCGCCTGTTTCATAAATCTTGCTCACCAGATGGTAGAGTTTTGTCAGGACTGGCTCTCCCAAGGACGTCAGTAGTTCTAATGGAATGTTGTCTACTCCTGGGGCCTTGTTTCGACTCAGGTCTTTCAGTGCTCTGTCAAACTCTTCACGCAGTATTGTATCTCCCATTTCATCTTTATCTACATCCTCTTCCATTTCCATAATATTGTCCTCAAGTACGTCGCCCTTGTATATACCCTCTATATACTCCTTCCACCTTTCTGCTTTCCCTTCTTTGCTTAGAACTGGGTTTCCATCTGAGCTCTTGATGTTCATGCGAGTGGTTCTCTTATCTCCAAAGGTCTCTTTAATTTTCCTTTAGGCAGTATCTATCTTACCCCTAGTGAGATAAGCCTCTACATCCTTACAAATGTCTTCTAGCCATCCCTGCTTAGCCATTTTGCACTTCTTGTCGATCTCATTTTTGAGACGTTTGTATTCCTTTTTGCGTGCTTCATTTACTGCATTTTTATATTTTCTCCTTTCATCAATTAAATTCAATATATCTTCTGTTACCCAAGGATTTTTACTAGCCCTCGTCTTTTTACCTACTTGATCCTCTGTTACCTTCACTACTTCATCCCTCAGAGCTACCCATTCTTCTTCTACTTTATTTCTTTCCCCTATTTTTCCCCTATTCCTGTCAATTGTTCCCTTATGCTCTCCCTGAAACTCTGTACAATCTCTGGTTTAGTCAGTTTATCCAGGTCCCATCTCCTTAAATTCCCACCTTTTTGCAGTTTCTTCAGTTTTAATCTACAGATCATAACCAATAGATTGTGGTCAGAGTCCACATCCGCCCCTGGTTCCTAAATCTCTGTCTTACCATTGTATAATCTATCTGAAACCTGTCAGTATCTCCAGGCTTCTTCCATGTATACAACCTTATTTTATGATTCTTGAACCAAGTGTTAGCTATGATTAAGTTGTGTTCTGTGCAAAATTCTACCAGACGGCTTCCTCTTTCATTTCTTAGCCCCAATCCATATTCGCCTACTACGTTTCCTTCTCTCCCTTTTCCTACTACCGAATTCCAGTCACCCATGACTATTAAATTTTCGTCACCCTTCACCATCTGAATAATTTCTTTGATTTCATTATACATTTCTTCAATTTCTTCGTCATCTGCAGAGCTAGTTGGCATATAAACTTGTACTACTGTAGTAGGCGTGGGCTTCGTATCTATCTTTGCCACAATAATGCGTTCACTATGCTGTTTGTAGTAGCTTACCCGCATTCCTGTTTTCCTATTCATTATTAAATCTACTCCTGCATTACCCTTATTTGCTTTTGTGTTTATAACCCTGTAGTCACCTGGCTAGAAGTCTTGTTCCTCCTGCCACCGAACTTGACTAATTCCCACTACATCTAACTTTAACCTATCCATTTCCCTTTTAAATTTTCTAACCTACCTGCCAGATTAAGGGATCTGACATTCCACGCTCCAATCCGTAGAACGCCAGTTTTCTTTCTCCTGATAACGACATCCTCTTGAGTAGTCCCCGCCCCGAGATCCGAATGGGGGACTATTTTCCTCCGGAATATTTTACCCAAGAGGACGCCACCATCATTTAATCATACAGTAAAGCTGTATGACCTCGGGAAAAATTACGACCGTAGTTTCCCCTTGCACACGTTTGTCTGGCCTCTCAACAAATATCCCTCCGTTGTGGTTGCACCTACGGTACGGCTATCTGTATCGCTGAGGCACGCAAGCCTCCCCACCAACGGCAAGGTCCATGGTTCATGGGGGGGGGGGGGGGGGGGGGGGGGGTTCTTATCATATAAAGTTGAAATTAATTCTTTTGTTTTCTTATTATCAGATAATAACAACTTTTTTTAAACATAAGCGCAAATCCAAATGTAAATCAAAATTATCTTTATAGATTCTGGCATCTTTTGAGGAAGACTTTCAAAATTAGACACTGGTAGATACTGCGACATCGTCCGCCGGTATAGGCTGTTCACGTCAAATAAATGAAGTAATATTCGTCAATTTCAACATCATAATCGACGTCGAATCTGTTGTTGGCAACTGTATGTCTGCAAGAACAATGGTCAATTCTATCATTAATTAACCTTTTAACAGACTGTATTTGTTTGATATCAGTTTAAAGCTGTAACTCTTCTTTGACAATTTTGAGTAGGGCATCCCATTACAACCCAGCTGAAGTAATGTATTGGGAAGGATCTGGTTCATATGTTTTGAAACATAGACTGTGAAAGGTTTCAAACATGTCGATGGGGAACAGAACGTCAATTTCTAAAAATAAATCAGAATATGCTCCAAGAGTGTTACAACTGAATGTTTCCCAGACACTGTGAGCTCTTTGGTAATTGGCCTTTGTTATTGTTTCAGCTGTTAGAAAGCTTTAAGACTATTCGTTTTTGGGAATGTGATCATCCAGCAGAAATTGATGCGAAGCAGCACAGAAAAATTCCCTTCTGATTAACAAGATTAAACTCCCAATCAGCAGGAAGATATGTTCTCATTATCCTGAGTCCATCATAATTTAGGTATGATGAGCACTTTTTGAGTGAACGCAGCGAAAAATTCAGCTAGTTGATGAATAGGAAATTTATCTAGTAGTGGCTCCCTTCCTAAAACACAGCAATGCTTTTCATAAAAAGTTTATAGCTTGCAATATTCGATGGTTGAATATAAAGATGACCTAGATTTAATTTAATTTCTTCATTAGCATAGGACATGTTTTGCCCACAAAAAGAAATGCCCAACGTAATTGCGAAATTGTAAAATAGAACAGGCACTGTGTAGTAAGAGCTATGGTTCACACTGCTGCTAGGAAGTGCTGGTCCTCAGTACACATGGGTGAAATGATAGGGACCTCTGTGTTTAATGCAGTTTTCCTCGAATGGTCCCCTGCGTATATGACACACCTCTGTCAAGCGAAACGCTGATTCCTCCTCGGGTCATAACACCATGTTTATATTTCGCAATAAATTCACAGTGATTGCGTACAGCTGTTCAGTAAACCATCCCATGCAATCACTGTCTTTGTGCAATTTAATCTTGGAATAATCCTGGTTTTAGGCCAGACCACAAGTAGCAGGCAGTGTAGAATGGTTTATGGAAATGCACCTGATCAAAATATGACTGTAATGAGCAACTGGTACTAATATGCATAAACCACAAAAATGAAGCTTCAGTTTGTTACTGAACTTCGAAAATTCTGTAAATTGGTTCTCTTCATGACGTATGACACTGTTTATCAATTTAAACTGCGTGCAGTCAACTAAATGCGCATCTAATTTTTCTTTGGGAACGAAAATAACAGAGGCAGTGTTCACCTACTACAGCTGAATGCTACTCCATGCTAGCCTCGACAAGCTTTTTATGCAATAGAAATGTCATGTATTTGTATTAACAACCTACAACACAATAGATTTACATATTTCTTGGGACCGTGTTTTGTGATATGTAGAGGTACAACCCGAAATTCTTCGTCAACCTTCTCGTCATCTACAAGCGTTCATTCATTATCAGAACAGTGGGTGCCATAGACAAGTCTTTGTTCTGTTTTTCAAAAATTTTAACATTCCTCAGCTCTGCTGGGAACAGTGTATTAGCAGAGTTTAATTTGCTAGTATATATAAGATACTTCTGTGCAATTTCTACATTCTACTTTACAGGATGCAACATGGTTAGGATTGACCACTTTAAACAGGAATTTTTTGATCACCCAAAACACAGCCACTAACTGGTTACCCCTGAGTTTCATCTCTGGTCACATGAACCGCTGGCTTTGAAGACAAGATTCTGGCACAGTCAAGGAGCTGTAGAACAACACAGAAAAAAAATTGCTCTGAGCACTATGGGACTTAACTTCTGAGGTCATCAGTCCCCCAGAACTTAGAACTACTTAAACCTAACTTACCTAAGGAAATCACACACATCCATGCCCGAGGCAGAATTCGAACCTGCGACCGTAGCGGCCGCGCGGTTCCAGACTGCAGCGCCTAGAGCTGCTCGGCCACTTCGGCCGGCAACAACGTAGAGTATTGGCGGAATGCACAGGCAGCTACCTTCTATGAGGAGGTTATTGGAAGGCGGGCAGAACGCTACGACAAATGTGTAAGCCGGAATGGAGATTATGTAGAGAAGGAGCCGGAAGAAACAAGTAACTATTTCAAATAAAACATTTTTTTTAATTTCAGTGTGGTTTCCCTTTCGCGAGCGATGGAACTTATTTTCCGAATAACTCTCGTATTAACACTGTAAGAAATACATCAGTATCGTGTCTGATTTCTCTACAACTCTATTAATTACTTTGATCGAAAGCAAAAATTCTCGTTGCCCGAGGTCATTATGGAAACGGAAATGAGCTCCTGTGATACCTCCATTATATTTTCAGTGGATGGAATTGTGAATAGTATTGATGAAAGGCTTTCATATATGTCTCATTTCAAGCAATGTGAAAGCCAATTTTGTTCAGAATGAGGCCGTTAAGTTTTATAACTTAGCTGTTTCTTACAATTTTCTTTTTCTTTTTGTGCATCACCAGTGGTGTGCCATAAATACATTACTCGTCGATATACGTTGGCATAATGCAAAACACCTAATCTTTTGAACTCTTTAAAAGTGTGAACTACCTTGCGTAGCTATCGTAAGCATACTAATTATATTGAATGTCAGTGAGGCATTTGCGTGTCTATTTGCATTCAACAAACAGTGTAATTGCTTTTTAAACAGTGTGTGGATGTCCTGCGTTGCCAAGAACACGGGTATCAACGTTTGATCGGACAGTGATTGCAGCTTTATGGTAATATGGACTGTCAATAAGAGAAGACGCAAGGCGGCTAATACTGTGAATCACAACGATGCAGTACAGAGCTGGAGTCATTTTCAGAATACAGGCACGTTACGTTAAATACTTTCCCCGTACTGGTCGCCTAAGGCTACAGTTGCGGTAGATGACGTGTGTCTGTGATTTCTAGCACACAGGAACCTCTACCTGACTGCCATCATGATAAACAATGAGCTTGTGAGGGCTGCAGAAAGACATGTGTCAAACCAAATGTACGAACCAGAGTCCACGTTTTTTCTCCGTGTCCTGCAGAGCGATAGAGGCCCAGTCATTAAACCTAGACTCTATGCTGAACAAATGGACACAAAATCACCAAGAATGGGCTATGGAAACTAGGTGTAAGCTTCTCTCCACAGACGAATGCCGCATATGTCTGACACCAGATGAGCGTCTTCAACGTGTGAAGAGTGAATTTGTGACGATGACACCAGAGACATCCCGTCATTCGAACACATCGAGGTGGCGAATTAGTGATGTTCTTGGACGGTATCACGTGGGCTGTATAACAGCACTGTCGACTGTCCAGTGAGAAGCTCGTCGTTCCACAGTACAGGGAGTAACATTCTCCTTGTTTCGTCGGGATTTCGGAGACGAAGTCAAGTTTATGGACGACAATTGCTAGGTTCATCAGGCAGTCATCGTCAAGGATTTTATTGCCCGAACGGATTGACCTGCGTGTTCCACCGATTTGAATCCAATGGAATATGCTTGGTATCGACTTAAAAGAATTGTTGGTACACGTCATGATCCAACACAAAATCTGCTGGAGAATTTCTGCTGAATCCATACATATCATAAAAATATGTGCATGTACATATGCATGTATGTGTGTGCGTGCGTGTGTGCGTGTGTGTGTGTGTGTGTGTGTGTGTGTGTGTTTTCCACATCTCCTGCTAAACCACTCGAACGATTTCAACCGAACTTGGGACACATACCTTTTACCATCAGGTAACAATCACCTACCTAGCGTAGTGCAAGGGACATGACGTCATAAACAATGAGATACGTTAAAAATTGTGGCACCGTGCGTTACGTTTAAATGTATTACTTCTGTGCTACTAACTGTATACGCAATAAATTTCGCAGACAGTATGCAAAAATGCGGCTTAATGCACTTACAAAAGTATATCATGGCACCAGACGTAGTTCAGGAGATATGACATCTGAAACACTGAGGTGCGTGAAAAATTGCCACACTATGTTTGACGTTTAAATTTATTACTCCATGACACTAACTCTATTCGCAACATATTTCGCAGACAGTATCACATATGCCGCTGAATGTACCTACACACATTAACATCATTGTATTGCACATAGTTCGAGATATATGACGTCATAAACAATGAGATGCGTGAAAAATTGCCACATCATCCATGGAGTTTTAATACATTTATTCAAATGGTTCAAATGGCTCTGAGCACTATGGGACTTAACATCGGAGGTCATCAGTCCCCTAGAACTTAGAACTACTTAAACCTAACTAACCTAAGGACATCACACACATCCATGCCCGAGGTTGGATTCGAACTTGCGACCGTAGCAGTAGCGCGGTTCCGGACTGAAGCGCCTAGAACCGCTCGGCCACTGCCATCGGCTATTATATTTATTATTTACTACAGTTAAGTCAAATGAAGGAAATCCCTCACAACTAGAAGCGCTTTTGGCAGGTTTCAACAGTGAAGCCCAAATGGTTGTAGGTGGAAACGGTAGCCGTCTATAGAACTGTGAAGAGACGTTTACAAAATCGCGTTTCAGAGACGCGAAGTAGCTGCGCCCAGTGTACTGAAACTGTCTGGGATTATGTTTCTTAATTTGGATACAGTAGTTACACATTTGTATATTATGCATATCTCTTTGTACGATTGTTTCATAATTTCAACGCTGTTTTCACGCATACGCAGATGTAAACTTTTTTCAGTACTTCACTACAAACGCAGTTCATTTCTTGTTTTCGTTTCTAATAGAAAACTAACAAAATGAGTACGCCGGCAATGCCGGGTTTGTCAGCTAGTTATGGGATAAATTAGACCAGTAGTGATTGAATGACATTGTGGGCAGTACTCAACTTAGGGTGCAGGGCAGTATTCAAACAAGAGGACGTACTCCTCTGCACTGAATGAGGTTACTGCACAGTGGGCTTACCTCAAAGAAAGGTCTTATTCTTTCTGTTACATTGTGGTAGAAGTGATCTGTCAAGTTTTAGCTGTCAATAAATTGGGAAATGTATTACGTTTGAATTGCCACTTCACTCGCTAGGGAATGCCTCCGGACTTTTGTTTATTGGGTGATGATTAACCGTTTTTGGTATATGTTGTGAGCGTGTGGGTGATATTCTGTCATTCTGCGCAGCGGATTAATCTGAGATGTACCCTTTACCCTGTGGCTCCTGCAAGATGCAATTTCCACCCTCACATTACCACAGAAGTCAGACAGACGCTCCTAACGTTCTAAAGAGAAATGCCTGAAAAACTTTCAGCAATAAATATCTTCTGGAGTCGTCTGTTGTAAGGAAATGACACAAAAATTCACAAAATTTCTTACGTAACTAATGGGATACTTGGGTACTGGAGTAGTGCTAGTTAGTGTAAGAAAAACATGAAACTAACAAAAATTCTGAGAAATCACAATGACACTTTTAGTTATGAACTGAACAAGTTATTTCTGGGTTCTTTACGGAATGTGAAGTTACCTCTTAAGGATAGTATTCGCTAATGAAATTTCTATACGAAGTTAAAGATTTTTATTGACTTGGCAGAATGGCTGAGAGCTGCATCTACTCAACTTCAATAATTATCCTTTACAATGTTGGTAGGTACGGTTGGATTGTCGTGTGTGAAATACAGAGAAGTGTACTGTTGTGGAGGAAATATGGGGCTCGCAAGAGCTGTAGCACACAATACTGTAAGCTGCGATGACTGCTGTCTGTGCCACTCGCTGCTGACAAATAAGGTAACTCTCATTCTATCTGGATTGACCTTCAACAATCAAACTCTCGCTATGCCTTGATGAAGTCAAAGACTCTTATTCGCCCCTAGTCTAACTATTGGCGTGGTACACCGGTCAGATAACCAGTCCACCGTGATGCCACTCAAAAATTCGCTCGCAGGCGTTTAACTGTAGCTCTGTCTGTTCACACCGCACAATAAGTGTGGCAGCCAACACAGTGAACAACGCTTAAGCGCAAGGAGTCGATATAGAGTCACACTCCGATTCGCTCTCGACAGAGGTGCTCTCCCAGTGAAGTACTGGGGAGAGACTTGTTCCTTGCTCTTTTGAGTAGATGTACGAGCGCACACGCTCTCGTTACGTGTTCTCGCTCCAAGAGCGACAACAGAACGGCCCGTCTCCACGCCAGACGTGAAGAGGTATATCTTTCGGTCTCTTCCATTATTCCTTCAGCTCAAGGCGTCAGGAATATCGTCTGCCAATCACCATTGCTCTTCTAAAACGAGAGAATGACGTTTCATTTAAGGCGACGAATCCAGAAATCTGTAGCATCAGCGTTTGGCGTTTGCTGTCTCCCTGTGAAAACCTCTGAAACTGAGTGCTATGTTTGCAAAGAATGCGTAGGCTGGGCGCTCCCACACTATGTAGCGGAATTTGCTTTTAAGCCGAACACGGGGTCGTTCTTCCTTTCACTCGGGCAAACGCTGTCTACTCTACAGGCAGTCACTGGCCGACATAGATAGGTTGACTCGCCCTCTGAAGGGACCAGCCCCCCGGCGTGCGGTTTGCTTTTCCTGAACTAAAAGCCCCTGCGACCATCGTATCTTGATTGTGTGTGTGTACGCCAGCCTCGAGTATTTCAATCTTGGTGCACACTTGTGATTTATTAGTTATTTGCATATCGTTTACATGAATTCATACAACAGTGACTTTATCTTATCGAATTTGGGTTCGAATGAAGCGTCTTGATGTGCGGAATATGATTGTGAGGGCGGAATATGTAAGCAATGAAGGTCAGGAGACCACAACGTTTTACAATGTATAGGTACTTTAATCACTTGTGAAGCAGAAAGGAGGTCAGAGTGTAAATTGTGACTCCTTCTTAAACAGGAAAACACATTTCTTGACAGTTATTTTTGCCATAGTCTGGCACTTTCCCACAAAAACATGAGGTGGAGGGTGGGGGGGGGAGCAGGTATTTTATAATTTAAGATCGCTCCAGGGACGGAGCACTATTTCTCGTTTCCGCTTTAGAACAGTATCCGCCGAATCTTGGTGAAGATAGTGATGGCGCGAGCGAAACAGCGGCTGCCCCGCCTCGGCTGCTGCGCCTTGGCGTGCTTTCATTAAGCCGTGAATAGCCGCCAGTGTCGAGCGCTTCTTGCCCCGCCGCGGGCCCGGGCGCCAAGGACCGCGGTGGCTGCAAGAAGCGGCGCCGCAGGCCAGCGGCCAGGTCGCCCTCGCCCGCCCCTGCTTAACGGGGCCGCGCTCAACTGTTGCCGCCGCCGCGGCGCGTATTCACAGTTGCCGGCAGGTACGCCGCCGCACGAACTGCCGCTGCGCCGATACCCGGTGCAATCTGCATAACATCGTTTGGTCACCAGCTTGTGAAATTACTCGTTGATTAAAGTCAGCGCACTGTATTAAACGACTGTGTTTCCCCATCACGCGAACACTCGGAGCCATTCTCAAATAACATCAGGGTTCGGCTTGGTGATGAATACTGCAATGACGTCTCCAGAGCTGCGCACACCTAAATAACGTAGCTGAAGCGTTCAAATGCAATCTTCGAACCTAGAGTATCATATCGTTGCTAATAAATTTGAAATATTTTACAAAAATGGTTCAAATGGCTCTGAGCACTATGGGACTTAACTGCTATGGTCATCAGTCGCCTAGAACTTAGAACTACTTAAACCTAACTAACCTATGGACATCACAAACACCCATGCCCGAGGCAGGATTCGAACCTGCGACCGCAGCGGTCGTGCGGTTCCAGACTGCAGCGCCTAGAACCGCTCGGCCACAGCGGCCGGCTAAATATTTTACAGAGGTGGTACTGTACATCTTTAATGAACGTTGAGAACTGCATTACGCAATAGACAGCTCTAATGGTACACTACTGGCCATTAAAATTGCTACACCACTAAGATGACGTGCTACAGACGCGATATTTAACCGACAGGAAGAAGATGCTGTGATATGCAAATGATTAGCTTTCCAGAGCATCCACACAAGGTTGCCGCCCGTGGGACACCTAAGACGTGCTGACATCAGGAAAGTTTCCAACCGATTTCTCATACACAAACAGCAGTTGACCGGCGTTGCCTGGTGAAACGTTGTTGTGATGCCTCGTGTAAGGAGGAGAAATGCGTACCATCACGTTTCCGACTTCGATAAAGGTCGGATTGTAGCCTATCGCGATTGCGGTTTATCGTATCGCGACATTTCTGCTCGCGTTGGTCGAGATCCAATGACTGTTAGCAGAATATGGAATCGGTGGGTTCAGGAGGTTAATACGGAACGCCGTACTTGATCCCAACGGCCTCGTATCACTAGCAGTCGAGATGACAGGCATCTTATCAGCACAGCTGTAACGGATCGTGCAGCCACGTCTCAATCCCTGAGTCAACAGGTGAGGACGTTTGCAAGATTAACAACCATCTGCACGGACAGTTCGACGACGTTTGCAGTAGCATGGACTATCAGCTCGGAGACCGTGGCTGCGGTTACCCTTGACGCTGCATAACAGATAGGAGCGCCTGCGATGGTGTACTCAACGACGAACCCGGCTGCACGAATGGCAAAACGTAATTTTTTCGGATGAATCCAGGTTCTGCTTACAGCATCAGGATGGTCGCATCCGTGTTTCGCGAACGCACATTGGAAGCGTGTATTCGTCATCCCCATACTGGCGTATCACCCGGCGTGATGGTATGGAGTGCCATTGGTTACACGTCTCGGCCATCTCTTGTTCGCATTGACGGCACTTTGAACAGTGGACGTTACATTTCAGATGTGTTACGACCCGTGGCTCTACCCTTCATTCTATTCCTTCGAAACCCTACATTTCAGCAGGATAATGCACGACCGATTGTTGCAGGTCCTGTACGGGCCTTTCTGGATACAGAAATGTTCGACTGTTGTCCTGGCCAGCACATTCTCCAGATCTCTCACCAGCTGAAAACGTCTGGTCGATGGTGGCCGAGCAACTGGCTCGTCACAATACGCCAGTCACTACTCTTGATGAACTGTTGTATCGTGTTGAAGCTGCATGGGCAGCTGTACCTGTACGCGCCATCCAAGCTCTGTTTGACTCAACGCCCAGGCGCATCAAGGCCGTTATTACGGCCAGAGGTGGTTGTTCTGGGTGCTGATATCTCAGGATCTATGCACCCAAATTGCGTGAAAATTTAATCACATGTCAGTTCTAGTATAATATATTTGTCCAATGAATGCCTGTTTATCGTCTACATTTCTTCTTGGTGTAGCAATTTTAATGGCCAGTAGTGTATATATATTACCTACTAGATAGTGTCGGAAGTTCCATGCGGCTTTCGCGGATGATGCTGTAGTATACAGAGAAGTTGCAGCATTAGAAAATTGCAGTGAAATGCAGGAAGATCTGCAGCGGATAGGCACTTGGTGCAGGAAGTGGCAACTCACCCTTAACATAGACAAATGTAATGTATTGCGAATACATAGAAAGAAGGATCCTTTATTGTATGATTATATGATAGCGGAACAAAGACTGGTAGCAGTTACTTCTGTAAAATATCTGGGAGTATGCGTGCGGAACGATTTGAAGTGGAACGATCATATAAAATTAATTGTTGGTAAGGCGGGTGCCAGGTTGAGATTCATTGGGAGAGTCCTTAGAAAATCCGTCAACAAAGGAGTTGGCTCACAAAACACTCGTTCGACCTATACTTGAGTACCGCTCATCAGTGTGGGATCTGTACCAGGTTCGGTTGACAGAGGAGATAGAGAAGATCCAAAGAAGCGGAGCGTTTCGTCATAGGGTTAGTTGGTAAGCATGATAGCGTTACGGAGATGTTTAGCAAACTCAAGTGGCAGACTGCAAGAGAGGCGCTCTGCATCGCGGTGTAGCTTGCTGTCCAGCTTTCGAGAAGGTGCATTTCTGGATGAGGTATCGAATATATTGCTTCCCCCTATTTATACCTCCCGAGGAGATCACGAATGTAAAATTAGAGAGATTCGAGCGCGCACGGAGGCTTTCCGGCAGCCGTTCTTCTCGCGAACAATACGCGACTGGAACAGGAAAGGGAGGTAATGACAGCAGCACATAAAGTGCTCTCTGCCACACTCCGTTGGGTGGCTTGCGAAATGTAGATGTAGATGTAGAGTATACCGCACAAATACGTCTATAAGGTTAAATTGACATAATGTTACGGTTACAGCTCATATCAATGATGGAACAATGTACATCTGATAACTGTTATTCAAATTATGCAAATACGTCACTGAGATGGTTTCTGGACCCGATAACGTCTGATCCTAGTCCTAAATCGATGGAGTCAAATAAAATATATCGTTACGCCTGTGTATTGCATAATGCAATTCTTAACACTTAACAGTTTCTTCTCTTTTCTTTTGTTACACAGAAGTGTTTCGCTGAAGTTTCAAATTCACCAGTGGGCTCTTATGTTCTTTCTATTAAACAATAGAAAAAATGCTTTTTACTGCTTGTACATATTTAAATTCGAGACTTGAACAAATTATTCGTTAATTTGAAAAAAAGACAACATTTTGTATGTTTGCTTCATTGCCACACGTTGTAGTTTTTCTGTTTTTTTATGTTTTGCATTACTGTAACGCAAAACATAAAAAAAACAGAGAAATCACAGCAGGTAAAACAAAAACACTAGAAATCTATGTGCTAACAAAAAAACATACCGTTCAAAAACCTATCTGTTCATCAAGCTTGTTAATACTTCTTTAAAGAATAGAATTTGTATGTGTATATAAATAGTAAAGAGTATTTTTCCTGATGTTTAATTGCAAGAAAATAAAATCCCATCAATGATACCGAAACTTCAGCAAACATGACTTGGTAACACTGCAATGCAAAACATAAAAAATCCATACTACCACAGCATGTGGTAAGAAAGTTTATATGCCAGATCTTATATTTTTCAGATTTGTAAACTCGAATTTATATGTGTACAAGCAGTAAGGGGCATTTGTTGTTGACAATAATGACTCACTCAGAAGAAGCTCCAATACTCATTCAGTGAAAATTAGACGGCAAAACGATAAGCGTTTGGATGTGACACTTCCTTAAGTATGTGAATAGGAAAATCTTCAGTGGCCATGATAGCTTGGTATTTTATTTTATTTCACAATGACGAGCTTCGACAGAATCTTGCTGCTATCATCGGACCTATAGTCTACCAAAAGTAAAGCCATTACAAAAAGAATTTATCACTGCGCACAAACCCACATATCTGTGATAAGCATTTGTTTACATACTTTCGGAAAATTCTTATTAACATGCATACATGCAATGAGAACATTTTTCCACTTATAGGAAACACCACCACTGTGGCTTGTCAAACACATAAAAATGAATTCATAGAATATCCGTTGAACCACCTGTGTGACCAGGAGTGGAGGTGAACAAATAGAACGAGTGGATGTGGTCCATGCACATTACACTAAAAATTGAGCAGCCTGTGGCAGAGAACAGTTTCATGAGTGGTCAACAGGTGACGTATGTGTGCAAATATTGGTGCTCGACATTCTTACACAAATACATTGAAGAACCATTAATTCACATTCTTACTTCCATGCAATGTGTTTTCTGCTTCTTCACACTAGAGCTGTCAGCATTTGCCCTAACTTAGTACGGTATCATCCAAAGATCACGGCGCCACAACAAAATCGGCAATGCGTGTCGATACCACAGACATTAGCGATGTCTCTGTGCAGCCCACAACGACGATTGGGAGAGGCTGAAGAAGATACGACGTTTATTCTTCTCTCTGACTCACAGTGCAGCTGACGCTACCAGTCGTGAGAACTATCTCAGTAACAATCAGTCGGTACGCAAATTCATATCCCCTACAAATGTAAATAAACCGTAGTAATTATCATCCAATTTTGTTCAAACTTGGTACGCAATCCTTCATTATTAAGGAGGGGATCCTGTCAAAATTTTTAGATCTTTATCTATTATAGTTACGGAGAGTGAGAAAATTACTTAAATGTCCTAAAACTAACACTTATGTTTCAAAACTCAGTTAGGAACAATAATCAAATGTCTTTTATTATCATCTGAAGTTCACAGTAAATAAAATCACTTAACTGGAATTTTCTTTGCAAGACTTTAATTACTCTGCGTTACGTAGTACAAAAATGATTCGAAATTGTTATTTGCTTATTATTTTGTTGTGTGAATACATGGGAATGAATGAGAGAGTGTATGTGGGACATACGTTAAAATTTGACATCATTTTATGTAAAACCTTATAAAACTGAACCGTTGGAAAATTTTGTTGCAACCACGATGCTAATGACGTATGTCGATGTGTGCTTGCTGTTGTAAGAGAGCAGCCAGAATAAACGTCTGAAGCGAAATAATTTCTATATTAATTTAAAGAATATATTGCGTTTCGTTTTATTTTATTAAACAATATATTAGAAATTGAAATTGTAATGACGTAAATGACTATCTGATTAATGGTTGGCTAAGGCAAGTTTTGCCACGAGAATGATCTGGAAGGATCATTCTGATTGGTCATTCATATCAGTTGCCAATCAGAACTAAGCGGTTCCCGTGCAAAGATAGACAGGCAGCGAGGAGAGGAGCATCGAGAGAATCGCTCGCTAACCTGCTTCCGAGTAACACCATGTTACATGTCTCCGTGAAAGTAATATGTAAAATGAAGAACTAGTGAGTTCATTGCATTTAAAACGTGCCGTGACTGAGGCGGCTTAAGTTACGAACATTTTGAGGATAGTTTGATGTTTCTGAATGAGTTAGCTGAAGTTTTATAAGCGTGTTATCTTTTGGCCGTAGAGACAGTTCCGCGTGGCATATTCCGTGTTCTTGATGGCATACTTTGTCGGGCACTTCCGACATAGAAGACCACTGAACCGACAGAATGTTCAACTCGTGACTGTTAGGTCCTAAATTTAACCGGGTCGGACTTGCATGAATTCTGGCTGCTTCTATGTGTGACATATGTTGGATAAACAATGAATTTGGGATGATAGAGTATTTGCATTATTAAATACGGACTTGATAGCCATTTCATATGCTTCCTGGTGAATAAAAAGACGTTAATAGAAGTTTCAAATGCTTACTGCAATTAAACTGCATTCTCCTGCCACCAGAAATTTCTGAAAATAAACTCACAGAAATTGAATTATAATAAATTGAATATTTTAATAACTAAGTAAGACTGTAAATTGGACATCTTGGAGGTGTCAAATGAAAGGTCTGAATGAGTAGTATTAAGATATATACGTAACTTTTTTTACATGTTTTAAAAATTCATATGAGGATCCAGAATGCTGTTGCGCTATAAAGATAGCGGCAGTACGGAAAAGTAGACATGAAGAAATAGGTAATACAATAATAATATCAGTTATTTACCCTTTGAAAGTATTTTAAATAATGAAAAGTTCTATATGAAGAACACATAAATTTTAATAATATGAGAATAAGATCCCGTACAGAAATTCTGATGATGAAACTGAATTCAGCGGAAAATTTCCGTCTGAATAGAAGTGTTACATGCGTTTTATTGTACCTATATTAAGTGTAAAAGTGAATTTTATGCGCAAACAAACTTGATTTGACTTCAGAGTGTCCAAACCGAGGATTTTTAAGGGCGGCCATTTTCTGTAGTGGGAGCAGTCATTCGGTTGAATTGAAAGAGGTAGCACGTGTGACTGGGAAAAGTCCGTGCACGAACTAGACTTAGAATATTTTCGGACCGCAAAGTCGCGAAGAACTTGTAATTTTCAGCAGTTGGGTGCTGCTGGACTTTGAAGAATTCTCCGTGGTGCGTTTGTGAGACTTGTAAAAATTTCGCGCACGAGTTGAACTTACAATATTGTCGTACCGCTAAGTCGTGTAGAACTTTAACTCACTCTGAACAAGCGCTGTGGGACGTAGTGATTTCAGCTTACGGTTTGACTTCGGATTGTGTTTGGTTTATTATTATTTTTCGAGAAGTATTCTCCACGCCGAACCTTGTTCATCTTGGGGTTTCAGCTATTTTAAAAGAAACATTAATGATTGTGATTAATATCTGAATAGCGCTGTTGAACTAACTCGATAAATATGTGAGGTCAAATCAAGAAAAGTATTTCAGTCAAATCTGTCCTGAACAAGTTAAAACAAACTTCATTTAGTTAAAACTGTGTTGCGTTCACTAAAAATTATTCCTGCCTGCTAACATTTGTTTCTATAAACCTGACATTAATTTAAAATTACTGGGGATAGTGCAGCGGATGTGGTTTGCACCCTCAGACCTAACGTAGCCAATTTAGTTAATAAGTCCAAGCCCATTTTACGGAACCCCAAGGGGATGCATGCTATGAAGGTTCTTGGGTGATAATTTTTTTTTTTTCTTTCTTTCTTTTCGAGCAGAAGCACGTGGGGTCTCGAACCATCTAGTTTTACTACATAACTGACTTTGAACTAAAATTATTGTGATCACTCAGTGCAACCAGTATGTTTTTCCCGATCTCGCGCATAGAGAGAAACCGTAACACGTCGCAAATGGTTTTCTCGACCCAGTGAAGCTCGCAAATGGGTATTTCTCGTCTGTAGTAGAATCCGTAGAAATCTTGGAACACGTGAGGTAATACTGACCCTACGACTTGTCTTAGAAAATAGACTAAGGAAAGGCAAACCTACGTTTCTGGCATCTATAGACTCGGAGAAAGATTTTGACAATGTTTACTGGAATACTCTCTTTCAAATTCTGAATGTGGCAGGGGTAAAATATAGGGAGCGAAATACTAGTTACAATTTGTGCAGAAACCAGATGGCAGTTATAAGAGTTGAGGAGCATGAAAGGGAAGCAGTGGTTGGGAAGGGAGTGAGACAGGGTTGTAGCCTCTCCCCGATGTTATTAAGTCTCTATATTGAGCAAGCAGTAAAGGAAACAAAAGAAAAATTCGGAGTAGGAATTAAAATCCATGGAGAAGAAATTAAAACTTTGAGGTTCGCAGATGACATTGTAGTTCTGTCAGAGACAGCAAAGGATCTGGAAGAGCAGCTGAACGGAATGGACAGTGTCTTGAAAGGAGGATATAAGATGAACATCAACAAAAGCAAAACGAGGATAATAGAATGTAGTCGAATTAAATCGGGTGATGCTGAGGGTATTAGATGAGGAAATGAGACACTTAAAGTAGTAAAGGAGTTTTGCTGGCAATGGCAAGGAAAGCGCTTCTGAAGAAGAGAAATTTGTTAACATGGAGTATAGATTTAAGTGTCAGGAAGTCTTTTCTGAAAGTATCTGTATGGAGTGTAGCCATGTATAGAAGTGAAACGTCGACGATAAATAGTTTAGACAAGAAGAGAATAGAAGCTTTCGAAATGTGGTGCTACAGAAGAATGCTGAAGATTAGATTGGTTGAAACCTCCTGGCAGATTAAAACTTTGTGCCCGACCGAGACTCGAACTCGGGACCTTTGCCTTTCGCGGGCAAGTGCTCTACCAACTGAGCTACCCAAGCACGACTCACGCCCCGTCCTCACAGCTCTACTTCTGCCAGTACCTCGTCTCCTACCTTCCAAACTTTACAGAAGCTCTCCTGCGATTAGATGGGTTGATCACATAACGAATGAGGGGGTATTGAATAGGATTTAGGAGAAGAGATTTTTGTGGCACAACTTGACTAGAAGAAGGGATCGGTTGGTAGGACATGTTCTGAGGCATGAAGGGATCACCAATTTAGTATTGGAGGGCAGCGTGGAGGGTAAAAATCGTAGAGGGAGACCAACAGATGAATACACTAAACAGATTCAGAAGGATGTAGGCTGCAGTAGGTACTGGGAGATGAAGAAGCTTGCACAGGATAGAGTAGCATGGAGAGGGGCATCCAACCAGTCTCAGGACTGAAGACCACAACAACAACCGTAGCTCTCATCATCCACACAGTTGTCTAACGGACATCTGCAAAGAGATTCTCCAACATATTGCGAGAGGTGCGTTACGAAAACGACTTTTAAAAGTCTCTCGCTCGTGGTGCGCGTATCAGAAAGCTGAGTTCGACAAAGTGGGCCGATTGTCGGAAAGTAACGGGGCAACGGGGACCACATTGACTGGCGACACAAGAGAGTCCGACAGCCAAACTACGTAGACGGACGCTCAGTCAAGGGGCTGGCTAATATTTTGACCGGCAAGACTCTGATGGACTAGAATCGATATAAATACAGTGATTCCCACTTCCGTACTGGGTCCGTGAGCTGATTTGGTTTGGTGTATACGGACACTACTTTACTAAGCGGCGTAACCCGGATTAGCCCTACGCATTCCAGGGCCGTGCTCATTTAATCCCGAATCGCTAGCACGATGTTTGTTAAATATTCTGTAAAATGTAAATAAACATTCGGGCAGTCGTGCGCACGGAAGAGACGAGTGTCGCGGGAGCGCCCCGGTAACGGGTCAGCGATGATAAGCAGTGCGCCGAGTCCATTAACGGCGACCGCAACGAGTCCGCGGCGCTGTTAATTGCTCGCTAATGCTGTATATCCGGCGCTGTTTTATTGAGCGGAGGGATCGAACGTTCATCTGGCGCGCATTACCCGAGCCGACCGCTAACGGGCGCAGCCGGGCGGCGATTTGCCGGCCCGGCGGAGCGCCCCGCGGCTTTAGCCAGCTACGTTTAAAATTTAATCACCGATTTTCCGAAATAAATGCCGCTATGGAAAAACGAAACAAAAAGTAATACCCTAGCAAATACCCGAAAAAACACGCTAAAAATCAGATTTAGGCTGAGTGACAACAGAGACGATGGGTCCTTTACAACTGACGTTACCCAATGTACAATACACGGAGTTCGAGGCACGCAGTGTGTTGCAGATATAGCATTCAAGGACATTATTATAAACTATATTTTAAAGGCGACGTGCTGGTTGCTCGGCGTTGCCTGGTTGCTTACTTACCCCTAGCTCAGACTGAGGGGGCAGACCTAGGTGACGCTCGCTTTGAGAACCGATATTCAAGATTTATTTTTTAATAAAATGACAAACCAATTAGAAACTGGCTTTATATCTTTACGGTACACTGTTAAGATTGCATTGTGTACTTTTCTTGAATAAAAGACTTGTTCCCAGAGGGCACTACACGACACCGACATAAGGCCTACGTGGAGGGTGAGAGCGGTTGTGAAGAAGCTATGAAGGCCACAATTTTCAACTTAGAACAAAATTTCAGTAACTGCTCAGAAAGAGGTGATATTGTCTAACGTAGAGCATAACGATATTTTTAAAAAATTATTTTTAAGTGGAAGCATTGTGAAATAAAAGTCAGTTTTGTCGAAAAAAAGTCGTTATAAAAACATGTACCAAAAATTGAAATTAAAATATACCGCAAAATTCCAACGTACTAAATTAGAAAAAACGCTGACTCCCAACTCAAAAAAAGTACTATGTAATTGCATGTATATTACTTCAGTTATAGCTCCCGCCAATTCGAAAGACGTAGTTTTAAAAAATAAGAGTTTAACGTTTCAGTTTGTGATTTTTAATATTAAAACTGAACAAACTTTTAATCGTCAGTGCTTGCACCGTACAACAGGCCTTTTTTTTTTTACGATATCAAAACACTCTCATTTTGAAGGAATTAAATCGCGTAGCTGGCTTCCGTTTACCAGTCGAAGCGTTCTTGCACGACTGGGATTACTTTTCGAACGTTTTCTATCCGTATAAATATGTTTGTCATTTGCAGGCATTCACGTTTTTCTTCGCGTAAAAAAGCAAGCGAAATGACCAGTTAGGCAGATGCTAGGCAAGCATATGGTTCCAGACTGTTTACCATAAACGAATGATGTTAGAAAGCGAAATCTTGTTGAGAGTAATATTTTAGTTGTACTAATGCCCTCTGTAATACTATTTGAAACTAATAGGTCCCCTGTTCCGTCGGCAACTATTGTAGTATTACATCGGCTGCATTCGAGCGCTCGGATGCACCAGAGCTCCATGTAGTAAATCGCAGTTTTAACATATTTTAACACTCATGCCACACTGTATATGAATGAATCTTAAAAACTGACTCTCTAAGAAACTTTTGAGGCAAGAAAGGAATTAGGCACAAAAATTTTCTAACCTGTTCTATTCCCTTAAATTACAATTTCCGCACCGATTATAGATCGCCTTCTTCGACATTGTACTTAGATTTATTGAAATTCCTCCAGGTATTAGACAGTTGTACTTTGCACTGTACCTCTTCTTACAACAACAACAACAACACCAATCACCCCGGAAAACCGGAAGGCTATGTATTTCGCATTAATACCATTCGTGTTCAGTTATTTTTACATATCACGCCTTTTACATTCACACCTCGCCCCACAAGATGTTTTGATCGAACAACAGATTTTCCAAATAGTAGGTTGTATACAGGGTGTTACAAAAAGGTGCGGCGAAACTTTCAGGAAACATTCCTCACACACAAATAAAGAAAAGATGTTATGTGGACATGTGTCCGGAAACGCTTAATTTCCATGTTAGAGCTCATTTTAGTTTCGTGCACCTACGCTCAATGGAGCACGTTATCATGATTTCATACGGGATACTCTACCTGTGCTGCTAGAACATGTGCCTTGACAAGTACGACACAACATGTGGTTCATGCACGATGGAGCTCCTGCACATTTCAGTCAAAGTGTTCGTACGCTTCTCAACAACAGATTCGGTGACCGATGGATTGGTAGAGGCGGACCAATTCCATGGCCTCCACGCTCTCCTGACCTCAACCCTCTTGACTTTCATTTATGGGGGCATTTGAAAGCTCTTGTCTACGCAACCCCGGTACCAAATGTAGAGACTCTTCATGCTCGCATTGTGGACGGCTGTGATACAATACTCCATTCTCCAGGGCTGCGTCAGCGCATCAGGAATTCCATGCGACGGAGGGTGGATGCATGTATCCTCGCTAACGGAGGACATTTTGAACATTTCCTGTAATAAAGTGTTTGAAGTCACGCTGGTACGTTCTGTTGCTGTGTGTTTCCATTCCATGATTAATGTGATTTGAAGAGAAGTAATAAAATGAGCTCTAACATGGAAAGTAAGCGTTTCCGGACACATGTCCACATAACATATTTTCTTTCTTTGTATGTGAGGAATGTTTCCTGAAAGTTTGGCCGTATCTTTTTGTAACACTCTGTATAAGCTAGTCTGGTTGAAATTGCTCCAAGCGTTCCCGATAGTAGTTTACACATTAGCCCTTCTTACCCTTGGGGTTAACCGTCATTTGGTCCATCACTAAATTCCCAGGCAAAGCTCAGAGCTACGAATTTCATAACAATTTCATTGATTTTCAATCATTTTTACACCCTACACACCTGTGTCCTATTGTTTAGTGTGTGTTATCCCATCGTTACATTTCCGAGATAGTAACTCATATATGTGCCAACGCTGGTTGAAATTAAAGAGTGTGATTTAACGAACATTGCACTCTTATACGGGCGAAAGAGTCAGCCCACAGGAATTATGAAACGAACCCTGCCGTCCAGGACCGTGTGCCACAAAGGACGCAGATTCACCACGAGATGGGCAAATTCATAGGCGTCTATTGTCTATTGAGGACTAAGCGCTGTAGTGTGCGAGTGAAACAGATGAGAACATGCGTCATAGGGAAACCCAGTATAAGCCGTTTGTGGCCAAGGAGTCGCAGCAGTCTTAAATATGGAGGACGTAGGGTCGGCTATAAAGAGAAACATTTTGAAAACTACTTTAATTCTGTAGTAATTCAGGGAACTAAGCCACAGTTATTTTAATCTACCATCCTTCATAAATTTTCATGGTGATTCCAATAAAATTTGAATATTCATCACATCTATAATACACTCCTGGAAATTGAAATAAGAACACCGTGAATTCATTGTCCCAGGAAGGGGAAACTTTATTGACACATTCCTGTGGTCAGATACATCACATGATCACACTGACAGAACCACAGGCACATAGACACAGGTAACAGAGCATGCACAATGTCGGCACTAGTACAGTGTATATCCACCTTTCGCAGCAATGCAGGCTGCTATTCTCCCATGGAGACGATCGTAGAGATGCTGGATGTAGTCCTGTGGAACGGCTTGCCATGCCATTTCCACCTGGCGCCTCAGTTGGACGTGCAGACCGCGTGAGACGACGCTTCATCCAGTCCCAAACATGCTCAATGGGGGACAGATCCGGAGATCTTGCTGGCCAGGGTAGTTGACTTACACCTTCTAGAGCACGTTGGGTGGCACGGGATACATGCGGACGTGCATTGTCCTGTTGGAACAGCAAGTTCCCTTGCCGGTCTAGGAATGGTAGAACGCTAGGTTCGATGGCGGTTTGGATGTACCGTGCACTATTCAGTGTCCCCTCGACGATCACCAGTGGTGTACGGCCAGTGTAGGAGATCGCTCCCCACACCATGATGCCTGGTGTTGGCCCTGTGTGCCTCGGTCATATGCAGTCCTGATTGTGGCGCTCACCTGCACGGCGCCAAACACGCATACGACCATCATTGGCACCAAGGCAGAAGCGACTCTCATCGCTGAAGACGACACGTCTCCATTTGTCCCTCCATTCACGCCTGTCGCGACACCACTGGACGCGGGCTGTACGATGTTGGGGCGTGAGCGGAAGACGGCCTAACGGTGTGCGGGACCGTAGCCCAGCTTCATGGAGACGGTTGCGAATGGTCCTCGCCGATACCCCAGGAGCAACAGTGTCCTTAATTTGCTGGGAAGTGGTGGTGCGGTCCCCTACGGCACTGCGTAGGATCCTACGGTCTTGGCGTGCATCCGTGCGTCGCTGCGGTCCGGTCCCAGGTCGACGGGCACGTGCACCTTCCGCCGACCACTGGCGACAACATCGATGTACTGTGGAGACCTCTCGCCCCACGTGTTGAGCAATTCGGCGGTACGTCCACCCGGCCTCCCGCATGCCCACAATACGCCCTCGCTCAAAGTCCGTCAACTGCACAGATAGATAGCTCTGAGCACTATGGGACTCAACTGCTGAGGTCATTAGTCCCCTAGAACTTAGAACTAGTTAAACCTAACTAACCTAAGGACATCACAAACATCCATGCCCGAGGCAGGATTCGAACCTGCGACCGTAGCGGTCTTGCGGTTCCAGACTGCAGCGCCTTTAACCGCACGGCCACTTCGGCCGGCCGTCAACTGCACATACGGTTCACGTCCACGCTGTCGCGGCATGCTACCAGTGTTAAAGACTGCGATGGAGCTCCGTATGCCACGGCAAACTGGCTGACACTGACGGCGGCGGTGCACAAATGCTGCGCAGCTAGCGCCATTCGACGGCCAACACCGCGGTTCCTGGTGTGTCCGCTGTGCCGTGCGTGTGATCATTGCTTGTACAGCCCTCTCGCAGTGTCCGGAGCAAGTATGGTGGGTCTGACACACCGGTGTCAATGTGTTCTTTTTTCCATTTCCAGGAGTGTAGTTTAGGATTTACTGTTAAAGTGAAATTAACAAGTTTTTGTAACAAAGACCGGAAAGCTAAAATCTGAACGCTTTGGTCCATCTTAACGATCGACATTTCACATAGAAGCGCATCATTAAATTGACAAACATTGTAAATATCGACCCTGTAACTTTATTTGTTCAAAAGATACAGTAAATTTAAATTATCTGTGTTTACGGTTAAGCAGCCGATCATCATTTCCTCCACACAAAACACATTGAACGATGACAGCATGACACCTTATAGGATTATTAGGTAACAGAATATTTGTTTAGTGCATAATATTTACTTTTGTTCTTTATTTATTTATCAGAAAGCACATTGGTGCAAGCCTACTGGTCGTGGTATTGAAAGCTAAGAAGGAAATTGTATTGGTTTTATGTAAAAGGATTTAACGTTTATTATGTAATGGATATTATTGTTACTTTATTTATAACTTGAAAGTGGTCAAGCTTTGATTATTTAAATATGTTAAAATGTAGAATAAGCTGTAGCCAATCAGATGGACGGTTTCAGAAAAGGGAACTGCCCTAGTCAGTTGAGCGAGGATATTCAGCGCGCGGGAAACGCGGCCGGGGACGGGCAGAGGGGCAGTGCTGGTGCAGAGGCGAAGGCGGACAGTTCGGCTGGAGACTCCAAAGGGACAGTTCGGATGCAGACACAAAAGCGGAGAGTCGGTCTTTAGGCAGCTAGAAAGTGAAACGACTTCGAAAATTTCGCCTTGTGTGGTATCGCAGGACTTAGTCTCTGAGCGATGAGCAGCCGCGCACCTGGTGTGAACTCTAACTTTTCGAGTAGATAACTTGCATTTTGCTTTGAGATTGTGAATGATCGAACTGTGTCAAATGAATTTGCGTTCGAGTATAACAGTAACTCTAAATACGACCACTTTCGCTGTTAGTTTGCTTTCTGAATAAACATTAATCTAACCAAAATGCAACTGTGTGGCCAACATCATTTATGGGTCGTTAATTCAGTTCCCGATATTATTATTACTGTTATTATATGTTATATTAACTTTGTATTTCGCAAATTTGCCATCAGCCACACAATTTAACCAAAGGGTCACGAGTGCCTAATTTAGGGCGTACAATGCGATACGTGCGGTTCAATCCTTAGACGAGTTTAAGCCAAGACATTTCGACGAAGAGGAATTGCATGTGAGCCCGAACATCTTTGTGATGTTAGCTCGCAAGAGGCATACCTACATGTCATCACATTTCTGTCCCAGCCCCTGTAAATTGGGATATTAAGAATGTACTCCCCCCAGGAATTTTGCCGATTCCTATCGTCTGCATTACATACACTATGTGATCAAAAGTATCCGGACTCCTGACTCACAATGACTTACAAGTTCATAGCTCTCTCCATCGGTAATGCTGGAATTCAATATGATGTTGGCCCATCCTTAGCCTTGATGACAGCTTCCAATTTCGCAGGCGTACGTTCAGTCAGGTGCTGGAAGGTTTCTTGGGGAATGACAGCCCATTCTTCACCGAGTGCTGCACTGAGGAGAGGTCTCGATGCCAGTCGGTGAGACCCGGCACGAAGTCGCCGTTCCAAAAAACAACCCGAAGGTGTTCTACAGGATTCAGGTCAGGACTCTGTGCAGGCTGGTCCATTACAGGGATGTTATCGTCGTGCAACCACTCCGCCACAGGCCGTGCATTATGAACAGGTACTCGATCGTGATGAAAGATGCAGTCGCCATCCCCGAATTGCTCTTCAACAGTGGGAAGCAAGAAGGTGCTTAAAACATAAATGTAGGCCTGTACTGTGATAGTGCCACACAAAACAACAAGGGGTACAAGTCCCCTCCATGAAAAACACGACCACACCAAAGCACCACCGCCTCCGAATTTTACTGTTGGCACTACACACGCTGGCAGATGACGCTCACCGGGCATTCGCCATACCCTCACCCTGACATCGGATCGCCACACCGTGTACCGTGATTCTTCACTCCACACAACGTTTTCCCACTGTTCAATCATCCAATGTTTACGCTCCTTACACCAAGCGAGGCGTCGTTTGGCATTTCCCGGCGTGACGTGTGGCTTATGAGCAGCCGCTCGCCCATGAAATCCAAGTTTTCTCACCTCCCGCCTACCTGTCATAGTACTTACAGTGGATCCTGATGCAGTCTGGAATTCCTATGTGATGGTCTGGATAGATGTCTACCTATTACACATTACGACCTTCTTCAACTGTCGGCGGTCTCTGTCAGTATGCTTTTGTGCTGTACGTGACCCTTCACGTTTCCACTTCACTATCACATCGGAAACAGTGGACCTATGGATATTTAGGAGTGTGGAAACCTTGCGTACAGACGTATGACACAAGTGACACCCAGTCACCTGACCACTTTCGAAGTCTGTGAGTTCCGCGGAGCGCCCCATTGTGCTCTCTCACGATGACTAACAACTACTGAGGTCACTGAGATGGAGTACCTGGCAGTAGGTGGCAGCACAATGCACCTAATATGAAACACGTATGTTTTTGCGGGTGTCCGGATACTTTTGATCACATAGTGTTTAACCTACGACAGATACTAGATGCGCATTTCTGGGCTGTTGACATCGCAGTCAATGCCCTTTAATAACAACTGTAGTCGTGATGAAGTTGTTATTCGAACTGCACTCTGAAGAAGTAAAAGCGGAGTTGAGAAAATGTAGATAGACTTTCTTGCCATGTTTTGCACTCACTACATTCAATCGCTTTTGCTAAGAGTAGCCACTGTGCCTCCCATAAAATGTTTTTATGGGAGCCTGTCCATATAAGCTACTTACTTGTGTACTGTACTGCAAATAACAACTAGGTATCAAACACTATTTGACAGCCATACAGAAGACGTGCCGCTGAGACATCAGTTCTACATCTGTAAAAAATATACAATCAATACTGACATAAAAATGCTCAAAACTTGTTGCTGCACTGACAATCCCAAAATTATCTGTGCAACATATTATTGGCAATCGCGTTATTTTATTCCGAAATCGATAGTTTGCAAAAAGTAGAAATTTTTGTAGTCTTTTGGTTTGGATAGTAGCCTAATGATGAACAATAGTTTAAAAATCAAAAGACTAACACACGATGGATTTAACAAAACTCAACTACTATTTTTCAGCGAAAGACTTGTGAAACACAATGAAGAAAATAAAAAGCGTTTACGCAGACACAAACTGACTAAAAACGAAGTACACGAAATTTCAGGAAAATTAGAAATAAAGGAGTATAATAGTAAGTGCTGTGTTTTTGAAATGTAAGAGTGAGTGAGGTGAAAAAATTACTCTTTCGTACTGCTACTTAAAGAATGAAAAAGAAATTGAAAACTCGGGTTACCAAGAGCCGATAAGATGACTCCAGAATTACTCAGAGGGCGGTCCGATATCACAAGTATCCGAAATAGGCCATATTCGTTGAAGATTTAATATACCTCTTGTTTTCAGTAGCGTCTGGAACTAATTAGTATGCTCCCAGTTGAATTATTGTTAACGGCTGTTCTTTCCTAAAAGGAAATGCCGTGGCACGAGAAAATAGGAGGTGGTCATGATACATTAATGAACTACACTATTTCAAATGCACAACCGTGTCTTGAGCATCTATCTTCAAATTACAACAAATTAGCGGTGGAACATCACTTCATCACATTCCCCATTGTTTCACCGCCGCGAGACTGCGCGCAAGTAGTGGCTTCACCGCCATTTGTAACTTGTAAATGGTTGCTAAACTGCCGAAACCCCAGGACATTAGCGCACAATCCGGTGATCAGGAAGTGCAATAGCTGCCTCTCCTTTTCTTGAATAACAAATATCGATGCAGAAAATTTATTCTACCAACAGGACTCGCTTCTAGTGTCACCGTATTAGCATATTCTTGTTGTATTTATTACGGAAACGGTTAAACTCCTCTTGTAATTACCGCTAATTCTCAAACTGCCTAAGTCATATTCTTGTAATGGTAAACTAAAATGGGTTTCGTTTGACATATTAGCAACTCTAAGCAGCAGTTAGAGAGCAGGAGCTAGTCTGTCGAGTGATCTGTGATAATCGTGTCAGTACGGAAATGCCTTTGATCGTTTTCCAGCCTGACACATAGCTATGACGTTACACAGTTTACCCGGAGAGATAGTGCTTCCTTGACAGTGTCAAAGTTACGCTGGTTTCTTATTTAAAGAAGAAAAAGGAACTCACGAAACGTGAAATTATTGAGACGTGGTATGAGTAACAATTTAAGCTCCTACAGCCAAACGCCGAACCTTGCAGTGTTAAAATAAATAACGGTATAAGAGCTGTCTACCTATTATAAAGTAGAGACAAGCATATAAGCACTAGTGCTGTTAATCTGTAAGGGTTGGGTCTTTGACGAAGAATCATACTTGAGGTATGGAGAGCTGGCGCCAGTGTTATTTTGTTCCTGTATGGTTGAGATCGATTGTGGTTGAGCTAAGCTATCTTTGCTCTTCGCGTGTCTTATCTTCCGGGTTGGGGGGCGAAGTGATTTTGTTGTTAGTCTTCGACGGGTAACCCTAGAGATCTCGTGACATTTACTGGGAGACGGGTGTCAACGGCTGCCGAACGAGAGTGACCACCGTTGTATGTTGTGGTGTGGAATCGGTCGGGCGTTTTGGCGACATGGGCAGCTTGGAGAAACAAGTTCTGTGACTTCGCTGCGAACAAAATTTGAAGCGGGGAAGCTGTGGAACCCGCTCCTTCGTATTGTGTACGTGATATGTGTTTTGTTGACCGACGCACTCAGAGGCATTAATATACCATATACCATGTATATGGTTGGACAATGTTGTACGAATAGGGACCCACGTACCAATTTCTTGTAATAGATGACTTTCATTCTTGAAACTTCCTGGCAGATTAAAACTGTGTGCCCGACCGAGACTCGAATTCGGGACCTTTGCCTTTCGCGGGCAAGTGCTCTACCATCTGAGCTACCGAAGCAAGACTCACGCCCGGTCCTCACAGCTTTACTTCTGCCAGTATCTCGTCTCCTGCCTTCCACACTTTACAAAATGGTTCAAATGGCTCTGAGCACTATGCGACTTAACTTCTGAGGTCATCAGTCGCCTAGAACTTAGAACTAATTAAACCTAACTAACCTAAGGACATCACACACATCCATGCCCGAGGCAGGATTCGAACCTGCGACCGAAGCGGGCGCTCGGCTCCAGACTGTAGCGCCTAGAACCGCACGGCCACTCCGGCCGGCTCCAAACTTTACAGAAGCTGAGGTTCGCAGAAGAGCTTCTGTAAAGTTTGATAGGTAGGAGTCGTGCTTCGGTAGCTCAGATGGTAGAGCACCTGCCCGAGAAAGGCAAAGGTCCCGAGTTCGAGTTTCGGTCGGGCCCACAGTTTTAATCTGCTAGGAAGTTTCATATCAGCGCACACTCCGCTGCAGAGTGAAAATCTCATTCTGGAAACATCCCCCAGGCTGTGGCTAAGCCATGTCTCCGCAGTATCCTTTCTTTCAGGAGTGCTAGTTCTGCAAGGTTCGCAGAAGAGCTTCTGTAAAGTTTGGTAGGTAGGAGACGAGATACTGGCAGAAGTAAAGCTGTGAGGACCGCGCGTGAGTCGTACTTCGGTAGCTCAGATGGTAGAGCACTTGCCCGCGAAGGGCAAAGGTCCCGAGTTCGAGTCTCGGTCGGGCACACAGTTCTAATCTGCCAGGAAGTTTCATATCAGCGGACACTCCGCTGCAGAGTGAAAATCTCTTTCTACTTTCATTCTTGTACAAACAATTACTATCGAAGACCAGTCCTTCTTTTTACGTGTTGTTCATTGAATGAGTGGGCATGGTTGGCGATTTAATATCTAGCCTTTTGTAGAACTCGGCTCTTCTCAGACAATTCTAATTAGCTGGGACCTTGGTATGTGGATTCCCAAATGGAAATATTTAGCGAGGGGTTATTGCTTCCGGTATATGCCTTAAAACCAAAAGAAACATCCAGAAATCTTTGATCGAAACCAAGAGATTAGAACTATTTCTTTAATTTTTGGGCAATCTGGACAAGAATACTTCCCCAAGGAAGCATTATAGGCCTTCTATTGTTGCTGATCTACATTAACGACATAGGAGACAATCTAACACCATCAACTTTTGTCTTCAAACAACAGCCACGGTCTCCATCATGTCATCATATGACAAAATTGCAACAATCTAAGTAGCCGTCATAGGTTGTTTGCAGATGATGCTGTCATTTATCGTCTTGTAAAGTCGTCAGATGACCAAAACGAATTGCAAAATGATTTAGATAAGATATATGTATGGTGCGAAAAGTGGCAATTAACCCTGAATAAAGAAAAGTGTGAAATTATTCACATGAGTACTAAAAAAAAGCCGCTTAATGTCGATTACGCGATAAGTCCCACAAATCTGAAGACTGCAAATTCAACCAAATCCTTTGGGATTACAATTACAAATAACCTAAATTGGAACGATCACGTAGGTAATGTTGTGGGTAGAGCAAACCAAAGACTGCGATTCATTAGCAGAACACTTAGAAGGTGCAACAGGTCTACTAAAGAGACTGCTTACACTACGCGTGTCCAGCCTATCCCGGAGTATTGCTGTGCGGTGTGGGATCCTACTGAAATTTACCAGGAGATCTAGCAATGGGACAGAATTCTCAATTGAGAATAAATACGACATGGTCCTCAGTTTCGGTATTTCCTTACAACCAAAGGAAACCTCCCGAAAACTGTGGTCGGGACCGGGGTATCGGAAGTACAGTGACGGGAAAAAAATTGCACCACTAATCAATATTTAAAGTAGAGCAATGAAGTCTCGAGAATACATATGTCTAGGTAACAAATTTAAGAGGCTAACATTGCAGGACGACAGGTGAATGTAAGCGCGAGATAAGCCACTGCAAGTGTGAAATGCTGATATACTAATAACTGGTGTAACCGCCTGAATGTTGAATCCAAAAATGGATTGTATTGTACAGTGCCGGATGTCAGATTGTGGGATGGATTTCCATGCCTTTCGCGCTTGGTCGATCAAAACAGAGACGGTTAATGGTGGTTATGGGTGACACTGGAGTTGTCGTCTCATCATGTCAGTTTTTTTGTCTTTTTTTTCTTTTGATACGGCCCGCCACGAATTCCTCTCCAGAGTATCACTTGCAACCTACGTCCTCAATTATTTGCTGAACGTATTCCACCACAGTTTTTGCCCTCTAAGGCTCCCTTTAGTACATGGAAGTTATTCCCTGATGTCTTAACAGATGTCCTATCAACGTCAGTATTTCCACATATTCCTATCCTCCCCGATTCCGCGCAAAACCTCCTCATTACTTACCGTATCAGTCCACCTAATTTTTAACATTCGTCTGTATCACTACATCTCAAATGATTCGGTTCTCTGCAGCTCCAGTTTTCCCAGTCCATGTTTCACTACCATATAATGCTGTGCTCCAAACGTACATCCCAGAAATTTCTTACTCATATTAAGGCCTATATTTGATACTACACTACTGGCCATTAAAATTGCTACACCGAGAAGAAATACAGATGATAAACGGGCATTCATTGGACAAATATATTATACTGGAACTGACATGTGATTACATTTCCACGCAATTTGGGTGAATAGATCCCGAGAAATCAGTACCCAGAACAACCACCTCTGGACGTAATAACGGCCTTCATACGCCTGGACAATGAGTCAAACAGAGCTTGGATGGCGTGTACAGGTACAGCTGCCCATGCACCTTCAACACGATACCACAGTTCATCAAGAGTAATGACTGACGTATTGTGACGAGCCAGTTGCTCGGCCACCATTGACCAGACGTTTTCAATTGGTGAGAGATCTGGAGAATGTGCTGGCCAGGACAGCAGTCGAACATTTTCTGTATCCAGAAAGGCCCGTACAGGACCTGCAACATGCGGTCGTGCATTATCCTGCTGAAATGTAGGGTTTCGCGGGGATCAAATGAAGGGTAGAGCCACGGGTGGTAACACATCTGAAATGTAACGTCCACTGTTCAAAGTGCCGTCAATGCGAACAAGACGTGACCGAGACGTGTAACCAATGGCACCCCATACCATCACGCCGGGTGATACGCCAGTATGGCGATGACGAATACACGCTTCCAGTGTGCGGTCACCGCGATGTCGCCAAACACGGATGCGACCATCATGATGCTGTAAACAGAACCTGGATTCATCCGAAAAAATGACGTTTTGCCATTCGTGCAGCCAGGTTCGTCGTTGAGTACACCATCGCAGGCGCTCCTGTCTGTGATTCAGCATGAAGGGTAACCGCAGCCATGGTCTCCGACCTGAGAGTCCATGCTGCTGCAAACGTCGTCGAACTGTTCGTGCAGATGGTTGTTGTCTTGCAAACGTCCCCATCTGTTGACTCAGGGACCGAGACGTGGCTGCACGATCCGTTACAGCCATGCGGATAAGATGCCTGTCATCTCGACTGCTAGTGATACGAGGCCGCTGGGATCCAACATGGCGTTCCGTATTACCCTCCTCAACCCACCGATTCCATATTCTGCTAACAGTCATTGGATCTCGACCAACGCGAGCAGCAATGTCGCGATACGATAAACCGCAATCGCGATAGGCTACAATCCGACCTTTATCAAAGTCGGAAACGTGATGGTACGCATTTCTCCTCCTTACACGAGGCATCACAACAACGTTTCACCAGGCAACGCCGCTCAACTGCAGTTCGTGTATGAGAAATCGGTTGGAAACTTTCCCAATGTCAGTACGTTGTAGGTGTCGCCACCAGCGCCAACCTTGTGTGAATGCTCTGAAAAGTTAATCATTTGCATATCACAGCATCTTCTTCCTGTCGGTTAAATTTCACGTCTGTAGCAAGTCACCTTCGTGGTGTAGCAAATTTAATGGCCAGTAGTGTAGTAAGAATGTCCTTCTTGCCAGTACTTGTTCGGTCCATCTTTCGTTATTTTGCAAACTAGGTAGTAGAATTCCTTAACTTCATCTTCTTTGTGACCATCAATCTTGATGTAATGTTTCTCGCTGTTCTTATTTCTGCTACTTCTCATTACTTTCGTCTTTCTTCGATTTATTCTTTTGTCAATATTCTGTACCCGTTAGACTTCATTCCATTCATCAGATCATGTAATTCTCCTTCAGTTTCACTCAGGACAGCAATCTCATCAGTGAATCGTCTAATTGATATCTTTCTCCTTAAATTTTAATTATTCCACTCCTCAATCTTTCTTTTATTTGCATCATTGTTGCTTCGATGTACAGACTGAACAGTAGGGGAGAAAGACTACCCTCCCGCCTTACACCTTTTTTAATTCGAGCACCTCGTTCTTGGTCGTCCACTCTTATTATTCCCTCTTGGCTATTGTACGTAATATATATTACCCGTCTCTCCCTATTGCTTATAACTATTTTTCTCAGAATTTCGAATATCTTGCAACATTTTATGTTGTTGATCGCTTTTTCCAGGTCAAACATTCATATTAACGTGTCTCGATTTATCTTTGTCTTGTCCGTTATCAGCTGCAACGTCAGAAATGCCTCTCTGGTGCATTTATCTTTCCTAAGGCCAAACTGATCATCTAACACATCCTCAGTTTTCTCTTCCAATCTTCTGTATATTATTCTCGTCAGAAGCTTAGATGCATGGGCTAATTGTGCGATAATTCTCGCTCTTGTCGGCTCTTATAGTCTCCGGAATTGTGTGGATGATATTTTTCCGAAAGTCAGATGTTAAGTCACCAGACTCGTACATTCTTCATTCCAGCGTGAATAGTCATTTTGTTGCCACTTCCCCTAATGAATTTAGAAATTATGATGGAATGTTATCTATCCCTCCAATGCTCTCTTAAATTCTAGTTCTAATACTGGATCCCCTATCTCTTCTGAACCGACTCCTGTTTCTTTTTATGTCACATCAGACCAAAATTCCCCCTCATAGAGGCCTTCGATGTACTCTTTGTACCTTTCCGCTATCTCCTCTCCATTTAACAGGGGAATTCCCGTTGCTCTCTTAATGTTACCACCCTTGCTTTTCATTTCATCAAAGGTTGTTTTTACTTTCCTATATCCTGAGTCGGTCCTTCCGACAATAATTTCTTCTTCGATTTCTTCACTTTTTTCATGCACCCGTTCCCCCTTACTTTCCCTGCACTTCGTGTATATTTTATTTCTCAGCAACTTGCATTTCTGTATTCTCCTTCTTTCGCCTATCAACTGAAGTGTTTCTTCTGCTACCCACTGTTTCTTCGCAAATACTTTCTTTGTGCCGACAGTTTTCTTTCCTACTTCTATGAGTGCCTGTTTTAGAGAGGTCCATTCCTCTTCAACTGTTCCGGCTGTTGAGCTATTTCTTATTGCTGTCTCTATAGCCTTCGAGAACTTCATCTCGTCATTCCTTAGTACTTCCGTATCCCACTTCTTTGCATATTGATTCATCCTGACTAATCTCTTGAACTTCAGCCTACTTGTCATCCCTACATCATGTTGATCTGAGTCTATATCTGCTTCTGGGTACGGCTTACAATCCAGTATCTGATTTACGAATCTCTGTCTGACTATGACGTAATCTCACTGAAATCTTCCCGTATTATCCGCCCTGTTATAAGTGTAACTCCTCCTCTCGTGATTCTTGAGCAGAATATTGGCTATTACTAACTGAAATTGCCGAACTCCATTAGTCTCTCTCCTCTCTCATTCCTTGCCCCAAGCCCACGTTCTCCTGTACCCTTTTCTTCTGCTCCTTCCCCTACAACTGCATTCCAGTCGCCCATGACTATTAGATTTTTTCTCCCTTTATGTACTGTATTAGCCTTTCAATATCCTCATATACTTTCTCTATCTCTTCAACTTGGTACGTCAGCATGTATACCTGAACTATCGTTGACGGTGTTGATTTGCTGTCGATCTGATAAGAACAATCCTGTCACTCAGTTGTTCATGGTAACACACTCTCTGCCTTACATTTCTATTCGTAACGAATCCTACTCCCGTTATACCATCTTCTGCCACTATTGACATTACCATATACTCATACGGTCAGAAATCCTTGTATTCTTTACATTTCACTTCACTGACCCCTATTACATCTAGATTGAGCCTTTGCATTTCCCTTTCAGATTTTCTAGTTTCCCTACCACGTTCAAGCTTCAGACATCCACTCCTCGACTCGTAGAACGTTATCCTTTCGTTGGTTATTAAATGTTTTTCTCACGTTCAGCTCCCCTTTGGCAGACCCCTTCAGGAGATCCAAATGGTGGACTATACCGGAATCTTTTGCCAATGGAGAGGTCACCATGGCACGTACTTTTCAATTGCAGGCCACATGTCCAATGGATACGCGCTGTGTGTCTTTAATGCTGTGTTTTTCATTGCCTTCTGTGTCCTCATGCCGTTGATCATTTCTGATTCTTCTACCTTTAGTTTTAGCTATTTCCCACCCCAAGCACGAGAGAGTGCCCTGAACCTCTGTCCGCTCCTCCTCCCTCTTTGACAAGACAGTTGGCAGAATGAGGGTGACTTTGTAACCTCCCCCTCACTTATCGACCTTAATGACAGTAAAAATTAAACCGTGTGTACCTAATGGAAATTTGGGAAAAGCAAACGTCACCGAAGTTAGTCTGTCGGTAAAGAGGGAGGAAAGGGTTACATCTAAATGAAAGGAAAAATGCAAATGAAATTGGTGAAAATTAATTTTGAGAAAAGGGTAAAATTAATAAAGAAAGTAAATGTGCGGTCGTTACGTTAACAATTAATTGGTGTTAATTAGATATTTGAGATTTGGGGAAAATTACGGTCGCCAGTCCTATGGACAACTACTATAATAACTGAAAATGAAAGATTAATGCACATATAATTAGCACTAAAGGCGTGGCAACTGAAGGTTGACACGTGCTGTGTGAAAACTGAATGTTTGTCAGAAGTGAAACGTCCCCTTAGAAAAATTGCACATGACTATGCTTAAACTGACACAATACTTTTAGCGCAACGGAATCTGACTTTCAATAATCCCTACAAAAGAATGGCCCTGACTAACATTAAACTATACCTTTCACAAAACACTTACCTCACAAAAATCTTCGTTACTCAAGCTACTGCAATACAGCGAGCGCCACTACTGCCAGCTAAATAAAAGATTAAAACTACTGAAGGCACTAACTACTGATAGGCATAGTTAGCAAACGAAAGATTTTGATAGAGAAAAAACAATGTATTTACCTTAATATTGTTCAAAAGTCATATTATATATATCAGTTCATGACATCCAGTCTTACAAATTTATTGTCTCTGTCCAGATCATCCGCTCTCACAACTCCGCCATCTCACTCCCCACATCCACCACTGCTGGCGGCTCACCTCCAACTGCGCAATGCTACGCGCTGTTAACATCGAGCTGCCCAACACTACAATGGCAGACAACAATGCAAACCAGCCACAGACTGCACAAAGCACAGCCAGTGATTTTCATACAGAGCGCTACGTGGCGTTACCAATATAAAAACCTAAACACCCTACTTACATAGCCCCCATGCTCCCCACAAAAAAATTCTACAAATTGTTTTGGGTAGTGGCCAATACAGATTTGAAAAAAATTTTCATAATTACAATAACAAAGATATCAAATGCACACAATTATTGATACAACTTTGGTCAAAAGCTAAAATTTTCTCACAGTCCATAAAGACAGTCCTGATCATTCATCATAATAGTAATTACAGTTTTTTTCACAAAATCTCATTAGTAAAAGAAATTGTACACAGAAGTAGTGGATTTCCATGCAGTCTTGAAGAAGTAGTGTTGTCCTTCCAACGGAAAGACAGTACTGACTCTTGACATGCAGACAGGTAATGGGCCACAACAGAGCAAACCCACAGCAGAGTCATTCGAAGTTTTGAAGAATATTGGTAGGTAGGTCATCACAGAGCAGACCCACTGTAGTCCTCGTAGAGATTATGGTATTGGTGGGCCACCAGAGGTGCAGACCTACTGCAGTCCTTGTAGAAATAATGGTATTGGTGGGCCATCGAAGGTGCAGCCCCACTGTAGTCCCTGTAGAGATGGCTAGCAGCCATCTGTTGCGACTGTGCAGGTGCACAATCACCATTGAAGAGTCTTGCGGAGAATATAGCAAGTCCATAAACCACCACTTGTGCACTCACAAAGTTTTTTTTTTTTTTTTTAATTGTCCTTAGAGCCAGCAATGCTGTTAACCAGTCCGTTGCTGAATTATTAACACACGTCCAAACACTAACAGTCCCAACTGCTCACATACTGTGCATATATTATGACCAACAGAAACGTGTGCAGTGCAATGATACTTAATTTGAAGAACTGGTGTTTCTAAGGGGACGTTTCAGAAGTAATAAATTTCGCAACACTCTGACTTACTTTAGCAAAAGAATTAATAAAACCGGAAAACTGAATGTTAATTTAGTGACTGAAATTAATAGTGAGCTTTGTTTCTGAAGCACTACGAAATTCAGTAAAATAAGGTTAGTCTTGGGCTACCTCAACAATCATTTCAAAAGCTACTTGAAGCTACGCAATTTGGAAATAAGAGATTTAACTTTGAACTTGTATTAAGTGATTCTGAACAACTAACAATAGTAAAATTTTGTACGTACCAAGCTGAGCTGCAGTCACAGGTAAGCTAAAATATGGTAACAATACTCGCACTCTTAATTTGTGCTTGTGTAATCTAAATATTGTAGCCAGCTATGAATACCTTAACTGAACTTTGAAATTAAAGCAGTGAAATGGAATGATATTACTTTAATGCTGGCGTTTGAATTTCAACGACACTCGGCTTCATTTCGGAAAAGGAAGGAACCCTGCTTGGTAATGCAATTGGGACAATGAGCAACAAAGGTTCATGCTAAGTTGCTGTAATTTTGTGAGGCAAATGGAACAATTTTAAAAACTGAGGTCTGCCATACAGTTCTAAACCTTTACGTGCTTCCAGTCTTCCTTGTTGGTTAATTGAAGGTTTGATGTCGACGGCCGAGGAGGTGGCGACAGTCACTCATTGTCGGCCGTCGCTGTTGCAGAAGCTGGATGTTGGCGCGCCTTCTTCTCGACACGGTCACCAGGCGAAACGGGCTCTTGATGTGCGCCAGCTAATGCTTCCCGTCCGCAACACCGTGTCAGAAACTATCATAGCAAGTCGAGCGCAATTACATGCTGCCAAACCCCGAAAGCGCGGCAACTCGCGGGAGCGTCGCACAATACACCTGCTCCACCGCACTACTCCAGCCAGACTCTCTCTGCCCGGGCTCCATGCGGCAGAGTTAACACTACCGAAGCTTCTAAACACTTTGGTTCTCCACACAACCTACCGATGTAATCGTTCGATAGCATAGTTTTCCCTAGGCCAGACCCAGCGTAAAAATTCAAATAGTATTTACAAAACAAACCAATTATACATCGACATAAATGCATATATATATATATATTATCCTTCTGGAAAACACCCCCTGGAATTCTGTTTATGAATGATGGCACAACCAGTCAAATCACTAGACTGACGTACAATTTTGTATTCAGGATGCGTGTCATAAACACGAGAGCAGTTCTGCTGCCATATGAAATTTCGGCTCGGACCATAAGTCTTGGTGTAGGTCCAGTGTGTCTAGCACACAGACAGGTTGGTTGCAGACCCCTTCTAACCAACACATGGCCATCATTGCCACGAAGGCAGTACCAGCTTTCATTAGAAAACGCAACAGACCTCCACCGTACCCTTCAATGAACTCTCGCTTTTGCACTGAAGTCACAAATGGGGTGGGTGGTGGGGCGTGGTTAGCGTCAGGGCGTCTGTATCGGAACTGCCCTTGAATTAACCGATTTGTAACAGTTCGTTATCATTGTGGTGCCAACTGCTACTGCAGTCAAATTGTTGCAGCGGATGGAGTACGATGCGCCAGAGCCATACGCCATACATGATGTCGGTAGTGCTACATGGGCGTCCTTAGCCTGTCTTCTCGAGACCGTACATTTCGATGACAACCGCGGCCAACAGTCATGTGTCGTGGCTACATTCCTGCCAAGTCTTTCTGCAGTATCACAGAAGGAACTTCCAGCTTCCCGTAGCCCTATCACATGACCTCATTTAAACTCAGTGAGATGGCTGGGGTGGCCGAGCGTTTCTAGGCGCTACAGTCTGGAACCGCGTGACCGCTACGGTCGCAGGTTCGAATCCTGCCACGGGCATGGATGTGTGTGATGTGCTTAGGTTAGTTAGGCTTAAGTAGTTCTAATTTCTAGGGGACTGATGAACTCAGAAGTTAAGTCCCATAGTGCTCAGAGCCATTTGAACCAACTCAGTGAGATGCTGATAATGGCGTCGTTGTCGTCTTCAAGGCAATCGTGACCAACATCAACTCCCCATGTCCAATCTCAAACATAACTAAAGTTCACTAGTGTTACAGCGTGTATATAAGCAAACCTGATTCGTTACAGCGTGTATATAAGCAAACCTGATTTTTATCCTAATCGTGAAACTACTAGAGCCACTCTTTTGCGACTGGTGCGAAATCTGAATAGACAGATGTAGAAACAAACGTATCAACTTTCATTTATGTCGCACAACTCTTTCTTGGTGTTGCGACTATTGCTGGAATAACGTTGTCGAGGACAAAAATCAAAACTTGTGTGTGTGTGTGTGTGTGTGTGTGTGTTTTCAAATATTTAGTTTTCCAGCAGCAAACTGGAAAGCAGGAGTAGGTTTATCATGTGCCTTTCACAATGGCCGAAGTAATTTTCTTTCTATTGCTCCTTTCCATTCGCTTATCAACAAATCTGATTACAAAGAGACAATATTAGTCTTGTGCAAATGCTTTGTAAATGTTCAATTCACCCAACATGTTGTCACCAAGATTAGGTGCTGAAATATAGAATTTCGATAAAGCGTAATAGCGCCGCGCGGGATTAGCCGAGCGGTCTAGGGCGCTGCAGTCATCGACTGTGCGGCTGATCCCGGCGGAGGTTCCGAGTCCTCCCTCGGGCATGGGAGTGTGTTTGTGGTTAGGATAATTTAGGTTAAGTAGTGTGTAAGCTTAGGGACTGATGACCTTAGCGGATAAGTCCCATAAGATTTCACACACATTTGAACATTCTGAACACATTTTTTTGAAAAGCGTAAGAGCGAGTTGTTAAAATGTACAGTTACTAAGTACTACAGACATACCTTCAGCATGTGATAAACTCCGAAAAACGTACTAGAAAGCAGGCACTGCGGGATTTTCTACAGACTTGAACAGTTCCCACTTATCTATCTAAAAACAAATATTTTTATTTTATTTTCCTCGAGGTCAAGTACAGAGTAACAGTTATTGAACTATATGCCACATAATCGTCATAACTTTTGAACGGTTTGCATTAGTACGTTCAAATTGCACGGTTGGCCGCGGGACACTGTGGGAATTTGTATGCTCATGAGCCCGCGACTTGTTGTTGTCGGCTATTTGCACGTGGAAATGTCACGGTACATCGTGCCTGGGCGTTTAGCGCTCGTGAACGCCTACTTCGTGAGCAATAATAGCCCAGCTGCGGTTCAAACGAAGTTTGCGACCGAGTTCAAGTTAAAGACAACCGGTTCAACTGTGCTAATAATCAAGAATTTGATTCGAAAGTTTGGGAGAAAGGGTAGTGTTTGTGATGACAGTGTTGGCAAAGTCGGTGTCGAAAAAGGGTGAAAACGCCTGAAAACATCGAGAAGACACGCGCTGTGATTTAAAACCAGCCCCAGGAAATAGATCAGACGAGCTGCACATTGGGTGGGAGTCAACTGGGAGCCACTGTATCAAACTGTTGTTAAGACCTGCATCTCTTCCCACACAAAATTCAGACCTATCAGCCATTAAGCCCCAGGACCATGTAACAGCCAACACTATTGTGCACATAATTGACGAACAGGACTTTGATGTGAATATGGTTTGGTCTAGCGACGAAGTCCACTTTCATTTGTATGGGTTCGTCAATAAGCAATATTGATGCATTTGGGGGACTGATATAACGGCTCTTCTTGATGATTTGGTTTGATTTGTACTTGGCCTCGGATAAAACTCGGCGACAGTCGGTAGAGTGTTGAGATCGTTATCAAGTTACGAAGATGACGTTACACAAAATAACAGTGCTGTACCGAAATGTCGACGTGCGTGAGATATTTACTTCACCAAGAACCGTAATTAATCGTTCGTAATCGATGTTTAACTGATTAATGATGAAATATTAATGATAAAACCAATACAGTCACATCCACAACATTTTCCTACAAGCTGGTCGTAATTTCAAGTATCTAAGAAATCGTAACAGTGGGCTTGTTATTTGAGTCAAAGATTCTACACAAGCGCCGAGCGCTACAGTCAAATATTATCGCTGCGGGTAATTATTACTCGGGAGTTTCATGCCAATAATTTGATAGAATTTTAAATCACAAATGCACGACTTGGCACGAGATGGTGTTTTGTTGCACAATATCAGTCACTTCCTAATTGACCCTTGAGAAGAAAACTTTCCCAGGTGCTGGGGGGATTTAAATTACATGCTTCGAACCTATCACTGAAGTTCCATAAACCACTGGCTATTATGAATGAAAATTGTCTATCAGTGTTCGTTGCCTAAATCACTGTCTAAGTAATGTTTACTTCAATTATCTAGTTAAAAGTTCACTTTATTCTAGTATGTAAAAGTCCTCCGTTCGAATTCTAGTGCCGTGATATTTGAAGTCAGAAGGTCGTATTACTGCGTCATAATAGATCGCAACTATTTAATCTCAAAAACAATCTAAGCGCGCCTACATGTACGAGCATTCAAATATATGACCTGCTTCGGCTAACTCTCGTAACGTATTGAATTATACTTAGTCATTACTCACGATTCCCGAAGAGTACTCAGACGGAGTATTCTTTGGGATCGTTGGTTCTACTTTGCGAATGTTAATTTATGCTGATTTTGCGATTTATTATGATTTTGATTTTAATTTTACTGAAATTTAATCTTTCTTTCGTAGATTGCTAAATTGTCAAGTCTTAGATTCCTGATTTAATTACTTGTTATTGTCCTAATAATAGTGATAAATGGAACTTGGTTCGCTTATTCAGTTCTCTGGGACTTGGGGGGAAATCTTTGGGGTATTGGGAGCTAATTTTTGATTTTTTATTTCCCGTCCGAGGAAGTGGCATTACACTGAGAATCCGCATTTCGCGATCGAGAAGTCTCTTAACCCGCAACAAGTGACTGTGTAGTGTGCAGTGTCAAAAAAATGGTTCAAATGGCTCTGAGCACTATGGGACTTAACTTCTGTGGTCATCAGTCCCCTGCAGTGTCTAGTCACGGAATAATCAGTGCGATATTCCTTGTTGGCACGGTTACTACCGAACCGTTAAATTGCGCGTCTGTAGCACGTCATCTTCGTGGTGTAGCAATTTTAGTGGCCAGTAGTGTAGTTTTGTAGTAGTGGAAGTAGTTATAGATTTTTTAAGCTCTCTTGTTTTTTAGAAAAATTAAGTATCAAAAATAAATTATTAATACATAACTTGTAACTATCCAAGGAAATGTGATTTGTATGACATATTTTAGCTTTTTAGATAATAGGATGAAATTATGAAGACTAAATAAATAACATACTGGTGTGTGTACATATTAAGGTACCACATAAAAAAATATCTGCGCTTGTACCCGTTACACCCTGTATGGCTTCCATTGTCAGTCTTACCGATACCTACACTTAGAAATTTCCGCTGAGGGGGGGGGGGGGGGGGGGGGGGGTGGACACAAGCACCTCACGCAGAGCTCAGAAGGCCTCAAATGTCAGAAGTGGAGCTCATGGCACTCCCCTGCATAGTATCGAGAAAGGTCAGGTCGTAAAAGGTCATCGTATAAAATATGAAAATTGCTCCTTTAGTGTAACGATGATCTCCTCCCCGTAACTGCAGCGCTGCGTTCCTAGTTGTCGGAGGCAGTGCGTGCGCCGTGGACAATATGCGGTAATGGAGGAGCCACCTCCATTAAACTTGCTGATGAACTGCAGCAAACCGTAATTGAGAACAAGCTAATGATGTTCGACATGGTATCGACGTGCGTCCAGGATGAAAAAGAACAAATTGCCTTTTGATAAAGGTCAGCGTGCAGCCAACCTCACGGGTTTGCCGGCCGGGATGGCCGAGCGGTTCTAGGCGCTTCAGTCTGGAACCGCGTGAACGCTACGGTCGCAGGTTCGAATCCTGCCTCGGGCATGGATGTGTATGATGTCCTTAGGTTAGTTAGGTTTAAGTAGTTCTAAGTTCTAGGAGACTGATGACCTCAGAAGTTAAGTCTCATAGTGCTCAGAGCCATTTTGAGCCATTTGAACCTCACCGGTTTCAGATGTCTTCCGCTGTGACGCCACTCGAGTCACGTGAATACCGCTATTTTGTGTTTGTGGAATACGTTCCTAAGCTGTTCCTAACAGATGGTGACCGCTAACTCCCAAGGAAGAAGTACTTTTATGCCTGTTAATATACAGGGTGTTACAAAAAGGTGCGGCCAAACTTTCAGGAAACATGCCTCACACACAAATAAAGAAAAGATGTTATGTGGACATGTGTCCGGAACCGCTTAATTTCCATGTTAGAGCTCATTTTAGTTTCGTGCACCTACGCTCAATGGAGCACGTTATCATGATTTCATACGGGATACTCTACCTGTGCTGCTAGAACATGTGCCTTTACAAGTACGACACAACATGTGGTTCATGCACGATGGAGCTCCGGCACATTTCAGTCGAAGTGTTCGTACGCTTCTCAACAACAGATTCGGTGACCGATGGATTGGTAGAGGCGGACCAATTCCATGGCCTCCACGCTCTCCTGACCTCAACCCTCTTGACTTTCATTTATGGGGGCATTTGAAAGCTCTCATCTACGCAACCCCGGTACCAAATGTAGAGACTCTTCGTGCTCGTATTGTGGACGGGTGTGATACAATACGCCATTCTCCAGGGCTGCATCAGCTCATCAGAGATTCCATACGACGGAGGGTGGATGCATGTATCCTCGCTAATGGAGGACATTTTGAATATTTCCTGTAACAAAGTGTTTGAAGTCACGCTGGTACGATCTGTTGCTGTGTGTTTCCATTCCATGATTAATGTGATTTGAAGAGAAGTATTAAAATGAGCTCTAACATGGAAAGTAAGCGTTTCCGGACACATGTCCACATAACGTATTTTCTTTCTTTGTGTGTGAGGAATGTTTCCTGAAAGTTTGGTCGTACCTTTTTGTAACACCCTGTATATCTTACGCGTTACTATAAAAGAAGTGTATTGTCTTTCGTCTTACGAACTTCGCTATTTAAGAAGGATATAATTATTAAGGCGACTATTATAATCTTTTAAACTACCTCTTTTTACCGTACAGCATGGACTTACTTAAGCATAAAAAAATGGCTCTGAGCACTATGGGACTCAACTGCTGAGGTCATTAGTCCCCTAGAACTTAGAACTAGGTAAACCTAACTAACCTAAGGACATCACAAACATCCATGCCCGAGGCAGGATTCGAACCTGCGACCGTAGCGGTCTTGCGGTTCCAGACGGCAGCGCCTTTAACCGTACGGCCACTTCGGCCGGCTTACTTAAGCATAACGACCTCTCAGAAAGGAGGTGGGAAATCAGTCATATCTTTTCTTGTGTTTCTCGCTCACTGCGGGTGCAGTGCCGCACAAGTCAGTAGCAAACTTTATCAATTCAAGAAATTTAGAAAACCTATTTCCTGAATAGTCCAGTAGACATCAACATGGACTCACCACCGCTACACAGTTCACATATTGCGATTATTCCATTACACGACGGAACAAACTTTTCTTTTCTGAAAATCTATCTGACAGCAACAACGTCTTTAAGATTTTGAATGCTTTAATGAATGATCTTTTGGAGAATTGTAAAGGGAGGCGAACCGTTTGGAGGGAGAGCACAGTAGCACATCATATACGAATAAATAGAGGCTTGAGTAAAATCTGACATAAAATGACCATGTGCAGAGCGATCTTATTTTTCACAATTTCTTAACTGTCTTGATCGCGCAGTTTTTTGGAATAGGTTACCGGTTTCGGCTATGCAATAGCCACCTTCAAAATCTCTCATGCAGCTGCACTGCAAGAAGTCATAACATATAAAAATAACACAGGATTTGTCCCATATGTGTTATTTTTATATGTTTATAACTTTTTTTTTTGCAGTGCAGTTGAATAAGTGTCTGAGGATGGCTACTGCATAGCCGAAACTGGCCCTCTTGTTCAAAAAATACTTTGCGATTAAGATAGTTACATAAAAAATTATGTAAATAGATGTTTATTACAGAATTTGATTTATGATGTACAGAGATACGTATCTAATTCAGATGCAAATACGAGGGCATGCTGAAAAGTAATACCTCCGAATTTTTTATGTGAAAACAGTTAAAGGTTTGTAAATAAAACAAACGATATTAACATTGTACAACTTTATTCTTCGTATCTATTATATTCGCAGCCCTCTGCCACTAGGAGGCTCCGAATTGTAGTGTGTAATATGTCGGTTTGTGACGTAAATTTGTCGGTGTGTGAAAAATATCATGCTTTAGTAGTGTCTGAAATTCGTAGAGTTCGTCCACCCTCTCCTACAGCGTGACAATGTCAGTCAGCTCACGAGTACTGCGACATCTTTCACAGTCCAACGCCTCGGGTTCACTGCCATCCGTCATCCTCCATGCTGTTGTGGCCTGGTCCCTGCTGATTTTCATCTGCTTCCAAAAATAAAATAAAACCTTCAAGGACTTCACTTTCATAGTGATGAAGCGGTGCAAGCAGAGGTGAGATTGGGTGACTGTCAAACAAAGTCAAATGTTCTACAGTGACGGCATCAACAAATTGGTCTCTCATTGGGAGAAATGCGTTCATCGCCAGGTTGACTATGTTCAGAAATAAATGCGTAGACAAGAAGAATAAAGGTACAGAAAATTAATAACGTTTTGTATTATTTAAAAAGCAAAGTATTTTCACATACAAAATCAGAGACATTCCTTTTCATCACGCTCTCGTACAAGCAATGCAGATGTTTAAACGTGTCGCCATTTTTACGTATTATTTTAATATATGCCCGAGTGATGTATGTGTATACAATTTTACGTAATTGCCTGCTGGAGTGGCCAAGCGGTTCTAGGCGTTTCAGTCTGGAACCGCGCGACCGCTACGGTCGCAGGTTCGAATCCTGCCTCGGGCATGGATGTGTGTGTCGTCCTTAGGTTGGTTAGGTTTAAGTAGTTCTAAGTATAGGGGAGTGATCGCCTCAGATGTTAAGTCCCATAGTGCTCAGAGCCATTTGAACCATTTTCTTTTAGTACGTAATTAATGCATATTTTTCATCTTGGCACCATTTGTGCATATCATTTTGATATTACATACATTTACTACATAAGGCAAGTACATAGTTAGCGATTTTGTTTTCTGAAATTCAACAGCCGTTAAGTAATTGAAAAAAAAAACGCATTTGACCCATCAGGTGTTCACATTTGAACCCTAATATGGAGCCGTGCTGCAGCTCGCGTTGGTAGGTTTCCGTCCTCTGTTGGAGGCCGGACATGGTTGCGGTTGTTTGTCTTCTTCTCGTGTTGACTGGCGCCATTTGATTTCGCGAGCGTTGCCTGTTCGCTAGTGGCAGCAGCGACGGGTATCGATATGTAGTAACTGTGGTCCTATCTTTGGGGCCATGTCGTTGTTCTTCCAGGTCGTGTCAGTATTAAGTTCGGTTGGGGACTCAAGAGAAGCCAGGTCCAAGCAGTGCGAGGAACACGCCAGAACCGCTGGTGTCACGCATGGACTGCCGGATCGAAGACCTGTGGTCACGAGGGTGCACGACCTGGTCATAAACTGGGTCCTGCAAGCTTTAAGTTGAGTGCATTTGGATTCAAGTACAGAAACCTCCGCCGGCCGCGGTGGCCGTGGCGCTGCAGTCCGGAACCGCGGGACTGCTACGGTCGCAGGTTCGAATCCTGCCTCGGGCATGGGTGTGTGTGATGTCCTTAGGTTAGTTAGGTTTAAGTAGTTCTAAGTTCTAGGGGACTTATGACCTAAGATGTTGAGTCCCATAGTGCTCAGAGCCATTTGAACAGAAACCTCCACCATTACGGGATCTTGTGATTCTCCAGTGACTTGGGTTCGTGTTGCTGCTCGTAGTGTTGCCGAGGCGAAGAGCAGTTAGTGGAGTGCTTGGGGAAGGAGGATGTGATTAGCTTTCCTGGAGTTCTAATTACTATTTATTGCGTTCAGTTTGTTACTATTTGTTAAGTTCAACCAGCGGTATTTTTCCTGCCTCGTGGCCGCTAACGTCCCAGTTACCTGCCCTGGGGGCTAGTGTATGTAAAGGCAGTGTACGTTTCCTCGACTTGCCGCTGCTGTCCAGTGAGGCGTGTTGTTCTGACAGCTTTCTTGAATGTAGGTTGGTTGGCGATTCTTCTACTCCGGTGGTAGTGATTCCTTTCTCGTTCGGGCGCACTAAGGACAGTATTCTGCAGGCGGAGGCCAGACCGCCGGTTCTGGCTTTGGTGTATTTTTACATATTTGCATTTGGTTTGTTGGACGTCAGGTAGCCTCACCAAGATTATCATTAGTCATTCGTTAGACTGCCACTAGTCTGAGTTACCATCTTGTGAAGTGAATGCAGCTCTTGGCTGCTTATCTCATCGCTTGCGAAAGTGTTTGTGTGTGTGTGTGAAATCTTATGGGACTTAACTGCTAAGGTCATCAGTCCATAAGCTTAACCTAAATTATCCTAAGAACAAACACACACACCCATGCCCGAGGGAGGACTCGAACCTCCGCCGGGACCAGCCGCATAGTCCACGACTGCAGCGAAAGTGTTTTTTGCCGGACCTACTGAGAGGTCGATCCCTGGTGCACCGTCTGTGATTGGCCCTTGTGTTTTATTATTGTATTTGCTGTTTTATTGTATGTTTCTAAATTTTTTTACATAATTCCCATTCTTGGCGTTACATCAGGTTTAAATGATTGTGCTACCAAGTTTACCATCATTTTGTCTCATCTGTTTGGTGACCAGTTGCTTGTCCTTTTAAATTAACCTTTGCTGTTGTATTTTCTGCTTTACAGTATATTTTTTAAATTTTTTTATATAATTGCCATTCTTGGCGTTACAGCTGGTTTAAATGGTTGTGCTAGCAAGCTCATCATCACTTTGCCTCATCCGTTTGTTGATCAGTTGCCTGTCTTTTTAAATTAACCTTTATTATTGCATTGCTGTTTTACAGTATGTTTGTTAATTTTTTTATAATTGCCGTTCTTCGCGTTAACGGCCTTCAGCCGAGACTGTGGTTACTTGCCTTAAAATTCTAATTGAGATTACACTGGCTTGTTTTTAAAACATTATTTTCTGTGTCTGTATTTTATGCTCATTTGGTAAAGTGTAAACGCCAATGTCGTGTGACTAGGGCTTTCCGTCCGGTAGACCGTTCGTTGGGTGCAAGTCTTTCAATTTGACGCCACTTCGGCAACTTGCGCGTCGATGGGGATGAAATGATGATGATGATAAGGACAACACAACACCCAGTCCCTGAGCGCAGAAAACTCCGACCCAGCCAGGAATCGAACCCAGGCCGTAAGGATTGAAATTCTGTCGCGCTGACCACTCAGCTACTAGAGGCGGACTTAGTAAAGCGTAAAGTACTGAAAGTACTCTTAATGACACAGTTATTTATTCCTTCATCAATAATGTGTGATATCTTTATTTATTGCTGAGTCTGGAATTACCGTTTTAAAATAAATTTGTGTAATTGCAAAAGGGAGCCAATATAACTGATTATGGCCCCGTCCACAATCGTAATTAAATTCTGCCTTCCTTGACAACCAGGTTCCAAATATCTGCGTTGACTGTTGTTACATCCATCTGTATCCAAAACGTAAGGAACACCTTCAAGGACTTCACATTTACAGTGATGAAGCAGTCAAGTAGAGGTGAGGTTATGGCTCTGTCAACAAAGTATCTAGTAGACTTATGTGGAATATGCTGTGTTTCTTGTTTAAACCTATTATGACGTTTTAGATTTTCTGTCAACCAGAAAAGAAAATAGTTTATGTATTCACCTGATCTGTTTTTACCGTATATCCTGTGAAGATGGGCCACAAACGAAACCAGTAAGTTCAAATATAAACAGCCGATGGTCAAAATGGTTCAAATGGGTTTGAGCACTATGGGCCTGAACATCTGAGGTAATCAGTCCCTTAGAACTTAGAACTACTTAAACCTAACTAACCTAAGGACATCACACACATCCATGCCCGAGGCAGGATTCGAACCTGCGACCGTAGTAGTAGCTTGCTTCCGGACTGAAGAGTATAGAACCGCTCAGCCACCGCGGCCGGCAGAAGATGGTCAAAAAGCCTTTGAGTATGTTAATATCTTTGACTTTCACAGAAGTAATGTATATCTTTGACTTTCTGAAATATAATGAATTCATTTGACTTGCAAGTGGAGGTTTACATAATTTTTTACTGCAAATATGGCGCCATTTTTATACATCATTTGAAAACTACACACTGGTTGGCTGGAGTGGAAGGGCAGGGAGGGGGACTGGATTTTTAATTTCCCTCTAAAACAATTGGGTTGGTTTCAGCACCTTGCATTTTTGATTAAGTGTTGCATTTTGAATACTACACCGTGAATCGTTGGAAAGCGGAGGAGGGAGGGGAGGTGGAGAGGATGGGGATGGCAGAGCCGTGGTTTGCTGATGTTGCTGATCAGAATGATGATTTCACTGATGAGTGATGAAGTCACTGATAAGGGAGGCAGGGCTTGTGACGCCATAGGTGTTTACGTAATGATCACGTGAACGCCTTCAACATGGTCACTGTGAGTCAGTCGACATAAATATACTGTTAAGGAGTCAGTGAATATGACAATAAGACTCATTTGGTAACTGCTGTAGAGCTGCTGAAGATTCGCCTGTATTCGGTAAAATTTGTGAATCCTATTCTGTTTCAGGCGCGACAAGACATTCCTCAGGATGAGATTTAGGGACTTTTTGTTTCTGTGGGGCAACGAATTTAAGATTGTATTCGTGACTGTGGGGGTCACACATCATACTGACGTCGATAGACATCAGTTCCGAACAGAATGAAAGTTTATTCATTTAATACCCATTGTGCGAGGAACATCTCCATAAAGCTTCATAAATATTCATAGCGTAACACTTTCCATTTCTGTCAGTGTAGTTAATGGGCTATAAACTATCCATAAATATTGCCGCTTCCGTCACGTAATTACAGAGACTTGTGCGTCTATTTCTCCTAAAAATTAAATAACAAAACTTTAACCCGTCACTGCAGTTTCATTTGACGGTAATGGTGCGCGCTCAGGCGGTGGGTAGCACAAATAAACATAATGGGCGCTGGAGCAGCGGGTGTGCTCTGTGTGCGCCACAGTCGTTTTTCTTTGGCCACAGGCCGACACGCGTTCTCTCGCGAACGTAGCTGCCTGGAAATGGCGTAGACAGAGGGCGCGCACGGACTTCCATATTTCTTCTCGACAACAAACAAAGTCCCTTCCGGAGAGCCTTTGTCTGCCAGAGAAATAATATCTCAGAGACGACCGGTTATTTACTCCGCACAAGGTTTCGGCAAGTGGCGCAGAAAATACACCAGTTACAAGACATACAGTGTTTTCGTTTTAGAGCAGAAATTTCATCTAAGCTAAGATTTATATCAATACTTGCGTTCAAACACTGTTCGCTCAGTGGTCCGCTAGAGAAACACATCGTTCGAGATAATTAAAAGTACGAGAGTAGTGTGTGATGTCGAATGTTTTTAATTAAGAAAAAAATAGTAAAGTCTAGGATACGACAACACAGATATTAGACTTTACCAGAATAATAGATTACTGAAGTGACACAAATTTTATAAATAATTCCAGTGTAAATATATTATCTGGTTTTGTCGATTGCAGTATTTTTAGAAGTATGACGTAATGTCTGGTCATTCGATTTGTAACACAGATTAAAACTAATTGTTGTTTCACGTTTGTTACGAGACGCCACAGCCAGCAACACATCGGTTAACCCATATTATAGTAGAGCTTTGTTTTTGTTTCTTCAGAAATATATAATAAGTACCTACACTGTTTAGAAAGCAACATATTAAGATACTGTATATACGTAAATTTGGGTATTATCATTATCCAAATGAATTATGAGCTAGCTCAGCTTTTGGAACTGTGGTCAGAAATGGAACCGAATCGCAAGCCTGTTCTTAGTAATGTCATTTCCCGTTCAGCTTGTTTCTGACGATTTCTGTTTTGCTTTATTCGTCTTAATATCAACCTGTTGTTAGAAAACGTATTTTTTTAAAAAAACAATAACCTGAACAAATTGCAACGGAGTTGGTAGCATTATTACCTATTTGCTGTGTGCAATACGTGCCCCCTTGTGTACCTTAGCGTGACCAGCTATTAAAAATATTTGTTGCACTGCTTTAAGCTCCTGCTGAAATTCATATCTTCATTTTGCTGAACATAATTCATACTTCTATCAGTTATTGATTGAATCATTTCGTTGTCGGGAAATAGCTAGTAAACCTGAATAGGAGACATGTCAATAAGTAGGAATCTGAGACGAAGTCAGTATATTTCGGTATAGGTAGAAATATCGGTTTCATTCCAAAAACGACTTCATTTGCTTTACGTGATACTTCACGATATATATTTGTTCTTTTAGTATCAGATATTTTGTCACACACTAGTTGCATTGAATTAGTTGACGGCGTGCGCACGTTTACTTCTTCATTTCCTGCTATTCTTAAACTTTCCTCTAAAGAAAGTAGGTACAGCTACCTCTGCCATGCCTCTAAGATGATTTCCAAACAAGTGATCAACAATACCGTCTTTGCTATCCCCATCGCCGCTTCCATAACATTATCCTCCTCTTCGTAAATTACCATAATTTCTTCTGCTGTTAGTATAATGAATAAAAGAATGAGGCAGACTACTCGGTGTCTCTTCTGCCGCTCTTTCCAACAAGGAACATTATAAAACGCATAACAAAATAAGTTGCTTTTACAACTGTTGCGGGTATTATACTAAGCACAAAACTAGAAATCTCTAAGTTCACAAAAATGAAAAAAAAAACATTTCGGTAAACTGCAGTTTTATAGAAAATACAGGAACGGATGAATGACACAGCTTGTAAAAAACGATATAACATGAAATACAGCCAATAAACCATTTAAAAATGAAAAATTATGAGTTAACTTAGATGGAAAAACATTACGGTAAACTGCAGTTTACCGAAATGTTTTTTTCCATCTAAGTTAACTCATAATTTTTCATTCACTAAATGGTTTATTGGCTGTATTTCATGTTACATCGCTTCTGCAAGCTGTGTCATTCAGCCCTATCTGTATTTTCTATAATGACGTTTTTATCCTTCAAACTGTACAGCTAATCTCTGATGCAGACAAAATGTTACTTTACCTGTCGCTGTTGAACAAAATATTACTTTTTACATTATATACTGAACAATATTCATTATAATTTTCATCTGTCTACACTTGAATGTTAAGTAACTAAGTTGTACCTGCGGCTACTAGATAGTGCTCTCGATGCAGTGTCATGTTCAACTGCCCGCACTTAACGCGGGTGCCTCAGTCTGTTGCAACCTGTGGCTGTACAGGTACGAGCAGCCCATAGTGGCTCGCCTTCACGCATTACTTTTTTTATATACACTGCTGGCCACCGTAAATGCAACACCCTGAACGAAGCATCCGAATCAAGTGAAATTTACACCATGGGTTTGCAGCGATGAGATATGCAACTGATTAGAATTTCAGCGCAGACGCACATCACGCGCGCCTGTGGCGCCACCTCATAGCGCCATTTAAGGCTTGGTGATTTCGACGATTGTACGTTCGGCACGTGTGTCTACCTTGTGGTTGTTTCACAAGACGATCAGCTATGCCTCGTAGACAACAGCGAACATCGTTTGATCAAGTATCCGAGTTCGACAGAGAAAGGATACTGGCTTACCGAGATTGTGGATTATCATACAGAGAAATCGCTAGTCGTGTTGGACGAAACCGAACAACTGTAATGCGAATACGTGACCGTTGGCTGCAGGAGGGTACGACGGACCGACGTGGTCGATCGCATTCACCTCGGTGCACCACTGCACGTGCTGATAGGCAAATTGTGCGCATGGCAGTGACGGATCGCTCAGTGACATCCCGAACCATAGCACAGCACATTGCGTCTGTAACGCATCATCCAGTGTCTGCGCGTACCATTCGACGCCGTTTACAGCAGAGTGGTCTGTCCGCAAGACGTCCATTGCTTCGTCTACCATTGACGCAGAACCACAGACGTCTCCGTCGCCAATGGTGTGATGACAGACGGATGTGGACGGCAGAATGGAATGACGTTGTCTTTACTGACGAGGCACGCTTCTGTCTGCAGCACCACGATGGTCGGATTCGAGTGTGGAGACACCGTGGAGAGAGGATGCTGGACAGCTGCATTATGCGCCGCCACACTGGTCTTGCACCGGGTATTATGGTATGGGGCGGTATTGGATATTACTCTCGCACGCCTCTAGTACGCATTGCCGGCACTTTAAATAGCCGGCGCTACATATCCGAGGTGCTGGAGCCAGTTGTCCTTCCTTACCTTCAGGGCTCGGCCACAGCCATATTTCAACAGGATAATGCGCGACCACACGTGACACGCATTGTCCAAAGGTTCTTCGTCAATAACCAGATTGAATTGCTTCCCTGGCCCGCTCGCTCTCCGGATCTTTCGCCGATAGAAAACATGTGGTCCATGGTTGCTCAACGAGTGACCCAGATTACATACCCAGCGGTCACACCAGATGATCTTTGGCAACGTGTGGAAGCTGCTTGGGCTGCTGTACCCCAGGAACACATCCAACGTCTCTTTGACTCAATGCCGAGACGTGTGGCAGCGGTTATCTCCAACAATTGCGGCTACTCTGGCTACTGATTCTGGTAGGAACCACATGTCACAGACGCCTGTAAACGTAATCATTTGATACTTGGTCAACATGTTATCTACAAAATAAATTTTGTTGTGCTACCTCTTGTCTTTCTTGGTGTTGCATTTACGGTGGCCAGCAGTGTATTTTGTGTCTAAAGCCCTTCTGCCCTGTTAATTATTTTATATGTGACATGTAAGTACTGCTTCTGTCTTTTATTGTTAGTCAGTACTTACTTTTTCACCTTAAAAATGTCTTTTCCTATAACTTTGTAACTATGTTATAGGCCATTTTAATTGTTTTAATTCTGATGAAGGCACTCTTAGAAGTGTTGAAACCTGGTCAATAAGACTAAAAATAATTGTGACCGAGGGCTCATTTGTTTCAATTTTAATTTAGAAACGGTCACTGAACCAAGCAACCATGTTTAAAACTTTACTGTTAAATGAGCTGCCAGCAATGCACAGTAGTGGTGTTTACCGCACTATTCGAAAAATGCAGGCAAACTGGCTCTCTCTTGATCGCAATGGCAACGGCAGGAAGCCCTCATGTGACGTTGCTAGCTGTGATTGGAAGAACAAAGTTCCAAGGCGCGTAGTGTCAACTAAATGTTATTAGAGTGTGTCAGAGTGCATATTTGAGAAGAGGAAGATGGTGTCACAGAATGGGCAATATACAGCAAGGAAAAAAGAGGGTGGTTCCTTTGATTTGTATGAAGTCAAGCGTTGCGCTCGACACCACATCCAAACCAAGCTGAAACTACAGTAACTTTAATGTCAAAAATTTGCTTCCGAACAAAATGATAGTTGTAGTAAGAAGTTTTGGACGAAATTTATATGTAAACCTCCAGGAGGATTTAGGAACATGATTAATCAGTCATATTTTTGAAAATTAAATTTGTTTACTATTTATAATGTATTAAAAATGGTGCAAAGTTACCCGTAGGATGGGGCTACTTTGCACCAACATAACTTTCCTATTTCTTTATGAGAGATGGTGCATTATTTGACTGTCTGAGTCATACGTTACACCTTAAACACAATAAGTAGTCAACATATTATGTTTCAGTTGCAGAAAAACAACAGCAAAGGATCAAATATTGCTTTATTTTTCAAATAAAAATGTCTTTGTTTGAGAAATACAAAAATAATGTTTAAACTGACACAGTAAGAAAGATATGGTCAACTTATTTGGTTTCATAACGTAGATATCTATGTAAACAATTAGACACATCATTTCCTATCAATTTCTGGGACAGAATGAAAGCCTCTCCTAGATATTTGTATGGGAGGATTAATTCCTCCGAGTACGTCCTCCCATTAGTAATCCATAATATCATCCATTTCTGACCATTCCCATGATTTGAAGGATTCTTGCATTGCCTTGATAACTACAAGGTCTTTTTTAACTTTCATCATCTGCCCAGGAAATATTTCAGCTTCGTACTGGAAGACAACAAATTTCCCACAAATCCTCTTGACAGTTTTCCAAACTTGCTTTTCATTCGCGTCACCATCAAAATTGATTTCACAGTCGGAAGATTGTTGACATGCAAGATCTCTGTCAGTAACTTCAGAATCAGAGTCGACTATTATCTTCTTCCTACGCTTCTTATTGGTTTTAGAAATGTTAGAGGCTCATGTTGATGGCTAAATTGCAGTAGATGTGTCGGAAGTAGAACAACTACTTGCATAGGCAATGCTGTTACCTGCTTCTACTTGAACTCGATTCCTGGCCCGTTTTGGCTCTCCACCTGTCGTAACTATCTTTCGTTTCTCTTCCAGGTATTTATTGAAATTCGATTCAACGTCCTCTGAATCGAAACGTGATGTTGGTATTTGTGGTAATAGGGGTGCTACAGTTATTGGGTACATTTCACACTTTAAGATATCAGATTTCAGGAGCATTTTCTGTTATGACCTCGTGCAGTTCCTTCAAAAGTGTTGGAAAATCTTGTTTTTGAAGCACAGTATTTTTTATTCCATTTGAGCTGTATTTGTATTGGGATAAAATACATCTCCACTTTCTCTTCAACGGTCCAAACAAAGTAACATCTAAGGGCTGTGTAAGAAGAATGCTATTGGGGGCAGGCACACAAAATAGATTTCATTTGGCGTGGATAAACTTAGCACATCTCGCGTGATGTGGGAGGACAAATTATCTCCTATCACCACTTTCTTCCCCTGTAACTGTTTAAGGCTTGGAATCAACATAGACTGGAACCAATCAACAAATTTAAGAGTCAAACCGACCACTTGCTGTGTTGTTCTTGGCACCTATCGGTCCATTTTCAGTCCATGCGCTGCACGTATGGGCAGCTTATGTACAAAGTAAGGAGGAAGAAGTTCTCCAGCTGCATTGCCACAGTACATCAAGGATATGCTAGTTTTTGACGTGTTTCGTATTGTTTCTGGATATTTCATTCCCCTCTTGGTAAGCACTTTCTTCTGACCAGTATTATCACTCAAGTTCGTCTCATCACACTTCCAGATGTTCTATTTTGAAACGTTTTTCACAACTTCGTTCAAGTTTCTTATATAACCTTGCAGAACTTGTTCACTGATTCCAGCTCTTGTGTTCCTTTATATTTGCAGCAAAGCGGGCAGACAAGCACTGATGTCGTTTCATAAAAGATTTAATCCAATCATTACTAGGCAAGTTGTTCTTGAACTGGGTTATACACCTTCCCCTGGCTTGCAAATAATAATTAACAATATGCTTCAGGTCTAATTCATCGATTGCGAACCCAAAATTACTCAATTTTATAACACAATCAAAAAATGTTTCTTCTACTTGAGATGAAAAAACATGTTGGTTTTCCTGGCTTCTTGGAATGTTTGCTCTCCAGTTTATAATTGTCAGCCTGGAAATTTTGAAATAAGCTTCAGCGGCTCTCTGGGTCATTTTTCCACTTGTCACTGCTTCAAGACACACTTCCATTTTTTTTGTGAATAGTTATTATACGGCCTGGAACCTAAGCAGCGTTTGCATACCCTTGGCATGACTGAAATGAGAAACAGAAAACAAATCTAAATAATTCACATAATTTAAATAATACAATTTAGTATATTAGGATATTTCTCTAATGCTAATGACACAATTTAATAACATAAAATCAAATTCCGATAACATAATCTAATTTCAATAACTGGTGGAAAGTAACCCCATATTAGCCTCAAATCTGTCTTGGTGACCATATTGTTCTCTGACAGGAAATACTTTGACGTTAAATTAACAAACTATACCAGACACTGTGAATAAATAAATAAGAAGTAGTTTGATATGAATTTTACCTACTTCTAATGCACGCTGATTGTGATTGAAGATAATTAACTTCTCTTACATCACACTCACTAGATACACGTATTCACTAACTCCAACAACGAAGGTGCATAAAGATGCTCATTGTCGGTGATTACAGCTAACATAAAGCATTTGCATGGCATCAATCAAAGAAAAGGGGAAAACAAATGAATTTAGTTCCCTCAGACACCACTAGAGTCTTACAATTTCTAAAATTGGTGCAAAGTTACCCCTGAAGTGCAAAGCAACCTCGGTTTACGGTATTCATAAATATTTTAACAGACGTACGGAAATATGTGAAGTTGAACTCTGACAATAATGGAATTCCGATTGAGAACAAAAAGAAATTACTCCTCCTAGCAATTATAAGGAAATCGACACTTAGCTACCACTGCGAGTTTTTAGAAAGTTCTCTAACGTCTCCTGACAACTGTTCTGTAATGCTCCTGTACGCAACAGACAGCATACCTCGTCTTGCCGCTGCAACTGCGTGATCAGCAACATGATAAAATATTTTAAAAGCAGTACTGCGATCCATGCAGAGTACAATGCATAGGCTAATTGCAACAATTACTGCCATATTTTTATACATATAAATTGAATGATCAGGAGGGGTTTGGTCAACTAGCCTTTAAACGGTGTAAAAAATGAAAGAAAGCAATAAATTCTATAGTCCATTACATTTGCAATATATTGTTTAAACACTGGGAAATATTACACAGACTTTTAATTATTCCATAATGTCTATACTCAATAAACACGTTTCTGGCCGCAATAAAGATACCAACATTACTCTCTGTGTATGCATACACAAACCCAACAAAATCCCTCCAGTGCGCAAGCAACCAGCAAATACATGCACCAAAAACGCAAATTACCAAAAAATCCTCAATTAACGCAAAGTCTCCTTCGGCGCTGCTAGCACGATCACGGCAGGATGCGACCTCTCATGTCGCCCGCCTTCTCTCCATCGCTCGCTGCGTCCGACCTCTTCAAGCGACTCTCCTCGACAACTGTTCACTCGTTGCTACAAGCGAAAATATCTCAGACTTAAAGTCTATGTATGCACACAGGAGAATCATTGACGCCCAACTTTCAAAGTAAACTCGAAACGATAGCTGTTTAGCGTAAAATGGACAATCTTACGAAACAGAAGTAATTTACGATGCATGCAGGCACGCGTGTCCGAAGGAACGTTCCGTCATTCTTCTTAAAAACGCAGGCACTGCACTATCGTTTTTATCATTTGATATTTTGTTTATTTGCTGCAAATTTTTTTGCCTGATCCTTACGTCATTAAAAGTGTTACAAGCAACGTCAGCAGCGACTTTCAATTGAAAAGTCCTCCCCTCTAAGGGAATTACATAATGAGCGTGCAAGTACAGTTTGTGACCCAGGAACGACGACACATGGAAGTTTGAGTCCGGCCGTGTGTTGTGCACGAATAGCCAGAGCGGTTCATTGTCGAGGGCGATAAACAACGATCTTCAACTGAGTAGGATATCGAATGGGGTTGAAAGGAAATACCCCCATATAGAGCTGCGTGTTCCTTGTTAGTCGGTGAGCGCCGCCGCTCTTGATATGGACATTTTGTCCGGTACGACAGTAACTGTAGCGCGAAGCTGGAAGGCTAGTCTCGCCTACATCAAATCTACCTCGCGGATTGTCACCCGTGGAGCGATTGACACTGACGATCATCGCCTTGCCTGCGGATCGATGAATCTACATCTACATCTACATGGATACTCTGCAAATCACATTTAAATAGCTGGCATTCATCGAACCACCTTCACAATTCTGTATTATTCCAATCTCGTATAGTGCGCGGAAACAGTGAACTACTATATCTTTCCATACGAGCTCTGATTTCCCTTATTTTATCGTGGTGTTTCATTCCTCCCTATGTAGGTCGGTGCCAACAAAATACACTCCTGGAAATTGAAATAAGAACACCGTGAATTCATTGTCCCAGGAAGGGGAAACTTTATTGACACATTCCTGGGGTCAGATACATCACATGATCACACTGACAGAACCACAGGCACATAGACACAGGCAACAGAGCATGCACAATGTCGGCACTAGTACAGTGTATATCCACCTTTCGCAGCAATGCAGGCTGCTATTCTCCCATGGAGACGATCGTAGAGATGCTGGATGTAGTCCTGTGGAACGGCTTGCCATGCCATTTCCACCTGGCGCTTCAATTGGACCAGCGTTCGTGCTGGACGTGCAGACCGCGTGAGACGACGCTTCATCCAGTCCCAAACATGCTCAATGCGGGACAGATCCGGAGATCTTGCTGGCCAGGGTAGTTGACTTACACCTTCTAGAGCACGTTGGGTGGCACGGGATACATGCGGACGTGCATTGTCCTGTTGGAACAGCAAGTTCCCTTGCCGGTCTAGGAATGGTAGAATGATGGGTTCGATGACGGTTTGGATGTACCGTGCACTATTCAGTGTCCCCTCGACGATCACCAGTGGTGGACGGCCAGTGTAGGAGATCGCTCCCCACACCATGATGCCGGGTGTTGGCCCTGTGTGCCTCGGTCGTATGCAGTCCTGATTGTGGCGCTCACCTGCACGGCGCCAAACACGCATACGACCATCATTGGCACCAAGGCAGAAGCGACTCTCATCGCTGAAGACGACACGTCTCCATTCGTCCCTCCATTCACGCCTGTCGCGACACCACTGGAGGCGGGCTGCACGATGTTGGGGCGTGAGCGGAAGACGGCCTAACGGTGTGCGGGACCGTAGCCCAGCTTCATGGAGACGGTTGCGAATGGTCCTCGCCGATACCCCAGGAGCAACAGTGTCCCTAATTTGCTGGGAAGTGGCGGTGCGGTCCCCTACGGCACTGCGTAGGATCCTACGGTCTTGGCGTGCATCCGTGCGTCGCTGCGGTCCGGTCCCAGGTCGACGGGCACGTGCACCTTCCGCCGACCACTGGCGACAACATCGATGTACTGTGGAGACCTCACGCCCCACGTGTTGAGCAATTCGGCGGTACGTCCACCCGGCCTCCCGCATGCCCACTATACGCCCTCGCTCAAAGTCCGTCAACTGCACATACGGTTCACGTCCACGCTGTCGAGGCATGCTACCAGTGTTAAAGACTGCGATGGAGCTCCGTATGCCACGGCAAACTGGCTGACACTGACGGCGGCGGTGCACAAATGCTGCGCAGCTAGCGCCATTCGACGGCCAACACCGCGGTTCCTGGTGTGTCCGCTGTGCCGTGCGTGTGATCATTGCTTGTACAGCCCTCTCGCAGTGTCCGGAGCAAGTATGGTGGGTGTGACACACCGGTGTCAATGTGTTCTTTTTTCCATTTCCAGGAGTGTATTTTCGCATTCGGATGAGAAAGTTGGTGATTGGAATTTCGTGAGAAGATTCCGTCGCAATGAAATACGCCTATCTTTTAACGATGTCCAGCCCAAATCCTGTATCATTTCTGTGGCAGTCTCTCCCATATTTCGCAATAACACAAAACGTGCTGCCTTTCTTTGAACTTTTTCGATGTACTCTGTCAGTCCTATCTGGTAAGAATCCCACACCGCGCAGCAGTATTCTAAAAGAGGACGAACAGGCGTAGTGTGGGCAGTCTCCTTAGAGTAGGTCTGTTACATTTTCTAAGTGTCCTGCCAATAAAACGCAGTCTTTGGTTAGCCATCCCCACAACGTATTCTATGTGTTCCTTCCAATTTAAGTTGTTCGCAATTATAATACCTAGATATTTAGTTGAATTTACGGCCTTTAGATTTGACTGATTTATCGTGTAACCGATGTTTAACGAGTTCCTTTTAGCACTCATGTGGATGACCTCACACTTTTCGTTATTTAGGGTCACCTACTTTTAGTATCATTCAGATATCTTTTCTAAATCGTTTTGCAGTTTGTTTTGATCTTCTGATGACTTTATTAGTCGATAAACGACAGCGTCATCTGCAAACAACCGAAGACGGCAGCTCAGATTGTCTCCCAAATCGTTTATATAGATACGGAACAGCAAAGGGCCTTTGACACTACCTTGGGGAACGCCTGAAATCATTTCTGTTTTACTCGATGACTTTCCGTCAATTGCTACGAACTGTGACCTCTCTGACAGGAAATCACGAATCCAGTCACATAACTGAGCGATATTCCGTAAGCACGCAATTACACTGCGATCCGCTCGTGTGGTACAGTGTCAAAAGCCTTCCGGAAATTCAAAAATACGGAATCGATCTGAAATCCCTTGTCAATAGCACTCAGCACTTCACGTGAATAAAGAGCTAGTTGTGTTTCGCAGGAACGATGTTTTCTAAATCCATGTTGACTCTGTGTCAATAGACCGTTTCCTTCGAGGTAATTCATAATGTCCGAACACAACATATGTTCCAAAATGCTGCTGCATACGACGTTAACGATATGGGCCTGTTATTTAGTGGATTACTCCTATTACCTTCCTTGAATATTGGTGTACCTGTGCAACTTTCCAGTCTTTGGGTGCGGATCTTTCGTCGAGCGAACGGTTGTATAGGATTGTTAAGTATGGAGCTAATGCATCAGCATACTCCGAAAGGAACCTAATTGGTATACTGTCTGGACCAGAAGACTTGCTTTTATTAAGTGATTTAAGTTGCTTCACTACTCCGAGGATATTTACTTCTACGTTACTCATGTTGGCAGCTGTTCTCTATTCGAATTCTGGAATATTTACTTCGTCGTCTTTTGTGAAGGCATTTCGGAAGGCTATGTTTAGTAACTCTGCTTTGGCAGCACTGTCTTCGGTAGTATCTCCATTGCTATCGCGCGGAGAAGGCATTGATTGTTTCTTGCCGCTAACGTACGTCACATACGACCAGAATCTCTTTGGATTTTGTGCCAGATTTCGATGCGCCAGATGTTAGCTTTCCTCACACACGTGACACCCGACCGGATAACAGCACAGTCGCCTCATTTCCCGGAGGAGGAGGAGGAGCAGAAGGAGATTAGTGTTTAACAAAAATGGTTCAGGTGGCTCTGAGCACTATGGGACTTAACTTCTGAGGTCATCAGTTCCCTAGAACTTAGAACTACTTAAACCTAACCAACCCAAGGCCAGCACACACATCCATGCCCGAGGCAGGATTCGAAGCTGCGACCGTAGCGGTAGCGCGGTTCCAGACTGTAGCGCCTAGTGCCGCTCGGCCACCCCGGCCGGCTTAGTGTTTAACGTCCCGTCGATAGCGAGGTCATTAGAGACGGAGCACAAGCTCGGAAAAGGAACCATCCCGGCATTTGCCTGAAACGATTTAGGGAAATCACGGGAAACCTAAAACAGGATGGCGGGACACGGGATTGAACCGTCGTCTTCCCGAATACGAGTCCAGTGTGCTACCACTGCGCCACCCCGCTCGATCCTCTTTTCCCGGATGAGATGTATTTTCCGAGAGCAAAAACGACTTCTGTGACGTGGATACGCGGTCACGCCGTCCACTACTTGTTTGGTGACACTGGGGAAACAGTCCTCTAGGTTGGGCACTACTTAAACGAATCACACTGTGCGAACTTACGGAAACCTAAGTACCAACAATACTTTTCAAATTTTCTTCGGAGTACGTTCCATAACCCACATCGCAGCTGGATTATCCATGATAGGAGAAGTTGAAACACCAGCCCCTTTTTATTGTGAAGACTGAACTACCAACCTCAACCACACTGATACAACAAGACACATGCATCGACAATTCCGCAGCGAAGAGCATCATAAAAAGTCCTCATGTCGTAACGGACGACCTCTTTTGACTTTTTTCCTGTTTGGTAGTCGACGACGACTGGCCTTCACTTGCATTATGCGGCATGCCATAGCACGACCTTTTACAACACATTTGTGGTGGTACTTTTGGCCCTCTTTGACCCTATGCACTCCACACTTCTTGGTTCTGCTGTAGAGAACGGGACATGGTGGCCAGGCCTCGCGTTGCCTCCAAACCCCCCTTAGCAATGACTCCAATGACTCAAAAGGTTATGGCGTCGTCGTAATTACCTTGTAGAGCCTATGGTTGTTCGTTTTCGCAACTGCGAATACATTTTATGGAAGTAGTCCTAATCTCACTAAGTAAACTTTTACGAAATGAAACAATTGGTGATAAATCTTTAGTTAAAAACTTATCACATAAGCTAGATAAACTTTTAAATTGATTGCTGTTCACACTCACGAGCTGTAAACTGCCACTGTTTTTAGCTTCTGATGACAATGAAGCTTTTTTTTTGTAATACGGGTTTTTAGCGTTTGTGTCAGTGCTGTAGTTTTCATCCATGTTTTCAACCTGAAAGTATCGCATAGGCTTTACTTCAAATGAAGACAGTATGCTGCATTAAAATTTAATTACACGGATTTAGTTTATAGATATTTAATTATACAAATGTTCTGAATCAGGCCCAGACATATAAGTTCACACTAACATACTGCGTAATATGAGCCATATTCGCGTAATACTGGGTGGCACACGGAAAACCGGTCTCGAGCACTAGGTGGCTCGTTGTCGCCCGCCAATTGACATGAATTCAGTACATACAGAGCTTCGCAATAGCTTATTTTTTTCTTTATTATTACATGTTTAATATTTCTTGTTGTATCTGCTGGTAGCGGGCAGCAATCCGTGCGTAACTGGCGAGCAGTCTGTACTCAGGGCCGATGTTTAGTGCGCCCCTCTGTAGACGACGATTGGTAAGTGTCGCGAAGAAACTTTTGTCAAGCTTTCTCCTAAATGTGACATGCGTTTCAGCTGTTCCATTATGTGACTATTTGTGTGCAATGTCTTTTACTTCATCATTTTCTTCCAGAAGTAAGTACTGCAATAGGTCACGACCACTAATTTGAGAAATGCGCGTCTACTAACACGAACTCTTCACGACGGAACTGCAGGCTACTTTCACTTGGTGCTGTCAGGTAGTGCATTCAAACAAAAAACTTCGACTTCTATTTTCTTCAGGGTGTAGTGAGATGTGGCCTTTCTTCCAGCTTTAAAAACAATTTCGATATATTAGCTACACTTAATAATCAGTAACGTACCACTTAAAATGAACCAGAATTAAAGTAGCCAGTGACCACGTTTTCCACTGAAAACCCTTCAAATTTTGTCCTGAAGATTACTTGGAAACTAGGTCTCCCAGTAACTATGACCAATATCGAAAAAATACACACTTCACCATCGATCTGTGATATGAAGCTGTAAGATACGAAAGAAATCAAATTTATGCACCAATTATTTTCCTCAGAATCGAATGAGATGTATTACACATAGTACTGAAGGAGATGTGCAAATGCGATACAAGTCGTTTTTAATTTTTTGGAGGAAAAGGGAAACCTGTAACGAAAAACTAACTCATGGAGTTGATGCAGCTTTGCTTCATTTACATAAAGTATTTTTTACAGTTTAATGAATTTTTACTGTTTACAGCAATAAAATCGGAAAACTCACTTTTATGACATGCTGCTATTAGACGCTTTGTGGGAACCACTCGTTACTCCCCTGTGTGATATTTTCTCTTACTATTGTTCCTTTTGTACACTGCTGACACTTGTTAAGGAACAAATTGGTACGTGTTTCACCACACAGAAAAGCAAGATTACGGTCATACTTAACGTTCATGTATGATACAGGTCAAACTCCCAATACAACGTCCATATCGCTCGCTCAGTAAGGAATGTGCCCCCTCGGGCACTAATGGACATATTGCGTTTGTTATTCACGCTGTACTGGTAAGGTAAGCGATGAGGAGATTCTACACAGAACGGCAAGAAAAGAAATATATGGAAAACAAGAAGGGACGGTATGATAGGACATTTGTTAAAACATTAGGGAATAACTTCCTTGGCACTAGAAAGAACTGTAGAGGGTAAAAGCTGTAGGGAAGATACAGACTGGAAAACATACATATAATAACTGAGGACACAGGTTGAAAGAAAATCTGGGGAGTATGCAGGCCATTCCATACGTTCAGTATCTTCACTTTCCAGTGTTTCGATACCTCAGCGGTCCTGCGTGGGTGGACAGTGTCGCCCATAAACAGAAATTCGGGACCTACTGCACCTCCCTAAACAGACGGTCATGATCCAGAATGATCTCCCTGCAATTCCCCGTAAAGATAAGCAGCGGTGTTCGGCTATGGTATATAATGCCTCCGACACCATAACACCTAGGCCATGTCGATGTCGTACGTTAACATGCTGTGATAAGTAACGTTTCTCTCTGTCTCGGCACTAACTGTTGGCCAGAATGACGTGCCACAGTGAAGCGGAATTCGTCCATCACTCTGTACCACTACATCTGCCCCACCCAGCCCGCTTCTTACCCCAACGAAGTCCTTCTCGACGATGGCGTAGTCGAAGTGGGATGCATAGAAACCAGCCTGATTTAATCACCGCAAAAAGGTTCTGTCAGAAGCACGTGTACCATAGCGGTTTCAACGCCTGCAGCTTTCTGCCGAAGGGTTCCGTTCGTTTTTGCCATTAGGGCTTCGTATCGATCCTCTTGCGGCGAGGTGGTTTGTCTACGATCAGCGGCATACTTTCGCATACCGTTTCAATTTTCTCCGGGCTTCATTAATCGCGCGTTGATACTTTTGGCCACACCCATTACTGTGGCCACAGTTGTGACATATTGGCCGGCTTTGAGCCGTCCACCTGCTACACCACGATCGTAAGCACTCAAATGATGTCTTGCAGACATCTTACCGTACCACTAACCGGTTCCGCAACAACCTTCGTGAAACACCGTACCGCATGAACGGTCGAATGCATACAGAGCGTTCGTGGTAAGAGTTCGTTGCATCCCGCCCTCTACATTGCATTTAACTAGCACTCATCCGTAGAAATTGTCGACTGTTTGCTAACATCTGGCAGTTGTTTCACAGCAAATGTAAGTTGCTTCTTAGAAATTGTCAACCAGTTTATTTCTATCTTTAAAAAGTACATCAAACAGCTGTTTACCTGTAGGTAGGTCAGCAGCTAAAATGCGTAAATAATGAAATATACAAAACGTATCCGTTCTCCTTTGACTACAGACACAGACACTCCGTGGCAGACTTTCCGATCTATGTACTCTCTGTTCTGTGGTCGTGTAACGCAGATCGAAATGACTGCCCAACACATCAGATGGTACTGGACAGACTTACCCTACGTATCTATTATAGGTAAAATACCAGTAACATCTGATAACAGAGCACCACTAGACGAGAAGAAAACTTGCATAAAGTGTAGGCGGCAGAAATTTCCTTCCAACAGTAAGCGAGGTACAGAGAGGCCGCGAAATTTCTAACAGAAAATCATAATAAAAAAAAATGTTGTACTAGTTGTGCTGCTACTCAGACGGAGGAAAGTCATTCACAACGGAGCTATGAATATGAGTGGAAGCGATATAAGTTACTTACTTATCCAGCGGATGCAGGCACTGTAGATCACCCGCAGCATTAATGATCACTCGGCACGCCATTGAATTCTATTTGTTGTAGTTTCCTCCTAATGGTCTTCATTCGAAGTTCTACATCCTTCTTTACGACTTCTTCCCACTTGTGTCTTGTCCTATCCAGGGATCGTTTTGTTGTAATGAGGACAATGAAAGCTTGCTTAGAAAGTTGGTTCCCTGGTGTACGGATTATGTGACCTGCCCTTTGGATTTGTAGGCTCTTTAGATATTGTAAAACTTCGGGTCGGGTCATGATCTCATAATTTTCGTAATTCTTTCTTGCTTCCAAAATATCTCCCTCTCTCACCGGGTCCCAGATTCTTCTGATCGCTTTTCTTTCAAACATTAGAAACTTTTGTAGCTCCCTTTTAGATAGTGTCCAGCTTGCTGAACCACAGAGGACAATGGTACATATAACGCTATCGTAGATCTTCATTTTCGCAGGATGCGCTACACTATGAAATCAAAAGTATCCGGACACCCCAAATAACATACGCTTTTCATATGAGGTGCATTGTGCTGCCACATACTCCCAGGTACTCCTCATCAGCGACCTTGTAGTCATTAGACATCGTGAGAGAGCAGAATGGGGCGCTCCGCGGAACTCACAGACTTATAACGTGGTCTGGTTATTGGGTATCACTTGTGTCATACGTCTGTACACCAGATTTCCACACTCCCAAAAATCCCTAGGTCCACTGTTTCCGATGTGATAGTGAAGTGGAAACGTGAAGGGACACACTGGACTCGTATTCGGGAGGACGACGGTTCAATCCCGCGTCCGACCATCCTGATTTAGGTTTTCCGTGATTTCCCTAAATCGCTCCAAGCAAGTGCCGGAATGGTTCCTTTGAAAGGGCCCTGCCGACTTCCTTCCCTGTCCTTCCCTAATCCGATGAGACCGATGACTTCCCTGTCTGGTCTCCTCCCCGAAACAACCCAACCAACGCGTGAAGGGACACGTGCAGCACAAAAGTATATAGGCCGACCTCGTCTGTTGACTGACAGAGACCGCCGACAGTTGAAGACGCTCGTAAGGTGTAATAGGTAGACATCCATCCAGACCATCACACAGGAATTCCAATCTGCATCAGGATCCACTGCAAGTACTGTGACAGTTAGGCGGCAGGTGAGCAAACTTGGATTTCATGGTCGAGTGGCTCCTCATAAGCCACACATCACGCCGGTAAATGCCAAACGAAGCCTCGCTTGGTGTAAGGAGCGTAAACATAGGAGGACTGAACAGAAGAAAAACATTGCGTGGAGTGAAAAATTAAGGTACACAATGTGGCGATTCGATTGCATAGTGTGGGTATGATGAATGCCCAGTGAACGTCATCTGCCAGCGTGTGTGGTACCAAAAGTAAAATTCGGAGGCTGTGGTGTAATGGTGTGGTACTGTGTTTCATGGAGGGGGCTTGCACCCCTTGTTATTTGCGTGGAACTATCACAGCGCAGGCCTAAATTCATATTTTAAGCACCTTCTTGCTTCCCACTGTTGAAGAGCAATTCAGAGATGGCGATTTCATCGTTCAACACGATCGAGCACTAGGTTATAATAGTCGGCCGGTGTCGGAGAGGTTACACGACAATAACATCCCTGTAATGGACTAGTATGTACAGAGTCCTGACCTGAATCCCATGGAACACCTTTGGGATGTTTCGAACAGCGACTTCGTGCCTGGCCTCACCGACCGACATAGATACCTCTCCTAAGTGCAGCACTAAGTGAAGAATGGGCTGCCATTCTTCAAGAAACCTTCTAGCACCTTACTGAAAGCATGCCTGCCAGAGTGGAAGCTGTCATCAAGGCTAAGGGGGAGCCAACACCATAATGAATTCCAGTATTACCAATGGAGGGCGCCACGAACTTGTAAATCATTTTCAGCCAGGTCTCCGGATACTTTTGATCACATAGTGTATGGCTTTAGAGTTAAAAGTGTGGTGTCACCGCCAGACACCACACTTGCTAGGTGGTAGCCTTTAAATCGGCCGCGGTCCATTAGTATACGCCGGACCCGCGTGTCGCCACTGTCAGTGATTGCAGACCGAGCGCCGCCACACGGCAGGTCTAGAGAGACTTACTAGCACTCGCCCCAGTTGTACAGCCGACTTTGCTAGAGATGGATCAATGACAACTACGCTCTCATTTGCCGAGACGATAGTTAGCATAGCCTTCAGCTACGTCATTTGCTACGACCTAGCAAGGCGCCATAGCATTGGATATTATTTTATATTGTGGTTATAACATGTATCGTCAAGAGAGATGTTCTACAATTGTGGATTAAAGTTAAGTATTATATCAACTACGTACTTTATTTGCCACTATTAATTCCCTTAACTGTTCCAGACCTCGCGCCAGCCTGCTTGAGCTTAAGCGCGTGCCTTTCGGCTTCCTCTCATTGTGACTTGGCTGTCTTGCCAAGTCACAACAAAAAGTACCTCTGATGGGATACAGAAATCTGCAGCCAGCAGAAATTCTTTTGTTTACGTCTAAGGGTAGCTGATTATAAAAGTTGTAGCAACTCCGCAGGTACTTGCTCTGATCAATATACTTTAACTTCTCTTCGTCAATTGTAATGTTGTCTTGAGCGTATTTAGTTCTGCCTACCTGCATATACTCTGGTTTTTGTTTATTGGTGGGTAGTCCTGCTCTGCTTGCTGTAATAGCGATGCTTTCGTATATCTTTTCAAGATCGTGTTCGAAAAAAAGGTTCAAATGGCTCTGAGCACTATGGGACTCAACTGCTGAGGTCATTAGTCCCCTAGAACTTAGAACTAGTTAAACCTAACTAACCTAAGGACATCACAAACATCCATGCCCGAGGCAGGATTCGAACCTACGACCGTAGCGGTCTTGCGGTTCCAGACTGCAGCGCCTTTAACCGCACGGCCAAGTCGGCCGGCGATCGTGTTCGCTCTCGCTCACTAAAGCTATGACGTCTGCATAAGTAAATGTCTGAAACCTACCACCTCGGATTCGTAGGCCATTACACCCTTCAACTTTGCTCTTCCTTATAACTTTCTCCAATGTGAGAACACAGTGTACATGACGGCGCATCTCCCTGCCTTAACTGTATTCTTATGGGGAAACGTTGTGGATATGTTCCTCCCGTTCGTACTATCGCTCTCGATTCACTCACACAGACACTTCTCCTTTCAATCATCAAATCAGTTATCAAAACTGGAAACGTACGTTGCACATTCAGAAAGGTTACAGTAAGGTACAATAAGGTATAATGTGATATCGTGAACATGTCAGCAGAAGAGATTCCGATGCAACTTAAATTCCTGAGTCTACACAAGCACAACACAAAAACTGGGACAGAGTACACGGCGTTGCAGAAGGGAAAAAATACCAAGGATAATACTGAACTCACAACAAATCCGTAAGGATCAGTGCTGAGGCACACAATATGAACAAAAGAGCAGAAAGGAAAATTTATGAAGTTTTCTTTACCTCATGCTGTAGGTTTTATTCAATTTTGATCGAAATTCCTACCTACTAACCCAGTCTGTAGGATGTCTTACTACATAGTTTAAAGTTTTTCCCCTAAGAAATATAGCATATTATACTAAGGAGCTGTACATGTAGTTCGTTACATCGCTTGGTTTGATAGCATTTGACATCAGGAAAGGTGCCCATATTGCTACATTCACTTGCGTTATTCATAGATTAACGCAACGTGTATAAAAATAGGCCAGCTAAATTCTATCAGAAGACAGGACGACGTGTATAAAATTCGCAAAGTAGCTGATGAAATGAAGTTCGGCATTCTGTGCCTACAGGAACCAAACACAGAGGATGGAAACATCTCTGGAATTCCACTCGCAACTCAAGTTATCACACACGATCAAAAACCGGTAACAGCCATTGTTATATTTAATAAGAACAATTCAGCTATAAAAATAGCACAGTATTGTAATGAATACGTGACTTATGAGGAGGTTATGACAATCACGGAAGTTTGATTGTTGTCTCAATGTGTTTCCACTTCAGAGACGCTATAGATTAGTACGTACGACAATTTAAAGACCGTGGTCAATAGAATCCACCAATCTATACAATGAACCCGAACACTAAGTTACCATTATCGTTTAGTCCAATGCAGGATGAAATAGGCAAAATCCTACAGGAAGCCACAGAGGAATAAACATAGTAGTGGCAAACGGAAATGGGAATTTCCTCCATATGTATGAAGGATTGGTGTGCAATCAAATAGCCGGCCGGTGTGGCCGAGCGGTTCTAGGCGCTTCGGTCTGGAACCGCGCGACCGCTACGGTCGCAGATTCGAATCCTGCCTCGGGCGTGGCTGTGTGTGATGTCTTTAGATTAGTTAGGTTTAAGTAGTTCTAAGTTATAGGCCACTGATGGCCCCAGATGTTAAGTCCCATAGTGCTCAGAATCATTTGAACTTTTTTGCAATCAAATATCAACGCCACAACAGTTTACGAACATGCAGTCGGGAAGACCAGAAGCTGGAGTGCTGAAACAGGTCTCACCACGATGACCACAATGTTATAATCTTTACAAAAAAATGAAATGAAATGAGCGTATGACATCGTTAGCCGGAAAGCGCCATCTGAGGAAGTTTGCCGTCAAGAGCATATCTTATTTCATTCAATGCCACACTGGGCGATTTGCGCCGGTGATGAGGATGAAATGATGATGGGGACAGCACAACGCTCAGCCTCGAGCGGAGAAAATCTCCAATCCGGCCGGGAATCGAACCCGGGCCCGCCTGCATGGGAGGCAAGCACGGTACCACCGAGCTAAGCAGGCGGACATAATCTTTACAGTTAACCCTGTAGAAATGAACTCAGAGAGGACGATGCATCATGTACGTTAAAAACACGATAAGGAAAGCAGTTTTCAATCATCTGAGGAGTATTTTCGTCTGTCTGGGCACGATGGCAGTACATCTACATCTACATGGATACTCCGCAAATCACATTTAAATGCCTAGCAGAGGGTTCATCGAACCACCTTCACAATTCTCTATTATTCCAATCTCGTATAGCGCTTGGGAAGAACGAACACCAGTAGATGAAAACGTGGAGGCAAAACTTCAACTGTTCCTCACTGCAATACGAACGGCCGAGAAAGGTGCAATACCAGCCATAAAATAAACAGACTGGAATTCAACAGCACCATGGAACGAGATTCTCAAAAGACTAAGAACAAAAGTTAAAAGAACAAGAGGATTCCACCGCCGCACTGCAGAAAAAAGCACTCCCAGATTGCGGAACCTGAAGCAGCAATTTAAAGACCGCCTGCGGAAGCTTAGAAGAGAGGGCTGGAAGCGATTCGTGGCACAGAATCTACATCTTGACGCATGGAGTCTCTCTCTAGACGACATTGAGGATGAATTTGATGAACACAGAGAACCGCGAGAAAAAGGTAGTGAAGCGTACAGTGAAGATAGTTCTTCCGTTTTCAGAAGAGTGGGTGACCAAATGAGTCCCGAAACTAGAAATAAATAACTCGCAGACTTCTGACGGCATCCCTGTTGAAGTTCTACATGCCCTTCATACACATATTGATTTATATTTGAACCAGCTCTATAACGAATGTTTATTGCAGAGAAGAATACCAGTTATTTGGAAGAAATCAAGCGTCATTTTGAAAAATGATGAAGACAATATTCTCCTAGCCAAAGTCTACAGACCAACTTACTTCTCTATACCGTAGGGAAAGTGCAGGAGAAGTTGCTATGCAGTAGACCACAGGACAAAAGCATTCTTAAGGTGATGAACTCCCAACAGTACGGGTTCAGAAGTGGGAAGTCAACATAAAACACTGTAAATAACGCAATAGGGCTTACAAACTGTCAGTATAATTACATTATAGCCATGAAGGTAGGTAATGTCGGATTGTTTGAACACCTGAGAAGCTTGGACAGCCCTCAAACACTATACAAGTGTTGCAAGAAGTATTGCGAAAACAGAGAACAACTCTGTTGTGTCCAGGAGAGATTCTAACAAAAGAAATTTCAAAAGGTTGCCCACAGGAATCCTGTGAGGTAACGGGCGATTTGTGGCGCCCTGAAAATATTCTAAGTTTGGCGTTGGCGAGGCCGCACAGGCCGCTCGGCAAGCCGGGGCTGGTCAGCGACCGCCTGGTGCTGAACATTAGCCGGAGCAAGTGGGGTCGCCCAACACGTGGTCCACGCCGACTGCATGGCTGGAAATTCCATGCTGATGCTGTGTCGAGCACTGTGCTTTGTGTCGATGAAGGAGATTTGTATGCTGGGAGTGCCAAAGATGGCGGACTTTGTGAAACCATAGTGGCAGACATTTGACAGTTCATGAAGAAATTAATAATAGCCAGAGGAATCATGATACCTTACAAAGAAACATGTACATTACCATTATTTGCGGGACGATTCTGTTGGTGTAATCTGATTTTCAATATCTTTATTAGCTCAAAGTTTAGTTTCTGACTAAATTATACAAGTAACACCCAGCAACGAATTTCCAGAATTTAAATGGTTAATTCGATTTTGTCGATCGACATGTCTTTAGAAAGCTAGTAGTGTAAACTTAAATTGATCTGAATTACAGGCATGTAATTTGAATAGTACATGAGTTATTGGAGGTCAAAGTGGTCGATTACTATTGATCGCATCAGGCCATAAGTACTCCAGTTACACGAGAAAACGGTAGCAGTATGCTTATAAATATATATTTATTCGTCTATGTCTTTGTTTATATCCGATATATACTACTCATGAAGAAATTGGTCAAAGATTTGCTGTGTTTTAGAAGGCGCAGAGACATTAGGCTACTGGCCTACTTTTGATTCTATTCCTTTGATATATGTTTATTTAGTTTGTTGATGAATTTAATAATGTGTGTTAGAGTGTGTTTATGGTCCAGCCCTAGGAATATTTAATTTTTAGTTTTTTTAAATGTAAATCCAGTATTTCGTATCTATTTCAATATGTTTGTGAGTGTGCATTGGCTTGGAGACATGGCGGGAACACTCTAGCCGATCACAGCGCTCGTTACTATGATAGACGACTACCGAAGTCAACGGAGAGACTGTATGGAAGTGAGGGAGGAGCATCGGGTCGCAGAGGACACGGCGGAAAGCTGGACGAGAAGGCACGATGGACGGTCGCAGGAAATACTTGGAGAGTGTTGAGCAGTTAGCGCGTGGTCGCGGGAGATAGAAATATTTCGTAGTGCCGACTTGTGCACTTGTGAGATTTCCATGGCTTCTGCAGTGAAGCCGTAGTATGCATTTAGAAGTGAATATCTCACGAGCTATTTTGTTGCTCGTAACTAATTACGTGAAGTAGGAATCTATTGTTTCCCTGTTATTCAACATATATTTTATTTAATTTCTGGACAATCGACACCAATATATGTTTTACAGTAATAAATGGCATTCTTAAAGATACTTCTGCTATCGTACTCATCATTTAAAGTCGTTAAAATGGTACATGCTGATTTTATTTAATTGCAATCTTTGATTTGTAAATTTCTATGTTACATTCAAAATTCGCAATTTCCGAGTTTTATTATTTATTGTTTATTCGTGTCAGAAGTACCAGGTCACAGACTGTGCTGATTTAAAAATATACATGAGTAATCCAAAGGCATATGAACATAATAAAATGAACACATAGGGAAAAAGAATAAGAAATCAATATTTACATAATACACACAATAGTAAGAAATCAATATTTACATAATACGCACGGAGTAAGAAATCAATTTTTACATAATAAACATATTTACACTAGTTGTGTCCAGTATTTGGCAACATTGAATGCGTTGCTATAAGCGAGGGCTAGTTCCAGTCCTGTACAAGAGTATGGGCAGAGACGACACCTAAGGAGATGGCTTGTAGTTTGTTCATCTCCAAACTCACACAATGTGTCTCCGCCTTGTGCGATGCCCCATTTCTTCAAGTTTCCGAGTGATAGGAACTTTCGACCATTCGAGTAATATGTATATTCATATTGTATACCGTAGACTCAGTAGTATTTGGCTTATAATACGGCAACTACGACCGAGCGAGGTGGCGCAGGGGCTAGCAAACTGGGCTCGCATTCGGGAGGACGACGGTTCAATCCCATGTCCGGCCATCCTGATTTAGGTTTTCTGTGATTTCCCTAAATCGCTCCGGGCAAATGCCGGGATGGTTCCTTTGAAAGGGCACGGCCAGCTTCCTTCCCCGTCCTTCCCTAATCCGATGAGACCGATGACCTCGCTGTCTGGTCTCCTCCCCCGAACAATCCAATCCAATCCGGCAACTACGTATCCCAGCCCCTAGACAACGAAACCAGCCAAAACTTTTAATATTTCCACTCTGAGTCTGAGGGTACGTAGTTGAGGGTCACATTTATTATTTGAAATCCCGCAATGCACAAGTGGTTCAGTCTTCTAGGATATGCTACTTCTGATATATGCACCTGAAAAGACCACATAAGTATTTTAAAAGGAAATCTTTTAAGAGACTCGATCATGAAATTAAGAAACAGGTCCGTAAAGAGAAAGTCCGTTACCAGATACCTTGGCCTCTTTTTGGACGAATGACGGAACTGTAGTGCATATACTGAAGAAAAGAGCAAGGGAGACAGAAACGCGATCAACAAAATGTCTAGGTAATTATGGTTGCAAACTACCAATGCAAACAATAACGGTATCCTCACTGCGAGTAGACGTACTGTGCGACTGCTTGTACACATAGATTTCTGCTCCTAGTGCCATCAAGGGTAGTTAACAGGAATGCTACTTTGGTTGACGGGAATGTCTGCGACTGTCGGTTGAGGTGTTGCAGGTAACACTTGGGATATGTACACTCGATTTCCAAATACGTGAAAAGGGGCTGCGTATTGACTAAAGGAAGAAAAATAACACGAAGTGAAGAATTTAATGGAATGCATGCTACAAGCGGGAAGATAACGATGTGCACATATACAGGTGGCGGTAATATCGCGTACACAAGATATAAAACGGCAGTGCATGGGTGGAACTGTTATTTGCACTCAAGTGATTCATCTGAAAAGCTGTCCGACGTCATTATGGCCGCACGACTGGAATTAACAGACTTTGAACGCGGAATGGTAGTTGGAGCTAGACGCATGGGACATTCTATTTCAAAAATCGTTAAGGAATTCAATATTCCGAGATTACCAGCATCAATAGTGTACCGATAGTATCAAATTTCACATATTACCTCTCGCCACGGACAACGAACTGACCGACGACCTTCACTAGACAAGCGAGAGAACGGTGTTTGCGAAGGGCTGTCAGTGCTAACAGACACGCAATACTGAGGCAAATAACCCTACAAATCAATGGTGTGGGACGTACGACGAACGTAACCATTACAACAGTGTGGCGAAATCTGGCGTTTCGGGCTATGGCAGCAGATGGCCGACACGAGTACCTTTGTTAACAGCACATCACCAGCAGCGCCTCTCGTGGCGTCGTGACCATATCCGTTGGACTCTAGACAACTGGGTAATCGTGACCTGGTCGGATGAGTCCCGATTTCAATTAGTAGGTGCTGGTGGTAGCGTTCGTGTGGCGTAGGCCCCACGAAGCCATGGACCCAAGTTGTCAACAAGGCAATGTGCACGCTGGTGACGGCTCCATAACGGTGCGGGATGTGTGTACATGGAATGGACGTGTCCTTTTGTCTAACTGAACCGATCGTTGTCTGGAAATTGTTGTTTTCGGTTACTTGGAGACCGTGTGCAGAGTTCATGTTCACAACGATGATGGAATTTTTCAAAATATCAATGCGCTATGTCCCACGTCCACAATTGTTCACGATTGTTTTGTAGAACATTCTGGACAGGTCGAGCGAATGATTCGGCATCCAGTTCGCCTGACATGAATATAATCTAACATTTATGGGATATAATGGAGAAGTGCACAAAATCCTGCACCGGCAACACTTTAACAATTTGGACTGCTATACAGGCAGCATGGCTCAGTATTTCTGCAAGGGTCTTCCAGCGATTTGTTGAGTCCCTACCATGTCAAGCTGCTGAACTACGCCAGGGAAAAGGAAGTTCGGCTAGATATTAGGAGGTATCCCAAGACTTTTGTCACCCCAGTGTAATACGGAGACTGAGAGATGAGGCAATGACTCCCTCAAGAGGTGTGACACACTTCTTGACGGGACATGGACTTTATGCCCCAACTGTTATAGAACTGACGTGAGGTAAATCTCTAAAAGTGCGTGGGTTCAAGAAGGCTCGACGGCGGAACATATTATTGAGGATGTTCGCTATATGTCGACTCTGCTGAGCCGCCCGGTGTGGCCGAGCGGTTCTAGGCGCTTAAGTATGGAATCGCGCAACCGGTGCGGTCGCAGGTTCGAATCCTGCTTCGAGCATGAATGTGTGTGATGTCCTTAGGTTAGTTAGGTTTAGGTAGTTCTAAGTTCTTGGGGACTGATGACCTCAGATGTTAAGTCCCATAGTCTCAGAGCCATTTGACTCTGCTGATACTGATCGGCGGTGACTGAGTCAGCGTGGAAGACTCCATCTCAACGAGGTACTACATTAGGAGATTTCACGTTACTTTATCCCTTTGCGACGGTTCTAAGTGTTGTGTTCGAGTCCCGATAACGAAAGCTTTCATCGTGCTTTTTCAAGTGTAAATATGTGAAAATCTCGCTGATGGTATGAAACTGTGGAATTGTGTATTTAACGTTTGTTTGTGTTTAGTTAGGAATGACTGTAATGACCAGATATCAATTCATATCCATAACAAAACACTTCGTCGTGTCATCTAAATTTCAAACTTCTGCAAAACTAGCTCCTGCTTCATACATTAGGAAAATGAACTTTGGTACTGTAGACTCACCTACCCGATCAAGCAAAGACGGGACGAAACACGGCTTCCAAATACCATTTTGGGCTAACCAAGGAACAAGAACCGTGTTGACGTGGGTCGGCATTTGGTTGCACTCGTCACTCGGACCAGGTGAATCATCCCCACAACCAGGGAGCCCTCGGTCAACGCAAGAGGCGGATTACCCCACAACGCTCTCCGCAGCGCCCGAGGAACCGACATTGGTTAACGACGTAGTCGGCCGCCGTGGACGAGCGGTTCTAGGCGCTTCAGTCTGTAACCGCGCGACCGCTACGGTGACAGGTTCGAATCCTGCCTCGGGCATGGATGTGTCTGATGTCCTTAGGTTAGTTAGGTTTAAGTAGTTCTAAGTTCTAGGGAACTGATGACCTCAGATGTTAAGTCCCACAGTGCTCAGAGCCATTTGAAGCATTTGAGCTACGACGGAGTGCATTGTGGAATGCAGCAGACAAAAAACTGATGTCTGTTCTATCTGAAATAGTAATATCGTCAGTACTATCCGATAAGACAAGTCAGAAGTTATAAACATACACTGAACTTCCATATTCTTCGTTAGTGCGTACTTGTGTTATTATTAGAATGTGCCTCTATTATGAAACAGTTAACTGGCGGTTCATACTTGCGCTCTTGCAGTAGGTCGCACTCGTACGGAAGTAACAAATAAATATTTCATCGCAGAAAAGACATTTGGACGACAGCTGTTCGGAGCAGTAATGGTATCGTGGGCAGGACAGTAACCTCACGCAGCTAATGAGAAATTAATGTTCACGAAAGGTAATGTACCTCGGATACCATTCTGAACTACACGAAACTTTCTTACCATCAGATGATAATTTGTGACTCCTCCTATAACACTGACAGGTCGTCCAGGTACACTCTGGATAAAATACACTGAAGCGCCAAAGAAACTGGTTTAGGCATGCGTATTCAAATACAGAGATATGTAAACAGGCAGAATACGATGCTACTATCGGCAACGTTGTATAAGACGACAAGTGTCTGGCGCAGTCGTTAGATCGGTTACTGCTGCTACAATGTCTCGGATCAAGATGTAAGTGAGTTTGAATGTGGCGTCGGCGCACGAGCGTTGGGACACAGCATCGCCGAGGTAGCGATGAAGCGGGGATATCCCCGTACGAGCTTACCGTGAATATAATGAATCCGGTAAAACATCATATCTCCGACATCGTTACAGCCGGAAAAAGATCCTGCAAGAAAGGACCAACGACGACTGAAGAGAATCGTTCAACGTGACAGAAGTTTGCTGTAGATTTGATGCTGGACCATCAACAAGTTTGGAAATTTGTGGTAAGATCTTATCGGACCAAACTGCTGAGGTCATCGATCCCTAAGCTTACACACTACTTAATCTAACTTTAACTTACGCTAAGGACAACACACACACACACGCCCATGGCCGAGGGAGGACTCGAACCGCCGACGGGGGCAGCCGCCCGAACCGTGACAAGACGCCTTTGACCACGCGGCTACCCCACTCGGCGCCATCAACAAGTGTCGGCGTGTGAACCATTCAACGAAACAACGTCTATATGGGCTTTCGGAGCCGAAGGCCCACTTGTGTACCCTTAATATGGGATGTCAAAGCAAATATATTACAAGGAAAAGATAGTCATATCAGATAACAAAATAAAGACAATATGGGATGTAGTGAAGGAGGAGACCGGTAGGACCAGACATGAAGAGGAACAAATAGCATTAAGAGTAAATGATACATTGGTGACAGATGTGTATAGTGTTGCAGAACTTTTTAACAAACATTTTATAATTGTTACTGAAAAGATGGGGTTGTCAGGTTCGGTAGACGCTGCTATGGATTACCTTAGACCAGACATTTCAAGTAATTTCCATAATATGAATTTGACCCTCACTACCCCAACAGAAATAATGTCCATCATAAAATCTTTAAAATCAAAAACATCTTGTGGGTATGATGAAATATCAACAAAGTTAATTAAAGAATGTGATTCTGAGCTAAGTAACATATTAAGCTATCTGTGTAACCAGTCGTTTATCAGTGGAATATTTCCTGAATGGCTGAAATATGCTGAAGTTAAGCCACTATTTAAGAAGGGAGATAAAGAAATAGCATCAAATTTCCGACCAATTTCACTGTTACCAGCATTCTCAAAAATTTTCGAAAAAGTAATGTACCGTCGTCTTTATAACCATCTTATCTCAAATAACATACTGTCAAAGTCACAGTTTGGATTTCTAAAAGGTTCTGATATTGAGAAGGCTATCTTCACTTACAGTGAAAATGTGCTTAATTCATTAGACAAAAAATTGCAGGCAACTGGTATATTTTGTGATCTATCAAAGGCATTTGACTGTGTAAATCACAATATCCTTTTAAGTAAACTAGAATATTATAGTGTAACAGGAAATGCTGCAAAGTGGTTCAAATCTTATATCTCTGGCAGGAAACAAAGGGTGTTATTAGGAAAGAGCTTGATACATGTCTATCAGGCATCATCCAACTGGGAACTAATTACATGTGGGGTCCCACAAGGTTCCATTTTGGGGCCCTTACTTTTTCTTGTGTATATCAATGACCTTTCATCAGTAACATTACCAGATGCCAAGTTTGTTTTGTTTGCCGATGATACAAACGTTGCAATAAATAGCAAATCAAGTGTAGTCTTAGAAAGATCAGCCAATAAAATATTTGTGGACATTAATCACTGGTTCCTAGCCAATTCTTTGTCACTAAACTTTGAAAAAACACACTACATGCAGTTCAGAACTTGTAAGGGGTGTCCCAAGAGTATATGTCTAACATATGATGACAAGAAGATAGAAAAAGTGGACAGTGTTAAATTCTTGGGATTACAGCTTGATAATAAATTCAATTGGGAGGAGCACACCACAGAACTGCTGAAGCGTCTTAACAAATCTCTGTTTGCAATGCGAATTTTGTCAGACGTAGGGGATATAAAAATGAAAAAGCTGGCATACTATGCTTACTTTCATTCCATAATGTCATATGGGATTATTTTTTGGGGTAATTCATCAAGCCAAGCTAAAGTTTTCCGGGCACAAAAACGTGCAGTAAGAATTATATGTGGTGTGAACTCAAGAACATCCTGCAGAAGCCTGTTTAGGGAACTAGGGATACTAACTACAGCTTCCCAGTATATTTATTCCTTAATGAAATTTGTCATTAAAAATATATCACTTTTTCAAACCAACAGCTCAATTCATGGAATCAATACTAGAAATAAGAATAATCTTCACAAGAATTTAAAGTCACTTAGTCTTGTACAAAAAGGTGTGCATTATTCAGGAACACACATTTTCAATAACTTGCCAGCAGCCATAAAAAGCTTAACAACCAATGAAATTCAGTTTAAGAGAAGCCTAAAGGATTTATTGGTGGCCAACTCCTTCTACTCCATTGATGAATTTCTTAGTAAAACCAACTGATTTGTATATAAGTACAACATAACTTCTGCACAATTTCAGTGCAGTAATGTGTTCACTGAAAATTTGTGTGTGTGTGTGTGTGTGTGTGTGTGTGTGTGTGTGTGTAAGTATAATCTAACTTCTGCACCATTTCAGTGCAGTAATGTGTTCATTGTAAATAACTATTACAGTAGTTGTATTACATGTTTATTACCTTATAAATAAATAAAAAACGTTTTTTATTTTAAATTCAGTGCATTAGTATTTGTAAAATGACTCTTAGTGTTCATTAAAAATGACGATCATTCCACTTGGGACCTGTGGAATTGTACATTAGCTTATTTGTTTTAGTTGTAAATATTTGTCATGTATTGTTGTTTTTCTGACATGTTCCACATCCAGGAGGACTCCTCACTACGGATCAATTGGAATGAAAGTAAATCTAATCTAATCTAATCTAATGACTGCACGGCCCAAAGCTCTACGCCTCGCCTGGGCCCGTCAACATCGACATTGTACTATTGATGAATCGTTTTAAATTGTATCGAGCGGATGGGCGGGTATGGAGACAACCTCATGAATCCATGGACACTGCATGTTACCACGGGACTGTTCAAGCTGGTGGAGGCTCTTTAATGGTGTGGGGCGTGTGCAGTTGGAGTTATACGGGATCGCTGATACGTCTAGATGCGACTCCGACAGGTCACATGTACACACGTACGCAAGCAACCTGTCTGATCACCTGCATCCATTCATGTCCATTGTGCACTCCGACGGACTTGAACAATTCCAGAAAAGACAATGCGATACCCCAGTCGCCCAGAATTGCTACAGAGTGGCCCCATGAACACTCCACTGGCCACAAAACTCCCCAGACGTGAACGTTATTGAGCATACCTTTAATGCCTTGCAACGTGCTGTTCAGAAGAGATCCCCACCCCCTAGTACTCTTATGGATTTATGAACAGCCCTGCGGGATTCATGGTCCCATTTCCCTCCAGCACTACTTCAGATATTAGTCGAGTCCATGCCATGTCGTCAAAAAATGGCTCTGAGCACTATGGGACTCAACATCTCAGGTCATAAGTCCCCTAGAACTTAGAACTACTTAAACCTAACTAACCTAAGGACATCACACACACCCATGCCCGAGGCAGGATTCGAACCTGCGACCGTAGCAGTCCCGCGGTTCCGGACTGCAGCGCCAGAACCGCTAGACCACCGCGGCCGGCTGCCATGTCGTGTTGCGACACTTCTTCGTGGTCGCGGGAACACTACATGATATTAAGTCGGTGTAGTACCAGTTTCTTTGGCTTTTCAGTGTATATATTCAACGCTACACCGATCATTTACTGGTCCTGTGGTGACTTTCCTTGCAAGCTGTGTGGTTCTTTAGTGGATACGGGAGCGAGCAACAAATGCTGATCTTGATCAAAGAATTCAAATATTAATTAATTCTACATTTAATACCAAATAGTAGAAATGATACATAAGTTTGTTGCTAAAGTTGCAGCGTCAGTTGCTAACAGTAGATTTGGATGCAGAAATATATACAGATACAAAATATTTATAAATCTGTCACTCTTCAGTACAATGTCTATTCAGAAGATTTCGAGCTCTGGCCACTATCCCAGATGGAATCCCAAGTCAGTCTTAACACAGAGTACTTGACAGCACTGGTCTCTCACTTAGCTTGTATTTATCGTGAATCTCTCATACAGCGCAAAGTCCAAAGTGACTGGAAAACATACAAACTGGCAAACATACAAAATGAGGTCAGTGCATGAATGTTCGAACTTAAGTACACAGGCTGCTGGAGCCCCGGGGAGGGATGCATGCATCTCATTGGCAGCGGCGTAATCTATGTGCCAGCGGCTTCGTGCCGCGGTGATGGTTGTAGGAAATGCGGCGGCATAGCTGCCGGTGCGCGTATTACAAAGTGTGGCCGGTGGATAGAACCGATACCGCATATCCGATTCATCTGAGATACTGTAAGTGGATATTCGGTAAAGCAGCACTCAGTCTGAAGTCATCAACTATATCGTAGAAAAATGAGAGAAAAACAAGGGGGAAAACATCGTAGCACAAAGCACCTTTTAATGAGACCTTGAAAGGAATGTGTTTCATTTCTTTCTCCATCACTCAAACGCCCTACATAACCAAATTTTTAATTTAATAACGTCGTACTTTCTCTCTCTCTCTCTCTCTCTCTCTCTCTCTCACACACACACACACACACACACACACACACACACACACACTCACTCTCTCTGAGCTAGATCGTCTTACGTCACTGTCAACTACGGTCGCGGTAAAATCTTTTAGTGATCGGAAGCCCACGCCGGCCAGGTGCATTCTACTTTTTCCCTTGAGGTCGGATGCAGCGTGCAGTTAAACAAGGTTCGAGTTGGCAAGTAACCAACGCACTCAAGTTAGTCACTAGTTCATGTTTTCCCTTGTTTTTTTATGAAGATTCTTGATCACTAATTGTTGTTGGTCTTTTTCCAACAGCTGCCCTTATTATAATGAAACTATCGACCTTGATATGGTTCAATATCATACGTGGCTCACTTGAGGATACTTTGTGGTGAAAATCATTCACATTTCGATGTTCTGTTGATATCACTAATGGTACTTGAAGAAACACAATTACATAAAAAAGACACTTATTTGCTATTAAGTCACTCATTTTTTCAACCTAGGTTTCTGGCTAATAGCCTATTATGTAGCATTACTGACAAAGATTTTCCTGTGCATTGTGGTAACACTGTCAACAGCAAATAATTTACCATCATCAAAGAAATAAAGTACTAATACTAAATACACTAAATATCACATTCATAGTCATAGATTATTGGATTGTAACTCATTGCTCTGAAGATGGCTATTTATAGCCGAAATCTAGATTTGAAAGAGTAACAAAAACTAATGGTATTGCGACTGATTACTGTGTGTCTCTCCTTCCCTCTAAGTAAAACACGTGCAGATCGATTTACACTCGGTTACAACTCAACAAAATGCCAGTGGGTAATCAGTAAGGATTAGCAGTATCAAGAAGTGAAGAGTAACAAAAGCCGGCCGAAGTGGCCGTGCGGTGAAAGGCGCTGCAGTCTGGAACCGCAAGACCGCTACGGTCGCAGGTTCGCATCCTGCCTCGGGCATGGATGTTTGTGATGTCCTTAGGTTGGTTAGGTTTAACTAGTTCTAAGTTCTAGGGGACTAATGACCTCATCAGTTGAGTCCCATAGTGCTCAGAGCCATTTGAACCATTTTTGAAGTAACAAAACGCTGATCATTCGGTATCTGTTCAGCATGGTTGTAGCCTCTTGATCCCCAGTAATTCAATCACAGACAGTGCCTGCTCACTGTGCCCAGACTGCAGTATTTCTACATCTACTAAATAAGTGCCTGCATTCCAGATAACACTGCGCTAAGGAGGAGTCTTTCGCCGCTTCCAAATCTGCGGTCTTCTATTCATCTGGTGCACACTCATTGTAAGGTGTCATGCAAATCCAACACCTTCCATGAAAACCCTGAGATGATAGCAAATCCGGCAATATGTCACATAGCTCAGAATAAATCCTGACATTAAATTAACCAAAGTAATACGACCAACGAGTGAGCAAATGGAATAACACAGACTAACACAAGAACGTCTAAATGCATGTCATGTAGGCTAGAAGGCCCTACGATAAGAGCGGGACAATGGGACACCCGCATCTTCGGCCGACCGCCTAGAGGTCCATCTCCCAGCCTATGTTAAAAGATATAGCCCTCCAGAAGAACAGTATAGATCTTACGATAACACTAAAAGGGCCACACCAGCTGCAAGTTTTAGCGTGAGACTATACGCGTCTCTGTTAAGTAGCAAACATTAAAAACATTGCCCCACCACGAAAAGTATAACGTTTCTCATTGGATAGACAGAATTTTTGTAGGCGGAGCTTAAGGTTAACATTGAGACGCTGATTGGCCAGTTGAAAACACAGCCAGATACCTTTTTCCTAAACCAACTTCGGTAGACAGTAGTAAGGATAAGTTCGAGGGAGTTGCTTCGCTCAGAACTGCAGAAGTCTCATCTGTTACATCCCCTTTTTACGAAATACTAGTGTCTATCGTCAATTAAACTTCGTGGTATTCACATTTGCTACTTGAAGTTAAAATCTGAAACGCGATGATTTTTCTGTTATATAATTATTGAGAAACCACATCAGCCACTGTAATTTACGACAAGTTAAATAAGTAATTAAAGATAATTGAGGGTCACTGTAGACCGTTTTTGATAGTTTTCTCTTTTATGAAACTCAATTTAAACCTAGATTATAGATGTGGTATGACATAAGTCATCCTTCGATCCATTATAGAACTTGGAAACCCATTCAGGGAATATTCGTTCACATTTTTGTTGAATGCAGTTGGTTTTATCACCCCGTATTAAAATATTTCCTTTTATCAACAGTACAATTTATAAACAAAGTTTTGTGAGTAGAATAAAAATTCCAGTGGTAAACTTAACTGCTTTTTCGACGTCATTTTACCATCTAACTAAAAATAGGATAGCCTTGAACCGCTTCCACTAAATTTAGTTAGTATTAAGATTCTTTTACAGGGAGTGCAGTGGAGCTGACGCTGAAATCATTAAGTATTTGATTATATCATCGCTAGTCTCACTGAACTCTTCTGAACTCTACATGTCATGTGTGGTCTGGCGTCTCCTTACCAGCAACAGGTACCAGGTTCAAACTAGTCAATTTCCTAAAGAACACGCTTAGAGCGTCGTTGCGCGAAAGTGGTAAGGAGACACGACTTAGAACAAACAGACACCACGCAAAATATTAGATCATCTACACGCTTAGCCAACATAGTACTAACCACTTGTCTTTATGGAGGACTGCTTGTCTTTGTGGATGTTACCTACTGTCTGTATGGTATCGCAGGTCACTGAATATTTCTTTTTCTTCAGAATATTACGTATTTTGTTATACACATCTTTTTCTGGGAATCGTTTGGAGCACTGTTGGTGAAATGTACTAGTGCTTTTGTTTCTTTGTTCTATCTTTTTATTAGCAACTTGTCGAAAAACCCGGATATTCCTGTTGCCACTTTCTATAAGAAACAAAAACAAAAAAATTAGTTGGGTTTGTAGCAAAGTACCGGTACCTAGAAAATGTCATTTCGATGTGTTCGTGGAAACATCTTTGAAATTGTGAAACAGTAGCACAAAGAAATATGCATAATGTACAAATGTGTAAGTACAGTACCCTAATTAATAAACATGGTCCTTGGCAGTTTTTGTACGCAGGGTACAGCTGCTTCACTTGTCTACAACGCGATTTCGTAAACGTCTCTATGGGAATGCCTCTTCATTGCTCTGTAGACGGCTGCTATTTTCCCCTACAGCCGAAAGCGCTTAGCAGTTGAAAGCTGTCAAAAGTGCGGCCAAACATCAGCTATTTCCTTAAGTTAACTCGACTGTAGGAGTATCTTCGTAGTAATGAATAAATGTATTAAAACTTCGTGCATGGTGTGGTGATTTTTTCAAGTATCTTAATTTTTATGACGTCTTATCTCGCGACCTGTCACAATGACAAAATTCAGCGACGTATGTGGAGACTGTCTGCAAAACGTGTTGCGAGCAGAGTTAACAAAAACCACAACTCTCAGTCCGAACAGGCCTGAGAAGCTGCAACTGTACCGCCCGACTGTCCTGTCGTCGTTAGCAGACAGCCGTTACTGGATGCGGTTATGGACGGACATGTGGTCAGCACAACGATCTCCCGGCCGTTGACAGTTTTCATGATCGGAGACGCTATGTCCCAACCAGGTAGCTTCTCAGTTGGCTCGCAGGGGCTGAGTGCACCCCGCTTACCAACAGCACTTGACACACCGGACGGTCACCCATCCAAGAGCTAGCCCAGTCCGACAGCGCAGAACTTCTTTGATCTGAAGGCAACCGGTGTGATCACTGCGGCAAGGCCGTTGGCTGATGGAAAAGAAGTTAGAAAAAACAGACATAATGTCTGCAGAGATACCGCAATCACTTTCTATATAATGTTAATTATAATCCGTCTTGATTGCAAAATGTTTATTCACATGACCGGTTTCGGTTCCTCTAGAACCATCTTCAGATCTGCAATTTCTGTAACAGGAATCACATTCAAATGTGGCGCAGCATGTGAAGATTGTTAGGCGTGGACGGGTTACTCCTGTAACCGAAATTGCGGGTCTGAAGATGGTTCTAGAGGAACCGAAATCGGTCATGTGGAAAAGAGGTAATAAATTTAAAGGTGATGCGCAATGCGGCAGTTTTTCTCCCATCTCAGTGCTTATAACGTCATACCTCCTGAACTATGTCCAGTAGCATGAGATACTTTTCTAGGTGCATTTAGCGGCATATATGGATACTACCTGTGAAATTTGTTGCGAATACAGTTAGTAGTGTAGAAGTAATACATTTAAACGTCATGCATGATGCGGCAATTTTTCACGCGTCTCATTCTTCGCGACGTCCTATCTCCTGAATTAAGACAAATAGGTGGTTCTTACTCCCACAGCGATTGTTGCCTGACAGTAAAAGATACGTGTACCAAGTTTGGTTTAAATCGTCTAGTGACTTAGGAGGAGATGTGGAGCGTACAAACAAACACACGTACACACACACACACACACACACACACACACACACACACACACACACGTTTTTATAATATGTATCAATACTGTCAATGAGAGTAGGTTGGTAACCATTGTTCAGAACTTTTGTTTTGATTGTATGTAATTCTTGTTCAGACCTTGTGATGGTCATTTGCACTGGCAGCGAACGCTGGATCATGAAGTGAAAAGTAACGTATTTGTGGGAGGTAGGGTGCACTGAAGAAACTGAAATATAGGAACCAGCGCATGTGTCTTTTCTGTATAACTTAAATTGGTGACTTCCTGTGTTGATGTCAATATTTCCATTTACTTTTCGCTCCATATATATATATATATATATATATATATATATATATATATATATATATATATCGTAGACTACCACTCGAGATTCGTGACTTTTATGTTCGTTTTATCTTTGGGACTATCCTTTTCTTACCGATGACCGATGCAGTACAGGGTTCGGTGAGATGGCTATTATTGTCATCGAAGCAATAATTTTGTTCTGAAACGAGTTGTGTAAAATTTAAGGGTTTCGTTTTCGCCTGTTGGAAAAGCTTGTTGAGCATATTCACTTCGTTTTGTGGTGCTGATAAAAGACGTGGTCAGCGTTAGGGACTGAGCCTCATCCATTTCTTGCACTGTATAGCTGTTGCTGAAATTTTATCTTGTTCTTTTGAAAACTATTCCTTTTTCTTTAACAGTCTGATTTCTGTTAATTTATGCGTAATTTTCGTGCCTGTTCGGTACATTTTGAGGGCTGATGGCTCCTTCAGAAAATCGTGATAAATTGCGCATACTGAATATTTAAAGTCGCTTCAGTTCAAACCCATCACCGTCTCTTCACAAGACACCGCTCCGCGTAAAGTACGAGTTGTTTCTATAGAAAGCAATGAAAAGTAATAAAGAGACACTAAGCGTTTCAACCTCGCTTATGATGGCTATGCTAAAGCTGCACTTAACTTCCTAATTATCAAGCGCGAGACTATCCACTGCGCGAGTTTCGGACCCTACTGCGCTGAAACTTCAGCAGCCTGTAGTACCACTCGGCTACCTGGACGCAAAAGCGTCGATAGCTATGCAAGAGAAGCGCGAAATGACGCGCGGACCTGGAGGAAGTTGGTCGCTGAGAAGCCGAGCAAACTGCGCTACGGTCCAAGTTTGCGTCGAGGACTTGGACCCTCTAGAACAGGAGCAGGAGCAGAGGCAGGGAGAGTGGGGCAGGAGGAGAGCTGCGGACGGACTCGTTCCGCCGCAGAGCAGCACAGCCGCAGCCGCAGCCGCAACCGCGTTGTTTCACGGACCGCGCGGCTCCTGGATGCCGAGCTGCACCCTGGAGGCTGCTCAGCGCCGCCCATGCGCCGTCGACGCCGCCGGCCACCATTCAGCCGCCTGTCTGCGAGAGCCACTGCGTTTAGGACCATCCTGACTTGCTTCTCCCTTCTAACGTCAAGCCTGCCTGAGTTGTAGCAACTGGGCTGTTCCATTAAAAAAAAATCAATAAAAAATAAAAGGAGACTGCAACAGGATGGGCAAAATACACTCACGCTCATAAATTAAGGATAATTGCAGAATGTGGTGCCACACAACGTGGCACTACACAGAACTGGCACTAATAGCATAGCCACATAGGGAACACACAAGACACAGATCTGTAAGTCCACAGTATTAGTGATAAATTGAGAAAACCGTCCCGAAACACATGTGCTACAAAACGCCACTGTTTCCTGCGCACGTCCCCCGACATCAATATGGGAGATGATCACCATGCACACGTACACAGGCCGCAAAAACGGGTTGGCATACTCTGGATCAGGTGGTCGAGCAGCTGCTGGGGTATAGCCTCCCATTCTTGCACCATTGGCTGTCGGAACTCCTTGAGTGTCGTAGGGGTTTGAAGATGTGCAGCGATACGTCGACCGAAAGCATCCCAGACGTGCTCGATGGGGTTTAGGTCTGGAGAACAGGCAGGCCACTCCGTTTGCCTGATACCTTCTGTTTCAAGGTACTCCTCCATGATGACAACTCGGCGGGGCCGTGCGTTATCATCCATCAGGAGGAAGGTGGGACCCACTGCACCCCTGAAAAGGCGGACATACTGGTGCAAAATGACGTCCCGATACACCTGACCTGTTACAGTTCCTCTGTCAAAGACATTCAGGGGTGTACGTGCGCCAATCATAATCCCACCCCACACCATCAAACCACGACCTCCACACAGGTCCCTTTCAAGGACATTAAGGGGTTGGTATCTGGTTCCCGGCTCACGCCAAATAAAAACCCGACGAGAATCACTGTTTAGACTGTACCTGGACTCGTCGGTGAACAAACCTAGGACCACTGTTCCAATGACCATGCACTGCGTTCTTGACACCAGGCTTTATGGGCTCTCTTATGACCAGGGGTCAGTTGAAAGCGCCTTGCAGGTCTCCGGGCGAATAAACCATGTCTGTTCAGTCGTCTGTAGATCGTGTGTCTGGAGACAACTGTTCCAGCGGCTGCGGTAAGGTCCCGAGCAAGACTACCTGCAGTATTCCGTGGCCGTCTGCGGGCACTGATGGTGAGATAGCGGTCTTCTTGTGGTGTTGTACACCGTGGACGTCCCGTACTGTAGCACCTGGACACGTCTCCTGTCTGCCGGAATCGTTGCCATAATCTTGAGATCACACTCTGTGGCACACGGAGGTCTGCTACGACATGCTGTGTTTGACCAGCCTCCAGTCGCCCTTGTATTCTACCCCTCATAACGTCATCAATGCGTGTTCTCTGAGCTATTTTCAACAAACATTCACCAGCAGTACGTCAGAAAACCTACTCTGACATGCACCAACACACCACTGCGTATGTGGACTGCTGCCAGCGCCACCGTGCGACGACCGCAGGTCAAATGCACCGCATGGTCATACCACGAGGTGATTTAAAGTCGCAAACCGCCCACCAGAGCGTTGTTTCACCATGTATCAGCATTATCCTCAATTTATGAGCATGAGTGTAGAACTGGCCCGAAATACACTGGCGCAAATAACTTAAGGACGAAAGTGACTGACACATTATGTCTCACTGCCAAATAACATAGCTCGATGAAACTTGGAACAAATGGAGAGAGAACTGTTACACTATGGTACAAATGCTAACTGGAAGAAATACACAATGAAACGAACAGAAACTACACTTTTATTCAAAGACAACAATTACACTGTCACCACGAGTTATGGACATTACGAAAGAAGCGACATGATTCCTGATACTGTGTGTGATGACTACGGACGGTAATGCACGCTCTGCAAAGTGCTTTCACGCTGGCCACGGGTTCGGTAAGGAGCTCTTCTGGTAAAGCCCACCATTCCACCACCCGCGCACTTGATGGTCGTTTGTGCATGTGGACGTGCTCAACACTTCTACCCAAAGCCTCGCACACGTACTCGATGGGATTTAAAGTGAGGTGACGAAAGTCACGGGGTACCTCCTAATATCGTGTCGGACCTCAGTTTACAGCATCTCGCCGTGTCAGGCACTCAACAAGTCGTTGGAGGTCCCCTGCAGAAACATTGAGCAATGCTCCCTCAATAGCTGTCCATAATTGCGAAGGTTTGCCAGTACAGGATTCCGTGCACGAACTAACCTCTAAATTATATCACGTAAGTGTTCTATGGTATTCATATTGGGCGGTTTGGGTGGCCAAATCATTCGTACGAACTGCCCAGAACGTTCTTCAAACCAATCGCAATCAGTTGTGGCCCGGTGACATGGCGCATCGTCGTCCACAAAAATGGCATCGTTCTTTGGGAACACGAAGTCCATGAATGGCTCAAATGGTCTCCAAGAAGCTGAACATAACCATTTCCAGTGAATTATCGGTTCAGTTGGACCAGATGACCCAGTCCACACCATAATGGAGCCACCACCAGCTTGCACAGTGTCTTCTCGACAACGTGGGTCCGTAAGGCTACGTGGGGTTTGCGGCACACTCGAACCCTACTTCCAGCTCTTACCAACTGAAATCGACACTGTTAGCACTGACAGCTGTACGCAAACGGAGCTGCTGTCTGTCGTTACGTGAGGCTGTCGCCCAATGTGATGTCTGTATTGAGAGATAGTGCCTGAAATTTGGTACTATCGGCACACTCGCCACTGTGGATCTCGGAATATTGAATTCCTTAACGATTTCTGAAATTGGATATCCCATGCGTCTAGCTCTAACTACCACTCCGCGTTCAGAGTCTGTTAATTCCACTCATGAGGCCATAATTACGTCAGAAAGCTGTTCACATGAATAACCTCTGTACAAATGACAGCTCTGCCGATGCACTGCCCTTATATACCTTGCGTACACGATACTAGAGCCATCTGTATACGTGCACATCGCAATCCCATGACTTTGGTCACCTCAGTGTAAGTCAGAGGAAGGGGCAGGCCCGACCAGTCTCTGAAAGTCCTTTCGTTCCAAGAGAGACGCGTTGCAGCGCGCCCACACGCACCAATGACCATAGAGAAGTTGTCATCCGCATTGCGAAGAAATGCAAAGCCCTACTACAAGATCTCACCAACCTTATCACCATCACGCTAGCAGCTTGTAGAGCATGCATTGCCGTCCATGGTGACCACAGATATTACAAACGATATCTCGACTTTTGTCAACGGACGCAGGTCCGAATCCTGCCTAGGGCATGGATGTGTATGACGTCCTTCGGTTAGTCAGGTTTAAGTAGTTCTAAGTCTAGGGGACTGATGACCTCAGATGTTAAGTCCCATAGTGCTTAGAGCCATTTGAACCATTTTCCTTTTGTAATGTCCAGACGTCCATCATGAACCGCGGTGACTTCAGTGTAATTATTGTCTTTGAATTGTCTTTCCGTTCGTCTCATAGCGTATTTCTTTCAGATACCGTCTGTACTATACCGTAGCAGCCCTTTCTTTGTATGCTACAAGTTCCATAGAGCTATGTTTGTTGGCAGTGGCACGTTGTTCAAATGGCTCTGAGCACTATGGGACTTAACATCTGAGGTCATCAGTCCCCTACAACTTACAACTACTTAAACCTAACTAACCTAAGGACATCACACACATCCATGCCCGAGGCAGGATTCGAACCGGCGACCGTGGCAGCCGCGCGGTTCCGGACTGAAGTGCCTAGAACCGCTCGGTCACCGCGGCCGGCTGGCACATTGTGCGGAAGTAACTTTCGTCCTTAAGTTTTGTACACCAGTCTTTATTTATAATAAAACAGACGCAGGATTCACCTTTGTTAATTAAGGTCATAGAACATGCTGAAAATAACTACCGTTGATGTCGACGCAGCGCCGTACTCGTTTTATCGTACCGTGTGCACGTGTGCAAATTCTTCCTGAGGGACAGCGGCTATAGCGTTTTCAGTATCTTGCTACATATCTTCCAGGGTGTGAGGATTATTTAAGTACAGCTGTCCTTTCTATTTGTCCCACAGGTAAAAGCCACAGGGAGAGATAGCAAGAGATCAAGGTGGCCAGGAGACTACAGTAACAAGGTAATCAAGGAGTAATAATAATATATGGTTATATGGTGTTCATCCACTAACGATGTACAGGTACCTCTTCAAGGAGCTGGGCACTTAAACCGCGCCGTCACAATACATAGTATTTTCGATAATGCAGTTCGTCACAAATAATAGAAGAACAGTGGTATACATAACTGCAACACAAGAGGGAAAAATAACCTTTATTACCCATTGCTAAAGCTGTCAGTAACCCACAGAGGAGCTCCATACACGGCAGTAAAAATTGTTGATCATTTTCCCAATAACATACACTACTGGCCATTAAAATTGCTACACCACGAAGATGACATGCTACAGACGCGAAATTTAACTGACAGGAAGAACATGCTGTGATATGCAAATGATTAACTTTTAAGAGCATTCACACAAGGTTGGCGCCGGTGGCGACACCTACAACGTGCTGACATGAGGAAAGTTTTCAACCGATTTCTCGTACACAAACAGCAGTTGACCGGCGTTGCCTGGAGAAATGTTTTTCTGGTGCCTCGTGTAAGGAGGAGAAATGCGTACCATTACGTTTCCGACTTTGATAAAGGTCGGATTGTATCCTATCACGATTGCGATTTATCGTATCGCGACATTGCTGCTCGCGTTGCTCGAGATCCAATGACTGTTAGCAGAATATGGATTCAGTGGGTTCAGGAGGGTATTACGGAACGCCGTGCTAGATCCCAACGCCCTCGTATCACTAACAGTCGAGATGACAGGCATCTTATCCGCATGGCTGTAACGGATCGTGCAGCCACGTCTCGATCCCCGAGTCAACAGTTTGGGACGTTTGCAAGACAACAACCATCTGCGCGAACAGTTCGACGACGTCTGCAGCAGCATGGACTATCAGCTCGGAGACCATGGGTGCGGTTAGCCCTTCACACTGCATCACAGACAGGAGCGCCTGCGATGGTGTATTCAACGACGAACCTGGGTATACGAATGGCATAACGTCATTTTTTCGGATGGTTCCAGGTTCTGTTTACAGCATCATGATGGTCGCATCCGTGTTTGGCGACATCGCGGTGAACGCCCATTGGAAGAATGTATTCGTCATCGCCATACTGGCGTGTCACCCGGCGTGATGGTATGGGGTGCCATTGGTTACACGTCTCGGTCACCTCTTGTTCGCATTGACGGCACTTTGAACGGTGGACGTTACGTTTCAGATGTGTTACGACCCGTGGCTCTACCCTTCATTCGATCCCTGCGAAACCTTACATTTCAGCAGGATAATGCACGACCGCATGTTGAAGGTCCTGTACGGGCCTTTCTGGATACAGAAAATGTTCGACTGCTGCCCTGGCCAGCACATTCTCCAGGTCTCTCACCAATTGAAAACGTCTGGTCAATGGTGGCCGAGCAACTGGCTCGTCACGATACGCTAGACACTACTCTTGATGAACTGTGGTATCGTGTTGAAGCTGCATGGTCAGCTGTACCTGTAAATGCCATCCAAGCTGTGTTTGACTCAATGCCCAGGGGTATCAAAGCCGTTATTACGGCCAGAGTTGCCGGCCGGGGTGGCAGAGCGGTTCTAGGCGCTACGGTCTGGAACCGCGCGACCGCTACGGTCGCAGGTTCGATTCCTGCCTCGGGCATGGATGTGTGTGATGTCCTTAGGTTAGTTAGGTTTAAGTAGTTCAAAGTTCTAGGGGACTGATGACCTCAGACGTTAAGTCCCATAGTGCTCAGAGCAATTTCATTTGAACGGCCAGAGTTGGTTGTTCTGGGTACTGATTTCTCAGGATCTATGTACCCAAATTGCGTGAAAATGTAATTACATGCCAGTTCTAGTGTAATATATTTGTCCAATGAATACCCGTTTATCATCTGCGTTTCTTCTTGGTGTATCAACTTTAACGGCCAATAGTGTAAAATGTCTGACAGGTAGCGAATAAAGTTTAAATCTAATTCAAAATCATTTCTCGTTGACAACTCCTTGTATTCCATTTCCACTGACGAATTTCTACTACTATTACTTACAAAAACTTGCTTTTATGTGTAAATGCATGAGAAGGAATAAAATGATTGTGTTCATTGATGTTAACACTAGTCCCGTAAACTAACTCGTTTCATATTACCTCAATAAAAGAGTTGTTCAAATGAGCTATGGAACATATAACTAACTAAGGAACTAAGGCGGTGTTTGATATTGCTCCGTCTTGCTGAAAATATCTGTAACGTATGCATCACAGTTTCTGGTCATACTGGTTAGCACTAACAGTTTGGTAAAACAATCGTGTAACGATCCGGATGCCAGACACTGCGCACCAAACGCCAATATTGAAATTATGCAACAGCTCTTCAAAGCACTGACAAGATTTTTCTTATGCACAGCGACGAGTATTCTGTGAATTCACATGCCATGGCAGGATGAACCAGGCCTTATTTCAAGAAATAAGAACTAAGGATCAAAAAGTACTGATCCCACTTCATTCAGAAATCGCTGGCAGAACTCGATACAAAAAATTTCAGCTGGATGCTTGAACCCATGCACAGCAGTAAATTTAAGAAGACACAGAGGCAGGTCCTTTCTGGTAATGTGTCGACACGATGACATCTTGATTCCCATTTGTACGTACAAACAGTGTTGAGATTCCGCCGGATTTATCTTGTCTCGAGCAATGTTTTCGGGTGTTCAAACTCTTTTCGCATAGTTACGATTTTTATTCGCTGCAGAGCCCTTCTCGCCCCATTTTTCCACTAAGCTTTTCATTTCAGTCTCTGCTGGAGGTTTTTCCAAAACACCTCCAGTCTTAACCACTTGCCCGGTATATTAGACGTTTTTCACTACCTGTAATTCGCATAACACTCGATATTTAAGAGGCGCTGTTTTATCGTGAGCGCCATTTTTTGTTGCATTCAACTGGTCACTAAACACATTCTTTTAACACACATTCTGACGTATGAATTTGATGCTCAAATCTCACAGCATCCGATATGCGGATCTAACTCGCGGTTTTGACATTTTCATGGTTATTAGAAAGGCTCAATTCCACTTCAGTCTTAGACCAGTTTCATTTTGATCTAAAGGATGGTCAGGACTGTCCTGGAGATGTGTGATATGAGCACTCTTGTTCTCTATATGAGAGGACTATTAACTATTTATTTACAACATACACAAAATAGATACGTTTCAAAGTTTTACTCTCTTTCAAAGTACTCACTACCATTGTGCAAAACCCATCGCCAGCGATGTGGAACTCATAGGATACTGTTAGCTGCGCCGCTCATGTTGATACTCCGAGTGAAGCGGTGGATTGTCCGACGAATATCGTAACATTTCTGAAGCGAATAGCATAAAGTGCTCCGTTGAATATGTGTGGGTAGCACAGCACTTCCCAGCCCCATAAGCCGAAGAAATCATTCACAACTTGCGCCGTAAGCTGGCAGCAGGCTGTGTTCCATAAAGGAGTGCCGACATTTTCTGCAGGTCCAGACCATCATTTTCCAGGACATTGCTCGGGAAGACGCAAGTTGTGACTGACTTGCTCTATCGATGGGGCTGGGAAGTGCTTTGCCACCCACCACACTCCCCGGACTTAGGCCCTTGTGAGTTCAGCTTCACTCCTAAATTTAAGGAAGCACTTCATTGCTTTCGTTTCAGAACTTAGAGATTCGTCGGGCAATACACCGACCCAGTCGCTTTCTCAAACGATTGGCGCTGCTAAGAATACCCTACGACTTCCACATCGCTGTCAACGTCTTATGCACAATGCTGGTGACTACTCTGAAGGAGAGTAAAACTTTGAAATGTATCTGTCTAGTATAAATTGAAAATAAATAGTTGCCACAAGTAAGAGTTTCATCCCTTGTACGTAAACTATCCGACAGATAGGCGGCAGCAGTGCGCGACTGTTCACTGAAGACGCTGCAGTGTGCAGGAAAATATCATCTTTCAGTGACTGTATGAAGATACAGCAGGGCTTGGATAGAACTCCCCATCTTATGATGAATGGCAGCTTGCTCTAAATGTGGAAAATCGTAAGTTAATGGAGTAGAGGGAAGTGTTCTGTAATGTTCGAATACAGTATTACAGTTGTGCTGCTTGAAACAGTCACGTCGATTAAATACGAAAGCGTAACGTTGCAAAGCGACATGAAAAAAAAAAAGAATACTAAAGTCGGTTTTAAGGAAGGCGATTAGTCAGCTTCGATTTTTTAGGAGTATTCTAGAGAAGTGTAGCTGACCACGCGCAGATTACCTTTGCATGATTGGGACCGCCCCCCCCCCCCACCCCCCCCCCCCTCCCCCCACCCAGGTCGGATTAGGGGAAGAGATACAATCAGTTCAGAGGCGTGCTGCTAAATTTGTTACCGTTAAGTTTCAACAACACGTGGTAATAGGAAATGCCTCGAGAACTTTTCACGAACATTTTTGAGAAAATTTAGAGCGTCGACGTTTGCGACAGGCTGCAGAACGATCCTACTGCCACAAACATACATTTCTCAGAAGGACGATTAAGACAGGACATGCGAAAGTAGGGGTCGTGTGAAAGCATATAGACAGTCGTTTCCCTCACTCCATTATTGGATCACGGGGCCCCGATTTCGATTCCCGGCCAGGATGGGGATTTTTTCTGCGCGGAGACAAAGTGTTTGTATTATCCTCATCATTTCATCACCATCATCATCATCTTCATCCATTCGTGGCGGTGGCTAGATTCGATTGCGTTAAAGTTGGACTGGGTAAAAATTGAGACTTTGTACGGGTGCTGATGACCGCGCAGTTGAGCACCCCACAAACCAACCATTAACCAAACATATAATTTTCACTCCATTTGCGAGTGGAACACGAAAGGAAAAGATTAACAATAGTACAATGTACTCTCCACCATTCATCTTATAATGGCTTGGAGAGCACGAAAGGAAAAGATTAACAATAGTACAATGTACTCTCCACCATTCATCTTATAATGGCTTGGAGAGCATGTAAGAACCACCTATAGGCCTTACTTTGACGGAGGAATTTATCAGAATATACGTCTGGGGCACAGCAGTTTTTGGAAGTGTATCGTGGACTGTGGAAAGAAGAGAATCGAAGTGTTTGAGATGTAGTGTTACTAAGTGACAAAATTAAGTATAATGATAGAATATTACGAGGTTCTCCACAGAATCAGCTAGTTAAGGGGTATGTGGAGAACACTGACTAGAAACAGGTAGGGGATGGCATAACACTGATCAGCACATCAGGGACTAACATGATACTACCCTAGAGAACAAAACAGTAGGCGAAGACAGAGATTGGAACGTATCCAGTAAATAATCTAGGACGCTGGTACACGTGCTACGCTGAGCTGAAGATGTTGATCCAGGAGGTGACGATCCTCAGCAAAGCACTCACAAGACTGACAAAAAACAAAAGAAAATCTAACTGCCAACATGTTCTAAAAATGTGCGCATGCGCACACACACGGACAAATCTGCGCTAACTTCTAAATTCTGCAAGCCATAGCAAAGTTCATGGCAGAGGGTAGTTCCCATTGTACCGCATATTAAGTTTTCTTGCTATTCTACTCATGTATGGAACGAGGGAATTATGACTGCTTCAAAACTTCCGTGCGTACTGTCAATAGTCTAGTCACGTCTTCGCGATCGCTACGTTAGCGGTACGTGGGGGTTCTAGTACATTCCTCGATTCTTCACTTAATACAGCTTCGTGAAACTTCGTAAGTAGGCTTTTTGTGAGATCATAGGCATCTTTCTTCAAAGGTCTGCCAGATCAGATTCTTAGAGTGATACTCTCCCGTGTGTCAGACAAAATTATGACCATTCGTGTTGTCCTCCTCTGTATACGTGCAGTATCCCTTATTAGTCACACCTGGTATGGATTCGACACACTTGAGCAGTAGTCTAGAACCCTTCCAATGAAAAGTAATCTTCCGCCTGTGTCACCTACGATGAGCCTACGTGGTCATCCCGCTACATAATTTTACAATTTGTTACACTCAACTATTTGTATGAATTGACTCATTGATGTTTGCAGTCAATGGATACTACGCTTTTGCTTTTTGTAAAGTGTAGTATTTTGTATTTCTGATTTAAAGCAAGCTCCCAATGTTTGCATATTTTATAACATTACGAGGATGTCGCTGAATACTCGTGCAGCTTTTTTCAAATAGTACTTTATTAGAGATAGATAACTACATCTGCAAAACATCTGACCTTGCTGTTAATATCGTCTGCCAAGCCAAATGTCGAGAAGTCCCAAGTAGCATCTACCGAACGACGTTGAAGCAAATTACCGTTCTGAGGCCGGTAGAGAATGCGAAAAGTCACACTTAACACACAAAAAATCAAGTTTTGTCATAATTTGTGAAAAACGACGACACTGTCAGATATGAAAGTGCTGCAAGTGGACTAAACAGAAGTGGCGAGTAGGAAATTTGTTTACTGATAAAATTTAAACTGCGAGGACTGGTCGTGCATAGTGTTTTGATAGCGGAGTCAGTAGAGCAATAGCCCGGGAAAGGCAAAGGTCCCTGGATCGAGACCTCGTCCGGTATCCAGTTTTAACTGGCAGGAAGTTTCGGTGTGTTTACTGCTCATTCAAACGTGCGCTTAAAGGAAAGGAAACTACATCTCATTCGTGTGTACTGCAATAAGACATAGTGATCGAAAACGTCGACCCACCTCGACAAATTCTGGAAGAAAATCTTTAGCTGACTCGTAGATTCAATTGGAAGGACTTGGAAATCAATAACGGCAGTGTTTACAGTCCCACAAAGATTTGAGTACGGAAAATGTATCTCGTAAGGAACATGTCTCATAAGGAAAAGGAAAATTTTTATGCCAAAAAACACAGTTGCATAGGAAAATGTGCGTGAAAAGTATGTGAAAATGACCGCTACGAAGCCAATGTGGTTTACCGCATCCTCAGAAAATTGTAGACTCCTGAGTATTCGTGAAAGAGCCACAATTAGTTTCTTAACCACTTGCGTACACAATCAAGGAAATTTAGGTTAGTATGGAATTTCCAGTTGCCAGTGAAAGGGTGCTTAACGGTGCCTAGATCTTTTGCGTATCGTAAACCGCTTTCAAAACATCGTTCGCTTTCTTTTAACGGAATTTTAAACATACTTATCAAGAAATAAGTCGGCGTCGTGTATCACATATAATATTAAATTCTTCGTTTGTGCATCCATGATGCTCTTAACTTCTTTAAAAATACATCGTTAATTTTGATGCAGTGTGCACAACTTACTATACCCATATGTATTTCGTTAATGGTAAAACATCATCAGCCGGACGGAGTGGCCGTGCGGTTCTAGGCGCTACAGTCTGGAACCGAGCGACCGCTACGGTCGCAGGTTCGAATCCTGCCTCGGGCATGGATGTGTGTGATGTCCTTAGGTTAGTTAGGTTTAATTAGTTCTAAGTTCTAGGCGACTGATGACCTCAGAAGTTAAGTCACATAGTGCCCAGAGCCATTTGAGCCAAAACATCATCAGTGATCTAAAAATTACAGTATTTTACATTCTTTTTCTGTGGAAGATTCAAAAGCAGTTAATTTTTTTCAGCTGTTGCAAGGCATTATATATACTTACTGTGATTTCGACTCTTTCGACATATGTTTTCTGTACCTACGTGTCACAGGACTCTTCATTTTTACATTTTTTGGCTATACATTTCCCTCGTAGAGCACAATTAAAGTATTGCCTTCACATTGCTGTGTTCGTTTCATTAGTATCGATGTTTTTTGTTTTTGTTGTTATCAGCGGTCACTCGTCTGCGGGCGATGGCCATACTTCGAACAGTGGTGGCGGGCCAGGTATTGATACCGTTCTCTCCATACCATTGCCCAGAACCAAATCTCTGACCAAGCTATGGTGGATTCACAACAGATCTCTCGTTTCCAGCAGGTTTCTCCCTGGGATTTATATTATTCTGATGGGTCCTTTTATGTATTTAATTCTATCAAGCCAAATGTCTATTTTAAAACTATTGCGTTCAGCGCCTTTCAGTACCGGATGGAAAATGTAGTTAACAAGTTTTTACACTAATCTATCTTAATTTATATTTTTTACAGGTTGAAACCGATTCTTCCACTCCCATTGTTATTTCAGATGCTACTCAACGGTGCTACAACCTTTTATACCCATCCCTTTCTAGAAACGCCCGACTTCTCGCAGCATAAACATATCCCTCCGGATTCGTAACAGAATGTTGCCCCTCCCCTGATGCAGTTAGATCATACTAATCAGCACTCTGGTGCCTCTTCCTTTTCAAAGTAACTGCTGAATTCTTTTTTAAAAGACGAGATAGCACTTGGGCGGCATGATCTGCACTTTGGCCCTCTTTCTAGATCTTTCTTACGTCAAAGCAGACCAGGGCGTTAGCGCATTCCGCTGTTGGCTGCGTTTGCAAGCACACAGTGCGGCCGTAAGGACGGCCGGAGTGCTGATAAGGCTGCTTGAATAAAAACCTCTCAATACTGCCACTGTTTGACTGTGTGTCCCACCATAAATCTGCATTCTCCCTCGCCACTTCTCTCGCCCATTCTGACGCCTAGCGGTCCGTAATAGGCCGGGGCATTACACAGTCATCTGACTATTGTAAGACTACAATGCCAAGAAGTATACACCTTCCATGTTAGCAAACCATTAATATCTGATGATGATGTCCCGTCTGGGACGTTACAAAAAATGTTCGCCAATGCATAGTCATTAGATGCGAGTTCTAGCTCAGTTGGAAATTTCCGTGATTTCCCTAAATCGCTTCAGGCTAATGCCGGGGTTGTTCCTTTGAAAGGGCACAATCTACTTCCTTCCCTACCCTTCTCTAATCCGAGCTTGTGCTCCGTCTCTCACGACCTCGTTGTCGACAGGATGTTAAACACTGATCTCCTCCTCTTCAGTTGAAAACGAGTCCAGTATATCCAGGGAGGCCATTGACGATTTAGGAAAAGTGTCGTGATCTGCGACAACAGCCGAGATTCGAAACCAGATACGCAAACTCATACAGGCGAACATATAATAGAGACGGTAACAGTCTTTCTGTGGGACCAGTTAGTTTCATTCCTGGAACTTCCCTGGTGGAGCCGCTGAAGAAAACTGTTATCTGCTGGTCACGTCGAGGTTACCTATGACACAACTTCATCAGGCCTGTTGTGCGCTCGTGGTTGCTAACTTCCACTCGTGTGAGTACAACCCATCAGTGCTGAAAGATTGGGAACTCTGAACTAAGGCATTCAAACAAGTGCTCCCTACTCCGGCAAAAAAAAAAAAAAAAAACAATGTGCCCTCCATCAAATGGCGTACAGGCAACCATTATTGATATTATTTACACCAACAAGGGCAATGGGTCCTATTTAGTGATGGCACACCAAGGAAGACGGGAACACTTCTCGGAAATCCGTCATGCGGAATTGACGGCCTTTTACCCCTCTTTCTTTTAACAGCCATTTCTCTCAGCATCAGTCATAGTAACGTCGAAACTGTGACAGTCGACTTTCGATCAGTGATGTACGACTTTACATTATCGCATCTCGCGTCTCCGTAGTTGGCTTTATACCTCTCGTAGGACTTGACCTCTGTAAGCACCAGTTGCATGCGTTACGACAGAAGATACATACCTCGTGAACTGCAGTTTTGGTTCCTTGAAGTTTCTATTTCCCAAAGTTTCCCTCAGTCAGCCATGTCGAAACAGATGTCCCTACCATTGGACACACATCCGCCTCATTTGTCGGAGTCAATCTCGCAGGACATACCTGTTGACCACGCACAAGCCCTGCAGGTGGTGCACAGACGTTCCGTCACAACAAAAGCAGAAAAAACTTGAATTTGAAGGGCCCAGCGGGAATTTATAATACTTTGTTCCGAACGTCATTGTAGTGTCTGTGCCATGGCGAGATCTCGGATCCAGTATTACAAATTTGCTCTTTCTGATGGACACACGTCCAGATTTTCCGCTCTCAAAATTCTACCATCTCTCTCTCCACATCCACCACTGCTGGTGGCTCACCTCCAACTGCACAACGCTACGCGCTGTTCACATCCAACTGCCCAACACTACAATAGCAAATATTCCAACAATGCAAACCAGCCACAGACTGCACACGGCACAGACAGTGATTTTCATACAGAGCGGTACGAGGTGTTACCAACATAAAAACCTAAACAGCCTACTTACACTGTTTACTAATTTGTTTATCTATTGTAGACACTTATTCACCATTTAGCTGTAACAGTTTGTCGTTTGCATATGTTGCGTGTCTGTATCAGTTGTTATTGATCTTATGAACAATTTTAGTGCTAAATGTTGATAACTTTGATACTAGTAATTTTATACAGATGGTAATAATTTTAGTGAGCTCGTGTCACTATTGCGGTTCACGCGCTGTCTTCAGATAATATATAGCATTTTTGGTAATTTTCGTGAATATATTAGTTTCAGTTTAGCACATTCAGTGGCGTTACAGTCTTACTTGCTCACCGACATACCGCTTGCTGTCCCGTTTCTCCCCTCCCGGGTTCCCGGGTTCGATTCCCGGCGGGGTCAGGGATTTTCTCTGCCTCGTGTGATGTCCTTAGGTTAGTTAGGTTTAAGTAGTTCTAAGTTCTAGGGGACTGATGACCATAGATGTTAAGTCCCATAGTGCTCAGAGCCATTTGAAACATTTTTTTCTCCCCTACCACATGGCATTTCCAAGTTTTTCGAATTCTTCCATGGCAGTCTGACCGCCCTGCCCGGAGTCCAGCTTGACTTGCCTGGCCCGGCCACACCACGGAAACTTTCCAGCCACGTTGTCACTTATCCAAATACCCTAAATGTACTCCTCATAATAAGGAGAAATGCCGCTCTCAGTGTTGCCGATGGACTCTTATTCATAAGGATTTTGTTTCAAAGCCCCTTCTTACCGTCCAGATTTAGGTTTTCCTCGTTTTACATAAATCGCTTGGGGCGAATATCAGCATGGTTTCTGTGAAAAGGCGTGATCCTCTCCCAATCGAATTTGGGCTCCGTCTCTAATGACACTGCCGTCGATGCGACATTCAAGCCTAGCCTTCCTCCCCTCCATTTGTGTTAGAGCTTCAAATGTTCATTCGTCCTCAGCAAGGACTTGACTAATTCTAAATTTCATAGCCTGTGATCAACTATATCTCCTTACCCGCAGCCAGTAGCATGCATGTCTGTCCCTGAGAATTATCATCGGTAGGGCAGATTCACAGGATTCGTAACACTGTGCCCTGCGCTGTTGCAGACGTGGCAGATGGCCTCAGAGGCACACTGCGCTCCCGCAGACTCGCCGGGCCCAGCTGGCGCCGGCTGGCAGCCCAGTACAGACAGCGGCGCGCTCCCCGCTGCAGTGAGGTGGGCGGCCCCAAGTTGCGGGATTACACTGTCACGCCGGCTCCGCCCAGCCTGCCAGGCGCACGAGGCCTGCCGTGTCTGGCTGCTTCTGCAGCTTAGGGAAACCAACAGTCGTGAGTACACAAAACAAGCCCAAAGCCCATTTTGTCCAAAGATCACATGCTGCAAGCGGTTTAGAAAAATAAAATTTTGCATATAGTGTCACGAAACTGCTTTCCCTACTATGCGGACAAACAGTTCCGCTATACGCAGAAGTGCCAAAGGTCATGAGATAGCGATACACACGTATACAGATTACGGTAGTACTGGGTACGCAAGGTATAAACTACACTACTGGCCATTAAAATTGCTACATCAAGAAGAAATGCAGATGATAAACGGGTATTCATTGGACAAATATATTATACTAGAACTGACATGTGATTACATTTTCACGCAATTTGGGTGCACAGATCCTGAGAAATCAGTACCCAGAACAACCACCCCTGGCCGTAATAACGACCTTGACACGCCTGGGCATTGAGTCAAACACAGCTTGGATGGCGTGTACAGGTACAGCTGCCCATGCACCTTCAACACGATACCACAGTTCATCAAGTGTAGTGACTGACGTATTGTGACGAGTCAGTTGCTCGGCCACCATTGACCAGACGTTTTCAATTGGATCTGGAGAATGTGCTGGCCAGGGTAGCAGTCGAACATTTTCTGTAACCAGAAAGGCCCGTACAGGACCTGCAACATGCGGTCGTGCATTATCCTGCTGAAACGTTGGGTTTCGCAGGGATCGAATGAAGGGTAGAGCCACGGGTGGTAACACATCTGAAATGTAACGTCCACTGTTCAAAGTGCCGTCAATGCGAACAAGAGGTGACCGAGACGTGTAACCAATGGCACCCCATACCATCACGCCATGTGATACGCCAGTATGGCGATGAGGAATACACGCTTCCAATGTGCGTTCTCCGCGATGTCGTCAAAGTCGGATGCGACCATCATGATGCTTTAAACAGAACCTGGATTCATCCGAAAAAATGACGTTATGCCATTTGTGCACCCAGGTTCGTCGTTTTGTACACCATCGCAGGCGCTCCTGTCTGTGATGCAGTGTCAAGATTAACCGCAGCCATCGTCTCCGAGCTGATAGTCCATGCTGCTGCAAACGTCGTCGAACTGTTCGCGCAGATGGTTGTTGTCTTGCAAACGTCTCCATCTGTTGATTCAGGGATCGAGACGTGGATGCGCGAACTGTTACAGCCATGCGGATAAGATGCCTGTCATCTCGACTGCTAGTGATACGAGGCCGTTGGGATCCAGCACTACGTTCCGTATTACCCTCCTGAACCCACTGAATCCATATTCTGCTAACAGTCATTGGATCTCGAGCAATGGGAGCAGCAATGTTGCGATACGGTAAACCGCAATCGCGATAGGTTACAATCTGACCTTTTCCAAAGTCGGAAACGTGATGGTAAGCATTTCTCCTCCTTACACGAGGCATCAGAACAACGTTTCACCAGGCAAGGCCAGTCAACGGCTGTTTGTGTATGAGAAATCGGTTGGAAACTTTCCTCATGTCAGCACGTTGTAGGTGTCGCCACCGGCTTCAACCTTGTGTGAATGCTCTGAAAAGCTAATCATTTGCATATCACAGCATCCTCTTCCTGTCGGTTAAATTTTGCCTCTGCAGCACGTCATCTTCATGGTGTAGCAATTTTAATGGCCAGTAGTGTAGCAGTGCATTGGCGGAGCTGTATTTGTACTCAGGTGATTTATGTGGAACGGTTTCCGACTTCATTATGGCCGCACGGGGGGAGTTAACCGACTCTGCACCCGGAATGGTAGTCGGAGCTACACACGTGACACTCCATTTCCGAAATCGTTAAGGAATTCAATATTCTGAGATCCACAATGTCAAGAATGTGTCGAGAATACCAAATTTGAGCCATTACCTCTCACTACAGATAACGCATTGACTGACGGCCTTCACTTAACGACCGAGAACAGTGGCGTGTGCGTAGTGTTGTCAGTAGCAACAGACAAGCAACACTGCGTAAATTAACCGGAGAAATCAAAGTGGAACTTACGGCGAACGTATCCGTTAGGACAGTGCGACGAAATTAGCATTACTGTGCTACGGCAGGTGATGACCGAAACGAGTGCCTGCAGCGCCTCTTCAGGGATCATGACCATAACGGTTGGATCCTAGACGACTGGAGAACCTTGGCCTGGTCAAATGAGTCCCGACTTCACTTGTTAAGAGCTTCCAGTGGCGTAGACCCCACGAAGCCATGGACCCAAGTTGTCAACAAGATTCTGGGCAAGCTGCTGGTGGATCTATAATGGTGTGGGCTGTGTTTACAAGGAATAAATCCTCTGGTCCAAATGGTTATGTTCACCTACTTGGACACCATTTGCAGCCACTCCCGTGAAATGCGCCATGGCACCGGCCCGTAATTGTTCGCGACTGGTTGGAAGAACATTGTGGACAGTTCGAGAGAGTGATTTGGCCTCTCAGATTGTCCGATACGAATCCCATCGAACAGTTACGAGGCATAATCGAGAGGTCAGTTCGTGCACAAATTCTCCACTTGCAACACTTTCGCAATTGTGGACAGCTATAGCGGCAGCAGGGCTCACATGGCTCAATATTTCTGCAGGGGCTTCCAGCGACTTGGTGAGTCCACACCAGGTCGAGTTGCTGCAATACGCTGGGCAAAAGAAGGTCCGAAATGATAACAAGAGGCATCCCATGACTTTTTTCACCTCCTTGTAATATGTATCAACCTGAGCTTTGATTGCAGGGATGTGTTCATTTGCCCCCCCCCCCCCCCCCCCCTCCAGTATCGGAGTATGTCTTCTTGTTAACATTGATGCAGTTACTCGGGAGCGAGATGGAGTCATGGCTAAGACTCTACAGTGACATCTGGGACAAAGTATTATCAAATTCCATTCTAGCTCTTCAGATTAAAATTTTTTGTGCTTCTGTTATGATCGAAAAGTCTGTGCGTCACCTTTAGGGGTTGCAAGTAGTCAACATCTACAGCGGTTTCACAAAAATGTCAATACTCAGCGAGAAATGCATGCTTGAACATAAATGCAGGTGCTAGACAAGCCTGCAGTTTGCGATGTTGTATCTGAGCAGAAATGGTATCTATGCAACGTACTAAATACGTTACCGTTTCAGTCATGGTTAGAACAATGTTCTGACCATAGTGGTATGTTGCATTTAAGTGCAATCGAACGTCGGCTAACGGTTGGTGTTCCTGTGATGGGTGCTTCCATAACCAAGGTAGACGAAGCATTTGCTGATTCAAGAGGCACTGCTTACAGAGAAAGCGGAAAAACAACATCCGCTAAGTCACAACGCGAACGAAAATATATGTTGGGTTATCGTGACCTACAGTCATTGAAGAGGACTGTGACAAAAAAATAAGAGGGTGACAGTTGCAGAAGTCTCTGCAGAACTGAAGGTCGTACTCGCGTGCCCTGTCAGCACCAAAATAAAATGAAGGGAGCTCCATGAGCTGGGAATTTCAGAGAGACCTGTAATTCCAAAACCACACATCAGTGATACAAATGCACGAAGACATGGTGCCATAACCAGAAAGTCTGGACCAGGAGCAAAGGAAAAAATTTATTTGTTCGGATGAGTCTTGTTTCACATTGTTCTCTGCTTGTCGCCGAGTTTACGTTGCATGAGCGAAATATTTCGGGAGTTCGATGATGATTTGGGCAGCCGTATCATGATTGTCCAATGGATGCCATGGCTACTATGCAAGGGCGCATTACTGCTAAGGATTCTGTGACCGTTTTGGCTGATCAAGTCTCAATAGTAAATATTCCAACAAAGCACACCAGCCACAGACTGCACAGCACAGTCAGTGATTTTCATACAGAGCGCTACGTGGCGTTACCAACATAAAAAACTAAACAGCCTACTTACAACAGTTATAAATTATTTTATATATGATCCATCGCCAGCATTACCGTCTCGTCCAATTGTCCTATCACTCCATATGATTTTCTATTGAGAGCTTGGTAACTTTATATGTATATAAAAGAGATGCTGCACCACAGAAAAATTTGTAGCGTGAACTGTGAAGTTTTGAAGTTTCATTCCTACCGCGGCAGGGCAGTAGACGCCAGCCTAGCTGATGTGCTAATAAAGTAAGCCACTGGGCGGTATTGGTGACATTACTACAAAATACTCCCGCCAGAAGGGGTTTGCGACACTGGTCAGTGGTTGATCGCGTGGAACAGATAACACGGTATTTTGTACCTCGAGCGCTTGCCAGCTACCGAGAAACTCGCACGTTGCAAATTTAACCAGGCCTAGCAACACGTGCTCGGCGCAGGGCGAGCTAGGAAAAGCTGACAGGACAAGCAACAGGTAGCAAACTTACTCGCCCCTCTCCAGTAGTACTACGCCAGAAGTGTTGCTATAAGAGTATAAATGGTAGAACTTAGAGGTTCAACGCAATCGGACGTGTCGCCATTCTGTCTACATCTTGAACCATAGAGGATGGCAGGCTTGGTAATGAAGATCGGTTGACTACCTGCCGCCGATTGATTCATCGACTTCTGGCGAGAAGCGCCTAGCTGTGGCGTAGCGGCCGCAGTACTTGGGAAACTCCATCGATGCCTGGAGCTGTGGTGCGGCCGCCATTCGCCCACTGAGGGACTTCAGTCGTTGATTCCACTGTTGGAAATGCGCCCTCGCAGCATCCTAGCCACCTTGACGTCATCGGCCATCATCCTTGTCGAACCTAAGAAGGGTGGGGGGGGGGGGGGGAGTTGACTGGGGCATTGCTGCTCAGCAACAGATATCTGGTGTTGGCTACTGCACCCAAGCGCACGACATGGAGACCACGAATAAGCGGGGTGGGAGGGGGGGGGGGCGGGGGGGTTGCATTGGTGGCAATACTCCGAAAGGCCTGAGCGCTTCTTCTTCACCGTTCCCGGCACGCGAGGCGTCGCCTACTGGTTCACTGTGTTGCGATAGCTGCCGCCTGTGAGCCAGTACAACGGGCAACACTGGCGCATTCCGCGATCGCCTGTATGTGCAAGCACACAGCGCGGCCATGGGGACAGATGGAGTGCTGCTCAAGGCTACTTGAATAAAGGTCTGTCAGTACTACCACTGTTTCACCGTACACCCCGGCGTAAATCAGCCCGGAGTAGTACATTTGGAAAAAGTAGGACTGAGTGCCAAGGCGTATAAAGTCACTATGTTGACTAGTTTTACTGGAATTCCGTTTGTGGCACACTGTCTTTGTTGTGGTCTTCAGTCCTGAGACTGGTTTGATGCACGTCTCCATGCTACTCTATCCTGTGCAAGCTTCTTCATCTCTGAGTAACTACTGCAACCTACATCCTTCTGAATCTGCTTAGTGTATTCATCTCTTGGTCTCCCTCTACGATTTGTACCCACCACGCTGCCCTCCAGTACTAAATTGGTGATCCCTTGATGCCTCAGAACATGTCCTACCAACCGATCCTTTCTTCTAGTCAAGTTGTGCCACAAACTCCTCTTCTCCCCAATTCTATTCAATACTTCCTCATTAGTTATGTGATATACCCATCCAATCTTCATCATTCTTCTGTAGCACCACGTTTCGAAAGCTTCTATTCTCTTCTTGCCCAAACTATTTATCGTCCATGTTTCACTTCCATACATAGCTACACTCCATACAAATACTTTCAGAAACGATGTTGATGTTCATCTTATATCCGCCTTCAAGACACTGTCCATTCCGTTCAACTGCTCTTCCAAGTCCTTTGCTGTCTCTGACAGAATTACAATGTCATCGGCGAACCTCAAAGTTTTTATTTCTTCTCCGTGGATTTTAATACCTGCTCCGAACATTTCTTTTGTTTCCTTTACTGCTCGCTCAATATACAGATTGAATAACATCGAGGAGAGGCTACAACCCTGTCTCACTCCCTTCCCAACCACTGCTTCCCTTTCGTGCCCCTCGACTCTTATAACTGCCATCTGGTTTCTGCACGAATTGTAAATAGCCTTTCGCTCCCTGTATTTTACCCCTGCCACCTTCAGAATTTGAAAGAGAATATTCTAGTAAACATTGTCAAAAGCTTTCTCTAGGTCTAAAAATACTAGAAATGTAGGTTTGCCTTTCCTTAATCTATCTTGTAAGATAAGTCGTAGGGTCAGTATTGCCTAACGTGTTCTAATATTTCTACGGAATGTGGCACACTAAATTATATAAAACCAGTAGTCATTGTTACGTTTAGGATTTAATAAGGTAATATCAGATAGCTAATTAACAAAGGGCAATTGCTATATATGTGACTTCGTAGGCTTTCTCGGCGTAATAATTCTTGAAAGTCGACCACAATCGACAATTTATTTATGGAAGACTTTGAGGATATGGCACTGAGGACTTCGGCTTTGCAACCAACGTGTTTCTGGAGATATGTAGATGATACCTTTTTCATCTGGCCACATTGGCTCTTAATAGGTTTTTGGACAACTTCAACTGTCTTCATCCCCGCATTAAATTCACCATGGAGGTTGAAAGTAATGGGATGATTCCATTTTTGGAAGTTATGGTTTACAAGAAAACCAGATGGCACTTTGGGACATAGTGTTCACCGAAAGCCGAAGCACACAGATCGGTATCTGCATTGCCATCAACCATACCAACCCAGAGGCGTCTTTAGGACTTTGGTAAGCAGAGCATATGCCACTTCTGATGCGGACAGCTTAACGCAAGAACTAGCGCATTTGATGGCTGTTTTTAAGGAGAATGGATACTATGAGAAGCAGATTCTTCAGGCTATGGAGTCTGGACCGTCACCGGAGGTGCATGAAGGGGAACATAGATCAGTCGCCTTTATTCCTTACGCTGGGAACATATCGTTTAAGATTGGAAGAATTTTAAGGAATTTTAACATTAAGCGTGTGTTCCGTCCGCCTACCTAGATTAGGGCACTACTCAGCTCTGTGAAAGATGATTTGGGGCTTAGGAAACCCGGTGTATACAAAATTCCGTGTCATTGTGGGAAGGTTTACCTCGGCCGCTCGATTTGCACAGTTCATGACAGGTGTGTGGAACGTCGTCGTCATACGAGGCTACAGCAGCCGGAAAATTCGGCAGTAGCAGAACACTGCTTAAATGAGGGACACGGTATGTCACTTGACGAAACTGTGATAGTTTCCAAGTACCTTGGCGTCACCCTTGACCGTCGCCTCTCCTGGACCCCCATCTCCGGACTATCCAAGCCAAGGCACACTCCCGACTCCGTCTCCTCAAGCTCCTTTCTGGCCACACATAGGGCCTGGACGCCTCCCCCCCCCCCCATCCTCCACACCTATAAATCCCTAAATCCCTCATCCGCCCTATCTTCAGCTACGCTAATCCCGCCTGGATCTCCGCCCCTCCTACCTTTTACAAATCCCTCCAAATCCTAGAACGCCGTGTGCTCTACTTCGCATATCGCATCCGCCTCTCCTCCCCCGCACGGATGCTGTATGACCTCATTCCATTCCTGCACCTCTTAATTTTCCTCGAACGGATGCGGATCCTCTACACCCCCTCACCCGCTTGTCTCTCCCATCCACTCCCACCCCCATCCACTGCCGCGCCTATATTCCCATGTCCCACCTGCTCTCCATCTCTCCACTCGCCCAAGGTGGATTCCGCCAACTCCCCCTCCCTGATGATGCCCTCATCCCATCCATCTACCCCTCCTACCAACTTCGATCCTCCCCTTTCGCCCCCTGTGTTTTTTCCCAAGGGCACCCTCTCTCCCTTCTCTCCCCCCCTCTCTTCCTCCCTCCCTCCTCTCTCCCAGCTTCCCTTAACCCCCTACCTTCTTTTCTCCCCCTGCACTCACCACTGCCACTGGTATCTACACCCTTCCCTCTCCCTCCTCCCCCACCTTTCCCCTCTGGCAGGTCCCCAGACTCGTACACTAGTGAATATTCGCCGCCAGAGATCGTCGCCAGGGTTTATGTGTGCCTTCGTGATAGTGATTCAGTATTTTCGTCGTTTGTGCTCCTTCGTTCACGTGTGTCATTTCTGTCGTCTATGTTCGTCTACGAGTGCTGACCGTTTTTTAATTTACTATGCCTGTGAACGGCTACATGTTTTTATTATGTGTGTCTACTGTATTTTATCCACCGTTTTGTTTTGTTACTCTGTGTCTACATGTGTACTGTTTGGAATATCTGTGGCCGAAGAGCGGCGTAGTTTGCCGCTGTCGGCCCACCTGCATCAGGTTTCAAAATATCAATAAAGAAAAAAAAAAAACAGCCTGGCGTCAGTTCGCAGCGGGACTCATCAGTGGAAGCAGCATTCTCCTGAAGACGGCGAACAATTGGATCGCCGAAATATCGAATCGAGTTGATTTTAGGGTCCGGCAGCAAACCCGAAGAGACTTTCAATTGCTAGATATATCTGAAATTTATTAATGTTATAATGTGTCGAATTTCACAAACGCTGGTCAGGCTGTAAGTTGCTGTATTGAGTCAGGTAGTGGTCAGGCGACTAATATTTTAAATAGGCACACAAGCCAGAGATTGGGATATTTTGTCAGTGCATAGCTGAATTGGTAAGTTTTCTGGAGGGCACTGTGCGGTCACAGAGCCGCTTGGGCTTAACTGTCGTAGTTCGGACAGACGTTTCAATGTCCACCAGCCCAGAACTTAGAGTAAGTTTTGAAAACCAAATTCTGGTGAACGTAGAGTCACAAGCCGGTTATCAGTGATTAGATAATTCCGACGGCAGTGAAATTTGTTAATGCTTGAAGACTTGTGATTATCGACGCAGATTTTTTTGTGATTTCGTTGCCCTTCTTTAGCATTTAGTCCGCACCTGCTGCTGACTGCTAAACGCTGTGCTTGCACTACAAATTAATCATTCAGTGGTACTTTGACTCAGTTGTGATGAGTTAACAATCTATATGAGGCCACCATTCGGATTCAAACTTGTGTGTGATGATTGTATGATTATCTGAATATATACGTATTCAAGGATAACCTTTCAGTTGTGGCCTACATTATTATCATATGAAATAATTTCTGAATTTTTTATGATCACTATTCATGTATTTACTTATTCAATTTGTCATTGCCAATTAAGGTGCTTCTTGAATAGTCCATCCTTCCATAAGGACTTAATCAACAGCACATGACCAAACCCAGACGAGCAAGGTTAAAATCTAAAATCGTGCACCCTCCCTCTGCTGATTAACTAGCAACGAATCGATGTTAACTAGGGATGAACCTCCCATTTTGTTGCCCGAGCTGCAGTGAAGTTGCTGTTATGTTGCCTGATCCGGGATAGGACTGCATTTGAAGGTGTTACAGAAAACTTTTTGAGTTCTTAGATTTAGACTAGTAGCGTGGGGGCTCCGAGCTGTAGGTAGAGCAGCAGCAGCAATAGAATTGCTGCCGTTAGGTGCGGGAGCACGTTTTTGGTGTAGCAGCAGGCAAAAGTCCACACAACACTGCAGCGTTTCCACCTTGTCGTCAGTGCAGCAGCAGTCGACACAGCAGCCTCTCCAAGTCACAGCACATACGTATTGCAGCCTCTGTACCACAGCTTCTCTGTGCCACTGCGCCTACGCACCACTGTGTATACACACCACCGCGTTTCTACACCACAGCGTTTCCATTCTCTCCACATGACAGTGTTTCTGTGCTGCAGCCATCTGAGCCACAGCCGTGGCGCTGTAGTTTCCATGTGCAGCCGAGTATGTGCTGCAGAGTCTGTGCACCTCTTCTTCTCTACGCCGCAGCGTTTTCATGCCACAACGCTTCTGCAGCACAGTGTGTGTACTGTAGCGTGTCAGCGTCGCTGTGTCTACAGGATGCTTGGATATTCCCGTTATGAACTACTAGCATTTGTAGAGGGAAGTCAGTGTATAATACACTCCTGGAAATTGAAATAAGAACACCGTGAATTCATTGTCCCAGGAAGGGGAAACTTTATTGACACATTCCTGGGGTCAGATACATCACATGATCACACTGACAGAACCACAGGCACATAGACACAGGCAACAGAGCATGCACAATGTCGGCACTAGTACAGTGTATATCCACCTTTCGCAGCAATGCAGGCTGCTATTCTCCCATGGAGACGATCATAGAGATGCTGGATGTAGTCCTGTGGACGGCTTGCCATGCCATTTCCACCTGGCGCCTCAGTTCGACCAGCGTTCGTGCTGGACGTGCAGACCGCGTGAGACGACGCTTCATCCAGTCCCAAACATGCTCAATGGGGGACAGATCCAGAGATCTTGCTGGCCAGGGTAGCTGACTTACACCTTCTAGAGCACGTTGGGTGGCACGGGATACATGCGGACGTGCATTGTCCTGTTGGAACAGCAAGTTCCCTTGCCGGTCTAGGAATGGTAGAACGATGGGTTCGATGATGGTTTGGATGTAGCGTGCACTATTCAGTGTCCCCTCGACGATCACCAGTGGTGTACGGCCAGTGTAGGAGATCGCTCCCCACACCATGATGCCGGGTGTTGGCCCTGTGTGCCTCGGTCGTATGCAGGCCTGATTGTGGCGCCCACCTGCACGGCGCCAAACACGCATACGACCATCATTGGCACCAAGGCAGAAGCGACTCTCATCGCTGAAGATGACACGTCTCCATTCGTCCCTCCATTCACGCCTGTCGCGACACCACTGGAGGCGGGCTGCACGATGTTGGGGCGTGAGCGGAAGACAGCCTAACGGTGTGCGGGACCGTAGCCCAGCTTCATGGAGACGGTTGCGAATGGTCCTTGCCGATACACCAGGAGCAACAGTGTCCCTAATTTGCTGGGAAGTGGCGGTGCGGTCCCCTACGGCACTGCGTAGGATCCTACGGTCTTGGCGTGCATCCGTGCGTCGCTGCGGTCCGGTCCCAGGTCGACGGGCACGTGCACCTTCCGCCGACCACTGGCGACAACATCGATGTACTGTGGAGACCTCACGCCCCATGTGTTGAGCAATTTGGCGGTACGTCCACCCGGCCTCCCGCATGCCCACTATACGCCCTCGCTCAAAGTCCGTCAACTGCACATACGGTTCACGTCCACGCTGTAGCGGCATGCTACCAGTGTTAAAGACTGCGATGGAGCTCCGTATGCCACGGCAAACTGGCTGACACTGACGGCGGCGGTGCACAAATGCTGCGCAGCTAGCGCCATTCGACGGCCAACACCGCGGTTCCTGGTGTGTCCGCTGTGCCGTGCGTGTGATCATTGCTTGTACAGCCCTCTCGCAGTGTCCGGAGCAAGTATGATGGGTCTGACACACCGGTGTCAATGTGTTCTTTTTTCCATTTCCAGGAGTGTATTTTGAATAGGAATCCATATTTGAAAACGTCATCCAGTGACGCTACGGAGTGTTAAAGCAATAGGCGCCGGCTCCTATGAAAGTATGTACGAGGGTTGAAACTTAAATAGTGGCCGCGTGGGATTAGCCGAGCGGCCTTAGGCGCTGCAGTCATGGACTGTGCGGCTGGTCCCGGCGAAGGTTAGAGTCCTCCCTCGGTCATGGGTGTGTGTGTTTGTCCTTAGGATAATTTGGGTTAAGTAGTGTCTAAGCTTAGGGACTGATGACCTTAGCACTTAAGTCCCATATGATTTCACACACATTTGAACACATTTGAACTTAAATAGTGGTAGCTATTTATTCACAATGGATACAAAAGAGTTTCATGTTTGCAGCTGTTACTGTCCTTCAAAGTAGTCACCAGCGTTGTGTACAACCCGTTGCCAGCGATGTGAAAGGCGTAGTATACCGTTAGCAGAGCCTGTTCTGTTGATGGCGCGAATGGAGCGGTCTACTGCCTGTCGAATCTCTGGAACAGTTCTGAAGCGAATGCCACGAAGTGGTTCCTTCATCTTCGGAATCAAATCAAAGTCACAAGGCCTTAAGTCCCTTGATTATGGTGGATGGTACAGTACTTCCCAGTCCCATCGATCGAATAGAGCATCCACAGCTTGCGATGTATGCGCCCACGCATTGTCGTGCAAAATGATGGGTGGATTGCGCAGAAACTGTCGCTGCTTCTTTCGCAAAGCTGGTCGCAGGTGATGCTCCAAAAACGAATAGCAATACTGTGCATTGCCGGTCTGCCGTGTACGAACCTAATGCTTTAGGATAACACCATCACAGTCGTACACGAGAATGACCATAACTTTAGACCGCTCCATTCGCACCATCAGTAGAACATGCTCTGCTGAGGGCGAACTACGCATTCTACTCCCCTCCTAGAAGTCTACAAAAGGAAAGGACCACCTAGGTACAGGCAAATATCTTGCAGAATTCTTGAACATATTCTGAGTTCGTATATGTTGGTTGGAACTTAAGTAGTGGCAACACTGCTGTGGAAACACTTTGCAATGGAATCTACTATTGTCGCTGATAGCACGCGACGTTGACATACCTACCTTACCTCCGAACAAATGGACTAACCCGTCCCAGGTCACCGCCGTGCACACAATCGAGGGAAACACAGTCACTTGTGAGGGGGCGGTCTAACGTAACGGTATCACTATGTTTTCGAAACAAGAACAACGGAGTTGGATCAAGAGTGAATGTGCCACGGCAGACCGTCCAGTATTACTGTTCGTTTTTGGAGCATCACCTGCAACCAGCTTTACGAAAAAAGCGGCGCACCCCACCCATCATTTTGCACGAGAATGCGCGGACGCATACAGCGCAAACTGTGGCTACTCTGTTATGTCGATGGGTCTGGGACTTACTGTACCATCCACCATACTCCCCGGACTTAAGTCCTTGTGCCTTTGATTTGATTCCGAAGATGAAGGAACCACTTCGTGGCTTTCGGTTCAGAACTGTTCCAGACATTCGACAGGCAGTAGACCGCTCCATTCGCTCCACCAACAGAGCAGGCTCTGCTAACGGTATACTTCGCCTTCCACCTCGCTGACAATGGGTTCTACACAACGTTGGTTACTACTTTGATTGACAGTAACAGGTGCAAACATGTAACTCTTTTGTATCGGTTGTGAATAAATAATTCCCAATATTTAAGTTCCAACCCTCGTATATAAGGGTGATTCTGTGATGATGATACAAACTTCCAAGGATGATGAAGAAGAATAAATGTATCAATTAGAGGTATGGGACCCTGGTCCTGAAACTATCGAGGCGAATCTTATAAGCGGAAACCGTTCTGATACTCCTGACAGTGATGATGATGATGATGATGATGTTTGGTTTGTGGGGCGCTCAAATGCGCGGTTATCAGCACGCGTCTGACAGTGGAATGCCCGTGCTGGTACTGTTGTTGCTACGATTGTACGGTAGGTAACATTTAGAGGTGGCAGTATAGACAAAAACAAGAAAAAAATCTATAGTAAACATGGGCTCTAAAATGCATACCTTAAGAGCTATGAGCTTTTGTTTAATACAGAAGATGTGTTCCATACTAACGAAGATAAACTAGTGCTCATAGCTCGTCAAGTATGCATTTTAGGGCCAATGTTTACTGCACATTTTTTCTTGGTTTGTTCCATACTACTACCTCTGAAAGTTGCACACCCTACGTTCTTAGGAACAACAGTACGGTACATGTATTCCACTGTCAGAGGTATGAGAATGATTTCCGCTTATAAGATTCGACTCGGTGGTATCCGGACCGGGGTCCCATACCTGTAATAGATACATTTATCCTCCTCCATCATCCCTGGAAGTTTGGATCAAATCACGGAAGCACCCTGTGTAACCTCCCCACAAAAAAATTAAGATAAATAAATATTATTTGGTTAATGATTCTAATTTTTGTGTAACCTCAGAACAAAATTGGTTCCCATTTATAACCTCCCTACAGAAATTCATTCACATTTAACCTCCACACAAAATTTGTTTCCCATTTAATGTAAGCTCGAAACAGAAAAGTTCCTAAACCTCGTAATAAAAAAATAAATTCAGTAACCTCGTAAATTTTGGACGACAGCAGTGCTGCGTCATGGCCCTGTAAGATCATTCTGAATAAAAAGCAAAAATTCTTACCTCAATCAAGTCGCCAACTATCTGCTCTTACAATAGCTTTTTTCCGGCACAGCTCTGTGCAATGCTGGCCTATAGATTTGTCATTTATGAAAGGAAGCAACTGATTTTTCTTTTGCAACAATCGGAATGATCATGGATTGGAGAAATTAGTAAATTCCTTCAATTGAAATGAATGCTTGTTAGAAATTACTTTATATGACAAAGATTATTATTAGGACATTTTTAAAAGATTTACATGAGAGTTCACATAACATTACTAGATATGCGCGAAGCTGCTTTTACCTTATACTATAACGCTCAGGCTCCGCCATCGCTGCACCACGACCGGCCCAACCAACACGATACACCAGACTGGAGCAGAGCAGACTCCACACAAGCGCAGACTAGCGACAACTTACTGCTACAGTTCCTACTGCATACAACACTGCTCTTTGGTCTCAGATTCTCTTATAGCTTACATATCGCAGGCAGCGCAGATCTCTTACATAACCCTCCACTGGGGGGGGGGGGGGGGGGGGCAAAAATTTGGCAGTGATGGTGAGTCAATTGGACTTGCCATGAGCAACAAATTTTTCTAAAATCTACTTAATTAGCTAAGTTGACAGTCACAGAGTATATACATATATATACAAGTGCAGAACATGAAATGAAATAGAGTGCACATGCACTGAGTACAGAACATATCAATAAATGACAAAATGTATACGCAATGAGTACAAAACATATTAACAAATGACATAAAGTGCACACGTGCTGTGTATATCTCTACCTTTTTTACAGCTAATAAACATATCAAGGAGTGAAATAAAGTGCACACGCACTGTAGAAGGCTTTAGCATTTTTACATGACATATCATGGAGTGATATAAAGTGCACATGCACTGTAGAAATCTTTAGCATTTTTACATAACATATCATGGAGTGAAATAAAGTGCACACGCACTGTAGAAGTCTTTAGCATTTTTACATAACATATCATGGAGTGAAATAAAGTGCACACGCACTGTAGAAGTCTTTAGCATTTTTAGGACAACTGATCTTGCTAACAAATGAAATGAAGTGCACACACACTGTATATGTCTTAATCATTTTACAAAAATTTAAACACACTTTATAAGTCCTTACCATTTTACAAGAACTAGGAAAGGAATGGGAAGGATTGCATCATGGTTGTAGCACAGTAGGTTGCACGTAGCTGCACTGAAAGTCCATACCTTTCTACAGAAGCACAACATCAAGTGAGACAATCTGAAGTTCTCTGCCCTGAAGTATTAATCAGTGTAGCCAAGACACTGAAATGTCATATTAATATTCAATGTTATCATTATGGTACTACATTAGGTACACCAAACAGTGGGACCATAATAACATCTCCATTGTTCAAGCTGGTGGACAGCATGATGTGTCAACACCACACTCTTTCACCAACGTAGAATTAGTGCAAAACCAAATATGGTGCTCCATGAGCATAAGGATGGACAGGACAAACGGATATTGCAGTAATTTCTGGTAATTAGGTCAGAAGGTGAAGGACATTAAGTCTTATCCTAGTCATCATTGAGAATTACACTAGTCTATCAACCGATTTGAGTAATTGGTAGCACTCATTGCCTAGTTACTAAACATTTCAGTACTATGTATGAAGTATTACAGAATAATATTCATAAGTCATCTGATTACAGTGAACATTGGCACTCATTGGCCAGTTACAAACCATTTTTATGTATTATTCAGAAGTGATCATTCAAAACAAGAGTTAATTAATGGCATACCATTTACATAATTCATCTAGTTATAGTAATCATTGGCACTCATTGGCCAGTTACAAACCATCAGAAGTCATCATTCAAACCAGGAGCTAATGAGTGTAGCATCAAGCTACTGGTATTCATATATAATAGCATGTAAGTGACATAATACAAATTTAAAATATAAGAAACAGTGGCATTCATTGGCCAGTTACTAAACATATAGCAAGTATTGAATATTACAAATCATTTTTCATCATTCAAGTGACAAACGACATATTTAAAATAATTATTGGCACTCATTGGCCAGTTACAAACCATTTTTATATTTTTATAAAACATTATTCAGTATTATTCAGAAGTCATCATTCAAAATGAGAGTTAATTATTGGCATAGCATTTATAGAGTATAACAAAAATATTATTTACAGAAATTATTGGCATAGTATTTATGCATTATTACAAAACATCATTCAGTGTTACTCAGAACTCATCATTCCAGTGACATAAGACATATTTAAAATGTAACACACTGTAATTATTACTCAAGGTCTGTGGTTAGAAAACATCATTCAGTATTACTCAGAACTCATCATTCCAGTGACATAAGACATATTTAAAATGTAACACACTGTAACTATTACTCAAGGTCTGTGGTTAGAAAACATCATTCAGTATTACTCAGAACTCTCTTAAACTGGTAGCATTATTTGGGACTGGTAAGACATTTTTTTTGTGCTAGCAATGCATTGCGTTGGGATCGATAATTAATTGCTGGGGCATGAAAACATTTGCTTTTGACTTGTTGCTGCAAATAACGATTAGTAACGTCATTCGTCATGAGTCAGCTGTAGCAAGGTTATGAAACAAGTGGAGTATATGTGATCACATTCATGAATGACACACACAAATGGGTAAAAAAAAATGCAAGTACTAGAACAGGTTTAATGACAAACTGCTTATAGCACATTAATTTCATGAATAGCTTCTCCTGGAAAAAATGCAAAATGGATTATTCAGCTGAAAGAAGAAACGCATATTATGCTGAAAAGTAGTGAACCTCGAATTAACAGGTAATGAAACGTGTACTCAATATGTATGTACTCTAGCTGTCCTTTCCAAAACATTCAGTCATTATACCATGCGACATAAGACATACTGTCAAAACGAACTGCAACAAATACTTAAATAACTACATAGCATTTCTTAACTAACAGTAAATATTTAAACTTCATCATTATTCTCATCTGCAGAGCAAAACTTAAAAGTGGTGCGTTAAGTGGCCGTATAAAATTCATCACTATCATCACCTGCAAAGAAAAACTTCATTATTCATAGTACCATATTCTTCATCACTATTCATCATCATTCATTATCATCTGCAAAAAGACACTTCATTATTCATTATTCATATTACCATTTACTTCATACAACTATTCATAGTATAGAGTTTCTTATTTCGAGCATATTTCATCACTAAAACTAAGATGCGTAGTTCTGTCTGACAGTCTGCATCAATCGACTCGTATTCTGAAAGAATAAATTAGTTAAGACTGCTATCATACGATGTGTATAGTATATTCTTGTTAGTGTTTGTTAATTCTGATCCATTTACTCTTCATGACGAGGTATTGCATCTTCTTTCGTTCATTCCGAAGGTGAAATTCCCATTTCATAGTAATCCACTGTGGTTTGTTTAATTTATTTCTTTTACACGTTATTGCTTTCTGAAAATGTTGAATAAGGATTAATGTCTTGCATTTAAATCATATACCCATTAAATAAAAAATGGTTTCTAGTGATATAATTAAGCATACAGCATAGCATGACAGAAAACGTATTATGTCAAAAACATAGACAGTGTTCAGGTGCAAAAATGTACACAGAGTATCATAATGTAGTAGCAAAAGAAATGTAAAATAGTCACGATGTTGAGATATTATAAGGCAAAATGTCAAAGTCAACTGGTGTTTGTTACATCTTAAACATTTCATAGTGCATACAAACAAACAGGAAAACAATCATACATACATGAAAAATGGAAAATGTGCAAGGTCTGATATATAACGACAAGAAATGACTTTCTTTGTGTTCAGCATGTATGCTGTGTAGTTGATAGAGGCGAGAGTTGAAGACTTTAATGGAGAAAGAATTTGATAAAATTAATATGTCACTAGTTAGAATTGCATAATTGGTCATAAAATATGTAAGTTTATCTGGAAAAATGTGCACGGTCTGATGTGTAACGACAAGAAAAGCGACCTGCTAACCTTACCTTGCCGGGCACTTGCCAAGAAAAAATATGATAATCATCAGTAAGTATTCATATAAATATAATTGCATAAGTGGTCATAATATGTGTAGGTTTATCTGGAAAAATGTGCACGGTCTGATGTGTAACGACAAGAAAAGCGACCTGCTAACCTTACCTTGCCGGGCACTTGCCAAGAAAAAATATGATAATCATCAGTAAGTATTCATATAAATATAGTTGCATAAGTGGTCATAATATGTGTAGGTATATCTGGAAAAATGTGCACGGTCTGATGTGTAACGACAAGAAAAGCGACCTGCTAACCTTACCTTGCTGAGTACTTGCCAATGAAAAATATGATAATCATCAGTAAGTACTCACATAAATATAATTGCTTAAGTGGTCATAAAATGTGTAAGTTTATCTGGAGAAATGTGCACGATCTGATGTGTATCGACAAGAAAAGCGACCTGCTAACCTTACCTTGCCGGGCACTTGCCAAGAAAAAATATGATTATCATCAGTAAGTATTCATATAAATATAATTGCATAAGTGGTCATAATATGTGTAGGTTTATCTGGAAAAATGTGCACGGTCTGATGTGTAACGACAAGAAAAGCGACCTGCTAACCTTACCTTGCCGGGCAGTTGCCAAGAAAAAATATGATAATCATCAGTAATTAGTCACATAAATATAATTGCATCATTGGTCATATAAAAATCAGGAAATGGCATTACAGTGTGATAAATCATAAAGTATGTTCATTCAATAAAGGGTTTAATATTGGAGACATAGTGATTGCCTTTACTTTTTCTGGTTCTCAGAGTTTCGACGTGTACTACATTGGGGTGAGGAATGCTGCGAATTCGATATGGACCTGAGTATAGAAGCTCAAATTAACTGCATCTATTCTTTCCTCTGTTGGATAGACAGTGTGTACGTACTAATATCTTCTGTCCAATGTGAAAGTCACGGCGTGTAAAAACCTGTTTTTGCTGTCTTCTCCGGCGCTCCGCGGCACGTTTGATGTTGTTTAGCGCAATATCAATTATTTCATGGTGTCGTAGTCGACGAGATGTAGGAAAGGATACTAATTCTTTAATTTTGTTAGGTGGTTCAACATTTTTCATTATAACAGTCGGAGATAGCATAGTAGATTCTTTTGGTATCGAGTTAATTACATCCTGGAATGACAGTATGTATGTATCCCAATCAATATGTTTTTTATGGCAGTATATTCTACATAGTTTAACAATTTCTATCATTAGACGTTCACAAGGGTTCGAAGAAGCATGATACGTGGATATATAGATCGGAGAAATGTTTCTTGTTCGTAACATACGTGTCCATATAGCAGATCGAAACTGTGGTCCATTGTCGGAAATTACTCTCAATACATATCCTACATGAAATAGAAAATGTTTCATAAATGCTTTCGAAACAGATTTAGCAGTAGCTTTGCGTAACGGAGTGAAGGTAACAAATTTCGAAGTGAGTTCAACAGCGACAAAGATGTAGCAAAAACCTCTATTAGTCCTGGGAATCGGACCAAAAATGTCTACAGCGGCCATGTGTCTCAATTTAACAGGTACAATGGGATGTAACGCAGGAATATGTGAAGTCGTGTCTGACTTAGCTTTCTGGCAGATTTTACATGACGCTAAAACTCGTCGAATACGTTTCTCCATACTGGCAAAATAACAGTTCTGTCTCAGTATAAGAAAATATTTTCTGGCTCCATAATGTGCGTAACTTAAATGAGTATACCAAATTAATTTGTTAACCAGTTCATCAGGAATGCATAGTAACAACTGTTGCTGTCAGGGTGAGAGCGGCGAAACAGAACATTATTGCGTACAGTGTAATGGTTTCTAATGGTAACATTATTCCTATCTTGCCAAAGGTGTTTAATTTTTTCCCATACGTTGTCTTTACTCTGCTCTTGTGCTATGTCTCGTAATGACGATGAAATGAAATTTTCAAATCCAACTTGTTGAATATACATGGCGCTGAAATTTGCTTTGCAGAAGTTGGTTGCGATGTCTTGCTGAGTGTTGCTGAGAGAACGGGATATTGCGTCTGCTACAATATTTTGCGTACCGAGAATGTGAACAATTGTAAAATTAAATTCCTGTAAATAAAGTTTCCATCTGCTTTATCTGTCGTGTGTAAATTTAGCGGAAAGTAAAAACTGTATAGCTCTATGATCTGTGTAAACGGTCGTATGTCTTCCATAAAGAAAATGCCGAAATCTCGTAAATGCCCATACAACACATAATGTTTCAAGTTCTGTGACAGAATAATTGCGTTCAGCAGGTGACAGAATGCGACTCGCAAAGGCAATGTTTTTAATTATTGTAGTGCCATCTTCTTCAATTTCCTGAAAAATGTGTACGCCTAAAGCGGTGTTAGAACTGTCGGTGGCAATGGAAAAATTTCTAGTAAGATCTGGATGTGATAAAAGTGGTGCATTCAACAAAGCTTCTTTCAGATTCACAAATTCAGAATGTGCTTGGCTATCCCAGGATCAAATACTGTTTTTACCCGTCAATTGACATAATCTAGGGGTGTCTAAAGCAGAGTAATGAATAAATTTACGAAAGAAGTTAATTAAACCCAAAAAGCTGCGTAGTTCTTTCTTCGTCGTAGGAACAGTAATGTCACGTAAAGCTTGAAGTTTTTTCGGGTCAGGCGCTATGCCTTCTGCTGAAATTACATGTCCAAGAAATTTTATAGAAGTCTTGCTAAAGTGCGATTTGCTGAGATTAACTGTGAGTCCTTGTGCACGAAAAGTTCGTAACAGTTGTTCAAGAATCAGATTGTGTTCAGACCAGTTAGCTTCTGCAATAAGGGTGTCGTCTACATACGTTGTGGTTCTGTCTTTCATGCAAAGGTGTGTATCGGATGCCGTCAAAACTAATAACATTTTCGTGAACAAGATTCTGTGTGTCAAATGTATGGCTTACGTTACTGGAAGATGCAACCTGTACTGTCTAGTCAAATTCTATCTGACGTGCTATCATTTGCGGGAGGATGCTGTGGCATTTCGACTATTTGAACTGTTCTGTTATTTCGTTCTGACGTATTACGTTCGGGATGATATCTACTGTCTGGTTCATTCATGATAATCTGTTGTTGCGGTTGATTATGCTGCTGATAAGACCGACTGTTATTGAACGTACGCTGAAAATTGTGCTCATTACCTTTACGTCTGTCATGATAGTCATTTCTATACGGTGCATTGCGATATGAGTTGAAATGGTGTGTTTTCTGTACGTACTGATTTCCTTGTTGCTGTGAGTTGCTATTTGGTGTGGCAGACGCTATACGTGTAGGCGGCGAAACATTAAAGCTTGGTTGACCATGCAGACTGCATTGTTGGTTAGGTATGCTAACCGGTTGGTTTTGTTGGTGTTGTTGAGAAAAACCTTTTTGTTACCAAAATGTGGTTCCTGTTGCTGATAATTTTGACGATTGCTTAAAATGTTGTACATACTGATGATTACAATTTTGTCAGTTATTAAAGTTCTGGTGGTTGTAATTTCGCGAGTGTCTAATGAAAATTGTCACTTTCGGTAAAACTTGTCATATCTGGTATTCTTTACTCGTTCTTAATTTTAGATAGATCGATAGTCGAAGAGCTGTTTTGATAGATATAAAGGATAGTAAAAGAGAAGGCAGCAGTGCAGAAAACTAAAGATGAAATAGCACTACTATGGCTCGGGACCCTGTGCACGCTACAGCACATATTCATCGAAGCGTAATGAATCCCCTGAGGTCAATTAAGAGCTGCAAATAAATTTTAGTTTCTGCGTTACAGGCAATGCCGGTGAAACTTCAAAAGCAAGTTGTTGTATCCAATCCAATTCTAGTTTCTGCATTACAGGCCAAGCTGATGAAAATACAAAAGCAAATTGTCGTATCCAGTCCAAATCGTGTACCTGTGCTCTTTCATTTTTAAATACCTTAGATTTTTTTACGGATAAAAATTGCTTATAATCAGAATTGTCATCTCTGTATGTCTGAACAGGTTCATGATTGTATCCTAGTCTGTTTGTCTGTGACTGTTCGGAATCTAACTCACGTACTCTCTGTAAATTACCTAAATTATACATGCTGTGTGAGTGTGATAAATGTTCGGAATGTGGCGTATGCTGTGATGTATTAAAGGCTGAAACATTTTTCATCTCTGTCACTTCTTGCTGTAAAGTTGACAATTTTCTACGTAATGTATTATTGGACGAATCTATCTCACTGATTGTCTGCTGTAAATTTTGGAATTCAGGTGTTTGATTAAACGAAACTGGTGACTTATCGTCTGATTTGGTGTCATTATTACTTTCGATAACATCAATACGTCTGGCCAATTCGTCATATTTTTCAGTCAATATTTTTACATGATCATCGTTTTTAGTATCGCAAGCATTAATGTGTTCTTGTATTTTACGTGTGGTTTTGTTTAATTTCTTGACGTCTGCTTTGATGGCATCGGGATCCTGTATTAGTTCTAATTGTTCAAGTCTGTCGGTCACTGTCTGAAAGTCTACTGTGTGTGTGTCTGTTTTTTGTTTTAAGATCAGAGATTTCATCATGCAAGTCGGTGTTCAACTGTTTGATAGCATTAATTTCGTCTGATACTGTAGCAATATTGTTGTCTACGTATGTTTTTGCTTTCGTAAGCAATTTACGCTTATCTTCCTGTCTATGTGCAGTAATTGTTTCCATGACTTGTCGCTTTACTTTATTTTGTTCCTGTATAAATTTACTGTAACGCGTTTCACTATTTTGTAGGTGGTGATTAAAACGTTCGTCGATTTGGCTGTTCTGTTGGTCAAATTTCGCGTCTACTTTCGCATCCAGAGTACGTGAAAGTTCTGCTGACATTAATTCAAACTCGTCGTGTAACTGAGCATTGTTTAGCAGACTGCACTAATTTCGTCTCTAAGTAATTTGGTTGTGGCTGCATGTGTATTACTTAATTTATGTGCCACAGATCTAATTTCTTCACTACTGTTCCTGGCACAAGCCTTAATTTCCTCACGTAATTGTTCTTTAGTATCATGACATTGCACGGCAACGGCTGTAATATGTTCACTAAGTTGTTTGTTCGATTCATTAAGGTTGTCGTATTTTTCATTCAATTGTTTAAGATTTTCATTAAGTTGTTTGAAGTTGTTATCTTGCTTATCATTCGACTGTTTGGAATTATTGTCTAGTTTTTCATTAAGTTGTTGTTTGAGATTTTCATTATTTTCATTAATTTGTTATTTGAGATTTTCGTGCTGTTTAATGGCGTACCTGCAATTGTCACGTTTTGTGTAACCATTTGGTCATTTTCTGATTCTTGAAAAGGTTCGCCAATTGCACTGTTGTTCACTACCTCGGAATCAAATAAATCTGACATATTTTGACTACATTGTTCATCTTCGTGAGAAAAATTTATCTGTTCACTATTCAAATTTTGCAAACTGGGTGTGATACCTCGGAATCAAATAAATCTGACATATTTTGACTACATTGTTCATCTTCGTGAGAAAAATTTATCTGTTCACTATTCAAATTTTGCAAACTGGGTGTGTCAAACTGCACAGTGTTCATTGTATCGGAACATGCCGCATCATCAGTTGTTACATTTACGGTGGACATAGTTGAATTTATTTGCTCATCATTAGGATTTAACTCAATACTAGTGATCGGCAGGCACTGATTATCTGTAATTAGCTGATTATCACTATTACACTGTGTGTCGCAATTATTATGGGTCACATTATTTGAGTCAGCTATTTCACTCATTGCACATTGCGATGAACTATTAAGAGTTTTTCGCGGCATTTTTCACAAATCAAAATTAAGCACAAAATCAAACAAAGACAAAGCGAAAAAGAACAAACACAATTACAACAAAGGGCAATAAATTGCCGATGATCTGTGAAAGAAAAAGTGACAAGTTAGTAAATGCGTTGCGCCAGATGCAAACTACATTTAAGTAAATAAGAGCAGATGTATGACTTCTTCTCAGAAATTCACAAAGAATACGATCCTGGCAGGGTCGCCAAGTGTAACCTCCCCACAAAAAAATTAAGATAAATAAATATTATTTGGTTAATGATTCTAATTTTTGTGTAACCTCAGAACAAAATTGGTTCCCATTTATAACCTCCCTACAGAAATTCATTCACATTTAACCTCCACACAAAATTTGTTTCCCATTTAATGTAAGCTCGAAACAGAAAAGTTCCTAAACCTCGTAATAAAAAAATAAATTCAGTAACCTCGTAAATTTTGGACGACAGCAGTGCTGCGTCATGGCCCTGTAAGATCATTCTGAATAAAAAGCAAAAATTCTTACCTCAATCAAGTCGCCAACTATCTGCTCTTACAATAGCTTTTTTCCGGCACAGCTCTGTGCAATGCTGGCCTATAGATTTGTCATTTATGAAAGGAAGCAACTGATTTTTCTTTTGCAACAATCGGAATGATCATGGATTGGAGAAATTAGTAAATTCTTCAATTGAAATGAATGCTTGTTAGAAATTACTTTATATGACAAAGATTATTATTAGGACATTTTTAAAAGATTTACATGAGAGTTCACATAACATTACTAGATATGCGCGAAGCTGCTTTTACCTTATACTATAACGCTCAGGCTCCGCCATCGCTGCACCACGACCGGCCCAACCAACACAATACACCAGACTGGAGCAGAGCAGACTCCACACAAGCGCAGACTAGCGACAACTTACTGCTACAGTTCCTACTGCATACAACACTGCTCTTTGGTCTCAGACTCTCTTATAGCTTACATATCGCAGGCAGCGCTTACCTCTTACATCTGTATATACATACATTTACAAGCGCCTGGGCTGTAATTCTGACGCTGTGAAGCATCGTCGGATGATGTTTCCGGACGTGTGTTCTCATTCAAAATATTGTGCACTCACTCCCCTCTACAAGCTGCAGAAGTCTGCAACGGGAATTTTAGGACACCCTGTCCACACCACATAGAGTGATCCCAGGTGTTGTAAGAGGAAGGTGGAAGTCAAACAGAGGAACGATTGATTGAGCGTTAGGGGATCTTCACTCTTCATAAATATTTATTTAAAAAAAGCTAACACACTCCAAAAATTAATAAAATTCAATATTCAATAGTGTCTGAAATCATTCATTAACAAAAGATAGCCATAATTTTAGAATAATGCAACCGTAAACAGACCCCTGTTAAACAACAGACTTGCAGCGCTCCTCAACATACGCAAGAGTTAAATAAGAAAATATTCCAACTATTAAGTATAAACTGATGTTTTATGAAAGATCGCCAGCTGGAAATAAGAAAATTTACACAAGTCTGTACAAGCAAACGTAATAACAGTACAAAACGTGTCAAAGGAACAGCTCCTCTACGCTAGAGTCACTGGCTCTGTACGTCCGTTCAATGATACGAGCGTTATTCGGAAAGTAAGAAACGATGGGTCGTGAAATGGAAAATACAGTGAAACTCTGATGAAGCTTTGCACAGATGTGGCGATGGGCACTGTGTAGTACGCCCGTCGATCGCAGCATGCCGCTGTTTTCTGTTCTGAGCTCACAATGAGAACGTAAAGATGCCTATAAATTAGCGTCTCCCGCCAAGTATAAGGGCCTGGCGAAAGAATTCGCCTGAAGCTATACAATTCACATAACATAACTGTCATGCGGTTGGTTCTACACAATAATTCTCTGCCTCACTCTGTAGGGTCAGTGAAGATGCTCCTGCAGCGTTTTCGATGGGAAGTGTTTGATCACCCACAATGCAGCCCGTAATTGGCTACCTCTGAGGTTCATCTCTGCCTAAATGAGCTGCTGGCTATGGAGACAATATTTTGACACAGACAACGAGCTGCTCTCCAAATTCGAAAATTGTCGAAAAGCAATGGCGGCTGTCTTCTATAACGAGGGAGAATTTGGTACAACACTACGACAGATGTCTAAGTCTGAGCGGTGACTGTGTAGAGAAGTAGCTGGAAGGTCTAGCTAACCATTGCAAATAAAATAGTTTTGATTTTCAATGTGGTTTCCATTCTGCGACCTATCGTTCCTTACTTTCCGAATAGACGTCATACCATGGAGAGGACTACATAAAAGACAGAACAGGATTTACTTTTGGTGAATTAAAATCAGTTCTTCAAGAAAAACAGCTTCATTAACATTAAACAAAAGGAATCTTTCAAGAAGTCATATATAAAAGAACAGTATACTACAACTATTAATTGAATAAAGAAATTCTTCCATACGACGTCAAGCTTTCCCCTTGGTTCTTGCTTCTCCCGCCAATAATAACACCCGCATACACACCTGCTTTGGTGCTTGTGGAACAACACAGTGCAATAAAGTGCCACCTGTAAGAATCCTGAGTTAACGTAATTCCACAGTAATCCACAAGGCCTTTTCGTTGGAAGCACGATAAGCACTATAAGTGGTTTACTATGACACCACGATCAATGTCAATCTCCGATATCAGAAACACTTAGCATCGTAGGAGGCATTGCCTATCTCCTTGGACATAATCCCAGCTTGGGCACATAAACCACAATGCATGTTCCAACCATGAACGGTCCAACTTCGTCCAAGGCGCGACGGTAACTTTAAGTCGAGGCGCACCATCCCACCGCCTTCCTCGGCTCGCTGCACGCCTCGCGCGCCAGCGAGACTCCTGCCAGCGAATAGCTGCGTCCTCCATAGGCGTCGGACGTGAACCCGATGCCCGCCGAAGGTGAAATCGCGAGCCGCAAGCGACACCAATGCCGACACGGCAGAGCGTCGACTTCGGCAGAACGTCGCACTAGATCCAAAGCAGCACAGGTGGTGAACAAGAAACCTAGATTAAGCACAGCCGCAACGCATGCCAATTTGTGTTCTGATCGTCAGCCATGGCTGACTAGATTAAACGGTCGCCAAGTGACTGTGGATCTGAGGGAACAGGTAGTCATGTTGGCATCCCAAGAATGCAAATGGAAGATTTCAACAAGGAAAATCAGTGGCTGATGGGGAATTAAGTTGGATTACTTTCGAATTCTTTTAATTGTCTCGTGGAGGAAGCAAAAACGGATAGAGATAGAATGGAGTCGAAATTGATGGGGATCAAATCAATCTCTTGAAATATGGAGTCTAAAACTCGGGAAATAAAATGTGAATCAGGTACCAATATGGAATCGATGCTTGTTAGGCGCACTGAGGAATGAAAATCTAAGCTAGAGGGGAAAATAATCGAAGTAAGTGAAAAATTTGATCAGTTGGAAGCCAAATTCATAGAAATTGTTAGTAAAATTGAGACTAACGTCAGATAGGTGGAGGGAGTTGATCATAGGGTTGATGAGGAACAAAGGGGGTTAGTAGCTAAAGTGGAAGCTTTAACAAATGCAGAATTCAGGTCCATAAAAGTACAGATTTCTGAATGTAATAAACGGATAAGGAGTACCAAGAATGTATTAGAAGGGTAAATAGATGTTTGAAAGAGACTATCAACAATGTAGCAGTAAGGAGTTGTAATTCAGTATTGTGATATCCTATGAGGAAAGGGGTACAGGTCACGAAAACTGACAACGACCCCACCGTACCCGTATCCGGCGACGCCTACAGGCTGAGGATGACACGGCGGCCGGTCTATACTGCTGGGCCATCAAGGCCTGTTCGGACGGTGTTTTTTTTTTTTTTTTTTTTTTTTTGGAGGGGGGGCGGGGGGAAGGGTCCAATAACAAACCCGCCAACGGAGAAAATAAATATAAGTAGTGGATTTCCTATCTGAATGTAAGAATAATCTTTGCAATGGAAACTTTTGTGTTTCAAGATTTTAAACATGGCTGAAACAGCAACTGTTAAAATTTTTCACGGTAAATGATGACAGCCAAGACAGTTGCAGGATAAAGATTTATTAAAATTCTTGACCAAGGTTTCGGCATATATAAATATACCTTCATCAGAAGTAAAATTCCTGAACAAGAAGACACTTTCATTAGCAAAAACTTAGCATCGGGAATGAGAAAGAAAAAACACTATATCTTAAGTAGCCTTAAAATTACCAGAGTATTACAGGCACAAAAACTTTTAGTCACTTACTAATCTCCATTGCAGGATGAAATTTTAGTAAGTGATTAAAAGTTTTTGTGCCTGTAATACTCTGGTAATTTTAAGGCTACTTAAGCTATAGTGTTTTTTCTTTCTCATTCCCGATGCTAAGTTTTTGCTAATGAAAGTGTCTTATTGTTCAGGATATTTTACTTCTGATGAAGGTATATTTATATATGCTGAAACCTTGGTCAAGAATTTTAATAAATCTTTATCCTGCAACTGTTTTAGCTGTCATCATTTACCGTGAAAAACTTTTGTGTAGCCATATTGATTCTATGAAAGAGTTTCTCAGTTTCATTGAGAGCGTGGATAATGCCTGTGTTACAGACTGAGATATGTTCAACTTAGAGTGTTAGGAAACAGTACAGGGTAAATTACAACTACAGCAGTTTTAATCGAAACAATGGCAGTTAATGAGACATGAGAGGAATGAGTATAATAATTAGGGTAGGTGTATAAGAAATTGGCAGCAGGGAGAGAATGGGAACTTTTGGAGAAAAAATATGTTTGAGTAAAGAATAGGTGATGAAAAGCAGGGGCCACGACGTGGGAACCTACTGGTAGCAAACATTAAAGACAGACGTTTGGGGAGCTAATTGAAACCTCACTCAGTGTCCACAGAGGGACAAAAACAATAATGCTATGAATGGGACCAACCAGGAGAGGAAACGGAATTAAAGGGGGCAACTGCTTAAAATGTTCATCTAATTGCTAATGTTAAAGCAGGAAATATAGAGAATGTTATATTATTAGATTCAGCATGTAGAGTGTCAGCTGTGTTTGAGTCATTCTGGTAGCAAATTAGGTTTGGACTTGCAATATAATTCATTTAAGGGAATAATGCATTTCCTCGGTGACTTCTGTTTCCGAACATGTTGTTTTGTATTCGAGTGAGATCGGCCATCATCTGACGCCACCCCAACCGGAAGAAAATCAGAGGTCGATCGCTACTGAAACATCGCTTGTCGGGTTCTGACGGGTGTACGAGGGCGTCGTTTCCGCTGAAGGTGATGTAATTTGAAGACTCGCCACTACGTCAGTGTTTGGCAACGATGGCAGATAGGAAGGATTCTGAGGCGGTGCATCCGACACCTCAGCAGCGGCAGGGTGGTCCGACACCTCCTACCGGAGACAATCCGGCCACACAAGGCCGTCCTAGCCACAGCCGCACAAGTTCGTAGCTGACCGTCGTACGTGACGATCGCCAGCACGCCGTCAATCATCAAATAAGATGGCACGCGCTTTGCAATTCAAGTTTCATCTGACGCACCCCATTTAAGACGTGATAGGTCTCGAAGGTCTGCCATTTTTCTGTGATATGATGGATGACATTTCCGTAAGGTCGAAACGTTGATACGACCACGTCTTGCGATACCTCAGAAGGAAGTTCGAAACACGCAGGATGAGGATGCCAGACGCTGCGTGACCAACAGAAAGATCTCCGACGTGGTCATCAGGTTGTTTACATTTCAGTCCCTGGGTGAAGCGTCGCACATCAGCGTAAAATTTCGTCTGTTGGTAGTTTGATGTACACGTTGGTGCTCTTGATGGAGACGTGAATTCCTGCATCATCATGAGGGTGCGAGATAAAGTTTGTCACGTATGAACTGTTCCACTTCGCACGCTCGAGGTCGTGCATGTTCTGCTCGAAAGGTGATCTTTATAGTCGCACGGCGGTAAGATAATGCCATTAGCGGTTTTGGAAACGCTGCACGCATTTACACAATGCTGCTAGAGCCTCGTTTTTTAAATTTCATTTCTATTAAACCTACTGGCGGGACTAGGTTTTGCTAGATGCACTTTTGTCTTGAACTGGTACGCATTTTTTCTTCACCCAGTGTATAGCAGAAATTCTGTGCTCTCGCGATATAAATACGCAAGTGAGTGACTTCAGTTTTTATTAATCGTGGTTGGAGCGCATTATTGACTTGTATTCGAGTACTATTGTTTCATATGCATGCTGCCAGAAGCAAGCAAGAAATGCAACTGTGGAGTTGTGGAACTGCACTCTGTATTCGAATTGCCGTCGTGTTCAAGTTATGCATTACATAAATGAAACGCGGCAATACTGCAGCGTTGTGAAGAACGTTGGGACCAAATATAGATTAGGAAAATAAGGTTAGCAAGCAGTGAACTGGTAACCCTACAGTTAGTCTGAACACTACAGGGAGTTACTAGACTTCATGATAGCCGGTCCGAGTGGGCGAGCGGTTCTAGACGCTACAGTCTGGAACCGCGCGACCGCTACGGCCGCAGGTTCGAATCCTGCCTCGGGCATGGATGTGTGTAATGTCCTTAGGTTAGTTAGGTTTAAGTAGTTCTAAGTCTAGGGGATTGATGGCCTCAGATGTTAAGTGCCATAGTGCTTGGAGCCATTTGAACCATTTTTGAACTTCGTGATAACGTAGACAGGATGGTCTGACTTTCCCCCTTAATTCAGTACCAATTCACCCTCTCATTTATGTACGATCCGAAAGCTTTTCGCATATAACTTCAACAGAGCAGGAGTATATTTAATATATGGCAATTCGGACAGAGAAATTATTGGAATGATGGAAATTGTAATTTTTTATTCGTAAAAACTAAAAGTGAAAGTCAATGGTTGTAGCCGCTCTTTATATAATAAGAAGACGCTCGGTGACTTTTCTCTGTAACAAGAGAAGTTGTTTATGACACAGATATGCAGATACACGACATGTCGCGTTAGAGAAATCTCTGTAGAGTTACTGCATGCTTTCTTTATTTTTTTTAATTTTTGAGTCCTCTGTCTTCTGACTGGTTCGATGCAGCCCGCCACGAATTTCTCTCCTTTGCCAACCTTTCCATTCACAGTACCACATGCACCCTACTCCTTGGTTCCTCAATTATTTGCTGGATGTATTCCGATTTCTGTTTCCCTCTACAGTTTTTACCCTCTACATCTCCCTCTAGTACCATGGAAGTCTTCTCTTATGTCTTAACAGATGTCCTATAATCCTGTCCCTTCTCCTCGACAGTGTTTTCCACACATTCCTTTCCTCTGCGATACTGCGTAGAATGTCCTCATTCCTTTCATTATGAGCTCACCTATTTTCAACATTCGTTTGTAGCACCATATCTCAAACGCTTCGATTCTCTTCTGTTCTGGTTTTCCCGCAGTCCATGTTTCACCTCAATACAATGCCGTGCTCCAAACGAACATTCTCAGAAATTTCTTCCTCAAATCCTTGCTCCATTCATCACGGATTATTTTGCTGCCTATGGTAGCAGAATTCCTTATGTTCATCTAATTCTTGATCCCCAATTGCTATGTTAAGTTCCTCGCTGTTCTCATTTCTGCTATTTGTCATTACTTTCGTCTTTCTTCGATTTACACTCTATCCGTATTCTGTACTCCTTAGACTGAACATTCCATTCAACACATCCTATAACTCCTCTTTCACTAAGGACAGCAATACCATCAGCGAATCTATATCCTTTCACCTTGAATTTTAAATCCACTCTTGAACCCTTCTTTTATTTCCGTCATTGCTTCTGAGATATAGAAATTGAATAGTAGGGCCGAAAAACTACATTCCTGCCTTACACCCTTTTTTACTCAGAGCACTTCGTTTTTAGTTATACGTAATGCAAGTTCACGTAAGGAGAAAAATGCTTCTGTTGAACGTGTATACTCAAAACGCTGAGATATGTGACGCTGAGGAACGCAGAGTTAGCGTGCCCACACCATTCGAGTTCCTTTCGCAGTACAGCGTTCTACGGAGCAGTGTAGCGCAGGTGGAGTCGACGAGCCCGGAGCACCGGTGAAGGCGCGGACCGTTGCCGGCGGTGCAGCATTTACGGCTCCCAGAGTTCCGCGATTCATTCGGCCCGAAAATGGGGAGCCTCCTTCTTTGCTTTAGTCGTTTTGTTCGCGAGTTTCCTAATCACAGAAAGCAATTACGTGCCCTATTTCGAACTTTAATCTGCGGAAAAGTGGCTGTCTGCGAACTGCTAGAAAGTTTCAACATGCCGTTTGTAGCTGCAAGCCCTTGCAGCATTAGAGGATGCTTCGCGAGTGCTCTTACAATATGAACTTTTTATTCATTCTCCGGTTGTTTCTTTAGGTCCAGTAGACTGTTTGTATTATGATAAAATTATCGTGTGCCGTAATATCAATCTTACACTGACTACTAAAAAAGTCATTTGTTACTTTTCTGAGACACCGCTGCATCTATACTGTGAGACTCATTGTGAAGTACGTGACGGAGGGCAGTTTTTGTCGTACCAGGTAGTAAAGTTTCGTCCTGTCTTGCTGTCGAATGGAGCATGGGAACAATGATTGATCGTACTCCTTTGTGCAAACTGGTATTGGCCTAATTTTATATCACTATCTCTATGGAACGGGTAAATCATACGATGAAGAATGTTGCAGTTGTTAACGTGTAAAGTTTTCTAAGCAGCTTGTCGCGAGATGTGCGGGCGTAGTTCAAGGAGTGTCTGCTAAGTTAGAGTCCTTAACATCTCTGTTACAATTTGTCGCCAGTCACACAAGTTTGTGATCATTTGCAACATCCTTACCTTGTAGGTTTCTTGTCCTGAGTTAGTCCAACCTGATATACACTGAAGCGCCAAAGAGACTGGTATAGGCCTTCATATCCAAATACAAAGATTTGTAAAAAGGCAGAATACGGCGCTGCCGTGGGCAACGCCTGTATAAGACAAAAAGTGTCTGGCGCAGTTGTCAGATCGGTTACTGCTGCTACAATGGCAGGTTATGAAGATGTGAGTTTTAACGTGGCGTTATAGTCGACGCACGGGCGATGGGACACAGGATCTCCGAGGTAGCGAGAAATAGGGATTTTCCCATACGACCGTTTCACGAGTGTACCGTGAATATCAGAAATCCGGTAAAACATCAAATCTCCGACATCGCTGCGGCCGGAAAAATATCCTGCAAGAACTAGACCAACGACGACTGGAGAGAATCGTTCAACGTGACAGAAGCGTAACCCTTCCGCACACTGCTGCAAATTTCAATACTGGGCCATCAACAAGTGTCGGTGTGGGAACCATTAGATGAAACATCGTCGATATGAGCTCTCGGAGCCGAAGACCCACGTGTGTACCCTTGATGACCGTACGACACAACGTTTTAGGCCTCGCCTGGGCCCTTCAACACCAACGTTTGACTTTTGATGACTGGAAACATGTTGCCTGGCCGGACGAATCTCGTTTGAGATTGTATCGAGTGGATGGACGTATACGCATATGGAGACAACCTCATGAGTCCATGGACCCTGGATGTCAGCAGGGACTGTTCAATCTGATGGAGGCTCTGTAATGGTGTGGGGCGTGTGCAGCTAGAGTGATTTGGGACACCTGGTGACAGGTATATAAGCATCCTGCCTGATCAGCTGCATCCATTCATGTCCATTGTGTATACCGATGGACTTGAGCAATTCCAGCAGGACAATGTGACAACCCAAACGTCCAGAATGCTACAGAGTGGCTCCAGGAACACTCTTCTGAGTTTGAACACTACCTCCGTCCACCAAACTCTCCATTATTGACCATAGCTGGGATGCCTTGCAACGTTGTGTTCAGGAAAGATATACACCCCTCGTGCTGTAAGGGATTTATGGACATATCTGCAGGATTCATGGTATCAGTCCCCTCCAGTACTACTTCAGACTTTACTCGAGTCCATGCCACGTCGTGTTGCGGCACTTCTGCGCGCTTGCGGGGATTTTGCACGATCTTAGGCGGATGTACTTGTTTCTTTGGCTCTTCAGTGTAGATCCCATAGCTTGAAGTATTCAAGTACCGATCTTACAAATGTTTTATATACTATGTCTTTTGTAGACGAAAAGGAGTTTCCCAGAATCCTACCAATGAATTTTTACTCCCAAATATTTGTGTGGATCTAATTACGACTCATTATTCCTCTAGTCAAAGGATACTAATCTTCATGAAGACCAGTATTTTCTCATTTTCTAACTGCATATTACTGCAATTTTCACCTGATTTGATTTCCTCATAACTGCGTTATCTGCAACCAGCCGCGGACTGCAGCTAACACAGCCAGATAAGTCATTAATGTACAGCCGTGCTCAAAAGTATTCGAACGACCTCAATTGCATTTCGCCTGATTCGCATGCAACCCACATAACGTAGCTGTCTAGCAGGTCCTCTAATCGCTCCTTGGTACAGTCGTTTGACTATTGAAAATGGCTCCAACAAGTCACCACTAGAAAATTCGGCTCTGTATCGCAATAATTCAAAATGTAAAATAATACCACGATACTACAAATATCAGGGAACACCTTATCACAGATAAGACTCTCCTTAAGGCTTGTAAGCTCACATTTATTGCAATAAATGACATACCTGAAATGTTACCACTCTCATTATCACGTCAGATAGGTAATGTACGTAGTAAGTTCGTCGTATTCATGATTTCCTCTTCAAAGTAGCATACCGTACTTGTTATTTAACACAAAATGATATTAAAAATTTAAGTAATTCACGAGCAGCTAGTTGAGAATATGTATGAATTTCAAATGACACGACGAACTGTCTCGCTCTGCATTTGGATTAAAACCCAGGTCATGCAGACTAAGATTTCGTGACTGACGGAAACTAACAGTCATTCCTGGCTAGGCATACAGAGAGTGATACACCTCTATTTTAGACAGTATCAGTTAGCAAATATCAGCTTTAAATTACACAACGTAAACATTTTTAACGGATGCGATTTCCTACCCAGCATCTATTGTCCCTGTTAACGAACTACGAGAGATGTTAAATATTACTTCTTCACAAGTAACTTACTTAAAATGCCGTGATGTAAAGCTTTGTGTTGGACAGGGATTCGAACCCAGAACCTAATCGGATTGTTATCGAAGCACAATCAACTATGACATATCGGATTTTCTCGGCAGTAGCTAGATGTTTTAAGTGAAATGACGAGACGAAACATCAATTTTTTCCTTCCCAGGACTCCAACCCGGAACCTATCGCTGTTATATATTAGAGAAAACAAACCTTAAATATGGGTTTGTTACATCAGCAGCGACTTGTGAGCATGTTTGAACTAGAAATAATTTGACGAAGAGTTCAATGCTGACTGGGAATCGAACCCCCCACATACCGTTGTTGGCTACACACAAAGAGACGTCAGCTACAGAATTTTTCTCCACCATCAGCTTGGAATAACATCCTTGAACTTAGAGTGATCTCTCAAATAGTTCTGTGTCTCACTGGGAGTAAAACGTCAGATATCGTTAGTGTTGACAACGAATCAAAATGCATTAAAAATCAAAATTATTATCCGTCAGCAGATAGGTGTTCTCATGCTAGAGCTTGATAATACACAATGAAAACTTTAGTGCCGGGCCAGCATTCGAACCCATTCACGCGCAATATGTGGAGATGTTGAGGAATCTGCAGATTTGAACAAACAACAAATTGTAGTAGAGCTGTATTGTCACGAAGGGATCAAATTCCGCGTTAAGGGCGGTCTGAGTTGCATTACAAGTTCAGAACCAATTTTATCGACATACAGAAGCTCAAATAAAAGATGGAATGAGGGTCCTGTGACCCTACATAGCGCTTGTTTCGTCACTATAAATAAATAACTAATATAAGAAAGGTTACTGGTGACAGAGTTCCCACATTTCGCCACTCCTGACTTTATTGTGGTGCAACCTAACGACTACTTGGTAGAGAAGGAATATCATGTTTAATGTGAATTTCAGACCACAATGCCGTTATACCTTCTTCACTTGGCGTAGCCAGAAGAGAATAGAATCTGTCTCTCCCTATTTTAAATGATCAGCAAAAGTTGGAATCGAACCCAAGCCACCATCATGGGAACCTATCATCAATCCCACAGACCACCAAATCATCTTCTGTATGATTCATTTTTCTTTCATAACACCGTTGCTGAACACTCGACGAGAGTTCTGACACACAGGCTCCCTTTAGTGGTTTACAGCATGTTCAGTACATTCATTTACTTGGTTGACCGAATCGCCATGAACTAGCTGCCTCGGCTACCCAGTGCATACATTCGACTCTATTTTGTAATCACCGAAATAAAATCATGTAACTGCCACCTACACAGAACTGCCAACAGTGTAAGATGCAGAAATTTAAAGAGAAAGTGTTCCTTTCCATTTGAGCTACTCTATTGCGCTATCTGTTTGTTGAAAACGTCGTGCGGTGCAAAATAAAAGCTGTAACTGTCTGTCTCTCAGAAGTCTAGATCCGGCCATATGCATTATCTCACAGCACTGTGGAATTCCGAAGTTCTGAAAGAACTATTGTGGACTTCTGGAGGTGCTGTAGGCAGATAACAGCTAGTAGCGTCACGGTAAGTGTCACGCACCGTAGATAAGATGTCGCGAGTTCCATTTCATTCGCTGCTATGTTTTTACAACGCAATTCTGCTGTCTGCTGAAGTTACCTATTTAAAGAAACTTAGAACATAATTACTTTCACTTCTCAACACAAAGTAGCCGCACGTGGAAAAAGGGCTAACTTATGTGACATTTTGTTCTTTTCAGGTTTATTAGACGGCCAGGCAGCAGATGCATCTCGAAGCTTTTGTATTATGTATGGGGAGAGCGCATCGTGCCAAAATAGTCAGAAAAGTATTTTCTACATTAGCTGTCGTCTGGTAATGGCATTTTATTCTTCTTCAAACCTTTTTTGACAGCTTTAACTCAGAACAAGTTTTCTACATGCATGTAATCAATAAACTGCATGTGCAATGTCAGACTGTTATAGATAACATCAGAAAATTCGCATATATCGTTGATGATTAATTTCTCTCTCATGTTTAGTATTGTTTTAATAACACTAAAAGAAACCTTACGAAAACTGTGCACTGTATTAAAAGAAATGAAATAAAACTACCCTCGATAACCTTACGACGAAAGTCTGTTTTGATAAAACTGAGTATCTGTACACAAGCGTGCCTTTGTCGGCACGAATTAGTAAAATACTACTCACTTAGATTTTGATTGGGTCTGTGTTTGATTGGTATGCTGTGTCATACTCAACAGGTATGCAAATGTGGCATTTCATAAATAAAGTTATGTATTCCAAGAGACCTAAAATTTGCTTGTCGGCAGCGGAACGAGGCGTTACCTGTTGTGCAGCATTGTAAGATTTTCACCATTGCACTATGAGCTGAAAGTATTTTCTTGCGATTTCCTTATCGATGTTTGATCGGACTGCTTATAGCTCTTTCACAGAAGGGATCAAACCGTTACATTCAGCGAGACTGGAATCGCGAACCATAACAGACACTTTTTCAGAAGTCAGCACGTCACCACAGAGCACTATCTAAAGACTCTTCCAGGCATCATAGCCTCGATGTGAAGCCATTCTGAAATTTTCACTAATTCAGGGAATATCTTAGTTCGAGAAAATCCACTCTGAAGTGTGAAGTTACCGGATAGTTCAATTATTACCGTACTTATTACTATCATTTTCTTTATACTGCTGCTGGAACACATGTGCTTGAAGATCATTTAATGCGTTTTGGTTATTATGGAAGTAGTTGCCCAAGAACAGGTTCTTTCCCTGTCTACGGAATCTTTTTCATGTTAATATCAAACATCAGCAATTACTCGTAGATTACATTAAAACTAAAGTAATTGATGTAGACGTAACTTGATAACAAAATCGCGCTGCCTTTCTTCATTTACTTGCGGCTGCAAATGGCTGTCGAATACTGCCAAACCAAAAGCCAAGGGAGCTTACTGCCTTCCGAAGTACGTCGCTGTCAGTTCTTCCATATGATTTGGTCGACGTGACCTGTTTCAAGTTGAGTATGACAGAGAATGTTTTAGAAAATCAATTATATTCCTTTGCAATAAAGAGAAAGATTTTTATTCTAAGCTATCCAAGTTCAAAATTTTCGGAATGTTAGTTGGAATTTAATATTCGCTTCTATAATGTAGGAAAGTATTTCACAGTTGCAAAACCCGCATCCGACTCGTTGTCCTTACATTTAGTCGCTGACCATAAATTCTAGCTCAGAGTGACACCAGTTTAAGTAACCTAATGTAGCGAAGACTGTTTCCCAGTGTTATTTCTCATCGGAAAATATACAGTTCACTCAATGAGCTCCATTAGCACACTGTAACAGTAATTTCTGTGTGTATGCAGTGCATACGGATTGTAGAACTCAGTGGTGCTCTCTCTTCCACTTACGTATACAATATGACTGACCTAAACGGGCCCTTTATCATTACAGCCCTGGGCGAGGCAACAATATACTGACAACAGTAATGTGCTTATACTGACCACCTCACTGTTCGTTTTATCTGATTTTTGTAATCATTTAAACAAAACATGACCTTCCAGAGGGAGACATTGCGTCCCCCTTTTCCTCGTATGAAATTTGAGGAAAGCATCGAGAAGGGCGAATAATAAGCAAGTAGGCATATAACATGTTTACTGTTATTTTCACTGGGATACGTAACGCAAAAAAACAACTTTTAAGTGTAATTTCAGTTATTGACAGTCTATTCGTGAACTTCTCGCATTCAGTTGTTTGAAACCTATCACAAAAGCAAGCGAAACACAAATATTTCTTGCACCACGCGCATCACACAAACGAAATCTCGCTGCACTGATGTGTTGTGCGATATATTGCACGGAAAACATATCTGATTCATGTTGATAAATATAGCTCTATCAAATACAAATTTGGATGTGTACCAAGTGTATAAAATTATATCTTCAAGTACACAGAAAGTCACATGGAGGTATTCGACTGAAAAATAGCGATGACCAAGACTGTAACTGGGGTCGACAGCATCGTCGTCTACCACCTTGACAAGTCGAGCGGTGACAGTGCTCGGCCGGTTGCTTGCGTTTACTGGTATCAAAGCTACAGCATGAAAGCACAAAAATGTTAATAACCCGATGATCTTTAACTGTAGAACCCATAGAAAGTAAAGCAGTCATCAGTCGGAAGAGTGGCTTGAACACCACAGTGCTTTAATAGGCATGGTCTTGTTGGAGGTGGTATGCCGTTGCTTCCCTCCGAACTTTGAGTTGACATACCTAGCCAGTTAATAGGGGAACCTACAGCTTAACGTGGCTTTCGTACCACAGTGCAACTCGGAATTTTTCACATCAACAAACACTGCCTGTCGGGAAACAAGTGTAATATGGCACATAAAAATCATGCGCCTAACGACGGATTGAACCTGAGACCTTCGTATCCGTTCTCTTGCTCTTTATCACTTTGCCACTATGCAGGTACTACTGTGGTTTTTGCTTAGCATAAAATTAAGGATCTCTCGTTTGTGCCTGCGTTAGTACATGCGTGTCCCTTAGGAGTCCTTACTTTTGGGATTACCCTCGTATATGTGTGTGTAAACGCCTTCCGATGCCCACTCAAGGAAGACAAAGATACACAGTCTAGCTTCAATATTATAAATACGCCTCAGTTTGTGGATGAACTCAGACTTAGGTTGATAATCATTTTGAATATTTAGCAGTGCTGCACCCACTGGTGTTAAACTCGTTTTCAGCCAATGATTCCCCCAGCTACAGGAACACTACTTGTGATACCTCTTAGACAAAATACTTATGCAGTGCTATCAGACGAAAAGATCAACCTGACACAAACCGTGGGAAGTTTATTTTACAACCTTCGTACCTGTATAAAGAGCTTTTCCTATTTGAGATATCTGTGAACGTTGCTGCATAAGAAGATTTAAGAAGAAACTAAATTCCTTCAGCTACGCCACTGTATAAAGAAATCGTCTTAACGGCACTAGATCGTGGTTTGTGAATCGTTTACCGGCCGTACTCCGCCGCACATCTCTGGTTGGAAGGCAAAAAGCTTACTGACAAATTTCACACAAGGAAAAGGGGGACTCTATGTCTCCCACTGGAAGGTCATGTTGTTTTATTTAAATGATTACAAAATCAGGTAAAACGAACAGTGAGGTGGTCAGTATAAGCACATTACTGTTGTCAGTATATTGTTGCGCCGCCCAGGGCCTGTAATGATAAAGGGCCCGTTTAGGTCAGTCATATTGTATACATAAGTGGAAGAGAGAGTACCACTGAATTCTACAATCCGTATGCACTGCATACACACAGAAATTACTGTTACAGTGTGCTAATGGAGCCCACTGAGTGAACTGCATACTTTCCGATGAGAAATAACACTGGGAAACAGTCTTCGGTACATTAGGTTACTTAAACTGGTGTCACTCTGAGCTAGAATTTATGGTCAGCGACTAAATGTAAGGACAATGAGTCGGATGCGGGTTTTGCAACTGTGAAATACTTTCCTACATTATAGAAGCGAATATTAAATTTCAACTGATATTCCGAAAATTTTGAACTTGGATAGCTTAGAATAAAAATCTTTCTCTTTATTGCAAAGGAATACAATTGATTTTCTAAAACATTCTCTGTCATACTCAACTTGAAACAGGTCACGTTTTTGTTATCAAGTAACGTCTTCATCAATTGCTTTAGTTTTAATGTAATCTACGAGTAATTGCTGATGTTTGATATTAACATGAAAAAGATTCCGTAGACAGGGAAAGAACCTGTTCTTGGGCAACTACTTCCATAATAACCAAAAGGCATTAAATGATCTTCAAGCACATGTGTTCCAGCAACAGTATACAGAAAATGATAGTAATAAGCACGGTAATAATTGAATTATCCGGTAACTTCACACTTCACAGTGGATTTTCTCGAACTAAGATATTCCCTGAATTAGTGAAAATTTCAAAATGGATTCACATCGAGGCTATGATGCCTAGAAGAGTCTTTACATAGTGCTGACGTGAGAATAGCATAATCTCCGCGTCATAAGCTTCCTTCTACTTAACCATTTAATAGACTCGCATTTTTTCCACCGTGACTAATTTTGTAAGCTAAGCACATCATCCGTTACAGCACACTCCTGGGGCTGGGAAATGTGGTCTGGTGGAACGAACTATCACAAGCGCAATGCGTGGGTACGAGAATTTACTTTTAAGAGGCACAAGCAGATTTACTTTGCCTCTGGAAACCTCAAGAGAAAGACGTTATAATCCAGATTCTGCATTAAACATCACGTTCCTTCATTCCCAACTGGACAGAGCCTGTTTGCTTTGGGAAATGACGTAGGCGGAGGTCACTGTAAACAGAAATACTGTCGCCAGAAAACCTACTTACATTACAAAATTTTATTTTATTTGATGAACCGATAGCCATTTCAAGGAACAGGGCTCTTATTTTACTTGTACTTGATTGAACTAGAGACGTTGAAAAATTTGGTGCTGGGCTATGATTTGAATTCATATCTCCTCTTTCGAGGATCTGGATCTCTCGCAACAGGATAGTTCAATCATTTCGTTCCTTTTTCCAAGACTACAATCTTCTCTGGGTCACCTCCAAAGGTAAGTATGTGGGTCCGATTCCTGATCCAGTACAAAAATATTCATAATTTCATTTCAAGCCCTATCACGTGCACACCGACCTGCTAGTGAAAATTAACGTGTATTTTTAGTGTCTGTTCATGTGTTGCCAACAATTTCTGGTCAAACACGCACACATCTTACTGTTGGTGAGTAAGCAACTGATACTTAAGCTATATTCGTGGACGATAAAGAAGAACGATAGGAGTGAGGTTCGATTGTCGCTCAGGCACAAAAATTTGTATCCTTATTTTAGATTCAAACACCTATCAGCTGGAAAAAAAAACCGATATGTAACATTTGATTTTACTTAGTTAACAATTCAATTACGTGTTGGGTTCGTACCTCCGCCACAAAACTTCACATCATGCACTTCATCTTTAAATGCATACACACTTTGTTACTTCTGAATGGAGGTATATCAGCCATCTTTCGTGGTTACTTAACAGGGATGAACGGGTCTTGATAGGAGTCCCGGTTTATTACAAAAACTGTCGTCTTTTATTTTCAAGTTTAGGTTTGGTTACTGATATTGGCGAAAATTTCGGTAATTCATGAATCTTCACGGCTAGTCAGCAATATGATTGATTAGATTAGATTGGATTAATACTTGTTCCATAGATCATGAATACGACACTTCGTAATGATGCGGAACATGCTATTTTAATGAAAGATTTCTCTACATACCGGTATTCAATTTCTTTACAACAATTTTTTACCCTTCTTTATCTTTATTTCTCTCTCTCTCGCTCACACACACACACACACATTCTGTTTTTATTTTTATTTGTTAGGTGTGCTCGACTATCGGCGAGGCACGAAAACGTCCGTGAATGAGTTCCTTAGGTTTGGGTACAGTTACGAAAGAAATGTAAAAACAACTATGAGAGTTACTGATTTATGATGCTTAGTTTGCAGTCAGTTCTGAGTATTATTAGTAACTACGCTCCAGTCCCTAAACCTGCGAATCAGACGCTTTACGTATTCCAGACCGTCGCAGCCGCGTCTTTGAAAGGCCAGCTGTGGTCACTTTACAGCACGCTGTAGGATCACATCGGTTCGTCGTCTTCCTGCTAGTACTGTAACTGTGATTTGGCAACAAGGCAAGGTATATTTGGCAACTCTGTGATCGACGAGTTACTTCCTGGTGTGAACGGAATTCAGCCTCAAAGTTCACTTGATTATTCCTGTCATTTCCATTGAATAATCTGAGTTATTATCGCTTCAGGTGTAACAAAAGGTTGCATATTTACGGTTTTCAGCCCAGGAAAGTCGTTGCATGTGTAAATCGCAACTAACCTTGTCCTTTAAATGGCGGTTTACGAGTTCTAGACGCTATTGGCCTCGTAAGAGAAATGCGCAGCACATACTTCTTCGCTAGCTCTGTGGTGACGTGCTGACTTCAGAAAAAGTGTCTGTTATGGTTCGCGGTTCCAGTCTCGCTGAATGTAACGGTTTTATCCCTTCTGTGAAAGAGCTACAAGCAGTCAGATCAAACATCGATAAGGAAATCGCAAGAAAATACTTTCAGCTCATAGTGCAATGGTGAAAATCTTACAATGCTGCACAACAGGTAACGCCTCGTTCCGCTGCCGACAAGCAAATTTTAGGTCTCTTGGAATACATAACTTTATTTATGAAATGCCACATTTGCATACCTGTTGAGTATGACACAGCATACCAATCAAACACAGACCCAATCAAAATCTAAGTGAGTAGTATTTTACTAATTCGTGCCGACAAAGGCACGCTTGTATACAGATACTCAGTTTTATCAAAACAGACTTTCGTCGTAAGGTTATCGAGGGTAGTTTTATTTCATTTCTTTTAATACAGTGCACAATTTTCGTAAGGTTTCTTTTAGTGTTATTAAAACAATACTAAACATGAGAGAGAAATTAATCGTCAACGATATATGCGAATTTTCTGATGTTATCTATAACAGTCTGACATTGCACATGCAGTTTATTGATTACATGCATGTAGAAAACTTGTTCTGAGTTAAAGCTGTCAAAAAAGGTTTGAAGAAGAATAAAATGCCATTACCAGACGACAGCTAATGTAGAAAATACTTTTCTGACTATTTTGGCACGATGCGCTCTCCCCATACATAATACAAAAGCTTCGAGATGCATCTGCTGCCTGGCCGTCTAATAAACCTGAAAAGAACAAAATGTCACATAAGTTAGCCCTTTTTCCACGTGCGGCTACTTTGTGTTGAGAAGTGAAAGTAATTATGTTCTAAGTTTCTTTAAATAGGTAACTTCAGCAGACAGCAGAATTGCGTTGTAAAAACATAGCAGCGAATGAAATGGAACTCGCGACATCTTATCTACGGTGCGTGACACTTACCGTGACGCTACTAGCTGTTATCTGCCTACAGCACCTCCAGAAGTCCACAATAGCTCTTTCAGAACTTCGGAATTCCACAGTGCTGTGAGATAATGCATATGGCCGGATCTAGACTTCTGAGAGACAGACAGTTACAGCTTTTATTTTGCACCGCACGACGTTTTCAACAAACAGATAGCGCAATAGAGTAGCTCAAATGGAAAGGAACACTTTCTCTTTAAATTTCTGCATCTTACACTGTTGGCAGTTCTGTGTAGGTGGCAGTTACATGATTTTATTTCGGTGATTACAAAATAGAGTCGAATGTATGCACTGGGTAGCCGAGGCAGCTAGTTCATGGCGATTCGGTCAACCAAGTAAATGAATGTACTGAACATGCTGTAAACCACTAAAGGGAGCCTGTGTGTCAGAACTCTCATCGAGTGTTCAGCAACGGTGTTATGAAAGAAAAATGAATCATACAGAAGATGATTTGGTGGTCTGTGGGATTGATGATAGGTTCCCATGATGGTGGCTTGGGTTCGATTCCAATTTCTGCTGATCATTTAAAATAGGGAGAGACAGATTCTATTCTCTTCTGGCTACGCCAAGTGACGAAGGTATAACGGCATTGTGGTCTGAAATTCACATTAAACATGATATTCCTTCTCTACCAAGTAGTCGTTAGGTTGCACCACAATAAAGTCAGGAGTGGCGAAATGTGGGAACTCTGTCACCAGTAACCTTTCTTATATTAGTTATTTATTTATAGTGACGAAACAAGCGCTATGTAGGGTCACAGGACCCTTATTCCATCTTTTATTTGAGCTTCTGTATGTCGATAAAATTGGTTCTGAACTTGTAATGCAACTCAGACCGCCCTTAACGCGGAATTTGATCCCTTCGTGACAATACAGCTCTACTACAATTTGTTGTTTGTTCAAATCTGCAGATTCCTCAACATCTCCACATATTGTGCGTGAATGGGTTCGAATGCTGGCCCGGCACTAAAGTTTTCATTATGTATTATCAAGCTCTGGCATGAGAACACCTATCTGCTGATGGATAATAATTTTGATTTTTAATGCATTTTGATTCGTTGTCAACACTAACGATATCTGACGTTTTACTCCCAGTGAGACACAGAACTATTTGAGAGATCACTCTAAGTTCAAGGATGTTATTCCAAGCTGATGGTGGAGAAAAATTCTGTAGCTGACGTCTCTTTGTGTGTAGCCAACAACGGTATGTGGGGGGTTCGATTCCCAGTCAGCATTGAACTCTTCGTCAAATTATTTCTAGTTCAAGCATGCTCACAAGTCGCTGCTGATGTAACAAACCCATATTTAAGGTTTGTTTTCTCTAATATATAACAGCGATAGGTTCCGGGTTGGAGTCCTGGGAAGGAAAAAATTGATGTTTCGTCTCGTCATTTCACTTAAAACATCTAGCTACTGCCGAGAAAATCCGATATGTCATAGTTGATTGTGCTTCGATAACAATCCGATTAGGTTCTGGGTTCGAATCCCTGTCCAACACAAAGCTTTACATCACGGCATTTTAAGTAAGTTACTTGTGAAGAAGTAATATTTAACATCTCTCGTAGTTCGTTAACAGGGACAATAGATGCTGGGTAGGAAATCGCATCCGTTAAAAATGTTTACGTTGTGTAATTTAAAGCTGATATTTGCTAACTGATACTGTCTAAAATAGAGGTGTATCACTCTCTGTATGCCTAGCCAGGAATGACTGTAAGTTTCCGTCAGTCACGAAATCTTAGTCTGCATGACCTGGGTTTTAATCCAAATGCAGAGCGAGACAGTTCGTCGTGTCATTTGAAATTCATACATATTCTCAACTAGCTGCTCGTGAATAACTTAAATTTTTAATATCATTTTGTGTTAAATAACAAGTACGGTATGCTACTTTGAAGAGGAAATCATGAATACGACGAACTTACTACGTACGTATCTGACGTAATAATGAGAGTGGTAACATTTCAGATATGTCATTTATTGCAATAAATGTGAGCTTACAAGCCTTAAGGAGAGTCTTATCTGTGATAAGGTGTTCCCCGATATTTTTAGTATCGTGGTATTACTTTACATTTTGAATTATTGCGATACAGAGCCGAGTTTTCTAGTGGTGACTTGGAGCCATTTTCAATAGTCAAACGACTGTACCAAGGAGCGATTAGAGGACCTGCTAGACAGCTACGTTATGTGGGTTGCATGCGAATCAGGCGAAATGCAATTGAGGTCGTTCGAATACTTTTGTGCACGACTGTACATGATGAAAGTGACAGCTCTGTTGCACTCACCTGTGGCACACCAGATATGACTTCAGGTCCGTAGACGACTCTTCGCACCAGTTTGCATACCGGAAACTAAATATCGTTGAATTTTCGACCGAGTTGCAGACAATAGGAACGTATTTGCTTTAGAAGCTGTAGATGTAGCATTGAATCAAAAGCTTTTCGAAAGTCTAAAAAATGGAACCAATCTCTCCCATGTCATTGAGGATGTCATGTGTGAAGATTCAAATGGTTCAAATGGCTCTCAGCACTATGTGACTTAACTGTTGAGGGCAACAGTTCCCTAGAACTTAGCTACTTAAACCTAACTAACCTAAGGACGTCACACACATCCATGCCCAAGGCAGGAATCGAATCTGCGACCGTAGCGGTCGCGCGGTTCCAGACTGTTACGCCTAGAACCGCTCCATTGTGAAGAGCATGAGTTAAGTTTCGCATAATCTATATTTTCGGAACCCTTGTTGACTGTCATAGAGCAAATTATTATTTTCAGGAAGGTTATAAACTCCTCAGATTATGTTCCAGAATACTGCTACAAATAGATGTGAATGATACGGGACATACTCGGGAGGTTTAATTCTACTTCCTTTTTTTGTCCGTGGATGACTCATGCTCATTTTTTATCTATACAGATTCGATTTCTGCCGCAGTTGATTCAAGATTCTTGTATGCTACTATAAATATTTCACCTCCCATCCCATGGAGCCTCTCTTTCCGGTAAAGTCATAAGTTTGTGCCGAGACTTCAGTGCTGCTGATTGCAAATTTTAGACAATTCCTGATGCAAAGTATTAAATCGGCCACACAGCTTTCTGATATAGTTTAAACTGTGACTTCCTTGTGCAAATGCTTCGACAGTTTGTAAGCAGTTACTTGATATTCTCAGCTGTTTCGTGCCCGAGTTTGAGTCCAGGTCCGAAACACAGTTTTAATCTATCAAGAACTTTCTTTACGAAGCACACTCTCCTATGTGGATGATTAATTCAGGTAGGAGGCCCACAGACCGACCAGTGATCATCATTATATAACAGATCCAACAAGAGAGAATAGGTCGCTGAGGATGACGTTTATTGTGAAACTGTTGTTAGTTGTTGAATTACCGTGTAGAAAACGGAGCTAGCACCACCAGGAACCAATGCCACTATCTTATGCTGCAAGTGAGATTAGCCGTTGCATTTCTTTCAGTAATAAATGTTGAGCCTGGAAGGAAGATGGACTGTCTTGTAATTATGGAAAATAATAAACATATGTCCATCTGCCTAAACTTAGTACCTAATGGCCAGACACAGTTCCCTCACTCGCCTCTTCTAATTACAGACGCTACTCATAATCCCATCTAAACCATGTTATAGATTACCCCACTTACTTCCATCCCCCGTTTCTCCTTTATTTTGGTTATTATAATTTGTGTTATCCTGTTAAAGAAATTTTACTTTGTGTAATCTCACAAGCATATCTCATCTGATGTAAGTCATGGCCGGTTAAAGACAACATTATTTTGTCCAGTCACACCCTTAAAACATATCACCAAACTTTACAGTTCAATTTCTTTTCGTCTGTGAACGGTTGTTGTAATTTGTTATAGTGTTCATTAGTTAAGTATTTTATCTCAAGTTAAATAATTTTACATGGCATTTTCATTAAAATAATTCCACTCGTTTAATTTCTAAATCTAACATTAACATTTTTCGTCTTTTGAAACGAGATACTGAGTAGATGTACTAGTTTAAAACTTTGATGTTACAAAATTCCACTGCACCACATATTTATCTTTGAAGCTGATGATGACGTAACAGCCGAAACCGGTTTGTGAAATAGATAACAAATATTGTAGAATATTACATCAGTATCGTGTGTGTTTTCATTCATGATGTATAACGTATTCTAATAAGAATCGACGGAATAGTCAAGGTAATAATAAAATAGTACATGCAGTACGAATACCTGGCGCATGAATGACCCGAAGAATCACTGTAGCTCTGAATTCTACGCAACGGTACTATGAAAAACTTTGTGACACAATTTTAATTAGTAAAGGAGACTCCAGGGAGACTATTAGGCAATAAAAATGTTAGTAAAATGAGTATCCTCTCTAGAGTGTAAAACTACAAAGCCAGTAGAGCTCCTCGAGCAAGGGACTACAATCACTTGTGACTTTTCAGTTTCGGGATTCGTTTCAATCACAATGGTGTTGTGTATGGCTAGATAAAATGGTGCCTTCATCGACCTTCAGTCAACTTCCAGTAGGTGAGACTGTCATTCCTAGCAGTTAGGGCATAATTTTTGAGATAATGTGTCACATTCTTTGTCCAGTTGCTAGTATTTATTTGACTGTCCTTCGTAGAGAACACTGATAATTAATTACAAACGAGTATCCCACAGCACCGACAAAAACTGCGTGGTAGTGATAACTGGTGAAAAAAAAGGCCGGCCGGTGAGGCCGAGCGATTCTAGGCGCTTCAGTCTGGAACCGCGCGACCGCTACGGTCACAGGTTCAAATCCTGCCTCTGGCATCTATGTGTGTGATGTCCTTAGGTTAGTTAGGTTTAAGTAGTTCTAAGTTCTAGGGGATTGATGACCTCAGATATTAAATCCCATAGTGCAAAGAGCCATTTTTGAAAAAAATGAAAGACCAGCAGGCATTAAATGGGGTAAAACAGGGTTGTTGGTCACTACTATGTAATCTGTGTCGAAAGGAAGGTATTAAATAAAGCAAAGAAAACGTTGAGCAACACAAACGGACAAATCAGTCATTACAAATATTCCTACATTCTTTCGGGGTATCGCTTCTCTCCTTTTGTCTAGACCAACAGACACAATGGACTCATATGATAGTGAGCAACAAGTTTCCGTAATCTGTAATACCCCAGAAATAAGGACATGATGCTTATTTTTTTCAACTGGAGCCGTGGCGTGTTTTGTTTTTAGAACAGCAGTTCGCTATCAGAACAGGATGTATGAGGTAACTATTCATGTGTCTAAAGGAAAACAATGAAAAAAATGGGTTTAAAATATCTTTCATTCCTACATCGAAATTAATGACAGGCAAACTAGAAATGTATGTCGTTTTCTGTTGTAAGAATTCGCCAACATACTCAAAATACTATATACAGGGTGACGCAAAATGCACTCATACACGGAATAATGTAGCTAGAGAGATAAAACTTGACACAGACGTCTGAAATGACATGAAGTTTTATTGAAACCGGAAACTAGTGCAAAGACCGGTCAATAGATGGCGTTGGACAGCGACACGTCAGTTCCTCGTACGAGAATCATGTATGAAATGAACTGTAGTGAGAGAGGGAGTCAGACGCGCCAGCAGTCGCGGCATGTTGACTTTACCGGAAAAGTACTGTTAGTGGAGCTTTACTATCGGCGTGGAGAATCCGCTACTGTAGCCTTACGATTCTATCTCTATAAGAAGAGTATTGACGCAGGTAAAGGTCCTGTGATAAGCGTCGCTATGAAGAAAATGATCACGACTTTCGAAGCCACGGGTTGTTTAGACGAATGGCTCCATGGTGGCGACCAGACACAAGTGCTACTGCTGCTCGGACAGTTCAGGAAGAAATGGAGAATCTAGCGGGTTTATCTCCGCTTGGTGATGTCAGCGCTCGGGATGTCGCGTCGCGCCGCCATTCCACGCGCAACTGTTACGAGAGCACAATGGCGTACCCTCCAATACCATCCGTACAATATCCTGGGTCATCGTAATCTGTTAGCCAGCGGTTTCGTGACGCGGAGTGCATCTGCGGCGTGGGCACTTCAAAAAATGGGGGATGGGGAAGGTTGCTTGTCAAATGTGTTGTGGACCGACGAAGCCCATTTCAACTCCTGGGTCTTGCAACACCCTTACCTGCAGAACTTGGACCACTAAAAATCCTAGAACTATCGTGGAAACCCCATTTCATAACAATAAAGTCACGGTATGGTGTAGCTTTACCACATCTATCGTGATCGAACCTTTTTATTTTCGGAGAAATGTAGAATGTAAATTTTTTAACTGTCAGCGTGATGAGTGCGAGGTACGCATCATTTCTAGCCTAGCTGATAAACACCTGTTCGAAGGTATGACTTTTATGAAGGATGGAGCCCCTCCCCATATGGCAAGTGTGAAAGATCTTCCGCACATCGTCTGGCGAGAATCGCGTGCTGAGTCACCACTTCGACACGCTTGGCCTCAAGGTCCCCAGACCCAAATCCGCGTGATTATTGGTTGTGGGGTCTTCTGAAGTCGCAAGTTTACCGCCAGCGTCCGATCTCATTACGGATGCTAAAAGACAACATCCGACAGCAATTTCTCACTATATCTATTGATATCCTGTACAGTGCTGTTCACAACATTGTCTCTCGACTACAAATACTTTTGATAAAAATACGTTGTTATGCTAATTAATGCTTACGTATCATATGAAACGGCATCTGTTGGTCATTTTGTGCATTTTTTGTTTCAATAAAATACCATGTCATTTCAAGCACTTGTGTTTTTTACCTCTCTACCTCTATTATTCCGATAAGTATTGAATTTCCAAATGTTAAGACACTCCCACCCTTTATATTTTCTTGGACCGTTGGAGACTGCAAAAGAAGTGTTTATGTTGATCAGATTTGCTGAATGATACACGAAACTTAATTTTCCATTTTTCGTTCGTAAGTTGCTGGGAGCAGAATTTAACTAGCGTTGGCATGGTTATTTATTGCAACAGTTCCAAGTATCACCTGTGGCCTTCTTTTCTTATTTTCTCAATGTCACGCTCTGGAAATGAGCGTTGAGGCCAGTATTTGGAATTCGGCATTCCCGTCCTGGGTAATATCCTAGTGATGGGGGCTAGCTGTTACCTTCCTTTGACGCCCTAGCAAGAGGGTCGCCCAACTTAACGTTCCCATCTGAGAGACAGGCACCATCAGCAACGTAACACTGAGGAGATGTTAGTAATTAAACTCAGGACAACGATGCAAGTCCTGTGATTATAAACAGTCCGCCTCCACCTCTCTTCTCTTCTCTTCTTTTACTCAATGTTGGGGATAGAATTTTCTCCAGACTCCAAAGTTCGAAGTTGCTACCTTCGAAACGAGTGGCGCTACACAGGCGTGCGTTAGTGATCTTGGACACGGAAGCGGTTGCTTTCCTCGTACTATTCTTAATCTGAATACGATTTCTCTGGGCAAGACTTGCAGCTAGCTTCGGGAAGCTTTTTGACAGTATTGAGCTTAGCATGCGCTGCAAAGTGTCTTCCTGTGAACCATTTTGCATTCCATTCTACTACATTTGGTACATTTATGGTAATGTTTTCCATACATTAACATCCTTGAAAGGAGTCTACTGGGACACAATTGTGTGTCGCACCCGGAAATGATAGTGAATATTAATGTAAACTAAACTGAAACTCCCGGGTTCGATTCCCGGCGGGGTCAGTGTTTTCTCTGCCTCGTGATGACTGGGTGTTGTGTGCTGTCCTTAGGTTAGTTAAGTTTATGTAGTTCTAAGTTCTAGGGGACTGATGACCATAGCTGTTAAGTCCCATAGTGCTCAGAGCCATTTGAACCATTTTAAACTGAAACTATGATATTATAAAAGATGCATGTCTTTGATAGGCATTATAAAGCCGATCGCTGACTGTGCACGACCGCAGAGTCAAAGATACTGTTTCTGGTCTAAGATGATAGTGACAGAGTAAGAGAGCGCCGGGCGCAAAGTTGTAGGTAGCTGTCTGTGAGGGAAAGACAATGGAGTAGGCAGTTCTTGTGGTGTGTTGTGTGAAGCCACCACGTGTCGGATTAATTTACGTATGTCACTATTGTTGAATTTGGAAGCAGAATTCTTCATGCAAGTTGTTAAATAACTATGATGTTTGTTTTTGCCAGCGCGTTAGAATAGATCAATGGGCTGATAATTTGTAGTTGTTGAGTAACCCCAGAATGTAAGAAGACTGTTTTGATAAAAAGGCTAGTTAGATATTTCATCTTTTGTAATGCTTCCAAGATTTGTTAACAGAACTATATGTAATTTGATGATTTAAATTTTTTAATGAGGTTAGATAATACATGCTGTTTAAGTCTCGTTAATTGTGAATCAATTGTGAGTAATGTACCTTCAAATTCAGATGTTTTTCAAAAGACAAACTTAATTTGCTATGTAATTTTGCTAAAGAACTCAGTGTTAGTCATTCACCACAATCAGTACCGCCTCCCTGTCCGGGTCATATGTTTTTCAAAGAAGTTGGATTTTTCATAAATGTTCTCGATTATCAGCTGCATGAATTTCATGTGCATTTCACGTATTATGGCCAGCATTGCACACTGATGAGCCTGTAGCTAGCATATTTATATATTTTTCTTATGAGAGACCAGAATATATCGCGTTCCACCGTTGCTGCTTTACAGGTAATACAATTTAATTTATTGTTGTGTGCACAGGGACCAAAGTTATCATTTTTGAACAGGGCCAGATGATTCAGCGCCTAAGGGGCTGAACTTGTTTTTGCAGTAACTGCATTTCTTTACTGGTATTAGGAGTTGCATTGCCCAACAATCAGTTCATATAATGTTTTTGCTAACAATAACACAGAGGAAGCACACCACTTCCAGTTACAACATGCTACACGATCGTTCGAGTTTTGTATCCATTCCACAGTTCAGACATTCCTTCGACGTAATCGTAAAGTTATTTTATTCATTATGGGAGAAAGTTACACAGCCTCATCCAAATCTTCATTAGAATTAATCTTAGACTCAGAATTACTTACAAATTAACACAGAACTTTTGACAGCGAGTCACTTTCTGGTTCATTGTAGAAACAAGTGAGAGTAAGGAAATTAGACGTAATTACACTGACAGAAAAAGATAACGACACTAAGGAGGAGTTGTGCAACATAAACGGGAGTTGGTAGGCGTGTTCTAAATCTGAAAGATTATGTCGACTCAAATTTGGTGCCAGTTGTATAAGAGTGGCGCTAGTAGCGCCACTATGAGGGTGCAGATCAGGTTTACTTTAAATACACGCTGTATCGGTCGTGAGGGCTAGTTACATTTGACATTGGACGTGGTGAATTGATGTTACTCAAGAAAACCTTTAAGGCGACAAAGACGCCATTATCATCACCACACTGAGTTCGAACGAGGTCGTGTAATAGGGATACGAGAGACTGAATAGTCCTTCCTCGATATTGCAGAAAGGCATAACAAGAATGTAGTCACTGTAGTGATTGCTCGCAGCGGTGGTCACAAGAATGCACGATCGTGAGAAGGCCTGGCTCCGGACGGCTACGTGGCACTACCAAGGGGGAAGACCATCGTGCTTGGCGTGAGACTTCTTGCGCATCCTACTGAAAATGCAGCAGCGATTTGAGTTGCAGTTGGCACCAAGGTGACGCACTGAGCTGTTACAAATCGGTCACTTTAAGGACAGCTCCGACCCAGACGTCCTGTAGCGTACATTCCGCTGAACCCAAACCACCGCCAATAGCGACTTAAGTGGTGTCAAACGAGGACTCATTTGAGAGCAAGGTGAATGTCTCTTGTGTTTTCTGATGAAAGCTGGTACTGCCTCGCTGCCGGTGACGGCCGTGTGTTGGTTAGAAAGAGGTCAGACGAGAGCCTGCAATCAACCTGTCTGCGTGCAAGACACAGTGGGCCTGCAACTGGAGTTATATAGTCTTTGGTGCGATTTCATATGCCAGGAGGAGCACTCTCGTGGTTAACCCACATACCTTGACTGCAAATATGTACTTCATTCTGATGATTGGACCTGTTGTGCAGCCATTCTTGAACAGCATTCCAGAGGGTGTTGTCCATACGAAAATGCCATGTCGACATGTTGCCTTCGCCTGCTCGATCAGCAGATCCGTCTCTAATTGAGAGCATATGGGATATGATCGGACGACAACTCAATCGTCATCATTAACCGTCACTGTTGCGCAAGAGGCACAGAACTCCATCGTACAAACTGACCTCCGGCTCCTGTACAACACAATGCATGCACGTTTGCATCCTTGCATTCAACATTCTGGCGCTTACACCGGGTATTAGTGTACCAGCATTTCACATTTGCAATGGCTTATGTCACGCTCACATTAAGCTGTTTCCTATCAATGTTGCTCATTTAACAATGTAACCTAGACAAATGTATCCCCGAAATTTCATTAGCTATATTAATTATTTTTTGGTGTTCTGATTTTTCTCCGTCAATACATTTAGATACTTACCACCACCTTTCTTATGAAGAAGTTTATGAATGAAATATTTTAATTTCTCTGGAAAAAATGCTACTGTTAGTGATACGTTATATATATATAACACCAAAAGCTTCAAAGTTAAAACAACTGTTCAGAGTTCTGTTTGAAACTTCATCAACATCAGGTCGCTTTAATTACCTGATTGCTATCCAGTTACAATCATTCGTTTCGCGAAAGTATCTATGATAGCTCGAAGGTACGATCGTAGCCGAGACACGTGGTTTGTCGTTGATCTAGAGCTAAATGGTGTACAGGCATTGTATCATTATTATCTCGCCTTCCTGATTAGCTAGTATCCTTGATTTTTGTGGCGGATTAACAGCAATGACTGTCGGATTGATTCTATGTTGATTTTGAACCACTTACGCAATTTTTGTACCTATTTCAGTACGATTACGTTTGTCTCTTAACTTGTTGGAAAATTTATATGAAAATTTCAATATTTCCATTTATTTCAAACTACTATCATTCTCGTTTTAATATTAGTTCCTTACCTGTCCTTTATTTTCAATAGTAATTCTATCGTGTTCATTGTTATTAACCAAATATTTGGGGTTAATGACACTTGCCAGTAGAAAAAAAAAGCTGTTGGTTAGATTACGGTCTGGACACGAAAGCTGCCAGGCAGGTTAGAACTTTAGCAGGAAGTGACAGCAAGAAAGAGAGTCTATCGGCGTTAGCGACCAAAGTCAATCTAGTGATTATTTAGCTTTCCGAAATGAGGTTATGAGTTACTTGTAACGATTGAAAATATTTCCGAAGTGAAGATTATCGGTGCTTCACGACGTATATCAATGCTAACATTTTCAAACAATATTATGTTTTCCGGCCGGGGTGGCCTAGTGGTTCTAGGCCCATCGGTCGGGAACCGAACGACCGCTACGGTCGCAGGTTCGAATCCTGCTTCGGGCATGGATGTGTGTGATGTCCTTAGGTTAGTTACGTTTAAGTAGTTCTAAGTTAGTCCCTTAGTGCTCAGAGCCATTTGAACCATTTGAACAACAAGTGTCTAGCGCAGTTGTTAGATCGGTTACTGCTGCAACAATGACAGATTATCAATATTTAAGTGAGTTTGAACGGGGTGTTAGTCGGCGAACGAGCGATGGGACACAGCATCTCTGAGGTAGCAATGAATTGCGGATTTTCCCATACGACCATTTCACGTGTGTACCGTTAATATCCGGTAAAACATCAAATCTCCATCCTTACTGCGGCCGTAAAAAGATCGTGCAAGAACTGGACCAACGAACAACTGAACGTGTCAGAAGTGCAACCCTTCTGAAAATCGCTGCAGATTTCAGTATGGGCCATCAACAAGTGTCAGCGTGGGAACGATTCAACGAGATATGGGCTTTCGGAGCCGAAGGCCCACTCGTGTACCCTTGATGACTGCACGACACAATGCTTTACGCCTTGCCACAATGCTTTACGCCCCGTTAGCACCAACATTGGACTGTTGATGCCGGGAAACATGTTGCCTGGTTGAACCAGTCTCGATTCAAATTGTATCGAGCTGATGGACGTGTACGGGTATGGAGAAAACCTCATGAATCCATGAACACTGTATGTCAGCAGGGGACTGTTCAAGCTGGTGGAGACTCTGCAATGGTGTGAGGCGTGTGCAGTTTGAGTGATATGGGACCCCTGATACATCTAGATACGACTCTGATAGGTGACACGTACGTAAGCATCCTGTCTGCCATTCATGCCTATTGTGCATTCCGACGGACTTGAGAATTCCAGCAGAACAATGTGACACCCCACACATCCAGAATTGTTGCTGAGTGGCTCCAGGAACACTCTTCCGAGTTTAAACACTTCCGCTGGCCACTAAACTCCCCAGACATGAACATTATTGAGCTGTTCCGAAGAGATCTCCACCCCCTCGTACTCTTACGGATTTATGGACACCCCTGCAGAATTCATGTGTCAGTTCCCTCCAGCACTACTTCAGACATTAATCGAGTCCATGCTACGTCTTGTTGGGGCACTTCTGCGTGCTCGCGGGGGCCCTACACGATATTAGGAAGGTGTACCAGTTTCTTTGGCTCTTCAGTGTATTTTTCATGTTTGTGCGTGTAAACGGTACTTGCATCAAAAGTAACTGCTTTGGCTGCATGAAAGCGCAGAAGTTACGTGATGAACTAATGCTTATTACTTATAAAATGCAATTTTTTTTCTATAAGGAGACAAAATACGCAATGGTCTAACACTGAATGATGCGTGCTTCGAATTACGTGCAAAACGAACAACCAAACAAACCAACAACAAAAAGAGAGGACGTAGGCTTGCATTTATGTTTCCTTTCCTAGCTGTTCTACTAATACTACCGTAATCCTACCATTTCCTACATCATTCATGTGCTGTACGAAAACTACCGAACCGCACTTCCGGTAGAGCGCAAATCTAATGAGGCTTATCAGTGAAGCGCATCTCGTGAAGCTTTGAATCAGAGTGTTACACACTAGGAAAAGCTGTCACCTAGCGTTTTACAAAGTATTCTGTGAATGTGGCGAAACATCTGACTGGCTAACTCGTGTTGCCAGTCGAAATATTTAAGAGTAAATTTCGTGACTGTTGCATTAAGCCCTCCGTTCCCATGTTAATAGAAACTTCCTAAGAAACTCGCTAAGACATTTCTTCTCATAAATAACTTCAACATTATCACGACTTACATTTAGTTTGTACATAGTCTACACTCCCGTTGTTCTGTTGAGGAAAACTGATTTTTTGTCCGTCTCAGTTTCATGAACATACGAGTTTTGCTGCAGTGGTTACCAGATCCGCGCTGACATCCGTATTCTCAAACCACACATCTTGTTATTAACCGTAACTAGTCATATAATAGTGTGCCAGGAGACACGAATAGCTTCCGTACAGAAAGTCAGAGTGTAGGTAACAAGTACTCTCATTCATACGTTAGCCTATGTATCATACTGTTACACCTTAACGATACAACCTAATTTTAAAAAAATATCTTATCAAATTTCCTGAATACGAGCATTTGCAGACCTCGAAACAGCGTGCATCGAATCACTAAGTTCATTTTACTGATATGTGTGAGAGCAGTCTACGATACATGCCTTCATTCTACAAATATTTGTGCCCTTTCTGCTGACCAAAATGCAGGCTGGATTCACACCTATCTCACCCATTCGGACAATAATGTTTGTATCTCCAAGTGTAATGATGTTTCCTGTCTCCAAGCTCCTGGAAAGTCATTGAAGGAGAAAGTGTTGATGGCGCAGTATGTGTAATAAGGGTTGTACGTTTCGAACACTTTCCGTCCATCCATACGCATTTATACATCCATATTGGCAGAATATGCTCGAAACGCATTGCATTATGTTAATTAAGCATGAAACAAATAAAAATTTCTGATAGCATAAATGACAAATAAGTTAAGAGACACGTTCTCGGACGCGCTAAGCTGTCGAAAGCTTCTCCAAGGGCATACGTTGACCAGTATAGTGTGGCAATATAAGACAGCGAGAAGAAAGCTGAAGTTTTAAATACAGCGTTAAGAAATCATTCGCGTAGGCGAGCGTACAAACATACCGTCGTTTGACCGTTTCACAGCCTTTAGGGTGGAGGACGTAGAGAAGTAGCTGAAAGAGTTGAAGAAAAATAAGGCGCCAGGTCCGGATGGGACAACAGATCGCTTTTACAGGGAGTAATATGCGACATCGGCCCCTTACTTAGCTTGCAGTGTTTGGCGCGAACCTCTCGTCCAGCCCAAAGTCCCAGGTAACTGGTTAAAAGAGCGGGTGTCCCCAGTATGTTGTTGTGGTCTTCAGTCCTGAGACTGGTTTGATGCAGCTCTCCATGCTACTTTATCCTGTGCAAGCTGCTTCATCTCCCAATACCTACTGCAGCCTACAACCTTCTGAATCTGCTTAGTCTATTCACCTCTTGGTCTCCCTCTACGATTTTTACCCTCCACGCTGCCCTCCAGTACTAAATTGGTGATCCCTTGATGCCTCAGAACATGTCCTACCAACCGATCCTTTCTTCTAGTCAAGTTGTGCCACAAACTTCTCTTCTCCCCAATTCTATTCAATACCTCCTCATTAGTTATGTGATCTACCCATCTAATCTCCAGCATTCTTCTGTAGCACTACATTTAGAAAGCTTCTATTCTCTTCTTGTCCAAACTATTAATCGTCCATGTTTCACTTCCATACATGGCTACACTCCATACAAATACTTTCAGAAACGACTTCCTGACACTTAAGTCAATACTCGATGTTAACAAATTTCTCTTCTTCAGAAACGCTTTCCTTACCATTGCCAGTCTACATTTTATATCCTCTCTTCGACCCTCATCAGTTATTTTGCTCCCCAAATAGTAAAACTCCTTTACTAGTTTAAGTGTCTCATTTCCTAATCTAGTTCCCTCAGCATCACCTGACTTCATTCGACTACATTCCATTACCCTCGTTTTGCTTTTGTTGATGTTCATCTTATACCCTTCTTTCAAGACACTGTCCATTCCATTCAATTGCTCTTCCAAGTCCTTTGTCGTCTCTGACAGAATTACAATGTCATCGGCGAACCTCAAAGTTTTTATTTCTTCTCCATGGATTTTAATACCTACTCTGAACTTTTCTTTTGTTTCCTTTACTGCTTGCTCAATATACAGATTGAATAGCATCGGGGAGAGGCTACAACCCTGTCTCACTCCCTTTCCAACCACTGCTTCCCTTTCATGCCCCTCGACTCTTATAACGGCCATCTGGTTTCTGTACAAATTGTAAATAGCCTTTCGCTCCCTGTATGTTACCCCAGCCACCTTTAGAATTTGAAAGAGCTGCAGTATATGAGAAGGCTAAAAGAAAGAATCCACCCAATTACAGGCCAATATCTTGCAGAATTCTTAAACATTTTCTGAGTTCGTAAATAATAAATTTCCCTGAGACGGAAATGCTTCTGTACATAAATCAGCACAAATTTAAAAAACTCAGCTTGCCCTTTTCTCGCGCATAGCATGGACGGAGGGCATCAGACACTTTCCATATTCCTGGATTTCCAGAAAGTGATCGAGACGGTGCCCCATTGCAGACTGTTTACTAAGGTTCGAGCGTACGGATTTGTAAGTGCGCTCGAAGACTTCTTGAGTAATAGACCGCTGTACGTTGTCGTCGACGGCGAGTGTTCATCAGAGACAAGGCTATCGTCAGGACGTCCTGATGGAAGTGTGATGAGACCGCTTTATTCTCTGTGCACGTAAGCGATCTGATGGACAGGGTGAGCAGCCGTTCGCGGCTGTTTACTGATGACACTTTGGTGTTCAACAAGGTGTCACCGTTAAGCGACCGTAGAACACAAGCCGAGTTCGACATAATTTCTGATAGCTGTGACAAATTTAAGCTTGCCCTGATTGTAGAAAAACGCAGATGAGTAGGAAAAACTATCACGTATCGTTCGAATACAGAGTTATTAGTGCGCTGCTTGACACAGTCACTTCGGGTAAACACCTGCGAGTGTTGTTACAAAACGGTAGCAGGGAAGGCGAATGGTCTTCGGTTTACTGAGAGAATTATAGGAAAATGTAGCTCTTCTACAAAGGAGAACGCGTACAGAATACTAGTGCGATCCATTTTTAAGTACTGCTCGAGTGTCTGGAATCCCCACCAGGTCGGTTTAAAGGGAAACATCTAAGCAATTCGGTAACGATCTCCTAGATTTGTTACCAGTAAGTTCGATCAGCGTGCAAATATTACGTAGATTCTTAGTGAACTCAAATGGGAATCCCAGCAGAGAAACGTTCATTTCGCGAGGCGCTGTTGATAAAATTTAGAGATTCAGTATATGTGGCAGCCTGCCAAATAAATCTATTGTCGTCAACGAATAATTCGCATAAGGACAACGAAGATAAGACAAGAGAAATTAGAGCTTGTACGGAGGCATATAAACAATCACTATCTCCTCGCTCCATTTGCGAGTGGAAAAAGAAGGGAACGAATAGTAGCGGTACAAGATACCCTCCGCTATGCTCCTTAAGATGGCTTGCAGACTATGTATGTAGATGTAGATATGGATGAACTATGCATTTCTTACACTATATTTCAAGCAGAGATAAAGTAGCTTCAGCAGCGATGGTACTTTCTTATTTTTAAACGAATTTTAGGTATTCAAGTAAGTTCGTGTTGCAGTGAACTTCATTGCATACGGTTTCATTGACGTGGACTTCTATATTTTGCTATCACATTAGCCCAGATCTTTTTTGTGTATTTTGTGGTGTAGGATACAGAGTTCAAACACATTTGCATTGCACGAGTTGCACCTATACGATATAATTCACATATACAGTACATATAATGACTGGCTGTATGAGATCTGTTGTACAGATTAAATTTTCAGTTTGTTTGGGTTTAGCGTATGCTAAATCCCCCTTTAAGTATTTCGTTGCGCTAAGAGGAAGTTCCCTGCCACAATGAAATTTAAAATGAAGTTAGATCGCGTTTGCTCACGTATAGGTCATGTTCCTCTTCAAGCGATGAAGTCTGAGGACTTTGAAAGCCGGCGTCATAGTCTTTTATGAACCGTTAAGTTAAGGTTTAAAGCAGTGACAAAGTTTCTGGTTTTCACACTTTCTGTGATTTAAAAGGCCTGACCACTGACCCCGTGATCTGTACTAAGGGAACTTTATGTTCAAAATGGCTCTGAGCACTATGTGACTTAACTTCTAAGGTCATCAGTCCCCTAGAACCTAGAACTACTTAAACCTAACTAACCTAAGAACATCACACACATCCATGCCCGAGGCAGGATTCGAACCTGCGACCGCAGCAGTCGCGCGGTTCCAGACTGAAGCGCCTAAAACCGCTCGGCCGCACCGGCCGGCGAACTTTATGTTTGTTGTTGTTGTGGTCTTCAGTCCTGAAACTGGTTTGATGCAGCTCTCCATGCTACCCTATCCTGTGCAAGTTTCTTCATCTCCCAGTACCTACTGGTACTTTATGTTTAATAGTAAATATTTTACGTCCCACTTTATTCAGTTGATGTGAAACTGTGAAGTGCAATATAAAAATCTGACATAACGTATGATGTTGTTTACATTTCAAAAGATCTTTCTTTTATATTAACTTGAAATTCAGAAAGTTTAGTAAAATTTTCACGTTCAGTCCCTTACACGGACATTATCTTGCTTTACATCTATGAGCTCCTTCTGCAATCGTTCAGCAATTGTTAACTATATGTAAAGCGCACTGAAAATTGATAGTAATGATGTGGTTGCATAAACTTACTGTGTGTTATTGTTCCAAGAGATCCTGTTTATCTCGATTTATTTGTAAAAATCCTCAAACCTTTAATCTTATTTTATATGAGTTTTGCTTTTAAAAATTCCCTACCCTGCTATATTTGGCCCAAAAGAACAGGCTATTTTCACTTCAAAATACAGTAATACAGTAATGAATGAACCTACTGAAAAAATGTTCAGTAGTAAGAAATCATTTGCATTGTACCACCAACAGGACCAATGTTTTGATTTCTTTGGTTGAATCTTCCTTTTGGAACAATTGTGAATATCAGAAAGTTTATCTTCCAAAGTGCGCGACATTTAAAGCTTTTATTTTTTCAATGGGGACGGATAGCGTTTCGGTGTTCACCCCAACCTATTCTTCCTTCTGTTGCAGTGGTCCATCATCTGTCTAATTTAACCACCTTCGAACATGGTTGGAATCCATTGCACATTCCTAGATGCATACGACACTAAATATAAAATGTATATGACTAAATGCTTACGATTTAAAAATGTATACAACACTGCATATAAATGACGAATCGCTCTATTTGCACAAAAATTACTTTATGTAGTTGGAAACGTGGTTGACATTAGTTATAAAATTACTTTAACTTATTTAGGCATATTCACAGAAAAACGCTTTTCAGAAAGCGTGTCTTAACCAGCAAACTGAGCTCGAGAGTTGTTATCGTATTCAAACGTGTGTCTAAACACTCTTTTTGCCATCTGCTCGTTGAGAATTTAAGGTCTGTGAAGGGGGCCAGTTTATGGTCGAAACTATATTTAAAAACGTGTTGTTGTGATTGTATCTAAATCTGATAAAAAGAATTGCATATAAATACAGTATATACGACTTTAACCTTGCTGCAATTAAGAGCTCCTTTAACCCATAGAGTCACAGACTCTGATTCATTTATTCTGCGATGATTCCTCGTTCTAAGAACCAAAGGCATTGTGGACGCATAATAAGATGTACCCCTATCTCTGCTATACACCTCACAAATCTTAAATGTCCCATAAACAATAATTTCTCGATTGTTAAAAGTCTCCAGTCCTGCTACAGTCTCTACTTTACCACCACGTACTACAGCCACAGTAACCCAACCATTACCATGTCCACTAGCGTCTGCGTAAAAGTCAGTACACATCCACAAAACACTGAAGGGCCATGCAGAATCACTTGCGCACTTACACTGTTTTTCATACTAATAGCAATATTATCAACAGCTTCATACACTGTCAGGCGCGAACGGCTTTTCCTCCTACAATAACGCGGCATCCCTGCAAGTCGTTCAGTGCTGCTGCAAGTGCGGCTGCTCGACGACTGGCGCCATCTTTCCAGATACACTTCCTTATCTATTAGCAACTTCCGCTGCTGGGACCTTATCAACTTCCGGTCAGAGAGCAATAGCGCGCGCGATGCCGAGTAAAACTAGAGTATACAGTGTATACTGTATACCAATACAGTATACAGTAAAAGATAAGAGAGTGAGTCCTGGTGTTAACTTTGCGTTCACAGTTCACTGTAAGCTAGTGGAGAGTAAAGACGCTTCAGTGGCTGCAGTGGAATTTTGATGCTGAGGGGTACTGCTCGGCAGAGGAGGATTTTCATTTAATTGACGGTAAGCACATTCATGCTTATGCTAAGGTCGAGCAGCCATTGTATATGAATTTGTTGCGCGCCAGATTTATTCGAACATATGGTAATAATGCAGTGTTTGATTTGCACAGTGTTCGAAATGTTGCAAACTAGTTAAAGTATATAACTAAAGAGGACGGCTATGCATTGACAAACGCGTCGCACAGCCGTCTAAATTTTTATTACCAGTTGCACACGTTTGCCGAAAGGACATCTGTGGTTGACTATACCGATCCTTTCGTTTGCAGTTTTTCACACATATTTCTTTACATAGAGCATTTTATAAAATCTTATAAAGATCGAAGAGTGTCAGTTGATTATCCGTATATTGGCTGGGCTGGCCTTGTAGTGGAGTGGTACAATGCGAGCTGTTATTCGACAAGTGGCCAAAAATATTTTCCGGAAATAAAGTAGTTTGCTTTACACCTGCACAAAGACTCAACGGTGAGAACAGTGTGGACTCTGAACGGCGTAGGCAGAAAAAAGGTTTCGCGTTATGTTTCACAATAGAGTACCGCTATTATCAAACTATCATAGGAAGAAACGTGTACCATCATATTTTGCCAACTTCTTAAACATAAGTTATTTTACGCCGAATTATTGTTGTATTTCTAACAGATCCAATATTTCATGAGCAGCTTCATAGTTGGAACTGCGTTATCTGTCTGTGAGACTCCTCAAACTTGTCTCAGGTCACGCCGCCGGCCGCTGTGGCTGAGTGGTTCTAGGCGCGTTGCTGCTACGGTTGCAGATTCGAATCCTGCCTCGGGCATGGATGTGTGTGTGTGTGTGATGTCCTTAGGTTAGTTAGGTTTAAGTAGTTCTAACTCTACGAGACTGATGACCTCAGATGTTAAGTCCTATAGTGCTTAGAGCCATTTGAACCATTTGATGTCACACCAAGGCCACGCGGGATATGGACTGTGCGGCTGATCCCGGCGAAGGTTCGAGTCCTCCCTCGGGCATGGGTGTGTGTGTTTGTCCTTAGGATACTTTAGGTTAAGTAGTGTGTAAGCTTAGGGACTGATGACCTTAGCAGCTAAGTCCCATAAGATTTGAAGGTCACGCCAAGACTGCACTCACATTTGAGAGGCCGACAGTTCAGATCCCCGTTTCGGTGAATTTCCGTAAATCACTTCATGGAAATCCAAGGACGTATCCTTCTGAAAAGATACATCTGAATTCCTTCGGCAGCCTATTCTCCACGCCCCCCCCCACCCCCTCCCCTTAAAACAACAGTATTTAATACCACTCCGCCTCCAATGATGTCAACATCGGCTACTCTGTAAACCCTAACGTAGGCTCCTTCAAACATGATAAACTACAACAAATACGACATTTTAACCGTACTTTCTCTCTGCCACTCGTCCACATCTCTTTACTACGTTTCTTCGTCTGTAAGAAGCAAGAATTTGTATCAGAAGGGTAATCCTTGGTACCTTTAGGAGTGAAGTGTACTTGAGCGAAACATTTAATTTTCCGCTGTGTGTACGTCTCTGAAATAATACCATTTCTCCTCGAGGAAACATTTTAGACAGGCCGCAAGCATTTTGAGGAAAGAAAGTGACGTGCAACAGTAGAGTGGCGAAGGAATTGCTCTTTTTCCTGAAAATTCTGAGCGCTGCTGACAATATTTTCTGGAACGCCCCAGACTCTTCTCGGCGGTGCCCTGCCACTTTTACCAGCGTTTCGCTTTCATTTCTGCAGGAATAGCTAATTTAATTTTGGCCTACAACCTGCTTAAATTGAACCATTGCTAAGAATGCTTCTCCCACCGTTCCATGCCGTTTGAGAGTAAGTTACGAGGGGAAGAAAATAATACGCCAGCAGCTAACCGTGACGTTAACTACGGCTTCATAAGGTCAATCGGATTATTGAATTGGGTTTCGTATATATCCGTGTGGGCAGGGTCCCATCATGCAAAACAAATAAGCGAGACAATCTTGTTTCTGTTCCGGTAAGAGGGGTCGGCATCGACATCCGTACGCTGCGAGCCACTGCAAATTTTACGACGGAGGTGATTTCCCATTGTAAAACGTGTTATTGTTCCTTCCTGTTCCATTCGTAAATGGGAACATAGGAGGACTGACAGTTTAAACTCCTCCCCGTCCGATAATTAGTCTAATCTTGTATTCACAGCCTCTGAGACAGCAACACATACGGGGCTACGATATATACCTTTCCCCCTAGTACTGGTTCTTGAAACTTTGCGTGTAGGCTTGCGTGGCGTCGTTGGCGTCCCCATCTAACCGTCTATCACTTGATGTTTGACGTTTCTCATTATTTCCTCGGAGCTCTCCCCGCTGGGAAACAAACCTGTGATCAGTCCTGCTGCCGTTCCACATTAACTACTTCTAGACAGTGTCATTTAGTACTTTCTTAGGATAACAAACGGGCCCCCATGCTGTTTGTAGGTAGGACTTCACAAGTACTTGCCACCAAACTAAAATCCAGGAAATAAGCTCTAGCATTTTATATTAGGAATACAGTTGCCCACATTCTGTTCAACAGTTAAGGCGATATTTCACATTCAGAAGAGATTAGAATTAATAGGATTTCGTGCAATGTGTGTGGCACACTGCATGTAGGGCAATCAGATAGGAGTTGGAGACTGAAAAAAAAAGATTCAATCTTTGCTGAACATGCTCTGAGTGAATATCGTAAGAATGACATCAAATGTGATGTTCTTCATAGAGGGACTAAAGGCAGAAAACTTCCATTACTCGAAATTCTGGCTATTAACAAACACCAATCAAAGAATATTGAACTGGTCCTTAATGAACAAACACAGTTTCATTATTCACTATTACTAAAGTGGCAGAAGCCAGTTAATATATTTCTCACTATTAGGTAATATGCTAATACGCTTGCTGTAACTGTTCCACACCCATACTTCGGCCTGTCAATCAAATTCATCACTTTGTCCATACAAAGTAAGCACTCTGTGTCATTACTCCTTTATACAACAATTTGGCTTGTATACTCCTATACTTTTAATCTTCGAGTACAGAATAATGTAAGATTTATTTTAATCAGATTGGAATTCATGTGATCCCGTTGTACGCAGCGATCGTTGATCCCGTTGTACGCAGCGATCGTTGGATATAGACAATGGAGAATAGAACAGCCAGCATTCGATGGTAAAATCCGCCGTTTTATTACAGCAGATCCAGATTTCAGCTATTACATAGTCACCTTCATCACTAAAAATTAGAAAGCAGGACACTCAGGGACAAATTAAAATAGTTTACACCGTACCAGAAGAGTGAACATAAGTACCGCACGCTTACATACCATACAACAACATGTGACGTTAGTCCGAAGTGTTACATAATATACAATATTGTGATACTTTGGACTAATGTCATCTGTTGTTATATGGTATACAGCTGTGTCATACTCATGTTCACACTTCCGATACGGTGTCAGCTATCTTAATTTGTTCCTGAGTCTCCTGTTTTGTAACTTTTAGCACTGAAGTTGGCTATGTAATAACTGAAATCTAGATCTGCTGTCATAAAATGACAGATTTAGCGACCCATTGCCACTCTTTCCTTCATTGCCTAAGACATTTGTTCAGAGATTTTTCTAGTATTTTTGTGTCTTAAAATGTCACATATCTTTGAAAAAATCTTTGCACAGCTATGAATTCTCGCTGATGTTTGTGGACTACCTGTTTAGTACTAAGTTATCTGACGGAGGCCCAGAAAGCCGAAATACGGTTCATAATGAACTGTTAAATAAATTTTTTGTGAAAAAACAATGCTGCGTATTAAAGTTTTTAATCTGTCTATGTTCCTCCAAGTACCGATGGAATATTCCTTCCTACTGAAGGAACTTCTTTGTCCCCCTGGTCATATCACAAGTAATAGCAAAATCGATCATTTCAAGAGTTACATTAATTGTTGCAAATGTGACTCAGTTAAATACGTCTTAAATGGTCCAAGGATGGTAAGACTGTTACCGAAATCGACTGTCAAAATAAAAATTAGTTCAGCTGTGTATTGCATGATGCAGTTCCTAACCTTTACTATAGCTGTGCAACATCACATATACAAATTATATCCCACAAAATTCGGTCTTTCTGTCCGCCTCTTTCTGGCGTTGTTCGCCCGGTTTTGGATAGTCTCTTCTTCCCCTCCCGCCCTCTCATGGAATTAGCATTTTTACATTTCTGTGGCCGTATGCCGTTCCGTGTCACAATACGATCACACGTCCCCTCACATTTCACTTAATGCGCTCTGTTTGACGATGCGGTATCCGTCTGAACATCCAGCCGCAGGGCTGCAAGGCAACAAGCGCTTTCTCCGCGAGAACGAGTCGGGAAGATAATCGAGTAAGTTCTAACGAGGAACGGCTGAAAAGGCCCGTGAGGATTTCACCGCAGTCACGCATACTCATGTGCAATGTTAAGCGCTAATTGTGAACTTGACGTTATCTAAGATGTACACAGTCATCGCCATGACAGGCCTAAGAATTAACGAATAGGGGCCACCGAACTGTAATGGGCTCCGTTCGAACCAGATATCAGGCTCAAGTATAGTCTGCTGCTGAGGACCTCCGCGGCTGCTCAGACCCGGAATGGACTTTCATCTGGCGATAGGGCTCGTTTCTAAAATAAACCACTGATCACAAGATCGAACGCGCAATGTCGTTAGAATCGATTAGATTAGAGATGAGATATACTTTTTGTTCATCGATGCATACTGACGATATCATCAGGAACGTGTGGAATATACACTATGTGATCAAACGTATCCGGACACCTGGCTGAAAATAACTTACAAGTTACTGGCGCCCTCCATCGGTAATACTGGAATTCAGTATGGTGTTGGCCCATCCTTAGCCTTTATGACAGCTTCCACTCTCGCAGGCATACGCCGGCCGCGGTGGTCTCGCGGTTCTAGGCGCTCAGTCCGGAGCTGCGCGACTGCTACGGTCGCAGGTTCGAATCCTGCCTCGGGTATGGATGTGTGTGATGTCCTTAGGTTAGTTAGGTTTAAGTAGTTCTAAGTTCTAGGGGACTGATGACCACTGATGTTAAGTCCCATAGTGCTCAGAGCCATTTGAACCATTTCGCAGGCATACGTTCAATAAGGTGCTGGAAGGTTTCTTGGGGAATGGCAGCCCATTCTTCACGGAGTGCTGCACTGAGGAGAGGTGTCGATGTCGGTCGGTGAGGCCTGGCACGAAGTCGGCGTTTCAAAACATACCAGAGGTGTTCTATAGGATTCAGGTCAGGGCTCCGTGCAGGCCAGTCCATTACAGGGATGTTATTGTCATGTAACCACTCCATCACAGACCGTGCATTATGAACAGGTGCTAGAGCGCGTTGAAACATGCAACCTCCATCCCCGAATTGCTCTTCAACAGTGTGAAGCAAGAAGGTGTTTAAAACATCAATGTAGGCCTGTTCTGTGATAGTGCCACGCAAAACAACAACGGGTGCAAGCACTGTCCATGAAAAACACGATCACACCATAACACCGCAGATTCCGAATTTTACTAATGGCACTACACACGCTGGCAGATGAAGTTCGCCATACCCACACCCTGCCGTCGGATCGCCACGTTGTGTGCCGTGATTCGTCACTCCACCCAACATTTTTCCACTGTTCAATCGTCCAATGTTTACGTTCCTTATACCAGGCGAGGCGTCGTTTGGCATTTACGGGAGTGGTGTGTGTCTTATGAGCAGCCGGTCGACCATGTAATCCAAGTTTTCTCACCTCCCGCCTAACTGTCATAGTACTTGCAGTGGATCCTGATGCAGTTTGGAATTCCTGTGTGATGGTCTGGATTGATGTCTGCCTATTAAACATTACGTCCCTCTTCAACTGTCGGCGGTCTGTGTCAGTCAACAGACGAGGTCGGCCTGTACGCTTTTGTGCTGTTCGTGTCCCTTCACCTTTCCACTTCACTATCACATCGGAAACAGTGGGCCTAGAGAGCTTAGGAGCGTGGAGATCTCGCGTACAGACCGTGTGACACAAATGACGCCCAATCACCTGACCACGTTCGAAGTCCGTGAGTTCTACTGAGCGCCCCATTATGGTCTCTCACGATGTCTAATGACTGCTGAGGTCTCTGATATGGAGTAAATAGCAGTAGATGGCAGCACAATGCAAGTAATATGAAAAACGCATGTCTTTGGGGGTGTCCGGATACTTTTGATCACATAGTGTATAATCAAACAAGAACACACAATATGTATTTACAGCAAAAAGCTAATATTCGTTTCACAGTGAAACGTTCCTCATAGAAACAGATAAATCATAAACATGTTTCCGTTTAAGTGCTAATAACAAACTTCTCACAAAATATTAAAATTTATAATACAGTGAGGCGCAGAAGATATTTCTTGGGCTGTTGTAACCACGCTTCATCAAACATTAAATCAGTTTGTAAGATTCACATAGATCACGTTGCTCCAATGAAGAACTGCAGAAGTCAGCTTTTACTTAAGATTTAAGTTATTTATTACTGTCAATAAAATACACAGCAGTTGGTTCCACACACCGTTGGGTGACTTGCGGAGTATAAATGTAGATGTACTCGTAGATGTAGATCTGTTGGTGGAGTAGAACGAGTTGGCCATCAATAAATCCTTTATGCTCATCTCAAACCGAACCTTACTGGCAGCTAAACGTTTTATGGCTACTGGCAAGTTATTGAAAATGTGTGTTCGTGAATGACCTATAATTTTAAGATTATTCTTATTGTACAATATAACTTTAACGACCATAAAGATCACACTTATTAAATATTCCTGGCTGCTACGCCGTCGTCGGATGAGTTCGTTCTTGAAACTGAACGTTTCGTCCTCATCTCCGCAAAATAATTTTCGAAGGTCCTATGCACACCCTGGCTCGATCAGTAGAGAGACAAAGTGTGTGTATCGGGCCTTTTAAGAGGCTAAACACCCCCTTGCAGATGTCCTCCGTAGATAGGGACGAAACTTTGGGTTCCAGCAAGAAATTCGTCTAACGACAGCAGAGTAGCCCAGAATATTTAATAAGTGTGATTAATCTTCTTGTTAGTATTCACTCCAGTTGGTTTTGAAAAACAGTTGTATTATTTATGACAAAATTCGTTAATATCAAAAAAACTATTACTCTCTGTCCGAACAGGCCTCAAAAGGCCCAACGGTACCGACCGACCGCCGTGTCACCTTCTGTCGAAGGGGGTCACCAGAGGCAAATATGGAGGGACATGTGGTCAGCACACGGCTCTCCCACCTGTGGTCAGTTTTCGTGACCGAAGCCGCTAATTCTCATTCAAGTAGCTCTTCAATTGGCCTCACAAGGGCTGAGTACATGCAGTTTGCCAACAACTCTTGGCAGACCCGGAGACGGTCACCCAAGTGCTAGCCAAGCCCGACAGTGCTTAACTCGGTGATCTGATTGGAAGCTGTGTTACCACTGCGGTAAGGCCGCTGGCTCAAAATTATCCCCTGTGCTTAGAACAGACGTCTGCAGGACGTTTTTGATTTCAGACCGCAAATATACTGATGTGAAACTTCCTGGCAGATTAAAACTGTGTGCCGGACCAAGACTCGAACTCGGGACCTTTGCCTGTCGCGGGCAAGTGCTCTACCAACTGAGCTACCCAAGCACGACTCATGACCCGTCCTCACAGCTTTACTTCTACCAGTACCTCGTCTCCTACATTCCAAACATTACAGAAGCTCTCCTGCGAACCTTGAGAACTAGCACTCCTGAAAGAAAGGATACTGCGGAGACATGGCTTAGCCACAGCCTGGGGGATATTTTCAGAATGAGATTTTCACTCTGCAGCGGAGTGTGCGCTGATATGAAACTTCATGGCAGATTAAAACTGTGTGCCGGACCAAGACTCGAACTCGGGATCTTTGCCTTTCACAGGCAAGTTCTCCACCAACTGAGCTACCGAAGCACGACTCACGCCCGGTCCTCACAGCTTTACTTCTGCCAGTATCTCGTCTCCTACCTTCCAAACTTTACAGAAGCTCTCCTGCGAACCTTGCAGAACTAGCACTCCTGAAAGAAAGGATATAGCGGAGACATGGCTTAGCCACAGCCTGGGGGATATTTTCAGAATGAGATTTTCACTCTGCAGCGGAGTGTGCGCTGATATGAAACTTCATGGCAGATTAAAACTGTGTGCCGGACCAAGACTCAAACTCGGGATCTTTGCCTTTCACAGGCAAGTTCTCCACCAACTGAGCTACCCAAGAACGACTCACGCCCCGTCCTCACAGCTTTACTTCTGCCAATACCTCGTCTCCTACCTTCGAAACTTTAAAGAAGCTCTCCTGCGAACCTTGAGAACTAGCACTCCTGAAAGAAAGGATACTGAGGAGACATGGCTTAGCCATAGCCTGGGGGATGTTTCCAGAATGTGATTTTCACTCTGCAGCGGAATGTGCCCTGATATGAAACTTACCCACGAAAGGCAAAGGTCCAGAGTTCGAGTCTCTGTCCGGCACATAGTTTTAATCTGCCAGGAAGTTTCATATCAGCGCACACTCCGCTGCAGAGTGAAAATCTCATTCTGGCACAAATATACTACAGAGAGTTCTGTGAAACTTCAATACGAGATAAATAAAGTAGAATAATATGTTAACTGCTAGGTAGAAACGAATGAAAGTGTGCGAGCAAATTGCCAGAGGTCTCCAAGTCATGCACGTCATATGGCGTGGGGTGAGCGTGACTATAGCGCCATGTGGGGTTGCGCCCGCAACACGGGGCAGCTCAAATAATGGACGAGATACTTTGTGTCAATCAGTGAGCAGTTAAGGTACAATGTTGTGGTGTTCTTCGTTATAATATGGTCCGTGGACAGCATTTCGATGACTTCACGCGGGGAAGGTACCGGAAGAAGGATGAAATGTGACGAGTTTAGCCCAAAACTTTGATATTGCTCACAACATTGTTTCACGTGTGTTATGTCCTAGCCAGTAATGCCAACCGAGCCCGCTGCCAAAAGGTTGGCAGCATCAAAGTTCGGACGCCGTCCGTATAAGCAGCGCCAGCGATACAGGAAATCGCCGCAAGTCTGCGCGCGCCACCGCTGGCTTCTGGCTTCTTAAGCGCTGGAGTCGCGAGCGCTAGGACAGTTCTGTATTCGCCGCTCAGTGGTATACTCGCCACCGAATTCTGTACTTGGTAGTCAGTTGTGTGTTCATCGCAGCAGAGTTGTTGTATGTCGTCAGCCGACGCTGACCTAGCCGCTCCGACTCGAACTAGACAGATCTCTGTAGACACCGAGTTCACTACTGTGTTACTGTATCTTCATTAATAAAAGATAAGTACCGACTTTTATTTAATATGAGTGTTTGGGCTTTCATCTTTCTGTTTACTGTTCCAGCGGACCGGTCGGCCCGCTATTAAAAGTGTGGCGGTGACTTCGTAAGCCATTTCTACAGCCAAGTGTTTGTCGCTACGAACACCGCCACAAAAACGTGCATGGACAGGGTTCTGAATAACAGGCTAAGCTGCCCGAAAGACAGTGGGTGGTCGACCACGGTCAACTACAGCAGCGGATGACCGCTACATTGTTCGACAGGCGAGAAGGGACCCACGTGCAACTGCAGTGACATTTAACGGAACTACAAGGCACGCGGTCTCAAGCTCCACAGAGGCACGGCGACTGCTTTCCTTCGCCGACGATCAGTACATTGTGTTCCATTGAAAGCGCACATCGGCGGCACCGTTTCTGACGGTACCACCAAGAGCAAAGGAACCGGACCAACGAGAATTGGGTTCACTTCCTGTTCTCATATAAGAGCAGATTCAGTCTGAGCAGTGATCTGGATACATCCTCATATAGCGCGGCGTGGAACACGTAATACGTTATGGTGTGGGGAGGCATAACGTACAAATATTTGACACAGGACACTCATCGGTCAACGTTATTGTGACAATGTGCTCCTTCCCTGTGTGCGTCTTTCAAGGGTGCATTCGACCCTGGCTTCGTTTTTATCGATAACAATTTAAATATTGGTATCCGGATCTCAAGGACACACCGAAATCACAGGAGTAATCCGTTGTAGTTGCCACATGTTTCTTTATTACAACCATAAAGCTTTTATCAAATCCCAATCATAACAATAATACAAAGGCGATTGCCTTATAAAGTCACATAACTGTAACAAATGACACAAGCAAATTTCTTTAATTAGAAAAATGCCCATAAAACCTGAAAAATTGAATGTGACTATGTGAACTAACTCAGATAAATTTCATTACTTAGATGAAACTAACGTCCACACGATTTCTATCAGAACTCTAGTTACTTCCAACCGCAAAGAAAATACATTAAGTCCAAAACCATCTTGCAACATCTGGCTAGCCAAGTTTCCTTAAATAAAACAATATTCGTGAGAGCTTTATTAATAAAAACAAGAACCACTTCTACGACTAAGGAGGTGCATTAATTTCACCAAACAACTTTCTTTTAGTTTGGTTAACCAAGTTGATTAATGAAAAATATGCATAAAACCATTGCTACTAGAACATGACAATATGACAAATAGCCCCTAAAATGAGGCCGCTTCAATTCTGCGTATGAATCAGATACGCGCGCACACCAAAGGATTTTAACCAATACAAGAGATCCACGGGACAGAAAATGAAATAGAAATGTATTCAACGTTGCACTGCAATTTAAACTTCAGACACCATATCTCTTCACCGGAAGGATGGAATCACAAAACAGTAACAACATAACCAGATATGCAAGGGGGGCGGGGATACTCGGCTTCCGGTTTGCTCGCGTCAACCAGTGCCAATGATCCGCAACATAAAACACATCAGCAGCAGACAATATTCTGAGGCATGAGATACACAATCTTATCTAGAGAGCAGGTATCAATAACTTCCAATGGCATACGTCACAACTAAATGCAAGCACAATTAACCTCCGTGAGTTTCTTGGCCAGTCACGGCCCTTAAAATTTAATGAATCAATTGCTTAAAACCACCAACAAAGTAATAGCCTAGAAGTTAAAAAGACACACAATTATCTTGGCGTTCATTTAAAAGCCAGACTCGAATAATGAACTACAAGGTAGAATGGGAGAAATATTCCGGCGTGGCTTGGAACGCCAGACACCAACTTACGCACTACTTGTTGCACTTCTAGCTACGTATTTAGCCATACTGCGTGTCTGTTTGTAGGGCGTAGCTACACTTTCTTACTGCCGTCTAGGTATCAAGTCACGACACTGAATTGACTGATAGACAACTATAAGTCCAAAATGGTGTTAGTACACTGTAATATTCAGTTAAGATGCACACAACCCACCGAAGCAACTCGACGACTCCAATTCATTCGGCCTGTGTAGCTTGAAACAGACTCGAAGAAACTTGTCCTTCCAACCTCTAGGAAGACCCCATCACCATGGGCAATGGATTTGCCTTGCATGATTAAACACGTCGTAGCGGCTGGCCACCCTCCTTCGTGATGCCTGACGACACTCCACCTCACACGGCTGATACCCGCACACCCCACCCCCCACGCCACTCTGGCAGAGCGCACGCGCTGCCGTTAAATCCCGCCACCAAAGATGTGAAGAAGACAAATAAGCATGGAAGTCGACTCAAAGATCAAAATGACAAACGATGGAAACTGGAGTCAGAAACGCACCAGCACAAATATATTATTATTATTGGTTAGTTAATTAAAACTATTATTTATTTATTTATTTATTATAAAGAAATATTCTTAATGTGTGCTTTTATTTTAATTATTGGTTTAGTTATTGGTTTTAGTTCGTTTTGCTTATTTCCTTACTTCCCTTTATCTTTATTCTTCTGAAAACCTGGAAAATATAAATATTTCGTTTTAAATACTACAGGAGAGCAAGACATGTATTCCACAGCGGCGATCTCGCGGAAATTCCTCGTCGTTCTCTGCTCCACCTGAAATCTCTGGGCCGGCCGGAGTGGCCGTGCGGTTCTGGGCGCTACAGTCTGGAGCCGAGCGACCGCTAGGGTCGCAGGTTCGAATCCTGCCTCGGGCATGGATGTGTGTGATGTCCTTAGGTTAGTTAGGTTTAATTAGTTCTAAGTTCTAGGCGACTGATGACCTCAAAAGTTAAGTCGCATAGTGCTCAGAGCCATTTGAACCATTTTTGAAATCTCTGAAACCTTTGCTCGCTACGCAGATTGTTCGGCACAACCGTGTTCTATGTTGGTTGATGTGTCTGGATGATAGGTCCAACAATTTAACAAGTTAAGGTTCATTAATTGGGAGATAATCTCTCCACGAATTCTGACTGTGGAAAATGCAGTGCCGCGCAGGGTTAGCCGAGCGGTCTGTGGCACTGCAGTCACGGACTGTACGGCTGATCCCGGCGGAGGTTCGAGTCCTCCCTTGGGCATGCGTGTGTTTGTCCTTAGGATAATTTAGGTTAAGTAGTGTGTAAGCTTAGGGACTGATGACCTTAGCAGTTAAGTCCCATAAGATTTCACACACATTTGAACATTTTTTTTTCTTTGAAAATGCAGGTTCGCACTATCCTTCCAAACTTCACCTCCGAGCGATCTACTTCTCGTAATATCTGTACCGTGATAATTAACTAATTTCGATATGGAGATATACACACCTTGAATACTTGATGCTAGTTATCGGATTCTATTTTGTGCAAAAAAAACTATTTGAACATTTAGTGTATACCGTAATGGCGTCTCACAACAATGCAATCTCTCTCCTCCTCTCCCAAGTACTATCTCTCTATTTCCTTCACAAAGAGTTCTTAAAACAAATTCTTTGGTTCGATAAGGCACAGAGATGCGTTCGTAGCACGGATCGTCAATTCTCGCAGTCTGTATATGGCGTTCACCACAATATCAGTTCGTCGCACCCAAATTATAGTTTCGCATACACTGTTACACCATACGATGCGCGACCACATCGAACAACGTAGGCGGAGGTTCATTCCTCTGGGCGTGCGTTCAGGAGACGTACTGTGGCACATCCACATGTGTCAACGACCATCCAGCAACTGTCAAACTTGCTGGTGAGTGAATGGAACATACTAGCAGAAGAACTCCTTGCCAATCTAGTGGCCGCATGGGGGGCATGTTGCATTGCCAGGCTTGGTCAACACACATCGTATTAAATACCATGATCCGCGTTTTGTAATGTTGAGGGGACCGCCTTTAACCGCAGTGACTCCTGAGCAATTCCTCACTTTGAGCAAAAATGGCATATCTGTTCGTCTCATTGCGAATTTCTTTATTACCTTCTGTACAGAGAGATGTGGCACAGTGGTTAGCACACTGGGCTCGCATTCGGGAGGACGACGGTTCAATCCCGCGTCCGGCCATCCTGATTTAGGTTTTCCGTGATTTCCTTAAATCGCTCCAGGCAAATACCGGGATGGTTCCTTTGAAAGGGCACGGCCGACTTCCTTCCCCGTCCTTCCCTAATCCCATGAGACCAATGACCTCGCTGTTTGATCTCCCCCCAAACAACACCAACCCAACCTTCTGTACTTCACCGTAAAATTTCTTTCTATGTATGGTCCAAGTCTGATCGAACTGTGTTACTTGGCAGCTCTGCGCATCAGTTTAATTTATATTAGACACTTTTTCACACAGACAGCTGTGTCATTGCTTGATGAGCTACCCTAAATGTAATCCTATATGGCATTGTGGACTGAAAATATTGAAACTACAGAGGGGTCCAAAATATTGTATCCACTGTTTAAAAGTCCATAACCTGCAAACTAATTGACGGAGTTGTCTCAATTTTGGTGAAAGTGTAGCTTAAAGTCTAACTTAAAGATATCACTGTAGGCGTTGGAAATGGTCAGCATTAACATCCACACACAAACGATGCCGCCGAACTGCAGCACGAACTACTGACTGCAACGTGTTCTGTTGGATATTTGCACATGAATGTACGAAGGATTCTCGAAGTCCATCCAATGTGCGTGACTTCTGCCGATAAACGACGTCCTTTAGTGTTCCCCACAGGTAAAAGTCCAGACGAGTTAGGTCTGGGGAACGTGGTGGATACTCCACAGCACCTCTATGGCCTATCCATCTTCCTGGTAGATTTTCGTCGAGATACGCCCTAACACGATTTTGGTAGTGGGCTGGGGCACCATCTTGTTGAAAGTAAACTCTTCCGTCTCCATACAAGTCTAGGATGGCAGGTAAAACGGATGTCTGAAGCTTCTGAAGGTACACCTCACCGGTAAATGTGCCGTCAAAGAAGAATGGCCCAATCAAGCCCCGGTAAGACCACCCACACCACACATTTACTTCTAGCAAATTCACGGCTTTGTCTACATGTACGTTCGGATTTTCGGCGGCCCAGTAGACGCAACTGTGGCAATTTACTGTACCATTGAGTTTGAACTGTGCCTCATCAGACCACACAATCATCTCTGCAAACTCTTCATCGTTGCGCACCATGTTAGTAAACCACTCTCAGTACTCCATTCTACGATCTGGGTCGTCGTCGTTCATTGCTTGTAGCAATCGTGGGATGTAGCACTTCCACTTTGCTGTCTTCAAAATTTGCCGAACACTTGAGCGACTCACTCCAGTTTCATGGGCACGCTATCTCACAGACTTCTGTGGTGAGCGACTGAATTGTTGTAACACACGACGAGAATTAGCTGGACTTGTTACTGTTACAGGTCGTCCAGATCGTTGTTTGTGTACATCTTTAACACAGTCTTCGGCTTCAAATTTGTCTCAAATGCGACGAATCGTTAAACGTGTCAGTGGCTCTGTTTGATACTCATTTCACCATTGCCGTTAACCTCATTAATGTTTTAGTACTTAAAATACCACTTCAAAACTGACTTCCTTTCATCGAATGTAAGCCTCGCACCACCCATGTTTACTCGAGTAACTAGGTGCAACTAAGAACAAAACACTGACTATCTGGCGACTGTCATCTGACAAAACAAAAGAACGCAGTACAATGCTTGTGTGGTGATTGCCGGAACTACAAACTATTACACTACCAAAGATGAGACAACTCCGTCAATTAGTTTGCCAATTATGGACTTTTAAACAGTGGATACATTTTTTTGGACCCCTCTGTATTTTAGCTATTTATTTTTATATCACATATAGGTGACGCAGGCGCCGCCAATCTACATCTACATCATAGTCGCAAGGCATGTAATAGCGTGTGGCAGAGGGCATTTTGTGTCTCTAACTGAGCCCTCCAACACCTTTCGACTCGCGAATAGCGCGTGGGAAGAACGATTGCCGGTAAGCCTCTGTATTACCTCTAATTTCTCGAATTTTCGGCTCGTGGTCATTACGCGAGACGTATATGGGGGGGGGGGGGGGGGAAGTAATATGTTTTCCGACTCTTCCCGGAAACCGTTATCCTGAAATTCCAATAGCGAATCTCTCCATAAAACACAACGTGTTTCTTGTAACGTCTGCCAATTTAATTTGTCGAGCATCTCCGTAACGCTCTCACGCCGGCTAAACGATCTCGTGACGAAACAGTACTCAAGAATCGATCGAACAAGTGCCCTGTAAGTCTCTTCCTTTGTAGATGAGTTGCATTTTCGTAAAATTCTTCTTATAAATCTGAGTCTGGCACCTGCTTTAACCACTATTTGCTTTAGGTGGTCATTTCACTTAAGGTCGCTCTGGATAGTTACTCCAAGATATTTTACGTTAGATTCTTTTTCCAGCGGTTTGTCGTCAATAGTGAAGCTGTAAGTAGTGGATTTCTTTACCTATGTATGAGAAATATCTTACATTTAATTACCTTCAAGGCCAGCTGCCAGATATTGCACCATTCATCAATTCTCTGGAAGTCATTCTGTAAATCGTTACTACCTTCTGGCGTTGCTACCTTGTTATAGACAACAACAACATCGGCGAACAGCCTTAAAGAGCATCCGATATTTTCTGCTACATCATTTATATACAGGGTGATCATAATTAAAGTTAAACTTTCAAGACGCTGTAGAAATAACACCAATCGTCAGAATGACGTCAAATTGCAACGGAATATTATCGGAGAATGGTAAAAACTTATGGCAGAAGAAAAAAAATAGTGTGAAAATTGATCAATAGATGGTGTTGTACGTGTCAGAACACGTAAATGAAAGCACCAGTCATGCGTACGACCCAGTGATGTTGGTATAAACACAGCGGGTACACGGCTTTTCCTCCTTTCGCGTCTTCGACGATCGCCATGATTGTCTCAATGCAGGATCGCGCTCTGCTTGTAAAGCTGTATTACAAGAAAGATGACCGTGCACACGTCACTCTGTAGAAGTTCCGGACACTGAAGGGTTTGAAAAAAGGCGTTGGTCCGATGACTGTCGTGGGTCTGGAGAAAATGATTCGGAAATTCGAAAAGACAGGTTCTTTTGGAGTGCAACCTGGTCGAGAAAGGAAACGAATTGATTCAACGTCAGTGGAAGCAGTGGCCACAGTAGTGCAGGAGGAGACGAGTGGTGGTGTGCAAACGTACAGTGCACGGAGAATTGCCCGAACATTGGATATAGCCGTGAACATGGTGAGTAAAATCCTACGAAACATCTTTCTTTGCTATCCGTTCAAAGTTACCCTTGTGCACGAGTTGCTTCCTGGTGACTTGCAGCAAGAGAGACCTTTGCTTTAGAATTTCTTGCTCGCATGGAAGTGGACAACGATTGGCCGTGGAAGATTTTGTGGACATATGAAGCCCACTTCCATCTGACAGGATATGTCAATACACATAATTGTCCAATATGGGCAACGGAAAATCCACACGCAAATCAACCAGTACCACTTCATCCTGAAAAGGTCACTGTGTGGAGTGAGTTTACGGCATCATTTATCATAGGGCCATATTTTTTCAAAGACACAGGTGCTTCTGATCCTGTTACCTGTACCGTCACTGGTAAGCGCTATGAGTGTCTTTTGCCCAACCACGACATTCCAGCTCCCAACAGAACTTTTATGCAAGATGGAGCACCTCTGCACATTGCAGATCCAGTTAATCAGCTACTGAAGGGCCTTTTCGGAAATGCTAGAATTATCAGCCGCCGTTCCCTACATCCTGGCCGTCCCGATCACCTGATCTTAATCCGTGTGACTTCTGGCTGTGGGGCTATCTGAAAGATGTTGTGTTCAGTGTTTCGATTGCAAACTTAGCTGCATTGATGGCACGCATTGTGCAACATATTCTGAACATGACCCCGGAAACACTTCGATCATTTGTGGAACATGCTGTTTCTCGATTTCAACTCGGTGCAGAAAACGGTGGATAGCATATTGATCATGTTTTGTGCCAGTCACACGGGAATTAATAATCCGATCTGATTTTGATTGATGCTCTTTATGCGGTTTTTAGCCTCAGGACAATTAAATACCGATGTGATTGATGCTCTTTATGCGGTTTTTGGCCTCGAGACAGTTAAAAATCGATTTTTCCCTTCTAATGTGATATGACCTTGACGTGGTGGATGGGCTTACGTAACTAACAGTATCACATCTGTAGCCCCATACATACTGAGTAGTACAGTTTGTTTAACGTCAAACGTACACCTTAGGCATTGTTGCCTAATTCATTTGTCATTTGTAGTCGACCACTATTAAATTATGATGCTTACAGCGCCACAAATTGCTACATTTTGTAACTATTTAGTTTTCTTCTGCCATACGTTTTTCCCCTTCTCCGATAATATTCCGTTGCAATTTGACGTCATTCTGACCAGTAGTGTTATTTCTACAGCATCTGAAAGTTTTACTTTAACGATAATCACCCAGTATACTGTAGGCAGTAATGGTCTTATCGCATTTCCTTGGGGTACTCCGGAAATTACCTTTACATCTGTCGATTTTGTTCCGTTAAGAGCGACGTTTTGAGTTCTATCTGCAAGGAGGTCCTGAATCCAGTCGTAAATCTGCTCCGATACTCCATTGATCTATGGACTAGTGTCAGGATATTTCTTGGGGCATAAGGCACTCAGCGACATGCATGGGCCTGGTGGGTGTCCAACGAACTGTGCTGTACAGAAAGTAGTGCTGATGCAAAGGAAGATATTTCTTGCCAGTTTCGATCGAAATGATCATCATCACCAGGCAACGGGGATTATACATTACATACATTTGTCCGTCTATTAACGCAATGTGTAACGTGGGCATTTTTCTCTGAAACTGTCCACTAATATATTTCAGAGGATAGTACGCAAATTCTCTTGATCAAGTAGTCGTTCATTTACACTGCTTTGTAAACTGAATTAGCATTGCCAGTGACTGTTATTCGTTTCACTGTTTGTTCTCCTGCTTTTGCTATGTAGTTGGTGGAGATTTAGAAGGCCTGACAGCTTACAATTTGGATACACGAGACTAGTGTCCTTTTAAGAGGAATTTGCCGCTATAAAATTGTTGTGGTTTGGCAGGCGCCTGGCCACAGGTAGGGAGGCAGGCCTTCTCGTCCCCACAGCTCATTGTCCAGGAGAGTTGCTAAATACGTGTTTTTCTGTCGAAAGGAACATGGAAGCCTCGCCGAAGCCTTTTAGGCAGATAAGAGATCTCTAGGCAGGTGTGGTTTCCTCCAGGGTGCGTGAATGTTCGTTACAACGCCTCAGAATAACGTTCAGTTTAAACTTTCAGTATACAGCTTTCTCATTAAGTCATTCTGTATTTTACTGTAAGCCAGCACTTTCGCCCTGTGCCTAGTTACAGAGTTTCCCATTTGTTAATTTGAGAATCATTTCATTGAGTGGGAGAAGCCCCCTGGGCCGGCTGTCTGCCTTTATGCACCTGGCTGAAGTATAATGAGACAGAAAGGAATAGGAGACTGTTTAACACTGTTACGTATTTTTCACTCACTGGAAGTCGGAATCTCCACTGCCATTGAGCGACGATTTCCATTCGTGGCCGCAACACAGCCGAGTTCCAGATGGCTCTTCAAGGACACACTTCTCTTCGGACTGTTGTAAACACTTCAGTTTAGGCTTTGTAGAGCAAAGACTCCAGATTAGGACAGAAGAGAGAACTGAGCAGATGAGCCTTCCTGCCGCTGGAGGGATGTCTGTACTTAAGCACTAAGTACAAAAATATTATGGAATTCATGTTCTCCAGCCATTATTGCCACCGGCTACCTTATTCGCCTTATCTGTGTTTCGATAAGACGAGCCATCATCGCTGCCGCGAATGTCGTTCAGTTGTGAAGTTAATTCGCTCCCTTGAGAAACAGAGTACACGACCTTAAAGTCAAGCATCCAGCTTGCTGCTCGGAATGCACATTCTTGGGAACCTCGTGGTGTTCGCTCCTCTCTTTTTGTGCACTTACTACTTTTAACTATCAACTTCCGCAGCCACTGGCCGTGTCCGCGAATTATTAAAGTACCTTGTGTTTTATCCCCAGCACCCGCCTGTGCCAAGGTTATACTCTGAGTTGCATTCCGATTGTTAATGGTTCCCTTTAAAATGTTAGAGTTGAAACTTTCATGTTCAAAGTCAAGAAGTCTATTTGTTAAAGTGTCTATTAGTTTCCATTCACAGCTCGAAGATCCCTCCTCCCGCTACCATATCTATGTTTCTTGCTTAATTGGTCCACCCTTACTAACATCATTTAAATGAGACGTTTTCCATTATGCAACAGTATCCTTGTTTTCCAATAATTTGCATTCTTGTGGTGGTTCCTCATTCTATAGGGCTTCAGAATTTGGTACTGTGCTTACTAGAGGTATGCTCCTACCCAATTGACACCCCACAAATGATCTGTGGTGCCCACGAAACTGTCGTACGAAATCCGATACATCTTCAAAAAACTGTTACAGCAGCTCTTATGGAATCACTCTTAATGTGGCGTCAATAGTAAAAATAAAATTATAAAAAGTCATTCAATAAAACTGAAAATTAAATATATAATGCAAAATAATGGAACGGAATTTTCGTAACTTAACATGAAATTGTTGGATATCAAAAACTTGCACATTGTTTCCTTCTATTTATACATTTAGCAATCGTAGCGCACTGAACATTCCTGTGTTTCCCACTGCTCTGTGGAGCGCACTCTGCATACTGACAAACTGGACAGCCAGTTTATGTTAACAACTCGGGGCAAAGACGTTACGGTTTAGTAAGCAGAAAGTTTCTAGCTGTAATTAGTAACCTCTATCTTTTCAATTCTTCAGACACCTGTTTCAAAGTTATTTGTGAACTATTAATGATTGTGATGTGATGGGCAATTAAGTTGAGTGTCTTACGTATATATTTTGGTCCATGTCAAACAAATCTGTATATATACAGCATCACTTAGCATGAAGGGTAATGTTAAAGTATTACAAGAAACGTTTGCATTGACATAATTGAAGTACAAATAAGTACATTTTCTGCATGAGATTTACGGAAATGTATTGATAGACAGTTTTTTCCTTGTATTATAGATTTCTTTTAGTATTGTTAATATATTCAACTAGAAGCACTCCATAATTACATCTACATCTACATCCATACTCCGCAAGCCACCTGACGGTGTGTGGCGGAGGGTACCCTGAGTACCTCTATCGGTTCTCCCTTCTATTCCAGTCTCGTATTGTTCGTGGAAAGAAGGATTGTCGGTATGCTTCCGTGTGGGCTCTAATCTCTCTGATTTTATGCTCATGGTCTCTTCGCGAGATATACGTAGGAGGGAGCAATATACTGCTTGACTCTTCGGCGAAGGTATGTTCTCGAAACTTTAACAAAAGCCCGTACCGAACTACTGAGCGTCTCTCCTGCAGAGTCTTCCACTGGAGTTTATCTATCATCTCCGTAACACTTTCGCGATTACTAAGTGAACCTGTGACGAAGTGCGCTGCTCTCCGTTGGATCTTCTCTATCTCTTCTATCAACCCTATCTGGTACGGACCCCACACTGCTGAGCAGTATTCAAGCAGTGGGCGAACAAGCGTACTGTAACCTACTTCCTTTGTTTTCGGATTGCATTTCCTTAGGATTCTTCGAATGAATCTCAGTCTGGCATCTGCTTTACCGACAATCAACTTTATATGATCATTCCTTTTTAAATCACTCCTAATGCATACTCCCAGATAATTTATGGAATTAACTGCTTCCAGTTGCTGACCTGCTATTTTGTAGCTAAATGATAAGGGATCTATCTTTCTATGTATTCGCAGCACATTACACTTTTCTACACTGAGATTGAATTGCCATTCCCTGCAGCATGCGTCAATTCGCTGCAGATCCTCTTGCATTTCAGTACAATTTTCCATTGTTGGAACCTCTCGATACACCACAGCATCATCTGCAAAAAGCCTCAGTGAACTTCCGATGTCATCCACAAGGTCATTTATACACAGGGCTATTACAAATGATTGAAGCGATTTCATAAATTCGCTGTAGCTCCAGTCATTGACATATGGTCACGACACACTACAGATACGTAGAAAAACTCATAAAGTTTTGATCGGCTGAAGCCGCACTTCAGGTTTCTGCCGCCAGAGCGCTCGAGAGCGCAGTGAGACAAAATGGCGACAGGAGCCGAGAAAGCGTATGTCGTGCTTGAAATGCACTCACATCAGTCAGTCATAATAGTGCAGCGACACTTCAGGACGAAGTTCAACAAAGATCCACCAACTGCTAACTCCATTCGGCGATGGTATGCGCAGTTTAAAGCTTCTGGATGCCTCTGTAAGGGGAAATCAACGGGTCAGCCTGCAGTGAGAGAAGAAACGGTTGAACGCGCGCGGGCAAGTTTCACGCGTAGCCCGCGGAAGTCGACGAATAAAGCAAGCAGGGAGCTAAACGTACCACAGCCGACGGTTTGGAAAATCTTACGGAAAAGGCTAAAGCAGAAGCCTTAGCGTTTACAATTGCTACAAGCCCTGACACCCGATGACAAAGTCAAACGCTTTGAATTTTCGGCGCGTTTGCAACAGCTCATGGAAGAGGATGCGTTCAGTGCGAAACTTGTTTTCAGTGATGAAGCAACATTTTTTCTTAATGGTGAAGTGAACAGACACAATGTGCGAATCGGGGCGGTAGAGAATCCTCACGCATTCATGCAGCAAATTCGCAATTCACCAAAAGTTAACGTGTTTTGTGCAGTCTCACGGTTTAAAGTTTACGGCCCCTTTTTCTTCTGTGAAAAAAACGTTACAGGACACGTGTATCTGGACATGCTGAAAAATTGGCTCATGCCACAACTGGAGACCGACAGCGCCGACTTCATCTTTCAACAGGATGGTGCTCCACCGCACTTCCATCATGATGTTCGGCGTTTCTTAAACAGGAGATTGGAAAACCGATGGATTGGTCGTGGTGGAGATCATGATCAGCAATTCATGTCATGGCCTCCACGCTCTCCCGACTTAACCCCATGCGATTTCTTTCTGTGGGGTTATGTGAAAGATACAGTGTTTAAACCTCCTCTACCAAGAAACGTGCCAAAACTGCGAGCTCACATCAACGATGCTTTCGAACTCATTGATGGGGACATGCTGCGCCGAGTGTGGGAGGAACTTGATTATCGGCTTGATGTCTGCCGAATCACTAAAGGGGCACATATCGAACATTTGTGAATGCCTAAAAAAACTTTTTGAGTTTTTGTATGTGTGTGCAAAGCATTGTGAAAATATCTCAAATAATAAAGTTATTGTAGAGCTGTGAAATCGCTTCAATCATTTGTAATAACCCTGTATATTGTGAATAGCAACGGTCCTATGACACTCCCCTGCGGCACACCTGAAATCACTCTTACTTCGGAAGACTTCTCTCCATTGAGAATGACATGCTGCGTTCTGTTATCTAGGAACTCTTCAATCCAATCAAACAATTGGTCTGATAGTCCATATGCTCTTACTTTGTTCATTAAACGACTGTGGGGAACTGTATCGAACGCCTTGCGGAAGTCAAGAAACACGGCATCTACCTGTGAACCCATGTCTATGGCCCTCTGAGTCTCGTGGACGAATAGCGCGAGCTGGGTTTCACACGACCGTCTTTTTCGAAACCCATGCTGATTCCTACAGAGTAGATTTCTAGTCTCCAGAAAAGTCATTATACTCTAACATAATAAGTGTTCCACAATTGCACAACTGATCGACGTTAGAGATATAGGTCTATAGTTCTGTACATCTGTTAGACGCCCCTTCTTGGAAACGGGGATGACCTGTGCCCTTTTCCAATCCTTTGGAACGCTACGCTCTTCTAGAGACCTACGGTACATCGCAGCAAGAAGGAGGGGGGGGTCAAGTTCCTTCGCGTACTCTTTGTAAAATCGAACTGGTATCCCATCAGGTCCAGCGGCCTTTCCTCTTTTGAGCGATTTTAATTGTTTCTCTATCCCTCTGTCGTCTATTTCGATATCTACCATTTTGTCATCTGTGTGACAATCTAGAGAAGGAACTACAGTGCAGTCTTCCTCTGTGAAACAGCTTTGGAAAAAGACATTTAGTATTTCGGCCTTTAGTCTGTCATCCTCTGTTTCAGTACCATTTTGGTCACAGAGCGTCTGGACATTTTGTTTTGATCCACCTACCGCTTTGACATAAGACCAACATTTCTTAGGATTTTCTGCCAAGACAGTACATAGAACTTTACATGGTACTAAAAGTATTAGCAAATAGACAGTAATTTCTTGTATTTGTATAATACTTCAAAAAGAAATATGTTGAATTATATTCAATTTCAATTATGTATCTACCGTAACCGCTCAATCCCACATTTCTTAAAGGATTATCTCTACCATAATTGCAAGTCAGAGCCAATACAAAGGTTTACCGGCAATCATTCTTGCCACGCGCCATTCGTGGTTAGAACCGAGTACGTGGGACCAGATAATGGTACCAGAAGTACACTCCACTACACACCATTAGGTGGCTTTCGGTGTATGATGTCGACGCAGATGTAATCAACATGTAGTATTAATACATAAGAATATGGTTATGTCCACGGTACAGTTTTACATAGTAACTGAAGGGACTGGCCTACTCTAATTGACGGCTCAATGCAGGTCACTCACCTGGTGCGTCTGAAAACTTCTAAGCACGGAGTGTGGGACTAGTGGGAATTATCTGCCACTTGAAAACGTAACATCTAAATAGGGCCTTCTTTAAATATTTACGAGTTGTGAGGCACCACCTGCAGAAAACATACGTTGAATAATGATTACCGGAGTGTACAGTGGTAAACGTTACATTCTGTAGCAATGTTCCCGGTCTTGGCTTTGACCCCTTGATAAAACCAGGCCCGTCAGTTTTATTCTATGGAACGACTTGATTATTTATATGTTTATGAAAACGTTTTCGATAATATAACACAACTCACCTTGTGATAACAAGGTGGAATTGGAAATAAATCAGAATCTAGTGAAAAATCTTCCCCAAAAATTAAAAGCTGTAGTAGAGCTGAGAAGAACTAAATGCAAGTAATATACTTTTATGTAAATTGGAGGTGGAGAGGGGAGAAAAGGAATGAAGGGGAAGAAACTGTTGACGTGAGCTGCATCGAGACGTTATGCGGAATCAGCAGCGACGATTGAAAATGTGTGCCGGACCGGGTCTCGCTGCGTTAACTATAGCGCCAAACCAACACAGTGTTCATCTCCATTCCGCGGAGTATCTCGGCAGGCCGACATTCCCACCTAGCGCCACCTATTCACAGTCCCCCTCCATGTCCTCCATTGTTGCTTCTTAGAGATTCCCGCAAGAGGTCGAAGTACTTGTGCATCCGCATTGACGGTGGTGGATTAACTGTCCTCTGGTGAATCAATTACATGAGAGCGTGGTGTCTGTTTATTCGGAGTGATAAAGATCCTTTTACTGTCCAGTTCGCTACAGATGTTCCTTTCGCGCAATTACCGGAGGGGAGGAGTATTCTCTTCGACAGTGATTGGAAAGGATCACACTCAGCCTTATGCACTTCACTGCAGCGCTGTAGTTTCTTTACACACTTCCGCTACTTACATTTCTGCAGCCTGCACTATTGCACTCATATTGCAGTGGCAGATTTCCGTCACAATCATTCAGATATGATTTTTATACGAAACGTCGTGCCAGATTAAAACAGTGTGCCGGACCGAGTCTCAAAGTCGGGACCTCTGCGTTTCGGAGGCAACTCCTCTACCTGCTGAGCTACCCAAGCACGACTCACGACCCGTCCTCACAGCTTTGATTCCGCCATTACCTCGTCTCCTACCTTCCAAATTTCACAGAAGCTTTTCTGCGAAACTTGCAAAATGGCTCTGAGCACTATGGGACTTAACTTCTGAGGTCATCAGTCCCCTAGAACTTAGAACTACTTAAACCTAACTAACCTAAGGACATCACACACATCCATGCCCGAGGCAGGATTCGAACATGCGACCGCAGCAGTCGCGCAGCTCTAGACTGTAGCGTCTAGAACCGCTCGGCCACTCCGGCCGGCGGAAACTTGCAGAACTAGCACTCCTGGAAGAAAGGATATTGCGGAGACATGGCTTAGCCACAGCCTTGGGGGATGTTTCCACAATGAAATTTTCACTCTGCAGCGGAGTGTGCGCTGATATGAAACTTCCTGGCAGATTAAAACTGTGTGCTGGTCCCAGACTCGAGCTCTGGACCTTTGCCTTTCGCAGACAAGTACTCTAGCAACTGAGCTACACGAGCACAACTCACGACCCGTCCTCACAGGTCATTCTGATTTTTATATGCTTTAATTTTCGATCTTAATTAACACATTAGTTTATCATGAACAACAGCGCTAACAGCTTTAACAAACAAGTGCACCTAACGTCATTTCACAAAATTCAAACGCTGACGACAGAAGCTCGCAACTGCACATACAACTAACTAAACTGAATTGCTCCTGAAAGTGTGGAATCTGCAAGGTCTCTGTTGATTTGGCAAAAAAAAAAAAAGGTTTTTACTAAAGTCTTTGATTCCAAAAGCTCTGCCTGCTTACGCTAACAAAATCAATTGAACGGTTTTATTAATGAGACTACAGTAATTTCAAGTCAGAAAAGTATATCTCTATGTAAAAAAATCACTTTCCATGGAAACTAGCTCGATGTTTACGCCTCAGTCAACACAGAGCTCAGAATGGAGTAAGCTTCCGGACGTTGTGCCACTCAAACGCCGCAACAGCAGCACAAACATCCCCCATACCCTGTGCAGCTCTACTCGTAATTTTTAGTCGCAGCTGCAGAAGCGTTGTATCACAGTATTTGTCCAAATATATCTCCAATTCTGGACAATACTTACCGTAGTCCCACTTCAAAACTACTAGACAGAGTTGTAGTTCTACGTCACATGGATGATTTTCAGTACCGTAAACAGAAAGGGCTTTTGAAACTAGGGCACTTTTTGCCTGTATTCTTGCCACATCCCTCCGCTTCCAATTCGGCACTAAAACACAAACAGGGCCGAACTATTCACCTCAGTGCCGTAAATTTACAAAATTAAAGCAGTTTTAAAGAACTAAATGATAAAGTGTAACAAATAGCAGAGAGGCAAATATTAAACAACAAATAATGAAGTTAAATAATAAGGTAACTTCGAAACTCTAGGTTTATACTTTGCTCTGTTTGTACATCACGATTAATTCTGATGTTTGGTTATCGCAACTTTTATTACACTACTGGCCATTAAAATTGCTACACCAAGAAGAAATGCAGATGATAAACGGTTATTCATTGGAAAAATACATTATACTGACATGTGATTACATTTTCACGCCATTTGGGTGCATAGATCCTGAGAAATCAGTACCCAGAACAATCACCTGTGGTCGTAATAACGGCCTTGATACGCCTGGGCATTGAGTCAAACAGAGCTTGGATGGCGTGTACAGGTACAGCTGCCCAAGCAGCTTCAACACGAGACCACAGTTCATCAAGAGTAGTGACTGGCGTATCGTGACGAGCCAGTTGCTCGGCCACCATTGACCAGACGCTTTCAATTGGTGAGAGGTCTGGAGAATGTGCCAGCCAGGGCAGCAGTCGAACATTTTCTGTATCCAGAAAGGCCCGTACAGGACCCGCAACATGCGTCGTGCATTATCCTGTTGAAATGTAGGGTTTCGCAGGGATCGAATGGAGGGTAGAGCCAGGGGTCGTAACACGTCTGAAATGTAACGACCACTGTTCAAAGTGCCGTCAATGTGAACAAGAGGTGACCGAGACGTGTAACCAATGGCACCCCATACCATCACGCCGGGTGATATGCCAGTATGGCAATGACGAATACACGCTTCCAATGTGTGTTCACCGCGAAGTCGCCGAACACAGATGCGACCATCATGATGCTGTAAACAGAACCTGAATTCATCCGAAAAAATGACGTTTTGCCATTCGTGGACCCAGGTTCGTTGTTGAGTACACCATCACAGGCGCTCCTGTCTGTGATGCAGCGTCAAGGCTAACCGCAGCCATGGTCTCCGAGCTCATACTCCATGCTGCTGCAAACGTCGTCGAACTGTTCGTGCAGATTGTTGTTGTCTTGCAAACGTCCCCATCTGTTGACTCAGGGATCGAGACGTGGCTGCACGATCCGTTACAGCCATGCGGATAGGTTGCCTGTCATCCCGACTGCTAGTGATACGAGGCCGTTGGGGTCCAGCACGGCGTTCCGTATTACCCTCCTGAACCCACCGATTCCATATTCTGCTAACAGGCATTGGATCTCGACCAACATGAGCAGCAATGTCGCGATGCGATAAACTACAATTGCGATAGGCTACAATCCGACCTTTATCAAAGTCGGAAACGTGATGGTACGCATTTCTCCTCCTTACACGAGGCATCACAACAACGTTTCACCAGGCAACGCCAGTCAACTGCTGTTTGTGTATGAGAAATCGGTTGGAAACTTTCCTCAAATCGGCACGTTGTAGGTGTCGCCACCGGCGCCAACCTTGTTTGAATGCTCTGTAAAGCTAATCATTTGCATATCACAGCATCTTCTTCCTGTCGGTTAAATTTCGCGTCTGTAGCACGTCATCTTCGTGGTGTAGCAATTTTAATGGCCAGTAGTGTAATATTCACGAGAGGATCATTAAAGTTTAGTTTTGTGCACATGATCCACTACTTTTGTAGACGTTCTAACTACTGCTTCGGACGTACATACATGACTTTAGGTCACAGATTACACCATACGTTAACAGTTTCGCTCCCTCATAATTTTTGTGTCCTGATCATAAAGAAGCGACGATATGTTGCGGTTATTGCACCGCTGCTTGTATTAAACCATGATGACCACGAATTCGGGTACTTTCATCGAAGGATACTTCTTGTCACACTAGAAAGCTTCCACTTTGTTGTACCTTCGTCACATTCAATTTTACATCCACATGTAAGATTGAAAAACATTCAGACAAGTAGTTCTTACAGCAATGTCCGCAAAAGGAAGTGTATCGGGTTCAACTCAAACTTTTAACCTAACACAAACATTCTTCCAAGCATTAATTCCGGTAAAGAGCAAAATACCGCCATGTTAACACTCTTCTACCCAGTATCCATTGTACAACCGCTACAGTCCATGATTGCTGCGTTCTAGACAGTGTACTAACAACTGAACTTGGTAGACATTGCAATATGCAGGTGGAACATTGTGTCCGATGACTGCAAACAGCTACAGACAGATGAGAGCAAAAGCAGGTAGGGCTATGGACATGTTAAGAATAATAAACCAAGATAAATGATGAAAATGAAGAAAATAAAGGGAAAGAGCGAGATAGAGGAGATGAAAGATCAGTTTGTTTGGGCTACCTGCGGAATGTATTATATGCTTTGGTCATTTTCTTCGTTTATTTACTTTTCTTCGGATGGCGAACTCAATGTGTAGGTTTGGTAAAAGGAACTCGAATACAGCGAGTATCGCTCATTTTACTTTCGGCGCAAAGTTATGCTACTCGTTGTCTATACTATTGCTTCCCTTTCTGTTGCTGTACTGGTAGGCTGATATTGTTTACTGTGGAGGCTCGAATAAATGTGGATAACTTTACCATGCATTTCCTAGCGTGACACTGGAACTGCCAAGGCTGGATGTCTGCTGTTCTGTTTCTGATGGAACGTGCACGAGGCTGCACACCTTACAACCAACAGCTTGTCTGGTCACCTGTCTGGCTCGAAAGAGCTTTCAGTAGCATGTTGTATACAGCTACTCGCTATTTTATGCTACCTACTCCTTAACCCCTGTATATCATTACATATGACAACACCATAGGTACGTTGCGAACTGTTACGTTTCTCTATATTCATCGCTTGATAATGATCCAAGATAGACACCAGTAACGGAAGAATAAAAATAACTAAACAGCTCCTTTGTAGGTGTACAACGATCTCACTCCTACCATATAATGAAACTGTGGAGCCCAGACGCAAAAAATATTCACTTCAACAAAAACCTTGTACAGCAGTATAGAAATGGAACCTTACAAGCACTCATCTACATACTTTGCCATTATCTACAACCACAATTAGGTATCGTTTGATAGGCTGTACATCGTGTATATGAATATTTAAAGAGACTGACAATGTCACGTACGCTTTGTAAATAATTGTTAATGCTTTTGCATTAAAGATGATGGAATGTCTTTATTATCAAAACGGCGTAATGAATGATTGCCTATACTATTAGAGGTTGGAACGCCAGTGGAGATGAAACAGCAGGCGGTACTCAAGCCCTGGGTGGAAGGACCGCACAGTTGTTGGTCCTGCCTGACACAGGAAGTAGAAGCACCTGAACGCTGGAGCACAATAGAGTCGCAGCTGGCCGGTATTGTAAGTGGACCAGAAGGATAACCGGGAACTCTGCAAATCTTGGACGGAGCTGAGAGGAAAGAGGAGACGTCACCTCGGAAATCACGCAGGCTGGGTTATTTCGAAGGATTTTTACTCAGAAGTCTACCATTGTACGGGCATAGGTATCCCCTCGCAAAGTTTCCGCACTGGACGACAAAAGACTAAAATATGGTTGGTCGGCGTTCGGAAGAATCTGTTGAGAGGGAGAAAATTCAGGGGTTTCGAGGATATGATTCGCCTTCTGCAGTTACGAGGGCGGGGAGCCGAGTCTTGCTGGGAAGCGAGCAGTGGAGAGGAAGAGTCTTCCGTTTTGAGCGCCCGTGTGTGACGGTCTCTCAGTATCAGCTTTGTTCAAAATGTTCAAATGTGTATGAAATCTTGTGGGACTTAACTGCTAAGGTCACCAGTCCCTAAGCTTACACACTACTTAATCTAAATTATCCTAACACACACACCCATGCCCGAGGGAGGACTCGAACCTCCGCCGAGACCAGCCGCACAGTCCAGCACCTCAGACCGCGCGGAATTAGCCGAGCTCAGCTTTGTTGGTACAGGCGGACTTGCTGTCTTTGCACTCAGGAGAGTTTATAGTTAGACCGGTAGGCACTGTACTGTTGCGAACTTCCACGATTCTGGACTTTGCCTCCGAGTTGGAAGTAGTCGTTGGGTACGCAGCGTTCAGTGATTGAGAGCACTTCTTCTGCCTATACTTACGTTGAGATTTTATTTGAACTCCGTCCTCGTGGCTGGGAGTTCGCGTTTCCGTCTGTAGAACTCAGAGAGAAGAAGACAGTATTAGAGCGTATTAGAGGACCGCCTTCTGCCGTTCTAGTGTTTGAAAGAGTTTTATTTTGTGACTGGAGTTCTTCTATCGTCGCAGACGTGTACGAGAACCATCACTCCGACGAACCGGACACAGTAGATATGGTGATATTGCTAATTGCTGCCGCGCGGGATTAGCCGAGCGGTCTCAGGCGCTGCAGTCATGGACTGTGCGGCGGGTCCCGGCGGAGGTTCGAGTCCTCCCTCGGCCATGGGTGTGTGTGTCTGTCCTTAGGATAATTTAGGTTAAGTAGTGTATAAGCTTAGGGACTGATAACCTTAGCAGTTAAGTCCCGGCCGGTCGAAGTGGCCGTGCGGTTAAAGGCGCTGCAGTCTGGAACCGCAAGACCGCTACGGTCGCAGGTTCGAATCCTGCCTCGGGCATGGATGTTTGTGATGTCCTTAGGTTAGTTAGGTTTAACTAGTTCTAAGTTCTAGGGGACTAATGACCTCAGCAGTTGAGTCCCATAGTTCTCACAGCCATTTGAACCATTAGTTAAGTCCCATTAGATTTCACACATATTTGAACATTTTTTTGCTAATTGCTTCGGCTTATTAGGGCTATAAAGCTAAACAGCTGTGATCACGTTAGTTTACTTCCACTGAGGTTCCACACCACCGTAGATCATCTTTGAAAGTAGTGTCTTCTAGTGGCTGGTACGTAGATGATGTCAGTCATTTCACGTTATTTATGTTAGATCGCGTGGCCATAAAAAGGGGCCGAGTTGGGCAATTGATCAGCAATTTTTAGTCAGGAAATATAGACAATTATAATTTAAAGGGTTGTTTTATAGTCTACAATAAACGTATAACAAGAAACAACGTTTATCATTTAGTAGTATTAGTTGCCTTAATCATTCATTTATGTTGAGATTGTAATTCATATGTTAAAGAGAAGTATGAGATCCTAAGATCTGCTTCAGGGGGTAGTCAGACAGGGCCAAATCATCATTTTAGTGTTAAATATTTTCCGTTGTATTTTACACCCGCCTGGAGTAGCATCTGGGAAATTAAGTAAACTGGGAAATATTAATTATTGTGAAGGTCGAAATAAAAGGGAGAGTGTCTTCCAAGATTTAACTGTCAAACTTAGTACCCACTTTAACATTGTTGTCCCGTTCAAAGACCATACATCTAAACAAATTTTCCACTAAGACCCAATTTCCACTGTAGTTAAACAAAATACAATAATCTTTTAACCAATTCATTACACTGCACGGGCAGCTGACCAGACCGTATACTTTCTAAATGGCGGTGGACATTACAGTCGTATTTTGCAGTGCATGATGGAAAGTGTTTCACTGCCACCTGTTGACCGAAGTGATTGTTCCGCACTCTCATTGCGGAGAGCTCAGCTGTTGTTCTGTCATCAGCGAAATCACTACCGCGGACTGCGCGACACATTAGTCGATCCCATAGATCTTTTCCAGCACTGGGTCCGGAGTGAGCGGCAGGCAGTTGCAACGACTGCGAGGATTCTTACGCTCAGTGCTCCAACACTGCGGTGATGTATCGCGGAACAGGACATAGCCATTAATTTTGATACGACGGAGACATGAAATAGGGAGCGATATATTCCTGTCCAGCGCCGTGGCGAGCGATAAATTCGCGGGAACACGCGACGGCGGCGATGACTTATAAGGTGCGTGTTTGCAAAATGAATCAGCCTAATGCACAGAGTCCAATGCATCACTGTGGCTACGTTCGACTGGTAGGATCAATGTACGGGAACAGGTGCTAGCACCTCACCCCTCCCGGCCCCTCCTCCTCCACAGCCAGCACAGCCACAAGCGTTGGCCAGCAGGAGTCCCGAGATGAGGCACCAGCAGTCTCTTTCACCAGTCCCACGCTGGCTGCATACTCGTCCTCTGTCATACTAACAACATCCGTACTGGAGTAGCGTCCCAGACGCCTATACAGGTTTTTAAGACGAGAAACATGATACTTTCATATGCACTCTCTTAGGGTCTCTGAACAGAATATATGTCATCCCGTTAGCAGAACACTGTTGCACGTTATGTTTGTAATTGCCGGCCGGTGTGGCAGAGCGGTTCTAGGCGGTTCAGTCTGGAACCGCACGACCGCTACGGTCGCAGGTTCGAATCCTGCCTCGGGCATGGATGTGTGTGATGTCCTTAGGTTAGTTAGGTTTAAGTAGTTCTAAGTTCTAGGGACTGATGACCTCAGATGTTAACTCCCATAGTGCTCAGAACCATTTGAACCATTTTGTTTGTAATTAGAGACACACTTACAGTATTGATTATCCTTGACTTGAAGTCTTGTATATTCCATGATGTACGTTCCTTTGTTTGAAATAAATCAATGTCGGGGACATTCTTTGTATTGCAAGTCTGAAACTTTCGCCCAGAGTAGCTAATTTGGTAAAAAAAAGAAAAGTTTCTTTCGTTTTGCTCTTGCGCATGCGCTCTTTCTTAGACGTCTAAGCTATTCACAAGTGCACTCTTAAATAATTTTCAAATACCCTTTTTTAGTACGACATAATGCCGGACCAATCAGAAAAACAGTTAGCAAATTTCAAAGGAAAGCGAGCTAGGAAGAGGATTAATGCCAAGTGGTTTTGTACGGCTTTGGTGAACTTACTGCAGAAAGCCCGTTCGAAGATTTTGAACACTACAGGGAACGTCTTTAAGACACTTCAGAGACGCTCGTTTCAGTATGTGACGCTATTCATAATTTTCTCTGTGGTGATGAATCTGAAGCAGACGTGCTGAATTGTGTGGAATGTATAAAAGACAAAATTAAACGCGCTATGCTGAAGGTGACAAAAACAAGCTTTCAGCCTTAACGTCCTAGATTAACACCTACAGCGTCCACACAGCCCACTCTACTCCACTCCGTGAAGCTACCAGCAATTAAGCTTGAGCCATTTTGTGAAGATGTTGAAATGTGGTCCCGCTTTCGGGAATAATTCTAATCGAACATTGATAAAGACCCATCGCTTTCTACGTTAGACAAACATGTTTTCCTCTAGCGGAATCTGTCAAGCGAACCGAAGTTGTTAGTAAATGGTATACCTATAACAGTTAACACAGACGATGAAACAAAGAAAATTTTATTGAATTGGCACGATGGTAGTAATCGCATTATACAGGCTAACGTCGATTATTTGGATGCTGTGTGTCCTCGGAGTGCTCTAAAGCCTGTACAGTGAGCGATACCTGAAACGCTGAACAGCACATGCCTGGATTGTAATCGTCGCATTCACTCACTGCCCACTGTGCCCTAGGAAAACGTCCCGTAACATACTGTAAAGTTCTTAGTCCGAAAATTCTGCCAGCATTTCCTGCTGAAATGTGTCAGAAATGGGCTATTCATGCTAGAAGAACCTTTGTATCGGAAGGAGATGTACTGAAGTTACTGAACTTTTTGGTAGAAATTCATGGTGGTCTTACTGCGCGACAGATTCGTAGAATGTCTGTCGTCACCTAATTTCACTTACACTGCACCAGCATTTCATATAAATTCAAAGCAAGCAAAAATACAATCGTACTGTGTAGTTTGCGAAGGTCACACTCTTTGGGCACATAACTACAACATAATAACTGATAGCCAACAACGTATCGATACATTAAAGCAAGACAATCGTTGTTTTATACGTCTTAACTGAGGTCATAATGCTAAAAACTGCAGCAAGATTAGCAAGGTTTCGTGTTCTAGGTGCAAGAAACGTCATCACAAAGCTATCTGTACTGACACTGCTCTCTACATTTCATCTTCTCAGCAAGTTAGCACTATTGCCGTAGTAACTTCAACAGGTTTTGCTTATCTTCAAACAACTCGAGGAGTGGATCCGGAGGATTAAGCAGACGTACTCGCTGCTTCCTGGATAGCAGTAGTCAGCCAAGCTTCATTTCGATGTTCCTTATTGACAAGCTAGGTTTGAGAACTACAGAGCATCGCGACCTACTCGTCAGTGCCTTTGAAACGCCATCCGCAACTTCAACGCATCGTGGAGTCGTAGGATTTACATTATCCGGTATCTTGACAAATTCCGCGACCTCTGTGACTGCATTTGAAAGCACATACTCATTTGCTGCCCACCCAACTGTACTGTCCGATATAACGAAACATGTGCGCACCGGAGACTTCAGTTAGCGGACCCAAAGGATGAAGCAGAAGATCTTCCCACCGAGATCCTTACCGGAGCAAGTTACTATTGGAAAATTGTTAAAGATTCCTCTCGGGTTCGACTGACATCATCCATTGTAATGTACCTACCATTCTAGGTTGAATTCCTAGCGGGATCAAATCAAGCACCACGGCAAACGTTGTGATGGCAGACTACATTAGCTTAGAAACAGCGACAACAACAGACGATATTCTGCGACATTTCTGGAATTTAGGAACAATGGGGAACGCAGAAGACCTAACAAGAACTCCGAATCCGAAGGAATTGGCTTTATTGCAACATTTCTCAATATCCTACTGCATCGAAGACAAAAGAACAGTGGTGTCTTTCTCTAGAAAACTGAATTGTGGTGCCTAATAATCTTCAGCAAGGGAAGGAAAGATTTATTGCATTGGAGAAGAAATTTACGAACGACGGCAACCTGAAACAAAATACAAGGCGCAAATAGCCCACATCAAAAAGAGACGTCTGGAAATCATCACTTCTGGACAGACATTGAATGCCATTTTATTTGCCATATGAAGAAGTAAAGAAAGAGAAGTTACGTAGCGTCAGATGGAGGATTGTATTCTACGGTCCACCGCACAAGAGGAAGACTTTTCAGGTATGAGTCCTAATTTACTCGCTGACATTCTTCCAATATTACTGAGACTCTGTCTGTACCCAGTAGCCTTAATTGCCGATATCAAATAAGCATTTCTACAGTTAGTTCTTCACAGGAAAGACAGAGATCTCACTAGGTTTTTTTCTGGTATAAAGTAGTCATAGTAATCATAGATCATCATGGCAACTATACTACATCTGACGAAAGGATTACATACCGCTTCACCCAGCTACCTTTTGGTCTTACCTGCAGCCCGTTTCTTCTTGGAGCCATGCTGAATGAACTTGGTACAATGCACAAAATAAATTTTCCTCGATTCGCTTTACTTGTTGAAGGTAGCATATACACTCCTGGAAATGGAAAAAAGAACACATTGACACCGGTGTGTCAGACCCACCATACTTGCTCCGGACACTGCGAGAGGGCTGTACAAGCAATGATCACACGCACGGCACAGCGGACACACCAGGAACCGCGGTGTTGGCCGTCGAATGGCGCTAGCTGCGCAGCATTTGTGCACCGCCACCGTCAGTGTCAGCCAGTTTGCCGTGGCATACGGAGCTCCATCGCAGTCTTTAACACTGGTAGCATGCCGCGACAGCGTGGACGTAACCGTATGTGCAGTTGACGGACTTTGAGCGAGGGCGTATAGTGGGCATGCGGGAGGCCGGGTGGACGTACCGCCGAATTGCTCAACACGTGGGGCGTGAGGTCTCCACAGTACATCGATGTTGTCGCCAGTGGTCGGCGGAAGGTGCACGTGCCCGTCGACCTGGGACCGGACCGCAGCGACGCACGGATGCACGCCAAGACCGTAGGATCCTACGCAGTGCCGTAGGGGACCGCACCGCCACTTCCCAGCAAATTAGGGACACTGTTGCTCCTGGGGTATCGGCGAGGACCATTCGCAACCGTCTCCATGAAGCTGGGCTACGGTCCCGCACACCGTTAGGCCGTCTTCCGCTCACGCCCCAACATCGTGCAGCCCGCCTCCAGTGGTGTCGCGACAGGCGTGAATGGAGGGACGAATGGAGACGTGTCGTCTTCAGCGATGAGAGTCGCTTCTGCCTTGGTGCCAATGATGGTCGTATGCGTGTTTGGCGCCGTGCAGGTGAGCGCCACAATCAGGACTGCATACGACCGAGGCACACAGGGCCAACACCCGGCATCATGTTGTGGGGAGCGATCTCCTACACAGGCCGTACACCACTGGTGATCGTCGAGGGGACACTGAATAGTGCACGGTACATCCAAACCGTCATCGAACCCATCGTTCTGCCATTCCTAGACCGGCAAGGGAACTTGCTGTTCCAACAGGACAATGCACGTCCGCAAGTATCCCGTGCCACCCAACGTGCTCTAGAAGGTGTAAGTCAGCTACCCTGGCCAGCAAGATCTCCGGATCTGTCCCCCATTGAGCATGTTTGGGACTGGATGAAGCGTCGTCCCACGCGGTCTGCACGTCCAGCACGAACGCTGGTCCAACTGAGGCGCCAGGTGGAAATGGCATGGCAAGCCGTTCCACAGGACTACATCCAGCATCTCTACGATCGTCTCCATGGGAGAATAGCAGCCTGCATTGCTGCGAAAGGTGGATATACACTGTACTAGTGCCGACATTGTGTATGCTCTGTTGCCTGTGTCTATGTGCCTGTGGTTCTGTCAGTGTGATCATGTGATGTATCTGACCCCAGGAATGTGTCAATAAAGTCTCCCCTTCCTGGGACAATGAATTCACGGTGTTCTTATTTCAATTTCCAGGAGTGTATATGGATGATTTTGTAGGAGATACTGAGGATGACAATGTAGTGATTAACTTGCATTACGAGCTTACGTAAGTCATGGGACAAATCAGTCTAGCAGTCGCGAAGGGAGCCACAAATTCAAGGCAACTCATTAAAATAGGACAATCAGAAGATATCGTAAACACTACAGATACGGAGGTACTAAAAGGCCGTTGGAACACGGGGGCTGACGCACTTTGTGTTCACAACAGTGCCATCGGCAATACTATAGAACGTCCTGCCACTAAGCAAGAAGTACTTCGAAGCACTGGCAGATTCTACGACCAGCTTGGTCTATTGTCAACTGCGTCCCTCACACCAATGATAATTATCCAGGAAATTTGGTCAAGAGGAATTGAACGGCACGAACTCTTACCTCGCAATCTTAGCAAACGTTGCCAAATGCCGGTATCAAATTTCCCGTCATGTTTGCACATAAACATGGCCCGATGGATTGGTGTTTCTGAAGACACTGAACCAGAAATCCATGTATTTTCTGACACGTCAGAAAAGGCCTGCCGAGTAGTCCTTTATGTACGACGTGCCACTACAAACATGACTTCAGTCCATTTAGACTGTAGTAAAAACACACTAGTTCCGAGGAGGAGGATAACTCTTCTACGGCTGGAACTTCTAGTAACACTTCTTGGATCAAGATTATTTTGTTATCCCGTAAGGCCACGAGCTACGGCGTAAGTCGTGCTACGTTGTGGACTGACTGAATTATAGCCTTAGGATGGATACAACATGACCCAAATCGATGGAACACCTTTCTGTCAAACCGTGTTACAGAAATACTAAGGCTAACGAATCTATCACAGTGGAGACACTGCCCTGCTGAGGAAAAGCCAGCTGATTTGATATCCAGAGGTACCACAGCAGACAAACATCAGCACGCTACTATATGTCTCCATCGGCCTGCTTGGTTAACAAAGAATGTAACACAGTGACCACAATTTATACAGACAAAAGATCATTCCTCGCCAGAAAAGAACAAATAAACAGATCAAGTCTTCATTGTAAAAACACCACTCCCAGTTTTAATAGCTACGCGGTGTAGTAACTACTACAAACTGTTAAGAGTCACAGGATGGGCACTTCCCTAGAAACGGAACTTAATGAAAGGAACTCGGACATCCGGGGAACTGACAGCATCAGACTTGGACGACGCGCGCGCTTACTGGATTCAAGTTGTTCAACTACCAACTTTTTGCGATGGAACTGCATGCTCTACATAATAATATGCCTAAATAATATTAATAGCTCTTTTCAACCCGTTTTTGGATTATGGTGCTATTCCTGTCGGTGGACGTCTGCCGTTCGCGAAATTACGCAGAGACCAACACCATCCAATTCTTCTCGATGTACAGCATCATTTCACCCTTTTACTTATCCAGCAAACTCATGTTCGCCTGCATCACCTTGAGGTAAACATAGTGTTATCTGAACTATGAACATAATTCTGGATTCTTAGAGCTCGACAGCCAGTTAAACATGTTCTAAATCGCTGCCTACTTTGCAAGATGGTGAAAGCTCACTTTGTTCAAAAAACCGAGGCTCCATTACCAGCTGAACGACTCTCACCATTGAAACCATTTGAAGTCACAGGTATTGACTTTTACTGGCCTATTATACGTCAGACAGGGACATGTAATGAAGAAGGCATATGTTGCTCTATTAACGTGCGCAACAACACGAGTCCTTCATCTCGAACTATGCTCAGATACGTGGGCAGACGAGACGTATTCACAACGATTAACGCTGACAGCGCTACTACCTTCCATTCCATGCACACAGAGCTGTAGATGCTCTGGTAGGTTCTCATGGCAAGCAAGAGGCACAAGTACCTCGTCCTGCAAGCTATCACATGGAAATTCATCGTCCCATACGCGGCTCGGTGGGAAGGATTCTAGGAACAGATGGTGGCATCTGTCAAACGCTGCCGCAGAAAGATTTTAGTTGGATGAAGGTATCGATATGACCTGGGTAGTATAGAAGCAACACTAAATTCTAAAAAATGGTTCAAATGGCTCTGAGCACTATGGGACTTAACATCTATGGTCATCAGTCCCCTAGAACTTAGAACTACTTAAACCTTACTAACCTAAGGACAGCACACAACACCCAGACTAAATTCTAAACCAATTACGCAAGGGGAAGAGGAATTAGTCACTGACGCCTGCACATTTCCTTGTACAGGAGCGACTCACAACGCTACCCACAGGTCAAGAACCACCAGTTAGAAAGGATTTGTCCAAGGAGTTTCAGTGACAACAAAAGATGTTAGAACAGTTATGGAACAGGTGGAAGAAAGAGTACTTGATGCTATTCAAAAACTTCCATGAAGCTCATTAGCCAATGACAGATTCATGAAGACTCCAGGTCGTTGATGCCGACCTTCTAAAGGAGAGTATTCGTCCATGTCACTTAGGGGGAAGAGGCAGATAGATCTTCGTGAGGCAAGAGAGGAGAAGATACCATCTGTAACATTACGAATTTCTGAAGGGTCCATAATCTTACGTACCGTTCAACTGGTCATTCCTCTAGACGTTGATCAGTATGGGGAGGATATTATGGGTTGATATTTATGATATAGACACTCTGACAATAATCTATGACTTGATCAGTTGTGTATTCCATGACATACGTTCCTTCGTGAGGAATCAATCAGTGTTGTATTGGAATCAGAATGTTGTGTGTCAGTAATAAGCACATTGCCCGCTTTGGGGCACTGTAAATCTTGCAGAGGTAAAACATGCCAGTGAAGTGGTATGAATGTGCCAGTCTGTTTTATGGAATCGTCTCAGTAACATGGGCAGACGTAGAGGCGTGACGGAATGGCAAGAAAGGAACTATAGTGCTTGGAAATGTCCTTGACCATATCATGAATGAAGTTGCCTAATTTGTTAGCTTGTCAACGTGGCCTCTCCAACATGTCTACAGGGAATGGTATACCACTAGCTATGTAAAACAGCGTAAGAAAAATGGTCGTAAAAAGATCCTAGCCGACATGGACCAGAGACAAGAGTCACGCCTCTTCTGATAATCCGTTTAAACCCAGACAACAACTGCAGCTGTCAGTGAACGCAGATCTATCTCAAACATTTTCCGAGTGAACTACATGCAACGGGCATTTGGACTTAGTCACTTCGCAAAAGGCGATTGCTCAGAGTGGTACATAAAGTGACACATCTTCAGTCGACCTAACGACACACAAACTGGATCGTGGCTCCCTGGACTGGATCGCGATTTTACATATTTTGAAATTATGCAAAGTGTCGAGTGCGGCGACGGTCCCATGAGGCGATTAATCCACAGTCTGTGAAGGTTGTAGTGGTCGAAAGTGGTTCTGCAATCTTCTGAGGGTATTTTTCTCATAAAAAATTGCCTCCATTCACTCAAGTTACTGTAAACATCAACTACTATGTACTCCGTGTCCACGTGCTGTCTCTTCTACATCCTGGCGAACTGGTGGCTCTACAGGGTCTAATCACCAATGAATGGATTCAGATGGATTTCGCATCTCCAATCAGGACCCTCCAAGTACGACGACTAACTAGTTTGTAGGCTTGTAGGATAACTTAAGGCTCGAACCCTTCGTTGTGAAGACAAAAGCGCATAGTTCGTAACTTTCCCTACTGTCTTAGAGACGTTGGACAGTATGGAAATACCAAAAATCGGGCTGTGCATTCCACGACGATGACAGACAATATTTTAGTCATTGTGGGAATGATGGAGAGATGTGTACTGCGGGAGGGTGGAGCCCGATTTTCACTGCCAGAAATGCTTCCTAGGTTGTCTGACCAACTTAACATAGACTGTATGCCAAGCAAAGATTGCTTACAGTGACACATTTTGAAGAACCGCTCTGCTACATTGTAGACAGCAGACAATTTAAAGAAATATTGTGGTTCATTGTATACTGTAGATAATTTACTTGGATTGCTCGCAATCTGAGAAGCACTTTATTCAGTTAGAGCTCGAGCTGCTGTGTCATCATTATCATGGTCATCATCAACAACAATAAACGACATTCGAAGTTTTCTACTGGATAAATTCCTCCTTTAGACCTTTCCATGCAATATGCTCTTCAGTCAAATAAAATAATATTGCTCTGGCACGTTTTCTAATGTCATCTACTCGCTGTCATCATGTTGGTAATTTCGTATCACTCTGATCTCGTTTGGCCCATCTACCACCCATGCTCCTAGCTACAGATCCTGCGTGTCCCACTTATGTTACATGACAAATTACGCCTTCCATGGTCCTTTTGTTTCTTTCCCTTCTCTGCCAGTAACTCCCAAGATACATCTCTCCATTGTCCGTGCATCAGCCTTTAGTTTTTGAATGATGAGAATCTTTAGCTATTAAAAGAAATTTGTGGGACTAACATACAAATCACACCAATTGCTCAGAATCCTACCATGACGAATTAACACGACGCAGTCAACAGAGAAGTCGCACTGCTAGAAAGTTGTAACGAAACGCAGAAAGACACACAGACGATCGAAGCTTCATGCGGGGACCGGCGGTTGAACCCCCGCATAAATAAAGCTAACATACTGAGCGTAAATACAAAGAACCATTACTGTTTGATTACATAATTGCAGAAGAATCAACAAAGGCAGTCACTTCCATTAATTGCAAACAATCTTATTAGTAGGATATCCACAGCTAAAGATATTATACGCACTGAAAGGAACACTCAAATGGTTGGTTCAAATGGCCCAGAGCACTATGGGACTTAACTTCTGAGGTCATCAGTCCCCTAGAACTTAGAACTACTTAAACCTAACTAACCTAAGGACATCACACACATCCATGCCCGAGACAGGATTCGAACCTGCGACCGTAGCGGTTGCGCGGTTCCAGACTGTAGCACCTAGAACCTCTCGGCCACTCTGAAAGGAACACTCAAATAAATAAATATATATTGATGTGTTGAAACGAGGAGACATCAGATGTTGTCAGAATGGGGGCGGTATACGCTGGTGTAGCCTTCGACGCCATCTCAGTATTGAGATGTTCAACAGTGTAGACGGTTTCGCATTACCACATGAATGTCTGGCGCACTCCGATCGTAAATTATCAACGACGAATAGCTTTATTAAGTCTGACTTCCGTTGGTAGTCTCGACAGTCATTGCACCTTAGAACACGCATTCCAAGCCATTCAGATAACACGTGACATTCGACCTAAAACACATCTGCATCATACGAAACCGAATGTCCAGTCTCTGGGCGACTACACTAAACAGCTAACGCGGAAAACTTGGCTCTCATTCAATTTTACCAGCATTGTAATACCTCAGTATATTTTAATTTGTCTGAGTATTCCTCTCACTTTATCCGGCAGCATACGGAGAAAGCTATTTTAAGCGGAACGACAACATAAAACTAATAGCAGGTAAGGCAGATGCCAGACTGAGATTTATCAGAAGAATACTCTGGAAGTGCAGTTCATCCACGAAGAAGGTAACTTGCAAAACCCCATTTCGATCAGTATTTGAATACTGAGATATTTGAATATTGCGCCTCAGTCTGGGATCATTAGTATATAGGACTGATAGAGGAAAAGTAGTGGCAGACGCTACGAGAGAGGCGTTCTGCATCGTTGTGTGTCTTACTGCCAAAAAATCTGAGAGCGTATGTTCTTGTACGAGTCAATCCATATATTGCTTCTCCCTATACACACTGCGTGACAGAATTAAATGATTACTTTGTCGAATCGTCGTTTTTTCTCCCACTCCAATGCATAAGTTTGAAATTTTGCTCAAAGGTGCCTACAATCTTCCTGTGTAATGGTGCAAAAGTGTGGTGCCCTGCGACGTCAATGACGGCCTCGGTGACCCTTCAGACAGTAAGGTGTCGACACATGTGAGAAAAAGGCACCAAATTTCACCATAAATCTGCCCAACGCCACCGTGAACGTGTCATACGATGGGAACGTCGTCCAACATCTCTCACCACTCCTTTCGATGCCCCTGCGACAGAGGTCAGAATCGCGTCATCCAACGTTTAAATAACGCGGTTTTCTTATGGGTGGCCAAGGAAAACATTCCAGAGACATGAAAAGGCATCAGGGGATGGCATAAAGGTCGTCAATCAAACCACCCCTTCCGTTGGGGCGTTGATTCACACATACATCGACATACATTCAACCTCCCAGTTGCTCTAGCGCCTGAGGGTTAGGAAACCCCTTCGACACCACTTACGTGGGGTTTGTTTAGCTTCAGGCGCTAGAGCAGCAGCCGAGTGGAACGTGTTCGGAAGTTTCCGACGGGTACACTTGTAACGAGTTCAATAAAGGTACGTGGGTGGCATCGAGGCTGTTGCCGAACTAGGAGGTCGTAGAGGGACACTTTTCCGTTTTATTCACTTGCACTATAATGCTGTACCCCGCCACCCTGCCCACTGTGATCACGCCAGAGGTGGAAGTGAAGAATATGGGACTCAAAAGCATAAAAAGGCTTTTCTGCTTAGGATCACCTTCAAATTACGTACAGTGGTTTTGAACGGTCGCAGTGGTTCCACATTGTACACCGGAGAAAAACTTGTCATCGCACTGCACACCAAAGGGGTCAGGTCATGTTCAATGGCGTTGCAACCCCACTTTATCCCTAGAGCAGCATGGAAACGCCCAGGTAGTGGAAGTAGTGTCGAACATTGTCAAGAACGTCGTTCTGTTGCTCGTTGCATTGCGAACTATCGTTTTCGCCCGAAAAAGGTGTTCCAGTCAGCTGCCCAAGGGAAGGCGTGGTTTCATTAACGCACTTCCTGCCACACCTGAGGCGTTTCCATTGATTCTGAGCAGCAGGGTGTCTAAAATATTTTCCTTTACTACCTGCAAGAAAACTGCGTGATTTCAACGCTGCGCTTCCCGGTTCCAACTTCCATCGCAGAGGCGTCAAAAAGAGGCGTGAAATGTGGGTAAAAGGGACTGCGATGATGTTCCAGTTGTGTGACCCGTCCACGGTGGAATTGGGCAAAATTGTATTGAAATTTGCTGCCACCTAACAGCTGACATAAACTTCTGGGCTTTGGCCTCTTTTGTGTGTGTGTCGACATCTTGCTGTTTGAAACGCGGCCGAGCACAAGAGTGACGTCACAGCGCGCCACGCTTTTACACCATTACAGAGGAAGATAGTAGGCACCTTTGAGCCAAATTTCTAACTTATGCGTCTGAATGGGAGACATTTATGGTGTTTCAAAACAGTGATCCTTTAATTTTGTTGCTCAGTCAATATCTCGCGAAAAGACCATGAATTTAAATTTACGTTAGAGTTCACACGGTAACTTACCAACAACCGTTCTTCCCGTGGACCATTTGTGACTGGAACAAGAAACGAGGAAAGTGACATGGTACACAAACTACCCTCCACCCAACAATAACAGATGGCTTGCGAAGTGTAGATGTGGAGGAGATGTAACAGAAGGTTACATTCACTTCAGTAGACAATTATGGCCGAAGAGTACACCAGTATGTGCATTGTTTTAATACATTAATAGAAAATTCTCCCTCTCGTCTTCTGTTCAAGGAAGAACTGTCACCCAGTCACCACTGTCGCTAGAGAATTCATCTGCATCTACATGGCTACTCTCCAAATCACACTTAAGTGCCTAGCAGAGGGTTCATCGGACCACCTTCACAATAATTCCCTACTATTCCACTCTCGAACAGCGCTCGGAAAAAACGAACATCCATATCTTTCTGTGCACGCTCTGATTTCCCTTATTTTACTATGATGATCGTGTTCTCTATGTAGATTGGCATCAACAAAATGTTTTCGCATTCAGAGAAGAAAGTTAGTGATTGAAATTCCGTGAGAAGATCCCACCGCAACGAGAAACGCCTCTGTTTTATTGATGTCCACCCAAAGTCCTGTATCATGTGCGTGACTCTCTCCTCTCCATTTCTCAATGGTACAAATCATGCTGCTCTTCTCTGAACTTTCTCGATGTACACCATTAATCCTATCTGGTAAGGGTCCCATACCGCGCAACAGTATTCCAAAAGAGGACAGACAACCGTAGTGTAGGCAGTCTCTTTAGCAGATCTGTTGCATCTTCTAAGTGTTCTGCCAATAAAAAGCAGTCCTCGGTTCGCTTTCCCCACTACATTTTCTGTGTGTTATTTCCAATTTAAGTCGGTTGTAATTGTAATTCCTAGGTATTTAGTTGAATTTTCGGCCTTTCACTTTGACTGATTTATCGTGTAAGTTTAACCGATTCCTTTTAGTACCCAAGTGGATGGTCTCACACTTTTCATTTCTTACAGACAATTGCCAATTTTTGTACCATACAGAGATCTTTTCTAATTCGTTCTGCAATTTGTTTTTATCTTATGACTTTACTAGACGATAAACGACAGCATAATCTGCAAATAATCTAAGGCGGCTGCTCATATTGTGTTCTAAATCGTTTATACACGGTGGTCCATTGATCGTGACCGGGCCAAGTATATCACGAAATAAGCGTCAAAAGAAAAAAACTACAAAGTACGAAACTTGTCTAGCTTCAATGGGGAAACCAGGTGGCGCTATGGTTGGCCCGCTAGATGGCGCTTCCATAGGTCAAACGGATATCAACTGCGGTATTTTTAATCGGAATCCCGCCGGCCGGATTGGCCGAGCGGTTCTAGGCGCTACAGTCTGGAACCGTGCGACCGCTACGGTCGCAGGTTCGAATCCTGCCTCGGGCATGGATGTGTGTGATGTCCTTAGGTTGGTTAGGTTTAAGTAGTTCTAAGTTCTAGGGGACTGATGACCTCAGACGTTAAGTCTCATAGTGCTCAGAGCCATTTGATTTTTTAAAATAGAACCCCCTTTTTTTGTTACATATTCGCGTAGTACGTAAATAAATATGAATGTTGTAGTTGGAGCACTTTTTTCGCTTTGTGATAGAAGGCGCTGTAATAGTCACAAACATATGGCTCACAATTTTAGACGAACAGTTCGTAACAGGTAGGTTTTTTAAATTAAAATACAGAACGTAGGTACGTTTGAACATTTTATTTCGGTTGTTCCAGTGTGATACAAGTACCTTTGTGAACTTATCATTTCTGAGAACGTATGACGTTTTTGAGATTCCCGATTCTCGCGCACTTTGTCTGATACTGATGTGCGACAGCAGCTAAAACACCTACTTGGGCATTGTCATTTGTAGCAGGTCGTGGTTGACGTTTCACATGTGGCTGAACACTTCCTGTTTCCTTAAATAACGTAACTATCCGGCGAACGGTCCGGACACTGGGATGATGTCGTCCAGGATACCCAGCAGCATACATAGCACACGCCCGTTGGGCATTTTGTTCACAATAGCCATACATCAACACGACATCGACCTTTCCCTGAATCGCTAAACGGTCCATTTTAACGCGGGTGATGTATCACGAAGCAAATACCGTCCACACTGGCGGAATGTTGCGTGATACCACGTACTAATACGTTTGTGACTATTACAGCGCTATCTATCACAAAGTGGAAAAAGTGGTCCAACTAAAACATTCATATTTCTTTATGTACTACAAGAATATGTAATAAAAAATGGGGGTTCCTATTTTAAAAAAACGCAGTTGATATCCGTTTGACGTATGACAGCGCCATCTAGCGGGCCGATCATAGCGCCATCTGGTTTCCCCCTTCAAGCTAGAAGAGTTTCGCTCTTTGTAGTTTTTTCGTTTGATGCTTATTTCGTGAGGTATTTGGCCCGGTCATTATCAATGGACCACCCTGTGTAGATAAAGAACAGCAGAGGGCCTATAACACTACATTAGGGAACGCCATAAGTCACTTCCTTTTTATTCGATAATATTCCTTCAGTTATTGTGAACTGTGACATCTCTGACAGGAAACCACGAAATCCGTCGCATAACTGAGACGATATTCTGTATCAAGCAATTAGGTTACAAGCCTTTTGTGAGATAGTGTCAAAAGCCTTCTGGAAATCTAGAAATACGGAATCAATTTCTAATCCATTGTCGATAGCACTCAGCGTTTCGTGTGATTAAAGAGCTAGTTATATTTCAGAAGAATGATGTTTTCTGCCGCGCGGGATTAGCCGAGCGGTCTTTGGCGCTGCAGTCATGGACTGTGTGGCTGGTCCCGGTGGAGGTTCGAGTCCTCCCTCGGGCATGGGGGTGTGTGTGTTTGTTCTTAGGCTAAGTTAGGTTAAGCAGTGTGCAAGCTTAGGGACTGATGACCTTAGCAGTCAAGTCCCGTAAAATTTCACACGCGCAATGATGTTTTCTAAATCCGAGTAGACTATGCGTCAACTGACCGTTCTCTTCGAGGCAGTTCATACTAACACAAAATATCTTTACAAAATTCTGCTGCATATCGACGTTACTAATATGAGCCTGTAATTTAGGGGGTTAATCCTATTGCCTTCAACGGGACACTGCGACGTACGAATCAGTATTGCAGCTGAACTTCAAACGGGAACAACAGATATGATCATAAGACGATTTCGTGTGAACAGGCATGTGAACAGTACTTCAGCGTTTATTGCCGCTGTCGTTTAACTTGCATTTGGTAGAAACCAAGAACCGAAAACGAATTTAAATTTTCAGAAAGGGCTTTACAATAAAATTGTATTAGGCAGGAATGAGAGTTGAAGACAGCTGTAAGAACGGATGACTTACAACTTTTTAATAGAACGAAAGACATCTACCTAGGGTGCATCCCAAGATTTTTCACCTTCTTAGAAAATTATTTCAATTCGATCATTCAAGTAATCTGTCATTTAGCGTCTACTGACATTTGTTTCCGCTTTATTTCTGTTATCGTGAGGTGGATCGTGCCATAGCATTTCGCTAAAACGGTTCTTCAGAGCCAAAACCTGCCTGTGGAATCGTATCTTGTTTGTTACATTAACCTCTAAGAATTCAACCGCAGGTAGAATTGCAGTAGCAAAGCCCGGAGTGTCAAGAGTGATTTGTTCACTCTTTAATCAGGAATTTGATTACCTGAAATTAGATTACCTGATCTTAGAACAAAGTGGGTAGAAGACTTTCTGAACTAACCGACTCAGCATTACTCAAGGTCTTAGCCATCGTCGAGGCTTTCCAAATCACAAAGGCACCATCGTACATGTTTATATGATCCCACAGTGTTGTTCTATGCTCCAACGATATTCTCATCAAATGTTTCCCTTTCACTTTCCCGTTCAGTTTCGCATGTCTAAGAAACCTAACTACTTTACCCCACAGACTCCAAAGGTTGTTGTCCCGTCGTTGGGCTAAAGGAGCGTTTATATCTGTGAGCCTTGCGCCTAGTCGCCGTGCGACTGTTTTGCCCCACACGCAAATAGAGGCACGCATGTAGGTTGCGTGTGTCATGCGGATAAATCATACCCATGACAGCTACAGTGTAGTGATAACTCACCCCGGAACTCTCCCTTATCCTTGGCTGAATGTAACACACAGCCTAATCAATCATCGTATTTTGTTCTATACACGTATAAGGACGCTGGGCTACACTTGTCTGTAGACTTGCTACTATCTGGATTCTGCATTTCATCGTTGCCTGATCACTTGCATCAAACTTCTATACTCCACAATGGAGGATATATCGTATATCACTATAATTTTTCTTTTACATTCACGACAGGATGCTGGAAGAATTTCTTGATAAGCCTCCATATAATCTCGAAGTTCTCTCATCGTAACTCCATGACCAATTTGCGAGACATAGCATATAGCCAATGGAGTTGACGAGCATTGCTGGACTCTCTGGCATTATTCAACACATCAATACATAAGACTACAAAATCTTAAAATTTAAAGCAAATAAATTAAATATGGACGTAACACTTAACCGATTAGAGGTTAAATATAGAGATTCTCACTACACACAGAGGTGACAAGTCATGGGATAGTGATAAGCACATTTACAGATGGCGATAGTATCGCGTTCACAACGTATAAAAGGGAGTACATAGGTGGAACTGTGATTTGTATTCAAGTGATTCGTGTGAAAAAGTTTTCGACTTGATTATGGCCGAACCAAGGGAATTAACCGAGTTTGAATGCGGAATGATAGTTGGAGCCAGACGCATGGGACATTCCTTTTCGGAAATCGTTGGGAATTCAATATTCCGAGATCCACAGCGTCAAGAGTGTGCCGAGAATATCACATTTCAGTCATTATCACTCACCACGGACAACGCAGTGGCCGAAGGTCTTCACTTAACAACCGAGTGCAGCGCCATTTACGTAGAGTTGTCAGTGAAAAAAGACAGACAACACTGCATGAAGTAACCGCAGGAATCAATGTAGGAGGTACGATGTGCTTATCCGTTAGGACAGTGCGGTGAAATTTGGCTTTAATGGGCTATGGCAGCAGACGATCGACAAGAGTGCCTCTGCTAACAGCCCGACATTGCCTGCAGTGCCTCTCCTGGGCTCGTGACCATATCGGTTGGACACTAGAGGATTGGAAAACAATGGCCTCGTTACGGGAGGCCCGATTTCATTTGGTAAGAGCTGGTGGTAGGTTTCGTGTGTGACGTAGACCCCACGGAACCTTGGACCCAAGTTGTCAACAAGACAATGTGCAAGCTATGGTGGCTGCATAATGATGTGGGCTGTGTTTACATGGCATGGACTGGCTCCTCTGGTGCAAATGAACTGATTATAGCCTGAAAATGGTTGTTTTTGGCTACTTGGAGACCATTTGCAGCCATTTATGGGTTTCATGTTCCCAGACAATGATGAAATGTTCATTAATGACGATGCGCTGTGTCACCAGGCAAAGAATATTCTCATTCGAGCACCTGACATGAATGCCATCCAACATTTATGGGACGTAATCTAAAGGTCAGTTCGTGCATAAAATCCTGCACGGGCAACACTTCCGCAATTATGGGGTGCTGTAGTGGCAGCACGCCTCAATATCTCAGCAGGGGACTTCCGAAGACTTGATCAGTCCATGCCATGTCCAGCTGCTGCACCACGCCGAACAAAAGTAGGTCCGACACGATATTAGGAGGTATCCCATGACTTTACACCTCAGTGTTATATTTAGATAAGAGTCAAGGCTGTTGCAGTAATGATTGAGTATTGTTCCTCGATCCAGTGCCCTTAAAAAGCTGAAGAAAGAAATAGATGAAGAAGATTCAATAAAAAGAGGAGCACTTAAGCACGGATTTATACAGGCAGCACAGAAGCTTCATAGAAATATTCAACAAATAAGTGGCAGACACTACAAGAAATGAGTTCTGCACCGATAGAAACTTACCTTCTAAACATCGACAGCCCATGTTCCATTTGTAGTAAAAACCATATTACTTCCCCCAACTTACACATCATTTAGTCACCACGGCAGTAAAATTAGGATAATGGAACGCATACACTAGACAGCAGGAAATCTTCCTGTCCGCTTAACATACGCGAATGGAACAGGCGAAAACAATCATTGTACACCATGTATCCTCCGACATGCACTATGACTTGCCGAATACGGATGTGCATGAAAACAGACATCTCAGGTCATTGCACTCAGCACGACTATCGGAATACTGTAACAGTTTAGAGTTCATACATATTCCGATGAGCAAAAGCTTTATGATGGCAAAGACATCAATCATAGGCTCTCCAAACCACTGTAGGACAATTCTGGCCCTGTGATACGAACAGTTATCCTGCTGCAAGATGCAACCGATGTCCGGGAAGACATCAAGCATGAAGGCATGCCAGTAATCCGCAACAATGTTCACGTTGCCTACAGATTTGATGTGCCTTTGACTCATTTGAATGTCCCCCATACCATAATACTGGCCACACCGGCCTGCGACCTTGTCATGGTGTATATTTCGAACGTGCGTTCGCCTGGATGTATTATCCGGAAACCGCCATCACACTTAGGTAACAAGAAACGTGATTCATCCGACCAAGTGACATGTTTCTATTGATCCATGGTCCAGTCCAGATGATCCCGTGCCCACTACAATGAAGGCTGACGATGTCGTTGCGTCAACATGGGAACACGTGGGGGTAGTCTGCTGCGGATCCCCATGTTCAACGACGCACGCTGAACCGTGTGCTCCGAAACAGTTGTGCTTGCACGGACATTGTACTTTATCGCCAGCTCGACTACTGGTCGCAACTTACCCCGCTTTACAGAGTGTGCAAGCCTCCGATCTCCGTGTTATGTGATGAGGCGTGGCAGTCCAATACCTGCACGCTATTTCATCGCCATTTAACCAATTTCCATAAATGCTCAGGACAGTAGCACGCTAACAGTCGACCAGTTTCGGCTTTTACCGAGATGCTCGTTTCCAGACCCCATAACAATGGGTCTTTCGTCAGTTATGTCAGTGAATTTCCCCGTTTGCGGACCGTATCGTGGCAACACTGATTCCCCATTTGTCTCTGCTCCGCTTACCTACTTTCCTCACAGCGGCACGTGTCCGTAACGACACCAGGTAGCATTCCGTCTCGCGGAGTGTAGTGGACAGAATGTTTTGGCTCAGCAGTGTATGTCTGACAAATGATTTTCTACATAAAGAACATCAACTTCCTTACGTAACGTCATAGCATACAGAGACGATATGTCATGGCTCCAGCTGACAAAACTTACTCACCTTTGAAATTGAAAGGAAAAATTTAGCAAGATGCGAGTAGGACTCGCACTGAGTGCTCCATATAAACTTAATTACGTATACAGACAGTTCATCCATTCCAGGAATCGAGGATCTCGACGATTTCTGCTTGTTATCGACATTGATATCGGCAAGATATCGGTTCCAAGGATTCCAGTACTTTCGAGAATGTTTTATTTTCTAGTTTGAAGTCTCATAACAAATGACAAAAGAAATATTTTTTCTAGGCGCTACAGTCTGGAACCGCACGACCGCTACGGTCGCTGGTTCGAATCCTGCCTCGGGCATGGATGTGTGTGATGTCCTTAGGTTAGTTAGGTTTTAGTTCTAAGTTCTAGGGGACTGATGACCTCAGACGTTAAGTCCCATAGTGCTCAGAGCCATTTGAACCAATTTGAAATATTTTTTCGGATAATATAATTACTAATTAACAATTTTTGTTTTTTTTTCCTTTACTTATACTGTTAAATCTTTCTTCTTGCCGAATTTGATGATTCTACGTGAAAGAGAAATACCCTATAGATACTGACGAGTGAGTTTGTGAGTATGAAAATATGTACCTTTCGATTGCCTTGACCTTTTACATCGTGAAGCAACCTTTGGTGTTAACATGTGCCATACATTTCAACTTAATCTACATCTACATCTATACTCCACAAGCCACCAGACGGTGTTTGGCGGAGGGTACCTTAAGTACCTCTATCGGTTCTCCCTTCTATTCCAGTCTAGTGTTTTTCGAGGAAATAAAGATTGTCGGTGTGCCTCTGTGTGGGCTCTAATCTCTCTGATTTTATCCTCATGGTCTCTTTGCGAGATATACGTAGGAGGGAGCAATATACTGCTTGACTTCTCGGTGAAGGTATGTTCTCAAAACTTCAGCAAAAGCCCGTACAGAGCTGCTGAGCGTCTCTTGCAGAGTCTTCCACTGGAGTCTCTCTATCGTCTCCATAACGCTTTCGCGATTACTAAATGATCCTGTAACGAAGCACGCTGCTCTACGTTAGATTCTCTCTATCTCTTCTATCAACCCTAACTGGTACGGATCCCACACCGGTGAGCAGTATTCAAGCAGTGGGTGAACAAGTGTACTGTAAACTACTTCCTTTGTTTTCGGACTGCACTTACTCAGGATTCTTCCAATGAATCTGTCTGGCATCTGATATACGGACGATTAATTTTATGTGGTCATTCCATTGTAGATCACTCCTAATGCCTACTCCCAGATAATATATACCGCGCGGGATTAGCCAAGCGGTCTAGGATGCTCCAGTCATGGACTGTGCTGCTGGTCCCGGCGGAGGTTCGAGTCCTCCCTCGGGAATGGGTGTGTGTGTTTTTCCTTAGGATAATTTAGGTTAAGTAGTGTGTAAGCTTAGGGACTGATGACCTTAGCAGTTAAGTCCCATAAGATTTCACACACATTTGAATTTTTTTTTGATAATTTATGGAATTAACTGCTTCTAGTTGCTGACCTGCTATATTGTAGCTAAATGATATAGGATCTTTCTATGTATTCGCAGCACATTACACTTGTCTACATTGAGATTCAATTGCCTTTCCCTGCACCATGCGCCAATTCGTTGCAAATCCTCCTGTATTTCAGTATAATTTTCCATTGTTACAACCTCTCGATATACTACATCATCCGCAAAAAGCCTCAGTTGTGTGAATAGCAACGGTCCTACGTCACTCCCCTGCGGCACACCTGAAGTCACTCTTACTTCGGAAGACTTCTCTCCATTGAGAATGACATGCTGCGTTCTGTTATCTAGGAACTCTTCAATCCAATCACACAATTGGTCTGATAGTCCATATGCTCTTACTTTGTTCATTAAACGACTGTGGGGAACTGTATCAAACGCCTTGCGGAAGTCAAGAAACACGGCATCTATCTGGGAACCCGTGTCTATGGTCCTCTGAGTCTCGTGGACGAATAGCGCCAGCTGGGTTTCACACGATCGTCTGCCTGTTCCTGCAAAAAAGTATGCTGAATAGTTGGAGAGACAGAGACAACAAAGTGATCCTAGGGTTCCTTTTTTACCGACTGAGGTGCTGATCCCCAAAAATGAAAAATAATATAAAGAAAAAAATTGTACCTTTGAAAACATCAGAGTATCTCTGTACAAGGTTCATTCATTTTTCCCCGGGTAGGATCCTACCCGGGGAAAAATGAATGAACCCTTTAGCAGACTACTTGATTCTGCATCATACGTCATTACCTGATATCTTTGCAGTATGTGTGCTACGCGCCAGCTTCAGAGACTTGAAAGAAATCAGAATATAATGCAGCCAGGATATACAGAAACTTAAAAAAAAGAGCTGTAGCCGTAAAATCCGATTGATTCCCAAAGAAATGCTCTGTGAGCTAAAACAGTGAGACCCGACACACTCTCCGCTTTCGAAGAAGTGCGGAAAGAGCTACGAAAGACAGACTTCGGGAGCAACTGTTACAGATGCGAGGTCGATCCAGCAGAGCCAATATGATTGCCTTCTGCAATTTATTTCAGGCTTCCCTCCGCCGTAGCTCTTTCCGGATCTGATGCACAGAATTGAATAGCTGCTTGAGACTTTCCTCCGAGCGAAGAACAGAACGTAGAGCGCAGAAGCCCGCCAGGAATTCGAGACTGAGAGGATGTGACGTGCGTAAGTACATTTTCCATTCACTACAGTCGTCCAGTATGCAGCTCTTGGCTTCGATACGACTGTTTTATTTCGGAGCTGGAAACACGTTACATTTCGGCCGAGTTCCCTGCACATGCGAATTCTGGTATTCTCAGATAATATTTTTGCTTATATGTTCAATTTAATTTTGAAAGTCCTGTCAAGCCAGAGAGGCTTTGTTAATGCGTAATAACTATTAGATCGTTACTTGTGTTACGTTTCCTTTCTCTGACCTAACATTAACTATCCCCCCCTGCGGGTCCGGGGGTTAGAATAGGCCCTAGGTATTCCTGCCTGTCGTAAGAGGCGACTAAAAGGAGTTTCAACCGTTTCGGCCTTTCATGTGATGGTCCCCCTTGGGGTTTGACCTCCCTTTTTTCAAAATTCTACAGAAGTACGAGCCTTTTGGGGAAGGACGCCTTACGTGGTATCTCACTGGTGCTCAGTGCACTAAGACCTTGGCACTCAGCATTGTAACGGCGTTGTAACCACACCCACTATTCCTCAAATAGGGCCTAAACGCCTGATGGGTTGCACAAGTTACGCCCATAGTGCGTCTCCATCTGCACCTACGATCATGATGGACTTTCCATGGCACCCGAAATCCAGCATGGTAGCCAGCCCGTTGTGGTGGGGTCGTCATGTACCCTCTAGGTTGTAGCCTCCTGACCACACAGGGATCGTACTGCCGATACCTGAGCTGCACCCTCCCCACGTCGGCCAAGGAGTAGATGCCCGTCTCCTTGGGGCATCAGGACTCCCGGCAACGGTCATCCTGCCAGGTGGCCCTTGCTGAGGCTGGGTGGCGCCCGTGGGGAGAGCCCCTGGTCGGAGTGGGTGGTATCGGGGCGGACGTTTCGCAGATGAAACGTCAACATGTCGGGTCGCTCTGCGGCCGAGTCTTTTAAAAAGAAAGGTACTGTCTCTGGTTCTAGTTCTCCTGCCCTTTCCCCCTTGGCCACTGCCTGGGACGAAGGACAGGCCCGCCGGCTTGGGGCGAAGTACTTCCCCCACTATTTAGTCTGTTCTCGGACCAGTGGGGGACGTTCTCACCACCTCCAAGCCCATGTTCTTTGTCCAGCACATAGAGGACATCTTCGGGGAAATCGAGGCTCTCAGTAAAATGCGTTCGGGGTCCGTTCTTATAAAGACCACCTCCGCCACTCAGTCGGCGGCGCTCCAAGCGTGCGACCGACTAGGGGACATCCCAGTGTCCATTGTCCCGCATCTGGCACTGAATAGGACACAGGGGGTTATTTTTCATCGGGACCTTCTGCTGCAATCTGATGAGGAGCTCAGGGCCAACCTGGAGCGCCAAGGCGTGCATTTTGTCCGGCGAGTCCAGCGCGGCCCCAACGACCATCGCATCGACACCAGGGCCTTTATCCTCGCCTTTGAGGGGGATGTTCTCCCAGAGAAGGTAAAGGTGATGTGCTACCGGTGCGACGTGCGACCTATGCGCTGCTTTCGGTGTTTGCGCTTTAGGCACATGTCGTCACAGTGTGAGGCTGAGCCCCTTTGTGGCGATTGTGGACGTCCTCTTCGTGAGGAACATACATGCACCCCACCACCTCAGTGCATCAATTGTCCTGGCATCCACTCGCCTAGATCTTTAGACTGCCCCGTGTATCAGATGGAGAAGAAGTTTCAAGAATTAAAAACTTTGGATCGCCTCTCTGAGGCCAGGAAGAAGTATGACCGCCTCCATCCCGTGACGTTGACAACTTCCTTTGCCTCAGTCGTGTCCACTCCTTCCACAGTATCCTCACCCCTATCCTGTCCCCCCTCCACCTCCTCACCCCATCCAAGGAATAGAAAAGCAACTGGAATCACTCAATAGAGGAAAGTCCACTGGACCTGACGGGATACCAATTCGATTCTACACAGAGTACGCGAAAGAACTTGCCCCCCTTCTAACAGCCGTGTACCGCAAGTCTCTAGAGGAACGGAGGGTTCCAAATGATTGGAAAAGAGCACAGATAGTCCCAGTCTTCAAGAAGGGTCGTCGAGCAGATGCGCAAAACTATAGACCTATATCTCTTACGTCGATCTCTTGTAGAATTTTAGAACATGTTTTTTGCTCGCGTATCATGTCATTTCTGGAAACCCAGAATCTACTATGTAGGAATCAACATGGATTCCGGAAACAGCGATCGTGTGAGACCCAACTCGCCTTATTTGTTCATGAGACCCAGAAAATATTAGATACAGGCTCCCAGGTAGATGCTATTTTTCTTGACTTCCGGAAGGCGTTCGATACAGTTCCGCACTATCGCCTGATAAACAAAGTAAGAGCCTACGGAATATCAGACCAGCTGTGTGGCTGGATTGAAGAGTTTCTAGCAAACAGAACACAGCATGTTGTTATCAATGGAGAGACGTCTACAGACGTTAAAGTAACCTCTGGCGTGCCACAGGGGAGTGTTATGGGACCATTGCTTTTCACAATATATATAAATGACCTAGTAGATAGTGTCGGAAGTTCCATGCGGCTTTTCGCGGATGATGCTGTAGTATACAGAGAAGTTGCTGCATTAGAAAATTGTAGCGAAATACAGGAAGATCTGCAGCGGATAGGCACTTGGTGCAGGGAGTGGCAACTGACCCTTAACATAGACAAATGTAATGTATTGCGAATACATAGAAAGAAGGATCCTTTATTGTATGATTATATGATAGCGGAACAAACACTGGTAGCAGTTACTTCTGTAAAATATCTGGGAGTATGCGTACGGAACGATTTGAAGTGGAATGATCATATAAAACTAATTGTTGGTAAGGCGGGTACCAGGTTGAGATTCATTGGGAGAGTGCTTAGAAAATGTAGTCCATCAACAAAGGAGGTGGCTTACAAAACACTCGTTCGACCTATACTTGAGTATTGCTCATCAGTGTGGGATCCGTACCAGGTCGGGTTGACGGAGGAGATAGAGAAGATCCAAAGAAGAGCGGCACGTTTCGTCACTGGGTTATTTGGTAACCGTGATAGCGTTACGGAGATGTTTAATAAACTCAAGTGGCAGATTCTGCAAGAGAGGCGCTCTGCATCGCGGTGTAGCTTGCTCGCCAGGTTTCGAGAGGGTGCGTTTCTGGATGAGGTATCGAATATATTGCTTCCCCCTACTTATACTTCCCGAGGAGATCACGAATGTAAAATTAGAGAGATTAGAGCGCGCACGGAGGCTTTCAGACAGTCGTTCTTCCCGCGAACCATACGCGACTGGAACAGGAAAGGGAGGTAATGACAGTGGCACGTAAAGTGCCCTCCGCCACACACCGTTGGGTGGCTTGCGGAGTATCAATGTAGATGTAGATGTAGGGTCTATGCCTCCGCCTCCCAAATCCCTCCCAAATCCTCCTCCCTCGCGGCCCCTGCCCCCTCTGCCCCAGGGGCCACCCTTCCTCCTCCTTCCCCTCCGCTGCCTGAGAAGTGATCCTCTTCTCAGGCGTCCATCGGGGAAACGTTCCGGACCCCAGCTCCCGAGGTCCGGCGTTCCAAAACGGACCCCGCGCGTGAGGACCTCCTTCGGGTCCAGCCCACCATCCCCGTGCCTCATTGGACTTCCCAGAAGGCCTCCAAGAAGTAGTCTTTATCCCCCTCTCCACCCCAGCGCGTTTTGTCTGACGCTCCATCCGTGAGTCGCTGCTCCCGGCCGTCCTCAGTTTCGCCGGGACGCTCTGCTGCCAGGTGCTCAGCTGGCCTCTCGTTGGCGAATGATGCTGCCCCTCCTACGCAACCCGGGAAAGCGGCCGCAGCTGGCGACGACTCGATGGAACAGGATCCGCCTCTGGCCAGTTGTAGCGTTGTTCCCTCGAAACCTGGCCCTCCGCGGCCATTGAGGTGACCAGCGCTTCACCTGTTTCGTTCCCCCTTTTTTCTGACTAGCGATGGCTTTGTTACATTGGAACATAAGAGGTATTCGATCTTATCGGGAGGAATTACAACTGCTCCTCCGCCTGCACTGTCCGCTCGTCCTTGGTCTCCAGGAAACCAAGTTGTGCTCAACTGACCGTATTGCTTTTACCCACTATACCTCAGAGCGGTCTTACCTCACCCCTGTGGACGGTATTCCAGCTCATGGTGGGGTCATGTTGCTCGTTCAGGACGATGTCTATTACCATCCCATCCCATTGACCACCCCACTCCAAGCAATAGCTGTCTGTATTACTCTTTCTGCCTTTACTTTTTCCGTTTGTACCATCTACATTCCATCGTCATCCGCAGTTAGTCGGGCTGACATAATGCACCTGATTGTTCAGCTTCCTCCGCCGTTTTTATTGTTTGGCGACTTCAATGCCCATTATCCCCTTTGGGGCTCTCCTGCATCCTGTCAGAGAGGCTCCCTCTTGGCAGATGTCTTCAACCATCTCAATCTCGTTTGCCTCAATACTGGCGCCCCGACTTTCCTCTCAGACTCTACTCATACCTATTCCCACTTGGACCTCTCGATCTGTTCTACCACTCTTGCCTGTCGGTTCGAGTGGTATGTCCTTTCTGACACTTATTCGAGCGACCACTTCTCCTGTGTCGTTCGTCTCCTGCACCACACCCCATCCCCACGTCCTTCGAGCTGGAACATACCGAAAGCTGACTGGGGACTTTACTCCTCCCTGGCGACCTTTCCGGACCACGATTTTCTCAGTTGTGGCAGTCAGGTCGAGTACCTCACGGCTGTTATCATCAATGCTGCCGAACGTTCCATTCTTCGTACTACCTCTTCTTCACGTCGCGTTTCCGTTCCCTGGTGGAATGAGGCTTGTAGAGACGCTATCCGTACTCGACGACGTGCTTTACGCACCTTTCGCCGCCATCCTACGTTGGCGAATTGTATTGGATACAAACGACTCCGAGCGCAATGCCATAGAGTCATCAAAGACAGCAAAAAAGCTTTTTGGGCCTCTTTCACCAGCTCCTTTAACAGTTTTACTCCCTCTTCAGTCGTCTGGGGTGGCCTGCGCCGGCTGTCGGGCGTTAAGGCCCACTCCTCGGTACCTGGCCTGACTTCAGGTAATGAGGTCCTTGTTGATCCTGTGAATGTCTCCAATGTCTTCGGCCGCTTTTTCGCGGAGGTTTCAAGCTCCGCCCATTACCACCCTGCCTTCCTTCCCAGGAAAAAGTCAGAAGAGGCTCGGCGACCTTCCTTCCACTCGCTGAATCTGGAAAATTGTAATGCCCCCTTTACTATGCGGGAACTCGAACGTGCACTTGCACTGTCCCGGTCCTCTGCTCCGGGGCCAGATGCCATTCACGTTCAGATGCTGGCCCACCTTTCTCCGGCAGGCAAAAGCTTCCTTCTTCGTACCTACAATCGCGTCTGGACCGAAGGTCAAGTCCCCATGTGTTGGCGTGACGCCATCGTTGTTCCTATACCCAAACCCGGGAAGGATAGACACCTTCCTTCTAGTTACCGCCCCATTTCTCTTACAAGCTGTGTCTGTAAGGTGATGGAGCGCATGGTTAACGCTCGGTTAGTTTGGATTCTTGAATCTCGACGGCTACTTACCAATGTTCAATGCGGCTTTCGTCGCCGCCGCTCCGCTGTTGACCACCTTGTGACCTTGTCGACATTCATCATGAACAACTTTTTGCGAAAGCGCCAAACGGTAGCCGTGTTCTTCGATTTGGAGAAGGCTTATGATACCTGTTGTAGAGGAGGTATCCTCCGCACCATGCACAGGTGGGGTCTACTCGGTCGCCTGCCCCTTTTTATTGATTCCTTTTTAACAGATCGAAAGTATAGGGTACGTGTGGGTTCCGTATTGTCCGACGTCTTCCTCCAGGAGAACGGAGTGCCTCAGGGCTCCGTCTTGAGCGTAGCCCTTTTTGCCATAGCGATCAATCCAATTATGGATTGCATTCAACCTAATGTCTCAGGCTCTCTTTTTGTCAATGACTTCGCGATCTACTGCAGTGCCCAGAGAACATGCCTCCTGGAGCGCTGCCTTCAGCGTTGTCTAGACAGCCTATACTCATGGAGTGTGGCAAATGGCTTCCGGTTCTCTGAAGAGAAGACGGTTTGCATCAACTTTTGGCGATATAAAGCGTTCCTTCCGCCATCCTTACATCTCGGTCCCGTTGTTCTCCCATTCGTGGAAACAACTAAGTTTCTAGGGCTCACACTGGACAGGAAACTATGTTGGTCTCCGCACGTCTCTTATTTGGCTGCCCGTTGTACACGTTCCCTTAATGTCCTCATTCTTAGTGGTTCATCTTGGGGAGCGGATCGCACTGTCCTGCTTGGCTTGTATCGGTCCATAGTCCGATCAAAGCTGGATTATGGGAGCCTCGTCTACTCGGCCATCCCTCTTACGCCGTCTCAACTCCATCCACCATTGGGGGTTACGTCTTGTGACCAGAGCATTCTACACTAGTCCTGTCGAGAGTCTTTATGCTGAAGCTGCCGAATTACCATTGACCTACCGGCGCGACGTACTGCTTTGTCGGTATGCCTGCCAGCTGTTGTCAATGCCCGACCACCCCTCTTATCAGTCCTCCTTCGCCGATTCTCTCGACCGTCAATATGGGTTGTATGTGCCTGCCCTGCTGCCCCCTGGAGTCCGCTTTCGTCGCCTGCTTCGACAATTGGATTTTGGTTCATATCTATCCTGACCTCAGCTCGCTCCCTAAGGAGGGTACTCTGGATGCAGTGTATTGCTCACGGTTTGTCGAACTTCGTGCGCGACTTGCCAGTCACACCTTTATTTACACTGATGGCTCCAAAACTGACGATGGTGTCGGCTGTGCCTTTGTCGTCGGGGCCGGCACCTTTAAATACCGGCTCCTCGACCAGTGTGCCAGCTTTACGGCCGAGCTTTTTGCTCTCCATCAGGCCGTTCAGTATGCCTGCCGCCACCGCCATTCATCATATGTACTCTGCTCTGATTCACTCAGTGCTCTTCAGAGCCTTGGAGCTCCATATCCGGTCCATCCTTTGGTGCAACGGATCCAGCAGTTCCTCCATTCTTCTGCTGCTGATGGCTCTCCTGTCAGCTTTCTGTGGGTTCCCGGCCATGTAGGAGTGCCTGGGAATGAGGCTGCTGATGCTGCAGCCAAGGCTGCAATCCTCCTGCCTCGGCCAGCCTCCCATTATGTTGTTTGTAAGAGGCTTGTGTCTTTGTGGTGGGATACTTGGTCATCACTTCAAGGAAACAAGCTCCGGGCAGTAAAACCGTTCCCAACTGCTTGGACAACCTCCTCCCGACCATCTCGGCGAGAGGAGGTCCTTCTGACCAGGTTGCGGATTGGGCATTTCCGGTTTAGCCACCGCTACCTGCTCTCCGGTGACCCAGCCCCGCAGTGCCCTTGTGGTCATGTATTAACAGTGCGCCATGTTTTATTGGCGTGTCCCCGTTTTAGTCAATCTCGTGTTGTCCTGTCTCTGCCATTTACTTTACAGGATATTTTAGCTGATGACGCTCGAGCAGCTGCTCGTGTTCTTCGTTTCATTACTTCACTTATTTTATCTGCATCTTTGTAAGAACTTTTTGGTGTCCCCCCCCCCCCCCCCTTGAGTTTTACTAGATTCTATGTGCTCTAGCAATTGTGACTGGGCGCTAATGACCTCAGTAGTTGAGCGCCCTTAAACCCCCAAAAAAAAGAAAAAAACTAACATTAACTATGGGAGACCTGAACTAACCAAATGTAGGACGATATCTCCCTATCTCCTACGATCCATCACATTCAGTGCAAACCTGCAGCACGTTTAGTGCGCATTAGCTTTACTTTTTTAGAAAATCAAGAAGACAAAAATCACTTCTAGTCTGCAAATAGCACTCTTGAATGTTCACAATTGCTGCACGGCCAGATGATATCGACTAACACTGCGGTGAAACTACATAAATACATGCTGTGCATACTTTGATACAGATGATTCTTAGGAAACGTGGACGTATAAGGAAGATCTGTTCGCATGAATTAAGACCGGGTTTTCATGTGCTAAAAAGTGACGCCACAGTAAGTTGTAACCTCCTCCTCACTTATCGACCTTAATGACAGTGAAAAATTAAACCGCGTGTACCTAATGGAAATTTGGGAAAAGCAATCGTCACCGAAGTTAATCTGTCGGTAAAGAGGGAGGAAAGGGTTACATCTAAATGAAAGGAAAAATGCAAACGAAACTGGTGGAAATTAATTTTGAAAAGGGGTAAAGTTAATAAAGAAGGTAAATATGCGGCATTTACGTTAACAATTAACTAGCGGTAATTAGATATTTGAGATTTGGGGGATATTACGGTCGCCAGTCCTATCGGCAATTAGTATAGTAACTGAAAAAGAAAGGTTATTACAGATATAATTAGCACTAGAAGCGTGACAACTGAAGGTTGACACGTGTAGTGTGAAAACTGAAAGTTTGTCAGAAGTAATAAATTTCGCTACACTCTGACTTAATTTAGCAAAAGAATCAATAAAACCGGAAAATTGAAAGTTAATTTAGTGACTGAAATTAATAGTGAGCTTTGTTTCTGAAGCACATCAAAATTCAGTAAAATACGGTTAGTCTTGGGCTACCTCAACAATCATTTCAAAAGCTACTTGAATCTACGCAATTTAGAAATAAGAGATTTAACTTTGAACTTGAATTAAGTGATTCTGAACAACTAACAATAGTAAAATTTTGTACGTACCAAGCTGAGCTGCAGTCACAGGTAAGCTAAAATACAGTAACAAAACTCGCACTCTTAATTTGTGCTTGTGTAATCTAAATATTGTAGCCAGCTATGAATACCTTAACTGAACTTTGAAATTAAAGCAGAGAAATCGAATGATATTACTTTAATACTGGCGTTTGAATTTCAACGACACTCGGGTTCATTCAGGAAACGGAAGGGACCCTGCTTGGTAATGCAATTGGGACAATGCGCAACAAAAGTTCATGCTACGTTGCTGTAATTTAGTGAGAAAAATTTAAGTTTGAAAAGCTGAGGTCTGCCATACAGTTCTAAAACTTTACGTGCTACCAGTCTTCCTTGTTGGTTGATTGAAGGTTTGAAGTCGTCGATCGAGGAGGTGGCGACAGTCACTCATTGTCGGCCGTCGCTGTTGCAGAATCTGGATGATGGCGCGCCTTCTTCTCGACACGGTCTCCAGCCGAAACGGGCTCTTGATGTGTGCGAGCTAACGCTTCCCGTCCGCGACACCGTGTCAGAAACTATCACAGTTAGTCGAGCGCAATTACATGCTGCCAAACCCCGAAAGCGCGGCAACTCGCGGGAGCGTCACACAACACCTGCTCTACCACCCTACTCCAGCCAGACTCTCCTCTGCTTGCGCTCCGCGCGGCAGAGTTAACACTACCAAAGATCATAAACACTTTGGTTCTCCACACGACCTATCGATGTATTCGTTCGATAGCATAGTTTTCCCTAGGCAAGACCCAGCGTAAAAATACAAATAGTATTTACAAAACAAACCAATTATACATAGACATAAATGCATGTATATACAAATAGTAAAACAATTACAATATACAAAGACGCAGAAACGTCATATCTTCAGGTAGCAAAATAAGGAAAAAAATTTATAGTGCAATAGATGGAAATAGGAGGATATGCATTTCCGGCGTTACAAAGTGACTGCCGTTTCCACACGACACAGTCAAAATTACAGCGGCACATTTCTACTATTTACCAAAGAAAAATCGCCAGACAGCCGCATGTCTTCAGAAGTTAGTTTATTTCATTTTTTCAGCGTCTCATTAAGACCATCTTCAGGTTTATGCGCCCTTGTACAGACAATCAGATATTTTAAATTTTTGTATATGGTTGGAGCAGCAACGGTAAAATGAAACCTTCTTGTAGAAACAATAAACAGCCAGTCAGTTGCAAATTGGAAGATTTATTAAAATCCCTTTACCATGGTTTCAGCGTTTATAAAAACATCTTCTTCAGAAGGAAATATGGACAACTGGATTACATTTTGTGGCAGACGCACGTTTCGCCCACATTTTAACGCACCTCTGCCACAACATATAATCCAGTTGTCTATATTTCCTACTGAAGAAGACGTTTCTATAAATGCTGAAAACATGATAATGAGATTTTAATGAACCTTCAAATTTTCAGCTGATTGGATGTTTACTATTTCTACAACAATAAGATATATCGATCTTGCATAACTGGAGCCATCAACGTGTGAATTCCGTGAATTCTTTTATCGAGTGTTTACTTTGAAGACTTGACAACAATTCTATTATGGCGACAGCTGAAGTAATATAGGCTAGCGACACTGTCACAGTGCAGATTATGAATAAAAGACTATTAAGTAATGGGAAGGAGAAACAGATACAACTCGGTGATGCTTGAAGATAACACGTAGATAGGAAATACAATGACGAACAGGAAGATTCAGGGTTGTCCATAAAAACAGAACTTCACTAATTAATTTTGTCATTAAGTACCCAGTAAATCACACAGTGACGTTTAGACTTTCATTTCCCAATAACGGGAGCTTAAGTCTAATCAAAATTTTGAAGCCCCTAGCCTACAGAAAGATCTCTCTGGCTGCCATTTTTAGTTCTTTAAACGTTGTGATCATAAATCTTCTATTAAAGTACGTTGTATTATTTTACTGCCATAAGACTGGGATGTTATAGAATATGAAGTGCTCATTCTTTTGTATTGTTGAAAGTACAGAAACAATTTAAATGTTCATCCAAATCAGAAAAACTCTTGTATTTTAATAATTTTCTAATGCACATAAAGAGTGCCAAGAGCATTTTTCAACGTACAGATCGTTCTGCTTAGGGGAAGTTGCCCCAGTAGTGGAAAAAAATCCCTTCTGCGGTTCCCAGAACCCTTCTCATGATAACGGAGACACTTTACAGCATTTCTCTCGGTGCCACGTCACTTTATAAACTACGTTTTCACCTCACACCAAATTTTACGTATGTATATTACATGCACAAGCAGGGTAACTTGGAACTTCTGTAGTGTCGAAGTGGATAAAGATATCAAGAAAACTTTCAAGGATGTTCGAGATCGATATCTTAAAAATCTGTCTTAAAAATTACGACCATTTGCTATGGATAGTCCTCTTGGAATCCGCAATTCGGTTGTGGTACCCAAAGACCATGTTTTCGGAGTCTTTCTCGTTAACGGATATAGGTTTACCAAAACGGGAACATGTTACTTCTAGATCAATGCGTACGGATAATACTGTTAAAATTTGAGTAATTTGCTGCTGTTAGCTATTTAGATATCCTGTGCTGAAAGCGAAGAATCGGTTAAAAATGCCCATGAAGTAAACGGTGTCTCCGTAAGTCTCTTAAAGCGCACCGAAGACTACGTGTAATGTAAGACGAACCAACCGATTTGTTCCATTTCCCTAAGCTGAAGGAAGTGCGTAACTTCGAAAAAATGACCCTGTGCTATAGGATAGTTACGTTACGACGATCCTTCTGTTGGCTGTACAAACGGTCCCTATCCCAAGAACTATCCAAAACACTTGACGTTACCTTTTTATCACCAATAGAAGCCCGGTAAAGATTCCGTCTATATGCGCAATGGTTTAGAACGTATTGGTAGCGCACACTGTTACATATGTACCGGTTGTAAAGAAGGCGATAGTTTCGAGCAAAATTTAGCAGAAACATAATGCAGTATGGTGAATTAAAGGAAAATATTTGATTACGTATTAGAGAGGATGCAGTGAAAATGTTACAAGAGAAACAATTTAAAATAATTAGTGTGAATAAACCAAAATAGAAAAGTATGATGCCTTGACACAACTTTTCATCAGTCAAGCAGGCAGATTAGTTAAATAACGAAGAAAGATTAAACTGTACATGTGTACGAACATTCCTTTCAATTTTTGTGTAGTTCAAACATGCATATATGTAATAATTGAAATAATGACATTCCGGAAGTAAAACTGGACAAGGTGTATCAAGCCAGTCGAGCTATGAAGGAAGGGAGACGCCTAGAGACGATGGTGTTTGAAAATAAAGTGGGCTAGGATATGGTGCTTGCAAAATTTGTCACAGAATGTTTGAGAAAAACATAATTCCCGAAAACTGGAACAAGCTGCAGTAATTACATTCATGAAAGTAGGCAATAATACATACACAACTGTAGACATTTCAGGGAACTCCTCTTCATAATGTACAGGACACGTACACCGGACAATTATATTGGTCATCTTTTAAAAAGAGCACACATGTCACTTTGAAGCGCTGTAGATCAAGCCGAATTCGTACCAGGCGGTCTTCTCCACCGCTGATGTAAGCTATCGCAGTGAAAAGGTGTGTGTGTGTGTGTGTGTGTGTGTGTGTGTGTGTGTGTCATCACGCGCGCGCGCCCCGCGGAACTCACGGACTTCGAACGTGGTCAGGCGATTGTGTGTCACTTGTGCCATACGTCTGTAAGCGAGATTTCCACACTCCTAAACATCCCTAGATCCACTGTGTCCGATGTGATGGTGAAGTGGAACGTGAAGGGACACTTACAGCACAAAAGCGTACAGGCGGACAGTTGTAGAGGGTCGTATTATGTAATAGACAGACATCTGTCCAGACCATCGCACAGGAATTCCAAACTGCATCAGGATCCACTGCAAGTACTATGACAGTTAGGCGGGAGGTGAGAAAATTAGGATTTTATTGTCGAGCGGCTGCTTATAAGCCACACAGCAAGCTGGTAAATGCCAAGCGGCGCCTCGCTTGGACGATTGGAAAAACGTTGTATGGAGGGAGGAATCACGGTACACAATGTGGCGATCCGATGGCAGGCTGTGGGTATGGCGTTATGCCCGATGAGTGTCATCTGCCAGCTTGTGTAGTGCCAAAAGTAAAATTGGGAGGCGGTGGTGTTTTGGTGTGGTCGTGTTTCATGAAGGGGCTTTGCACCCCTTGTTGTTTTGCGCGGCACTGTCGCAGCACAAGCCTTCGCTGATGTTTTAAGCACCTTCTTCCTTCCCACTGTTGAAGAGCAATTCGGGGATGGCGATTGCATTTTTCAACACGATCGAGCACCTGTTCATAATGCACGGCCTATGGCAGAGTGGTTACACAACAATAATATACCTGTAATGGACTGACCTGCACAGAGTCCCGACCTAAATCGTATGGAACGCCTACTTCGTGCCAGGCCTCACCGACCGACATCGATACCTCTCCTCAGTGCAGCACTCCGTGAAAAATTGGCTGCCATTCCCCAAGAAACCTTCCAGTACCTGTTTGAACGTATGCCTGCGAGAATGTAAGCTGTCAAGGCTAAGGATGGGTCAACAACACATTGAATTCTAGCATTACTGATGGAGGGCGCCATGAACTTGTAAATAATTTTCAGCCTGGTGTCCGGATACTTTTGATCACGTAGTGCATAAAATCAGAGCAATAAGAACAGTGGACGTGACAATATCGCAGAAAGAATTCTTCATGTTTGCACGTGTCGATGACCACCGTGAATGAAGTTGCTCGATTTGTTGGTCTATCAATGTGGACTGTCCAATGTGTGCGCCAGAACAGCGTACCACTTGGACCACCGTAACACTCCGCAAAAACGGTCGTCATAAAAGTGCAAAACGTCAGGGACCAGAGACGAATTTCCCTCCTTGTCAGTAACAGTCGGTTCCAAACCCGACAGCTGTCACTGAATGCAGGTCAATCGCAACCTGTTTCGGATCAAACATTACGAAGGGAACCGCATGCATTGGACACTGGGGTTCCGGTACCCCGTATAAGGCCGTTGCTGACAGCGGAACACAGAGATGCACGTCTTCAGTGAGTCGAAGGACCTGGAAAAACAGTAGCTGATTGGAAGCATGTAGTCTGTCCGACGAGTCGCGATTATACCCTTTTTCAAATGATGCACTTTAGTGGAACTAATTTTTTGCAGTGTAAATCGGTTCCGCACAAATCCATCAAAATATGAATTATTTTCACCTTCCAAAATATACGACGTTGGTTATTTTTATTTGAACTAGACTAAACAAAGTACGACAGTTTTCATAACAAAAATCCCGTATATTCTCATTTACTTTGAAAACATGTTAATAAACCATCCCCCCCGGCAAAAACCAATAATAGCGTAATACGACGAGAGGTGATACAGGACGCATAAACACTGGACTCGCATTCGGAAGGACGACGGTTCAATCCCGCGTCCGGCTATCCTGATTTAGGTTTTCCGTGATTTCCCTAAATCGCTTCAGGCGAATGCCGGGATGGTTCCTTTGAAAGGGCACGGCCGACTTCCTTCCCCGTCCTTCCCTAATCCGATGAGACCGATGACCTCGCTGTCTGGTCTCCTCCCCAAAACAACCCAACCTCAGGACGCATAAATAGAGAAACCAGTATCGATCAATTCAATTTAGAGTCGGCATAGGATCGTCACATTACGCACCAAATTGAGGCCAGTATCAAGGCTATAAGCGTGAGTTCTCTGGGGGTGACTAAATATTTGTCAGTATGTTTATTCAGTAAACTTATCACAAACGGCACAGGAAACAAACATAGCTTTTGATAAGGAAAAGAGCAAGTTGGTATTAAACTACTTACTAAACTTATCACCAATGGCACAGGGAAAAACACAGATTTTGATGAGATGAAGAAGCAATTTGACACTAGATTTGAATATATCACAGTGGACCATTTAGAAATCGTGAATGAAATTGCAGAATGGAATTATGGATATAAATGACCACTTATTCTCGCATATATAAATTTTAAATAAACCTTTTAACATGTTTTCAAGCCAATCTCTTCACATTGAAGGTCATTTATGTCTATAATACGGCTTCCACTAAACTTCATCAGGACAATGAGAGACTCAGAAATGAAAGATGAGACACTCAGGCTTATTGCATAACCCCAAAACTGTCCTCATGAGCTCTAGAGTAAGTTTTCAGATGCTCAGGCTGGAAAAAGAGGGAGGAATGTATGTTGGAGTACCTCAAAGTCACCCTCGTTTCGCTGATGATATTGCATTGTTAACTTAAAGTATAGATAAACTTCAGTAACGAGAGGAAGAATCTAACAGAAAAAGTTAGAAAGAAGGCCGGGAAATCAGTTGTATTAAGAGTAAAATAACGTATATCCTACATATCGAAAGAAAATAGTACAAATTAACAGAAGTCATATAAACGCTTGATGAATTTCTGTATTTGGAACATGGTAAATCAACGACCAGACGGGAAGGTAGTGAAAATTGAGAGTATAAATGACCATGAGTGCTTGGGTTTTTGAAAAGTATGCTTCCGATATGTATGAAAAAAGTATACAGCTAGTATGTATTAACAATTTGATAGGTGGATGACTTTAGAAAACCTGTAGCACCACCATGGATTTGTATGACTGAAAACTTATTGCCTGAAAATGCTTGGAGCTTAAGCTTATCTTATATGCACTCCCCACCCCCACCCCCCAATTTTCTATTGGGAGATATTACGGTGTGAATCAAAATAAATGGAACAAAAAGGAAGTATTCCTGTAGCTACAGTAATGACTTAATTTCAGGGATACACATATAGACTGAAAGGTTAACTGTCACACTTTAGGTTGGCAACAATGTAACAAAAATAGTAAGTCGTTCTTGTTGTTCATTGCTGACGCTAGTATTCAAAATGATGGTATAGAAAAGGGCTATTGTGTCGCATAGTACTCAAAAACATCATCAACAATAGTTGTTCAAACCATGTTTGGTAGAGTGACACCTTACCGTCCCCGCAGGACTCACAGCAGCTAAGGCACCGAAGAGTCGGCTCGGCTTACTCCAATCATCAGGCTACGTTGGAAGTGTGGCGGGAAATGTAGTATCAGATAGATATTAGCCGTGTCGCAATTAATGGATCCCACATAGAACATCTGTGGATGGCCATATGAACTGTGAGAATTAACCGCTCAGTCTATATGCGTATCTCCGAAATGTAGTCTTTATTGTAGTCACAGGAATACTTCCTTCTTGTTCCATTCATTTAGAATCACCTTTTATTTGCTCATAACGAAAGGTCTTTGGGTTACGCACGGCTACAATTTTACCATAGTGTACTAAATCGAATGAAGTATCGTAACTGAGAAACGAAAGCTGAATTCCTGTTAATAATTGTGAGTAAAATAATTAAAATAAGGAATGTGTGACATCATATATAGACACTGAAGACTTTTCCCTCTCACTGGACAAATACTGTCCCAAATAAGCGTAAGTAATGGAGGTACCAACATGACACAGTCGCAGAATGGTACAGGCATAGGAAATATATACCTAATTTTATTATTATTCGAAACTGTTTTCCTTTACACGTATTGATATGATTACTTATTGCAGTTAAATCGTCCCATATACAGTGACGAGACAAACATTATGACCACCTGTTTAATAACTTGTTGGGCCATCTTTGTAACGCAACATATCACCGATACTGCATATCATCGATTGTACAGTCGTAAAGTTCGTTGGTAGATTTGTGAAGCTATGTGGCTCCAAGTGTCTACGCACAAGTACACTACTGGCCATTAAAATTGCTACACCAAGAAGAAATGCAGATGATAAACGGGTATTCATTGGACACATATATTATACTAGAACTGACATTGATTACATTTTCACGCAATTTGGGTGAACAACCACCTCTGGCCGTAATAACGGCCTTGATACGCCTTGGCATTGAGGCAAACAGACTTTTATGGCGTGTACAGGTACAGCTGCCAATGCAACTTCAACACGATACCACAGTTCATCAAGAGTAGTGACTAGCGTATTGTGACGAGCCAGTTGCTCGGCCACCATTGACCAGACGTTTTCAGTTGGTGAGAGATCTGGAGAATGTGCTGGCCAGGGCAGCAGTCGAACATTTTCTGTATCCAGAAAGGCCCGTACAGAACCTGAGACATGCGGTCGTGCATTATCCTGCTGAAATGTAGGGTTTCGTAGGCATCGAATGAAGGGTAGAATCACGAGTCGTAACACGCCTGAAATGTAACGCCCATTGTTCAAAGTGCCGTCAATGCGAACAAGAGGTGACCGAGACGTGTAACCAATGGCACCCCATACCATCACGCCGGGAGATACGCCAGTATGGCGATAACGAATACACTCTTCCAATGTGCGTTCACCGCGATGTCGCCAAACACGGATGCGACCATCATGATGCTGTAAACAGAACCTGGATTCATCCGAAAAAATTACGTTTTGCCATTCGTGCACCCATTTTCGTCGTTGACTACACCATCGCAGGCGCTCCTGTCTGTGATGCAGCGTCAAGGGTAACCGCAGCCATAGTCTCCGAGCTGACAGTCCATGCTGCTGCAAACGTCGTCGAACTGTTCGTGCAGTTGGTTGTTATCTTGCAAACGTCCCCATCTGTTGACTCAGGGATGGAGACGTGACTGCACGATCCGTTACAGCCATGCGGATAAGATGCCTGTCATCTCGACTGCTAGTGATACGAGGCCGTTGGGATCCAACACGGCGTTCCGTATTACCCTCCTGAACCCACCGATTCCATATTCTGCTAACAGTCATTGGATCTCGACCAACGCGAGCAGCAATGTCGCGATACGATAAACCGCAATCGCGATAGGCTACAATCCGACCTTTATCAAAGTCGAAAATATGATGGTACCCATTTCTCTTCCTTACACGAGGCACCACAACGTTTCACCAGGCAACGCCGGTCAACTGCTGTTTGCGTTTCAGAAATCGGTTGGAAACTCCTCATGTCAGCACGTTATAGGTGTCGCCACCGGCGCCAGCATTGTGTGAATGCTCTGAAAAGCTAATCATTTGCGTATCACAGCATCCTCTTCCTGTCGGTTAAATTTCGCGTCTGTAGCACGGCATCTTCGAGGTGTAGCAATTTTAATGACCAGTAGTGTACCTTTCTTACTGGCTCACGTGCCCGTAACCCCACCAGGATGCATCCAACTTTGCAGTGGGCAGTGGTCATAATGTTTCGGCTTATCAGTGTATACTTAGCCCCACTACCGCTTCTAAACAGCGGAACGAAGTTTTGTGAGATACGTCCCTGTGAAGTCAAAATCAAGGCCGATCAATTGAGTAGCTTCAGAACTTTGGATTGTGTCTAAAATTATTGATTCAAGAGATTACAAGAAATATATTTTCTTTTGTAAAGTGGTGAAACAGAGGAACAAAAGAGAAATTGTAAGTAAAGCTACCCTCGTTTTGCATTCTCCTGCGCCTCTGAGGTTGTTTTGGACAACGATCGAATCATGGGTAAACGTGTTTAGCCTAAGTGACATCACAACAGAGGAACAGTCTCTTCCTGAACGGAGACCGGGGGCGTAACGACACCTTCTCACGTAGTCGAGGTGAGCCGGCCGGGATGGCCGAGCGGTTCTAGGCGCCACAGTCTGGAACCGCGTGACCGCTACGGTCGCAGGTTCGAATCCTGCCTCGGGCATGGATGTGTGTGATGTCCTTAGGTTAGTTAGGTTTAAGCAGTTGTAAGTTCTAGGGGACTGATGACCTCAGATGTTAAGTACCATAGTCCTCAGAGCCATTTGAACCATTTGATAGATCCATTCAAGATGCCAATAATTTTGTAGCAAGAAATTCTACCTGAGACGGAATTGTAAAAGAGGGGTGACACGATTATTTATCCTTTAGTAGATTTTCATATATTCCAAAGTGAAACACTCCACCTTTATTCCTTCAGTTTGTTGGTTTAGGAAATTGCTGCTCGTCAAACGGCGCGTGTGGCGTGTGGTGCCACTAATCTACAGCAACCGCCGACTCGGTCTGCCCGGCTGGAGAAATTAATGCGGACGCCGAGCGCGTGCTCTCCTGCGACCTGTTTTAATTAATACTCGCTGCGGATTTATAAATCTGCCACACAGACCACAGTAATCCCGTTGTTATTCTCCCCCCCCCCCCCCATGTTTTTTAATTTATCAAAACCTCGTCCGCATCGGCGCCGGCCAGTTTAGAACCGACACGCACAGTCGCCTGCCGAATCGTGCGGATAGACGCCCCTGTTCTGTGTCACTCATTTGCTCCGTACCATCTGTAACCAAACGCACCAGTCTTCAGCGCCTAAAGCCGTACCCACGGTACCGTGGGACAGTGGGATACTGAAGGTCTTTACGTTCTGCGCAGTCCAATGCGGCATTTTCTAGACGTAAAATCTCCTTGCAGAATATTTTAAGAATTAGGTTTCGTGCGCTGAACAGTTAATTCCATCACAAACGTTAATTCCCCAGGATTATCGACAAGGGATTAATGATACTAAACTTCCTGGCCGATTAGCTGTGTGCTGGATCAGGTACTCGAACCTGGGGCCTCTGCCTTTGGCGGGCAAGTCCTCCACCGACTGAGCCATCAAAGTACGACTGACTACCCGCCCTCTAGGCTGTACGTCCCCCAGTATCTCATCTACGACCTTCCAAACTTCACAAGGTTCTCCTGCATACGTTGCAGCACTAACACTCCTGGAAGACAGATACTGAGGAGAATGGTTCAAATGGCTCTGAGCACTATGGGACTTAACCTCTGAGGTGATCAGTCCCCTAGAACTTAGAACTACTTAAACTCAACTAACTTAAGGACAATACACACATCCATGCCCGAGGCAGGATTCGAACCTACGGTCGCGCGGTTCCAGACTGCAGCGCCTAGAACCGCTTGGCCACTCCGGCCGGCAGCCAGAACAGATTTGTGGCACATTAGTCTTGGAGCGGGTGTTTAATGCGTCACTCACGACCACTCGCGTAACACGACTGTGTTTTCATTTCTGTCCATCTTAGTAGCCGATGCGTGAACGCGAGCTTCTGTGTGCCGCTCAACTCGGCCGCCGTTTCAAATCCTGACGGAAGAGACTTTCGTCGCCAATTCGAGTATTTCGCCGTCGAGGAAATGAGAAGTGGTAGCCTACATACAGTTCCTGATCACCAGACTTTGCGCCAATGTGCCTTATTAAATTCCAAACCTCTTCCCAACATCGTATTGAGTAAGAACATGTTGCTGAACATATTAGGGACCCATCTGTCTGACGGGGTCGACGAGGACTTTTAGCCTCCTTGATGATCTACAGGAGTAGAGTAAGTGCTGGTAGCTAGTTTCACCCTCTCCTTTCTCTCATTGTCATAGGACACAGACATAAAACTCCATACATACACATCACACTTGTCTACATTCAACATGTACATTTACGATTCAACGCTCAATTTGCGAAGAAAGGCGACAACGTGCGCTAAGAAACTAAATCTTTCTAATTCTTTCTAATTTTGTGTCTGAACCCTCGTGGTCTCCCGGGTAACGATGACAACACTTACGGCAATATCGAAGATCGAGGTGACTTCGTTCAGTGATGCGGATGGTTTTGTTCGAAAGGTTCACGTGTATATCCTTTTATACCGTGTAAACTGCAGGCTGTTTCTTGGCAATTTGTTGCGCACTGAAGGGGAAGTTTAATAAATGAAGTTTGCTGAATGTCTCACACACACAAATTCGTGTACATTTTACGTCTTGATTTTTAAGGAAAAGGAATAAAGGCCGTTCGTTTGATACCAGTCTGTAAGGTAATCGACAAAGCGGAATAAGCGCTGAATCTCTCTACAGTGCCAAAAGCAAAGTGACAAATGAGAAAGAGATTGCAGGTGCAGCGGGAAACTCTTTTCTTACGATTCCTGGACAGTCAAAGAAGAAATCACGCCGTGTGACAGATACTGACCGATTTCATGCAAGCGCAACTTGGTACCTTTTCCTCTAAGCGGCCAAAAGTCGTCGAAAGGCACTGTGTGTGATGTCGGTCGTCAGCTACTGAAGTCTCTGCATTGAATTTGTGTCCGTGCAGTCGTGGCAGAAGTTCTTAGTATTCCAATCGGCGACGATCTGACCTGCAGTATACCGTCGATCACCCTATAAGGCGCTGCATCCTTGTGCAGTGGTTTACGCGTGCAGAAACATTGTCTCTGAAACACTGAAGATCCGTCCTAGACGCTTTTGGCGTCGGGAACCGAGAATTCTTGAGTAATCTCCGATATGATACATACCATGCGGTTTGCACCGGCTCCCATCCCGCGTCCACAGTCGGTTAACTCACGACATGTTGCCATGCACATTATTTTTATCATTAAATGACGACGTTGTCTATTTCGATGTAATAACTGGAGTAATATATGGTGAATATATATTACCGTCATCTGTTTGTGGCAAATGAAAATTTGTGCCGGAGTGTGACTCGAACCTGGATTTCCCACTTGTCATGGGCTGTCGCCTTAATAAATTCGACTATCCGAGCACGTTCCCAGTACAGGTCTAAACCTCTGTATGTCACGTAGTCACAATCCAAATGCTCGTGCGTTCGTGATACTAAGCATTGGGAGACCATTTTTTTAATCATCATTTTAGCCCCGTCAGGTGTTTGTCATTAAATGGCGACGGTGTGTGTTGATGCAGTAACTGCGTTTAATACAATACTATGTCATTCAGACATGCATGCATGTATATCTGAAACAACAGACAGTCTTCAACGATTTGCAGCAATGTAAATCATGAAATGAAATGTTCAAATGTGTGTGAACTCCTAAGAGACCAAACTGCTAAGGTCATCTGTCCCTAGACTTACACACTACTTAAACTAACTTATTCTAAGAACACACACACACACACACACTACACACCTATACACCTATATACACTGTTTGTACCTCCGGCAGGAGGGGCCGCGTAATCCGTGGCATGGCGCCTCAAACCGCACTGCCACCCCGCGCGGCTCATGAAATGAATTGCCATATGGTTAATGGGGCGTGCTCGGAGAACCGAAGTAGTCAAGGCGACCGCTCATGACAAGCGGGAAACCCAGGTTCAAGTTCCGGCCCGGCACAAATTTTCATTTGTCAAAATGGTTCAAATGGCTCTGAGCACTATGGGACTTAACATCTATGGTCATTAGTCCCCTAGAACTTAGAACTACTTAAACCTAACTAACCTAAGGACATCACACAACACCCAGTCATCACGAGGCAGAGAAAATCCCTGACCCCGCCGGGAATCGAACCCGGGAACCCGGGCGCGGGAAGCGAGAACGCTACCGCATGACCACGAGCTGCGGACTTTCATTTGTCACAAGTAGCTGATGCAAATGTGTATTCAGCACATTAGAATCCATTTCGTTCTTTCTACTGGTTCTATGAGCAGCTTAGTCGACGATATTATGTTGATTTCTCATGTAAAAAGTATTGACACAGCAGCGAAATGAATGCTAACATATTTAAATAAAAGTTCGTCACTCGTTTACAATGCAGTGTCAGTTTAGATTAAGTTTCTGTGATGGGTACTGCACTATATCATAATGTACAGTTAAATAAGGCACCAAATGTTTCTGCAAGATGAGGAAAACTGTTTCTGGTAGTGCGTAGATAATACATAAGTTAAACAGAATATGAGGAAAGGACAACTTCTACAGAATTTCTATTTGACGAGATCATTTTTGCTCAGATGTTTTTCACTCATGGTGTGGTTACATGTAAGTACACTGTTTGTACATTTTATGGAACTAATCCCATTAAGTATAATATATTTTTGAGCGATGCCATTATATTTTCTAGGTAATCGTATGTAATTTTTATTCTGATGAAGACCGTCTTAGTGTTGTCGAAACCATGGTCAATTTGACAATTTTGTGCAACCGAGGCAGCTATACATGCATCCTGTAATTAAGTTAACGCAAAGTTGCTGGACCTCAGCCAATAAATGTTTAAAATTTCATTAATGAAAATGTATAAACCAGGAAAAAACTTACTTCAATATTAATACATAATCAGGGTCACTAAGAAGTAGAGTTACTACCTCACTGTCCCAAAATACCAGAAAATGGGTAACTTTCAACGATGGAAAGGGAGAATGCTGAGTTCTCAGCTTTTTGCTGAGATGTTGAGATGGAGACTTAGTATCGGTTTTCGCCAGGATCAAGCATCACATCAACTCCAAAGCGAACATGATAAAACGTCGGACAAGCATGGCACTTTTGCGGGAAAGGATTCAGATATGCTCCACAGGCTAGATTTGGTGGCTCGTATACTTCCACTTGTACATGGCAGTCTCCTCGTCGGGTAGAGACTGTGTCTGGAACAAACGAATTATAAATTTGTGCATCTTGGTCTTTAGTAAAGTGCTGCAGAAAGAATGCTTAAGTGTGGCACTTGCGAAGTTTGACAGTATGTGTAAGAAAGATCAGCAGATGGAGGATATTCGTACTGTCATTACTTAAGTGGCAAGCAGTTTGATGATTCCACTTTGACGGCAATCAGCAGAGGCCTCAAACTCGCGCCTACCCCTAGGTATGTGCCCAGTTCAAGTTTCATCAGCGTAGAGGAGCAAGTCGGCAACACACTTCCACCTAATATGGGAGAAAAATCCGCCAGGAGGCCTGGCGAACGATCACAAAGATGAAACCTACATCGAACATTTCCAGACCGAGTGGCACTGAAGAAGCTCTGGGAAGACAGCAGCATTGTGGTTTTGCCAACAAACAAAGGGAACATCATAGTCGCTATACAGCAGACTGATTATGATAAGGAAGTTCATCAACTTGTGGGGGATCCAGCACAAACTTCTGAATGTGACTCTACATACAAAGTGGACAAGAAGGCCAGAGCTCTCTTGAATGCAACAGGCGTGCCTGACTTGGACATCAAACAACAACGATCTAGAGGGCTAGTTCCTCCTAGACTATATAGGCTGCCGAAAGTACACAAAGAGGGTGTGGCACTTCACACAATTGTGAGCAACACTGGCTCATCAGTGTACACAGTAGCTAAGTGCTGGAAGAAACTGCTATGTCCATATGTTGGATAGTGTATTCACCACATCCACAACTCGAAGTAGTTCTTGCAATGTCTCAGACTACTACAGGTAACGGAATCTGATATAATGGTTAGTTTTGATGTGGTCTCCCTGTTTACCATTGTACCACTGAAAGACTCACTGGAACTGATTGAAGAGAGATTTGACAATGCTCTAATGGAACTGATCAGGCATGTACTGACTATATCACATTTTTGTATGGAAGCTGATAATATCGCGAACAGACAGGAGTGGCCATGGGTAGCCCCCATCTCCAGTGATTGCCAATCTGTTCATGGATATACAAACAAACATGCTTCCTCGGGTATGTGGATGATACCTTTGTTTCTGGCCTTATGGCAGGGAGAAGCTCACATCTTAACACACATCGCCCAAACATACATGTAAAGTTCACCATGGAACTGGAGAAAGATGGCCAGCTGCCATTTCTGGATGTACTTGTCAAAAGGAGTTCAGATGGGTCGCTGGACCTCAATGTGTATCGCTAACCTACACACACTGATTTATACATGCACGCTATCACCTTTCATCACCCAGTACTGAAGCATGGAATTTGTCACACCAAGATAGTTAGGCAGCAGAAATAGAACATGTATACTCAGTCTTCTGTAAAAATGGATACACAATCAAATGGTTTCAGAAGGCCTTTCAAACAGCCACTCTGCCTCACGACCGAGAAAAAGAGCAACATGAAGCAAGGCTTATTCGCCTTATGCAGATCTGTTTCTAGCAAAATCAGCAGGCTTCTCAAGAAGCATATCAAATGTGTTTTGTCAACCTACCGAAATAAGAGGACTACCGGGAAATGTCAAAAACAACCTTGGTTTGCGCAAACCAGGAATTTATAGTATTCCATCCCAATTGGCGTCTCGTACGTTGATCACACAACTAGGACAGAGGACACCAGATGCCGAAAATATAAGAAGCACATCCAACAGAGATAGGCAATGAAACCATACATTGCCAAGCACTGTCTGGAACTTAATTGTGATGTGAACTATGATAAAACGTGGATTATGACACAGCTTTATAAGAGTCAGAACAGACTAAAGTGGCCGGCCGGAGTGGCCGAGCGGTTCTAGACGCTACAGTCTGGAATCGCGAGACCGCTACGGTCGCAGGTTCGAATCCTGCCTCGGGCATGGATGTGTGTGATGTCCTTAGGTTAGTTAGGTTTAAGTAGTTCTAAGTTCTAGGGGACTGATGACCTTAGAAGTTAAGTCCCACAGTGTTCAGAGCCATTTGAACCATTTTTTGAACAGATCCTGCAGACTTGCAGGTAGAGCAATGGGGAAGCACAATGAAACAAGTTTCTCGGTGTCACTTTGTACAGGAGTCTTACATGGTGCCAACATGTCGAAGAGCAGAGGGGAAAGGCGATCGGGTGGCTGCACCATTTGTAGGCATATCCACTGCTACATCTGACGTCCACACTCATAGAACCTTGGACTGATTCTGTGCAGAGTACTATTGTGCTCATTTTTGGAACATGCATGGAATGAGATAGCTCAGTGATTAGCACACTGTACTCTTGTTCGGGAGGATCCTCGTCCAGATTTAGATTTTCTGTGATTTCCCTAAATCGCTCCAGGCAAATGCTGGTGTCCTTTCAAAAGAGCACTGCCGATTTCCTTTCCCTTCATTTTCTAATACGAGCTTGTGCTCCATCCCTAGTGATCTCGTCGTCGTCGACGAGACGTTAAACTCTAATCTTCCTTTTCTTGATATATGCAGTTGTCAGCTGCAGTGACGCGACCAATACATATGTCGACTGCCTACAAAGGGTGCAAATTCGCTTTGTACCTACGACAGAATTTCTAGATCGTGGAACTTCTTGTGGTAGCTGGAATACCTTACCTTCACGACAGGTTTGAGAGGCCAACTGGAAGAGCATTATTTCTTTGTTGCTCTCGAAAACGTCTAAAACAAGAATATGCTGCATCTGGATGCTGTGACACCCATCTGGATGAAAGTCGAGAACCTGTTTGCCAATAATGCTGTTAAGACCCGGGCCATATCACCAGAACTGTTGGATGCCAGTCCACCGTGACAAATGTATTGGGCACTCCACAGCAGTAATTACATTAAATTCAAGATAGAGGAACCACAGCGCACCTGCTGCACGCTGAAACACGACTAGTATTACCGTGGCTATTGTGTCTCTAAGAACGCAACATCTGCCAGACGCATGCAGCCCGACACCAGTTTTGCTTGGAAGAATATCTGCTTAGTAATCCCTTCTATCATCTTGCCTTGGTCGATACGGTCCACATGACGCCGGATTTACATGTCGGAGGCATTGTGTACGTGGTTCCCCACTTTAAACACCAATCGCTTGAAAAGGCTGGTACCGCCATCTCAAATTCGGTGCAGAAATCGATGAACTTTTCACAACTGCCGTCACACATACTTAACTTTAATGCAGCTGAGTGACTTCTTCGACAACCGCCCGACATAGATGTGCTGCCCACTGAAGAGTGCGGCAAGGATTCTCGACTAACATAGAGCTACCAGACATCAATTTCCTCTTCACGCAATGGAAAGTGATCAAAGATACCTATGCAAGGCTGCTGTCACAGTTCCTTGCAGAGGCTAAGCAGTTAAAGATCAGGATGGAACATACTGTATCACACCAACTGCTACGATTGGTGGAGCATGTGATCGGGTAATAGCTTCAGGAGAACATTTCCAAAGTCTCACGTACAAGTGGGCTACCTGTGTCCCACGACCACTTTATGTAGTCCAGCCTCCAGAAAAGGACATTCCCAATGTGTTCTGGGGAGAAAGTGTTGAGTCAAAATCAGAGCCAGAGTACTGTAGTGGTACATTCTTCATCACCATCTGTTCAACCTCAACATTTCTGATGTAAAGATGTTCTGTATACTGCCCCGTTTTCATTCATAGGAAGCCGGCCCCTGTGGCCGAGCGGTTCTATGTGTTTCAGCCCGGAACCGCGTTGCTGCTATGGTCGCAGGTTCGAATTCTGCCTCTGGCATGGATGTGTGTGATGTCCTTGGTTAGTTAGGTTTAAGTAGTTCTAAGTCTAGGGGACTGATGACCTCAGATGTTAAGTCCAATAGTACTTAGAGCCATTTGAACCATTTTCCATTGATAGAAAATGCTTAACTGCCATGGCATAGACAACCGTCTTGCAATGTGCCTCTGGACCATCAAATGAAGGCTGGTGTTTAATGCCGCTAAGATCCAGATGACATTCATAACCAGAAGGAGAATACACGCAGACCTGCAATCGGTATCGGGAAATTCGTAAGTATGAAACTGTAGCCAATACATCCAACACATCACGAGTAGCGCTCCCTCCTCACCATCTACCCCAAACTCAAACCACAGCCAACTGTGTCTGCAAACCTTGGCGTCACGCTCTTGGCACTGGTCGCTCATTATCCACGTACGACCAGCTGCTTGAGTAAGGGCACTCCGTAGCGTAACATGTTGAAGAAGCGCTTGTAGACATGATGACCGACCTCAGCAGTGAAGGAAAGAAAATATCATCACCACAATACAAAGGCAATGTTCCTGGGGCACTACATTTTCCCACCTCTTGCTATATGAGGGATAGCTAGCATTGTCGAACATGATCGCTTTGTTGATCCATGTGTTATGATGTGAGGAGGTATAATTTTGTATGGGCACACTGATCTCCAGATCTTTGAACGCGGTGGACTCACCGGTCAACGTTATTGCGTCATTGCATTCCTTCCTTTGCGTCTTTTCAGGGCTGCCTCCGGCTCTGTCATTTTCATGGATGATAATTTGCGAGTTCATCGAACAGCGCTGGTGGAAGTCTCCCCGGACTTTAAGTCCCATCGAGCACGTGTGAAAATCGTTGGCGAGACGTATTATAGCAGGTCCACACACACCATCACCCATGCAACACTTGTCAAACGTACTGATAGAGGAATAGGACTTCCTACGACAGGAACTTCTTTCCAATATTGTAGCCAGCTTAACAGCACTTTGCCGAACATGCATTGCAGGCTGTGGTGATCTCATGCCCTATTAAGAACCATGTCTCACATTTTTTAATGTCCAGGGGACGATCATAAATCACGGTGACTGCAGTGTAATTATTGTCTTTGAATAAAAGTGTTATTTCTGTTCATCTCATTGCGTATTTCTTTGTTACCTGCCGAACTGTACCGTAGCAGTTGTTTCTATGTATCGTTCAGGTTTCAAAGAGCAATGTTACTTGGTAGTGACACTCCATGTGAAAGTAACTGTCGCCTTTAATTTTGCACACCATTGTATTTTTATGAACGGAAATAGCAGTCTGTTGTGTGAGCCTTTAGTTCTCTTCAAATCAGGGAAACAGCAAAGAACGTCTCAGGAGTGCAACACGTCAACCAGCATTTTTGAGGGAGGATGAAGTTCTTTTCAAGAGTGAACTCTCTACAGTTGCATAAAAAAAGAACTGTAATATTTACACACGTGCAATGCATTTGACCATGATTATACAGCAATGTTGTTAAACCTATACCATCTTCGAACGGAAATACGAAGTACGTAATGTGACAGTTTTTCAGGAGTTACAGCTGTAGAATAATTAGTTTAGCCTCAAAGTGTAGTTTCTCAAGTATTTCAATAGGCAGGGTGTAACATGTCGCAAGAAAACCGACCCTATTAAACTGGAATTGGTTCAATTTTCGAATTCTGGACCACAACGCCTTTGAAAATGTCATCCGCTTTCTCTGTGACTTACATGACGTTTCTAACTTTAGTAAGGAGTCATGTCTTGTGAGATGATGCATGATTATGATGGACTACACTAGTTATTTCTCTGTTGCGTGCACAAGTCTACAAGCTCTGGTGGCGCTGGGGCAAATTTCCCTCTAGTGTAGGCCGCCTACTGAAACGGCATCGCCCCCGTTCTGTTGCTCCCACGGCAGCAGAATGGTAAATTTCGCCCACCAGACAACCGCCTCGGTCTAATGAAAGCCTAAAGTAGGTACTTTTCAGACATAAAATTGTTCAGTTTGTTGGCCTCAGCAACCGAGCTGTAAACATAGATTGCCTGCACGCGCTGAACTACGTACCAGAGTCAGATGAGGGTGCACTCTGAGGTCTCCCTGCTTCTCAAACTGGAAACTTGTGTTGCTCGGGCTGAGTCACGAAATAAACATTTCTGCTTCGTACCTGGGATCCGCGTCCTCGCAGCGTGCTGAGCGTATGGCCTTCCTAAATGGATCGTTCTCAGTGCAGTCTGCAAAATTACCAGCGCCTTGATCTCGGCTGAGCGGCCCGCGAGAGAAAAGGATCCTGTCTCTGAATTCTCGACCACGCTGCAGTTGCACAGATGCTGCACACAGCTACGGAGAACGACTGTAAGTGCGTTACGGGCTAACAGCTGCGGTACATTTAAAAATGAGAGCTTGTTGTAGGTAGAATCAAAATTTGTATCGCCAAAAGTGTTTATAGGGAATTATATTGCAGCTGGATACTTAAGATGTAAGATGAATGTCGCTATATACAATCTGCATCAAGCCCTAGTATTCATCGCTTACAACACCCGTCACCTCCCTACGTCACTTCTGACGAAAGCAGCGACAAAGCTGATTTCACCGTTCACCCTTGTCTTACTTGATAGTTGATTTAGTTCCTCTTCATTCAAAAAGAGGTGTCTCACTTATAAGGTATTATATGCGAACCTACAAGAAGAATTCAAATGAAGTAAAACCAATGAATGAGACAACGAATCACGCCGTTTTCTTCCTGTTCATCTCTGAGAGAACGTCTAAGGTTGAGCTGGAGCTGCGTCATGTTGGAACCAGACACGAGAAGGAACTCAAGCCATCCTCAATACTGTTCGCAGTTCGCCTCTACCATTCTGCTGTGGCAATATTTCCTCTGTTTCTTTCAGCAACACTTATTCCTGATTTCACAAACGTGCCTCTAGGTTTTAATATTTCAAAGGAGTGTTATTTCTTATTCCGCTTCAGAGATTACCGCATAAAATATCCAGCAACTTTCATAGTACCGGGTGGTTATAAAGAAATTGCAGCTGCTCACGAAGGTACAGTGTGGGCTGTAATTATCGAACCTTGGTAGATATTCTAATACGTTAATGCTGAACCGATTTACTCTGGAGAAAAAATTTAATCTCATTGTGGCCACCAGGTGCAAATCTGACGCTGTGCCCTATTTGTATGACAGTATGAAATCCACGCTATCATCTGACAAGCCATAACGTGAGTGAACAATATGGCTATCGAGAAGGGAGGCAGTTCAAAATATTCAAATGTGTGTGAAATCTTATGGGATTTAACTCTAAGGTCATCAGTCCCTAAGCTTACACACTAATTAACCTAAATTATCCTAAGGACAAACACAGACACCCATGCCCGAGGGAGGACTCGGACCTCCGCCGGGACGAGCCGCACAGTCCATGACTGCAGCGCCCTAGACCGCTCGGCTAATCCCGCGTGGCGAAGGGAGGCCGTAAGCTGTTACTGCAACTGTTTCAATTGTACAGCTGCATTGAGAGAGTATCGCCGACTGAAAGGTCCGAAGAGAAGGCCGATGTCATAAAATGGTTTAAAGAAGACGGTAATGAAATTCGAAAACACGGATGAACTTCATGTGGCACCTGGACGAGGAAGGTGTCTTATGCCGGTGGAAATTATTGACAGGTTGTTGTTGCTGTAAGTGACCATGCAGCACGGGCCCCGGGTAGCGCTAGCGCTAGAGCAGTGTCACGACAATAGTCCTTCCCATTGCCAATAATAAGGAAAGTTCTGAGTTCTATTTTACACTGGTACCAGTACAAGATCCAGACTTTGCAGTAATCGAAATCTCATGATACTTAGTAACGTTCTCATGTGTTCCACATAATCTTGTATTGCGTTTCTGGTTCTAAAAATTTAATTTGATGGTCTGTTTTAAGGTATTCGTCTTTGCTAGTTACTATTTGGTGTTTATTTTCACATCATTGTGTATTAATTTCAGTGCTGTATTTGTATCTCGTTCGAGTTGAGCTTTCACCAGACATATTTACGTGATTAACCATACGAGTCGATCATCGACAGCCGCGTAACTATTACTCAGGGCTTCGATAAGTGGTCCAAAGATTACGTCTCAGAAAATCAGACTACATATATGCTTTATAGACACCATTTTTCGTAATAACGTGAGTTTCTGGAAAAGTCAAATGCACTGTTTTAGCTAGAAAATAATGTCTGATTGTTAGATCAGCAAATCTAGGTGAAATCGACTTGAGAAAAGTGAAAGCCACCATGTATTTTCTAAAGCGCCAATTATAAAGAATAAATATATTTCGATACCCTATATACTGTATGGCTTTTACATCCCATTCGCCTGGGTTCTTTTTCTTTTCCTCTTTTTTTTTCAAAACATCAAATATAGAATGCATAGCGACTGGAAACTTAAAAAACAGGGAAGATGTCATTCAAAAATGTCGCATCGTCACAGCGTAATCCGTTGAAACAAACATTATCCAAATTATAGCCTGCAGCAAGTACCTCTGGCACATTTAGGCATTGCAAGCCAGCCAGATTGGGTTACCAAGGGCCTACAGTAGATTGACACCAGCTTCCGACAAACAACCAGTTGTCCCCCCTCTGGGGCGACATTGCAGTTAAATGTTTGAGACCACAGTAAATGTAGGCGGGAGGAAGAATATAAATATTTGTTTAGTGAGTAAATACTGTAGGCTCAGTACTCTTTCATACTTTTCCTGACATTTTTCGTGATCGCAGTTTATTTGAAATACAGTAATAGTGGAAGATCATTTCTAGCACATATAGTACATTGTACTGACACAACGCGCCAGGTTGTTTGGCCAGATCAGTTCCACAACTTTTGATACAACATGCAACACGAGAGTGAGAAAATAAAATAGCAATGTGAGCTGACGGTATACATATCTACTTCATTTTGTTTGTTAATGAACGACCGCTACACAGAACCCAAAAGAGAAAAAAATGCTATACGTTAATTTTTCCTGTCTGTCTCCAACGTTTTATCGATCTGCTTTTCGATTAGTGGTACCATGAAAGAATTGTTAATATTTTGTGGTCAAAAGCAGTATCGGAAAAGTCACAATGTTTACCATAAATTGCCTCACTATCTTACTATCTTATGATTGTAATGTGGTGCTACATTGTTTTTTTCCCCCAGTAAAGAATCCAATCACTGAGTTCTTCAAAGTCTTTTATGGCTTTCCTGTTCCATAAGCTCTAAAAGCAGACAACGAAACACACGAAATTCTCCTTTTATGGTGCCAAAGCCGTAATCTGTGACTCACCTTGCAATATTGATTAGGAGTTAATGCAACACTGAATATATGGGTTGAAATGTTTTTTTCTGCGTGTTAATCACTTTTCTCTCGGCACCGAAGTTAATTACGACTACCTGCTGGAGTGCTCTCTCCCAAAACTAATCACTCTAGCCTGACGCGTAATTTACCCCATAAATTTCACTCGTACCATTAGTACAGCCACTGATTTTTCATAGTAAGTGTGTGTGCGTATGGTGGAGGGGGGACTGGAACGAGCTTTCGGGATTTCGCTTACATAAAAAAACTGAAAAACGAAGGAGGTCTGCTGTTATAAATCTCGCTCGTGACGAAGCTTTTGACAGGTATATCGACTCCATTTCCAACTTCTCTTCCGAGAACTCTGGAACGAGACGGAAATGCACCCGCGGCAGCGGCAGCGACAGCAGAGCGATCAGACTGACGGGCTGCGGCGAGTTAATTTATATCGGGGCCCGCCGGCGCCCCTGGTGCAGGCCTTGATTAATAGCGACCACTCCTCGAAACGACGCGGAATCTGTGGCGCCTTCAATAGACTCCGTCTCCTTCGGAAGACACTTTCAGAAAGTGCTTGCACCGTCTCTCCGCAAAACGTTTGATCCGGCTCTTCTTCTACATAAAAGGGATAACGACTACAGTTCTTCGAATGGCAGCTGGAAACTTTCTTTGGAGAAGACTGCTAGGTTACACGTTGGCGACGTTCAAACATTTCAGTGGAGGTGATGAAACAGTTGTTCGAGGCTGCACATCCAGCTGGCAGCGGAATACTACACTCCTGGCTATTAAACTTACAATAGCATGAATGTGGCAAACTGTAAACATCAAACTGGCATGTGTGTACTACACTGTTGGTTTGCAAATTATTAGCCTTTCAACGTAACCGCACGAATTAGGTAACAGTAACCCTCCAGTATTCTACGAGGGCCGCTCAATAAGTAATGCAACACATTTTCTTCCAACCATTTTCAGTTCAAAAATGCGGAATTTGTTGTTGAATATCGTGGAATATTCCCACTTCAAGAAACTGAAGTTCCGATAGTTGTCGGTGCTATATGTTGCCTTCAAAATGGGGCGTCTGTAACGGAGGTGCGTTCCAAGCAAAGAGTTTCTTTTGTCGGAAAACCAAAGCACCACAAATATTCATAGGCGCTTGCAGAATGTCTACGGATATTTGGCAGTGAAGAAAAGCACGGTGAGTCGTTGGGCGAGGCGTCTCTCATCATCGGAACAAGGTCGCGCAGATCTGTCCGAACCCTCGCGTGGCGGCCGGTCACACACAGCCGTGACTACTGTAATGTTGGAACGTGTTGACACTCTCATGCTAGGTGAACACAACCAAAAACCTTGGTGCACAGTTGGACGTATCTGTTGGCAGTGCTGACGCACTCGTTCACCAGATGGGGTGCTCAAGACTGTGTGCCCGCCGGGTACCTCGCCGCCTAACAGAATACCATAAAGAGCAACGCAGGACCATCTGTGCGGAACTGCTCCCGCATCACGAAGCTTATCGTGACAATTTGCTATCGAACATCGTCACAGGCTATGACACATGGGCTCATCACTTTGAACCGGATACAAAACGGCAATCCATGGAGGGACATAACACCACTTCTCCTCCGAAGAAAAAGTTCAAAGCCGCACCTGGTATGGTTACAGCGACGGTCTTCTGTGACTCTGAAGGGTTATTCTGTCCTCCATTATGGCGCAGCGATCATCTTTGAAGTGTATTGTGCTACCCTCAGGAAATTCAGAGTCTTCGTCGCCACAGAGATGCCAACGAATTTCTCCTACTCTATGACAGCGGAATGCCTCACTGAAGTCTGCCCACACGAGAGCAGCTCACAAAACATCATGGGACTCATCTACCCTACAGCCTGGATCTCGCAGCTTCCACCTTCCAGCTGTTTGGCCCAACGAAGGCTGCACTGCGCAGGAAGCAGTATATAGATGATGGGGGGAGGTTATTGGTGTAGCAAGACACTGACTCCGACGTCGACCAATAGAGTGGTACCGTGCAGGCATACAGCACCCTCCTCACTAAGGTGAACGGAGATTATGTTGAAAAAAGTTATTTGTAGCCAAAAGGGTGGGGATAATATGGTGTACTGGAATCCTGAATAAAATCAACCTCCTGCCACAAAAACATGTTACATTTCTTATTGAACATCCCCCTTATATACAAGAAAAAATTACACAGCAAGCTTCTCATTTAGAAATCTCATTTCAGTATTGGCTGTTTGTGAGATCGTGTAACGAGGAGGGATATTCACAGACATACAGGATAGTTCCACGGGACTAGCATCCGAGAAGGCAGACGCAACGTTCACCCAACCACACGAGATCACACAGCACAAGCCGGCCGCTGTGGCCGAGCGGTTCTAGGCGCTTCAGTCCGGAACCGCGCTGCTGCTTCGGTCGCAAGTTAGAATCCTGCCTCGGGCATGGATGTGTGTGATGTCCTTCGGTTAGTCAGGTTTAAGTAGTTCTAAGTCTAGGGGCCTCATTACCTCAGATGTTAAGTCCCATAGTGCTTAGAGCCATTTGATTTTTCACACAGCACATCACGTACCTCGGGTCAAGAAATGGACATCTTTACACCATTCTCACCAGTCTGGGGCACCATGGACTGTCACCACGGTGATACTCGATGCGGCAGCAGGGGATGTTGCGCCGAATAACACCACAGGACACAGGAGTTGTAGCACGGCACCTTTTCAGACTTTCCGCTGTTTTGCGTACAGCACCATAATGACTATATCTGTGTGCCGAGGCTCCATGGAGAACAAACGCTGAAAGATGCAATTCGTCATCCTCATGTGAGCCCAGCACCATGTTGATGACATGGAGCGCCACTGGTTACACTACATGGTCATGAAACCGATAATTTGTGCAGCATCCGTTACATTTATGGTGAGTTAACCTCTATGGCTGTTTCCTGTACTCCGTGACGTTATCTTTCAACTATATTAAGTAGGGCTGCATGTTGCTTGTGTTGTCTGGACCCACCTCTATTCAGCGGCTGTTCGACTGTTGCCCTGACCAGCAGTTCTCCGAATCTCTCACTCAGTGAAAACGTCTGGTTATGGATTGTTAGCCAGACACTGAGACTGATGAACACTGCCATGGAGCTGAGGCAACCAGGAGGGGCGTAAGTGTATCTGTTATAAAAGTTACATTTATTATAAAAGTACGGTCATGTGGGATAGCGAACGAAACATGTGACTGGATTGAAAACTTCTTCGCAGGGATGATGCTGCATGTTATCTTGCTTGGACAGTCGACGACAGGTATAGAAACATAGGGTGTGCCTCAGAGAGGAGTGTTGGCACCGTTGTTGTCATGTTGTATCAGTCAGATCTTCCTAAGATTTCAAAATGGTTATACGGTTATCAATTTGCTTTAAATATTCAAAAATATGAAATTATGCACTTCACAAACCGAGGAAACATGGTATCCAATGCATAAAATAGCAGTGAGTCACAGCTGGACTCTGTAAACTCATACAGTATTGGGTGTCACGCTTCGTAGGGAGCAATTCATAATAGTTTTTTTCTGTTTGGTGAATATGTAAACTGGACTGAAACAGACCACATGAACGTCACTGAATAGTCTGTAAATATGGACAGAAAAGATATGTAAAAAATAAAAATCCCACTGATTGTGGTAAAACTGCCTATATGAATTACAACTGAAAATCTATGCCGTATCCGGCACTCAAACCTATACTTCCTGCTTTTTGCAAGCAGTCCCCTTAGTAGCAGGCTAGTCAGCCAAGCCTCCTAATCCGGCTTAGAAATCTCAATGGTACTCGACGGTATCTCCTATAGGCTGGAAACGTACACGTAGTGGTTCTCACATCACGATAACTGTGCCACTGCAAAAGATCGGACCTGGAGAGCCACGATTGATTTCACAAACCATGGCAGCTGCACCGGGTGTCTCCTAAGAGTTGTCGGATGGATTTTCTCCATTGTTTCGGCTGATACTTGCAATTTCGCTTTTTCTCTACGTAGATGGAATCAGCCTAAATATTACACTGTTTATCGCGTGTTTCATGGAGCACTTCGTAACAACGGAAAACGATGATTTAAATCTCGTCACAATTGCAGTTATTTTCAAAATGTAATTTCATCTGCCCATACAATAGAGAAGTCCCAAATTAGTGTAGTGCGATATTTGGTTACTTATGTGTTAACAGAAAAACTCAGTACGCTAGCAACAACTACCGACACAGAACACTGTGCAAGTCAAGCGAGGGAGATGTACCAAACAAATGTCTATAAATAGCCACTATTATACGTGCTGGAGTGTATGTCACTAAACAGTGTTTTGCAGTTGACTATTCAAAACTCGTCATACTTGTCGGTAGGGAAGTTATTCGATATCCACATTTGTAGAAAGCACACATGTATTCCGTCTATCGATCGCTGTCCTTATCTCAAATTGATATGTGTGAAAAAATGGACATAAATTTGAAATTCCTGTAAACCAATTTCGAGCAGTGTCACCTATATTCAGGTCATTTCTCGTAGTTACAGAATAACCAGTGTTAATGGAACACTATCACTTTCACTGTATTTTCATATATGATATTATATGACCGCCAAACTGATAGTGTTCTGTTAGTACTGGTTACTCAGTAACTAAGAGAAACGATATGAAGATTGTCGTCACTGCCCGAAACCGGTGAATTTGAGACACTAAAAACAGCCATTGACAGACGGAAAACAACAGTAGCGTAATTTGGTGTCATGCTATCGAATGGCCACTTTCAAAAAAAATGCTTATAACGAGAATAAATTGACGATTTCTGCACAAAATTGACGATTTTGCATAAAACACGTGAAGAGCAGTACTTCTATGAGATGACTCCATCTAGGGATGGTAAAAACGATACTGCAAATATCTTCCGAAAGACCGGAAATAATCCCCATCGCTTCTCTTTGGAGGGGCACCTGACCTAAATAATGCGTACAGGAAATTCAAATGTATGTTCCTTTTTTACACATACAAGTATTTACGATATTCGCATTATAAAGATTTCTTGGAGCTGTTTCTTATAAATGAAGCCTCTTAGTCGCAAAATGAACGAATATTCTGTGCGGTGAACCAAGAGAAGGAAGATCGTAAGCGTGGAAACACCGCACTTCCCACGAGTTCTGCTGATAGGGAAATTAGACGAATTACTTCGACAGAATGCGGCCTACTTTCACTTTCATGTATCCGCCGAGTATAGACAGTATAAACCAGGAAGTGTCATACTGAATCTGCAGAGATTACACTATTATTCGAATAAAATCAGGTAGTTTCTTGATGCTGAGGCTGAAACCTATTCATTTATATGTAATATCGCTAACAGAGATTACACGACAGATTCTGATGAGTCAAAATATTATGACCACTGTCTCAATGGCGTATCGAAGGTACTAGATGGAGCTGAAAAGATTGAAAACTGTAGTGGAAGATAGAGATTGGAATACATCCAACAAGTAATAGAAGACGTAGGGTGAAGTGCTACACTGAGAAGAAGAGTTTGGCACAGGAGAGAAAGTTGTCGCGGACCACATCAAACCAGTCAGGACAGATGACAAAAAAAAAGTACAACCTAGATATTAGAATTTTTGAGCTGTTCTATTACTTGTTTATAGGAATTCACAATAGTGAATCACGGTCCCTGCAAAATCCGGTATGGAAGGAAGCCCCAGAATTGGAGATGTGACACTCCTTAAACGTGCTCAAAACTAAGTGGGCTTTCTTTTCTTTCATTTTTTCGGAGTCGTCAGTCTTCTGACTGGTTTGAGGCTGCCCGCCGTGAATTCCCCTCCGTTGCTAACCTCTTCATCTCACAGCAACACTTGTAACATAAGTCGTCAATTATTTGTTGGATGTATTCAAATCTCTCTCTACCGTTTTTACCCTCTTTAGTTCCCTGTAGTATTATGGAGGTGCTTTTTGAAGTCTTCACACATTTCATATCATCCTGTCCCTTCTTCGTGTCAGCGCGTGCAGTGTGTTCCTTCCTTCGCCGATTTTGCGGAGAACCTGCTCATTCCCTATCAGTCCACCTGATTGTCAACATTTTTCTGTAGCACCGTATCTCAAACGCTTCGATTCTCTTCTGTACCGATTCACCACTATATAATGCTGTGTTTCAAATGTACAACTCAGAAATTTCAAATTATGGATAACTTCAAATTATGGGTGATGTTTCATACCAGTGGACTGCTCTTGGCCAGAAATGCCCTTTTTGTCTCTGCTAACATGTTTCTTGCTTCTTCCCTGCTCCGTCCGTCACGGGCAATTTTGCTTCCAAGGTAGCGGAATTCCTTAAATTCGTCTGCTTCGTGAACCATAAGTTTGATGTTAAGTTTCTCGCTATTCTCAAATTTGCTATATCTCATTAACTTTGCGTTTTTGTTATTCACTATCAATCCACATTCTAAACTCATTTAGTTTTCATTCCATCCGACGGATCCTGTAATTCTTCTTTACATTCACTGAGATTAACAATGACATCAGTCAGTGTTATTACTGATATCCTCTCACCCTCAATTGTAATACCACTCTTGAGCCATTCTTTTATTTCCGTCATTGCTTCTTCGACGTGTAAACAGTAGGGACCAAAGACTGTATCCCTGCCTTACACCCTTTTTATCCGAGCACTTCGTTAGTTGTCTTCGAAGTGGACTTACGAGACAATAAACGACGAGGTTGTGTGAGAACGTGTGTTAAGACATCGGGGAATAACTTCCACGGTATTGCGGTAGCGGTAGAAGGCCAAAATTTGTAGAAGATGTATATAGAAATATATACACAAATAACTGAGAACATTGAATTTAGGTGCTAATTTTACCTGAAGAAATTGGTACAGAAATTGTTTGAATGCTACGTTTGTTAACGTTCGTAGTCCCGTGATACTATTACAAACACGAACAGACTCTGTTAAAGATCGTCTGCAAAATGAACCATTCCACGAGTATTTCCATTAGTGTGGGAACGTTGTTGTTGTTGTTGTTGTTGTTGTTGTTGTTGTCTTCAGTCCTGAGACTGGTTTGATGCAGCTCTCCATGCTACTCTATCCTGTGCAAGTTGCTTCATCTCCTAGTACGTACTGCAGCCTACATCCTTCTGAATCTGCTTAGTTTATTCATCTCTTGGTCTCCATCTACGATTTTTACCCTCCTCGCTGCCTTCCAATATTAAAATGGTGATCCCTTGATGCCTCAGAACATGTCCTAACAACCGATCCCTTCTTCTAGTCACGTTGTGCCACAAACTCCTCTTCTCCCTAATTCTATTCAATACCTCCTCATTAGTTATGTGATCTACTCATCTAATCTTCAGCATTCTTCTGTAGCACCACATTTCGAAAGCTTCTATTCTCTTCTTGTCCAAACTATTTATTGTCCATGTTTCACTTCCATACATGGCTACACTCCATACAAATACTTTCAGAAACGACTTCCTGACACTTAAATCCATACTCGATGTTAATAAATTTCTCTTCTTCAGAAACGCTTTCCTTGCCATTGCCAGTCTACATTTTATATCCTCTCTACTTCGACCATCATCAGTTATTTTGCTCCCCAAATAGCAAAACTCATTTACTACTTTAAGCGTCTCATTTCCTAATCTAATTCCCCCAGCATCACCCGACTTAATTCGACTACATTACAATATCCTCGTTTTCTTTTGTTGATATTCATCTTATATCCTCCTTTCAAGACACTGTCCATTCCGTTCAGCTGCTCTTCCAAGTCCTTTGGTGTCTCTGACAGAATTACAATGTCATCGGCGAACCTCAAAGTTTTTATTTCTTCTCCATGGATTTTAATATTTTGCAGCCGTGACTTATTAAGCTAACAGTTCGGTAATTTTCACATCCTAAGAACAAACACACACACCCATGCCCGAGGGAGGACTCGAACCTCCGCCGGGACTACCCGCACAGTCCATGACTGCAGCGTCCTAGACCGCTCGGCGAATCCCGTGCGGCCCACCTTTCTGCTTTCCCTTCTTTTCTTAGAACTGGGTATCCATCTGAGCTCTTGATATTCATACAAGTGCTTCTCTTTTCTCCAAAGGTATCTTAAATTTTCCTGTAGGCAGTATCTATCTTACCCTTAGAGAGATAAGCCTCTACATCCTTACATATGTCCTCTAGCCATGTCTGCTTAGCCATTTTGCACTCACTGTCGATCTCATTTTTGAGACGTTTGTATTCCTTTTTGCCTGCTTCGTTTACTGCATTTATATATTTTCTCCTTTCATCAATTAAATTCAATATTTCTTCTGTTACCCCCGTCTTTTTACCTACTTGATCCTCTGCTGCCCTCGCAACTTCATCCCTCAAATCTACCCATTCTTCTTCTATTGTACTTCTTTCCCCCATTCCTGTCGATTGTTCCCTCAGCTCTCTCTGAAACTCTGTACAACCTCTGGTTCAGTCAGTATATCCAGATCCCATCTCCTTAAATTCCCACCATTTTACAGTTGCTTTAGTTTTAATCTACAGTTCATAAACCAATAGATTGTGGTCAGTCCACATCTGCCCCTGGAAATGTCTTACAATTTAAAACCTCGTTCCTAAATCTCTGTCTTACCATTATATAATCTATCTGAAACCTCCAGGCTTCTTCCATGTATACAACCTTCTTTTATGATTCTTGAACCAAGTGTTAGCTATGATTAAGTTATGCTCTGTGCAAAATTCTACCAGGCAGCTTCCTCTTTAATTTCTTATCCCCAATCCATATTCGCCTACTATGTTTCCTTCTCTTCCTTTTCCCACTATCGAATTCCAGTCGCCCATGACTATTAAATTTTGTCTCCCTTCAGTATCTGAACAATTTCTTTTATCTCATCATACATTTCTTCAATTTCTTCATCTGCAGAGCTAGTTGGCATATAAACTTGTACTACTGTAGTAGGCGTGGGCTTCGTGTCTATCTTGGCCACAATAAGGCCTTCACTATTCTGTTTGTAGTAGCTTACCCGCACTCCTATTCTTTTATTCATTATTAAACCTACTCCTGCGTTACCCCTAATTGATTTTGTATTTATAACCCTGTATTCACCTTACCAAAAGTCTTGTTCCTCCTGCCACCGAACTTCACTAATTCCCACTATATCTAACTTTAACCTATCCATTTGCCTTTTTAAATTTTCTAACCTACCAGCCCGATTAAGGGATCTGACATTCCACCCTCCGATCCGTAGAACGCCAGTTTTCTTTCTCCTGATAACGACGTCCTATTGAGTAGTCCCTGCCCAGAGATCCGAATGGGGGACTATTTTACCTCCGGAACATTTTACCCAAGAAGACGCCATCATTTATCCATACAGTAAAGCTGCATGCCCTCGGGAAAAATTACGGCTGTAGTTTCCCATTGCTTTCAACCGTTCGCAATACCAGCACAGCAAGGCCTCAGTCAATCATCCAGACTGTTGCCCCTGCAACTACTGAAAAGGCTTCTGCCCCTCTTCAGGAACCACACGTTTGTCTGGCCTCTCAATAGATACCCCTCCGTTGTTGTTGCACACATCTGTATCGCTGAGGCACGCAAACCTCCCCACCAACGGCAAGGTCTATGGTTCATGGCCGGGGAGGGGGGGGGGGGACGTACGTTTATAAAAATAGACGAACATGAATTAAATTAGGTAGTAATGGACATCCTTGCTGTGAGTTACTCAGCCTCGGTTGTATGCAAAATTGTGCCATATGACTATATGACTGAAACTGCAGCACAGAGTTAACGAAAGTCCAACTTTAAATTAATAAATTTATATCCTGACACAGTGAGCATTTCCAGCCGGACAGCAGCTCCAGGACGCTGACGGCAGCTGCCTTACCTCGACGACCCGATATTCTGGATCGTCACGTAGCAGCCTCAGCAGCCTCCCCAGCTCCCTCCACCTCTACCCAGTCACCCCGCCGCTAGTCACCTTACCCTATCGACCGGAATCTGAATGCCGAAGGCGATGGCGGGTATTTTCCGTTCTTCCATTTCTTCTCCTCGCCGGGAGAGTCTATTCGTTTACCACCGGTGCTGCTCATCTTGGCTAATACCGCAATCCGTCACCCTGAGAAAGGCGAAAGGGAAAAATATTTTCGGCGACATGGAATACCGTCAGGTATTCTCCACAGAGTAGTACGTCCCCGAACGTCGCACACGCCGGGCACTTCCTTCGGCGACCCGACGTGTCGTTCCAGTGGTAACAAGGTTCTTCTCGGCTCTGTACTGCTTTGGCCATATATTCCCTTTATTCTCAACCTGCTGTTTTGACAGGAGCGCTGAACCGGAGCCAGCCCAGATGTAAAACTGTTCCAATAGCATAGCACGCTGAGCGCCTGCTTGCGAAACTGGGAAGTGAGACAAAGCCCTATCGATTCCGCTTACAGAGTTAACCGACCAATGGTTTGATACACTAGTCATCATAAATGCCGTTTTTATTCCTTTTCCCATTTGCTGTTTAATCAAATGGAAAATGTAAATGGAAAATGTTGTAAGCGCCAACTTTGACATTTGTCAAAAAGCAATTTCTCTTTATTGGTACATAAACGATTTGTGATCAAAAAATGAGAAGGTATTCTGATGCCATAGAATTATGCTGCTCGGTGCATCCCTGCAAAAAAATAAAAATTAGATAAATTAGAAAATAAATACCTTGCTAAGAACGTTCTAAGTGCCATACCAGGAAACTGACTCTTTCTAAATGCCAATAAGAAATTTTATTACTAGTTTATTCTTGCAAAGAAGAAAATAGCAACCAGCCACTGTTACTAATTATATTTGTTTACACAAATGGCGCCGTTAGGGGGTTTCAAACCGACAGGTTCATCTTCAGATTGCTATTCATGTTTATATTACATTTTTGTTTCCATTTGTTGTTGAAAAAAGGAGCCAACAAGTAATGTGAACAAATATAACACGTATAACCACGAAGAACAACTTATCGATTCGAAACCTGTTATGGCGCTATTTGTGTAAATAAATAGCATTTTTAACAGTGGCTGGTTGCTGTTTTCTTCATTTCAAGAATCAACTTTTATTTTGTACACAGTAATGGACTGAAAAATGTCAGCTTTCGTCAAAATAGCGGGACGAAAGTTTTTGTTGAAAGTTCCATTAATACAAGAGGGTGATCAAAAAGTTTGCATTTGAGGTCGTTGCTGAAGCATATATGCAACGTAGCGCGACTCCGATCCGGATCTATAAGCACAGACTTGTACACAAGGGATTAGTATGGCACAAATACCACAGGATGTTCCAGACACCGACAAAACCTCACATAAATGTTTTTCCAGTCGATGCAATTGGTAGGTGGTCATGAATTACACATGGTCTGCACCTAAGTAGGAAGGGGAAAGATAATTTAGCTTCTCTATTACCAGATACTGTAGGGGAGTTGGGGGGAGGGGGGGTGGAGGCACAGTGACACAAGGGATGATCCCTGTGGTTAATGGGAGCAGACAAACAGGTTTTTTTTAGGTTAAAGCCAAAGTCCAGACAGACAACAGTCAAGAAAAATAGAATTAAAGGAATCCTCATGTACAACACATACGGATAAAGCTAGGGGTAGCATCAATTTACTTCATCAAAATATCAGGGGAATAAAAAGTAAAGTTGATGAGCTGTTAGTGTGTTTAGATGATGTAAAAAATAAGAATGAGATTGATATACTTTGTCTGTCTGAACACAATGTAATTGTTGGGATGGAAAGTGTCTGTATAAATGGGTTTAACTTAGCATCTTACAATTGCAGATCTAGCACGGATAAAGGAGGAATTGTCATTTACACAAAACAAGGGTATAAATACAAAACTGTAAAAGTAACCAAATTTTGCGTCGATTAGCACTTTGAAGTTTGTGCATGTGAGCTACAGCCTGATAATGTTGCGTTAATATCAGCAACAGTGTACAGGCCCTCATTAGGAGATTGGAAGCTATTCATAAAAAACTCCCTCTTATGCCATCTCTCAGACTAAAAGAAGAAGTTATTAATGTGTGGTGATTTCAACGTAAACTTTCTAAACAATTCCGATAGGAAAAGTGAACTAGAAGTGTTTTTAATAACATAGAATCAGTTATCAGTTTCCCTACACATGTTTTGTACAGCAAGAGGATGTACAACCACCATATGCTCTCTCTGAGACAATTGGATCATCATACCATGATGCGCAATTAACTTACAAAACCTAGCGGGGTGTACAGTTCAGAAACCATTAAGTAAAAGTGCAAGGTTGCTCAACCCAGTATCTATAGAGCACTTCAGAGAAAGTTTAAGAAATGTTAAGTAAGGAGATATTTGATAAATATAACAAGCCAAATGCTAATGTTAAATGCAACATATTTCTGTCTAAATATATATCCCTTTTTGAATACTGTTGCCCAAAAAACATTACTAAATGTAACACCAAACAAGTTTTCAAAGAAACCTTGGATTACTAAAAGTATTAAAGTGCCTTCAGAAAGAAAAAGAAAACTGTATGTCAGTGCAAGAATTAGTAAAGATCCAGAAGTAATTATACACTATAAAAATTACTGTAACAAACTGGGAAAAGTTGTCAGAAAATCAAGAAATATGTATCTTAGAGATGAAATTAACAACTTGGGCAATAAAATCAAAACAATATGGAATGTTGCTAGAAGGGAGACAGGAAAAGTAACCACTGGGGTAGTTAGTACTACTATTAAAGAGAAAGAAGCCATCTTAACAAACAGTACACAAGCAGTATTTAACAACAATATCTTAAGTGTAGGTGAAAATATTGGTGAGAATAGCTCAAAAGAAAAAGCCAAGCAGTACATGGAAGTGTCAGTTATGAGAAATTTTAGAGTAATTTTCACCTAACAATCTCTTGTGAAATAAGGGAAATCATTAAATCTTTGAAAAATAAAAGTTCTGGTGGCATAGATGACATCTCTTACAAGATATTAAAACCATGTGGAAAATTACAGCTGATGTTCTGAGTCACATATGTAATGAATGCCTCACTAACTCAAGGTACTTTCGCAGCCTCTCTACAGAAAAGCAGACACCACAGAAGACAATAATTACTGTCCAGTATACTTGCTTACAGCATTTTCAAAAATATTTGAGAAAGTAATGTACTCAAAAATGGTTAGCTGCCTCAACAGTAATGGGATACTTAGTAACTCACAGTTCGGATTTCAAATATGCGTTTCCACTGAGACAGCAATATACAATTTCGCTGTCCTCATAATAGAGTATTTAAATAGTAAAATCTCACCAACAGGAATTTTCTATGTATTTGGTTGTGTGAATCACGACATTGTTACAGAAATTACAATTCTATGGTATAAATGCAACAGCATGTGAGTGGTTTAAGTCATATCTGCAGAGCAGTAAGCAAAAAGTTTATTTATATTATGGTTTAATTGATTAAAGGGAGTTTGCTAGTTCATTTAACTGGGGTGAAATTACATTAGGTGTTTCACAGGGTTCGATCATGGGTCCCCTTCTGTTCTTGATATAAGTGAATGACCTCTTTTCTTATCTGAAACAAGAACCTAAACTAACATTGTTTGCTGATGATACATCATTATTAATCAGTAAAAGAAACTCCAATAAAAAATTATACAAATAATGTCTTTGAAAAAATTATTGATTGATTTTCTGTGAATGGACTTGCTCTGAACTTTGAAAACACTCAATACATCCAATTTTATGCTGCAGGGGGTACAGTTCCTTCAATAAATATAACACAGCAACAGAAGTCAATAGCCAGGGTAGAGCATACTAAGTTTTTGGGTGTACATATAGATAAGAATCTTAATTGGAAAAATCATATTTTTGATCTCATAATGTGACTATGTTCAGCAATTTTTGCAATGAGAATAATTACCAATTTTGAGGATATAGAAATTAGTAAGTAACATACTTTGCATATCTTCACTCTCTGTTGGCATACATAATACATTTTGGGGAAACTCAGCACTTAGGCAAAAAGTATACACTGCTCAAAAGAAAGTGGTTAGAATAATGTTTGGAGCTTATAGGCGCACACTTTGTAGGCATCTGTTTAAAAGGTTAGGAATTCTTGCAACAGCCCCACAGTATAATTTTACTCAGTAATGAAATTTGCTCTTAACAACATGGACCAGTTTAAAAACAACAGCGACACTCATTATTATAACATCAGAAGAAAGAAGGACTTACATTATCCTCTACTTAACCTATCTTTGGCACACAAAGTGGTAAAATATGCTAATGTAAATCTTTTCGATAAATCACCAGATGAAATAAAATGTCCGACAGAAAGCAGTAACAGTTTCAAAAATAAATTGATATCATATCTCCTTGACAATTCCTTCAATACTATAGATGAATTCTTGAATAGAATAAATAAATCTATAGGTATAATATATGCATTTTGTGCCATTAAGAGAGTGGGGTAGGTAACAAAAATTTTAAGCCAAAAAAGAAGCCTTGATTGATGTATGCATTTTGTATGCACTTGAGACGTTTCACATCATAACGGTTACCGTGAGGTTGATCAATGGAACACGTAACTAAGTTGTGCCTTTCTAAGGTGTGGGCGGTAAATGCGTAAATGTGAACTACGGCGATATTGGACCAAATGCGCCCACACAGGGCCCACATGCCGTCATTCTCGTCTTGGTCACACGGCCAGACATCCATCGGAGCATGAAGGATGTTTGTGGGGTAGCATGTCTGTCGAAAACCACCATTGTGGTATGGTGCTCAAAGTTCAGCGCTGGTCGAGATTCGACACAAGAAGCCGCGTGATCTGGAAGGACAGCCTCATCCATTACGGATAGTAAGTGGAAGACACTTGAGCACCAGAAGCACAGTGCCGATCTCACCCTATGCGATTATCACGCTTTCGGTTCGTTAAAAAGTCCTTGAAAGGTCGACAATTCCTGTCGGACGAGGATGTGCAGCAAGCAGCTACGGACTTCTTCAAGCAGCAGGACATGATGTTTTGCCAAACGGGTATCTTCGGTCTGGTGCGTCGATGGGATGAGTGCCCCAGTGCTCACGACAATTTTATCTTATTGTCATACAGACTCTGGACTGTACAGTCTTTGAAAGGAAACTTTGTGATCACTCCTTGTACAAAGGCACTACTTCTTCATAATGAATTAGGGATGGGTCCGACTTTTTGCGAGTACACATTATTGTTTTGCCTTGACACCCAAACAAGTATCACCACAGTTGCGGCATCCTCAGTGAGTTTTTTTTCTTTCACTATTCTGAAATACATACATACCGATTATGTTTAGGTTAGGAAATACATTGTACCGGATTTTATTATTTAAATTATACATACGCTTTACCTTTTACTTTACATTGTAAGTGTCCTTTTGCTGCCAACCGAAATCAGCCACAGGTCTAAATTAGTACACTACGTCATTTGCAAACATGTCGGACGTTAGGATATTCGTTGCAGTGAATTTTTATTTATAATCAATCCCTTAAAACATATTTTCAAGTAAAAATGGTGGCATATGCTCGTGTTTGACCTTACTGTTGTAGCGTTTTTATAGTCCTGAACTGTGGTTGGTCTGTATTTTTGCGCCAAACGTGTTTTTGTTTTCGTGTTATTGGGCTGACCTGTGGAAGTCGGTAGAAATTTTATGGCTCTTAGGTATGGATGGCGTTTTGGTGTAGTTTGTTATTCATGGATTATGTTTCTTATTTTGACAGTGTGTGTGCACGTTTTCTCCTGCTCATTTGTAAACATTGTGTCTTGCTATGTTGCTGTTGCTTGGTACACTATTCACATTGCACAAATTTAGGTTTCTGATGAGCTTCTGACTGTCGTTTGTTTATCGTTTTGTTTTGGTTCGATGTCAACGAATTTTGAATCTGTTTCGTCTGTGTGTGTGTGTGTGTGTGTGTGTGTGTGTGTGTGTGTATTTATTTGTGTGTGTATTTGTGTGTGTGTGTGTGTGTGTGTGTGTATTTGTGTGTTTGTGTGTGTGTGTGTGTATTTGTGTGCGTGTGTGTGTGTGTGTGTGTGTGTGTGTGTGTGTGTGTGTGTGTGTGTGTGTGTGTATTTGTGTGTGTGTGTGTATTTGTGTGTGTGTGTGTGTGTGTGTGTGTTTGTGTGTGTGTGTGTGTGTGTGTGTGTGTGTATTTGTGTGTGTGTGTGTGTGTGTGTGTGTGTGTGTGTGTGTGTGTTTGTATTTGTGTGTGCGTGTGTGTGTTTGTATTTGTGTGTGTGTGTGTTTGTATTTGTGTGTGTGTATTTGTGTGTTGTCTGACACTTCGTTTAGAGCGTTGAATAGTGTTTTGCTGCACAGTGCTGTTTGATCATTGATGACTTTTTTTTTTGCCCTGCCTGTTAGCTTTGTGGATGTGGTAATTTTCTTTTGTTAAGAAATGGTACAGATGAGTACTGTGTTTTAGGATTTGGGTTCTGTTTGTATGCCACTGTGGTGGTGGTTGTTTTTAATTCCACATCTGCAGAGATGTGGAATGTATGCTGTCACCTTTCGGTGCTATTAAATGTTCTGAGTATCTTATCCACAAATTTCTACATGTCTGTCTGATGTACAAGAATAACAGACCTTGTTGGTTACCCAGCATATATCTGCTTTCTTGGGTATTTTTAATCTTCTCTGCAGTGTGTTGCATGTTGTATATGTCACACTTACATCTTGTTTCTCACAATTTTTCCTATTCAGTGTGTCCTTTTGCTGTCGAATGTCAGGGTGTGTCATCTTTTCTTGTTGTGTGCGGCTTATTCATCTTGTTCGCCTTGTGTGTTCTCTGTTGTGTGGTTGTTAGAGGCGTGCGATACTGTGACACTGTTGTCTGTTTATGGAGTCAGTGTATTTTTATTTTGTGGTTTAGTTTGTCAACGGTGTTCATCTTTTACCCATTTTCTGTGGCAGTCTGATTACGTTTAGTTGTGTGTACGTATATTTGTCCACTGGAATTCTGTTCAGTCTGTGCAGGACAGGGCCTGCCAGACTTCACGAGTGCAGCGTGTGCGGGCCGAGGCCCGGCCTCTCTCTGATTTGCTGGGTCCTTCTCAGAAGCCACGGAACAGCGCCAGATATCGTTTAGCATTGCGGTGCGACATTTTGCTGTCGGCACAACTCTCTGAGTTCCACAGAACCGCTATTTGTTCGTTGTATGAAGGACGTTACAGGTCGCGTCGCTGTTTGCACAAAAAGAGACAGTCCGGCGACCTATCGTTACAATCCTTTGAAATGAGTGACGGATACTGCTTATTTGCTACGGAACGACATTATAGTACCATGCAGAATGAAAAAAATTGTTCAAATGGCTCTGAGCACTATGCGACTTAACTGCTGAGATCATCAGTCGCCTAGAACTTAGAACTAATTAAATCTAACTAACATAAGAACATCACACACATCCATGCCCGAGGCAGGATTCGAACCTGCGACCGTAGCGGTCGCTCGGTTCCAGACTGTAGCGCCTAGAACCGCACGGCCATTCCGGCCGGCCATGCAGAATGACTTTGAACTTTTAGATCATAATGAAATAGCACAAAATTAATTACAACGATCGACAAACGGGATTCGTTGTCTGTACATTCCGCTAAATTCGCGGGCATGGGGCACTTGAAAAAACTGGTGGTACGAATAGTAATATTCCTGAAGTCGCACAGTGCCATTTTCTGTTGCAAAAGTTTTCAGTGGAAATGAATGAAGAGTACAGAGATTTCATGTATTACTGCAAGTGCATTTGTTAAGGGACATGCCTGGAACGATTTTTTGATTTAAATCTCGCTGTTGTTGAATTTATGAAGGAAAAAGGAATGCAGGAACGAAAATTAGAACATCCGGAGTGGTTTGCAGTCTTAGTATTTTAAGTGTACTTGACTGTACACTGCCCACAGTGTGGGATGGGCTACCCGACTAATAAACGCATCGTCGATCACCAGGGGCTGCACTTCTCCCTTGATTCCCAGTTCTTCATACAGATATGGCAAGCCTATTTGTAATTTAGACTTGTTCGGCCACGCTGGAGGAAGCTGCACCATCTGACCACTGTGCCATTTGGTGGTGCACTGTTGCCATTCACTTCGACCAGCTCAGTATAAACTGTATCAGCACCGTTTCCCTTCAAATACAGAAAACGAATTACTGCACGGTACTGCGCTGTATCAAAGGGACACGCAGTTTTGTTACGTCTCCTTGAACGGCGTCCTACGGTACCGCAGCGAAGGAATTTCAGTGTACCAGGACTGCACAGATATACCCGCACAAACTAACAAACAACATTATGTAATTATTGTTGAGGTTGTAGTTAATACTTTATGATTATCCCTTGTATTTTTAGATAGTTCGCTGAAAAACTGTTATTGTAATGGCGTATATAGCTATCTGGAAGTTAAAATGCCTTGCTGGATTAGACTTCTCGGAATTTCTGTGACACTGCAACAGACCAAACAAACTACAGTGGACTCCCGTTCGAGAAGACAGCGATTCATGTCCCTTTCGCTCATGGCAACCAGGTCCTTGTATTTCGTGCAAAATGCTCTTAGGACTGAGCTATTCGCACATAACCCCGTCCCATATTCGCAACTTTCATTCCACTCATACCTCTCGTTTACTTTCCAGACTACCCTTCTCTCAGGAATGTTACTCTAGGAAGGAATGTGGGGAATGTTCCGTAGATTGGAAAGTAAAGGTGATGCAGTGGCGGAATCGATGCTTTAAAGTCGTGCATAGTATGAGACTTGCTGGCAGATTAAAACTGTGTGCTGCGCTAGAACTCGGGACCTTTACCTTTCGCGGACAAGTGCTCTACCATCTGAGCTATCCAAGCACGACTGATGACCCGTCCTCACAGCTTTACTTCCGCCATTACCTCATTCTCCTGCATAGTACTTAGTGAGAGATTTGTCTGCCTGGGGAAGGCTAGATACACGTTCGAGTCCCGGTCCGGCATACGGTTTTAATATCAGGATGTTTTCAGGAGGTAGTGCCTCACTCCTCGTATGTACTTGAAAAATGTTATATTGTCGCATTCAGCTGCTGGTAAAATTCTTTATTTACACAACCAGTTTCGGTCGACTAACCATTATAATGTTCATAAAAGAATTCACTGCTTCACGTTAGGCGATGTAAAAAATAACTATCGTCAAACGATAGAAACCATAAATTAGCCACTGTTATCATTTCGTAATACAAATTGCATCGTCAGCCTATAAAAAGCAGTGGTAAGCAGTGTACTCATTCATATTATAACTGTAATTGCGTTATTACAGTTATAACATGAGTGAGTACAGTACCTAGCGCAGTTTTTTAATAGGTTCACGATGCAATTTATACTGAGATATGATAACAGTGGCTAATTCATGGTTTATATCTTTTGGCCGTAATCACTTTTTATTTCGTCTAACATTAAGCCCTGAATACTTTGTGAACCAGCTGCTGGTCAGTCGATCGAAACTGATTTTGTAACTAAAGAATTTTTACCAGCAGCTCGAGGCGATATGTCATTTTTGGAACAGTGTGTTTCACAACAGCGTGCAGTCAAATACAGAAAGAAAGGTGATTACCAGAAACCTACGATCATCACACCTGCCCTTACTTGCACCCGGTCCATATCCTCTCCCAGTCGTATATTTGCAGTTTCATCGCTGCACCGTCCGCCTGCTTAGCTGGGTGGTAACGTGCTCGCCTCCCATGCAAGCAGGCCCGGGTTCGATTCCCGGCCGGGTTGGAGATTTTCTCCGCTCTGGGAATGGGTGTTGTGTTGTCCTCATTATCATTTCATTCTGATCACCGGCGAGCAAGTCGCCCAATGTGGCGTCGACTGAGATAAGACTTGCACTTGACTGCCGAACTTCCGCGGATGGGGCCTCCCGGCCAACGTTGCGATACGCTCATTTTCATTTCCATAACCGCACTGAACAAACGGAGTTTACCTACGATTTTGACCTATGTGATTTGACGGTAGAGGCTTTCCCATATTTTCAAATAAGATGGAACACTGGCCTACACTCTTTAAGTGCAAGAAAAATGCTGCTACGAGGGTCTACCAGGTTAAGTTTTCCTCGTCGTGGGCGTCTCGTACATCAGGGTAACATAAAGAAAGTGATTACCGTAACAAAGCCGTTTTTGAAGTACTTTTCTCGTCTGTTATGACTGTTTCTTTTACTTTTTTCTTACCTTTTTGTTTCTCTTACCTTTTTGTTTCTCTTTTCTTAGGGTCCCTTCTTCTGCTGGTCAGCACTTACCTATAGGTAACTGATTTAACAGTTCCTTCCTACTGGTTGTTTAGCGACCGCCCATGAAGTTTGCCACCCGTGCATCACGTCTGCACGCGGGTGTCTCTTCAGCCATTTCTAGAGCGCGTCTAGCTTGCCTATTAGCTACGTAATTCTTTATCACTCTTCACTTTATACACGTCTCATAGTTTTATATCGTGAATCTTTTAATCTTATAGTTGAGATTTAAAACTGATTTGTTTAGATTGTGAGTGCCTCGTCTGTCCTGCTCATTTGTACTTTGACGAGCTACGACGTGACGTATTCAAGTCCAGGCATAGAAGTTAGCTTTATTTTGTAATTTAATTCCGTAGTATTTCACTATCCTGCTTTTTATTTCCTTTTAAAGACATGATCTGATAACTTGTCACGAAGCTGGTACCTGAGGATGAAAAATGAAATAAAAAATTCGTTTCAAGACGACCACTGGCATCGCATAAGCCCGTACGTCAGGTCTGTATAAACAGAGAAATTAATCGTAGCATGACTCAGTCTGTGTTTTTCCATTTTATTATTCCTCTTTTTGAGCTTAGCAAACTATGGGCAACTGCTTATCCGGCATTATGTATTTGTTACTATGTTCGGGAGCCTTTGTTGTCATAACAACGACGTTCACCTCAAGATGGAAAGAAAACTCGAACACCACCATCTAAGAACTGCATAAATTTACCGACATTTTCAGCCTGCTCTTCACATTTGAATTTACATTATAGTTGTGGTGAATGTTTCTTGGGATGACGGTGCACTATAAGGAGTGAAACTTCCCCTTTGAACATTTCTACAAGACTGTGCTTAACCTGACACACAATATTTTGTTAGCGCAACGCAATCTGACTTTCAATAATTCGTACAAAAGAATGGGCCCTGACTAACATTAAACTATACCTTTCACAAATCACTTACCTCACAAAAATCTTCGCTGCTCAAGCTACTGCAATACAGCGAGCGCCACTACTGCCAGCTAAATAAAAGATTCAAACTACTGAAGGCACTAACTACTGATAGGGATAGTTAGCAAATGAAAGATATTAATAGAGAACAAACAATGTATTTACCTTAATATCATCACAAGTCATAATATATATATCAGTTCATGACAAATTACAAATCTCCGCCATCTCTCTCCCCACATCCACCACTGCTGGCGGCTCACCGCCAACTGCGCAATGCTACGCGCTGTTCACAGCCAGCTGCCGCTGCCCAACACTACAATGGCAGACAACAATGCAAACTAGCCACAGACTGCACACAGCACAGCCAGTGATTTTCATATTGAGCGCTACGTAACGTTGCCAATAAGAAAACATAAACAGCCTACTTACATAGAGAAAACATAAACAGCCTACTTACATAGAGAAAACATAAACAGCCTACTTACATAGAGAAAACATAAACAGCCTACTTACATAGAGAAAACATAAACAGCCTACTTACATAGCCCCCATGCTCCCCACAAAAATTTTACAAATTTTTTTTGGGCAGTGGCCAATAATGATTTGATAAAAATTTTTCACAATTACAGTAACAAAGATATAAAATGCGCACACTTATTGATACATTGTTGGTCAAAAGCTAAAAATTTCTCACAGTCCATAAAGACAGTCCACATTGTTCATCACAGTGAAACTGCCGTTTCTTTTCTCAAAGTCTGAGCAGTAAAAGACAATGCACACAGAAGTAGTGGACTTCCATGCAGTCTTGAAGAAGTAGTGTTGTCCTTCCAATGGAAAGACAGTGCTGACTCTTGACATGCTGACAGGTAATGGGCTACAATGGAGCAAACCCACAGCAGAGTCATTCGAAGTTTTGAAGAATATTGGTAGGTAGGTCATCACAGAGCAGACCCACTGGAGTCCTGGTAGAGATTGTGGTATTGGTGGGCCACCAGAGGTGCAGACCCACTGTAGTCCTTGTAGAGATTACGGTATTGGTGGGCCATCAAAGATGCAGACCCACTGTAGTCCTTGTAGAGATGGCCAGCAGCCATCTGTTGTGACTGTGCAGGTGCACAATCACCATTGAAGAGTCTTGCGGATAATATAGCAAGTCCATAAACCACCACTTGTGCACTCACAAAGTTTTTGAAATTGTCCTTAGAACCAGCAATGCTGTTATCCAGTCCCTTGCTGAGTTATTAACACACGTGCAAACACTAACAGTCCCTACTTCTCACATATTGTCCACATACTATGACCAACAGAAACGTGTGCAGTGAAATGTAACTAACAAGTTAATAATGTCATGAACTGGTGACAATTACAATTTTATAACATAAGAATACAATTACAAAGGTACAAAATACATCATTAAAAACATAATAATACAGATAACCTTTGTAGTACAGGCTTTACAAAAGAATAGAAATAAACATATACATCAGTGTTACAAAAATAGTGACATAAGTACATACATAAAATAATGAGAATAGTTTTCGAAACATTAATTTCACACATGAACATTGAAACAGAACAGAATTGTAAACAACTTTACAAAGAAAATAACATATTATTAATGCAACTTATATTTGAGGATAACAGTATTCCTCCTCATAGTGAATATAGCTTAGTATTAGAAGAGAAAAAAAATTCTATGAAACAGTACACAGAGACAGGAAGAAAACAAATACTCAAGGGTACACAAACACATAGTGGGATAACACCAATAGGAAAGGACAGGGTTCGTTTTCAGTGTAACATTTGGTACTGCAGTCCAACCCAAAACTTCATATATCTTTCCTCTTATTTCATCCTTTGTTTCCACCAAAAAAAAATCTATCTAAGCATGCTTTCTGTATTTATATGTTCACACATTTCTTACCTCAACATTTATTTCCAAGAAAATCCTACCTAAACCTGTTTTCTCAATGCATTTCTTCCAATTCATCGCAACTCATTCTCTTAGAGGCTACCCCCTCTTAAGCTAACTTAAATCTACTGAGCTCAGATGCTAAACTAAGGAACGAGGCAATGCAGCAGCACAAAACAATTAACACAAGCAGCAATGACAAAAAATACGGATTGGCAAAGCTAGCAGCAGCAAATGTAATAACTTATATCAAAACATGACATAGCTCAAGCAGAAAAAATAGTACACTAAAGATAACAATGCAGATAAGGGAAATGTATAATCACATCTTAATGTCTATGTAATTAAAGTGGTGCACCACAAGAAGTTATTCTACCAAAAAGTTACCAATTACTTGAAAAGAAAATTATGAATGCAGTTACTAGTTCCTTCTTATTGTTCTTTCCTTTCCAAGTGCTCCTTTTTTAAAGAATGTGGATCATAAAATAATTATTTAATAGATCTGTTGACAGAAAGTGTTCACATTAGCAAATGCATTTTCTTTTATAAAAGCAATGCTGCAACACAGCTGGAAAACAGATGTCAAATGAAATAAGCAACTATGAAAAGCAAAGCATAAAAATATCATTCAGTAGTCATGTGACATTTCGTAAGTTAGTAGAAATTCTCTCAACTCTCATAGAAAGACGCTTGTCATAATCAGGTGTGCAGATGTAAAAATATTGCTTGTCATTTTATTAGGCATTTCAGTAAATATCGTAAATTAAGAGCTAGTGTAATCATATGTTTTCAAGTTCGACCGTGTCGTTTTTGCGATGCTTTCTCTAAAGGAATGACAATGGCCAGGATAATGGCCTTCCCTTTCTTTTTTTTTTCTTCCTGTGCTCTGAAAGGCACGCGCTAATGACTTTTTCTCCAGGCGTCTGACACAGCTGGGTGCCCGCGACGCATTACGTGCAGGTGGTCACTTAACTTTCGTACGGAAATATTTACGACAGCAATTTTCGCTAAAGTGACAGTCTCACATAAAAATACTTCACAGGTCAAGAATTAGCGTTGCAAATCTGTAGAAACAAAATCCTATGAATATAACAGTGTCCAAAAAATGTTCAGTGGCATTGTGATACATTCACACATGATTCACACATGTCATAACTCTTAAAGTACGATTCTTGGTTTCCAACATCCTTTTTCACAAGTCAAGAGTCCCTACCCACTATTCATTACTCCTTACCTTATTACACATATACGTATCCATCGACACTCGTCAATATTTCGTCATTATAAATATGAAGCATAATCAAATAACTCATATAGTAGCCTCAGCCTATTAATCGTAAACATACCTCAGCAGCATAATACACATCGTCGTAAAAATAACATCATAACACCTCAGTCAAATCTCAAAATCGTCGTAGCTTCCTCCAATAATTAAAAAAATATTCTCTGCTCATGTCAAAAGTGTCATCTGCCTCAAACGTACTTTAAAAATCATAATCCCTTTACCAAATACATCATTCAAAGCTCTCATAGTATCACAATGGTTCCGAAAAAATATGAACAGTTTCACAAAGTACAGACAAAATACAGTTTCATAAGTGTGAAGTTATCCAGCTGTGTAATTACGTAAACATCTGTCACTGACGTAGTAAAAAAATGTTTATCTCTCAGTTAAATGATCAGATAGCTGTGTAATTTGTGTGTTAGAGAAATATGGTACCGATATGTAAAGTTGTATAAGCAAATACCATATTAGCTAGGGTTCCTTGTGCTTGCCAAACACATGGTACACAAAGTAAGCATGTACCCCCCTGAGGATTTATGTAATTATACCCTCAGGTGTTACAGATTACAGCAATGAAATGAAATATATCACGGAAAACTTTTTTTGTAATTCAAAAATCTTAAAAAATAAATGTTTTAAGTATAAAATTGATCACTGGAATGCGTGTCCTGTAGCGCTAAATGTGCATCTTGTTGTAAGATAATCTCTGTGGAAGTGTCGTAGTTATTTTCCTCCGAAAGCTAAGTTCTGCAGAAGCCAATGTACTTACCTCATGATAAACAAAAGTGAAATGCTTTGCGTATAGATATCGTAGTTATTATGCTTATTGGCGTGATGAAGAAAGTACTGTACAGTAACGTATTGTTGTGCCACGAAAAAAGGCTGTCTCATTGTTGCTATACCACAAAAGTTACTACTAAAACATGTTTTTCTTTCCAGAAGAATTCAGAAAACTGTGCAGATATAAAACAGATACACCGCAAAAGCAACATTGTAAATTGTCACTCATTAGTAGCGTCGTGATAAAAATCGTGTAGCTGTCACATAAACTAACCTCTGTGTCATCTGGTATCTCTCAGAAAGCACTTTAAATACAGAATGTATTTTCAGGTAACCAAAATGTTGCATTAAAATCTCATTAGCAGTACTGGTAAATGTTCTAAGTATGTGAGCCTTATAGTCGTTACATAATCGTACAACTAACAAGCAAGAATGTACACACACAATAACACTGTGACGTCTGTTCACTATAACAATGCATTCGTCATTTCTGTTTAAATAAGTTCTCTTGGTTCTTGATTGGATATTTAACTTCAAACATTGTTGTATGTTAACAGATTCTAAGTCTGACAAAGCATATTAGTAATGTGAAGCGAAAAATTTTATGACAAAGACTAAGTTAAAAAGCAGATTATCTTTCAATAAACGGTTTTACATGTGAAATGTGGTGTAAACCTTTACTCTTCCTAGTACGCAGAGTTTCAACTTCAACGCAATTATCATGTGGTATACGTCGGATTCTGTAAGGTCCATTGTAAACTAGAAAGAATTTGTGACTCAAGTGTTTCTTCTTATGTGACAATGAATGAGCTTTAATGAGAACTTTCTGACCAATATACAACTTCTTTGCATTTGCTTTACCGTGTAGTTTTCTCCTTTTGTCTGCTACAGATTTTATATTTTTAAGAGCCAAATCAATTATGTCTTTGTGTCGAAGTTTACGTGTATTCGGGAAAGGTACAAGCTCTCTGATTCTGTTCGGTGGTTCTTCATTCTTCAGTACAAGAGTAGGTGGTAAAGCAGTGGAGTCGTGAGGCATTTCATTCAGCACGTTTTGAAATAAGTGTAAATATCTGTCCCAATGCTGATGCTTTCTGTGACAATAAAGTCTACAAAGCTTATTGATTTCTTTCATAATCCGTTCGGAGGGGTTACAATGTGGTGAGTACAATGAAATAAAAACAGGTTTGATTTTATGGTTGCGAAGCATGCGTGACCAAACAGCAGATCTGAATTGCGGTCCGTTATCTGAAATGACTTTACTAACGTGTCCAACTTCACGTAAGAAATTTTTAACAAAGGCGTTGGATACAGACCGTCCTGTGGCTTTACGTAACGGTGTGAAAGAAACAAATTTTGAAGTAAGTTCAACAGCGACTAGAACGTACGAAAATCCATTGGATGTTCTGACAAGCGGTCCCAAAAGATCAACAGCCGCAAATTCTTTTAATTTAGAAGGAATAATAGGAAACAACGGAGCACGATGTGAGACAGTAGATGGTTTCGCCTTTTGACAAAGTTTACAAATAGACAAGACTCTTCGAATTCTTTTTTCCATATTGTTAAAATAACAAGTCGTTCGAAGAATATGATAACATTTTCGTGGACCAAAATGTGCGTAGCTGAAATGAATGTACCAAATGAGCTTATTAACAAAATCGTCTGGAATGCAAAGTACCCATAGCTTGTCATCAACAGTGCAGCGTTTGAAGAGTATGTTGTTTCTAACCAGGTAATAATGCCGAATCTGTGTGTGTGTCTTTTCATGCCATTTGCTCTTGATGTCCTTCCAAATCGGATCTTTATCTTGTTCATGAGCAATGTCCTTTAATGATGTGGTGATGAAGTTTTCAAAGGCGACTTTCTGAATGTAAAGAATACTGAAATTTTTCTCGAGGTTGCCTTCTGTGTTACTTTTCTCAAGCCCATCCGGTGCGCGTGACAGTGCATCAGCAACAATGTTCTCCTTGCCGGGAATGTAGACTATTGTGAAGCGGAATTCTTGTAGAAACAATGCCCAACGTTTTAACCTGTCATGATTTAATTTTGAAGACATAAGAAATTGTAATGCACGATGATCACTGTACACTTTTACGTGCTTACCAGAAAGAAAGAAACGGAATTTGTTAAATGCCCAAACGATAGCTAAAGCTTCTAATTCAGTAACGGAATAATTTTTTTCAGATTTTGTAAGCACTCGGCTAGCAAAAGCAATGGTTTTCTGAACGGTAGTGTCATTTTCTATGGCTTCTTGAAATAAATGGGCACCAAGACCGACTTTAGAAGAATCCGTGCTAAGGCAGAAATCTTGTGACAGATCTGGATGAGCTAAGATTGGCGCGTGAAGTAACGCTTCTTTCAAAGAATTGAATTCCAACTGTGCTTGTTCGTCCCAGTTCCAAATAGTATTTTTTCCAGTGAGAGAACAAAGTTTTGGTGTAACAAGAATTTGCATATTCAGAAAACGACGGTAAAAATTTACGAGACCTACAAACTGCGGACTTGTCTTTTTGTGGATGGAACTGGAATGGCTCTGATTGCTTTTAACTTTTCAGGATCCGGCTGAATGCCTTCAGAAGAAATAATATGTCCCAAAAACCTCACCTTTGACCTACCGAATTCAGACTTTTCCAAGTTAACTGTAATTCCAGATTCTGCAAAAATATGTAACACGCTGTTGAGGATGCGATTGTGTTGTTCCCATGAGGCTTCTGCTATCAGAATATCGTCTACATATAAGGTGATGTGACGTTTTAAGAATTCAGGTAATATGGAATTTAGCCCACGAATGAATGCTGCCGAAGAAATGTTCAAACCAAAGGGAAGTTTCCGAAACTGATAACAAACGCCGAAACAAAGGAAAGCTGTGTATTTTCTACATTCTGGATGAAGTTCGATCTGATAAAAGCTGGATCTGAGATCAATGGAAGACAACACTTTTACACCATTAAAATTTTGAAGAAGTTCTTCTAACGTTTGCGGCCTGTCTGTTTCAGGAATAATGATCGTATTGATTTGTCTCGAATCTAAGACAAGCCTAATCGATCCATTTTTCTTCTCAACAACATGTAATGGATTGTTGTATGAGCTTACTGCAGGCTCAATAATGCCCTCATTAAGCATAGATTGTATTTCTGTTCTAACACGGTCCCTATAATGCGCCGGAATTACGTATGGTCTAACACAAAATTTAGTATGCTCACGAACACAAAATTGGTATTGAAATCCCTTGATTGTTCCTGTTTTGTGAGTAAAAACTGTGGAATGTGCTTGTAAAATCTCAAAAAGGTCTTGCCTATCATTGTCATTACAATTCTCAATTGTTTGAATTTTATTCTGAATTAACTTATTAGTGTCAAATGCGCCGTCGATATCATCCCTGTCAGTACTTGCAGAGTGATTGTTAGTGTCTAGTTCCGTAGAAAAGTCCGAACTGTTGTCTAACAGAAGGTAAAGCCGATTAATTTCCTCGTCATGGTTTGAGAGCCAATCTTCAAATTTCAAAGCTATTGACTTACCTTCTTTCTCTAAACTTATTTCAGCATCGTGAAAGCTTAAGATTGCTTTGTATTCATTCAAAAAGTCTACTCCCAATATAATTTCCGTCGACAATAGTGGAACAATGAGAAAGTTCATAGAGAAGCTGTGGCTTTGACAAAAGAATTCTAAATTGGTTTGTTGGCGTACATCTACACTTTTTCCAAAGATTGCACCTTGTAATTTAATCTTACGTAACGGAAGTGTGGGGCAATCGTTCGATTTGTTGCATTTGCTAAAGGCTGTTTCACTAATTACTGAGATGGGACTGCCAGAGTCAAGTACTGCCGTAAATTTTACGTCATTTACAGTAATGTGAATCACAGGATATGCAATGTTGTTAAGTTTTACGTCGTGTTCCTGGAGTAAGATGTCCCTAATGTCTTCCATTTTTACGTAATTACTAGCTACGGCAGCTCCGTCATCAATTTCATAAGTACGTTTTGTTGCTGCCAGCGGTGTGAGTCATTGCCTATTGTCTCTTTGTTGGCGCGCGTCGTTATTGGGATTTGGAGACCTAACTTCTACAAATTCACCGTGACGAGAGGGCCCTGCTCTGTTTGAATCCCGCCAGTTCTGATGCAATTCAGGTCTGTCGTTACGATCATATCGTCTGTCGTCATGTCGGTAGATTCCATAGTTTCTTTCTTGTCGGTCACATGGTGGAGAATTTCTCCCTGAATCGTAACTGCGCGCTGGTCCGTTGCGTCTAAAGTTATTCTGTCTCCCTTGATAGTATTTATTTTGGTTCCCATATTGTCTGTTTCTCTTATTGTCTCTGTGATAGTCATTACCACGGAGAGGTGATCTTTCCCTGTAGTTATTACTACTCTGCCAACGGTTGTCATACGGGTGGTGTCTATTTTGGTCACGATTTGTGTTGTGAGAATAGCCTTGTCGCGTCCAGTTATTATTTCTTTCATCGCGGAATTGCGACTGATGTGATCTGTAATTGTTGTGCTCCTGCGTTCCGCGATTGTCAGTGTCACTTTCCAGTTCTTGTAACAGTCCCTGAAAAGCTTCAATGTCGTCTTTGCAACGTCCTGCCAAAATAATGTGTCGTAAATGTTCAGGTAATTTGATTAAGCAAATGCGGATGAGTTCTGAGGGGCTGTATGGATTTGACAGATACTGATTCTTGTGCAACATGTCTTCAAAATATTTCACAAGACTGGAGAATTCAGATTGTTCGAAATGTTTCATCATTATGATGCCATGTTTTACACGGTCTTGTGTAGCTTGCGACCAATATGCTGAGAGGAAGGCATGGTAAAATTCTCCTTCACTGTGGCAATCGTGAATGACCGATCGCATTCTCACAGCTGGTTCATTCTCTAAGTAGCCACACATAAATTCTAATCTGTGCTCCAATGACCAGTTGGGAGGAAAACAATGAGAAAATTGATGGAGCCATGCTTGTGGATGAATGTCGTTGCCAGAATTCTTAAATGTTTTGAATTTACGTGTAGTAATGAACAGCTTATAGTCAAAATCGTCATGTCGGCGAGTCGCATATCGGTCATTGTTAGGTCGTGTCGGCCGTTCCATCTCAAAATTCGGTGCACGTTGCCAATTTCTTTCATAATTTCCGAAATGCCCTGTGTTATTATTTTGCGGCTTTTCCGTGTTTCTAAGTCCCTCTTCCCGTGTTGGAGCGCGAGTGTCCTCTGAAATACGTAATTCTTGTATTACCTGTGTCAGCTGATCTTGTACTTCCCGGATTTCTATTTGGTGTTGTGTATTAATTTGATTCTGATTTTGTTTGAATTTTCTTATTTGTTCATACTCTTCTGTGTCAGTGAAGGCTACGGGTCTTGTGTCATTCAGATCATCATCTACCTTTGTAGATAAGTTAGTGATCTGATCCGAAAGTTCGGCTACTTTCTCCGATAGTGTACTTATTTCTTCAGTGTGTTTTTCTGAACCAAGTTTCAGAGTATCTACTGTGTCCTTAAAGTTTTCCTGAGTTTTTGCAAGTTGCGTAACCGAATCGGTAGATGCAACTGAGTCAAATTTAGCTTGCAAGGTCTCATGATTTTCATGAACAATAATTTGCAGTTCTTTTATGGCTGCTTCGTGATTCTGTAATGCATTTTCATGCCGCGAAAAAATAGGTTGAAAATGCTCACAAATATGTGTTTTTACGTCATTACAGACTTTTTGACATTTAGATTCAATGTTATGTAACTCAGTAGTTAAATCTTCACGTGTTTGTTCAAGAGTTTGCTCCAATGAGTCTAACTTTTTAAGATTTTGTTCCACTGTGTCTAACTTTTGAAGCTTTTGCTGTGTTTGTCTCTGATTTTGTTCCACTGTGTCTAACTGTTGCTGTGTTTGTCTCTGATTTTGTTCCATTTGTTGCATTAATTGCAATAATAATGTATTAGTGTCTGGAATCTGTTTCTCTACGCTGTTCGGCAGTGCATTTGCACCGGCAACATTCACATTTTGACAAGCAGAAAATGTGTCTTGACTTATTTGAGAAAACGGTGAGGATCCAAAACCTGAATCTACAGTATTTGCGAGATTGTTTCCTGTCATTTCGGATTCCTGAGGCGAGCTGTTGCCGACCGATCGATCGATAATGCTTCCCTGTTCTCTACATGTTTCAATGTCTACACCATTATTTGACGCCCGCTCCATTTCCCTATGCACAGTTACCAAATTACTACTTTGAATATTTGTTAATTCATTACATGGTGGCGTTAACACACTGCTTTCGTCTTCACTGTCATTTCTCAGTTTACTTTGGAGCCTAGTATTACGTTTTTCACACGCCATTATTGTCAGAGTATTTCACACGATAACAAAGAAAAGCACAATTTGAAGATCAAAAATAAGAGAACACATTAACATAGCACTGAAAATAATATCTAGTTAATTACCAGCGCAGCTGCGAAATACTTGGTGCAAATCTACATGCATGCCACAACTGTTTTACTGTACAACAATGAAAGACTGCAACTACAAAGGAGATTCTCTCTACAATTACGCGCTAGCAATAAACAAAAGCTACACTAAATACACAAACTACAAGAAAAAAATCAGAAGATTCCAGTGAGGTATCCTAGGCTAAGGGTCGCCATATGAAACTTCCCCTTTGAACATTTCTACAAGACTGTGCTTAACCTGACACACAATATTTTGTTAGCGCAACGCAATCTGACTTTCAATAATTCGTACAAAAGAATGGGCCCTGACTAACATTAAACTATACCTTTCACAAATCACTTACCTCACAAAAATCTTCGCTGCTCAAGCTACTGCAATACAGCGAGCGCCACTACTGCCAGCTAAATAAAAGATTCAAACTACTGAAGGCACTAACTACTGATAGGGATAGTTAGCAAATGAAAGATATTAATAGAGAACAAACAATGTATTTACCTTAATATCATCACAAGTCATAATATATATATCAGTTCATGACAAATTACAAATCTCCGCCATCTCTCTCCCCACATCCACCACTGCTGGCGGCTCACCTCCAACTGCGCAATGCTACGCGCTGTTCACAGCCAGCTGCCGCTGCCCAACACTACAATGGCAGACAACAATGCAAACTAGCCACAGACTGCACACAGCACAGCCAGTGATTTTCATATTGAGCGCTACGTAACGTTGCCAATAAGAAAACATAAACAGCCTACTTACATAGAGAAAACATAAACAGCCTACTTACATAGAGAAAACATAAACAGCCTACTTACATAGAGAAAACATAAACAGCCTACTTACATAGAGAAAACATAAACAGCCTACTTACAGGAGGTGTAAAATAAAATGACTGTTTGGTTGTAGGTGGAACTAATAATGAATTGTAATAATGTAAACAACTTCCTAAGATGAGAAATGGATTAGTTTTGTGTTACATCGAGAGTCCTGCATTACCTGTACAGTGTAACATAACTTTAAATGTGAGCAGCGACCCGAGGAAACCGCTAACGACGCTGTTTGCTTCTAATAGCTTTCCGCAGGCTGGTTTCTCTTGTTTTTATACGAATAAACACTGTACTATCACAAAGCTGTTGGCTCACCAATGCCACCATGCCAATTTTCTATAAAACTCCGTTTATAAATTTATTGAGTATATTTCAGTGTTTTAAATGTTTGTAGCCTGTATTTACGAGTAGGAGATAGAGGACCATCCCGAAATTCAAAGAGCAGAAATGGAAAACTTTCTAAGTGCCATTTTCTCAGGACTATTGTGTTCTCCATACTCCATTGCATGCTCCATCCAGGAGCCAAACCATGGAGAAAGTCTTTCAAACAAGCGTTAGTAGATGGCGCATAGTCCCTGTGCCAGGTTGTGATTCACTATGGAGTTACAAAATTTAAAGTACGTTGGAAGTGCTACTTTTTTACTACAGTTCTGCTAGTTAAAAACCAACTGCTGTGTTTGTGTACTGGTATTATCACAAATAAGACATAGTTTTGTTTCAGAATTAAAGATGAATTCTACACCCAACAGGAAGGCCTTCCCGTGACGACACCAATATATGGCCTACTGGCCAACATCTTCCTTAATAAGTTGGAAAACAAAATTTTCGAAGGAATAATAAAATCAAACCAGTACAAAGTAAAATATTGGAACCGCTATGTTAGTCACATACGTTGCTTGATAGACGAAACACATGATCGGATACTATAGTTACACAGGGACATCAGTACTGTTCACCCAAAAATACACTTACGCTTGAAACTAAAACAGACAAAAATTAATTACCTAGACATCACAATAGAAAACAAAAATCACGAGCACCGACTCTCAGTATACTGAAAACCTACATCAACCAACACATTTATTCATAACAGGGCAAACCACCTAACAGTCCACAAGCAGGCCAGCCTCAGATACCTCCTACACCAGCGACGGTCAAGATTTCGGCTCGCAGGTCATGTCCGGGCCCGAGTGTGAAAGCGCGCCACCTCGTTTCAGATCTGTCCCAGCGCTGTCTGTGCGCGAGGAGGGAGAGGAGAGGAAAACAGCGAACTCGCCGCATTCCAATGGCAGTACAGTCGTACTGCATACGACTTTGTTTTATATCTCACACTTCTCAACAATAGATGACAAACAAAACAAGTTTTCAGTATTTATTAATTATTTTTGACGTGTGCTACATACTGTCGGCGTACGAACAGAAGTAGCCAGTTTCATGGAGTTTTTCACTTAAGCAGCCACGTAATCGTGAGTTATTTAGTTTCATAATAAAAAAAAGGTCTTTCACACAAATCTATCGATCGAAATATTATAGCACTTTTGCAACGTCGTTTATGGAGACTTGGAAAGTCTACCTGAGAAAAGCAGTGAAGATGTCGTGGACAGTTTTAACGTAAAAAGATTTGTAATTAAGACTGGAATGAACTTGGAGACAAGTCACGTCTGCACGTGGGCGATGGCGCTCTCACCTGAAACAGCTAACGTTCTCGAGAAAGCTCGAAAACAGATGCAATGTCCTCAACGCCCTGTTGCTTTAAACACTGTAGCTTCCCACAGGCTCTATCTTACTCTTATCTGTTTCCGGTAGCATAGCTTTCGGTACCGAGAGCATAAATCGACTTTGCACACCCATGCTGTTGCGCATTAGGATTTCTCTGACCCGGGGGAAATTGTACGCGTCCCAGACCGTGAACCAGAGGAAACAAGTGTTACGCAAGGAAGCTGTAGACAGAACATCTGAATTCAATCCCTCCGAATTTTCGCTGCTGTGGGCGTGGAAAAGGATTTTCCTTATTTGGTAAGGAGGAAGGATTACGGCACGTTGGAACATCTCGCTTACGTTAAGCCAGAGCCAAGGAACACTGAGCTTTGTCTTTAGGCTGGCAGTTGTCAGCATGAAGGGCCCATGTTATCTTGTACACTGCTATTTTTTCAGGTACGTTAGCCTACCTTAACGTTACCTTTTACAAGAATGAGTAGTGAGAGGCATATTAGACGCCCGTTGCGCCATCGAGCAACCGTGAATCGGGTGAGGGATGAGAATAACTATTGGCGCCTAAGTCTACAACTCTCTCAGCCTCCACAGGTAAGATTTCCAGCAGGACTGACAGTATTCTGAAGAAACACTGCGCGAAGTGTGTTTTTTCAACACGGTCTAAGATAACATGTGGTGGTTTTTTATCTTTGGTTCTGTGGAGGCCTCAGTTGTTTACGACGTCTTCTCTCGTTTCTTAGATCACACAGCTCCGTCCTCCGAGGGTTTAAGTCGTTATGCAAGGCGATATCACTTTTCATTTGTGCCTTGAAAATGTCAGGGTCTGCACCTGTCGAAATATTGGCAACTGTCTAAGACGGTACCCAGTTTCATTCCCATAAGTTACTTGAGCAGGTATCCTTTTTTGTCAGTCATGCTCAAAACATATTTGAAACTGGTGAAATATTCTAGGGATGTTAAGGAAGCCAACTTTATGCAAGAACACGCAGAAGTGCAACGACACGTGTCCGAAAGAAACATTCAATTTTAGGTCGTGAAATACACAGATGGACAAACTTTAGCAAAGAGCAAGATAAGAGTTTATATCCCATCGACAACAAGGCAATCACGAATGGAGTACAAGCTTGTAGTGGACAATGACTGGAGAGGGATCGATGCTGCTATTGAGAAATGCCATTCACCTGGGTTATTTTAAGGGCACCCCATAAATCCCAAATTATGAAAGCACTTCGTCAGCCCCGTTTTTTTTCCCTAAATGAAATCGAGTGTCTTAATCACTTCTTCACTGTGGTCGATGTCAGCTGCGAGCTGCGGTTTCAGATCTTTCATCATATGTGAATGTTCAAAAATGTTCCAAAAAAAAGCGTGAAACTGAATGGTTTTCAAACATGTTTTAGTTTCTTATCCGACCCGTCTCCAGTGAGTTTATCAACGGAAAACAGGTAGATACCAACATACCGAGACACGTGTATTAAATATTATGAGTGTTAAGCACAGAGGTATTTCTTCATCTTAAAGGAAGATGGACAGACCAATATACTGTCAAACAAGAAATAAGGCTCTACCGTTACTTTATCATGTAATTCCTCAGAAATTTATGCGTTACAAATTCTAGCAAAACTATTTTCAGAAACGTCCTCTTAATCTAAATTTTCAAAGCTAAATTGCCCTTTCCTTTACTGTTCAAAAAATGGTTCAAATGGCTCTGAGCACTATGGGACATAACTGCTGAGGTCATCAGTCCCCTAGAACTTAGAATTACTTAAACCTAACTAACCTAAGGACGTCAGACACATCCATGTCAGAGGCAGGATTCGAACCTGCGACAGTAGCGGTCGCGCGGCTCCAGACTGTAGCGAGTAGAGCCGCTCGACCATTCCGGCCGGCTCCCTTACTGTTATTTTTGTAATACGTGCGATATAGTGTTACAACGGATAGAACAGCTGTTTCAGTATCACTGCCTTCAGAGTTTCTCAGGAAGACAGTGCCTTCTGAAATATACAACAAAAAAAGTAATCACTTGATACGAGTTGTAAATTTCCCATCAGGCATTCACTAGGCAATTTCACCAGCGACATTGAGAGTGAAACATCTCTATTCCAGAGGAAATTTTTCTATTCTTTAGAAATTCCATTAAAATGTTGCATTTTCATTGCGACACATTATAAGAAACGAATATCGCAGATGACAAATGAATTTTAACTACTACATGAGCAAATTTCACACTGTCCAGTGACATTAACGTGACCACCTGTCAACAGCCGGAATAACCACCTTTTGCAGCGCGGACTGCTGAGACTTGCGGAGTCAGTACCCAGCGAGGTGGCGCAGTGGCTAGCCCACCGGACTCGCATTCGGGAGGACGACGGTTCAATCCGGCGTCCGGCCATCCTGATTTAGGTTTTCCGCGATTTCCTTAAATCGCTCCAGGCAAGTACCTGGCTGGTTCCTTTGGAAGGGCACGGCCGACTTCCTTCCCCGTCCTTCCCTAATCCGATGAGACCGATGATCTCGCAGTCTAGTCTACACCCCCAAACAATCCAAAGAGAGTCAGTGGGGTTCTGGAAATTAAAGATAGGGTTGTGGAGCCATGCCGATTCCGGTTCCGTGACTAGAGGTGCCAGGTTTCTCTGCTGACGATCGACGGCGTAAACAGCCCTATCGAGACTGTGATTTAATTCGTGGCGTAAGGTAAACTCAGCTTCGTGCTCTTTGAACCACACACTTACACTGCGAGCTGTGTGACACGTTGCATTGTCCTGCTAGCAGAAGCTATTGTGCAGCAGAAAAAAATTCATGCAGGGGTTGTCATGGTCCCCAAGGATAGATAGATACTTGCGTTGATTCATCGTGGGCTCCAGAATGGCGAGATCTTCCAGGAATGTCACGAAAAATTCGGCAGACTATCTACATCTGCATATCTACATACATACTCCGCAATCAACCATACGGTGCGTGGCGGAGGGTACCTCGTACCACAACTAGTATCTTCTCTCCCTGTTCCACTCCCAAACAGAACGAGGGAAAAATGACTACCTACACGTCTCTGTACGAGGCCTAATCTCTCTTACCTTATCTTTGTGGTCTTTCCGCGAAATGTAAGTTGGCGGCAGTAAAATTGTACTGCAGTCGGCCTCAAATGCTGGTTCTCTAAATTTCCTCAGTAGCGATTCACGAAAAGAACGCCTCCTTTCCTCTAGAGACTCCCATCCGAGTTCCTGAAGCATTTCCGTAACACTCACGAGATGATCAAACCTACCAGTAACAATTCTAGTAGCCCGCCTCTGAATTGCTTCTATGTCCTCCCTCAATCCGACCTGGTAGGGATCCCAAACGCTCGAGCAGTACTCAATAATAGGTCGTATTAGTGTTTTATAAGCGGTCTCCTTTACAGATGAACCACATCTTCCCAAAATTCTGCCAATGAACCGAAGACGACTATCCGCCTTCCCCACAACTGTCATTACATGCTCGTCCCACTTCATATCGCCCTGTAATATTACGCCCAAATATTTAATCGACGTGACTGTGTCAAGCGCTACACTACTAGTGGAGTATTCAAACGTGACAGGATTCTTTTTCCTATTCATCTGCATTAATTTACATTTATCTATATTTAGAGTTAGCTGCCATTCTTTACACGAATCACAAATCCTATCCAAGTCATCTTGTATCCTCGTACAGTCACTCAACGATGACACCTTCCCGTACACCAAAGCATCATCAGCAAACAGCCGTACGTTGCTACCCACCCTATCCGAAAAATCATTTATGTAGATAGAAAACAGCAGACCTACCACACTTCCCTGGGGCACTCCAGATGATACCCTCACCTCCGATGAACACTCACCATCGAGGACAACGTACTGGGTTCTATTACTTAGAAAGTCTTCCAGCCACTCACATACTTGGGAACCAATCCCACATGCTCGTATCTTAGTTAGGAGTCTACAGTGGGGCACCGAGTCAAACGCTTTCCGGAAGTCAAGGAATATGGCATCCGTCTGATACCCTTCATCCATGGTTCGCAAGATATCATAAATGCTCCCTCCTTCGGCCGGGAGCCTTCTGACGGTTTTTGCAAGAAGTTTCACGCCCTACATGCCAACGACCATCTGTCTGATGGAGCATAAAACATGATCCACCTGCAAAGGCCACTTGTCACCACCCAGTGGCCGTCCATTTGCCGTACTGTCGTGCAAATTACAGCCTTCGTCGCAGACGGAACAGCAGACAGCATGGGTGCACGAACCAGGCTGCGGAGACCCGTACGCCACAACGTGCGCTGAACGCTCGTTGAGGTGACACTGTTGGTAGCCGCTTGGCTCATCCTGGCCGTCAGCTACTGAACAGTTGCACTTCTGTTCGCCCCTACTCATCACCGCAGCCGTCGTTCACCCATGGTATCTACGACTCGTGGTGCATCACAGCTGCCTCGCACCAGTTTCAGATGGCGCCATTTTGACATGCAGAGCATACTTCAACCACGGTGGCACATTAACAGTTTACAAACTAAGCCGTTTTGGAAATGCTTCCACCCTTGGCCTGAAATCCAATAATCATGCCCTTTTGATCGTCAACCAAATCGCTCCGTTTCCGCATGACGACGACCACTGCACTGTTTTCCGCTTCCCCGTGGCACACTTTTTATACCCTCCACTGTAAGTGCTGCAACCTGCCATCTGTGAGTAGTTATTGCACGTTGACGTCTAATATAGACAGAGACTACATTAATGTGACTGCACCACTTATTATTACACTGGCTAACGCCCAGCATGCGTTTTGAAATTGTCTGACGTCGAAACACACAAACGAAGCAGATATTTATATATGCAGAAAATAAATAGAAACAGGATTTCTTCATCATTGCGTTATATGTGAATAAGTTTTTTCATATGCTTTGGGTTACCCAATGCTTTGGGGCTTTCCGTCTTGCGTATAAACTAATTTTTCGGTTGTCTCATTCGTTAGCATGCAACACACAGCTGACAATGTAGAAAGCATCAACATTCCAGATTAAATCCACAAACTTGAAGAGGTTGATTTTTTTTTGTTTTTTTTTTGTTTTTTTTTTTTGTTTATGGTCATTAAGAATGTTGGGTGAAGGGAGAAAACGACAACAAATGTCCAAAGTTTCAACTAAATCGCTTGAACTAATTAATTTGCTTACGTATGGAAATTATGGTATAGGCTACTCACTTTTGTTAAACGAACTGCTAGACAGGACTACCAACACGTGACAGCTTACAGAAATCGCACCATCTACGTAGGAAACGAATTGTCGAGAATTGCCGCATTGCCTTTCTCGCAGTCGGTTATGACGGAAAACCAGTACATCAATGCTAGAAAAGCTGCTTAGCTATATATTTATTATAATCAATGGCCATCATTCTCCACATTAAATACGCAAGTAAATCAGATCGTTACTCTTGGAGATCGTACGTTCCGAACAATCAGACAAATTTATGTTTATAACCGTAAGGGCTGTAATACATTACTCGTAGCCAATCATGGATGATCCCTACCTGCTATTCAAATCGCCTATGTACTTACAATGAATGTGTTTCAGTCACTGCAGTATTTTATCGTAAACACATTTTAATTCTTCATACATTTTCTAAACGTTGGAATTAGATTGTCGCTATGATGTTCCCAAATAAACAGTCGTGTTGCACAGGCATGACTTAATAAGGTAGTCTGAATGAATGTTAAAGGTTTTCCAGGGTTATTTTTGCAAATTAGATGCCTTGACCGTATATTCTGTAACAGATCTGCTGCAAGCGACATGCGACATGTAATTTAGAAACGAAAATGTGTTCAGAGTTTCATACTTTACGACGACCACTGTTGACTGACATTTGTCGTAAATAAAGCACCGACCAGCAGAACAAACCAAAAGACGATTTTACACAAAGCACAACCAAACGAGTATAGGACAGAAGTTCTGTTGCTGAATAAATAATTGCTCTCACAAAGAGAATTGGGTGTTGTGTGCATGTCGAACGTTCTGCGCTAGTAACGAAGACCTGAAATACATCTCGTTCTGTACGCGCATTGAATTATGCAAGCCGTGTGCAATTTCCGTTTCTCCGGTTTGAGAAAAGGGTCGAAGTAAATAATTCCACGCAGACTGAGATTAGATAGCTTGCTCACCCTAACTGTTGGCTAGACGAGTGCACTACGGCCTCTGGAGCATTATCCCTCCGAAAGAGGATCCTTGCTGAATTCTGAAGTAATGTGACGTCACGACACCGAGGACAGCGTGAAAATAAGGGCCAGTCCAGTTATTAGTCTCTCCATGTGCTGATCATCGTTCTCAACAGCAAATGGAGCGGTTTTTCATTAATTCAATATAACTGACAACTAAGTCTCCAATTTAACCACATCTTTCTGAAGTCCCGTCTGAATATGAATTACGTTTTCTGATAGTAAACAAAATCTAACGCTGAACAGGGTGAAATAAAAAAAGAGTCGAACAAATCAATTGGTTTCTTTACATCACTGTTATAGCAATTCTCGCGCTATAAATAAATTGAAGCATAAGCGTGTATTATTAAAGAGATTATAATTACAATTTTGTTCAAAGCCGCAAAAACAGAGTGCGTTTCTTTTAAATTATTGTGTCAGTGGAGCTTCAAAAGTAGATGGAAATACACACGATGTACAAAACAATAATCCAGAAACTGCAGCTGAATATTAAAAATTGTTTGAAGTTATTTCACTGAGAACGCATGATGCATTCCATTCTAGATGCTTAAATAAATTTTAATTTTAATTGTGCACGTTGGACATTTATCATTTCAGAGAAATATGCAGCGGAGAGGGATTAAACAGTGCGTGCTTTTCCAAGCGCAGAATTGCTCTGCTCCCTACGTACGTCTAGGCTAAAATATTAAAAGGCATTCTCTTTTACATTCTCTTCTATTTGTAAATGATTCAAAAACAGCCGGCAAATGAAAGCACCTTACGATATGGTGCAAATAATTTTTATTCCTTTAATTACTGTACCTTATTAGACTAGGGATGATGGACAATGAATGAAACTGATGAATGGGATTTCTGTATACTTAAATTTTCCAATATCGATGTGACTTAGGAAGCAAGATCTGAAGATTCACACTCTACGAAACAGGGTAACGCAGCCACTCTTTACTTTACCAGCATGAACTACATACGCCGGTTAACGCACGATTTATTTTACGAATACTAACGAGATCGGGCACAGGTACTATCAAAGAAACCCCTTGAAAATACTGAAAACGATGTATAATGAAAACGTACAAAGCTGTTCAAAAGATTCTTTACGAACAGTCTGGTGTAAAGTAGCCCAGCGATCCTGAAACTGACAGCAGTAATTTTAGATGCGTACATCACCGAAAGATAGACCAGACTTAATACACATCTTCCACAGCTAACTTACTGAGTTTCATTTGCAGGGAGAGGTAATGCACTAATTGTTTCCTAGTTGTCCTTTCATGTAACAAATACACTGATAAGCTATTTCTTGACTATCCTTTCACGTATTATATATGAAACGATACACTGGACCAGCGTCCACCGCGAGACGTAGCCCCAACTGGTGGCGTTTCGGACACGTGATGCGATAAGGGAATTGTGTTTATTTAATCGTATGATGATTTTATACAATACTCAGTTGATTCAAGGCAAGTGCTTTTATACAATATACATATAAGACAAGATTAAACCTTAAAGTCCGTGTTTTTCAACCAATTAATTAAGCTGGGTGTGAGAGTGAACAAGTCGTCGGGAATTCCAGGGTATGAATGAAGTGGACAGCGTTGGACTAGGTGTTCAGTTGTCTGCTCTTCTTGATTACATTCACACATTGGTGAACTGATCCAGCCCCATTTGTACCTGAAGTAGTGCATGGGGGCTTAATTAAATGTATTTGATTGAAAATATTTTTTTTTTTTTTGTTTTAGTATGTCCGATTACGCAGTGTCTCGTAATCGGTTGGCCCTGACTAGTATTATTACGCTATCTGACTGCAACAAACAATGTAAGAAAATTTCCGTAAACACAGTTAATTAATTAAGTCCCCAGCAACTATAAAACCTACGAAGCCAATAAGCACAAGAGTAACTGTTCTGTATGTGGGAGTGTGACTCAACGTCCACATCTGGCACGGTTCTTTTCCAACAAGACAAGAATTTTTAAATACCAACTATACTGACGTGACAAAAGAAATTTAGAAAAACTATAATTATGCAAGAAAACCAGAATTCACTCTAATACAAGAACACAAGCCAGATGCTTTGTTGACTGAACCTGTAGTGTCGCATTATTTCAGATACACAATTAATAAAAGAACATTGTAGTTTTTACCTTCATATATTGACGAAATGCACACAATAACATCTGCTATCTCTCCCATCAAATAACTGCATAAAACATGGAACAACACTCTTTACTACAACATCTTGCTCCAACTTCACGACAACCACGAGCTCTGCCCACGCACACACTGCTACGAGCTCTCTACAAAACTGACTCTATGAGTTCTCAACACACACTGTCCTCTCCGATGTCACAACAAGCACTGACTTTCACGAACTCTCAACAAGCACTGACTGCTACGAACTCTAAACAGGCACTGTGGAGGCGGCTTAATAGTACTCTTTGGCGCAATCTCTGGCGCAGTGGCACAGTGTAGCCACCTTTCATATGCCCCTCCTCCACAGGCCAGAATTTGATGGTATTTTTGCCAGCATTGGTGGTGAAAATACCACCAAATTCGTCCACAAAAATACAGACAAAAATAAAAGATAATATTATTACCTAAACATCACATAATTAGTTAAAAATTTTGGCTTTGCACTGACCTTTTACTAACCTAACATATGAAATACAGTAAGCAATACAACTTCTTTTCATACATGTGACTTTACATAATAGTTTACACAATATACAAAAAAATCAGTTTATACAAATGTTCACATAAAATGCTTTCAATGATTAGTTTATACAAAAAAGAACACCAACAGGTAACATCTTTTCAGTAGGAGCAGTCCATCAGTTGCACCCAGTAAAGTTTAGCAGGTACACCCAGCAACAAGTCACATTAGTTCAGTAGAAGCAATCCATCAGAGGTACCCAGCAATGTTGAGCAGGTGCAGACACCAACAAGTGACATCATTTCAGTAGAAGCAGTCCATCAGAGGCACCCAGCAATGTTGAGTAGGTGCAGACAGCAACAAGTGACTTCATTTCAGTAAAAACAGTCCATCAGTTGCGCCCAGCAACGTTGAGAGCAGGTGCAGACACCAACAAGTGACATCGTTTCAGTGGAAGCAGTCAATCAGTTGCACCCAGCAATGTTGAGTAGGTGCAGACAGCAACAAGTGACATTATTTCAGTAGAAGCAGTCCATCAGTGGCACCCAGCAATATTGAGTAGGTGCAGACAGCAAAAAGTGACATTATTTCAGTAAAAACAGTTCATCAGTTGCACCCAGCAATGTTGAGCAGGTGCAGACATCAACAAGTGACATTATTTCAGTAGGAGTAGTCCATCAGTTGCACCCAGCAATGTTGAGCAGGTGCAGACACCAACAAGTGACACCATTTCAGTAGAAGCAGTCCATCAGTTGCATCCAGCAATGTTGAGCAGGTGCAGACAGCAACAATTGACATCATTTCAGTAGAAACAGTTCATCAGTTGCACCCAGCAGTGTTGAGTGCAGGTGCAGACACCAAAAAGTCACATTTCTCAGCAGAAGCAGTTCCACAAAATTCACTAACACTGATCACACTGTTCATCAGAGTTTATGAGCAGAAATTAAACATGTCCTAATGTCACACATCATGTTGAAAAGTGCAGCACCATCACTAATCACACAGTTCAAGCATGAACAATAGTTTGAATGCACATACAAATGCTTTTACAGTAACATACAAATCATAACAAACACACAAATGATGTCAGATAATTGTCCTATTAACTATTACAATACACAAATACCAGTAAACCTATAATATTCATGGGTGTCAGTGCAAGCCACTACCAACAAATAAAATAATACTTAGGAGATAGGTAGTTAGGATTAGTAAAGGAAAACACACAGAACACACTCACTCATCTCTCATCCACATTAAGTACTACTGTGTAACTGAATAGTGTTAATTGTGTAAATGAAATTCTGTCAAAATTTAATGTTCATCATGTGTATCAAGTAGTAGTGGCAGCAATGTATAACAGTCAATAATAGTTAGTCAACGTCATAGTCATCATGTCAAGACCAATGTTTGCCAAGCCAGATCAAAATGTACTGTTGTTGAACAACTGTCAGTGAGCCAAGATATGCAATTACTTCCTCTCTTCAAAAAAAAGTATATACTGCTTAGTGATTTAACAAAGTGTGTGTATAGACTATCTTCCTTCTATTTTAGTGTTCTAGTCTGCTCTCTTCATCCTCCTTGTTCCATAAGACCAACAAAAAAAAATATGCTCCTCACTTACTTTACCTCTTATACACCAAAACTCCAATAATCATCAACATCACATAATCTCAATACGTCACTAATACTTCTTCAATACGTCGATACATATACACCAAAACTCCAATAATCATCAACTTAATCTCAATACTTCACTAATACCTCTTCAATACATCGATCATCAATATCATTTACCTTACCTCTTGTCCACAAAAACTCCAATAATCATCTACTTCACATACTCTCAATACCTATAATAATACGTCGATAAATATAAACCTCAGCACCAATATCATTACACTTCCATAACAACTCTTTCCTCTAGTCAGTCTCCTCGAACAAGTACAGACAAAATCCTAATGCAACTTCAATTCAGCATCCCATACAATCCGAAGACACAGTGTCCACACACAACCTCTGTGTAATCCATCTGACCCAAATTTTCTACTCATTATAAATTATAAACAAAGAAATGCATACATGACCTCTAACAGACTTAGTTCGAATAACTCTCAGTAATTAAGTACGATTACGGAGTGTGAATAATCATAATGTTTCACAGTGTGTACACCACTTCAAGAATCATAGCAGAAGCAAACATGTGGAGTATTTTTTGTGTCAAGTGTCACTTCCTATTTCAATTGCTTACGAAAAATGCAGTCTAATAATTGTTAATGGTCTAAACCTAGTTTTGGTCTGTCATGTCGTTAGCTTCCTTCCTGTTAGCATAAATTTATACAGCTTCCATAAAACCTCAGCTCATGTGACTTCAATGACTTTCTTGTACTAATGTCGTTCGTCGAATGATAGCAGTTAATTTTTTTTTTATCTTAAAAATATAAGGCACTGAGCGTAAGCAAAACATGCAATAGCGAGTAAATATACCAGTAGAGAACAGAATGTCAACAAGTGGATGCAGCACAATTCCTACAACGAGGCTCTGCCAAGCGAACAATCTATAATTAATCCAATAGTGTGACCTAAACTCTATGTTTATACACAGTATATCAGCATTTCTATACACCAAATTAAAGAGTAGTTATGACAACAAAACAGAAATGTGTAAATATGTAATCCATGCAAAAAGCAGCAAATATATATCTTACGTAATAAACAGGTCATTAGCATCATATCAGCATAAGCAAATAAATGTTCATATGTCATCTTAGCAAGTAAACATGGAGGCGCAAGCAGATAAATCACAAAGTATAACTTACATATATAATCACAATCAGCACAATAAATCAGGTTACACTTATAATTTAAATAAATAAGCACAGCAGGCACATAATTAAAAAATATGACATCAGTGAAATAGCAGTGCAGCCAAGCGATGCATAATATATACAAGTCACAACCCAGTTCATTAATCAATAATTGTCAAAATCAGTAAATGTACACAAGCATGTCGCTTCACAAGTAAATTCATAGAACATGAAATTAGCACAAAGTATGAATCACGTAATCGCGAGCAGCAAATTACGTCTAAAGTACGTACCTAAGTGGAAATATGTTACCTGAAAAATAAACTCAATTAATAGTTATCTTTTTTTAGTTAATCACTTTCTTCTTCGAAATTACATTCTTCCTGAAAATTTCTCGATAGCAAGTCGTCTTAACGTCGGACACGCACAGAATTTACCTGAAGGTCTTAAATACTTTATAGAACCGTATCCTGAAAAATACTGAATGTTAATAACACAATTCAACAAGTCACTATAGCTTTATACTGAATTTAATCGGAGAAATTAGACTGTGTATTTGTTTACGTCTGTCAGTGCATTCGCACCGAGCGCTCGATCAGCTGTAGGCGCGTGACGTAGGAAGCAATTGTTTGCGGTCAACGACTGCCTTGTGCGGCGCGCAGACTTGACTGTTGCTTTGAGTATGTGCCGCCGCCAAAACACAGCGCGGTATCCTTGCACTCTCCGCATGTTTACATGTAGCTGTTAGTTTCTCACAAGTATGTCATTCCACAAAAAAAAAAATTTTTTTAAAGTATATCATTCCACAAAAATTTTTACGTTAGATATATGATGTATTCCTTTAGAGCGTCGAGATTTAAGAGTTTCTACTTCAACAGTGTTATCATGAATGATTTTGCGAACCCTATATGGACCGTTATAAAGCAGAAAAAATTTGCGACACAAGCCTTTTCCTTTGTGAGGCAAACGGTGGGACTTAATTAATACCTTTTGACCAACCGACAAATTTTTTAAACGACCAGGACGCTTCGCCGATTTCTTTCTTCTAGCAGCCGCAGATGCAATATTTCGTAGAGCCATGTTCACAACTTCAGAATGCCGTAGTTTCCGTGAAGGCGGAAAAGGAACGATTTCAGATATGCGATTTGTCGGTGCTTTGTTTTTTAATATCATTATAGGCGGTAAAGAAGTTGAATCATTAGGGAGATCATTCAGAATGTTTTGAAAAATATGAAGATACTGATCCCAAGTTCTGTGATTCTGATGACAATAAAGACGGCACAATTTATTGATTTCCTTCATCCATCTCTCTGAAGCGTTAGATTGAGGGTGAAAAAGTGAAATGAAAATTGGTTTAATTTTACGACGCTTAAGAGTACGAAGCCAAATTTTAGAACGAAACTGTGATCCATTATCTGATATAACCTTATCAACATGAGCAACTTCTTTAAGAAAATGTTTGATAAAAGCGTTGGATACTGAACGAGCTGTTGCTTTGCGTAAAGGTGTAAAACATATATATTTTGACGTCAACTCCACTGCTACGAAAATGTACGCAATACCATTAGTAGAACGAACCACTGGACCGAACAAATCGACTGCAGCCATCTCCTTTAATTTCGCTGGAATGACGGGAAACAACGGTGCTCTGTGAGAAATCGTTGGAGGCTTAGCCATTTGACATAATTTGCATTTGGCAAGAACAGATCGAATACGTTTTTCCATATTACTGAAATAGCAATTTTCTCGTAATTTATGAAAGCATTTGCTGGGATCAAAGTGTGCATAACTGAAATGCGTATACCAAATCAATTTATTGACCCACTCATCAGGAATACAAACTAACCAAACGGAGTTGTCGACCGATTTCGTTTCCAGATAGATCGCAAAAACGAGGTGTGACCAAATCGTCCAATCTAACAAAGCGTCGAAGAAAATTACAGAGACCAAGAAAACTACGAACATCACGTTTTGTGGTAGGAACAGCATAGTTACGAATAGCGTCTAATTTTTCTGGATCAGTAAGAATACCTTCTGTAGCAATAATGTGATCGAGAAATTTCACCTGAGAGCGACCAAATTCAGATTTTTCTAAGTTCACTGTCATGCCAACTCGTGCAAAAATACGTAATAATGAATCCAAAATTTTGTTGTGCTCACTCAAGAACGTTTAGCAATAAGAATGTCGTCAACATACGAAGTAATATTGTCACGAAGATAAACAGGTAACATTTAGTTTAAACTGCGAATGAATGCTGCAATAGGTACAGTAAGTCCAATCGGTAATTTCCAAAGTCACTTTTGGGTAAAACAGTCATATCAGGTTATTGTTTACTTACTCACTAGATAGATTGATAGTCGAAGAGTTGGTTTGACAGATGTAAAGAATAGTAAAAGAGTAGGCAGCGGTACAGAAAACTAAAAGAGAAATAGCACCACTACAGCTCGGGGCCCTATGCTCGCTACCGCACATATTCACTTAAGAGTAGTGAATCCCCTGAGGACTTTAATAAGTCCAAACAGTAATTTTCGAAATCTCATTTGGGTAAAATCGTCATATCAGGTTATTATTTACTTACTCTCTAGATAGATTGATAGTCGAAGAGTTCGTTTGACAGATGCAAAGAATAGTTAAAGAGTAGGAAGCGGTGCAGAAAACTAAAAGAGAAACAGCACCACTACAGCTCGGGGCCCTATGCTCGCTACGGCACATATTCACTTTAGAGTAGTGAATCCCCTGAGGACCTTAATAGCTGCACATAATTTCAAGTTTGTGACTTAATGGCAACTTTGGCGGAAGTGCGTACATAAATTGATCTAACCATGCACATGGATGTATGTCATTCTTAGAATTGCGGAAGATCTTAAATTTCCGGACAGTCAAAAAGTGTTTATAATCAAAGTTTTCGCCTCGTGGCGACAAAGACCTACCGCGTCTGTCCCAGTCACAACGACGACTATTGTTAAATTCACGCGCCTGGCGCTCTCTTGTTGCATCCCGTAAATGAAATAAATTACTTTCTTCATACCCCTCTGCTAAACTAGCACTTGTCAATTTATCTGAGATCTCCTCAACTCTTTCCGATGAGTCACTTAATTGTTCTTTCTGTCTATTTACGTCTTCTGTAAATGTCGCGACTCGTGTTTCGGTGTTGTCACATTTAGTAGTTAACTGTTCACACTGTTGCGTTAAGTTATTTATTCTGTCATTTGGTACGGATTCCTCGGTTCCTTCAATTATTTCTTCCTTATCTTGTGCACGTTGTAAATTTAACTCTGGAAATTTCTGTACTATCACGCGATCTCTTTCTTCCTGTTCTCTGTCCTGTTCCTCTTGTCTAATTTCTGATGAAATTAAACTATTATTGTGAGAATTCAAAATCGGTTGTACTTCTTCTCTAATTTCTTTCTTTGATTCATCATTCGTATTTTTGAAACATGTCCCTATTCGTGAGCATAACCGTGTCGTCATTGCTTCCATCTCAGTTCTAATTGATCCTATTTCAGTTTTAATTTCAGATCGAAAATTTAATATTACACTCATCAACTGCTCTATCTCTTCTGTCGTTAATCTCGTAATCTGTGAATTTTCTGATTGAGAAAAACCTTGAACTGGTTCCGGACTGTCTTCCCGACTTATTAAATTGTTTTCCACTTCATTATCCATCATGCTGTTTTCCTCTGTTGGCGAGTTCGCCATGTCAACAATTTCGTTATTCTGACTATTCATCAATTTTGCCTGTTTCATCGACCGCGTAATCATTTACAAAACATAAAAAAAATTCGTCACTGTTCGAAAATCACACAATGCCTCCTTATCTCCAACAATACCATTCACATGCAATGTCTCCCTCAAACACGATCAATCGAACAACTGAAATAATTGCACAAAATTGTCAAACGCGTATACAAGGCAATAAAAAAAATTAAATTTTGAAAAATACCATTAGAAGAATGCCAATTACCAAATCTACACATGCAAAATAGACTACAATTACTAACTACAAATTACTACAACAATACTACAGTCTACAATTTCACAATCAGAACAATTCCAAGGGACGATCCGAAGCAGCGGTCGCCACGTGCATGGGGGCTTAATTAAATGTATTTGATTGAAAATATTTTTTTGTTTTGTTTTAGTATGTCCGATTACGCAGTGTCTCGTAATCGGTTGGCCCTGACTAGTATTATTACGCTATCTGACTGCAACAAACAATGTAAGAAAATTTCCGTAAACACAGTTAATTAATTAAGTCCCCAGCAACTATAAAACCTACGAAGCCAATAAGCACAAGAGTAACTGTTCTGTATGTGGGAGTGTGACTCAACGTCCACATCTGGCACGGTTCTTTTCCAACAAGACAAGAATTTTTAAATACCAACTATACTGACGTGACAAAAGAAATTTAGAAAAACTATAATTACGCAAGAAAACCAGAATTCACTCTAATACAAGAACACAAGCCAGATGCTTTGTTGACTGAACCTGTAGTGTCGCATTATTTCAGATACACAATTAATAAAAGAACATTGTAGTTTTTACCTTCATATATTGACGAAATGCACACAATAACATCTGCTATCTCTCCCATCAAATAACTGCATAAAACATGGAACAACACTCTTTACTACAACATCTTGCTCCAACTTCACGACAACCACGAGCTCTGCCCACGCACACACTGCTACGAGCTCTCTACAAAACTGACTCTATGAGTTCTCAACACACACTGTCCTCTCCGATGTCACAACAAGCACTGACTTTCACGAACTCTCAACAAGCACTGACTGCTACGAACTCTAAACAGGCACTGTGGAGGCGGCTTAATAGTACTCTTTGGCGCAATCTCTGGCGCAGTGGCACAGTGTAGCCACCTTTCAGTAGCTACAACAACCATGTCCAGTCCTTAACCCGCTGAGGCGGCACCAGAGGTTCCTCGGTAGGTCGAAGCCTTTTGGCTTCTTTGTGGAATCAAGGTGATGGGCTCTTGTTCCCATCGTTTTTGTTGACCATTCATGCTTCCAGCTTTCATTTAGATCAAAACCATCCGCGATGAGTTGTCCTGCAGTAACACTTGCTGGTCTTCTTGATCGCAATCGTTGCTGTGGCGGTTGACAGAATCCCTGGTGCAGTGGTAGAGAGGGTGATGCAGAGATTTTCTTGGCCTCCCTCAGTAGAGCTTGTTTCCGCCTTAAGTGATGTGGAGGGATGTGACTCAGTACAGGTAACCAGTGGCATGGGGTTGATTTGATGGAACCAATAATGCAGAGCATTGTATCGTTAAGTTTTGTGTCTACCTTCTTCACATGTACACTTTCCAACCAGACAGATGCACAGTACTCGGCAGCAGAGTACACAAGACTGATGCCAGTTAAACGTAGACAGTCAGCAGAAGTTCCCCAGGTGGTACCACTGAGCTTATGTAGTATGTTGTTCCTTGCAGCAACTTTATGAGAAAGCTTGGTGATGTGCTCTTTGTAGCTCAGGGTTCTAGCTAGAGTGATTCTGGGGTGCAATTAGATTCATTAGGATTAGGAAAATCCCGCTAAATTCAACCTGTACTTTCTGTCATACGACCACTCATACAAGGAGGGAGAAAGAGAAAAGGAGAAAACGAGAAAAGGGAATGTAATAAAACATAGTAATAAAGAGAGTCCTACTTTTCCTTCGCCAGGCGATGTCAATGAAAAGTGCGAAATGGCTGTTGATATCACAGTTATCGATATCAAAACTTATATTACTTGAAAGAAAATGAAATGAAGCTAAATAAAAGTAACGCTTCAGCATTACAGAAGATCTTCCTCGCTTCATGCATTTCGCATAATCTGAAACAACTCTAAACGTTGCTTAAATACTTTTCTCTGAGCATTTGGTGAGAGTTGATTTGCAGAGTATGTTGGCAGTTCTGATACGTTTACCATCAGCCTGGTGCACAAGTACTTACACAGAAATGTTTAAAAAATCGCGTAACGTGCAATAATACGAGTGGCGTTCTGAAATGCAGTGCTGTTAAACAGGGCATGGATTCATCGTGTAGCATGTTGCAAAACAACAGATTGCATTAGCACATGATTTCGAAAAATAAGGCAAGAAAAATTTGCTAATATCGCGCTCATCAACGCCAGATTTGTTAATAACTTGCTCTGTTAGAAAAACGCCACTTTTACGGAGTAACCAGACGTACACTGAACTTCATCAACCAATAAGAAATTCAGAATGTGCACAAAATAAATAAATCGTTTTGCATGTCACGTCCAATAATGATCGAACAGACTTCTTACTAAATGGCAACAGGTTTTAGTATCTAGCATGAATGTGGATAATTATAGAATGTCCGGAAATTCCAGTCCACATAGACACGTGACTCAAAGCTGCCCAAGGAGAACAAAGTTCCATTTTCAATCAGAGTGCCAAGTAAGACCAAAAGATTTACCGTGCCTAACCACAACGTCGAAAAAACAATTTCATCCTACGTCAGTGAGGTCGATTACATGTGCAATGTGTTGCTTAAGCCAGTGGCATTTAGTGATCTCACCAACAGAGTTACAGCAAGGTCATTTGAAACAGCAAAATGGCTCTAAGCACTATGGGACTTAATATCTGAGGTCATCAGTCCCCTGATTTGAAACAGCAATCTACGACTGAGTAGCCCAGTAGAGCCAAAACAAGCACAAGTAGCAAACTCACAAATAACTGCACCGCGCGAGGCCATGTTCAAAGCGAGTTCTTACAGTAAGACATCTGATTGGCTGCCGCATACCAAAGATCTTCCAGTGAAACATGTTGAGCATCCAGCTATGCCAAGGACCTACGCAAGACAATTCACCAACTGAACCAGCGTATCTACATGTGTGCCTCTTTGTGTAAGGCAGAACAGCGTCATGTTTCTGATCAGTTATAACTACAGTGGGCACGGGATTATCGAAACTGGACGGCGGAGTATGGAAATGTGTTGCCTGGTCCGATGAACCACATCTTCTGGTACAGTATGTCGATTGTCATTTCCAGATAAGTTGTCATGCCCAGATAAGTCATCGTCCAGGAGAACAGCTCATCGAAACATACATTTTGCCACAGATGCAGGTTGCTGAGGGGTGCTGAAGGCTATATGATAAAAGTTTATTGGGTTTCCAAGGTGCCTACTGTAGTGAAAATTACTGATGTCTTTGCCAGTGGAGATGAAATCTTCCAACACGATAACTGTTTCAGAAGACCAGAATAGTGCTGAGTGTTTCAGGAGCACGATTTTTGTACATTTTTATCAGAAAATGACATATCAAGCTTGAAACATGGATATGATAATATGCTTGATCAATAAAGATTTAGGGGCCTAAACAACGTCTAAAATTTTAATGCCATCTGAAGACAGAAGTAAATTATGCTTAGAGGACGTCAATGCTGACAATGGTTTCATTCTAAGTGACTGGAAAATGTGATTTGTTGTTCTGTTTCTCTGCAGAATTTAAATGTCTCTTTCAGATTTTTGAGCTACTTGTTGCAATTTTATGTAATAATAATGAGGTACAGAATAATTTGTAACAGTTTTGTCCTGACATAGTGATTTATGGAACAATTTCCTAGAATGTTGTAAAATGACGATGTATGGGCTAATTTGCTACATTTTTGTTATAACGTAGCAATACATGGGGCAATTTGTTACAATTTGCTGTAAGATGACGATGTATGATATGTGATGTAGTCTCCACAGTGCAGTAGTATAAGTTAGCATTGTCAGCAGAAGATAGCAAACGTTTTACACTGTATCATAAGGTTAATACTCTAGCATGCGAGACTCTAAAATGTATGGCTGACTTTGGTATCAGTTTAGCTGAACTAAGATGTGTTTTTGACTAACAATAATGACAATTTAGATTATGTGAACATAGTGTATAATGAGTACATAAATCAATGTTTTTCTTGTAGTCTTTACTCATTGTACCATTTTCGAACTTCCATAATATATGGAATATTCCATCTCTTCATGTGTTGCCTACATCACATTATAGCTTTCACAGTAAGGGCTGAACTGCACGCAGACATACATAATCATGCAGATGTTACGTAAAATGTACGAAATCAGTGCGACACACACCTGACAAAGCTGCTGATAAAGGATAATGCTGATCTTTTTGTCTCCAGCTGCCACAGTTAGCTGGCTGCTTTCTTTACACAATTCAGCTCGTAAGGATACTTCCGAGCATATGCCAGGATGGTGGTTCTGGGGTAGCTCTTTCTACCGGAATATTTGGATAGTTTAGAACGTAGCAACGACCTATGCAAACTAGATTGTTCAGATGCTTTTGAACATGGCAACATACTGATTGGATATTTCATTTCAAAGCCTGGTAGAATATTAGGATCTAACTGACTGTTTTATTTTAATGGCTGGTAAAATTTTTAAATTGCACATCTGCACTATCTTGCGTTTTTGAATTTCCCAGTAGCACCATCTTGGTTTTCGATATGTCGAATTGTTAAGTCATCGCCCTGCTCCTGCGTCTAGACAACCTGTGATAATAGATAAAACTGCCTTCACTGGATCCTGAGGCTAGGACCTCTAGATCTGATCCCAGGGCTGGAGGGGATTCTGGAGGTACACAGCCATTCTGGGGTTTGACTGTCGGTAGTTATGAATTACCAGTACACACAAAGATGTCAATATTTATTAGATTCACGTAACCGAGCGGTAATACCCGACCTGAGGAGAGTAAGACCTGTGAAATACTTTAGATTACCTGCTTTAGCACGTTTATGGTGCTTGTGGCTGGCCCAGTATTCACAGCTGCATTCTAGACTGTTTGCTATAGTTGGCTTCTTGAACAAAGATGACATCCATGTCGGCAGCATATAAATATTGATGGGACCCTAATACGTAGATATCAGAATCTTTCTGGTTAAGATGTAAAGTAGTGAAATTGTACGTTTGCATGTGAGGACGTTTCAGTCATCTTCCACAGCAGTAATGCATCAGGTATCGTGGTCTGAAAGTCAAGGTTGAGTGAACCCCATTGGCTCTACCCTCTGCAGGTGCAGTGCGATGTGATGACTTCATTCCATTAAGAGATGATCCGCAACATCTAAGTGCATTTTGTTAGAATTCCTCATTATTCTAAGCGCATATCTTAATTTGCATTGATAGCATGCAAAATCCCCAGCCCGCAAACTTTCCAAAGCGCTTAGGCAGTTTTGTTCCGGTACTTTGGGGTCGACTCTTTCGTTTCGGAGCTCCACAGAATAAGCATGGGATCTTGCGAAGTGCAGTGTAGTGCTAGTAAGGGCTTCTGACCTTCACTAACGTGCATGTCACAGTGTTAAGTTCCAAAGGTGCCGGTTTTTGGGAGGAATATATATTAACTGTCTGTGTTCGCCTGAAGGGCGTTTAGCTCTGGAGACGATGCAGCGAAAAGCAACATCCACCGACTCCCTGAAGACGAATACGTGATTCATCGAAGAAGATGACATGTAACGAATCGTTTGCGTTCGACTCAGGACACTCCTGAGCAAATGTAACCCTCATCTTTCTCCGCACCGTTATCATTAAGCCACATGAGATACGAATATATTTTCTTCGATCCATACGCAGTACAGGTCGCCGAACTGGATTTGGAGGTGTGAATCTGATTTATGGCGGACAGAGCTGTTCCACTGATCTGTGTCGATTGGTCTGAAGGTCAGCATTCTCCTATAGCACCACTACTGAATCGCTTCAGTTCTCTTTTTGTCCGCTTCCCTACAGTCCATTATTCACTACCACACAACCCTGTGCTCCATACATCAATTCTCAGAAATTTCTTCCTCAAATTAAATCCTATGTTTGTTACTAGTTGAGTTCTTTTCGCTACGAATATCCTCTATGTCTGTGCAAGTTTGTTTTTTTATGTCCTGCTTCATCCACCTTGTGTTATTTTGCTTTCAAGATTGCAGATTTGCTTCACGTTGTCTCTTAAGTTTGTCATTTCTGCCGCTCTTCATTACTTTCGTTGTTATTGTGATCTTAAGTCCAGAGACTGGTTTGATGCAGCTCTCCATGCTTCTCTATCCTGTGCAAGCTTCTTCATCTCCCAGTACCTACTACAACCTACATCCTTCTGAATCTGCTTGGTGTATTCCTCTTTTGGTCTCCCTCTACGATTTTTACCCTCCACGCTGCCCTCCAATACTAAATTGGTGATCCCTTGATGCCTCAGAATATGTCCTACCAACCGATCCCTTCTTCTAGTCGAGTTGTGCTACAAATTTCTCTTCTCCCCAGTTCTGTTCAACACCTCCTCATTAGTTATGTGATCTACCCATCTAATCTTCAGCATTCTTCTGTAGTACCACATTTCGAAAGCTGCTATTCTCCTCTTGTTTAAACGGTTTATCGTCCACGTTTCACTTCCATACATGGTTACACTCCATACAAATACTTTCCTGAAGTCCCAGAAATAGTGTCATTTCTTTTTTTTTATTTTTATGGTAAAGAGTAAATTACTTCGGATATTGGTCATCTGTTACTCCTATTTTGGTCATTGAGATTATTTTCGATTTTATTTATGGCGTGCTGCACAAACTATTCTTCTTGTAGAGTGAGCATTCACTTTCTTTTGTTGTTATGGCATAAGAATGCCATGTCTGTTTTTATCGTAGTGTAGTGCTGAATTTCTTTTATTAGATGTTCTACATATGTGGAATGGGTACATATATTCTTCAGTGGCGTTATATGTTCTTTGCGCTGAGTATGTGAGGTAATCGAAAAAAAATTACACGTACATAACATTGCCCCCACACACAGCCATCCCTCATCCCTACCTCAGCACCCCGGTCCACTCTGTCCTTCTACAGCTCCTATGAATCCTCAGTCAGCTCTACCACGTGTTTATTGGAAGAAACCTGTACAGTGTGCATTTAGCAGAAACAGAACAACAGTAGGATGTATGAATAGGATATGAAATTAATAGAAGGAACACACATCCATATATTTGTAAACAGAAATAGCTAGATTTAAAATTAGTTACCAAAGAATTCACTACAAATTTCACATCAAAATACGGGGGAGGGGGGGGGGGGGGCCTTTGAAAAGTCTGTGCCAAAATAAGAACTACTTACGTGTTTGGAGTTAACCATTTTTATTTTTCGTCATAGTCTCCTTTTAGACTTAAACACTTCGTCCAACGCTGTTCTAATTTGTTGATCCCTTCCGAATAACAGGAATTGTCCAAGTCTGCAAAATTGCTATTAGTTGCTGCAATCACCTCCTCGTTTGAATAAAATCTTTGTCCCGCCAGCCATTTCTTCAAACTGGGGAACAAATAGTATTCCGAGGAAGCCAAGTCTGGAGAATATGGAGGATGTGAAACAAGTTGGAATCCTATTTCCATTAATTTTGCAACCACAACTGCTGAGGTGTGTGCTGGTGCATTGTCGAGATGGAAAAGGACTTTTTTGAGGTTCGGCGTTTTTCTTGCAGCTCGGTTTTCAAACGGACCAATAACGATGAATAATATGCACCTGTAATAGTTTTACCCTTTCCCCGATAGTAGATGAGGATTATTCCTTGCGAATCCCAAAAGACAGTCGCCATAACCTTTCCGGCCGATGGAACAGTCTTCGCCTTTTTTGGTGCAGATTCTCCCTTGGTAACCTATTGTTTAGATTGTTGTTTGATTTCAGGAGTATATTAATGTATCCATGTTTCAACCACAGTGGTGAAACGACGCTTAAAGTCCTGCGGATTCTTCCTGAACAGCTGCAAACCATTCTTGCAACACTTCACACGATTCCGTTTTTGGCCAAAGGTGAGCAATCGCCGAACCTGCCTTAGCGGATAGCTTTCTCATATCCAAATCTTTATGCAAAATATTATGTACCCGTTCATTCGAGATGCCCACAGCACTAACAATCTCACACAAGTTAACTCTTCTGTCATCCATTACCATATCATGCATTTTATCAATGATTTCTTGAGTCGTAACCTCCACAGGGCGTCCAGAACGTTCAGCATCACTTGCCCCCATATCGCCACTCCGAAAATTTTGAAACCACTTAAAAACTGTTCTAATCGAAGATGCAGGGTCACCATAATGTTTATCAAGCTTCTCTTTAGTCTCCTGGACTCGCATTCGGGAGGACGACGGTTCAATCCCGTCTCCAGCCATCCTGATTTAGGTTTTCCGTGATTTCCCTAAATCGTTTCAGGCAAATGCCAGGATGGTTCCTTTGAAAGGGCACGGCCGATTTCCTTCCCAATCCTTCCCTAACCCGAGCTTGCGCTCCGTCTCTAATGACCTCGTTGTCGACGGGACGTTAAACACTAACCACCATCACCTTTAGTCTCCTGAGGCGTTTTGCCTTTCATAAAGTAATGTTTAATCAACACACGAAATTCTTTTTCGTCCATTTTTTGACAATGACTCGACTTCCTTGATTCACACGAATGCCAAACACAAATAAATAGACCAATACGGCTGCAACTTGGTGTGCGTTCTTTCCAGAGAAGCTACTAATTAAACATGACCTCGATACGCACCGGTGGTGCCATCTCTCGGACTTTGCACGGACTTTTCAAACTCCCGCCGTATGTATAATTAAATAATGTTATTTGTATTATAGACCACTGAATATGCCTAGCTTGAATAGGGAAAACATACGCGGTAGGCACAAATGAATTCAGTTGCAAAAGACGGAATTCTTCTTTCTGTATGATAAAACATAAACCCTTTTGTTGGTTATTCAGTTTTTTTTCAATGGTTACCTCCCCCTCTGTAGTTACCTAGTTACCCCCTGGAGATCCACATGGAGGTTAATCCGAAATCTTTTGCCAACTGTTTCAATTACAGAACACACGTCCTGTGAGTAAACATTATGTGTATCTAATACAGTGGTTTCCATTGCCTTCTGCATCTTCATGTCGTACGTCATTGCTTATTTTTCCTCATTTCAGGGGCAGATTCAAACCCCAGGGGCAAGAGCTTGCCCTTAAATCTTGTCGAATCCTCCGTCCTTTTCCACCAGGAAGAATGATAGTGAGTCGTTATACTGGAAGTCTTAGGTCGCCATTGATCAAAATTTAAGCAGTGACTTGTATTTAATCGAGGACCGTGGAAGCTTTTATTTATACAGAAATAACTGGGGGCACTCGACCATATCACCAAGTATTACTTTAAATACACAAGTCATTACCTTATTTCCCTAATGGACAACACTGAATTTTTATTTATAGTCCAAAACACTATTCCTAGACCACAGGCGTCATTTCAACAGAGGGAGCACGTCCAAGACAATGAAACTGGACACTCAGGCTAACTGTTAATGGCAGATGCGGCAGAGAGAATCGTTTGGCACTCAGCTGCATTATAGTGCAGACGGAAGTGTTGCGTATCTCAATGTAAACGTAGCTCAGTCGCTATCTGTTTAATCTAAGTAGGTAATCCAAGTCAGCAGGCAAATAATGTCGTATTCAGCATGTATCAGCTCTTTTAGATTCTTCTGCCTCCCTTTCAAAGGTCTCTTCCGAAGTTTTCTGGCTGAGGTCACTGGATAGGCGGGTCTCTGATATTTTTATCTCCTATTATGAAACTTTTAAAATATTCGTTGATATGTTCCAGCTCAATTGCATTCCTCTTTGAATTTGTTCTTCTGCTGTCGATCTTTTCGAAAGGTTTTCGGATGTCTCTGCCCTTGTACTCTGTGGCCCGGACACGTCAGGTCTGTCGGTTCCCGCGCAAACCAAAGTTATTATGGACATCTTGTCCTTGTGCAGGAGCACACCGAAACCCTCAGCTGACTATTGGTTCTAGACATTGAGCAAATGACTGTGAGGAACGGTTCCACAACTGCGCGCTCTTGGGCGCGCGCGCGCGTGTGTGTGTGTGTGTGTGTGTGTGTGTGTGTGTGTGTGTGTGTGAATACGGAACTTTGAGCATGACAGAGCTCAAGATGGTCTATCAAGACTGTTCTGCATCTGTCATGTACAACCGAACTAGTTCCTTTTGAGATTACTTTCTGCTTCACATGGCCCAAATGATTCAAATGGCTCTGAGCACTGAGGTCACCGGTACCCTAGACTTAGTACTACTTAAACCTAACTAATCTAAGGACATCACACACATCCATGCCCGAGGCAGGATTCGAACCTGCGACCGTAGCGGACGCGCGTTTCCAGACTGTAGCGCCTAGAACCGCTCGGCCACCACCTTCACATGGCGTCACATCTTTCTCGCTATTGGGTTAACTCAGTACATCTACTTATTTTGATTTTCATGTCCGATGTAACATATCAGTGAGCATGAACGCAGAGGGGCAATGGAGTAATTTCACACTGCAGTAACAGGTGTGCAAAAATATAATTATTTAAATAAAAATAACTATGTAATGTAACACATCTTTTTAAATCGGACTAAAACAATGAAAAATGTGGAGTTGTTCGGCGGCGAGAAAATTTATAAGCAATCTTATCCCGCCTTTTACAAGCGCCTGAAAACTATTTTTGCCGTCAGTCAAAACGCGACGGAGAACATACTAACCATATTTTCCAGTCTGCAAGTCCACATTATTCATTGTACTCACTGAAAGATGATGTTCCTATTTGTTATTTATTCAGCGGGATAAGGAACTATAGCTATAATTTAAAGTTTTGAGTTCTAATTAATTGATATATTCAGTTAAAGTCCACACACACAAAATACAGGGTTCTCCATTGATAGCGACCGGGCCAAATATCTCAAGAAATAAGCGTCAAACGAAAAAACTACAAAGAACGAAACGTCTAGCTTGAAGGGGGAAACCAGATGGCGTTATGGTTGGCCCGCTCGATGGCGCTGCCATAGGTCAAACGGATATCAACTGCGTTTTTTTAAAATAGGAACGCCCATTTTTATCACATATTCTTGTAGTACGTAAGGAAATATGAATGTTTTACTGGGACCACTTTTTTCGCTTTGTGATAGATAGCGCTGTAATGGTCACAAACGTATAAGTACGTGGTATCACGTAACACTCCGCCTGTGCGGACGGTATTTGCTTCGTGATACATCACCCGCGTTAAAATGGACCGTTTAGCGATTCAGGGAAAGATCGATGTCGTGTTGATGTATGGCTATTGTGAACAAAATGCCCAACGGGCGTGTGCTATGTATGCTGCTGGGTATCCTGGACGACATCATCCCAGTGTCCGGACCGTTCGCCGGATAGTTACGTTATTTAAGGAAACAGGAAGTGTTCAGCCACATGTGAAACGTCAACCACGACCTGCTACAAATGATGATGCCCAAGTAGGTGTTTTAGCTGCTGTCGCGGCTAATCCGCACAACAGTAGCAGACAAAGCGCGCGAAAATCGGGAATCTCAAAAACGTCGGTGTTGAGAATGCTACATCAACATCGATTGCACCCGTACCATATTTCTATGCACCGGGAATTGCATGGCGACGACTTTAAATGCCGTGTGCAGCTCTGACACTGGGCACAAAAGAAATTACGGGACGATGACAGATTTTTTGCACGCGTTTATTTAGCGACGAAGCGTCATTCACCAACAGCGGTAACGTAAACCGGCATAATACGCACTATTGGGCAACGGAATATCCACGATGGCTGCGACAAATGGAACATCAGCGACCTTGACCGGTTAATGTATAGTGCGGCATTATGAGAGAGACGATAATTGGCCCCTATTTTATCGATGGCAATCTAAATGGTGCAGTGTATTCTCATTTCCTACGTAATGATCTACCGATGTTACTACAAGATGTTTCACTGCATGACAGAATGGCGATGTACTTCCAACATGATGGATGTCCAGCACATAGCTCGTGTGCGGTTGAAGCGGTAGTGAATAGCATATTTCATGACTGGTGGATTGGTCGTCGAAGCACCATACCATGGCCCGCAGGTTCACCGGATCTGACATCCCCGGATTTCTTTCTGCGGGGAAAGTTGAAGGATAGTTGTTATCGTGATCCACCGACAACGCCTGACAACATGCGTCAGCACATTGTCAATGCATGTGCGAACATTACGGAAGGCGAACTACTCGCTGTTGAGAGGAATGTCGTTACATGTATTGCCAAATTCATTGAGGTTGATGGACATCATTATGAGCATTTATTGCATTAATGTGGTATTTACAGGTAATCACGCTGTAACAGCATGCGTTCTCAGAAATTATAAGTTCACAAAGGCGCATGTATCACATTGGAACAACGGAAATAAAATGTTCAAACGTAACTACGTTCTGTATTTTAATTTAAAAAACCTAACTGTTACCAACTCTTCGTCTAAAATTGTGAACCCTATGTTTGTGAGTATTACAGCGCCATCTATCACAAAGCGAAAAAAGTGGTCCAACTAAAACATTCATATTTCTTTAAGTACTACACGAATATGTGTTAAAAAATGGGCGTTCCTATTTAAAAAACGCAGTTGATATCCGTTTGACCTATCGCAGTGCCATCTAGCTGGCCAACCAAAGCGCCATCGTTCTCTGTAGTTTTTTCGTTTGACCCTTATTTCGTGAGATATTTGGCCCGGTCACGATCAATGGACCACCCTGTATAGTAATATTCCTGATAATAATATTATTGTCCCTACTGGAAACAGCACTATAGCAGTTCAGAGGCAACCTCTACGGAAGTTCCAGACAAAATAGTCTACCGCCCGTACTCTAATCACCAAAAGTTAATTGCTCGTCTTAAAAGTTGAAAATATCTCTCCCCTTTCCACGCAGTTTTGTCAACCTCACGGACGGCGCACAACGGTTACTTCCAAAATCTAAGCGATCGAGGACGGTGTATAATCCTCGCAAGTTCACTTGCTACTCTTATAGACAACCCTTTTGGAACCATCCGGCTGTGACGTAATCTGAGGCACAACGTACGCTGGCGTTTTGTCTGACGCGCGCAGGTTGGTATCTCGGTGCGAAGTGTCTATTCTCACTGCTTCTCTTGCTGCATGTACGAGAGGTATTTGGAAAATAAGTTCAGATCGGCCGCAAAATGGAAACCACTGTGAAAATCAAAACTGTTTCATCAGAAACAGTTAGCTACAACACCCAGCTCTGTCGCCGTTCCGACATAGGTATTTGTTGTAGCATTGTACCAACTTCCCAATACCCTCGTCATACAAGGCAGCCTCCTGTGCTTTTCCCCAGTTCTCTACGCTGGTCTGCCGCTCGTCGTCTGTGCCAACATGTTTTCATCATAACCAGCGGTTCACGTGAGGAGACATGAAAACCAGAGAGAGCCATTTACGGGCTGTATTATGAGTGATCAAACACTTCTCATCGAAAACTCTGCTGGAGCATCTTCATTGGCACTCCAGAATGCTGCTGAGAAATGTGTTGAACAAGGAAAAGTATGACAGTTATGTTATGGGGCAGCACAGCTTCAGGCGAAATTTCTCACCCAGGCCCTCTTACATGGCGGGAGACATTATCTTCTAAGTATCTTAACAGCACAGGAAAGAGCGACGTGACGCGATCGACAGGCATACCTGAGACATTGCCCAAAACATCGGTGCAATGCTTCATCGATTTTCGCAGTAATTTTCCGTTTCGCGACTGATCGGGACTTACTTTCCGAATAGCCCTCGTAATATGGGCGCAGCGGACAGCCGAACAAAACATCTGCTATCAACTGCTGTAGGTACAGGTAGCAGCACCTAAATTACCCTTTTCCCAGACACGTATTAATTAATAATTCTGTCATTTAACAGTTTACAGTCTTCTTAATTTTTATATAATTTAAGTTAAGTTTGCTTTAATTAAGGAAAAAGTTTTAACTCGACTACATTTAAACTTTGCCAGTTAGAATGCTTAGAATGGTATTGAAAATAGAATATGACCACTAAAACTGTCTCTTTAAGACTCATTGTAATGATTGTTATTTACACTAAAGTCGTGAAACTTGGTACAGCTGTATTATTTAATTAATCCAATTAGAACATTCTATTCATAAATATAAATAATACTTAATCTATTATGGATTGAGATATTTTCATCCCAAATTTAATTTTTAGTAAATAACTGGAAAACTATTAGTTAGCTTCATGCAATCACACAGTGAAAGATTTTATATCAAACTGAGGCTACATACAAATTTTCATCTTTCTGGGTATAATATTCAGCGCCTTTAATTTTTTCGTAAAAACGCCAAATTTGACTAAAATATTGTCCAGATCAAGTTGGGGCTTGTAACTTTTGATTGTGACGTACATTTGTACATTCTGAACAATTTTTAGCTTTCTCGCTTCATTATTTAGCACCCATTATTTTTTCTTAAAGTAATATTTCTAGCAAAACACATTCATTACAGAATTCTTAGACTTCGCAAGGTTAACATTAGTATACTGATGCATACACTGACAAAGTTTGGAAGAGTTATTTTTATTTTTTATTTCATTCTAGGTTATGATGCAAACCTTTGTATGCTAAGCAGAGGCGTGTTATGGTGATGTGGTATGGGTAGTAAGTCAACTGTGGTAAGTCCCAGCACACTCGCTCGCCTCTTTCCCTCTTACAAAGACACAGAGATTGTTTAGCCAATCACCCTCTGTTTATTTTCGTGAAAAAATCATTTTTGAACACAATTAAAAATTAGAAACAAGTATGTTACTGTAGCTGACTCTTTAAAATAAACAGATTTCAGCTTAATTTTCCTTAATACTACACCCACAAAATTAACCATTATGTTATTTTATGTATATAATTTCCAAAAATCTTATATATATATTCGACTACTAGAAAATTAAATTTGTGGTTTAGAATTTCAATGCTTTACCTGAAAGAGAAACACACATTTCGCTTTTCAATGCTCACTCATTTGATCACAATGTAGGCATTGTTGTGTGTGTCCTTATAAACCATTTTCACTAAAAGAATTAAGGCAGAGGGTGGGGAGTCACTGTGTATGGCTTTCTTCACGATGCTCTGTTACAAAAGGGAAAGGGGAGGAGTCACTGTGGTAGATGTCCTTGCTTCTTTTTCCAGAAGCTTGTAGGCTCCCTTCCGTTAATAACTCTAAGAGACGACAAAACACAGTCCATCTTCCATTTTCCTTCTATAATTTAAATAAACAGTTGAGAAGTTATAAGTAAGAATTTTTCCGTTTTTATTGTTTGGAAAACTGTTACTAACTTTTTCAAAATGATTATTGGCGATCGCCGCTTCATAGAATGAAGTTGTTCTATTTCGCTTTTGCAAGATACCTCATTGTTAAGTCTGAATCACGAACTTTGAAATTCTTTTTCAACCATAGCTATTATGCTCTGAAAGTCAACATATGTTCTTAAATAGTCACATTTTGTGCTATTTTGCAATTTACTTCATTACCTTAGATATTCCTTTACTTAGAAGATCGAGTAGCCTTTGTAAGTTCTATCTTCATATGACTCAGTCATCATACGGATTAGTACGAAGTCATTTCTTCGACAATAGTTTCTTTGCCTTGTTACATACACCATTAAACAGGTGTTTTTATTACAACATAATAATACTCTACAATCTGTGTTTCTTGACACTTTCATTTATCTATATAAGTGTCTGTGTATCAGTATTTATCTGTTAACTGGCCATCTGCCTTAAGCAAGATTACGCGTTTCTCAACCCTTCTTACGAGACACGACAGAATTGTACACCAATTCTCCACCATTTTACCCATATACATCAGCCTACTGATTTCATTTCTCCTGTATCTCCCTATTTTCATTTATCCACATATTTCATTTTCCTACACATTCTGACGCTTCTTTCACATTTTTATCTTTGTCAGCCTACTGACCTCATTATTTACATATATTTTTGGTGTGATCTTCACACCATTTTCACACACCTGCTTTAATTAACATCAAACGCTTTGGCTTGCCTCTAGTAGCACCATATTATTACGCTCTCTTACTTATAGACTGCCGTACTTTCAAGATGAAAATTATTGATTTGCGCAGTTTATTCCTTCAGATATTAGAGATTTGCAGCTTCAAATTACTTTTCTGATCGTAAAGTGTCTGTACTTTGTTGTTACTAGTTCTTTTTCTGAATATTATTTATTATTTGTTAACTTAAGCCATTATTTTTCTACCATTGCTGCTCATAGTTGCCCATTGTTATTTTAAAATTTAGAATTTACTCTCATGTTCTCTTACAAGTCATCATTCGGGTATAGTCATTTTTAGTATCATTCTTACTCACTAGGAAGACATGACAAACTAACAGCATGTGTACAACACGAAGACATATATTCCTTACCTGCTATAGATCGCACGGAAGAAGAGAATGGAACTTGAAAGCGAATACAGTTTCATCTAACTGGGACCGCACAGTACGCCAAACTGGGTATCCACCAAAGTGTGGCAGGCTCCCTACAGAACGTAGTTACTGTTACTTTTAAATGTTTCAGATCTGCAATGATAGATTAAGTTCTCTCTTACTTTTCGGGTCTTCCTATCGGTATGCATTTGCATGAGGCTTATGAATTATCCTGGATGGTCCATGATGAACATGCATAAACTTCTTTGTTCCCAATGAATTTTCTTAGATTTTTCTTAAGTTTTGACAAACACTAGCTAGTGGGGGAAGTTTTTGCGTCATGTCTTCTTTTTCTGTTCAAAGCTCCTTTATCTGAACTTTGATCTACTGATAGCCCCTTAGCCTCTATTTCTTCGAGGATGTAGTTCTTTTGAGTGTTAATATCTTGTACATTATTACCAAATTTAGTATCCTCCTACAAGTTTCCCTTATTCCTCGTTACTCTAATAGGCAGTTCCCAGGCTTTAGTATTATTGGTTGTAACAATGGAAAATTGTACTGAAATGCAGGAGGATTTGCAGCGAATTGACGCATGGTGCAGGGAATGGCAATTGAATCTCAATGTAGAAAAGTGTAATGTGCTGCGAATACATAGGAAGAAAGATCCCTTATCATTTATCTACAATATAGTAGGTCAGCAACTGGAAGCAGTTAATGCCATAAATTATCTGGGAGTACGAATTAGGAGTGATTTAAAATGGAATGATCATATAAAGTTGATCGTCGGTAAAGCAGATGCCACACTGAGATTCATTGGAAGAATCCTAAGGAAATGCAATCCGAAAACAAAGGACGTAGGTTACGTACGCTTGTTCGCCCGCTGCTTGAATACTGCTCAGCAGTGTGGGACCCGAACCAGATAGGGTTGATAGAAGAGATAGAGAAGATCCAACGGAGAGCAGCGCGCTTCGTTACAGGATCATTTAGTAATCGCGAAAGCGTTACGGAGATGATAGATAAACTCCAGTGGAAGACTCTGCTCCTGCTCTCCTGAGACGCTCAGTAGCTCGGTACGGGCTTTTGTTGAAGTTTCGAGAACATACCTTCACCGAAGAGTCAAGCAGTATATTGCTCCCTCCTACGTATATCTCGCGAAGATACCATGAGGATAAAATCAGAGAGATTAGAGCCCACAAAGAGGCATACCGACAATCCTTCTTTCCACGAACAATACGAGACTGGAATAGAAGGAAGAACCGATAGAGGTACTCAAGGTACCCTCCGCCACACACCGTCGGGTGGCTTGCGGAGAATTTTGATGTAGATGCAGATGTAAATACCTAAATAATTTCCAATGAAAGGCTCTTGAATAACCCGAGAATCTGGTAAAGTTAATACTAAGTGGTTCTAATCAAAGCCAGTGTTTCCTTAATATTTCGTTAAAAGATCTGTATCTGTTAACATTTCAACACTTAAACCACGCACAATTAAAAATTGATGCTCTAGTATTATGTTACCCATACCAATCAGTATCGAAGCTTCGTGCTGTACAAGCCTTAAGACTTTTCCAGTAGCTTGTATTACTCTTAAGCCGCCTACTTCCATGACAGTTAGCTCATTCTTATTAGGAATTGAATCAGAGAGTGCTTGGAACAAAGCACTTGCTTCACTGCCACTATCAAGAAGGCGGCGCACTGTTACTGCTGAGATGCTAGTTTTTATAATAGGGTGAGTATTCTAGTTTGAACATGTTCCTCATAAAAGTCTTCTAACAAATCCTTTTTAATCTGTTTCGAACTAAAGCTATTTTGTCCAGCTGCAAGTACATTAGCTCTTAAATTCGTGGGCTCATCAAGATTTACGAGTACATTTGCAGCTGCCTTTTCTAACCTGTCCACCAATTTTAAATCAAAGCACTTGACGACCTCCTCTACTTTCGTTTACTGCACTTCAGCTAAACTACTCTCTACCTCTGAGCAACTGTGTCTCTGTGCAACATTGCTATCTATAATATTGTCGCCAGCTTTTACAGTTTGTAGCAAGCCAATACAGCTAATAGGTTCCCTGACCTCATTACAATTGCTACCTCCTTCATCTAACAACTCTTCCTCCTTAAAACCTTGCAAAGCTGACTCTACTTCCTCTACCGAAACTGTAGTCTTCAGATTGCCATTATTGTCGAAGATACAAGCCTTTATTTCATCTTTGTCCCCGTCTGATTCAAATCAGTTAATTTTTCCTCCTCAATATCCGTAGCGTTTTCTTGTTCCTTCTTGGCCCATTTTTATGATGTGTTCAAAATACATTCAACTATATAATCAGTGGTTTAGCACATCACCGGTACTGTCTGTTTCTATTCAATCATCCCTATTATCGGTTTGTGTGTGCTGACTGACTGTGGTGTGTGCTTCCGTTACTGGCTGTGTTATAGTTTCCGCCTGTTGAGCGCCAGTTTCATCATAGATGGGACTTTGTTTCCCACACGCTACCTGTTGCGATAATTCGATTCAGAATCAGATCAGACATCATTCGTCTTTCTGTCTTGTCTCAGCAGTACATGACATATTTCTCCCTTCATCATAGTATTTACTGCGAAAGCGCGGTATGTGTCTACCTCCTCTTCCTTTACTACGGTCTTGACCATGATAATTATATTGTGTATTCTGAACCTCTATACGTCCAACATTCACGTTTCCACTATCATTATTTCTGTTGTTTACAGGGCTGTTAGAGAACCTATGTTCAGTACCTGCTCCTAAACAGCAGCTAGTCTTTCCACTGGCTCAGTGAACCTATCCATATTATCCCTCGATGCGGAAATGATTCTCTTGTCAGCACCAACGCAGCTTGCCTTCTAGTCCCATGATCATTATTTCCTATTTCATCTTTTCTGTGAGATGTGACAACCGTGAAACCCACGTTCTGGGATACTCTTTAACAGATTCACGACCTGGAGTAAACTTTTTACCACTCCACAATTCTCTCATAACATCGTTTTGTTTGTTGTATGACCGGTAATCATTAAGAAATACAGGTTTAAATTCAGGAAGAGTTTTCATCTAATCACTACGTAGCTGATCATCGCAAAGCATCTCCTGACATGATTTCTTACGAAAGAAAATTTCTCACATTCTGACCATGCATTTACCAAACATCCTCAAAATCATTCCAGAACCCTAAAGGCTGAATTTGTTTGTCGGATCAAAACTTAAAAACTGACGACACCCGATGAAAGCGGCGTCAACTAAAGCAGCTTGCTATACGGTAGTACGAGCTACTAGAGGTTACTCTATTTTCTGTGTTAGTAATACTAGTAGTTAGTTCCTCTACTTGCAGTTCTACTGCCTCCACTCTATTAGTATATTTTTTACCAACATCCTCACACAATTTCGTACAGTCAGATTTCACTTTCGTAACATCCTTTAGATAAGCATTTACTTTACTATTTAGTTCCACAAATCTATTAGAGCAAGTTTTGGATTCATTTCCTATTCCTTCTGACAACCTCCCTCCCTTAAGAGCATCTGCGTTTTTGAAATCTTTGCGAACTTCACCAATTTCGGCTTCGCAAATACTATGGAATTTAGTTAGTTCTTGCCTTAATTTGACTTGCAAATCAAGGTGGTTAGAATCAATTTTAAAATTTAAGCTATTAAGTTTTGAGGTCGTTACATCCTTTAGTTCTTCACTATTATGGTTTAGTTCTTTACTACTACTCAGTCTTACTAATCAGTCCTTTATTACTAGACTCAGTCTTACTACTTAATTGTTTACTATTGAATTCTATCTTAGTGTTCAGTTATTTATGATCCGGTTAAAGTTTAGAAAACAGAAATCGCGTCCAATTTCGTGCCTCTGCCTTGCCACTTGGCATTTCGACCGGTTTTAAAGGCGTTTCTGTCATTCCCTAGTTGAATTTCAGACATATTTAACTCAGTTTCATTATTTGGTAAATCTATTAATTTTAATTTGTCTTTTTTGACTTCATCTTCAATTACCTCATCATCAGAAATTGGTTCTAACTTCGCAGTAAAACTGAAATTTACCTCCGACTCTACTTTGGACAAATCACCTTCAGATTTTGGATTTATTACTTTGACAGAACTTTGTCTGTTAATTTCAATTTCTAATTCTGAGGATTCATCTTCAGAGACGGGTTCTATCTTAGTCTTCACGTCATCCTTATCATTACATTCCGTTTTTAATTGCCTCTTAGAAGCCATTAACGAATACTTTAAATAACCTTGACCCACAAACAAATTTTAACACTGTTCTCGCACTAGTTTCAGCGTATTCCAATTTGGTATCCTTTTAGTGCATATCGAGTTCCCCGTTTTGTTCCGATCACTTTCACAGTTCAGTTTCTTGGCCGATGCAACATATGTGGACGCAGTGGACCGCTTAACGGAACATCTGCTATCATCTAAATGTCTCCTTCCTCAGACACGTATTAATCCATAAATCTGTCGTTCACCAATTTACAGTGTTCTAAATTTTTATATAATTAAAGTTCGGTTTAGCTCGACTGCATTTAAACTTTGCTGCTAGAATTTTTAGAACGGAACCGATAGTGCAACATGATCTCTGAGCTGTCTCTTTAAGATTCATTGTAATGATTATTATTTACGCTAAAGTCTTGAAACTTGGTACAGCTGTATTAGTTAGTGAATGTAATCGAGTGCTGTAATTATAGCTTTCTATTAACAAAAATGATAGTTAATCTATTGTGAATAAGGACGTTTTCATTCCACATTTAATTTATAGTAAATAATTTGAAAACTGTGACTCTTCAAACTTGCCCGGCGGATATATCGTAAATAGTCTTCGCTGGTTTGCCACCAGATGACGTTATGCAAATCCCACAATATTTCTCGGAGCCTCTCCGTCCCATTGTAAGTTACATAGGAGCACCTATTTATTTTGTTGCCAAATACCTGACATCACTATTGGAACCTCTCGTAGGCAAGTGCGACCATCATATTCGAAACTCTGAATTTCATAGGTCGCCTGAAAACTCTTAGATTGCAATCGTCGGATCTGTTAGGAAGTATCGATGTTGTGTCTTTATTTACAAAGGTGCCCTTGAAAGACGCTTTAGAGCCCATTAGCAACAAGTTTCAGTACATAGTGACATTATTTAAGCACGTGCTTACTTCAACACACTTCTTATTTCCAATATTTTGAAGAAGTGGACGGTGTCACCATGGGAAGCCCTTTGTCTCCTGTGGCGGCCAGTTGTTTTATGGAGGACTTTGAAGAAAAATCACTACTGTCAGCGACTCTCAAACGCTCTTGTTTTCTGTGGTATCTGGATGATACATTTGTGATGTGTCCACATGGACTTGATACTCTACCTACGTTTCTTCAGCATTTAAATTCGCTCCATCCGAATATAAACTTCACAATGGAAGTGGAAAAAGATGATACTTTACCTTTTATTACGTCTCTCTACTGTAATTTATTATTTGATATATTGATTTAATAGTATATATATTCACCAAGCATAGGATACACTCTAATTAATCGCTAAACAAGAGAACAAGCAGAACAAATGCTATCGCTATACGTAATCTCTCCAATACAATAGCGATCGTACCTTACAGACAGCAGACTAACAGCAGAAGAAAAATTCATTGTCTTTTTTTCAGTTTATGTATAAGAACAAAGATCATAATGATTGCGTTTATACTTTATACACTACGATTTCATCCATTACATATGTCATTTTTTTACATTGGGATCGATATAATATTTCCTTGAAATTAATTTGATAAATTTTCATAATGAATTTGGCGTTCCTGTCCATTTAATATTATTACAGTCTCTTTTTTTTTAGTCATTTCATATGTATTGTCCTTCATATTTCAAAAGGGTCACTACACTTTTCTTGCTGTTTTGGTACGAAGGAAAGCAGATGGAACCTTAAGACACAGTGTCTACCGCAAGCCAACGCATACAGATCTATATCTGCAGGCTGCAAGCTGCCATCACCTGCACTATGCGGTAGTGCACTAGTACGTTAGTTCATAGAACGCATATGGTATCCGATCCTGAAAGCCTGTCGAGAAATACAACATTTGAAGACAGTGTTCGGACAAAACGGTTATTCTGAGAGACAAATACGTAATGCATTCTGGCCCAAGCGAGTTTAATATATGGAGCAGAATGAAGATACGAAGTCACCCACCACGGTTAGCAAACATAGGGTACAGCGCATGCGCAGGAGGGCGATTTCCGGCAGAGGGCGTTTTAGTAAGGCACCATCTATCTGCAAATCATTGCACATGCGTGATTTCCGCGCCAGGGCGATCTTCGAGCGCATGTTCTATATACAGGGCGTCGATGTACTAACCGTTAGTCGTACCTAGCCACCAGCAATGTTGAACCACCTGAAGATGTCGGACAGTTGCTCCGAGGAAATAGTGTGGAATTTGCACAACTTCATCCGGCGGCAAACCCTTGAAGACTATTTACAGCTTGAAAACTATTAGAGGTAGCTTCATGGAGTCACATAGATAAAGTTTGTATATCAAACTGAAGCTTCATGTAGGGTTATTAGTATCCCATCGAGCGCCTCCCCGGGTGGAGCATCGGGAAAGCCTCCTAGATATAGGTGGTACTGGGGGAATGAAATACCCAGGGCGGACCAAAAACTAACAGACGTCACAAGTCCACTGGCGTCTGTTTGGGATCCGACGGCCACTGGTCTAGCTGAGGCGGCTGCACTAAAGTCTTCTCGAACTCAAAAATCGAGTCGTACACGTGTAATCTCAGTCGAGAAACTGAAATTCAACTTGAACGCATGTTGGAAAAGACGATCGTTGAATCACTGCCCCAGGCACCAGTCGATAGACTGGACTCACTTGATCATCGGATTATGGAGGACCAGGGACCCCATGCGGGAAAGAATAGGAGCTCCTCAAGAACTCTTAACACTCTCAAGACTAACCATAACAATTTTATTGGCACCATTAATGTAAACTCTTACCAAAACAGGCAAATTAAAGACCTCAGCAACACCCTGGAAAAATTTGACATGAAAATCACCGCACTACGAGAGACCAGATTTACCGACGAAGGACACTTCAACAAAGAGAAATTCAGAATCTACAAGGGCAAAACTGCCATAAAAGTTAGAGACAAATTACCACTCCTGGGGCCGGCTGGAGTGGCCGAGCGGTTCTAGGCGCTTCAGTCTGGAACCGCGCGACCGCTACGGTCGCAGGTTCGAATCCTGCCTCGGGCATGGATGTGTGTGATGTCCTTAGGTTAGTTAGGTTTAAGTAGTTCTAAGTTCTGGGGGACTGATGACCTCAGAAGTTAAGTCCCGTAGTGCTCAGAGCCATTTTAACCATTTGAACCACTCCTGGGAACCGGATTCGCCGTACACAACTCAGTGATCGACTTCACCTCTCCCAATGAAAGAACCTCTTTGCAGTCAATAAAATCAGCTAATAAAGCTCACACACTAATCAATGTACATGCTCTTCAAATTAACATAACAAAACCGATCCTGAAGCCGGGGATAATTTCTGAGAAAAAGAAGAAACCAACAAAATACCAAGGCACCATGTGAAAATCCTATTGGGCGATTTTAACGCACAGGTAGGAAAAGAGAGAACATTCAGAGATGTACCAGGCCCTTAAACCAAACATCAACGTACCAACAAGAACGGTGAGAAAGTAATCAACTTCCGCACGAACTTTGGACTTAAAGTTATGAGCACCCAATTTCAAAAACCTACATACATGCTAACTACGTGGAGATCGCCCAACCTGAGACAGGGCGAATACCAAATTGATCACGTCGCGATTTCCAAGGAAAATACGAAAGAAATTCTAAACGTCAGACTTCGTAAAGGCACTTTTAAATTAGACCATCACCTCCTACTAAAAGAGACAAATTTTCATCCCAATAGAAGGAAAAAATATCCACCCAAAAACATGAAGCCAGATCCGCAATACCCGAAACTCAACAAAGCACAAATCATCAAACAAATTAATCAGGAAAAATCGACAGACTGGAAGAAACTAAAAAGGAAAATTCAGGAATCCATGAAACTAGGATAACCCCTTTCGCACCAGAAAACACCGCTAGTGGAACACAGTCGGCGATCAGGCAATAGAAAACCGAATAACAGCCTGAAAAAAAGAACAACAGCCACAAAACCGAGGAAAAGTGGAACAACTCTCTTAGAACTCGAAAACAGACTGCAAAGGTGATTCGAAAAGAAAAACGAGGATATGACAACCATAGACTCCACAAAATCCGACAGGATTTCAACAAAATTAATACGAGAAATTTCTACAAGTCGTTTAGAGGAAACCTACAGGGACACCAAGCACACAGTCTGTGATTCAAAAGACCAGACGGCTCGTTAGAAACCAACTCAACAACTGGAAAATATTAGCCTAGAATTTCCGCTCCCTTTTTAACTCTAAACCACCGCAGGAGAAACTTGAATTCACACACCCGGTATTCATACACACGGACTCAAAAGCCCCAGATCTCACAGAAATTACGGCGATAACCAAGCAGCTCAAGAACAACAAATCACCTGGAGAAGATGGGATTATCGCAGATCTCTGTAAATTGAACGGTTCCACACTGACATGCAAGCTTCATCACCTAATCTCAGACATATGGGAGACGGAGGAAATACCAGAAGACTGGAAACGCGCTCTGATCAACCCGTTACATAAAAAGGCTACAAGAGGACACCAGCAACTACGGAGGAATCTCCCAACTCCCAGTGGCGAACAAAATCCTTTCCAAAGCGCTTCTAAACAAAATAGAATCCCAGGCGAAACCACTACTTGGTAAATATCATGCCGGATTCAGAAAAGAGTGATCAAGTGCGGAACAGATCTGGAACCTAAAGCCGATACTATAAATGAGAAAATGCAGGAATAAATTAATTACATTCATCGGTTACAGGAACGCTTATGACTCAACAGACCGCGAAACCCTCTTTAAAACCATGGAAAACTTCGGGATTGACCGAAAGACCCGGAAAATCACAGAACAGACACTTAACAAGAACAACTTCCACAGTGAAATTCATGGGTGAGACCCTTTTAAATTAGAACGGGAGTACGGCTGGGGGACAGACTATCTCCGATTCTTTTCAATATTGTTCTAGAAAAGATCATCAGAGAATGGGAACCTCATGTGAAAGATGTCCAAATCGGTATCAGAAAAGAAAACCGTACTAAAGTAAAATGTTTTGCCTTCGCGGACGATATTGCGATTATCACAAACAACAAGACAGAAGCGATCACGCAGTTGAAAAACTGCACGAAATTGCACAGAAAACTGGATTGCAAATCTCGTATGAAAAAACATAGTATATATAGAAAGACGGTCAGAAAATAAGTCCCCGCTAATCATGAAACACGGGAACATCACACAAGTGCCACCTGAAATATCTTGGCGAAACAATAGTCTTCAGAGCTAAACAGACTCTCCAATGAACAAAGGATCAACAAGCTGCAAAAAGGCATATAAATTAACATGGGCCTATTACAACAAGAAATGCATTTCGACAGATACTAAACTGAGACATTACAAAACTGTGATTCTTCCAGAAGCAACATACACACTTGAAACAATGGTAATTAGCAGTCACTCCAAAATTATGGAAATAGAAAAACAGGAACGAATAATTCTTAGGAAGATTTACGGAGCAATCAACAAAACCGGCATTTGGATGAAGGGATCTCAGAACGAACTCTATCAAAAGACCAACACAATAACCAAAGAAATCAAGAAACGCCAGAATAGCAAAGAAACTACTCGATATCATAACAAAGAGTAAATACAGCATGGAGTCGGTAAAGGAGATCCAGAGGGACATGAAATAGATCAACATAGAAAATCTCGAAGACCGCAACGAGTGCCGCAGTAAAATCATGAATGTGAAGTTCGAACAAAGAACAACGCTACAACCTGGTAAAAATTGGACATACGAACGGGAAGAGAGAACATTCTGAGAGGGTGAAGAGTTTCTGGACGATTAAGAGGGATAATATCAAAAAATAAAATCGTATATTCAAGTTCAATCGCTCTCCTAAAGGGGAATAATTGATTAAATAAATAAGTAAATAATAAATAAATAAACTGAAACTACATACGAATTTTCATCTTTATGAGTCTGATATTTAACACATTCAATTTTTCGTAAAAACGCCGAATTCCACCAAAACATTGCCCCGATCAAGGTGAAACTTGTAACTTTTGATTGTGACATAGATTTGACATTCTGAACCATTTTTAGCTTTCTAGCTTCGTATTTAGCGACACTCATTTTTTCTTAAAATAGTATATTTGGCGTAACGTATTCCTTACATAATTCTGAAGGCTTATAAACATTAATACACAGAAGCATACAGTGACAAAGTCTGGAAAAGTTATTTCAAGTTTTAAATTCACTCTTAGATAATGGTGAAATCCTTTGTATTCTAAGCACAGGCGAGTTATGATGACGTGGCGCTGGCAGTAAATTTTTCGTTATAAATCTTACACGCATTTTCAAATCTGTTAAAAATTCAGTCATAAATTTTCAGAAGAATCTGTATGGGGTAGAGAATCTGAATGGGGCTAGGAGAAGTTATTTTACACTTTTTAGACCGATTTAAAAATGTGTTATACTAAAAATATATTTTTATTTAGTGATTATTCTCTGGTTTATAGTCTGACGTATGTGAAATTTCTCAACTGATTTTAAATGCTTTGATAAGATTATAATAGAGGAATGTGTTAAATTTCAGATTTATTTCCGTGTTTTTTTTTTTTTTTTTTTTTTTTTTTTGCCTGACGATATCTGAGACAGAGTAGTGTTACACCTACCTACCAATAATATATCAATTTGTTTAATTATTAATTTCCCAAAAAGGAAAATAATGAATTCATCAAAATTACTTTCGCATGAGTTTTATAAGCTTTTTTATTTTTATTGTTGCAAACTGGAATGACTCTAAGAACCATCAAAAACTGGCTGACATGCAAGGGGCTACCAACAGTGGTTAGACTATTGCGAACAGGACGGCCTTAACAGAAGGAAAACGGACAACAGAGGCGGCATCGCACGATAATAAAGACCAAATAAGTAATCCAAGTATGAAAACCTATGGCGTAATTTGAGACCAAACAAGCAGTGTGTAATGAGAACGAAACAAGACCGCACTGAAGACCCAACTGAACGCATAGCCACGGCGGGTCAGCTTTATAGTGCGGCCATGAGCATAAAATGGCCGGCAAGGTGAGTGTGGACTGTGGCCCAGTGGGGCCAGTGCTTCGAAGGCGATAACAGTGCCGGAGCCGTTGTCGCTGCTTGAAAGGCATTTTGAAAGTGAGGGTGCAACTTGCTGGTCTTGAAGGGCAGCCAAGATGTCAGGCGTTACAATTTTCACTTCCACCCTTACCCCTACGGAGGCTAGATGGATCAGACAGACAAGAAAGCAAGTTAACATTGTATTGTCAGCCAGTTCTGAGCTACTGTATGTTCAATATTCAAATGTGTGTGAATTACTACCAATAATATATCAATCTGTTTAATTATTATTTTCCCGAAAAGGAAAATAAAGAAGTTGAACTGATGAGGTCATCGGTCCCTGGACTAACACATTACTTAACCTAACTTAAGCTAAGAGTAACACACACACGCATGCCCGAGGGAGGACTCGGACCTCCAACGGGAGGGGCCGCGCAATCCGTGACATGGCGCCTCAAACCAGGCGGCCAATCCGCTACTGTATGTTTAAAGTTAGAACTATCTAGTTACTTTAAAATCAGCTGAAAAATTTGTACCAAACAGAGACAGGAAGCAACCCAATAAAAATGCGTTAAAAATGCATCACAAAAACAATTTAAACAAGACAGATTAAAACTGTGTGCAGGACCGAGAGTCGAACTCGGGACCTTTACCTTTCGCGGGCAACTGCTCTACCAACTGAGCTACCCAAGCACGACTCACGCCCCGTCATCACAGCTTTACTTCTGCCAGTACCTCGTCTCCTACCTCCCAAACTTAACAGAAACTCTCCTGCGAACCTTGCAGAACTAGCACTCCTGAAAGAAAGGATATAGCGGAGACATGGCTTAGCCACAGCCTAGGGGATGTTTCCAGAATGAGATTTTCACTCTGCAGCGGAGTGTGCGCTGATATGAAACTTGCTGGCAGATTAAAACTGTGTGCCGGACCGAGACTCGAACTCGGGACCTTTGCCTTTTGCGGGCAAGTGCTCTACCAACTGAACTACCGAAGCGCGACTCACGCCCCGTCCTCACAGCTTTTGTTAAGTTTGGAAGATAGGAGACGAGGTACTGGTAGAAGTAAAGCTATGAGGACGGGGCGTGAGTCATGCTTGAGTAGCAGTTGGCTCGCAGCCGTGCTAGCGTGCGGAGCTGCTCCGCGCGCCGTGTGCCGCTCCGCTCTCGGCGGTGTTTGTGTCTATCGAGTCCAGTACTAACGTACACCATGGCGCACTCGTACCGCCGTGCAACGATCAAAGTAACGTTTCAGGCCGAACATCCACGACCCAGAGCTTTCGAAGTCGAACAGTTCATACGTGAGGATCTACGTTTGAACCCCCAGGACGTAATCGGCATACATTTTTCCATCACTGGAAGTGTTGTCTACATTAAGATGTCAACGGAGGAAATTTGCAATGACATGATTCACCGTCATGCCACCGGACTGAAATTTACTCTGATGGACATATGGGTGCTGTCACAGTCGCCCATGCTGGATTCGGTCTCCGGACATTGCGGGTGTTTGAGCTCCCGTTCGAGGTGTCTCAGGATGTGGTCATTGCCGCTTTCCAACCATATGGCACCGTCTTGGGTCACGTCGCGGAGAAGTGGCAAACATTTACGACCTACCCCGTATTAAATGGCGTCCGGCAAATAAAAATTGAGCTGACGAAACATGTTCCATCGTACCTGCTGATTGGCGGTGTGAGGGCCATCGTCATGTACGATGGACAGCCACGAACGTGCGCAGGATGTGGCCAGGAGGGACATGTACGTTCCGAATGCTTACACCGCCGTTTAATACAGACGTGAAGAGACCCAGGCTTCAACGGTTACGTCCTTACCCATCACCTACGCCAAGGTTGCACAGGACCCCGTCGTACCAATCTCGATTGCGCCACCAGCATCGTCAACGCCACCCGCCGCAGCACAACGCGCCGAGGACACAAGCACGGCGTCGCCTCCCGTGCTCGCTTCAGGACCGTCCGGGTTGCAGACCGAAACCGATGTTCCTGTTGGAACCATGGACGTCGACCTCGGTGTCGTGCCGACGTCTGCCTTTGTCCAGACGGGTTCGGCGTCCGACGACGGGCGACCACATTCTGATTCAGAAGGCCACGTCAGAAAACAACGGTCGCCTCGCAAATACAGGAAACGACGACGAACGCCTTCCGATGCCGCCCTTTCTCAGACGGCCCCGCGAGATGTCGACCTGATGTCTGACGGTGATCTCCCACATTGCGTCCAGTCACGCGATGTGGCAGCAACAGGCGCTCCTCTAGTGACGCCTACTCTCCCAGCCAGGGACGTGTCCTCGCCGTTTTCAACGAATGATGACGGCGGTCCCCCTGCCACTCATGTTGCGGAATCCACAACACCCGTTCCGGAAGTACGTGACCGTCACATGTCCACGTCGTCAGCTTCCTGGGTCGATGACGTTGAAGAAGAAGTGGAACAGACTGCCAGCGTGTCTGCACAGGAGTCCACCTCGGCGACACTGGGGCTGGCGCCCCGCCAGTAATAATCACCACTGCGGGACCACCGGCGGGTCTCCACCTGCCGGCTACTTCTACCGCACGTTCTGCGAATACTGAGGACGGCCGTATACAGCAATATCGTATCGCCACGATGAATCTTGCCACCATTCGTGCCCCCCATAAACTGGCCACGTTCAGAGACACTATTTACTCTGCGGATGTGGATATAGCACTCTTACAAGAGGTGTTTGTGGCTGACTTCCTAGTTCCCGCCGGATACAACGCCCATGTTTCCCCCGCATCCGATACCGGTAGCGGCGTCGCCATCCTGCTACGCGACGGACTCCCTGCAGAGGACGTCATCCACCTCCCGACTGCGCGAGGTATGGCCCTCACACTGTTCGGCGTGCGTATTATTAATATCTACGCTCCGTCCGGCACTGGCCGCCGTCATGACCGACAAACTTTTTTTGCCGAAAGCGTCACACCCCTCTTCACCGGTCCGCAGGACGATTTGGTACTCGGTGGGGATTTTAACTCGACACAAGAACCCGCCGACCAACTCCCGCGACATTCCCCTTGTGCATCTCTCTCAGTGGTCATCGACCGTCTACGACTTGTTGACACATGGAAGAAGCTCCACGGAATTCAACCGGGCTATACATTCTACACCTCTCACTCGTCAAGCCGCATAGATCGCATCTACGTTACCCGCTCCCTTGCTGATGGTACACGTCATGCGGAAGTCTGGCCCTTGGCCTTTTCAGACCATGATGCGTACCTCTGTGACGTCACTCTCGCCCGACAGCAAGTGTGGCATAGTCGTGGTCTGTGGAAACTCAATGTCGCTCACCTGACCTCCTCAGACTGTCGCCGTATGGTCGAAGAAGCGTGGGCACGCTGCCACCGTCGTCGCGAAGCCTATGACTCCACCTTATCATGGTGGCTCTCCTGTGCAAAGCCGACCCTCAGGAAGACACTGATGAGTTATGGGAAGGAATTAAAGGCGTGGCGAACTCATACCCTGCACTTCTACTACACCATTCTACGTGACTGTACGACGATGCCTTTCTCGCCAGCCCGGCAGTCGATGGTCCATCGCACGAAGGCGCAGATCTCCTTGATCATGCGGCGTAGCTTGGAAGGCACTGTAGTCCGTTCTCGAACTTCTAATCGCATCCCTCAAGAACGTCCGTCGATGTTCCACCTCCTTCAGGAAAGACAACGACGGCGACGAGCTCTGATCCAAGTCCTCACTGATGTGGAAGGGCGCCGGCACGACACCCAACACAGCATCGGTCGTACTCTCCATGCACATTTTGCCGGGCTATACGCAGCAGTACCGCATTCTGCAGCACTGATCACAGAAGTCGCTCAGCTTACTACGAACACTCTTCCGGAGGATGCAGTGCATGACCTCCAAGACGACGTAACCACAGATGAAGTGGTAGACGCTATCAAGGCGGGTTTCGATAACAGATCTCCTGGACCTGACGGTATACCCATCGAATTTTATAAAAGTTTTCACTATTTGTTGGCTTCCACGTGGACGGCAATCGCACAAGAGCTGATGTCGCCGATGACAGTGGTCCCGAGCGCCTTTCTAGAAGGCATTATTATCCCCGTACATAAACCGCGCGGGTTATCGGGGATCCAGGACTATCGACCAATTACTTTGATCAACAGCGACATGAAAATATTCACACGGCTACTGGCATCGCGACTCAAGAAGGTCGCCCGTTACGTCACATCCTGCGACCAGACTTCCCTAGGAGGCGACAACAACATCCGTTACAGAGACATGACAGCATTAGCGCATTATCAGCGTCTCTCTGGCGCCTTGGCTGCACTGGACTTTAGCTAGGCTTTCGACCGTGTTGACCACTTCTATTTACGAACAGTTCTTCAGCATATGGGTTTTCCTGGCGGTATTGTCACAGTGGTTATGCGCCTGTTGAGTAGTGCAACCTCTAAAATCATGTACAATGGTCGCCTTACACCGTCCCTGGTCATCGCACGATCTGTACGACAAGGCTGCCCTCTTTCCACGATTTTGTATGCTTTCGCCTTGGAACCCTTGCTCCAGGGCATGCGCCAACGTTTGGAAGGCATGGCTGTGCAAGGCCACCGTTTTTGTTGTACAGCCTACACAGACGACATAGTACTATATCTGCACAGTGAAGATGAAGTACGAGCAGCACTGACATGGGTGGCGACTTGCGGCGAAGCTTCGGGGAGCTGCCTCAGCGTGTCAAAATCCAAGGTCCTGCTCATTGGTGAGGGCTTGCCGGAGAGATGCGTTGCTCCCCTTAGTGTCGCCGCCACCATACGGTGTCTTGGACTTGATTTCACAGCAGACCTGCGCCGCTCAGCGACTATCAATGGTAGACGCTTGCTACAGACAATCAGAGCAAATCTCGCAGATCACCGGCTACGAGCTCTCGACGTTATCCAACGCGCGCAATGCGTGAATATGTATCATGCTTCCCGTATACCACACGTGGCTCAAGTACTACCAATCCCAAATCTCCTGGCGCGACGACTGTTGATGGCTTTCGGCTCCTTCGTCAGCTCGGGGATGTTATTCAAGGTGCAGTATGAATCCCTCGCACTGCCACGACATCGTGGCGGGGTGGGACTCATCCACGTGCCGACTCGTGTCAAGGCACTATACGTCAGCTCCCAACTAAAACTTTGGCATCGTTGCCCGCAGAGCCTTACTAGCCTCCTGCTTCACAACTTTGCACCGGCCTCATTGTCCGCCCCAGTACTGGTATCGACCATTCCAAACCCCTTTTATTACATCCAACGATTTTTCCTGGAGTTCAGTTATATCTACCGGTCCTTACCACTTACACGTTTGTACCTCACGAAAACAGTCTCCGAATTGTTACAACAGTGCCGCCCGTTCAACCCCATCGAACGTAAGTATCCACAGTACGTGTGGCGACACATGTGGAAGGCGATCCATGCGCGTTTTCTCGAATCAGACGTCCAATCAGCGTGGTACATCACCGTGAATGGCAAACAAGTTAACCGAGATCGTCTGCACCGCATCCATCTCGCCGATTCATCCCTCTGCACCCACTGTGGAGTGGATGACACGGATGTCCACCGGTTCCACTGTGGCACAGCATTCGACGTCTGGACACTTGCGCGGCGAATTTTGGCGTTTCTTACTCGCCAGACACCGGCTCAGATCGACGTCCACATGCTTTTGTACCCAGATAAGACTTTCTACCCCTCCGCCAAAACTCACTCTGTGAATTGGATCTGTGGCCACACGATCCGCTATCTTTTTACTTCTGGCGACAAGTCTACGCTAGGATATTGGACTTATCTCAACGAACGACACTGCGTCCTGATAAGCAACCCACGCTATAAACAATATTTTTCCAATTTCTTACGGAGCACTTTCGATGACCCACCTAGTAGCTGGAACGTCCAAGCCCTGAGAAGCTGAAAACTGTATAAAACGAACCGAACTGAATGGATCTGCTACCCAGAACCCACGCCTACGCCATGAGAAGACACGTTTGGACGAGCTGGCATGCTGTAGGCGGATACACTTCAAGAGCTCCTGTAAGAACTGGACTTTAACTACAAGTCGCACAACGACTTTAATTTAAAAAAAATCACTTTTCCCTATTTATTCCTCATAATTTGCTTAAAGGAAAAAGAAATTTGATTTTGGCTTTGAGAAAATTTTTTCTTTTTTTGTCCCAAAAGATTGCTTCTTCGCCAACAAGACGAAGTAGACTCATTTTTGTTTCCTGGAAGGAGAAACAAGCATAATTGGAGTCTTTGTTTTCTTTTGGAAAAAAAAGTAGCTCAGTTGGTAGAGCACTTGCCCGCGAAAGGCAAAGGTCCCGAGTTCGACGCTCGGTCCGGCACACAGTTTTAATCTGCCAGGAAGTTTCATATCAGCGCACACTCCGCTGCAGAGTGAAAATCTCATTCTGGAATTTAAACAAGCTTCGAAACTACAGCCAGAGTAGAGGGACAGATTTAAAATATTTAGGGGTCAAATACTGACATTGGGAAGTTTTGTGTGAAGATAATCTGTTTTTTTCTTCAATGTGGTTACAGTAGTGGTTTCTTGCTTATATCAGGTTGGTAGGTAAGTTCGTAGAGGTTTTGTTTTGCATGTTGATATTCTCTTTGCTATGAGTTAATCCACTGACTCTTTTGTAGTTCACTATTGCAATTTGAGTTTATATATTATCATTTTGTCATTTGGAGACAGTCAGTGGAACTGTGGACGCTAGAAAATGGAGTACCAAGTGGAGCAATCGCAACATTTCCGAGATATTCTTCTGTTTGAGATCAGTAGAGGACTGACAGCAGCGGAGACAGCCAGAAACATTTGCGCTGTGTATGGGAATAACTCCAATGGACAGGGCATGGCAGGAAAATGGTTTTCTCGTCTTATGGAGGGCTTTTTCGACATTAGTGACTCTCCACGTTCAGGAAGACATTCGGGGTTTGATGACGATCGTGCAAACGCATTAATCCACAATGACCCACTTCAGTGTACGGGAGAACTGGCAAATGTGATGAACTGTGACCATTCCATCACAGTGCGACATTTGCATACAATGGGGAAAGTTGAAAAATCTGGCGTATGGCTACCGCATGCTATAAGACAAAAACAAAAAATCAGCATCTGGTCATATGTACATCTCTGCTTGCTCGTCATTAATTGGCACAAGTATAACACCATCCATTCCTATCCCGTATCGTTAGTAATTACGAAATGGTCTTTATCCTAACATGAGGAAATGAAAGCAACTCTTGAGCCTAAAACCAAGCATAAACTGCCTGTTCAAAGACCAGTATGCATTCGCAAAAGATAATTTTATGCAACTGGTGGAACAACGACGCTGAGGTGTACTGTGAATTGCTTCCCTGAGGTGTAACCATCATTGCTGACATTTATTGTCAACAACTGAGACTTCTTGGAGACACAGTCCAAGAACAATGACCAGGAAGACCTCCCTTAGTGGTCCGTCGCGTCTTGATCTGCTAAAATCTTTTTTTGTCCACAATTTCCGTTAGGTGGCACAGGCTGGTTTAGGGATGACTAGAAAGGCGGAAAGAGCTCATTGCTACATGATGCGACAGTGAATGAATCAGCTGACAGGCAGTGATGCTCGCATGATGGAGAGGATGGTAAGTACATTGTGATCTGCCATTGATAAGAGATGGTCGACTAACTGTTCGTAAGTTGTTAAAATCCTCTCGGGTGATCAGCCGAGTGGTGGCACAGATTTTTCATAACGTTTCAGTGAGTTTCGTAGTAATCATCTTCAGACGAAGTGTCCGGATCCTGTGTTCGGCGTACAAACTACACACATCAAAAAACCTTTTTCATCAACTCGGTTACGAGAGTTCTGGAACCTGTACAGAAAACTGGAATAGAGATCAACATAAACATCATTTCTGCTATTTTTGTTGCTCATGAAAACCACGCATTGCATGTTATACCACCATACAACGAGACCTTCAGACGTGGTGATCCAGACTGCTGTACACACCTGTAGCTCTAATACTAGCAGCACGTCCCCTTACCTTGATGCATGCCTGTGTTCGTCGTGGTATACTACCCACAATTTCATCAAGGCACCGTTGGTCAAGATTGTCCCAGTCCTTAACGGCTATTCGGCGTAGATCCCTCAGAGTAGTTGGTGGGTCACGTAGTCCATAAACAGCCCTTTTCAATCTATCCCAGGCATGTTCGATAGGGTTCACGTCTGGAAAACATGCTAGCGACTCTAGTCGAGTAATGTCGTTATCCTGAAGGAAGTCATTCACAAGATGTGCACGATGGGGGCGCGAATTGTCGTCCATGAAGACGAATGCCTCGCCAATATGCTGCCGATATGGTTGCACTATCGGTCGTAGGATGGCATTCACTTATTGCACAGACGTTACGGCGCCTTCCATGACCACCAGCAGTGTACGTTGGCCCCACATAATGCCGCCCCAAAACAGCGGGGAACCTATACCTTGCTGCACTCGCTGGACTGTGTGTCTAAGGCGTTCAGCCTGACCGGGTTGCCTCCAAACACGTCTCCGTGGATTGTCTAGTTGAAGGCATATGTGACACTCAACTCCTGAAGAGAACTTGATGCCAATCCTGAGAGGTCCATTCGGCATGTTGTTGGGCCCCTCAGTACCGCGCTGCATGGTGTCGTGGTTGCAAAGATGGACCTCACCATGGAGGTCGGGAGTGAAATTGCGCATCATGCAGCCTATTGCGCACAGTTTGAGTCGTAACACGACATCCTGTCGCTGCACTAAAAGCATTATTCAACATGGTGACGTTGCTGACAGGGTTCCTCCAAGCCATAATCCGTAGGCGGCGATCGTCCACTGCAGTAGTAGTCCTTGGACGGCCTGAGCGAGGCATGTCATCGACAATTCCTGTCTCTCTGTATCTCCATGTCCGAACAACATCGCTTTGGTTCACTCCGAGTCGCCTGGACACTTCCCTTGTTGAGAGCCCTTCCTGGCACGATGTAACAATACAGACGCGATCGAACCGCGGTATTGGCCGTCTAGGCATGGTTGAACTACAAACAACACAAGCCCTGTACCTCCTTCCTGGTGGAAAATGACTTGAACTGATCGGCTGTCGGACCCTCTCCGTCTAATTGGCGCTGCTCATGCGTAGTTGTTTACGTCTTAGGGCAAAGGGACTGTGTCTGTGATACAATATCCACAGTCGACGTCTATCTTCAAGAGTTCTGGGAACCAGGGGGATGTAAGACTTTTTTTTTAATGTGTGTATATAGCTGCTCGACCAGTCACGACCCTCCGGAAACGGGTGCAGCGTTGATGATGGGGCAACGCGGAGCGACTAGTGGTGGCAGTCATTCGCTAGGAAATCGCCATACAGGTGGATCGTGTGCTTATCTGCGGGAGCGCGTACGGTACTGCATCGAGCGATGGGGACCTGCTTGCAGGTTACGTCGCAAAGGTGCGCAAGGCTTTCAAGCCTTGGCATACGGTGGACGCAGGAGCGACCGACTGCGATTTTATTAAAATACAGTTCGGCACTGAAGAAGACAATCTTCAGGTGAAGAAATTTTTTGGACATGCCAGAAGCAGAATTGACGTGTTCCTTCGCTTGTGGCGAGATGATGAGCTCAAGTGACGCCTTGGGGCCGGAGCGGTCTGCCGTTGATGGCATAAAAGCGCATCTCGTTGTTGGCACGGGCTGCGCCGCCTGCCGTCGCGAGCACCTCGACTGCCGCAGCGCCACACTGGGCTTCTGGAATTAGGGAAAACGTAGGCCAGGAACTGGAAGCCGGACGTGGAATTAAATAGAAAGTTGCCGCCACCGCCGTCCAGACCACCGCGTATACCAACGTGTCAGTAGGGCCAGCAAAGCTGCAGTGCCAACCTTTTGGCTCCGGACATGGTTGCAACTACTCCAAATGTGCTCACACAAAGAACGCAAACAAAGTCATACATTGTCAGCACTCGTGATCTTACCCCTTCTACCACACTCCCAAGTCCGCTCCTGCTTGCCAACTCCCTACATGCATTTAGTCCCTAAATAAAGGCAAGCAGACGTTCCGTCAGCTGACCGAAATCCTCCCGAAATCTACCAACTCGACCCAACCCTCCACCCCTGCCAAATACCTAAAATCACCCCCCCCCCCCACTAGAAAAACACACACACACACACACACACAAGAACACGACCATCAAACAGCGTCGTGCAAGAATAGAGCACAAAGACAGACACAGTGCAGGAAGAAGCCCGTCTCCCAAACGCCAACTGCTCTCTCAACCCGTGAGGAGCCTGCGGTTCCTTGGCCACCGGCAGCACCTGTTGCCGCCCTGGAAGAGAACCAGGAAACCGTCACCCTGCAAGGGAACCACGAAACAGGACAGGACTCGGATAGCTTCGTATTGGCGAGAAAAACCTTCCCCCAGACGAAGCTTCCGCCGGTCTGCGGAGTGGAATCCACCATGAACAGGTTTCACGCAGTGGCTGAAATGCCAGAGGCAACACAACACAAAAACGCGACACTCACCATCTCCCTCCAATTGTCGCGGAATTTCCTCGCATTTACGAGGAACTATTTGAGATGATAAAAGGGGCAATCAAGGGAGATAATTTTAAAGCAAAACCTTCCGTGGGGGACAGGATAAATACCACTTCAAGCAATGGAGGACTACAACACAATCAAGACTCTCTTTATTGACAAAAACATACCTCATTACACTTTCACCATAACACAAATGAGAAACAAAAACATAGTCACCAGGGACCTCCCAAAAACGCTACCCCCAAGGCCATCAAAAAAAGACTTGACTGCCCAGGGATTTGTTGTAAAAACTATGCAACAGATGAGCAAACCCGGGACAAACAGTAAGTGACCACTTTTTCAGATCACTCTTCCTAACACCTGGCAAAACAAGAATGAAATCAAGGTTGTTGTGGCCTTCCGTGTCACCACGGAGCCGCTGCTCTGCAAAAACAAGGAAATGCAATGCTTTAGGTGCCAGGGACTTAACCACATCGCCACACACTGCAAGATGGCCATACGACGCAGGAAGTATGCTCAGTCCCACGACACCAGAACTTGCACTCTCCTAGTCACAGAACCACAAATAAGGGGTGCGATGTGTGACAAAAAACACACAGAGGACTACCAAGGTTGCAAGGTCCACAAAAAACACAAACAGCAGGTAAAGGGTGCAAAGGGCGCCCCCCACACACAGAAACAAGACACCACCACCCCCTCCAGACACACAAATAAATAAAACAGGACAACACACACAGACAAAACTTGGGTAAAACCGAGACCTGACACACGAAGAGCAACATAGGCTGAAGTGGTTTCTCCTCCAAGAAACCATGAAAACGTGGCCTTGTCACCACAACACCGGACACAGACCCAAGAACAATACTGAGACAGACAAAACAACAACGACCAGGTCCACCAAATCAGAGAAAACTCTAGGGAATCCTAAACACAAGCTGCAATAGATAATGCAAGCCTCTCCTCGGCAGCTCCCCAATTCTCTCCCCCCCCCCCCCCCTCAGATCAGCTGTTAGGGATTATGGTCTGGACCATGAACCTCATCATGGAGATGATGAAGGAATTCAGGGAGGCCCAGAAGCAGAACACACAGATCCTCGTTGCCCTTTAGGCAGCAGTCCAGCAGTCGCTTCTATCTGCAGCTTCATCAGTAGCAACCCCCTCATGGATAGATGACCAAACATCCAAGCCCTGACAATGTGTGCCTTTAACGCAGACGGCATTGTTAATCAAATGATCGAATTCAGAGAATTCATGAAGGAGTTTTCAGTCGGCATATGCATGATGGCGGGAACCTACCACAAGTCGGCAATGAAAGTGACAGTTCTCAAGTACAATATCTACCGTGCAGATAGGCCAACCCAAGGTGGAGAAGTGGTCACGTACATAGAAAGAGGGATCCCTCACCACCAGATCTACATACCAGCTACCATTAAAATTGAAGCAGTGGCAGTAGAAGTAAACAACTGCCACCAAATCCATGACATTGTTGCAATCTATCGACTCCCAAATGATGAGATCGATGAGGGAGATATAGCAGCAATAGGGTAAATCGTAGGCCAGCTCCTAATTGGAGGCGACTTCAATGCCAAGCACCCAGACAGGAACTCTAGAGTAACCTCCAGAGCAGGAGCCAAATTGCAACAACTAGCACGTGACCACCACTTTGAAACATGGGGTCCAGTCAAGCCCACAAACTTTCCTAAAAATCTAGGCCTAGCCCTCAGTAGGAAGATCACAGGGTTCGTGGCTGCGAGGACAGACAACAGAACGTCCTCCAACCACAATCCTCTCATCTTAGAGGTCGATGTGGGAGAATGGGTAGCAGTCTCACGGTACCAGACGTCCTACAAACGCACAGACTGGCAGCGATACCAAGAAACTGTAACCTCAGATATCGCCTGCCCTCCACCACCTGCTGCTGAAACAGTAGAGCAAGCGTTACACGACCTAACAGGCACCATCTTGCAGGCAGCGGAAGAGGTCACCCCCCACAAAGGGACACGCCGCCCCCGCAAATACAACTCCGACAATATTTGTTACCTCAAATTCAGCACAAAAATAGAGCAGCAAAGCAGTGGAAGATCAGAGATCAGGCCACCAGGAGGCTGCTCAATCGTCTGCAGAGAGAGTTGAAGGCAGCGCTTAATGTGCACAGAAACCAGCAGTGGCAAAACCGCCTCTTGACCCTCAGAATAGACGACCACACACTCTGGCAAACTACCAGACAATTCAGCAAAGGACGCGCTAGGATGCCACCAATGGACGGCGAGCGTGAGATGGTCTACAGTCATGCTGAAAAGCCAACGCCATCGCCAATGCTTTTGAGAAGCAGTTCCAGGCGGCAGAACCCCGGGATGTAGTTCATTGTCAACTGGCCATCTTCCTCAGAGCCGATGATGATGATGATGATGATGATGACGACGAGAGAAGAGAGAGAGTGAAACACGGTACCGGCACATAACCTACTCCCTACGAGTGACAACAAGGAGGCCGTAAGCTTAACTTCCCCATCCGGCGGACAGTTCACTGTCAACATTGTCACATACCCTCACTTCATGAGACACTGCGGACGTGTTTGGTATTTGAACCAGGAAGTCTGGTGAATACGAACTTTAGCCACCACCGTTCCTCCCCTTGACGGCCAAATACAGACTGCGAACATTTTTTCAACACGAGGTACTAACCGGCTTATCCCCAGGTCGGACGCCACCACATAGCGTGCGTTAGTGGCCTCGGCCACGGAACAATTTAACGCTTCGTTAACAGTGATACAGTGCGTGTTTGAGTACAGTGTTGCCAACTTTGAAATCACAAAAAGTGCAGATAGAAAACTGCATTGAAATGTCTGTTGCACTCCAGGTGACAGCTGGCAACATGAACAACAGATAGCACGTCTCATTAAAAAAGAAATAAAGAGAGCACGCCTATGATTGTGAAATTTCACCAAAACATGTATCCGAGGAAAAATAGCGTTTTCTCAAAGCGGAATCCTTCCGCAACATGTTTACCATATGAAAGTATCACCATATAAAGCTTCAGCCCTTGAAATAACTTTAAATACTATTAAAATTAGTTCTAGACTTTATATTTTATGACATAATTTTCTCTTGTGTACTCTCAAATACTATTTCGGTAGAAGTAGTAGACTGTTATCAATGCCACACTGAACTGACAGCGAGAAAATGTATTTCTGTCCTTCCACACGACCCTTCCAGTGGCATCCGCCTGAGATCGGGAGTTACGAAAGCCACTGGAGTTTTCACTGGCTTATTTCGTAACAAATACACTTTCATTTGTCGTTTTTAATGCTAAAAGCTAACGGGAAAGAACAGTAGCTCGTTGTTTAACCGCAACTCTTTAAAATCTGAAAATCTCTCTCTGTACCTGTTGGTTGCAGTGCACATGCAGTCAAAAGTGAATGCGTTTTTATGAAAGGTTTCGCTATTGTGTCATGTGTCATGCATAAGTTTTTCAATTAATAAATACCGAATATCGACACTCCACAAAGGCACGACCTGATTCCAAATAACCTGGTATTGACCCAGTCTCCATTTCATCTCTCATCATGTTTAGCTAAACACTTCCCAGCTGCGTGTGTGCACATCGTTGTAAATACTGTGTAAGCGAAACGAGACATATTATTGAAAGCATCGTTTTCAAATGATTGAACGGGAAATATGAGACTGAAATATTCATCGCACTGAAAGCATGTACTGTATATCACATGGTTTAGTTTTACTCGCAGTATAGGATTCAATTAAACGCATAATTTGTAATTCTTCATACATTATTGCACAATAAAAGTTGTAGAAAAGCAATTAGAGAACCAGTTGTCATCATGTGAACAGCTAAAACTGCAAAAAAAAACAGCCAAAGAACAGGGAAGACTGTGCAGTTGTCCCCTTCATTTTATCTTCTTTATTTTAGTGAAATGTTAAATGGGAAAGTATTAAAGTGATGTATTAAAGTTTTCTCTAACTATAGCCTGACACTAACCCGGTTTAAATGTATATTATTGTCGCCAAGATATATAAGAGACATAGAAAGTTAATTTTCACAGTGTCTCTGAACTGTTTCATTTACTATTCTCAGTTCATAATCATTTAAGAATTCACTAGCTGTGTAAAACAAGAAAGTAGTTAACTTTCAATGACTAACTTACGTAAAGTACCTTAATGCAGTATTATAGAAAGGTAAGGAAATTAAGCTAATGTAAGCATACCCCATTTATAGAGGTATTAATCCTCTACTTTTTAATGACCAACAACTGTACAAAATTTCCCTTCTGTCAGCATTAATGATAGGAACGATCCTGTACTTTTCATCAAATTCCTGATTTGGTGTCTGAAAAGGACCAGAGATCAACTTATTCTCATTTATCACCCCATTAGTAAATAATATACAGATCATCAGTTAAATACAGGGCTATTACAAATGATTGAAGCGATTTCATAAATTCACTGTAGCTCCATTCATTGACATATGGTCACGACACACTACAGATACGTAGAAAAATATCTCAAATAATAAAGTTATTGTAGAGCTGTGAAATCGCTTCAATCATTTGTAATAACCCTGTATGTTCTTGTTCTTGCAATGGCATCAATAACATTATTATTTTCAATTTTATTCACTCAGATAAATCCGATAGGACGGGAAAGAGGCTTTAAAATGTAACCTATTCTATGTATTCAGTTTATGCAGGTACTAACAAATTAACATAACACTTCACTTTTTATGACAAGGGGTCAATGCGTCCTAACCGTCATCTATCAGAAAATAGCATAAACTAATGGAAAACCTATTCTTTGTTTAAGTCAAGTCTCTGATCACTAAATATTTTGTCATCAGAACATTGACTAAAAGATGTAGACTGTCCATCTGTTGTATTCTGTTTTCCCTTTTTCTACAAATCTGAAGTTTTTTCTCCTCTCGTTCTGTAGTTTCATTGCAGTAAGGTTCAGACGTGTTGAGACCAAAACCAGTGCCTACAGTTTGAATTTATACTGTAGTGACTATCTTTGCAAAATAATATTTAAAAACATCGACTTTTGACACATACTTTCAGTGAAACAGTTATTAGATTAATATTTTAACAAGAGAAAATCACTACAGATGCACTTTTCTACAACTTAGCAAGCGCTGCATATGCACATTGGGATAAAATTATTCTTCCAGAGCAAGTTTTAAACTAGTCAAAGAAATGAACATGGCAGTCTGCCTTAAGTATGTTGAAGTGACTGCAACGCTACTAAATGAAAAGACTTTACAATCATTTTCTCCTTCAACGCTGTACTTCTCTTTAAAAATAAATACTTTTCTCTTTTACATGAAAATGATAGTCTTCAAAATAGTAAAACACACCAATTTTTTAACATTATATTTTAAAAAATCACTTCATGAATTAAAATTGATTATCACGCAGTTACAAATTCAGCCTTTTGCTATAGTGTTGTGGAGCAAATATCTCAGCTCTTTCGAGGTATTTAGTGAATATTTTGTTCTTTTCCCTGTGTTGTGCAATGTTGGATCGCACAGGTATAAATCATATGTTCTTCTGGCCATCATTGTATGGACCTACTCTTCAAGAAGTCTGTACTTATAGTCCTCCATCCACCTGAGGTCATAATAAGAGATACTTTTCAGGAGCATCAAATTCCATTGCTCGATCGCTGTCTCTCGCCTCGTACACAACAGCTCACTCGGTGCGTCCGCCCATTGGCATCGCTTTGTTTTGGACGGCCTGTACGAGCACACGCGCCCATATCAGCGCGTTTTCTTAACTGGCGGTTCTCCAATTTAGTTGCACATGGCAACATTTAACAGTCGAAAAGCAGCTGCCCATTCAGGATGAGCTCATTTTCCTATAAACTTTACAATCTCTGTTACATAACTCTTAGATGTTAATACTTTTACATTTATGCACCGGAAAATGACAAACAACAGTACAATATAAAATATACTCGTATACTGTAGCGGAAATCAGTATAATGGCATTGTCAGTTGTAGGAAAATTAACATTGTTCGTAGATCAGTTGTGTACAGTGTATATGCAATAGTATGAGATCCAGTATACCGACATATGCAGTCAAATGGTATCGCATTTGACGTCAGTAATACAGTATATAAGAAGACATTAATGATTCAAGTGGTAGAGGGTGAAAGTCAGTATAAAGGCAGTAGCCTCTGTGCGTACGTGCGTTTACTACAAATAGGAAATAGACATCATATATGACAGTGTGTGTCGTGCGGATAAACCACGATTGTGACAAAGCCATGCGGAAAACAGTTATCATGTCGCGAAAAAGCAAAAATCGATTCATACTAGGAAATGGGAAGCTATGATCCTCAAATAGACAAGAAGTTGATCCATTCAAGTACAGGGACTGATAATTTCGTTAGATTGGGTGCACAATATGGACAAAATGGGAAATATGGGCAAAGTATAAAATTATCTGAGGCATCGAAACGGCTACTTTCGCCAACAGCAAGCATCAAAAATCATTATTCTTCTCAACTTGCTGCTGATTTACAGTAGCCAGTAACTGCCAGACGCATACGAAAAAATTTGGCACATGAAAAACATCATGTATTCAAAAAACGACTGCAGCAGCCTGCTCTAACACCCAAACATAAACAGGGTAAACTGGAGTTTGCTGAAAAACATGTCTGTATTACAGAACAGGATAAAGTGATCTTTAGTGATGAGGTTGAATGGATTTCAGTATACTTGGCATGACTGGAGAACAGACCAGCATGTAAGAATAAGCAGAAATTTTGTGGTGAGAGTGTTATAATTTGGGCAGCCTTCTCTACTAACGGTAAATCGTGCATTGCTTGGCTCAACGCTAGAATGAACTCTGACGTGTATACCAAGATGCTAAAGGCAGAACTGATTAGAATGTATGAGGACCTAGGTAACGAAACTCAAATGTTTCTACAACATAATGCAATAATGCGACAATTTGAGGCCGTGTGCTTGCTGAAGAGAGCGATACGACCAGAGTGAGCGACAATTTCACTGCAAAAACTACAAACCCTAACAAAATCAATGCCGGAGAAAATTTTTGAGGTAATTATCAAGAACGGAGAATGTGTAAAGTACTAACGGTGAGTGCCTTTATACCAGCTTCCATCGACGAAATGCAAACGCCTTATTTTGTTATTCGCTTTATGAAAAAAAACTGTAGTTTCCTCATGATTGTTTATGTCTTATATGTTTCACTATTTTCATAATAAATTCTATAGATGTACGCTTCGGGCATTGCACTATTATTTCGTAGAAACCCTGCCTTTATACAGATTATAACTACGGTATTTCAAGATCAAATACATGAATGGCAATTACAAGCAAAAACATGAATGAGGTATCAGTATGTGTGTGACAGTATAATAACAAATGGAACTGCAAATGGTATGAATTACCAACGAACTTGCAAACATAAACAAGTCCTGTTGAAATTTTATCGACCCTCCTTCCCTTAGGTGATGACTCGTTTTTAGTGGTATTTTCTGAGACAAAAAGATGCAGCTGTCACGTCACTTCACAAAAATGGAGAAAGTGTCGTCATAGAGTGACTGTAGGAGGATCCATGATGACTTAGACAAAATTTCCAGTTGGTGTAATGAATGTCAGCGTGTTTTAACGTAGAAAAATGCAAGTTAATGCAGATGAGTAGGAAAAACAATCCCGTAATGTACTAACACAGCATTAATTGTGTGCTATTTGACACTGTCACTCCTATTAAATATCTAAGCGTAACGTTGCAAACCGATATGAAATGGAACGAGCACTTAAGGACGCTGGTAGGAAAGGCGAAGGGTCGACTTTGGTTCATGGGAGAATTTTAGGAAAGTTCGGTCCAGTTGTACAGAAGACTGCGTGCAGAACACTAGTGCAACCCAGTCTGGAGTGTTGCTCGACTGTTTGGGACCCCCACTTGGTGGGATTAACGGAAGACATCGAAGCAGTTCAAAGGTGGGGTGCTAGATTTGTTGCAGGTAGGTTCGATCAACATGCAAGTATCACCGAGATGCTTCGAGAACTCAAATGTGTGTGTATGTGTGTGTGTGTGTGTGTGTGTGTGTGTGTATGTGTGTATGTGTGTATGTGCTTCTCTTGTAAATGGTGTGATGATTTAATGTGCCTGTACACTGCTTAAATTTTGTTTGTATATTCCTTGAAAATATTATTATTATGTTAATCAAATATTACTGTTTCGGTGAATTTGTCTATATGTGCGTAATATTGCTATAACTGATAAAATGGTAGCAACGATCTAGCAAGCTATGCAACTTCTAGCCACATACGACCGATATTTTACGAACACTTTTAAAACACAACCAAGTGCACCCTGGTAATTATGCATGAAGATGAATACGTTTTTCACTGTCACTTTGCTTTTCAATGTGGTATGTCAGTTATATTGTTGACTCTGTCGTCGTCCATAAGACGTAGTACGGGCCAGGACCTAATTCCACACAATACCTTAAAATGATCGACGAATTTGTCATTAAAACTACCTGGTCCAGGACTCCAGCTTTGATAGAGTGAAAATTATTAAACAATGTGTGCCGATAGTGATCAGCCTGTAAAGCAATAACGTAAATATTGTAAATATTAAATGTGCTGCGAAATGGCGGCAGGCTGCGGTGATGCTGTTTTCGCTCCGCTGCAGACAATACTACAGTTCCGAAAAGTGGGATTAGTTGACAGAGGTTTATCACTTCTATAAATGAAACTCAACTGACGTTTTATATTATTAACTGTCTTGCATCAGCTCAATAAATTATATCACATTACCTTACAGATCTGGATCAGCAGTATACAATGATAACGTTTGCTTTTCAAATAAATTATTGTTGTCTCTGTTTTTAAACTATTAACTTTCCTAATTGTTCGCATAGAACTCTGTCTTAACACATTTCATAGATACACGACTTTTTTATGGTTTTTTGTCTGCCGCAGTTCATTTGCAAAAAATATTATTACTACGTTTGATATTGGGACGCTAAAAGGGAAGTTCGGTTTTTTAAATGGCAAGGGGATGTAGTACAGCTTTAAAATACGTGCATCCTAAAACAAAAAATGTCAGTCTTTCCTTAATACTGCCTCATTCTGTTCGAAAGTTAAAGACTAACGGTTCAAATTGTTTCATAAATAATTCTAAATTACCATGTCTACACCTACATACATACTCCACAAGCCTCCATATGATGCACGGTGGAGGGTTGTTTGGGTGGTTGGGGGGAGGGGACCAAACACGTTCCATCGGATTAGGGACGGATTGGAAAGGACGTCGGCACTGCCGTTTCTAAGGAAACACCCCGGTATTTAGGGATCTCATGGACAACCTAAATCAGGATGGCCGGACGCGGATTTGAACCGTCCTCCTCCAGAATGTGAGTCCAGTACGCTGACTGCCGCGCCCGCCACCTTGTACGGTGCGGTGGAGGGTACCCCTTACCACAGCTGTTTACTTCATCTCCTGTTTTATTCTCAAACAGAGCCTTAATTTCTCTTGTTTTCTTGATCCTTGGCGGCAGTATAATAGTTCTGCAGTCAGCTTCAAGTACCTGTTCTCAACATTTTCTCAAAAGTGTTCCGCGAAAAGAAAGCCGTCTGCCCTCCAGGGATTCACTTTTGAGTTTTCGAAGCATCTCGGTGATATTTGCGTGTTGATCGAACGTACCTGCAACAAATCTAGCACCCACTTCTGAATTGCTTCGATGTCCTCTGTTAATCCCACCAAGTGGGTATCCCAAACAGTCGAGCAATACTCCAGACTGGGTCGCACTAGTGATCTACACGCAGTCTTCTGTGCAACTGGACCGAACTTTCCTAAAATTCTCCCATAAACCAAAGTCGACCATCCTCCTTTCCTACTAGCGTCCTTAAGTGCTCGTTCCATTTCATATCGGTTTGCAACGTTGCGCTTAGATATTTAATAGGAGTGACTATGTCAAACAGCGCACAATTAATGCTGTGTTAGAACATTACGGGATTGTTTTTCTTACTCATCTGCATTAACTTACATTTTTCTATGTTTACAACACGCTGGAACTGGAAATTTTGTCTAAGTCATCTTGGATCCACCTACAGTCATTCAACGACAACACTTTCTCGTACATCATAGCATCATCGGCAAACAACCGCAGATGGTTGTTCACACCGTGCGTTAGATTTGTGTGAATAGATAATAAGAGCGGCCATATCAAACTTCTCTGGGACACTATTGACAATTCTCTCTGATTAACTCTCTCCAGCGAGGACCATGTACTATATCCTATTACTTGAAAAGTCTTCGTGTCACTCACGCATCTGAGAACCTATCCATATGCCCTCACATTCATTAAAAGTCTGCACTGGGAAAATGTGTCCAACGCTTTCTGGAAATCTAGGAAAATCTACCTGTTGCCCCTCATCCATAGTACGCAGGATTTGATGTAAGAAAAGGACAAGGACGAACGGTACTTTCTAAACAGGTGATGATTTACGGAGAAAGGCTTTTGCTTGTTGTTTCCAACAAGGGTGGAAGGATGTACAAGAGAAGATCGCCAAAGGAACGAAGCTATAAGGAAATATTTAGGAATATACACTACCCTCCATCAATTTCGAAACACCAGGTGATTATGCACAGTGGAAAGGAAATACATTACTAAAGTGCATTTTGTTGTTTTGTAAATGTTTATTAAGCTCATACAATACATAGGTAAATGCAACTATTAAATCTTACATTCTTGAAAATAACTACCCTTTGCTTTAATCACTGCCTTGCTTACTCTCAGCAAGCGATGGGTCAATTTTGCCAGGGATTCAGTTGGGATTAGTCTCCCTTCTTGCTGCAGAACCTCCCACAAGTGTATGCCCTTTTCGGATCCTCCTGTCAACTCATCCTATAGTAGCTCGATTGGGTTACAATCAGGGGACTGAGGAGTCCATTCCATGTTTTTCAAAATTTTCAGAACGTCTAGAGACTTCACATAGTTCTGACACAAGCAGGATGTATGTTTCGGGTCGTTGTCATGCTATAAGACAAACCCATTTCTAATCAGACACAACCCGGATGTCTTGACATGTTGCTAGAGAATGGCATGATAATAAATCATTTTTTCTTGAAACTCTTCCATTTGGTCCGTGTTTGCATACTAAAACAACAATATGAGATTGTGGGTCCACCTTGATGCAAAACACTTTTACTCCCAGATAAACTGAAGTTTAGTGGGATCCAATGGATCAAATCATATCAAACCAAAAGAATGCAGGAAGCTGTACTTAGTAGTAATTCAACCAAGAGAACCCAGGGACATAATTCTGACTGTGAGAAATCATGTATGGGGGTTCTGCAAGGCTCAATCTTAGGTCCACTATTGTTTCAGATATTGAAACACGTATGCAGCGATGGCGAGCCATGACAATCTCTGACCAGAGAGTAGTAGCGCGTGCGAGATGATTCAGTTGCGAGAGAGCAGTTGCATGCAGTCTGTCGGTAGTAGTAGTCTTGTACAGTTGCGGGTAGAGTCGCGAGTGGGACGCAGTCCGCGGGCGTCGACATGGGTCTCTGGTCAAGATGCTGAATGAGGTATATTGTTAAACAAGGTAATGAAGCTGCATTGCGCACATCAGATAATGTAATGTATATTTATTGTAATTAATTTTCAAGAAGTGCCCCAATAATAATTTTGTTTTCAAAGCATTTTTAACAAAAGAGCTATTTAACTGAAAAAATATTTCCCTTGTTTTTCCTTAAACAAAAGTTTCAGTTAAATTCAAAGAATATGTGCGATGCATTTCCTCCAAGCTATGGCGAGAAATAAGAGCAGATGCAGTTTTAGTGAGGTAAGAAATTAACTCTGGTTTTTTTTTTTTTTTTTTTTTTTTTTTTTTTTTTTTTTTTTATTTTGTGGGGAACTGACTCTGCAACATTTTGTATGTCTTTCATTATTTTTGTGGGGAGCTCACATTTGGGTCAGATTGCGATTCTTACATTTAATTGTCATTGTCAGTAGATTTCATTGCGGGAAGGTTACACTTGGCTCCCATCTATTATTTTTTATTTAAATATTTCTGTGGGGACGATATTGCTTCGTAGCTCCATTTTTATTTAACTTTGCTATACTTAAATTTCTCTGGGGAGGTTACACTTGGCGACATCCGGTCCAGGATCGTATTTCTTTGGGAATCTTCTAAGAAACAGTCAGATATCTGCTCTTATTTGCTTAAATATAATTAGGATTTGGCGCAACGCTTTTACTAATTTTGTGACTTTCTTTCCACAGATCAACGGCAATTCGTTGCTCTCTGTTGTATTTGTGTGTTGTTTTTGCATTGTGATTATTTCATTTATGAATAATTTTGACTATTGTAAAAATGCCGCGAAAGACTGTGAATAGTGTATCGCGAGGTATTTTGAATGTAATAACCGACTTAAATAACTTCACCGATAGTACTTGTGACACGCAGTATAATGATGACAATCCTGCGTTCACTGGCAATCAGTGCGTTCCAACCATTAATAATGATGTAGACCTTAATGATGAACAAACGAACTCGATTGTGTCTTCTGTTGATTTAACGACAATCGATGACGCGGGGCGCCCTATTGTAATGAGCACTGCCCAGCTTAACTCACCCGGTTTGGAAAATTCAAATAACGTACAGACAAATGTTTCTAATGAGAGAATGGACAGTGTACGGAAAGTACGACGGATTTATTTAATTCCGAAATAGTGACTGACAGTGTACAATTGACTGGCAAACCTTTTAGTAAATCTCAGAATAACCAAATGGTTACAGAAAGCGAGACAATTCCAGATCCACCATTAAATAGCACAGAGAATATAAATGCTAATTTTGTGTCGGATCCAATTCTGACATTGTTGCTACAAAATTTCAAACAACTTAGTGTAGATATCAAACAACAAAGTGAGAAAATAGACAACAATTCCAAACAGTTAAATGAAAAATTAGACGACAGTTCCAGGCAGCTTAGTGAACAAATTAGAGCCGTTGCCGCGCAGTGTCATGACACTAAGGAACAGTTACACGAGGAAATTGAGGCTTGTTCAAAGAAAAATAGCGAAGAAATTAGATCTGTTGCTCAAGAATTAAGGGAAATGCAAACAGCCGCAACAGAAACACTTAGAGCGGAAATTAGTACAGTCGCTAAACAATGCTCTGAAAAGGCTACACAATTACGCGACGCGTTTAAAGCAATGACAGCAGAACTTCCGCGCACAATGGATGAAAAGATTGACGCGAAATTCGAACAACAGAACACTCAAATTAACGAACGCCTTAGTCTTCACATACAAAACAGTGATACGCGTTTCCGCAAATTTATTCAGGATCAAAATAAAGTCAAACGTCAAGTCATGGAAATAATCACTGCTCAGAGACAAGAAGACAAACGTAAAATGTTTGCGAAGGCAAAAACGTATGTAGACAATAATATTGCCACAGTGTCCGACGAATTTAATACCATCAAACAGTCGACCACAGAATTACGTGACGAAATTTCGGATCTTAAATCGAAAACAGACACATACACAACCGATTTTCAAACAGTGACCGACAGACTCGAGCAATCAGAACTAACAGAGGACTCCGATGTCGTCAAAGCTGACGTTAAAAAACTCAATGAAACTACACGTAAATTGCAAAAACAGATTAATGCCACTGACACTAAAACCGATGATCAGGTAAAAATACCGACTGAAGAATGTGATGAATTGGCCAGTCGTATTGATGTTATTGAAAGTAATAATGAGAGCAAATCAGACGATACTGCACCGATTTCATTTAATCAAACACCTGAATTTCAAAATCTACAGCAGACGATTAATGAGATCGATTCGTCTAATAACACCTTGCGTAGAAAATTGTCAAATTTACAGCAAGAGGTAACAGAGATAAAAAATGTTTCAGCGTTTAACACATCACAGCAGGCGCCATTTAGTGAACATTTGTCAGACTCACGCAGCGCGTATAATTCGGGTAATCTACAAAGAGTACGGGACTTAGATTCAGAGCGGACGCAGACAAATAGATTCTCACACAAACCTGAACGTGTTCTCAAAGTCAGTGACGAGAACGTTGATTACGAGCAGTTTTTATCCGTAATAAAATCTAAGGAATTTAGTAATGACAGAGCACAGATACACGATTTGCACTGTATAAGACAATTTATTTTTGTACTTTCACGGCTATTGCCTGTAATGCGGAAGCTGGCTTTGAACCCGATAAGACAATTTGCTATTGCACTTTCAACAGCATTACCTGTAAAGCAGAAATTGGAATTAGCAAGAATACAACAATTTGCTTTTGGATTTTTACCGCTATTGCCTGCAACGCAAAAGCTAAAATTTATTTGCAGTGCGTAATAGACCTCAGGGGATTCATTACGCTTTAATGAATATGTACCGTAGCGTGCATAGGGCCCCGAGCTGTAGTAGTGCTGTTTCATCTTTAGTTTTCTGCACTGCTGCTTTTTCTTCTACTATCCTTTATAGCTATCAAAACAGCTCTTTAACTATTGCTCTATCTAGATTTAAGAATATGTACTGAAAACCCGATGTGACAAATTTTTACCGAAAGTGACAATTCTCTTTAGGCACTCCAGAACTACCGCCGTAATTTTAATATCATAAAAATTATAATCATCAGTATGTGTAAAATTAGCAGCAGTCGTAAATGTATTTTTGTAACAATAGATGTTTTTCACCGCAACAGCATGAAAGTCAGCCGCTTAGCATATCTAACCAACAATGCAGTCTACAAGATCAACCAAACTTTAATGTTTCGCCGCGTGCACGTATAGTCTCAGCTACAACAAATAGTATCGCACAGCAGCAAGGAAATAACTACGTATAGAAAACACAGTATTTCAATTCCTATCGCAATGCACCGTATAGAAGTGACCATCATGACCAACGTAAAAATAATGAGCTTTTTCAGCGTACATTTAATAACAGTCGATCTTTTCAGCAGCAAGAACATCTGCAACAACACATTATCATGAATGAACCAGACAATAGGTGTTATCTATAGCGTAATACGTCAGGAAGAAATAACAGAGCAGTTTAAATAGTCGAAATGCCACAGCATCATCCCGTAAATAACAGCACGTACGATAGAATTTGACCAGACACAGTACAGGTTGCATATTCCAGTAACGTAAGCAATAATTTTGACACGCAGAATCTTGTTCACGAAAAATGTTATTAATTTGACGCCATCCAACACATGTTTGCATGAAATATTATCACGACGTACGTAGACGACATTCTTATTGCAGAAGCTAACTGGTCTGAACACAATCTGATTTTAGAACGTTTGTTGCAAACTTTTCGTGCACAAGGACTCACAGTTAATCTTAGTAAATCGCACTTTGGCAAAACTTCAATAAAATTTCTTGGACACGTAATTTCAGCAGAAGGCATTGCGCCTGATCCGGAAAAAGTTCAAGCTTTACGTGACATTACTGTTCCTACGATGAAGAAACAACTATGCAGTTTTTTGGGCTTAATTAACTTTTTTCGTAAATTTATTCATCACTCTGCTTTAGACACACCTAGATTATGCCAATTGACAGGTAAAAACACGATTTGGTCCTGGGATAAGCAAGCACATTTTGAATTCGTGAACCTGAAACATGCTTTGTTGAATGCTCCACTTTTATCGCACCCAGATCTCACCAGAAATTTTTCCATTGCCACCGACAGTTCCAACACCGCTTTAGGCGTACACATTTTTCAGGAAATTGAAGAAGATGGCTCTACAGTAATTAAAAACATCGCATTTGCAAGTCGCATTCTGTCACCTGCTGAACGAAATTATTCCGTTACAGAATTAGAAACATTATGTGTTGTTTGGGCTTTTACGAGATTTCGGCATTTTCTTTATGGAAGACATACCACTGTCTACACAGACCAAAGAGCTATACAATTTTTACTTTCGGCTAAATTTACTCATGACAGATTAAGTAGATGGAAACTTTATTTACAGGAATTTAATTTTACGATTGTTCACATTCCCGGCACACAAAATGTTATAGCAGACGCACTATCGCGTTCTCTCAGCAACAATCATCGCAACCAACTTCTGCAAAGCAAATTTCAGCGTAATGTACATCCAATAAGTTGCATTTGAAAATTTTATTTCGTCGTCATTACAGGACATAGCAAAAGAGCAAAGTAAAGACAATGTGTGGAAAGAAATTAAACACCTTTGGGAAGATAGGAATAATGTTACGATTAGAAACCATTACACAGTACGCAATGACATTCTGTTTCGCCGCTCTCATCCTGACAGCAACAATTGGTTATTATGCATTCCTGACGAACTGGTTAACAAATTAATCTGGTACACTCATTTAAGTTACGCACATTACGGAGCTAGAAAATGTTTTCTTATACTGAGACAGAACTGTTATTTTACCAACATGGAAAAACGTATACGACGAGTTTTAGCGTCATGTAAAATTTGCCAGAAAGCTAAGTCAGACACCACTTCACATATTCCTCCATTATATCCCATTGTACCTGTTAAATTAAGACACATGGCCGCTGTAGACATTTTTGGTCCGATTCCGAGAACTAACAGAGGTTTTTGCTACATCTTTGTCGCTGTTGAACTCACTTCAAAATTTGCTACTTTCACTCCATTACGCAAAGCTACTGCTAAAACTGTTTCGAAAGCATTTGTAAAGCATTTTCTATTTCATGTAGGGCATGTGTTCAAAGTAATTTCTGACAATGGATCGCAATTTCGTTCTGCTACATGGACACGCATGTTACGAGCTAGAAACATTTCTCCGATCTATATATCTAAGTAGCATGCTTCTTCGAACCCCTGTCAACGATTAATGAAAGAAATTGGTAAACTGTGTAGAATATACTGCCACAAAAGACATATTGATTGGGACACACACACATTCTCATTCCAAGATGTAATTAATTCCATACCAAATGAATCCACAATGCTATCTCCGTCTGTTATACTGAAAAATGTTGAACCACCTAACAAAATTAAAGGATTAGTAACATTTCCTACATCTCGTCGATTACGACACCATGAAATAGTTGACATTGCGCTGAACAACATCAAACGTGCCGCAGAGCGCCGGAGAAGACAGCAAAAACAGGTTTGTACACGCCGAGACTTTCACGTGGGACAGAAGATATTAGTACGCACACACTATTTATCCAGCAAAATAAAAGGTAAGTGCTGTAAATTTGAACTTATATACGCAGGTCCATATCGGATTCGCAGCATTCCTCACCCCAATGTTGTACACGTCGAAACTTTGAGAACCAGGAAAAGCAAGGGGAACCATCATGTATACAATGTTAAACCCTTTATTGAATGAAACCACTTTATGATATAACATGCTACGATGCCATTTACTAATCTTTATGAGCACTTCTGTAATTATAATTACATTACTAATTACTGATTATTATCGCATTTTTTCTTGGCAAGTGCCCGGCAAGGTAAGGTTAGCAGGTCGCTTTTCTTGTCGTTACACATCAGACCGTGCACATTTTTTATGTATGTACGATTGTTTTCATGTTTTGTTTGTATGGACTGTGAAATAGTTAAGATATAACACACACCAGTTGACTTTGACTTTTTTGCCCTATGATATCTCAAGATCGTGACTGTTTTACATTTTTCTTTTTTTTTTTTGCTGCTGCATTGTGATATTCTCTGTACATTTTTGCCTTTGAACACTGTCTATGCTTTTGACATATTACGTTTTCTGTCATGTTATGCTGTATGCTTAATTATGTCACCATAAACCAGTCATTATTTAGTGGGTATATGATTTAAATGCAAGACATTAATCTTTGTTCAACAATTTCAGAAAGAAATGTTGCGTAAAGGAAATAAATTAAACAGAAATGGGAATTTCAACTACGGAATAGACGAAAGAAGATACAAAAACCTTATGAGGAAGAGTAAATGGATCAGAATTAACAAGCATTAACAAGAACATACTATACACATCGTGGAATAGCAGTCTTAACTAATTTTTTCTTTCAGAATACAAGGCGATTGATGCAAGCTGTCAGACAGAACTACACATCTTAGTTTTAGTGATGAAATATGCTAGAGATAAGGAATAGTTGTGTAATGAGTAAGGAAGCGATTTTTTTGCAGATGATAATGAATGCTGATGAAGAGTAATGATGAAGAATATGCTACTATGAATAACGAAGTTTTTCTTTACAGGTGATGATAATAATGAAGTTATGATAATATGGATAATGAAGTTTTTTCTTTACAGATGAGGATGATGTTGAAGTTTATGTATTTATGCTATGTAGTTATTTAAGTATTTGTTGCAGTTTGTTTTGACAGTATGTTTTATATCGTATGGTATGATGACTGAAGGTTTTGGAAAGGACAGCTATGGAACACATTTTTTATACACATTTCGCTACCTGTTAATTCGAAGTTCACTACTTTTCAGCATAGTATGCGTTTCTTATTTCAGCTTAATAATCCATTTTGTATTTTTTCCAGGAGAAGCCTTTCATGATACTTACTAAACTTGTTACTTATTAAACCTATACTAGTACTTGCAATTTTTTTTTTACCCAGTTGTGTCACAACCTTGCTACAGCTGACTCATGACGAATGACGTTACACATTTTTCATTTACAGGAACAACCTAAAAGCAATTTTTTTTCTTTTTCTCTTCTTGCTTTCCCTTATAATTACCCAAAGCAATGCATTGCTAACAAAAAAAATGTATTACCAGTCCCAAATAATGATACCAGTTTAAGAGAGTTCTGAGAAATGCTGATCAGCTATGAATAATATGTCACCTGAAACATGACTACTGATTATTACTATATTGAAATGACAAATGATTAATTAATTATGCTTTGTAACTGGAAAATGAATACTATTAACTCATAATGCTTTGTAACTAGGAAAAGACTGCTACTACTTATGCTTTGTAACTAGAAACTGAATGCTATTCATTATGCTTTGTAACTGGGAAAAGCATGCGATTATTTAATAATGCTTTGTAATTAGGAAAATATGACTACTGATTATTACTATATTGAAATGACAAATGATTAATTAATTATGCTTTGTAACTGGAAAATGAATACTATTAACTCATAATGCTTTGTAACTAGGAAAAGAATGCTACTACTTATGCTTTGTAATTAGAAACTGAATGCTATTCATTATGCTTTGTAACTGGGAAAAGAATACGATTATTTAATAATGCTTTGTAATTAGAGAATGAGTGCAAATATTCTATGTCAAACAATTAATGAACATTTTTCTGTAATGCTACATACATGGTACAGAAATGTTCAATACCTGGGCTATGAATGCCGCAAACTACTAATGTAATTCCTAATGAAGACTAGTATGTGACTTAATGTCCTTCACCTTCTGAGCTAACTACCCTGAATCACTGCAATATCCATTTGTCCTGTCCGTCCTCATGATCATAGAGCACTATATTTGGTTTTTGCACTAATTCTACGTTGATGTGCCTTGTAAGAGCGTGGTGTTGACACGACATGCTGTCCACCACCGTGAGCGATGGAGACGTTATTATGGTCCCACTGTTTGGTGTACCTGATGTACTGCCAAAATGATAACATGGAAGATTACTACGACATTTCAGTGTCTTGGCTACGCTGATAAACACTTCTGGGAAAAGAAACTTCACATTGTCTCACTTGGTGTTGTACTTCTGTGGAAAGATATGGACTTTCAGAGCAGCTGCGTGCAACCTAAGTGCTACAACCATGACGCAATCCTTCCTATTCCTTCCCTAATTCTTGTAAAATCAAAAAGTCATATACAGTGCGTGTGCACTTCCTTTCATTTGTTAATAAGATCAGTTATCCTGAAATTACTAAAGACTTCTATAGTGCATGTGCACTTTATTACACTCCTTGATTTGTTTGTTTGTTGTAGAAAAATACTAGAGAGTACTACAGTGCGTGTGCACTTTTGTCACTTGTCAATATGATTTGAACTCATTAGGTTTATTTGTTGTAAAAATATTAGAGAGTTTTTCAGTGCGTGTGCACTTTATGCCATTTGTACTCATTACGTATATATTTTGTGATTTCCTGATATGTTCAATACTTCAATGCGTACGCACTTATGGCATTTGTTACTCATTGTATATACATTTCCTCATTTGCTGATATGTTCTGAACTGCAGTCCATGTGCACTCATGTCACTAATCAACAAGATTTTTTTGCCGTTCTGTTTATTTGTTCTGAAAATGCTAAAGAGTTTTTCAGTGCGTGTGCACTTTTGTTATCTATCAAATAATTTGTATATACATTTTTCTGATTTACTAATATGTTTTGTACTCACATTTTGCCATTGTCTGATATGTTAGGCACTCGGTGCATGAGCATCACGTTTAATTCATGTTCTGTATATTCTGTGATTGTAAAAATTAATTAGTTAAGAAAATTTGTTGCTCATGGCAAGTCCAAATGACTCACCATCGCTGCCAAATTTTTGCCCCCCAGTGGAGGGTTATGAAACACGTATGCAGCGATGGCGAGCCATGACAATCTCTGACCAGAGAGTAGTAGCGCGTGCGAGATGATTCAGTTGCGAGAGAGCAGTTGCATGCAGTCTGTCGGTAGTAGTAGTCTTGTACAGTTGCGGGTAGAGTCGCGAGTGGGACGCAGTCCGCGGGCGTCGACATGGGTCTCTGGTCAAGATGCTGAATGAGGTATATTGTTAAACAAGGTAATGAAGCTGCATTGCGCACATCAGACAATGTAATGTATATTTATTGTAATTAATTTTCAAGAAGTGCCCCAATAATAATTTTATTTTCAAAGCATTTTTAACAAAAGAGCTATTTAATTGAAAAAATATTTCCCTTGTTTTTCCTTAAACAAAAGTTTCAGTTAAATTCAAAGAATATGTGAGATGCATTTCCTCCAAGCTATGGCGAGAAATAAGAGCAGATGCAGTTTTAATGAGGTAAGAAATTAACTCTGTTTTTTTTTTTTTTTTTTTTTTGCACAGGGCCAAAGATCGACTTTTCGGTCTAATTGAGTTTTCATTGTCAATGAAATTTCATTATCATTGAAATATCTTTCATTTTGTGGAGAACTTACATTGTCAGTAGATTTCATTGCGGGAAGGTTACGCTTGGCTCCCATTTATTATTTTTTATTTAAATATTTCTGTGGGGACGATATTGCTTCGTGGCTCCATTTTTATTTAACTTTGCTATACATAATTTTCGGTGGGGAGGTTACAATATATGTAAATGATCTACCGTATAATGCATAATAAGCAGAATTAGGTCTTTTTGCAGATGACACCAGTATTGTAGTCACTCCCAGTATACATACAGAAATGGAAGAAATGATGAACAAAGTTTTCAAAAGTATCAGTTACTGCTTTTCTGCAAATGCTCTCACCCTGAATTTCACAAAGACACGTCACGTTCAGTTCTGCACCTCTAGAGGTACTGCACCAGTGTTAAGTGCAACACTTGGTGATGACATAATACAAAGGGAGGAAAGTTCAGAACCTTAGGAGTCCATACTGACGAGATTTTAAATTGGAAAAATCACCTTTTGGAACTCCAAAAACAGCTTGGTTCAGTCACATTTGCACTTAGAATCATAGCAAGTTTTGGGGAGAGAGAAATCAGTAAGTTGACATATTTTGCTTATTTTCATTCAGTAATGCCATATGGAATAATATTCTGGGGTAACTCATCTTTAAGAAAAGTCTTCATTGCCCAAAAACGCGCTGTAAGAGTAATATGTGGTGCTCACCCGCGATCATCTTGTAGACATCTGTTTAAGAAGTTGGGTATTCTGACTACCGCTTCACAGTAGATTCATTCCCTCAAGAAGTTGTTGTAAATAATCCACTACAGTTCAAAAGGAACATAATTACTATACTAGAAGAAAAAATGACATTTATTGCTCAACATTAAGGTTGTTTTTAGCACAGAAAGGGGCGCACAACGCTGTCTAACAGACAGAAAGGTGAAATTTGAAAACTCCTACTATTCCGTAGAAGAATTGCTATGTTTGTAATGTGTAAAAGGTGGTGGCTACGAATTGCTAACTCAATCTAAATATCTTTTTCTTATTTTGGGGAAAAAACAATAACATGGTGACGTTTAGAGTACAAATAGATGCACAAATTGATTTGCAAAAAAATGGCTCTGAGCACTATGGGACCTAACATCTGTGGTCATCAGTCCCCTAGAACTTAGAACTACTTAAACCTAACTAACCTAAGGACATCACACACATCCATGCCCGAGGCAGGATTCGAACCTGCGACTGTAGCAGTCGCGCGGTTCCGGACTGAGCGCCTAGAACCGCTAGACCACCGCGGCCGGCAAATTAATTTGCAATATGAAAGTAAAATGACTCGTTCCACATGACGATGATTTAGCACGGAAAATGATCCATGGAACATGAATGTAACTAACTTTATTTATTCCCTCAAACTAGTATCAGCGACGAATGTCGCCATCATCTGTGGGTTCTTTGAATCAAAGCATCCCCTGATGATGGCGATATTTGTCGCTGAAACTAGTTTGGTGAATATATAAATAAATAAATAAATAACAACCGTGTTTTGCATCAATGTGGACCCACAATCCCATATTGGCATGATAATTCTTTTGTTTCATTCTTGCCTCTACTTTCAGCAGATCTCCGACTTTATTCCTTCCAAAAGATCCCCGTATCATTACAGAACCCCTCCCGTGCTTAAGGTTGGAATTACGCAATGAGGATTCAAGCGTTCATTGGGTAAACAGCGTACGAATTGACAGCCTTTACTTCCAAATATTTCGAATTTGTATTCATCAGTGAATGAGACTCTTTGCCAGTCCTCTGTTGCGCAATGCTGGTGTACCTTTTCTTCTTGTTAACAGGGTACAACATTATTTTCCTTGCTGCTACATAACCCTGGGAGTTGTTTTCTGCCAGGCGTCGTCTCGCTGTTGACTCACTCATTGTTGTATCCCTTACTGTGTTTAGTTCAGCAGTCAGTTCACGTACAGTTTTGAATCTGTTACGTTTAGCGGTCACTACCAAATACTTTTCCTGGCGTTCCGATGTTTTGCTGAGTGCTCCTGTCCGGAGGATGATCACGCTGGAGACTATCTCGATGCCGGTGTTTGGTCTTGACAACTCCGCCGATGGAAATCTTTAATTTCTTTGATATTTGTCGGACACTATTGCCCTCTTGGTGTAATGTGGTTATCTTTACCCGTGAGTCACAAGGAATCTTACATTTTTGGGCCTTTTCCAGTTACTTTTTCTAGCTGTATACAAACGAAACTACAACTGAACAGAACTGTGAACGACGTACCTCTACACCGTTTTACCGTCTACCGGCGCCACATGGTGTGTCTAGTTGAACTGCTTGAACAGGTAAAGACAGTTTATATAAAATTTAGCAATACCAATATGTCACAGTAAGTTTGTGTATGTAATAATTAACTACACAATACTGTGTCATTATCAATCGTTTTATGGTCACACAAATCTCAATTCTAACTAGTAACATAGATCACTCCCATCTTGCTCCGTTGAAATATACAGCAAGATGTTTTCAAACTTCTGAAGGGTAGTGTGTAACCTAGACGAAAATATAGAAGAAAATAGGAGAAAATAGAAGTAACATATAGAAAGACTCCCTGTAAAATGTTTCAATTATAAGTTGACTGGAAGACGAATTGCAGCAGATCTATACGAGAGGCGGCGTACCGTAACAGAACTTTTCCGATATTCGTACATGAAGTGAAGAAAAAAAGAACCAGCCGAGCTCGAGGTGAAAATTCCTTCCACCACCAGAATTCAAACCGGTTGGCTCCTAGTTGATCGCCGTAGCAATAGCGTGCGTTCGTTATCTCAGCTACAGAGGCGCAGTACGAATTGAAGGAATCCTTGTCTTGTCTCCCGTCATTTTATATGTTGTATATTCTGCTTTGTGTGCAGCTAAATAGCGAAGAAAATCTCGTTAGATATAGGACAGGATGTCATGTCCCTCATCTTATCAGATTAATTGAAGACAAAAAAAAATATCGTCCGCAGTTACTACTAATAATCACTTTGCATCCCCTTAGCCGATGTTGCTTCCAAAAATTTAACAATTATTTTGCACATAATTGTTTACTCACACAAACTCAACACGATTTTTTAATTATTATTGAATTAATACAGACGTGTGCCGTCTTCTCGTGCAGAATTCTGGTGGATATTAACGCACAGACGATCTTCAAAGCTGTCACGTCAATTCTGTCAGTAGTGGAAACGAAAATAACGTGCGTGGTAGCTTGAAAAACTAAACCAGATCGTCTGTTCTAAGTAAGCCAATTTCGAATTTTGTTTGTAGGCTGTCAAGTCGAATATCGATTTGTTTTGTCGAGGTCCTGAAGCGCAGGTATGTTCACTGCTTCAGCCAACCGCATCGCCAGCTTTTATTCTTGAGTTCTGGAACTACAAACAAACGCCGGTTTAATTGACGAAGTTTCCAACCTACTTCTAAAAATTTCCACCGTGGAGAACTTTCACTCCATCTGTATGTAAATTTGTGAAACTTTCATCAGCATATGCAAATTATTTGTGTCGTAAAAGAAGGAGTTACGCAATATATCTTTGGATCCATTTCAGTCGCGGGTACGGCAAAGTAGCCGGGAGTATTAGACTGTTATTAAAATGTCTTCCGTGTCAGAAGGATGCCCGCTGACAACATGTTAATCGACAGGGCGAATAATTTTGCGATACCGTGCTGGTAGTGAGTGTGGCTGAGGGGAGTCGAGCGCGCTGCTGTCTTAACTGGACGTTATTCAAGTCATTTATTGACTTATTGATACACAATCATCGTATTACAGTTCATGGTAAGAGCAATTTCATAATCGTCGATGATAACACAGTTTAATGGCCGTCAGCATTTCATCACATTTGCCAATAGGGAGGGCATATCTTTATTCTTGCGAATCACTAAATCCATTTTAGTACTCGATTTCTTTTAAAACCATTGTTCAACACACAAATCTAAAAACATGCATAGCCAGCATACATCAGCTGGCTTCACATATACCGAACCCTTGACATAGCTTTAGCGCAACTAGCGCACTAAACCTTAACACTGTTAAGTAGTGACAGCCTTACATCAATAGCTTACACATATCGAATCATCCGTTACAACGCCTCAGAGTTATCAGCACAGTAATTATTTAAAAACAATCAAATGGTTTCAATATTCATAAAGGATGATCCTTGCCAACATTTAAAAACCCCCGAAGCGAACGTAGATGTCCCTGAGACAAATAATTTAAGACAGATGGGGCCTAAAATGTTGGCAAATACACCAAAATTGGGTGAAAAAATGATTCAAATGGCTCTAAGCACTATGAGACTTAACATCTGAGGTCATCAGTCCCCTAGACTTAGAACTACTTAAACACAACTAATCTAAGGACATCACACACATCCATGCCTGAGGCAGGATTCGAACCTGCGACCGTAGCTTCAGTTCGAGACTGAAGCGCCTAGAACTTCTCGGCCACACCGGCGGGCAAAACTGGGTGACAAATATTGAATATGTGACGTCACCAGATGACATACCTCGCCGCATGTGCAGTGGCTGGGCTTGTCGATCCTACCCTCGCCGATAGGATGCAGTACTACACAACGCACACTGAGCGAAAGCTGCAAATTTCACACACCTTTTGTACATGTGATATTTTTTAAACGTAAAAGTCGGTGTACCAAGCAAAAGCTGTCCTTATTTTTTGTTCCTTTCCTTCTGGTCCGTTTTTTTTTTTTTAATTTGCAGACTTCATTTAGTCAAAAAAACTGGTAACAATGCATTTCGGAAGCTCACACTAATTTACTTGTGACGTAGTACAATAAGTTTTTTGTAGTACTGCACTTACCAATAAACCAGCCGAGGCCGTCAGAGCGGTAAATATAATAATAAATCTTACCTCAATGTAAACACATAATTGTCTGACGCAGTGCAGATAAATACCACCTGCCAGAAGAAACACTCGGACTCTAAGCTCATAACGCTAAAGCCGCGCACGTACACCCGTAGCCACACCGACGTGAATACTTGACTTGTTTAGGAACGATCAGGTGCGATAGACCGATAGGCTTAACCGGTTCACGAGCAGAGAGGGACTTCATCTGGCGATGTCACATGTCCAACATTTGTCATCCAAACATCAAATAACTTGTCTCAGCGTCATCTACGACTTTTCTGGGGTTTTTAAACATTAATAAGAGGCACCCTGTGTAGCTCTAACATACGTAATCAATAAAAAAAAAGCTGACGTAAATACTAATTTCAAACAACCGACAAACGAGAAACAAGCCCTTCACTTATACTACACACTAATACACTTTTAACATATACAGTTAAACAAAACAAAACACGGGCTCATGCTAGGAGGCATCGTTACACTGGCCCAGTCTATGACACAAATGTGACGGAAGAAACACAACTGAAAAGGACAACACCGTAATATACTATCATGACAGCTGGTAACAACGTCGCTCGTACACCAATCAATCACAATGTCTGCCAAAACAACGTCACTCACTGATCGAACACAATGTCTGCCAAACAACGCCGCTCAAATACTGATGAAGCACACTGATGTACAGAGTGACAGTTATTGAACTATATGGAAAAAAACGTAAATTAGTTACAAACTACGGCGTGCACACACTTTATCCAACGTGTAAACGTCACTACAGATATTCGAATTTAGCTTATGACATGTTCGATATGCCTGCGATCATTGGCGATGATGTGGCGCAGACGTATATCAAAATTCTGCATGACCCGCTGAAGTGTCAGAACATTGATGCTGTCGATGACCACCTGAGTGGCTGTTCTCAGCTCTGCGGTGGTTTTTGGGTTATTGCTGTACACCTTGTCTTTTATATAGCTCCACAAAAGGGAGTCGCATGTGTTCAGATCCGGAGAACATGGCGAGCACTTGAGACCCATGCCAGTTCCCTCTGGGTGTCCCAAAGCCAGAATGCGGTCCCCAGAGTGCTCCTCCAGGACACCAAACACTCTCCTGCTTCAATGGAGTCGAGCTCTGTCTTGCATGAACCAAACCTCGTCGAAACCAGGATCACTTTGGATAATGGGGATGAAATCATATTCCAAAACCTTCACGTACCGTTCGGTAGTCACCGTCCCACCAAGGAATATCGCACCGTTTGTTCCGTAACTGGACATTGCACACCACACAGTCACCCATTGAGGGTGAAGAGACTTCTCGATCGCGAAATGTGGATTCTCAGTTCCCCAAATGCGCCAATTTTGCCTATCGACGAACCCATCCAAATGAAAATGGCTTTCGACGCTAAACCAAACTATACAATCCCATCATGTCCCGCGCAGTTTGAGCGTCCTGACGCAAACAGTTCACAAGTTATGGCGATTTTATTTCATGGAGTAATTGTCACCCTGTACCTATCACCACGCTTCACCGTCCCACGGCAGTAAAGAGGGAAACAGAGTGAACAGCCTTTACAAGTACACAACGAATGGTGAAGAGACAACAACTTGCTCACTGATGATCACCGTCGTGGCGGCTATTCAACCTTTTGCGAGGACAGCTGAGAACAACACTGGCGTAATCCTGTCAATTCCGCATCCAATTTTATCGGAACGTCACGGCCTTTCCACCAGGGCACCGTACTCTATTCACGGCAGCGAGAAAGGAAACAGACAGACAAACTGTACTCATTGCCTATAGTTCGGTACTGCTCAGTGGTCGCACCTCCGTGACTGCAGTACACAGACTAGCTGAACTCGCCGATCCGCTGAGTAGGCCTTCTCTTCAGTCTTCACGTTCTCGACCCCAGAAAGGCTCTTGCCGACACTGAGTGCCAAGCGACGGTGCATCGACTTCCTCCTTGGTCAGAGATCACCAGCCACACAGGATTCACAGAAAGCCTTCTCTGACATCGACAGGCGGAGACGTTCCTGGGTAGGCTCAATACACAGTTGTCAGAATTTTCAAATTTCCATGCAGTCTTTGTAATTAAGACCATGGCGACTGATCCCTGTTTTATGTTACATGCTCAAAAGCTTTCCTATACCTCTTTCGTACGCTTTGCGGCAAGATTATTTGGTTCCAGTGGAATTTGTAGAAAAATCGCCTAAGATTCATTATGTGTTGGTCAATCTCGTTATTTCAGATACTTTAACATTGGGAAATATTTCAAACAGAGAGTACCAAGAAATAATAATAAGCTACATAAATCACTGTACATCAGCGTTGTTAACAAGTAACTTCAAATTAGATGCTGCAGTGATATAACTCCTATGAAGTGGATGAATTCGCTGCTCCACTGATCCACAAAGTGGCGCTAAGAAAAATTTAAACTTCCTCCTGAACATCCAGTTACAAGACGAAACATATTACCATACTGAAGGCACTGCAGCATGCTTGTACCCCAGTAGATGAAAGAATCTTGATAATATCAGATGCAAGAATCTGAACAGCGAAAGTGGTCAAAATGTAACAATAAATACGTGATCAATATATAAGTATGGTCTCAGTGCATAGAGCTCTCCAGAAGAAATAAATACAGTTATTTAGTCTACGCCGGCCGGTGTGACCAAGCGGTTCTAGGCGCTTCAGTCTGGAACCGCGCGATCGCTACGGTCGCAGGTTCGAATCCTGCCTCGGGCATGGCTGTGTGTGATGTCCTTAGGTTAGTTAGGTTTAAGTAGTTCTAAGTTCTAGGGGACTGATGACCCATAGTGCTCAGAGCCATTTGAACCATTTAGTCTGCACAAAGGCACGTGTAGGACTCTACGACAGTGAAATACGGGATTATTTGGTAAGGGAGGCTATTGTATCCGAGTGACCTCTGAGCGTCAAGATGCCGTTTACAGATCTGTTGCAACGTGTACGGGCCCATATTAAATACTTGGAAGGAAAACTGAGAGACATCAAATAAATCAAAAGGTCAATATTACGCTTCCATGTCTTACCAGACACTCACCTACGGCCCCGGCATTACAACCCACCAGCTCGTCGACGAGACATCGCATCAGGCGTTTGTATGGGATAAAACTATGGCACCTTCCCACAACATGTCCCACGCTCGATATTAAGTGATCCTACTATAAGTACTTGCAACTGCAGCGTGTAAGAAGTGGCATGTGTTAACTAATTGTTTTTTAAATGCAGGAAATACATGAGACGGGGAGAATCTGTACATGAGTTTAACAAAATTTGAATTACCCTTTCCAATTAATATTCAGTGTCTTGCGGCACAAATTGTCCAAAAATATTTTTCTGTTTTTCTCGCAGTGATAAATGTAATATTTTTCTTAAATAATTGCAATCTGATTATTATCGAGGCCTTGTGCAATTTGCATCATACGTTTCAAACTATTTCAATTCCTTATAAAGTATGATGATGGATGGATGGATGGGTGGAGAGGGTTGTATGGACAGGGTTGTATGGACGCACGACGGCAGTAACAGATTGAGACGGGTGTCAAGAAAAGACTCAGAACAGTAAGATAAAAGAGAACGTAAAACACAGGTAACAATCTTGGAAAAATATGTGCCACACCGAAGCGTGGGACGAAGCATACCGCCAGCAGTAAGACATGAACAACACAGGAAGAAAGTGGTAGAGGGAGCTAAAACAATATTGCAGATGAAAGTGGATGGCTGACCGCAAGGAAAAAGGGAGGAGCCAGCCACGTTGCAATACACTAAAACCTCCAGCCTAAAAGTTTAGGCCAGATTCCAGACACAATACAAAACTTTAAAACCCTATACATACACGTCTCATCATTAGCTAAAACACAGGGCAGATCCCCATCAACTTGTGCTTCTGCCCTTGCATCACGGTATAAAATGCAGCCTGGCGGACAGATGTGTACACCACAAGCATCACAAAACGGGGGATCCTCCCGCCGTAATAGAAGGCTATGTGTGAGAGGACAGTGCGCAATCCGAAGACGCGTGAGGGTCACTTCTTCCCGCCTGAGCAACAGGCAGGAGGAACGCCATGGCCGAGTTGTTGACTTCACCAACCGCAGTTTATTGGCCGTCACCGCCAGCCATTCTTCCTCCCACAACTCCATGCACTTCGCCGGCCGCGGTGGTCTAGCGGTTCTAGGCGCTCAGTTCGGAACCGAGGGACTGCTACGGTCGCAGGTTCGAATCCTGCCTCGGGCATGGATGTGTGTGATGTCCTTAGGTTAGTTAGGTTTAAGTAGTTCTAAGTTCTAGGGGACTGATGACCACAGATGTTAAGTCCCATAGTGCTCAGAGCCATTTGAACCATTTTTTCCATGCACTTCTTGTGGAGTGCAGAAATGACAGACTGCAAGGGAATAGGACACTGGACCACATCCTGCTCTCTGCAGGCTTCCTTGGCAGCCCGATCGGCCTGTTCATTGCCCCATATTCCTACATGACCAGGCAACCAGCAGAAGGACACCTCCTTACCCCGCCGTTGGAACAAGTGCAGTTGGTCACATATCAGCTGGACCATCTCCTCAGTTGGGTACAGGTTCTGAAATGATTGTAAGGCACTAAGAGAATCGGAGCAGAGGAGAAATCGATTGCCCCGAACACGATTCATCCGCTCCAGTGCTTTCAGGATCGTGTGGAGCTCCGCTGCGAAAACGGTATATTCATCAGGGAGGCGAATCCGGGTAACATGATCAGGGAACACTACAGAACAGCCAAGGAAATTCTCCTGTTTGGAGCCATCAGTGTAAACGACGGTAAAACCGTGACGCGCATCTAAAATGCTAAAAAACTGAGATTGGAATGTAGAATCTGGTGTACTATGTTTCTTAAAATTAGTCAAATCGGAAATAAGTCTGGGTCTCCGGAGGAGCCAAGGTGGAAATCTGCTCCAACCGCGACGGAAAACGTGAAGACTAGCCATATCCATCGCAGAGAGGCAATCCTGTGCGCGAATCCCATAGGGCCGCGTCGCTCGTTGCCAGTTATGAAATAGCCGTGCCAGAGGAAGCTGAGGAACGGTATGGTACGCAGGTGGGTATGGTGTGGACAAAGTTTTATACGCCTGGCGCACCGTAAGTAGCCGCCGCCGCATATGAAGTGGCGGTTCACCAGCCTCTGCACAGAGGCTTGCTATGGGGCTAGTTTTGAATGCCCCACTGGCCAACCGAAGCCCTTCATGGTACACAACGTCCAACATCTTTAAGTAAGAAGGCCTCGCAGACCCATACACTGTGCACGCATAATCGAGCAGAGATTGCACATACACCCTGTAAAACTGGAGCAGACAAGTCCTATTGACTCCCCATGTACTGCGGCTAAGACAATTTAAAATACTTAAAGCCTTAAGTGACCGTCGTTTCAGGTCTTTAAGATGAGGTAATCACTTAAGCTTCGAGTGAAAAATGAGCCCCAGAAATCTCACCGTGACTTTAAAAGTAAGGACAATGTCCCTCATCCTCAACTCAGGAAAGGTTAAAATCGAACGAGAACGGTGAAAAAGAACACATACGGACTTCTCTGTGGGAAAACTTAAAACCACTCTTCTGCGTCCAGTCATCCAAGCGTCGAAGAGTAAGTTGCAACTGACGCGTTGTCGTTGCAAGTTTTGAAGAAGAGCAAAACAAAGAGAAGTCATCCACAAACAAGGAACACTGGACAGGACTCTTCACTATGGAGGTAATGCTATTAATAGCGATGGCAAAGAAAGTCACACTTAAAACGCTACCCTGAGGGATACCGTTCTCCTGCGCAAAGCGGTAGACAGGACGTCACCAATTCAGTATCTAAAATATCGTGGCGAGAGGGAAGGCTAAATAAAAAGAGGAAGACAACCGCGAAAACCGCATCCGTGAAGCTGCTTCAGGATGAGACGCCTCCAAATGGTATCGTACGCCTTCTCGGTGTCAAAAAATACACCTAGAAGGTGATGACGGCGCAGGAATGCTTGCAGCCTTTCGGGTGGCGAGGGCAAAATGTCGCCGCATTATTCGAGAGAGCAAGAAGAGGTCGTGGCAACAGTTCCTGAACACCATTAATCGTTCCACCAAAAGTTCGCCGGCTGCGGTGGTCTAGCGGTTCTAGGCGCTCAGTCCGGAACCGCGCGACTGCTACGGTCGCAGGGTCGAATCCTGCCTCGGGCATGGATGTGTGTGATGTCCTTAGGTTAGTTAGGTTTAAGTAGTTCTAAGTTCTAGGGGACTGATGACCATAGATGTTAAGTCCCATAGTGCTCAGAGCCATTTGAACCATTTTGAACCAAAAGTTCCATTGTGTGGGAGCCCATCAGGAGAATTTCTGGGAGAGGAGGGAGGTGCCCCATGGCTTCTGTAATGAGTAACAGCACTCTCCACAAGGATCGGCGAGACATTACCTAGACTATGGTAGTGTATTTTTCCATGGTTACTGCAACAGCCAGTCAGGATCCGGGTTTCCAGCGCCATAGAGCTGTCACTGAGAGGTGTAGTCTGGACTTCCAGTCTACCTCTCATGAAGTTTACAACTGCCCATTTTCTATGTGGGAGCTGGATTCTGCATTGTCTGCAGCTCGTGACACATCCCCTGGTCACGACAGGATCCATTACAGTATGCTACGGCACCTCACAAGGCGCAACAAAGAAATCCTCCTCGCACTTTTTAATGCCATTTGGGCGTCAGGTCACTTTCCTGACTCGTGGCGTGAGGCAGTTTTAATTCCTTTTTTAAAGCCTGGGAAAGACCGCACGAGCCCGAGTAGCTACTGTAGTGTTGCCCACACTAGTTGCATGGGAAAGACCTTGGAGCGAATGGTCAACAGCCATCTTGCCTGGATGTTAGAATCCCGGCAACTCCTTAGTCGCTTTCAGTGTGGGTTCAGGAGGTTTCGTTCCACCTTCGATAACCTTCCCTCCTGGAGGCGGCTAAACTTATCAAGTACGTAATTGTGAAAGTAACGTGAATATGTTCGGAGAAGACATATTAATATCTTTCGCAATTCGAACCTTTTTTAATAAAATTCGATGATTGTATGGTGCAGTAGTGTCAAAGGCCAAATACATAAAGTTAAAGAAGACTATAAAAATTCGCTGTTCTTTAACAGACGAAGATCGATACTGGAAGCACTCGATGGACGTATGATCGCTTGTAACGACTGAAAGCTTTTTGTTCCTTTTTTTTTGGGGGGGGGGGTGTATCATCAGTCTTACGACTGTACCAACCTTTTCGTCTCAATGAAGTACTTGCAACCTGCATCCTGTACTATTTGCTGGATGTATTCCAATTTCTGTATTCCTCTAAAGTTTTTATCCTTTACAGCTGCCCCTAGTACCATGGAAGTTATTCCCTGATGTCTTAACAGATGCCCTATCATACTGTCCCTTCTTCTTGTCAGTATTTACTACATATCCCTTTCTTCGCCGATTCTGCGGAGAACTTTCTGATTCCTTACCTTATCAGTCCACCTAATTTTCAACGTTCTTCTATAGCACGTTATCAGTCCACCTAATTTTCAACATTCTTCTGTAGCACCAAATCTCAAATGCTTCGATTCTCTTTATTCCGGTTTTCCCTAGTCCATGTTTCACTACTATACAAATCCTGAGCTCCAAACATACAACCTTAGAAATTTCTTTCTCAAATTAAGGCCTATGTTAGATACTAGTAGACTTCAATGGCCAGGAATGCTATATTTGCTAGTGCTACTCTGCTTTTTATGTCCTCCTTGCTCCGTCCCTCAGGACTTATTTTGCAACCTAGGTAGCAGAATCCCTTAACTTCATCTATTTCGTGATCGCTAGTCCTGATGTTAAGTTTCTCTCTGTTAGATTGAACAGTAGGGGCGAAAGACTACATCCCTGTCACGCCCTTTTTAATACTTTGTTTCTAGAACCTAAATTCCTATAACCTAAATTAGCACGTGTTAAAAGTTGTTTCTGATGCAGCATGACATTAACTTCAGGCTTGAAATTTTTTGTACCTTTTCATAACTTCACAATATTTGTGTTTATCACTTATCATCATGAGATTCAAGTTTTCCCTTACGGTTTCTTTTTTAGAAATTAAGTCTAAGGTTACTAACATTTATCAAAAGTCAGATTTATATTTTATTAGCTGTGAGATATTTGTGGTGAATCGTTTCCGTGAGCTAATCACTCCAATCCTGATAGGAAAGCAATTTCTGATTTTTCATCTCTTTCCAAGCGATTCAGCTACATAGTTTCGAAGACGATATCTAAATTAATATTAACTAATTGAAACATCAGTAAGAATATATCAGTTCCTTACTTGAAAATATTTGGTTACATATTCGTTCCCCGCATATCAAATTACATTTTTTTAACTTTTGAAAAATGCACTAATTCACGGAATGACGTTGGTGGAGAGGTGAAAATTGACACAATTGCATGAAATGACGGGGTTGTATTGAAATCAAAAACGAGTGCAAAAACTGGCCAACAGATGGCGCTGGACCGCAACACGTCAGTAACGCCGCATGAGAATCGTGTACAAATCAAGCTGTAGTAAGAAAAGGAGTCAGATCATCCCTAGCCTGACCGATAAACACTTGCCGGAAGATACGATTTTTATGATCGTTGGTGCTCCATCCCATATTGTTATAAGTGTGAAAGATCTCTTGTGCTCATAGTTTGGTGAGAATCGCGAGCTGAGCTGCCACGTCCTTTCAAGCTTGGCCTCCCAAATCCCCAGACCTTAATCCGTGTAATTTTTTGTGTGGTTATCTAAAGTCGTATGTCCACCGCAATCATCCGACGTCATTAGGGATGCTAAAAGAACAACATCCGACCGAAATTTCTCACCATACCTATTGACATGCTGTACAGTGCTGTTCACAAGACTGTCCCTCAACTATGATATTGTTCATGAATGACGGCCGACCTGCTGGTCTTCGTTATCAAGAACATCATCTTTACTAGTAAGTTATTGTTATGCAAATTATTGCTTTTCTTTCTTATAAGTGCTATCTGTTGTTAATCTTGTGCACTTTTTCGTGTCAGTAAACACCTATGTCGTTTCAAGTATGTGTGTCAATATTTACCTCTCTACCTACATTTTTCCGTGAAGTATTGAATTTTCAAATGTTAACGGACTTTTGGATACCCAGTATATACAAGGTGGTCATTCTGAAAAGCTTCTAATGGTGTTGCAGGGTAGGTTGTGCTGAGAAATAATTGTTCACAAAAAAATCCGATACATCGCACAGTTTCCGAGTCAATTAGCATTGAAGTTATTCAATCGGGCTGTTGCGTGCGCAAATTCAAGTAGCCCGCCAGAGACCGTGTCAAATGGTTCAAATGGCTCTGAGCACTATGGGACTTAACATCTGAGGTCATCAGTCCCCTAGATTTAGAACAACTTAAACCTTACTAACCTAAGGACATCACACATACCCGTGCCCGAGGCAGGATGCGAACCTGCGACCGTAGCAGCAGAAACTGTGTCGCATAACGTGTTCTTTGTTTGGTTTCCTAAAACCGAGGAAGAGAGCGATACAGAAATTGGACGTGGGACGATAGTAACGATCGAACCCGAGCAGTCTCGTGCGCTGCCACCTACGCTATGAGAGTAACTGCTGCGCTCAGCGGCCTGATTGGCTAACTTCAATGCTGATTGACTCGGAAACGGCGCAATGTACAGAATTTTTTGTGAACAATTATTTCTCAGCACAACCTGCGCTGTTACACCTTAACAAGCCTTTCAGACTGCTGACCAGCTTGTAAAAACAAAGTGACTCAAAAGTCCACTAACGTCTTAGAATTCACTAATTTACGGAATAGTGACGATATTATTGCCTTGGTTTATTTCTCTGCAACACCTTTCCAAGATTTTGAGACTCTTCATAACAATAATATTACATTTGCTAATTTTACTGTGAATTTCGTGTTTCATATTTTCAGCATTTATCTCGTCCTCTCAACTCGGTTCAGTCTATGTATTATAATTGTGATTTGCATGTATGTAGAACCACCAGTCTTGAGGAAATCCGTTTCTGTTATGATGGGTTGAACCAAGAAATTAGTGTAGATCACATAGAATATAAGTTGAATTAAGAGACATATGGTCGTTACACAGTTACAGTGACTTCACAAGCTGCCATGTCCAAAGAAGAGTGCGTCGAGGAGTGTAGACGGGAGATCGACACACAAGGTGAGACAACGTGTTGCGCTAGTGCATTCGTTTGAAATAATTTTATGGTGGTGACACTTACCTCAGCCATCCTAGAATTTTAACCAAAGCCTGTGTGATTCGTACGTCTATACTGAGCTGCAATGAGAAAAAAAATAAAATCGCAGGAAGTTCTTTCCCTTGAAATTCCTCGGTAATGCAACATTACAGTAGAATTACGCAACATGAAGAGAAGTTGTCGACATACATCTCTGGATAAAATAACAGTGTTAAAAAGAGTGCTATTTCTGTAGAAATTTTAGATTTTGGAAGATACATATGTAAATTCGTGGGAGCCCGTAAACTTTCCAAACGGACTTAATGCTGAGCGCAATACTACAGTACATACATCCAACCACCATCCCAACTTCCTTCTGCCTACACAATTTATTTGACACAGACAGTATGGTTCGCATGAGTTTTATACATATTATTTTGCAGTCAGGCAGGCAATGATCAGATACAAAGGTACACTTGAAATATTCTCATTTTGGGCGGTTTTTTTACATTGGTTGGTAACACGACAAAAAAATCGCGAACTGTAGGTGTAACGTTACAGTAAGTTTTTGAACCTAGAGTCTTGTAGCGTTATCGAATACAAGAAGATTTCACGACGAAACGGTTAGTGTTAATGTTCTTGCTTTTTTCAAATTAATATTGAAACGGTTGGTCTGTATGTGTTTTGCACGAGAATAGTAATTTTCGGTTCAGTACGAGCGCCCGACATAATAACTCGCCACCACTGTTCCGATAAAGATCTCCTTTCGTTTGCGACTGATGTTGGTTAATCTGGTGCGTTTATTGTAGTATAGGTGAGAGTGGGGGAAATACACGCACCTAAGGAAAAATCGATGTGAACCATTCGTTACGTCATTAAAACCTACGAAAATAGGTATATATCATACAATGGACATTTGTCCACATATTCCAATAGTCTATAAATAGTTATAAACAGTATCTTAATTTTGAACATTAAAATAAAAAAAAGTGGAAATGCGTGGTATTCCCCACCCCTGAGGGTAATGACACGCAAAGTACTGGGTAATAACACATAAAACAAACAAAGCATAAAAATGTGCAATACTTGCTATTTTTATTTGTTTATTAGTTACTACAAACTGTAAACATTATATTTAAGAACGAAATAATTTAATTCTACAAACATCTCTTATAATTTTCGTTTTTTTACATTTTTTATGTGAAAAGAGTTCATTTTCTCATACCATACAGCAAAGATCGCATTTGTAGCCTTTTGGAGTGTTCCAGCCACTACATTCTTCATGACTCCATCTGCTACAAGAAATACATCGGTACCATAGTTCTCCATCCTTTCCAAACTCTCTACAAACTAAACAGACATCTTCTGAAATCGCCACGTTTTTACCGCTTTCCCAAGACGTTGCCCCACCTATTTGTTTAACACCTTTAGGAGCCAAAATTCTCTCGGGCTTTTGTACGGTATTTATGCCCGTTTCATCGACGTTGAACACTCGCCCCTCTTTAAATTTATATTTATCAAAGACATGTTCTAAGTTTTTAAAATGTGCATTAACCTCTTCTTCATTAAATGCCTGTATTCTGTTAATGCTAGCTACTTCAGGTTTTCTCATGCTTGGGTTGCTTTTTAAAAACAGAGCTAGCCAATCCTTTCCAGCTAACCTAGATGACTTATCAGAATTGTTTGCAATGTTGTTAGCCTCTACACACTCAAATGCAATCTTTCGCAGCTGGATGCATGTAATGCCATTGTAATAACATGATCCCTAATCTCATTTTCCTGTTCTGTCGAAAATGTTGAGTTTCTTCCAAGTTTTGGACCCTCGGTATTTTTAACATTCATTCTCGTTCGCAGAGTAGCTTCATCAATCCTGAAAGCTCTTGATACTTCTCTTATTTTTCTTCCAGATTTGATGGCATCAAGAGCCTTACAAAATTCCTCTTGCGTCCATTTTGCTTTCTGGGTTTTTCTTTTATGATATCTACCCAACTGAAATTTAAAAAAAACACGTTAGTATTGAAAATATAACCTGCAAGGGGGAATACCACGCACCTCAACAGCTGCGTGGCATTACCCCACTGTAAGTTCGATGACTAATCTAAGCAAAACTCGGCACCTAATTCAAATAGCGGGGCAAATCTACAATTAAATTAAAGGTTTCATCTAGGGTTAGTAGTTGATACGCAAGAATTACATTAAAGCAACTTGTAGTAGCACTTACCTTGCAAAATACAGCTGACCAAAATTACATGGGGCACACCGAAAATAAACAATACTTCACTGCTCCAACAATGCCACTGGAAAATGGCTGGCATAAGCCGCATAGTAGTTGTTACTCCTGCCGGAATGGTGTAGCACCAACTGGGAACAGCATACGCCATTCAAACTGCGTAAATCAGCCTGCGTGGGATTACCCACATGCGTGTAATTCCCCCACCTTCCCCTACTGATTCAGTTTTAAAATAACTGCTCAAAAAATATTTTGCAGCATCAACTTATCGGCGAACTTAAGAGGTACCAGATTCAAGGGGCACAAAGAAAGAAAGAATAAGTACCTGAAATTTAAAAAAAAAAATTACTTGACCATAGAATAAAAATGACTGTTGGAAAGCGCACACGTTTGCAGGTTAACAATCAGTATCGTGTTGCAAGGTAACTAGACACTAGTTCATGTTGCACCACAGTATATATTGTTGCCTCTTCGACACGCTGTCAAGCCTGCTCCAGCAAGTCCCACGCTTTGGCGACCATGTGTAAGTCGTCCAGTGTGTTAGCAGAACTCAAGAATTCATGCAACGGCGCACTGCGAGTTTCAGCTGTTGCCAGCACGCCCAGTCGGGCTCATGTCTGCTAATATTGTAGGACATACAATTCGGTGATTCCTGCCTCCTGGAGGAACTTGCTCAAGAGACATGCGCGGTTCGGCTCGTGCAATATTGACTGTAGGGCTGGACAGAAGGTTGGAAGATACTCTCCTGATATAGTACAACTATCGAATTACCCTTGACAGCGGTGAAATGTGTCGCACATATGTGTACATGACAAACCAACTATATGTTGGACGTACATGGACGATACTGCCATAGCGCGCCCTCGTGGAGAAAATAAATTAATGGAGTTTTTGTATCACCTAAGCTCCATTCATAACGACATCCGATCATACAGAAAGACGGTTGTCTGCCTTGGATATTCTGGTTAGACGGAAGAATGATGACTCTCTGGAGCATTCAGTACATCATAAGCCCACTTGCTCTTAAAAAAAATAGTCTTCTGACTGGGATGATGCAGACCGCCACGAAATTCTTTCCTGTGCCGAGCTTTTCATCTCAGAGTAGCAATTACAACCTACGGTCCCAGTTATTTGCTGGACGTATTCCAAGATCTGTCTTCCTTTACAATTTCTGCCTTCTACAGCTCCCTCTAGTACCATGGAAATTATTCCTTGATGTCTTTCTTCGCCGATTCTGAGGAGAACCTTCTGATTCCTTACCTTGCCAGTCCACCTAATTTTCGACGTTCTCCTGTAGCACTAAATCTCAAATGCTTCGATTCTCTTCTATTCCAGTTTTCCCACAAACGACATTTTACTACCATACAATGCTGAGCTCCAAACATACATTTTGAGAAATTCCTTCCTCAAATTAGGGTCTACGTTTGATGCTAGTAGACTTCTCTCGGCCAGGAATAGCCTTTTTTCCAGTGCTAGCATGCTTTTGATGTCCTCCTTGCTGCATCCGTCATCGGTTATTTTGCTGCCTAGGTAGCAGAATTCCTTAACTTCATCTATTTTGTGACCATCAATCCTAATGTTATGTTTCTCGCTGTTCTCATTTCTACACACTAACGTGAGAACTCGTTTTGTTGCCACTTCCCACTATGACTTTAGAACTTCTGATGGAAGGTCATCCATCGCTTCTGCCTTATATGATCTTAAGTCTTCCAAAGCTCTTTTAAATTCTAATGCTGGTCCCCTTCTTGCCACTGTCGACACCTGTTTCTTCTTCTATCACGTCCTCAGACAAGGCGTCCCCTTCATAGAGGCGTTCAGTCTACTCTTTCCACCTATCCACTCTCTCTTCTGAATTTAATCGTGGAATTCCCATTGTACTCTTACATTTTTGTTTATCTTTTTTCGTCGATCAGCTGAAACATTTCTTCTGTTACCCATGGTCTGTTCGCGGTTACCTTCCTTCTACCTACGTTTTTCTTTTCAGCTTCTGTGATTCCCTCATTTTAGAGATGTCAATTCCTCTTCAACTGGACTGCCTACTGCGCGACCGCTATGGTCGCAAGTCCGAATCCTGCCTCGGGCATGGATGTGTGTGATATCCTTACGTTAGTTAGGTTTAAGTAGTTCTAAGTCTAGGCGACTCATGACCTCAGATGGTAAGTCTCATAGTGCTCAGAGCCATTTGAACCATTTGGACTGCCTACTGAGCTATTCATTATCGTAGTATTTATAGCTCATAGAACTTCAAGCTTATCTGTTCATTCCTTAGTACTCCGTATCCCACTTCTTCGCACACTGATTCTTCTTAACTAGTCTCTTAAAATCACTCTGTTCTTCATCATTATTAAATTGTGACATGAGCTTATAACTGCTCTTGGGTACGGCTTACAATACAACCGTGGAGTAATCAGACTGGAATCTTTGGCCTTTGGTGGGTGTACCTTCTAACAAACCTACCACAAAAAAGGTCAAAATTTAATAATGATTGTTGTGTTGCTCACGCTGCTAAATACTGCATTTTCGGGCAACAACAAAGTTATTATGTGGCAGGTGTCATTAGAGCACAGTTAATAAACTCATTTCATGTAATAATGAATAAACTAGGCACTCATCTTTTCGTGTTTTCCACGCTGGTCTCGTTGTAAAATCATGGCTCAATCGTCGAAAATCTAGGTGGTGATGATTCCAAGCTCGGATGCAAAGAGGCCTAGGTTTTATTCAGCTATATTCAAAAGTTTTATAGATGCGCTTCACAAACCATTCTTGAAGATTAAACCTTTCAAAGTTAGCACAATGGTGATATAAAAAAATAATCAGCACTCCGAATTTAAGTTACACTTCTTTTTTATTGCTTTTGTTGCAATATCACGTAACACACAAAACATCGCTTCACAATACAAAACATACTTGAAAACATCTTCCTCACTGTTAAGGTTCACATTTTATAAGCTGACTACAATATACGTCCTTTCAACGTGACGTCCAAGACTTGACCTTTTTCAAGGTCCGACCCTCTAACTAACTAATAATCGCTTACGCGCCCAAAAATCAGAGTTACAAGTACGTCAAAGATCATAGTGACAAAAGAAAGAATGCACACAAGAATAATATCATTGCAATATAAACATATCGATGAATCAAAGTACTTCTACATTAATGAAATCAAATCTGAATGTTGTCTCAGAAATATGTCAACTACTTTACAGAAACACAGTAGAATGTTACTGGTATCGAGAGGTTCAGGTGAGGTGCCGTAATGGTTACGTAATTCAAGTACCATTACAACCTCCTCCTCTTGTGATTCTTGAATAGAGTGTTCGCTGTACTAGCTGAAATTTATTGCAGAATTCGATTAGTCTTTCTCCTTTCTCATTCCTAGTAAAAAACCCATATTCATCGTTAACCGTTTCTTCTACTCCTTCCGCTTGTGTTGAAATTCGGAGAGCATACATTGCAAAAAGTATCGGGCAACTTAAGAGGGCTGTTCAAATAAAGACCGGACTTTTGAAATACCGTCTCAGTCGGCAGAGGGCGCGCGTTGCGGCTTCTAAGCACACTTTGTGATAAGTTTAGACAGCACACTATCGTTACCCACGTTTCACCGTGACCGCCTGTTGCCGAGCTGCAGTCGCTGATGTGATTCGTGCACAAGACGTTCGTCCGGTTAGTGAGAAAATGACAATGAAAAAGTTTGAAAAACGACGTGTGTGAGTGAAAGTTTGCTAAACATTTGGCAAAACGTATACAGAGGCATTCGATTGCTAAGGCAGTTGTTGCAGTGAGTGGACAAAGGATCTCCTTATCCAGAAAAATCGCATAGAGTCGGTCAAAGACCAAGGTGTTGTTGGTTGGTTGTGACCGAGCATCATGACAATGCGCCGCCTCAACCGTCCCTCCTTGTCCGTACTATCCAGCAAAACATTAGACTTGTATTGTGGCTTCTGCTCTTTCCTAAATTTAAAACCACGTTGAAAAAACATTGTTTCTAAATCACGGAGGAGATTCAGGACAATGCAACAACAGACCAGCACACCATCCCACAAAGTGCGTTCCAAGAGGCTTTCCTAAAATGAAAAAAAGCTTGGGAATGGCTTATTACAACTGGAGGGGACTGCTTTGAGAAGGTTAGTGACCCAGGGAGAACATCAGGGGAATTAGAGCTCATACGGTGGTTTACCGCCAATCGTTCTTGTCACACACTACGTACATTGGGGTTACAATGGTTGGTTAGTTGGTTGGTTGATTTGGGGGAGGGGACCAACCATCAAGTCCCACCAAGTTACGGAACGATGGGGAAGTAAGTCGGCCGTGCCTTTCAAAGGAACCATCCAGGTATTTGCCTGAAGCGATTTAGGGAAATTGCGGAAAACCTAAATCCAAATGGCCGGACGTGGGTTTGAACCGTCGTCCTCCCGAATGCGAGTCCATTGTGCGCCACCTCACTCAGTGAGAGGTGACAAAATTCATGGGATACCTCCTAATACTATGTCAGACCTCCTTTTCCCGGCGTACTGCAGCACCCCGACTCAACAAGTCGTTGGAAACCACCCGCAGAAATATTGAGCCATGCTACCTGCATAACAGTTCATAATTGCGAAAGTGTAGTTGATGGAAGATTTTGTGCACGAACTGATCTCTCGATTATGTCCCATAAATATTCAGTGGGATACATGTGGGCCATTTGGGTGGCCAAATCATTGTCCGGAATATTCTTCAAACTAATCGCGAACAATTGTGGTCCGGTGACAAGTTGCATTGTCATCCATAAAAAAATCTGTCGTTGGTAGGGAACATTACGTCCATGAATGGCAGCAAATAGTCTCCAAGTAGAGACATAGTGCATTCCATTAAACACAGCTCACAACATTATGGAGCCACCACCAGCTTGCACAACGTCTAGTTGACAACTTGGCTTCGTGGGGTCTGTGCCACACTCGAACCCTAGCATCAGCTGTTACCAACTGAAATCAGGACTCATCTGACCAGGCTACGCTTTTCCAGTCGTTTAGGGCCCAACCAACATGGCCACGAGCCCCGGAGAGGCGCTGCAGGAGATGTCATGCTCTTTAGCAAAGGCACTCAAGTCGCATCTGCTGCCATTACCAATTTACGCCAAATTACGCCACACTGTACTAAAAGATACGTTCGTCGTACGTTCCACATTGATATAAAGATGGTATCATCGTTGACTATGCAGTTCTCCTAGAATGAATTGATAATTAAATCAAGACCCTAAGCTGTCGACAGGCGTTGATATACATCGACGGGAACAGTTGAAAATGTGTGCCCCGACCAGGACTTGAAGCCGGGATCTCCTGTTTACATGGCAGGAGCTCAATCCATCCTTTTTTTTCTTTTTTTTAATCTCATTTTGCTCGTTTTTGATCGTTGTATCTGCTCGGGGCGGACGTCGCAAGACGACCGTTTCAATTCGCATTTTATCGCTGATCCGTTAACTCAGTTTTTTTATTACAGAGGGCAGCTAACCCCCTGACCAAACACGCTGAGTTACCGTGCGGGCTACCATCTGAGCCCCCGAGGGCACAGAGGATAGCGCGACAGCAGATATTTATCCCTTGCACGCTCCCCGTGAGACCCGCATTTTCAACTTAATGTCCACACACTACATTCGTAGTGCCCTTGCCCATTATACTCATTACTCATGGCAGACAATCTTACCAAGTCCCGAACGAATAGATACCATCTTCATATAGCTAAGGCTAACCGGCCATTGGCCTTCTTCTTCTGTGCTGGATGCACACGCATTGCCTGAACTCTTACGGGACTCGGTAATATTGCCTGCCACAAGTAATGAGTGTAATGGGCAGGGACACTATGACTGTAGTGTGTGAAGTTGGGATCGTGGGTCTCACGGGGAGCGTGCAAGGGATAAATCCCTGCAGTCGCACTAACCTCTGTGCCCTCGGTGGCTCGGATGGATAGTGTGTCTGCCTTGTAAGCAGGAGATCCCGGGTTCGAGTCCCAGTCAGGGCACACATTTTCAATTGTCCCCGCCGATGTATATCAACGCCTGTCTATAGCTTAGGGTCTTGATTTAATTATCATTTCGTCCCATATTGATGTCTGTAGTTTCACGCAGTATTGTTTGTCTGTTAGCTCTAAAACCTCTACGCAAACGCCGCGCGGGTAGCTGTGCGGTGTAAGGTGTCTTGCCAAGGTTCATGAAGCTCTTCCCATTGGAGGTTCGAGTCCTCCCTTGGGCATGGGTGCGTATGTTGTCCTTAGCTCAAATGGTTCAAATGGCTCTGAGCACTATGGGAATTAACATCTGAGGTCATCAGTCCCCTAGAAAACTACTTAAACCTAAGTAACCTAAGAACATCACACACATCCGTGCCCGAGGCAGGATTCGAACCTGCGACAGTGGTGGTCACGCGGTTCCAGACTAATGCGCCTAGAATCGCTCGACCACACCAGCCGGCTGTCCTTACATAAGTTAGTTTAAATTAGATTAAGTAGTGCGTAAGCCTAAGGACCGATGACCTCAGCAGTTTGGTCCCATAGTCCCTACGACAAATTCCCAATTTCAATGCAAACGCCGCTGCTCTCTATCTTTAAGTGAAGGCTGTCGGCCGCTGCACCGTCCATGTGTGGCGTCGCAACTAGTGCGCGATCGCCCGTTTGTCTATTAAAAGCTTTACTTCAGAATGTATGTGGGCTGCAATGTAAGCCGGTAGCGTATTATACGGTCAGTAACGGACGAGTTGTGTCCTGCAGACTGATGTCACGACCATCTGTTGCAGCTGCGCGTGTGAAAGCAGTGGAGTAGCGCTGGCAGGCCACTTACATTATACGAAACTAAAAATATTAATAACTAATAAAGGAATAGCCTGAGGAACGTCATATTTTATGTACATCCTTCTGTTGTGAAAACAAACAATATGTCAAAGTCTGAGATCAAAAATAGTTGTATTTTGTAAGCTAGTAAAATTCCAAAAAAAAAACATAATTTTCCGACAGTCAAGAATTTAAATAAATACAGTGATGTAATAGTTCACCTTCAGTGACTATGTACGATGATCTGATAATACTTTCAATGTTCATATATAAATTTGGAAAGTTTTTAGTTTCAGAAAACCTTTGTGACTTTTCTATAATAATAATTTCAAGAATTCTAAGTAAATATGTGTATTGTGTGTTAGGGTGCGTATGAATGAGAATGCGTGCATGAGAGTATGTGGGACGTTCGGCATTATTAAAAATCATTCATGTAATTCTCTACAGGAACTGGCAAGTGTTCCAACTCTGTAACGTGGGAACGAATCCACTAGTGGTTCCCCTACTAGTGAATGTCGGATGTATAAGTATGTATGCTTATGCATAAGACAGCCAGAACATTCGCGACTACATAATAAATTTCCAGATATAGAGTAAATCTTATCGTTCATTTTGTTTTGTTTATTTAATTAGAGAGTTTTGTGTTACTTAATTTGATGACGTCAATGAGCCTAGAGAAGTGGTTGGTGCTTGCTAGATTTTGGCGTGAGCCGCGCCCTAGAAGTGAGTTCTCATTGGTCGTAAGTGCTGACAGCCAATGAGAAGCGAGACGGTTGGCCGCCTAGCGAGTAGATATAGTTCTGAGTGTGGGAGAGTGAGGGGGGAGTCGCGAGCTAGCTTTGATTGGAGGCATTTATGCTGGATGTGACTTTTCGCATTATGTGTAAGATGAAGTCTTGGGATGACTTCCGCGTTAGGGTCCAGTGTTAATGGTATCTGGTAGTGACAAGAAACTGTTTATGAAAACTATAGAGTGTTGGGATATTTCGTTCCAACGAAAATCGCGAGTGAACTTTGAATTATATAGCGTGGCGGTACTGAGTATATTCTTACTGAGTATTTTATGGCGAGCATAATCTTTGACTAAAGACAACCACTGAATATCGTGTGCAGAAGTAATTGGCCGATCATTGACTGTGTTACAAGTAATTGGTTACGGAATTTGGGAAGGTAAAAGTTCTGGCTGTTTTAGGCATGGTGATATCTGTGAGCAGAAACTGTGTAATTTTCGTAAATGTGGGCTGATGATCTTGCTTAACGGCAATAAAGATCTATTGGAGGTTTAAATTTGAACTTCATGTTTAAAGTACGAGTGACATCCCCTTTACGAATCATTTCTTTAAAGTACATAGACAATTTTCAGCAAATTTTACTTATAGCGGCCTCCGGCATGTAGCTATAGGGTTACAGTTTCCTCAAACTGCTTTTCTGTGATCTCGTAAGTAGCTGCATTCAGGAGTTCACGTGCGAAGATCTACCGCTGTAAAGAGGTAGGTGAACAAAAATTATAGAGGAAATTGCATTGCAGCAGCAACGTATAATCCGTCGCAATTGGTGCATCGCACGCACGCACGTAAAAAATCCTTCGCACGTGGTTAGAGGTAATGCCTCAGATCTGGTATTTTCGGTTCACTCTTGACACTATGGCTCGCGCAATATCGTATTCCCTAACGATTTCCGAAATGGAATGTTCCATGCGTCTAGCTCCAACTACCATTCAGCGTTCAAAGTCTGTTCGTTCCCGTCGTCTGGTCATAATCACGACGGAAACGTTTCCACATGAATCACGTGAGTATAATTGACGGCTCCGCCAATGCACTCTCCTTTTACACCCTGTGTACTCGATACTACCGCCATCTGTATTTGTGCGTAACGCTATCCCACGACTTTTGTCACCTCAGTGTAATGTAACAGGGAAAGAGCAGGAAAAGTACAGTGCCGTCAGGAGTAATCCCCGCCACATACCAAAAGGCGGAGAGCAGAGTACAGACATAGACGTAGAACAGTCCCGGTGACGCGTGAGCACATCTACGCGACGCCCGGCTGCAGGCCCGTTAACTGCGAACACGGCGCCTTTATCGCGCGCGAGTCATTGTGCGTCGCGCCGTTAACGGCAGTTAGGTGGAGGGAGCTTAATCCGGCGTGCTCCGCTTCCGCTCCTCGGGCCAGGCCTAAGAACTGCCGAGTGCCGGCGGCGATAGCGCCCAGCTGCAGCCCGCGGAGGCGGCGGTGGTTCCTAACGACGCACGGAAATGAACGCTAGGCGGCGCCCTGTTAATCTACCGCAGGCCGCTGAGCCGGCGACACGATTAAACGTGGAGCCCCATTCCGCCATCCGCAGCCTGCGTATCGGGAGGTAGGAGAACGCAGTTCGCGGGCGAAAATGACATTAAACGTCGATAGAGGACTTAACCGCCCCGACGAATCTTCCGCGCGATCCTGTCTCGATACCTTTCCGCTCCAAAGCTTCTCTGATCCTCACGACCTGAGCGTGCTGTTGACGGATTGTTAAGTGTACAGCTGCTTTCTCGGCCTCATTTTGACTACCGTTCTATTCAAGACGGGGTCTTCCCTAGTGGCCGCGCGGGATTAGCCGAACGGTCTGGGCTCTGCAGTCATGGGCTGTGCGGCTCGTCCCGGCGGAGGTTCGGGTCCTCCCTTGGGAATGGGTATGTGTGTTTGTCCTTTGGATAATGTAGGTTAAATAGTGTGTAAGCTTAGGAACTGATGACCTTAGCAGTTAAGTCCCATAAGATTTAACACATTTGAACATTTTCTTTCCTAGTGATTCAGTACTTTACACATTTCCTTACATTTAACGGTGAGCGAGAATTCTCAAATTGTAAGTGAAAGGAATACTAATCTGTCCAAAAAATGGACAAGTGCGTGTAGGATTCTGGCCCCGAGGGTCCCATACAAACATAAAAACGTATACAAGGTGGTCCATTCATCGTGACCGGGCCAAATATCATCAAAAAGCATCAAACGAAAAAACTACAAAAAACAAAACCTGTCTAGCTTGACGGGGGAAACGAGATGGCGCTATGGTTGGCCCGCTAGATGGCGCTGCCATAGGTCAAACGGATATCAACTGCGTTTTTTTTTAAATGGGAACCCCCACTTTATTACATATTCGTATATTCGTATTACATATACGTAAAGAAATGTGAATGTTTTAGTTGGACCACTTCTTTCGCTTTGTGATAGATGGCGCTGTAAAGGTGCGTTTACACTGCGATTTGTATCGGCACATGTATGAGATACATGTATATACGACTTTGCGACATGTATCGCGACTTGTATGAGTTGACAAGTATCAACCTCATACATGTATGAGCGTGCGTTTACACTGGTTGATATGTATCACTGTGCGATAGCTTCCGACGACGATTTGGAAGTTTTCACATTTTTATGTGCTGATACACTTGCTCTTTTGGAAGATGATAGGAAGAAAAGGCGGAGGAAGCGTAGATGGTGGCACAGAGAGTTTCTCGCGAATTAACGCCATATTTTAGAAATTATGTTAGGATGAGTATGGAGGATTTCCGCGGTTTCTTATCACTTGTGGCTCTTCTTGTGTCCAAAACCAACACAAACTTTCGGGAAGCGATTCCACCAGAGGATCAGTTGGCAGTAACACTCCGTTTTTTAGCCACTGGGGATTCCTCGTAAAACGAAGATTTCATGACAAAACATTTGCATTGTCGCGCGATTGCTAATGCCAACGTCTCACACACGATTGTCGGCATCCGTTGTCAACATTATCACGCGAGGCCGCCGGAATAACAGCAAAACATTGATATACGTGCCAGATGCATGAAAAAATTATTTAATGTATGACATACTCTGATATATATAAAACTTTTACCTTCACTTCTTGGGATAAAACTTGCACGATGGCCTCGCAAACACGAAGAATAATGTTGCATATGGCACTTTTTGATATTTTATGCAGATACATTAACGTCGAAACGACAGTCGGCACCTTCAAAACTCAAACAGCCGCCAAAGAGCCTGGTACTACGCATGCGCTAATCGTCGAAATAAGCGGCAGTCGACAAGACGACAGGAAATGATAGTACTGCGCATGCGCGAGTTCTTCAAATGTCGCTCAGACATGTCGCGTATATGGCCAAAAAGCGATATACAAAATGTATACGCGACATGTATGAGCTCGAGGGTCCGCATACAAGTTCCGTGAATTTTTGTATGAGGTGATGTATCGCGACATGTCAAATTGACATGTCGCTCATACATGTCGCGATACATGTATCCCAGTGTAAACGTACCTTAATAGTCACAAACATATGGCTCACAATTTTAGACGAACAGTTGGAAACAGGTAGGTTTTTCAAATTAAAATACAGAACGTACGTACGTCTGAACATTTTATTTCGGTTGTTCCAATGTGATACATGTACCTTTGTGAACTTACCATTTCTGAGAGCACATGCTGTTACAACGTGATTACCTGTAAATACCACATTAATGCAGTAAATGCTCAAAATTATGTCCGTCAACCTATATGCATTTGACAATACGTGTAACGACATTCCTCTCAATAGCGAGTAGTTCGCCTTCCGTAATATTCGCACATGCATTGACAATGCGCTGACGCATGTTGTCAGGCGTTGTCGGTGAATCACGATAGCAAATATCCTTCAACTTTCCCCACAGAAAGAAATCCGGGGACGTCAGATCCGGTGAACGTGCGGGCCATCGTATGGTGCTTCGACGACCGATCCACCTGTCATGATATATGCTATTCAATACCGCTTCAACCGCACGCGATGTATGTGCCGGACATCCATCATGTTGGAAGTACATCGCCATTCTGTCATGCAGCCAAACATCTTGTAGTAACATCGGTACAACATTACGTAGGAAATCAGCATACATTGCACCATTTAGATTGCCATCGATAAAATGGAAGCCAGTTATCCTTAATCCCATAATGCCGCACTATACATTAACCCGCCAAGGTCGCTGACGTTCCACTTGTCGCAGCTATCGTGGATTTTCCTTTCCCAATAATGCTGACGCTTCGTCGCTAAATAGAACGCGTGCAAAAAATCTGTCATCGTCCCGTAATTTGTCTTGTGTCCAGTGGCACAACTGTACACGATGTTCAAAGTCGTTGCCGTGCAATTCCTGGTGCATAGAAATAAGGTACGGGTGCAATCGATGTTGATGTAGCATTTTCAACACCGACGTTTTTTAGATTCCCGATTCTCGTTCAATTCGTCTGCTACTGATGTGCGGATTAGCCGCGACAGCAGCTGAAACACCTACTTGGGCAACATCATTTGTTGCAGGTCGTGGTTGACGTTTCACAAGAGGCTGAACACTTCCTGTTTCCTTAAATATCGTAACTATCCGGCGAACGGTCCGGACAAATGGTTCAAAGGGTTCTGAGAACTATGGGACTAAACCTCTGAGGTCATCAGTCCCCTAGAACTTAGAACTACTTTAACCTAACTAACCTAAGGGCATCACACATATCCATGCCAGAGGCAGGATTCGAACCTGCGACCGTAGCGGTCGCGCGGTTCCAGACTGTAGCGCCTAGAACCGCTCAGCCACCCCGGCCGGCGGTCCGGACACTTGGATGATGTCGTCCAGGATACCGAGCAGCATACATAGTACACGCCCGTTGGGCATTTTGATTGCAATAGCCATACATCAACACGATATCGACCTTTTCCGCAATTGGTAAACGGTCCATTTTAACACGGTTAATGTATCACGCAGCATTTACCGTCCGCACTGGCGGAATGTTACGTGATACCACGTACTTACACGTTTGTGACTATTACTGCGCCATCTATTACAAAGCGAAAAAAGTGGTCCAACTAAAACATTCATATTTCTTTACGTACTACACCACGAATATGTAATAAAAAATGGGGGTTCCTATCTAAAAAACGCAGTTTATATCCGTTTGACCTATGGCAGCGTCATCCAGCGGGCCAACCATAGCGCCATTTGGTTTCCCCTTCAAGCTAGACGAGTTTCGTCCTTTGTAGTTTTTTCGTTTGATGCTTATTTCGTGAGATATTTGGCCCAGTCACTATCAATGGACCACCCTGTATACAGGGGGTCACAGAAATGTTGCGATGGACTTCGAGTGATTGTAGAGGGGATCTTGAGAACAAATCGAGGAGAGTAACCCGTGTGCAGAAACGACATCCAACGACGCTACAGAGCGTCGAAGTTGTAGGCGCCTGTGCCTGCAATTGGAAATTTGTGGTGAGGTCTTGTGGGAGCAAACCGCTGAGGTCATCGATCCCTAAGCTTACACACTACTTAATCCAACTTCGTCTAACTTACACTAATGACAACACACACACCCATGCCCGAGGGAGGACTCGAACCTCCGACGAGGGAAACCGCACGGACGGTGACAAAGCGCATTAGACCGCGCGGCTACCCCGACCTGTGCCTGCCACTAGGCCACCTGTTCAGCAACAAACGGGACTTTGTTCCCTGGCGAAACACAGGCGGGACGTCTGGTAATGTTGTCTGTTCTTCAGTGATCGCGACTGATTGCCACGATCGCCTGTGGAGAAGATGGAGCTAGCTGCTGCTGCGGAGGAAAGCCTTGTCTCCTATGAACGCGATGCTCCTTTGGCTCTGTAGATGACAGTTTCGGACACAGTTCACTTTCTCTTGGAACCCTCTAAATCTCCAACATTTTTCGATACATAGGAGAAAAAAAAGGTGCAGATTAAAACCCTTGTCTGAAACAGTCATCCACTGAGGCACAAGAGCATCATATTCATAGGATCCAGGGCTTTTCTGAGCAACAGCTGGCTCCGCTGGCGATCGTGACATTCAGTCGTGGTCACTGAATAACAAACAACAATGCGAGACGTTCCTCCTATGGTCCGTCAGTGTACAAAGTCACGGTTGCTGCCCGAAGGGGTGGCCTAATGGCATGTGCTAGCGCCTATGACTTCGACGCTCTGTAGCGTCATTGGATGACGTTTCCGGACACGGATTCCTGTCTTCCGTTTGTTTCTCAAGAAACCCTCTACAACCTCTCGAAATTTGACGCATTATTTCTGTGACACCTTTATTTCTGGGACACTCTTTAAACAGTCATCTACAAGTTTTAATGAGTAAGATTGCTAGTTTCAAAATATGGGGCATCAATAGCCATAACTTAACCTAAGGACATCACACACATCCATCCCCGAGGCAGGATTCGAACCTGCGACCGTAGCGGTCGCACGGTTCCAGACTGTAGCGCCTAGAGCCGCTCGGCCAATCCGGCCGGCTCAGATGTTAAGTCCCATAGCGCTTAGAGCCATTTGATTTAATAGTTGGACGGACGGACGGACAACAGAGTGGTCCTATAAGGGCTCTGTTTCTATCCACTGAGGTGAAAACCCTGAAAATGAGGCAATGTAGCAAGTTATTCGTATAGTACCTGGTAAAGTTTTAGTGTTCCCTGGGTACACAGGTTTCATAAAGCAATCCTCTTCCAAATATGAGTTTTCGACTACAGTGAAGTCAACCTTCCTTTCTTCTATTACAGAAAAGAAAGTAGATCAGGATTTGTCCCATCAACACCGACATCAGTAAAGCTAATGTACAAGAAAAGGAAAAAATAGGCGGTGACCTCTCTGGAGGAGACCTACGTGGATCCAGATTAACAGAAGCTGATATGACTACCAACGCTAGCACAAAAAATATTCAGGTAGCATTGATTGGACAAGTTTATTTATTAAAGATTAATATCACGTGCACTCTGAAGCAGATTCAAACCACACAATTGTAGGTGGTAGTAACACCATCTACATTCCATATACAATGAAATATTACACACTGGGGTTCTGATTCAGAAATCGCATTTGAACATTACTTGTTTAAGAGAAGAGCATGTTATGCCACATGTAAATAGGAGAAACATCTACCAGTATGTGTCTGATTTTGACTGTGGCAGGATCGCTGTCTACTGTGACTGCAATTTGTGCTCCCATTTATATTTCCTTTAATAAATAAAGAATATATTTGCCAAATGTGCTCTTCTGTTTCCACGACTACCAAGCTGCTGGTTTTACATAACCCATCGCCTTGCACATGCCACGCTGGCTTAAGGGACTGCTATCATGGCAATGAATCGGCGTCCTCGCTGCCGTTCAATTAGAGATAATAAACCCAGGGGCGTTGACAATGGGGGGCTATGGGGGCTATAGCCCCCAGAATGGAGTGTCATATTACACTGGATAAAATGACTTCAGAAATTAGCGACTATGTTACTCCAACAGATTCAATCTTTTTTTTAATAATTATGTAGCAATATAGTTTGCAATGTATTTCAAACACATTTTAACAAAAGAATAAGAGCGGCAAATAGCTTACTATCTAATCCAATAAATATCATTTAACTTAAAAAATGGGCGTCTTATTATTTATTAATATACATTTTTTTACCCTCAACTCCAAAACAGTTACCAAAAACAACTTTCAGCAAAACCAAATTTCACCAGTTTGTCGGTGGAGGACCCCAACTCTCCTTTTGTTAAGTGAAATTTCATTTTCCCAGTTTCCCTTCATTAGATCCCCCTGCCCTCCAGCGACTTCTCGAATCGCTCCTGTTATTACTACTCATAACAAGAGTACCTTTGATACCACGAGGAGGCATTCAGTCTCACGTTGGCAGTGGTCATAACGCTGTGTCTCATCAGTGTATGTGTCAAGTAGCAGTGTCCTTAAACTTTTGATACCGAATTTTGTTGTGTCGGTCAATTGGTGCGTTTTAGGACTTGTTCATACTTACAAACAATTTCGTTATGCTCTCTATCAGGGAGGGCACAAGATTGCGTATTTAGATCAATTCCTGTGTCGTTGTTGTCATCTGGCTCTGAAATTGATGACACGTAAATTTTACGCAAATAAATGAAGCTCAGTGGAAAAATAAGAGATAAAAGAGATGAATAAAAATATTATTTTCCTCCATGAAATTATCATTAGCAGACGCCGTATTCAGTCAGCATGGAGGCTAAAGGAAAATGTTATATCTGTTTGTAAAGAACTTGTTTCGTATGTTGCACAAGACAAAACGTTAAAGGTTGCAAGACTACACTCGTCTTGCGGTTTGATTTAAAAGATTACATGCGACTGCAAGTTTTTACACCCTGACAGCAGCCGCCTTAACATGTAAGCCTACCACTAGTCTACCTGGCCATGCATCTGCTAAATTAAATCTACCATCTGACAGTGGTCGCCATTGCTAGCTTTCATCAGAATCTTAAATAAAAATTTAATGCTAGAAAAATTAATAAAATGTTTGTGCAGTCATTAGTGTACACAATTAGTGATGGGTGATTAATGTACGCCAACAGGAGTTTTAATCTGTTATAAAAATGGCAAAACTTTATTAATCATAAAATAGGACAAACAACACAATTTAAGCGAGATGACAAATAAAGCATGAACACAAATATAAGCAACACACAATTAGCACTCCCCTGGGTTGCGTGTGGTTGGGAAAGACTAAGGTTTATCTGTGTAATCTATTTACCCGGGCTTAAAGCATGGATAACGCAATCTGAAACTGTCTAACGCTGAATAGCATTTAATGGGTTTATTCTACACAGAAGCTACACTACGTTAGTGCACCTGAGAACAAGTGGCGAGACTGTGATTATAAAGTCTCGGGCAGGCGACCTGTCAGACGGATACCAATTACTCTCTAATGGAGTCCTGAAATCTCGCCAGATTCCAGCGTGTGACTCTCCCTTGCGCCAGTCATACCATGGACCAATTTGACTAACTTATATAGCAGTGTGCGCAAGGTGATCAAACGCCAAGGCGGCAGACCCGATATGAATAAGATTGTCCTCGGCACAGTGAGTTGTACGAGATGATTGAGGTCCAAACTGTTGGTCCAGTTACGTCTTCACCAAAGGCTACCTTGCCAAGATCAATGCCAGTGCAAAGTCACGCTCAGGAGGAGTGTCCGAAGCGCAACCCACTCATAACAAGAGTCCAGATCAGAATTTCCCCTCCAGACCGCAGTCTGAATCCGAGGAGTTATTCTCCACTAGTCACCTTTCCATCAAAACTCAAAAAGTACACCAACGTAACCACTGCCACGCAATTTTAAGTCAATCACAAGGTTCCACGAGCACCACATCTCCCCTCTAGCTCGTCTGGTCAACCTCTGGAACAATCATAAGCGGAGTTAATAAAATTCTTTTCTCTGCTGGAGAAGCAGCTAACCACTGACCTGTAAATTTCCACGCAGGGTGGAAAAGACGTTACGCTCCTCGATTCTGTTTCCCATGGCCACTTTCGACAGCGTGTGTTGATAGTTTTCGTTTAGGCCTGAAGTGAACAACACATTTATCACAGAGATAATTATCTTGAGTGGCCGAACTTTACAGCATGTCCGAACAGAGGCCTCGGCTAAACTAAGAGAAGTGGTTTCGTGTCCCAACATAGACCATTTCAGAGCTGCCATAAATGTTGTGTCCATCCTAAAATTCTTACTTAGGCCTGAGGCTTCCCAAAACACTCATCAGGCAGAGGGACGACACCACGTAAGACATCCATCTTTAGCGTCCGTCCAAGACGAAGATGAGCACTAAGATTCTCATGGACGCCAGCTCTATGCACAATGGGGGTTTACGACACTACGACACTGTAGAAACGCCTCGCCCGGGCGACCTACTTTCTCTTTTGCACCCCTGTTCCTGCTGAAAGAATAGTACTGAATATGAAAATAAGTGAGAGAGTGACTTGTCGTCTCTTAAGCTACCTTGTAAAATGTACACTTGTTAGGTTTTGCATTGGTCTGACTAATGATGCAGCCACACATTCACACCAACCACTGTAAATCTCGATATGAAACACTCATACTTACGTCTATCGAGAAATGGTGCAGTCACCGATTTACAGATTTAAGTGATCTTGGAAACTGACTAACTCAAAGCTTACTTTTCTTTTCCGTACTTTTTTTTTTATATACTGAAAATCCTCAATTAGTCATTCATCTCTCTGCAAGACACAAAGTCAATTTCTGAAAGTGAGCATCCTTGGCCTTTCTGATTTAAGAGACCAATAAATAAGAACTAGCTTTGTGTCATGTAGTGTAGGCTTGGAGTGAAAAGGGTTTGGGCTTATTTTACCAAAACATTTATTTAAAAAATAAATACTTCCACAAAATGATATAACAGAATATTAAACAATAATGATAACTCAGTTGCCCAGCTCTAGTTCTGGAGCAAGCAGGCCACCAGAACATCACAGATAATTTAAAGACCCCTACCTAATATTACATACAGGCCCTAGTGACACATAGAGGGCAGGCAAACAAGAGAAAAATTACAGATCAAAGTGTTCGCACTCTTGGTCCATAGATATTACAATTGGGCAGTATAACAGAAAACATGCAAGAAATGAAAGATGCCTTTAAATAAGAAAACACGAGACGCTTTAAAGAACAAATAAAGCTTTCTTAAGCTGAGCATTAAATATCAGCCACTAACACCGGCTTCACCAGTTGGCTTACAGAATTTTCTAACTTCACTTGCTCGTAAATCACAAAACATGGGAGGTAATACATTGACCTTCTGACTCAACACTATGCCCGTAAGTCAGAATGTTACGGTGAAACTGTTTCCAAGCCATGAAAGAACAACCTTCTCTCGATACACGATGCAGTAGCTTCTCAATGACAAGTACCCTGTGCGCTTAACACACGGGCCCAGCTGCCATAGGAATCCGACGCACAGCCAGGAGTGGCCCCATCGTCGTTCTCGTTCGGGCGATACGGCGAAGTTGATCGATCCACAGGAAAAACACTTATGCCGACAGAAGTGCAGTGGTGCTCGTCCAGTCCGGGAAACGCCTTCGCAGCACTTGAGCAGTCGCCACGTGCGTTACTCCAGCATCGCGCGCGCGCCGCGTTGGACACGCTGAACGGGAATTCAGACCGCAGGCACAGGTGACGGAAATGAACCGCCACATTTACGGTCTGGCGTCCTCTTCATATTATATATCAAATTAATCATATCTATCTCTGACTTCGCTAGCGAGTACATCCACTAGCATCTCATTATTGCTACTATTATTACTACTACTACTACTATAGTTGACACTGCTACAAATCTGGTTAAGCGATGAAAAACAGTAATTACAAAATGTCTTGCACTTAAATGTATATACAGTATTGACTATGCTCCCCAGCGTAATAAGATAAATAACTCACAGAATTCTCGTTTCAAGAAACGCTAACAGTGGCCAGCAGCTTTTAAGGAAACAGCTTACAGATTCACTATATTGTGGCAACGGCCCTTAATACAATGTATGATAGTAATGAATCGTTGCGCTCAAAGCGCATATACTCTTCTCTTCACTATACACTGTACTTGGTGCTCAGAATGCTGAACTTGATCACATCAACTGATAGAGAATCACTGAACGCCAACCGTGCGAGGTGGCGCAGTGGTTAGACACTGGACTCGCATTCGGGAGGACGACGGTTCAATCCCGCGTCCGGCCATCCTGATTTAGGTTTTCCGTGATTTCCCTAAATCGCTCCAGGCAAATGCCGGGATGGTTCCTTTCAAAGGGCACGGCCGACTTCCTTCCCTGTCCTTCCCTAATCCGATGAGACCGATGACCTCGCTGTCTGGTCTCCTTCCCCAAAACAACCAACCAACTGAACGCCACTAAAGCACATTCGTAGTGGCCAAACTCCACTGTCGTACCCAAACACACTCATTTGTGTCTGTTGCTGGAGTCGCCGTCCTCTCTCGAGACTGGGGAAGGAAACCGACCGCCTTCCTGGTCTGTGGTGTCCACAACCGCTCGATCACACCCCGCGTCGACCGTTGGTTATTTATACACTGAAGAGCCAAAGAAACTGGTACACCTGCCTGATATCGTGTAGGGCACCAGCGAGCACGTAGAAGTGCTGCAACAGAAGGTGGCATGGACTCAACTAATGTCTGAAGTAGTACTAGAGGGAATTGACGCCATGAATCCTACAGGGCTGTTCATAAATCCGTAAGAGTAAGAGGGGGTGGAGATCTCTTCTGAACAGCACGTTGGAAGGCATCCCAGATATGCTCAATAATGTTCATGTCCGGAGAGTTTAGTGGCCACGGGAAGTGTTTAACTCAGAAGAGTGTTCCTGGAGCCAATCTATAGAAATTCTGCTGGAATTGCCCTATTCTTTCGGAACGCACAATGGACATGAATGGATGCAGCTCATCAGACAGGGTTCTTACGTACGTGTCCCTGTCGGTGTCGTATCTAGACGTATCAGGGGTCCCATATCACTCCAACTGCAGACGCCTCACACCATTACAGAGCGTCCATTGCTGACATGCAAGATCCACGGATTCATGAGGTTGTCTCGATCTTGTACCACGTCCATCCGCTCGATACAATCTGAAACGAGATTCGTCCAGCCAGGCAACATGTTTCCAGTCATAAACTGGCTCAGACGAGGCGTAAAGTTTTGTGTCGTGCACCAAGAGTACACGAGTGGGCCTATGGCTCCAAAAGCCCATATTGATAATGTTTCGTTGAATGGTTCGCGCGCTGACACTCGTTGATGGCCCAGCACTGAAATCTGCAGCAATTTGCGGAATTCTCTTCCAACTTCGTTGGTCCCGTTCTTGCAGGATCTTTCTCCGGCTGCAGCGATGTCGGAGATTTGATGTTTCGCCGGATTCCTGATATTCACGGTACACTCGTGAAATGGTCGTACGAGAAAATCGCCGCTTCATCGCTACCTTGGAGATGCTCTATCCCCTCGCTCGTGCGCCGACTATAGCACCAGGTTCATACTCACTTAAATCTTGATATCCTGTCATTGTAGCTGCAGTAACCGATCTAACAACTGCACTAGTCACTTGTCGTCTTATACAGACGTTTCCGACCGCAGCGTCGTATTCTGCCTGTTTACGATTCAGTGTATGCGGCCCAACTCCACGCCACGCCAGGTCCCAGCTGACTTCTTTGGCTGATGGCCACCAAACGACCCACTCTCCCTCCAACAGCGTGTCACGCCCCATCTTAACGAATCGAACCATTGCCCTGTACCAGCCGTGCAGACACGTCACCCGCCAGCACCACAGCTCCCCGTGGAGGCTGAAGTTGCCCCTGAAACGTCTCCAGCTCCGCTGCTCACATCTGTTGGACCAGCCCGCTTCTACCACCAACCTCGGCCATGGTACCAAGACCTGACAGCGGGCGATACGCCACAGGCTTCCCGGCTACACAACTGTTGCCAGTGTGATGTTTTCAAAGTGGAGCAGGTGACTGCCTTACCGTGTCTTGCTCACATCGGAGCAGCGCTAGCTGCGGCTCAAACGCCACTGACCACATCCTCTGGCCAGACTAGCACCATGGCAACGCTGCCGTGGGCCGTGGTTGGCTGGGCTGGTAGGATGAAGACGTGCCACAAATTTTAAATTCACAGCGCAATAGTAATTTATTTCCAAACGAATACACTTTTGTTGTGTTCCACTCATAATGTTATCAAATACATTTTAAATGAAAATAATGTGCTCTAAGCTACGTCTATTTTTTACTTTTTTTCGTCACACCTCACTCATATTAAAACCAAGCGTCACTGCCGATATTCGAATTTACTTTTTACATGTCTTTATTACCAGGAAAAGGGAACAGCGTATACATGTCTGTTTGATGTTTCGACGGAAAAGTCCTCCAAGTGTAAGGGTGTATAAATACACCACTGGCAACTATAATTCAAGGCATGCAACAAATATTACACTAGCGCGAAACTTACAACATTACTGGATACGCAAATGATGATCATTTAAATGCAACAGCACAAATCGCATTTCAATGCCGGTCGTCTCTGAAACGATCATATTATGCCTCGCGTAAGAAGCAGAAACGTTCACAAGCAAGTGTCGGAATCCGACAGTGGCAGAATCGTGGACTATCGAAACTGAGGTGTGTACTTACCAGACATTGTTGTTCACTTTGGTCGGAAACCCACGACTATAATGCTATTATGAAATCGATAGGTACAGGCGAGCCGTAGTCAACACATTCATGATCTCAACGGCGCTACGCGATTAGCATTCGAGAGGACAGACGTATTGTTCGCTGGCCGTGTAGGATCGCATGTGCATGTCACGTACCTTCACTCAGCAAACAGCAAATGGGCTTCTTTGCAGTAAGACAAGTATCCGCACAGACTTTGCGACAACGTCTGCAGCAACACACCGAATGTAGTGGCGCAGTGGTTAGCACACTGGACTCGTATTCGGGAAGGCGACGGCACAAATACGCGTCCGGCCATCCAGGTTTACGTTTTCCGTGATTTCCCTAAATAGCTCCGGACAGATAGCAGGATGGTTCCTTTGAAATGGCACGGCCGATTTCCTTCGCCATCCTTGAAAAATTCCAACCTTGTGCTGTCATCTTTATGTCGACGGGTTGTTAAATCATAATCCCCCTTCCTTCCTTTTGAGGCAACATGGACTGCGAGTACAACGGTCAGCGTTGCAGCAGCACAGACAGGCGTTCTGATAGTGTTGCCCCCAACCACATCAGTGGGCATGGGAGCGGTATAACTCCTGGTCTTTCCAGATGAATCCTGTCTCTGCTTACAGCTAAACGATGATCGCACTCTTTTGTATATTATTGTATGATGCTTCCCAACACTTGGCTGGCCTTAACTTGTTTGTAGCTGAAAATAACTAGCCATAACCATCTTCAGCTTGAATTAATGTTATTTGTTAACTGGCGCGTATTTATTACACGTTTAAGTACCAGTAATAATGCGTCCAAGTATCACAGAAATACGTTAAACTGAATTACTAGAAAACATAATTATAACTGACTCATTTCTTCGAATATATGGTAAATAAATTATACAGCTCAGTAATGTGTGTGACTCAATAAATAGCATACATCCATCTCTTAAGGAAGCTTATAACTAATGTATGCAATATGTGATTCCAAACAATACAATTTTTGAAACAAAAGGAAACTTTTTTTTTTAGTGTTTGGCGACTGATGAATTTTCCTAGACCGACTGGGCTTTACACTGTGGATGTTATAGTACAAGTGAATATGGCTGCAAGGGAGAAAGGGCTGTAATTCCGATGGCCACTTTTAATCAGAACCCACCAGCTCTCATGAAACAAATACAAGCACGCACTACGACCTAATCGTTGCCCAAACATATCCGATGTAATACTTCAATCTTTAATGCTTATTTACAGAGCTGGCATACCTACCTTCTACCGTTTGCTGTCTGCGATCGCTCAGTAACGAAGAGACCGATTGAAAACGAAAAGCAAAGAAGATAAGGGTTTAACATCTCGAACACGACGAGATTATTACAGACAACGCGCAAGCTCCGATTGGAGGAAGGATAGAGAAGGAAATCAACAGTGCCTCATCAAAAGAACCATCCCGACACTCGCTAATCGATTTAACCCATTTCTGCCTACTGTGTCGTACGAGGAGCGTTCAATAAGTAATGCAACACTTTCTTTCTGAAAGTAGGTTGGTTTTATTTAAGATTCCAGTACACCTTATTCTCCGCTCTTTTGGCTACATAACTCTGCTTTTCGACGTAATCTCGGTTCAATGTGACGGCCTTACGCCACCTTACGGCGAGGGCCTGTATGCCCGCATGGTACCACTCTACTAGTCGACGTCGGAGCAAACGTGTTGCTGCATCAGTAACCTCCCCATCATCCATGTATTTCATTCTTCATTGGGCCAAACAACTAGAAGTCGAATAGTAAAAGTGGAAATGCCGCGTGGTTAGGGCCTCTCATGGGGTAGACCGTTCGCCCGGTGCAAGTCTTTCGAGTTGACGCCACTCTGGAAACTGGCGTGTTGATGGGGATGAAATGATTATGATAAGGATAACACAATACCCAGCCCCTGACCGGAGAAAATCTTCGAGTCAGCCGGGCCGTTAGGTACGACATTCCGTCGCGCTGACCACTCAGCTACCAGGGGCGGACAGTCGAATGGTGGGAGATACGTACTGTAGGGTGAATGAGGGAGAACAGTTCAATGAAGTTCTGTGAGCTCCTCTCGGTGTGCAGACTTTTGTGAGGCCCCCTGTTGACATGGAGAAAGAGAAGTTCGTACGCATTTTTGTGAGGACAAACACTCTGAAGTCATTTCCTCCATTTCCTGAGGGTAGCACAAGACTTCCAAGTTGATCGTTGCACCATGAGCGAGGACATCAAACAGAATAACGTCTTTATAGTCCCAGAAGACAGTCGCCACGACTTTACCTAGCACAAGACTTCCAAGTTGATCGTTGCATCATGAGCGAGGACATCAAACAGAATAACGTCTTTATAGTCCCAGAAGACCGTCGCCATGACTTTACCGGCTGAGGGTGCTACTCAACTTTTTCTTCGAAAGAGTGCTGTGGCACCACTGCACAGATTGCCGTTTTGTTTCCGGTTCTAAGTGATGAGTGCATGTTTCATTGTCTGTGAAGATCTTCGGCAAAAAATTGTCACGATCAGCCTCGTAACTTGCAAGCGATTCCGCACAGATGGCCCTTCGTTGCTCTTTATGGTCTCCTGGTGGACGAGTGTGTCAGCACTACCAAGAGAGACGTCCAGTTTAGCAGCGAGGTGGCTGATTGTGATCCGTTGATCGTCTCGAATGAGAGTGTCCGCACGTTCCGACACTGCAGCAATCATAGGTGTGTACGGCCGGCCGGCGTATGGAATGTAGGGCAGGTTTGCGCGACCTTGTTGACACACCCCTCGCCTACCGACTCACCGTGCACTGTCTCCGTAGACAGTCTACAAGTGCCTATGAATATCTGCGATGCCCTGGTTTTCCGCCAAAAGAAACTCAGTAGCATATTTCTGTTTGACACGCACCTCCATTACAGACACCATTTTGAAGGCTATGTGTAGCGCCACTACTTCATGAAACTACAGTGGCTGAAGTGGGAATATTGCACAATATCTGCATTTTTTCAACCGAAATTGTCCGAGAAAAGGAAGTGTGGCATTACTTACTGAATACCCCTCGTATCTGTCATGTAGCAGTCTTCCATTGTTGGCAAAATGTCGGATCTAAATCTGGATGGTTGAACGAGAATTTGAACTACAAGTCCAGTAGCTTATCACAGCGCCACATGATTTTTATAAAATGCAAGTCACTTTTACAAACATCAAGTTCTGAGACGCAATTCTACAAAATGCGTCGACAACGCATCCCATGTTGCTGCAAGTGTACGGAACAGAAACCGTGTTCAGAAAATGTGTTGACGACTCCTTCAGACATGTTCAGGGCAGTGAGGAAACCGTTGTCGCTGTGACAGGTTCAAGTCAGCCGTCAACAACAATAGCAACAGGTAACAGTGAGCACAAGATTTACAACTGTCGCTTAGACCGATGCGATGTTGGACGAATTACCGTTGGAGTGGACAGCGCGAAAGTTATAGTTACATGGAAGGATAAGCGGAAGATCTGTTTTCGGCTTGGGCCACACAAATTCGTTACTGAGCAGAAAGCAATACGTATGAAAGCTGTTGATGCTCTTATCCACAGCAGTGTTCGAGATTAATCCTTTTTTTTTCAGACCATTACCACAGGGGTAAAATCTTATACTGTAAGTTAGATCTGATGTAGGGTAGTCAGTGCACGGCTGACTGCGTCCATTACTGACACCGAAAGATGTACGACATCGCCACCTTTATCGCTACCAAAATAAGCCGTCGCTAGCAGTTTCCAGCAGCTTTATAAACTTTGCAAGAAGCGTTTTATTCTGAAACAAGTAGAAGCTGTTTTTTGCCTTCAGTCTTAGTTTAATTATACTATTCAGTGAAGTCGTTAGATTCATATTTACCGTAAATAATTAGCTATGTTACCATGACATTTCCCAAACGAACAAGGGAATGGTCTCATTTACAAATACACCAACAAACCAACAGCTTGTACCCCTGTCTGCTTGGAACTACATGTATATCAATTACTAAAATAAAAAACGTCTATCTGCATACTTCTGAAATATAACCAATGTATTACTCCGAACTTTGCCTAGTTATAACATGTAACAGTTATAATGTTAGGCCGCGTATGGGTAGCCGCGTGGTTTAGGGCGTTTTGTCACGGTTCGCGCGTCCCCCCGTCGGAGGTTCGAGTCCTCCCTCCGCATGGGTGTGTGCATTGTCCTTAGGTTAAGTTAGTTTCAGTAGTGCGTAATCCTAGGGACCGATGACCTCAGCAGTTTGGTTCCATAGAACCTTACGAAAAATTTCCAAAATTATAATCTTAATAACCCCTTGCTCTGAAAATCGTTGCTCTCCTTTAACCACTCTTTTCACACTGTGTATCTGAATCTCTCTCTCTGTCTCTCTTTCTCTCTCTCTGCGACTCCATTCTCCCCTTCATAATTTTCATGAAGTAAGTTAACTGAATTTTTCCTTTATATTTTTCACATGAAAAATAACTTATCTAACTCACAAAATTCAATAAATCCACCCACATAAAACCAACAGTTTGTATTCCATGTCAGCCTGATATCACTTACCTCTATTTATATTATTAAGAGTATATCTTTCTGCAGATCTTCAAACTCGGTATCCGTGTATTACTTGAGCATTTGCATCGTTAACATAACAGATGTATGTTAAACAAACTCACAACTTTAGAATATCCCAAACTTAGCTCTCTTTCTCGTAATCCTTTCATCTTCTATCTCTGAAACTTAGACAAAATTGCTATTTATGTATAATTTTACCACTGTTTGCAACATAATTATTCCACTTGACGTTTGCAACCTGTCACCTGACTACATAAATGAGTACGAAAGTTAAACTATATAAACTTAACAGAAAAGGACTTGTATGTCACCCGAAATATTTACTCTAACGTATATTTTCGTTAGCTCAACCAAGAATCTCAACAACGCTATAAAACTTACTCTGAAATAATAGTTTTGTTTTGCTATATGTTCTTCGTACTTCGAAATAATGTTTCTGTTTTTGCTACATGTTCTTTGCATCTGGTAGTTCCAGATACTTTCTTTGGTTACGAAATATGACCGTTCATATGTGATGTATTACAAAAGAGAATGGCGCCTGTGAGCAATTGAGGTATTCTGTTTCAGTTATTTTATTTTAACATGTATATTTACGTTTTGTTTTTAGTCAAAAACGTCCCCAAATCATGTCCTGAAATAGTGTTTAGTTTCTCCTCTATACAGTGCTACAGGTTAAACCAAAGTCGTAACACAACACACACATGTCCCATTAATACACATAAATCCACCTGATGATGCAGTTTAAACCTTTGAAACGCGTTGAGGATATAAATAAACAGTGATAGGTAAAAGTAAACTTATTGTTTCTTTCGAAGTTGATAGATATCCCCTTAACACAATTATAATCGGAATAAATGATGACTAACTGAAACCCTCAGCTGCCGACAGGTGTTGATATACCTCGATGTGGACAGCTGAAAATGTGTGCCCCGACCGGGACTCGAAACCGGGATCTCCTGCTTACATGGCAGACGCTCTATCCATCTTTTTCTTTCTTTTTCTTTCTTTTTTTTTTAAATCTCATTTTTGTTCGCTTTTTGTTCGTTGCATCTGCTCGGGGCAGACGCCGTAAGACATCCGTTAAAGTTCGTTGTTGATCGATTAACTCAGTTTTTTTTTATTACAGAGGGTAGCTAACCCTCTCACCGACCACGCTGAGGTATATCAACAACACCTGTCAGCAGCTGAGGGTTTCAGTTAGTCATCATTTATTCCAGGGAAAAGCTGCACGGTCATCAACAGTATCTGTTCTTTCGAGAACAGTTACTGTCTTCATATATATAGTTAAAGGCTACCCGGCCATTGACCTTCGTCTGTGCGAATGCGCACAGGTTGCCCAAATTCTTACGGGAATCGCCAAAGCGTGCGCGAGTAATGAGTGGATGGGCAAATGTCTATAAGGTACATTACATATATAGACTTGTGGAAGTTGGGAATGAGTGTCTCACGGGAAGCGTGCAAGGGATAAGTCCCTGCAGTTGCGCTATTCATCTGTGTCTTCAGTGGCTCAGATGGATAGAGCGTCTGCCATGTAAGCAGGAGATCCCGGGTTCGAGTCCCGGTCGGGGCACACATTTTCAGCTGTCCACATCGAGGTATATCAACAACACCTGTCGGCAGCTGAGGGTTTCAGTTAGTCATCATTTATTCCAGGGAAAAGCTGCACGGTCATCAACAGTAATTGTTCTTTCGAGAACAGTTACTGTCTTCACAATTCTAATCCTTCTCCTTGTTCTTCTAGGACCACAGGAAGCCATTTCACGAACAGGGTTTTTCTCCTCTCGTCTCAGAACTTCTTCAGTCTCTCCATTCTTCTTTCGCGTTCTTCTGTTGTCTGCTCCTTTTCTTGTATTTCTCTCCTCCATTTCTCTCTGGAATGTCGACCGTTGTGTAGTTCAGTATTTTTTTTCTCCTCCGCTTTGATTCCCATCTCCAACCAGTCCTCCCTGAGTTCAACAACTCTCTTGATTCCTGACTTTCCTCTTCTGCCATTGTCTTGCACACAAATCTTAGCAGTAATCCAAGCGCTTTCAAATCGAAACTGAAGACTTTCCTCGTGGGTCACTCCTTCTATTCTGCCGAAGAGTTCCTTGAAAAATTAAGCTAATTCTTGTTGTATTGTTGATTACGTTTACTTAAACTTATGGCTTGATTTTTTCGGGTTCATAAACATTTTACTTTATCTGTCATTACTTTTATGTTGTATTTTCATGTACTGACACGTTCCATGACCTTGGAGATTTGCTCCTCAATTTGGTCCTACGGATCTTGACGTGTAAATAAATAAATAAAAACACTTTTCGTCCTTCCGTCCATGTTCACTCTGATCACAAGCACTGCAAATGTTGCCTTTGCAGTCTGATTTCTTCTGATAGTGATTCTCAGTCTGGGGTACAGTTCTTCCCTAGGTATTTGCATCTATGTTCCACCACTTCTTTTATCGCCCAGTATTTTTCTTTTTTCTTTCTTTAATTGTTCCGCTCAGTGTCCTCCTATAGTTATCAATTCAGCCGTATATAGAAAAAAGAACATATATTTCTGGATTCTGTTATTTATGTAATACAAATTATAACGCTTGCTTTATCACGACACATTTCAACCACGCTTCCATCTCACCAGCTAGCATGCTGTAAAGAACTAGCATCGCTGCGTTGCGAAGCGGAGGACGCAGCTTTGTGGTGTCCCTTGGCGTGAATGTGTGTTTTATTTATTTATTTAACCCGATCTGATTAGGGGACCACGCCCCCTCTTACATCGGACCAGTGTTTCACACATACGGTACAGTATCCATTTTACATCATAGCTACCTAAGAAACAACTATTTCAGTAAGACAAACAGTATTAAAATCATTTGAGTGTCTGTAGTGACAGCACGAGAAATAAGAAAACTAAATGTTGTGTGACCAGGGCCTCCCGTCGGGTAGACCGTTCGCCGGGTGCAGGTCTTTCGATTTGACGCCACTTCGGCGACTTATGCGTCGATAGGGATGAAATGATGATGATTAGGACAACACAGCACCCAGTCCCTGAACGGAGAAAATCTCCGACCCAGCCGGGAATCGAACCCGGGCCCTTAGGATTGACAGTCTGTCGCGCTGACCACTTTTTTTTTTTTTTTTTTAATGTACGATTCGCTCTCCCCATACATAACACAAAAGTTTCGATATGCATCCGCTGCCCGGCCGTGCATCAAACCCGAAAAGAATAAAACGCCGCAGCAGCCGCCCCCCCCCCCCCCTCCACACGCAACCACCCTGTGCTGAGAAGTGAAGGGAACCATGTTCAAAGCCCCACCAGACCGACAACCTCAGCAGACAGCAGAATTGCGTTTAAAAACATGTAGCAGTGAATGTATTCGAACCCGCGACGCTTGGTCCACAGTGCACTACTTTTTTTTTGGGGGGGGGGGTGTCTCCTTCCTCCCCTTCAACCCGTCCTTTACGCTCGCCAAGTGTTGCATTCTCGGCCCGGCTTCTCCGCCCTTAAAGAATGAATGTAACTTGATGATGTGGAAACACGCTGCTTCTGAACGACAAACGAAGTATGCCCCTTCTGCTGCCTTTGTTTGCAACATGGCTTGAATAAAAATAAATGTAAATTCCATTGAAAAGGAAGTCACAGAATTGTTATGTAAATGTAACTGCATCTATAAATTTCTTTCTTCGTGCGTGGAAAAACGGAAAGAAGCAAACTCATTATTGCTGATAAGTAAAATTTTCTTCTTCAGAAGGTAATGAAGTAAAGTAGGCTTGTTCTGCTTGATTTTACACATAATTAACATATGATTCTTCCTGTGAAAAGAAATGGAAAGAAAGACAGAAACTAAATAAAGGGTGTATACCAGTTTCATCACTGTGCTTCCCGCAGAACAAAGTAATAGATTCACATAGGCTTAACTGGTCTATACTGATTATCTTCTCGGATTACTTTCTGTTGGAAATCCTCCTCCTGCCACGTGAAGTACAAACTTTAACCAGAAATCATTCGTCTAATATACGAAATGCTTGGATGTGTAATGTGAATTACGCATTTTTATTGGTTACAGTATTGTTTTAGTTAAAACATTTGCGTAATTTTCTTTGTATTTTTAGTACATATCAACTTGTGGTGCTCAGTTGTAAGGTATACCCAGAAGTCCTCCCTATTGGTTGATTCTTTTGTTAGGATGTAATGCATCGTTTGGCCTTTCAATCAGTTAATTGCGTTTCGTTTTGTTTTAGGGTAAGGAATACCGTCAGGGTTTAAAAATTCAGCAGTCGTAACGGCATTGGGCGTAGTTCTGCTGACGCTCGCTATCTTTTGTCTTATGTAGAGCTATATTTCTTTTACCCTGTCACACAGCAATCTATGCTCTTCGGTATCTGGTATATTACATAATGTACACAGCGGTGACTCGGCCAATCGAATAGAGTGAAGTTTAGAGTTCGTCGTAATTTTTCTGTTTACAGCAAAGTAGCAGGTCGATTTGACATACGTTGGCAGGTTCCGGCAGTGAATATTTTCCCATATTGTTTCCCAGTTATAACACGGATACTTTTGCTCTACGTTGTTTCTGGGTTTGTCTTCCATCAAGTTATTGTAAAGTTCTTTTACTTTCAGGGAACCTTGCCTGTATGTAGCTGTATTCTACGAAAAAGTATTTCAAGTGGTTTAGTCCGTTGGGTATGTGTTGGACATTTAGAGGTGCACTGACGTCAGCAGGAGCTATTTCGTTTAACAAATGTGCAGCAAGGGTATCACTTGGTTCTTTCCATTGTTTGTATGTGGTAGAAAGGTATAAGGCTTGCGCTTTTTTGCTGACATTGGTGAGCTTTAACCCACCACATTTCGTAGAGAGCATCAGATTGTCATATTTGAATTTGAAAATACGTCCACGGCTCACAAAGTGTCCTAGTGCAGATGCGATGCTTTTCAACAAAGTCGCAGGTGGTGGCAGCACTTGTGCTACGTAATTAACTTTGGAAGTGATGAACACATTTGCCAATTTTTTCTTTTTGAAGTTTATCGAGTTTCCTATTACTTCGTGCTTGTACAGAGACGCGTATGCTGTTAAGTAATTTTCGATAATTCGCAGCAATAGTGTGCTTGATATTTCTTTTAAAATCTATGCCGAGACATTTCATGGTTACAAGCTCGCGTAACAGATTCTGCGTTTGCGTCCCAATTTCACGGCCGATGTTGAAAATCCCCGACTTTGTTCTTTTAAGTTTTGCACCAGATGCCTGTTCATATTTTGTTGCTGTTCGCAGTGCGCTCTGTACTTCAGCGCCATTCACGACTAGGAAGCCAACATCATCAGCGTACGCCTTGCACACGATCTTTTCTCCATGTATTTGTAGTCCTTGTAGATGTTTCATAAGGGAGGCAAGCAGGGGCTCGATGGCGATGGCGAAGAGTGCCATTGACATTGGACACCCTTGCCTAATGGAGCTGGTGACGTCAATCGGGCGGCTATGTCCATTGATGACAAATCTGGCTGAGTTGTTTGTTCATGTATTTCTTACTACTGCAATGAATCTAGATGGGAAGCCCGTTGCTCCCATGGTCCGAAGGAGAAAACAATGATTAACCCTGCCGAAGGCTTTATCAAAGTCGAATGAGATGAGTGCACATTTTATTTTGCAGACGTCGGCCGTTGAGATTAGGTCCCTGTAATCACAGAGGGTCTGGAGAATTTTTCTGTCTTTGTCCACACTTGTTTGATAAGGGCCAGTGACGCTGGTCATTGTGGTTTTCAGCCTGCGAGCGAGGATGCGGCCAAAGATTTTGTAATCACTGTTTAAAAGCGTATTTGGCCTCAGAGCGCTTACAGTTTTCGTATTGGTAGTTTTTGGCACTAACACTACGAGTCCCTCACGAAATTCTTTCGGGATGTCATTTTCAGGGTTTAGCAGTTCGTTGCAGATGAGAGTAAACTTGCCTTTTACGAGGCCACTGAATCTGCGACAAAATTCTGCCGGAATTCCGTCTTCCCCTGGAGCCTTATTTTTCATGCTTCCATGTATAGCTTCTTCGATGTCTTCTTCAGTCACTTCCAAGATGAGAGTTTGTGCTTCCGCGTGGCGTACTTTGCCCTGGAGGTTGATCATTAACTCGTCTTGAAGCTGTTCGTCAACTGGTTGACTAGACATTAAGGATTCAAAATGCTGTACGATTGCCTCTTTAATCTCTCTTTGCTGCGTCAGCTTCGTTCCATCATCAGTTGTTATTTCAGATAATATTTTGCGAGACGCCATTTTGCTTTCACGACTGACATGATAAATGGAAGTGACCTCGTGCTGTGCTATATTCTGGGCACGCGACCTTATTTGGTAGCCTTCCAGTTGTTTACGCTGAAGTGCTAAAATGTTTGCTTTAATTTTGTTAATTCTTTCGTAGTTGTCCACAGCTGTTGCACCGGACTTGTACAAATCCCTTAGACATTGAAAGTAGAATTCTATTGTTGATTTGTACCAAAAGTGTTTATCTTTTGAGTAGTTTATGAAAAACCTCCGCATTTTAGGTTTGGCATGTTTCAGCTACCAGTCAGTGCCAGAGTTGTACGAGCTAAATTTGCTTTCACACTCTCTCCATACCTTGTAAAATGCCTCCTGACAAGCATGGTCTTCCGGATGTGACACGTTGAGCTTCCATGTGCCTCTACCTCGGTAGGTCCCCTCGGTAGGTTGTTTTATCAGATTGATTGTGCATATGTACGCAGCATGATCCGAAAAAACGGTAGGCCATACTTCGGACTGCAAAATGAGGTGTTTCAAATTGTGCGTTCTATATATCCTGTCGAGACGGCTCGCCGAGTGACTTGTGGCGTGGGTGAAAACAGGTGGTTCACCGTGCATATGTTCCCATGAGTCTATTAGTTTTAAGTCATTAACTATTCGTTCCAAATCAGTACACTTGTTGAAATTTGGAGTTTGGTCTTTGGCATGCAAAACACAGTTAAAATCTCCTCCCAGGATAAGGCGTTCATATCGAGTTCCAAATAGTGGGACAATTTCTTCTTTAAAGAACTCCGTTCTGCGGCGCCTGTTACTCGAGCCTGAAGGGGCAAACACGTTAATGAGTCGTATTTTTTTTTTATTGTGGCCGCTATGCCTTTACTGTTTGGTAGTTTTACTACACTTGGACTACTATGCCCTCCTTTGTGAGCAGAGCCGTGCTCATTTCCGCTCCATGCCCTGGGTTTGTAATGGCGTTGAAGCCAGGTACGTTACCAAGCTCAATGTCTGTCACTTCTTGTAAAAGTATAATGTCACTGTCAGAAGCGTATATAAAATCTTTTAAGTTCTGTAGTTCAAAGGAACTATGAATCTTATTAAGGTTTACTGTCGCAATTTTGTATGCTTGTATGTCAGACATTCTTCGTTCTACTTGATCAAACTTTAAAAAACATTCTTTCGTTTTGTCTCGCAAGCATCAGCTTTAAAACTCATTTTAATAATATTCACCGGTAGCAAATGTTTCAGTGGTGTGTCCTTGTTCTTTAGAATGTTCGTTCACAGAGACGTCTTCGTTGAAGAAATCAGCCACCTATGGGGCTAGCTTACAGTCTGTCTTAGTTTCTGAAACTTCTGTCATTTCTTCGTCGGCATTGTTGTGGTCACTTTCGTCTGCCCAGCTGGTTGAGGTTGTCGTCGTGGGTGGGACGAGTGAAGCTTCATGAGAGTGACTCGTTTCTGGGGGGTGGGTGGATGCTTTCTTTGTTGGCTTTCCTTGGACGTCTCGTTTTTCCAGCGCAGAAGGGGAACGCTCCTCAGAAACTGGTGTCGCTTTCGTGTTGCTATAGATCTGTTGGCTTAAGGTACTACCTATTTCCTTCGCTTTTTGTCGGAGTGTGGGAGCTGTCTCCTCTGCACCTTCGCGCGCCAGCCGGCGTTTCTTATTTTTCTTTGGAGAATTGCCTCTCGACGGACTTTCTTCAGTATCCAAGTTAGTGTCGCTTTCCTGCAAGGTGTGTCGGTCTTGAACTTCCGGCGGATCTGCTGCCTTTACAGCTGCAGTTGCCTGTTTCGGTGGAACTTGAACTGTTTTCGTAGATTGGCGGGACTCTTGTAGGTCGTCAGCTATGACGGCACTGACGTCCATCGGAATTTCAATGTCTGGAGAATTTGTATTTGCACACGGTTCAGGGGCTGAGGAAGCAGTCGGCCGTTCGCGTGCCACGGCGGCTTAAGTTCCCGGCAGTGTTGTCATCGCCGGTGGCCTGGCGGCCTCGCCTGCCGGCAGCTGTGCAACGCGCCGCTGTATACATCCTGCGCGAACGTGCCCAGGCTTGTTACAGGCGGCACAGGTTCGCGGTTGGTCGTCATAAATTACAATCCCTTTGTATCCGCAGACATTGATATACGACGGGATGTGCTTTTGTAACTCTACTCGAAGCTGCCGTACTCCATTTAGTACTGGGAATTTATGCGCACTTGACCATTTCTCGGCAAAGTTGCTGAGCACTTTCCCGAAGGGTGAAATAAAATTTGGTCTGTTGTAATCTCAAAAGGCAACTCGAAGATTCGAACTGTGTGAATGCCAAAACCAGCATGTGCAACGGTGACTTCACCAACGTTTCCATCTGAGTGCTTAAATTTCATGACACCTCCGGAAGACTCAAATATTTTCTCGCACAACTCGGAATTACGCATTTTAACAAACTCGACACAAGCTACAATCGACAGGTGGATCCCAATTACATCATTAAAGGAGAGCTTCACGTCTTCTTCTAACCAATTTTCTACTTCAAACGACTTGGGTCTGGCATATCGAGGATCAAAGGTAAGTTTCAACGTATCTATTCGACTTGGTTGAGCCATCACTGCATGCTACTCATTACTTCTCGAATCGTTCTATAAAAAGAGTTTTAAGCCGCAGCAAACGCGAGACTTACCACGCGGAAGCACAGACGGCGCAGCGCACACCACACTACGTCCTACCTCTACACCGTCCGCCGGCGAACTGAAACCACTCAGCTACCGGGGGCGGACAATACGAGAAATAATACTGACTATGAACCAATAAAATTAATACTGGCAACATTCGTACTACTGCAGCTCCTGCTGCTTATAGTGACAATAGTAATGATAGCAATAATGACAATAATAAAAGTAATGACAGTGGCAGACGTAAAAAGAATTCACAGGTGTACAAAATAGATGTTTTCCGACATAGTGATTTTAGAAAAGGAGATTTAAGGAGACTGCACCAGCTAAGGATACTGGGAAAAGAGGGAGATGTGGTTGGAAAGAAAAATGTACAAGGGCAACGAGTGTGTACGGGGACAACGGTCATCATTATTGTTGCTTTAGCAGATATGTCAGTAATTGCCTTCTAAAGCTGGAAATGTTATTCAGTGCTCTAACGAACTGCGGGAGGTTATTCCAGAGTCGGATCCTGCTACTGAGAAGGACTTCGAGAAAGTGGCCGAACGATGGAGTGGGAACGGGTGTTTCTGCGGTGCTGTTCAAAAAAATGGCTCTGAGCGCTATGGGACTTAACATCTGAGGTCATCAGTCGCCTAGAACTTAGAGCTACTTAAACCTAACTAACCTAAGGACATCACACACATCCATGCCCGAGGCAGGATTCGAACCTGCGACCGTAGCGGTCGCGCGGTTCCAGACTGTAGCGCCCAGAACCGCTCGGCCACGCCGGCTGGCAGTGCTGTTCAGACAAGTGCGTTAAGATCGAGGAGACATATGAGGGGACGTGTTCATTGATAACATAGTACAGAAGATGTAGTGTATGGAAATCTCTGCGCTTCTCTGCACGTAGCCAGGATAGTTGTGCGTATGATGGTCACATATGATCAAATATTCGAACGAACACAGGCATTCATAACCAATTCCAGGCGCCGTGATCTTTGCTGAGAAAGGCTTTGGCGAATAACATCGCTATAAACAATAATTGGAAATTTAAGTGTGTACAAGTTTATTTTTCAGACAAAAACGGAACAGCTCTTTATATTTTTGTAGGGCATGGAGAGATGCTGATACCTTCTTACATACTGCAGTTATGTTCCCAGCCCGATTTAGATTTTTATCTATTATTACTCCTAAGCTCTTTGCTGAAGGAGAGAGGTTGCTATCTGTCCCATTTAGGGTTAAAGGTGATAGGAATTCCCGATAATTCCGGCTAAGAGTCTAAAAGACCAACCTATACTACTTGGGTTTTGGACTGGTTGATCTTTAATCCTACATCCTGCGCTTAATGTTATAGTGCACACAGGTCGGTACTGAGATTCTAGCTGGCACGTCAGCATATTCGTATGCACTAGACTGCAGACCAATGGAGCACCGGCTGCTTTGCCGATGAGTACCCCTTTACCCTAGGAAATGACATAACACCTGTTCTGATGTGGTGAGGAACAGAAGTTACTTGACAACCACTAAAGATCTGTGATAGGGATGCCCTGGTACAATGCAGTCACCCAGTCACCGAATTTGTGGAAGATGTCGCTGGACGCACATACGAGTATCTCAATGGTTTCGTTTGTATCGGTTTTGGAAATGTACGCCGTCCTTAACGTTTATGCAATTTTTTTTCCTCCATGCATACGACGGCGACGACTGACCGCCATCTCTTGAACGAGTATCTTCGAATACAGATGTGTCAACGCATGGAATGCCTAGCTCTGTATGCCGACCAGTGTCGCTCAGGAAGCGCTTTGCATGTTCTAAGAGTTCCTGCCACTGCTCGCAGTACTCTAAGCCTGTGCTGAGAGAGTCAGAGAGTCCTTGCAAGAAGAGTATCCTTCACCTTCTGTGGAGCTCATAGGCAGTTACGTTGCAGTACACAGGGTGGTGCATTGATAGTGACCGGGCTAAATATCTCACGAAATGAGCGTCAAACGAAAAAACTAACTACAAAGAACGAAACTTGTCTACTTTGAAGGGGGAAAACAGATGGCGCTATGGTAGGCCCGCTAGATGGCGCCGCCATAGGTCAAACGGATATCAACTGCGTTTTTTTTAAAAATAGGAACCCCCATTTTTATTAAATATTCGTGTAGTACGTAAAGAAATATGAATGTTTTAGTTAATAATATGTAATAAAAATGGTGGTTCCTATTTAAAAAATGCAGTTGACACCCGTTTGACCTATGGCAGCGCCATCTAGGGGGCCAACCATAGCGCCATCTGGTTCCCCCCTTCAAGCTAGACAAGTTTCGTTCTTTGCAGTTTTTTCGTTTGACGCTTATTTCGTGAGATATTTGGCCCGGTCACGAGCAATGGACCACCCTGTATATTGTTTGATGGCATAACGCCTATTCTCCCCCATGAACCACGAACCTTGCCAAGATGCGGTGGCTTGTGTGTCTCCACGGTACAGATAGCCATACTGCTGGTGAGACGACAACGGAGGGGTGTCGGTGAAGAAGTCAGACAAACATGTGGTTTCTGAAGAAAGGCAGCAGGCTTTTCAGTAGTTACAGGTGCAACGATCTATATGACTCACTGCTCTGGACTTTCTATACTGGTACTGTGAACAGCTAAATGCAAGCGGAAACTGCAGCCATCACTAGTCATTGGGGCTCAGTTCAAAGTGGGGCTCATCACTGAAGTCAATTCTACTCCAGTCACAGAGATTCCAGGCCGAAGACGTCTCTGGAGGCGCCCAGGACGGCAGTGGGATACCAACCTCACTGTCACCCTCCATACGGCCCAACCACCATGAGTGATGATCTGGGGTGTCATTTCATTCATTTGTTATCCGCAGCACCCTTACAGCACAGCGGTACGTCTGTGATATTCTGCGACCCGGTTTGTTGCCCGTCACGGCAAGCCATTCTGGGCTTACATTTCAGCAATAAAACGCCCGCCCGAATACGGCGAGAATTTCTACCGCTTGGCGTTGTGTTTACCAAACCCTAACGTGGCCAGCAAGGTCGCCAGATGTCTCCCCAATTGAGAACGTCTAGAGCATTAAGAGCTGCACCCTCCAGCAGCTCGGGGTTTTGACGATCTAATGCACCAAATGGACAGAATTTGGCACAGTGTCCCTCAGGATACCGCGAAGAAGGGCTGTAATACGAATACGTAATACGTCAATCTCACGCGCATATACGTCCAATATGATTTCAACAATATTTTCGTATTAGTATTCTGCATTAATAAACCTAAGCAAATTAAGAATTGTTGTCAAATCAAGTTAATGACTTTAGATTTACAATTTAATCATTCCAATCACGGTGGAGAACAGCGGAATTCCTGGAAATGTATTTTAACAGTGTCAGCCTTACAATCTAAACAAAATACGCACAAAATCGATATTAATAGTTAAATAGCGCTATGGTAACTATTTAATGACACAATTTACACTGCATTTGTAAATTTTTACACAAAATATTCAAAGCGAGGGGATCTCTGGCCTAGTTACAGTGAACAAAACGCGTTACCAATGATCTGGTAGGTCACTGGTGTAACCAATCCAGTAACAAATGTAAGTAGCCTGTTTGTGTGTTGGCAGCGCTATAGACTGTGTTAATATCGCTGACAGAGCTCTGCGCCCTCGGCAAGAGAGTCTGTGGTTGGACGGACTAGCTGTTAGCGAGTGGATAGAGAAGTTTAAGGACATGTTTTTTCTTAGTGGAGACTCTGTGTTGGTAGGACACGCATTGTAAAGTGAGACGCAAGGAAATGTAAAATGAGAATGGATGTTGTTGGTAATATTTGGATTGTGGAATTATTGACAACTATATAATTTTTGGAACTGGTTGTCATATGAGTGAGGTAAAAGTTTCAAAATACTTTGTTTGCTCTACAACAAAATCTTTCTTTTGCTAACCATTTGCCTCCTGGTAGTTAGTCTATAGTAGTCAGAATCTTTTTATTTAGCTGGCTGTAGTTCGTGTTACGAAGATTTTCAGATGTTCAAATGTGTGTGAATGCCTAAAGGACCAAACTGCTGAGGTCATCGGTCCCTAGACTTACACACTACTTAAATTAACTTATGCTAAGAACAACACACACGTCATGCCCGAGGAAGGACTCGAACCTCTGGCGGTATGAAGATTTTCTGTGAGGTAAGTGACTTATTAAAAAATGAAATCTGTGATTTAAATGACTTTAGGCAATTAACAGGGTTGGAGATAGTTTCATATTTCTTTAATTTTATTATTGTTAGGATTTCTTGCAATTCAGGGTCATTCTTTTGTGTTAATTATTCGAAGTAAAATTGTCACTGTATAGCAGTCAGATTGCGTAGGGCTTGTATATTGTGGGTAATAAATGAATAGGTTAAGTTTGTGTTGTCTTTATCAGGGATAATTCTGTAGGTCAGTGTTTAAATGACAAAAATAATTACAGACATAGTTTCACAAGTCATGCCGAGTTGTTGTGCCTGCGGCAACAGACTTTAATACGTGGAGGCCAAATATGTCCAGCGGTTGTCAGTATCTTACTCCACTTGGTGGTATCGGGAACACAGAAACTGCAGTGTTTCCTGCTCCGCGTTTTAATAACTTAAAGTTCTTCCTGACGGTCCTGAAACACAGATTTTTCCTTCTTTCCACTTCTTCAAAAGGCGACAGCTCGTTTCATATATCCCTCCGTTAGGGACAGGGGCAAATGGTATGCGACAGTATTACAGCTTCACAGAAGACTTCATCGTAATTCACTTCTTCGTTTTTACATCCCTGCCCCGTTAACACCAATGAAGTTGTTCGAGGAATGTGGTTGGAGAAGAGCAGCCTTGTTATCGTCACCGTCATCCTCAAGTAAAGACTCATCGAAGATCGGCCCACTTCATTGCTCTATATCTTACCACCTCTTCATTCGCGAAGTTGTGTTTGATTGCTGCAACGATACTGAAAGGTATAAATAACAGTACAAAGAAAGCCCCATGAACTTCGTTTGCCTTGTATAAAAGTTTGTCGAATAGCCACATATGATGATGCTTACCAGTCATAACTCTTGGGATCACTAGTTCTTTGACGTTTAAACATTGTAATTTGGCCGTCATACCATGCTGCTCCTGCAGGCGCAGCAGTATCGCTTACTGGGTCACCGATGTTATGAACACGAACGTCTTACCCAATCCACTGTGCTACTCAACTATGATATTATTGCACTTGGCCGTCATGGTAAACACGTGGTAATGCTATAGTAAACAAGCACAGTGGTGACCAAGGAATACGCATCACACTTTCAGGTCAGTTGCTCATATGCTATCAACCCCGATTACGCGCTGACCCACGATAAGCCCACAGTCCCAGGTGCAATAGTATTGTGGTCGACCAATACAGCACTTCGCTGACCTGCCAGGATAGCCGAGAGCGCAAAAAAATAAATAAATAAAAATAAAAATAAAAAATAAAAAAAAGAGCGCTAACGCGCTGCTTCCTGGACTCTGGTAAGCGCGCCGGCCCCGGATCGAATCCGCCCGGCGGATTAACGACGACGGCCGGTGTGCCAGCCAGCCTGGATGTGGTTTTTAGGCGGTTTTCCACATCCTCCTAGGTGAATGCCAGGCTGGTCCCCACGTCCCGCCTCAATTACACGACTCGCAGACATTTGCAACACATTCACACTGTTTCACGATTGACACTAGATGCAGACAGTTGGTGTACACAAATTCAGTCCCGGGGAGTATGGGGTGGCGGCAGGAAGGGCATCTGGCCACCTCTTAAAATTCACCATGCCAAATCCATACTCAACCCTGCCGACCCTGCGCACAATGCGGGATAAAGGCAGTAGGAAAAGAAAAGAAAAAAGAATACAGCACTTCGCTCTTTGGTATTAAAGGCTGCAGTGAGGCGGAGCGAGTGACAACCGACGCGAGCGAAAATTTAAAAGCCATATATTCAGAAGGTCATAACTGCGTATTGTCACAATTATGGCCGAAATTTTGACATGAGATCAATTGATGGAACTGGTATCTTCCAAGTGTGTTTTTTTTTTTAATCATTAAAGTATGAGCTCAATTGGTCATGTTTCCTTGTTAGAAGATAGGTCGAAGAATATCAAGCCCATGTTGACAGCAGTTGTGGATTTAGAGAAAGCTTTTGATAGTGTTGGCTGGAATATACTCTTGGAAAGTATAAGTGATAAAATACGAGGATCAAAAATGGCTCTGAGCACTAAGCGACATAACTTCTGAGGTCATCAGTCGCCTAGAACTTAGAACTAATTAAACCTAACTAACCTAAGGACATCACACACATCCATGCCCGAGGCAGGATTCGAACCTGCGACCGTAGAGGTCGCTCCACTCCAGACTGTAGCGCCTAGAACCGCATGGCCACTCCGGCCGGCCTACGCGGATCGAAAGATTATCTACGACTTGTAGTTATAAGAGTGGAAGGGGAAGCATTAGTTGAGAAGGGAATGAGACAGGATTGCAGCCTCTCCATGTTGTTATTTAAACTGTAACGAGCAAAGGAAAGCAAGGAGAAATTTGGGAAGTGAATTAAAGTTCAGGAAGAAGAAACAAAAAAAAAAGGAAGAATTTTGCTGACGACATTGCAATTATGTCAAAGACGGCAAAGGAAACGGAAGAGCAAATGGAAGTCCGCTTCCATAGCTAAGCGGTCAGTGCAGTAGAATGCCATACGAGAGGCCCGAGTTCGATTCCCGGCTGAGTCGGAGATTTTCTACGCTCGCGGACTGGGTGTTGTGTTGTCACCATCAACACATAATCTTCATCGACAAACAAGTCGCTTAAGTAGTGTCACTTAAAAGGACTTACGCCAGACCACCGGTCAACGCGACGGGAGACACTAGCCACACGACATCTCTTTGAATGTAGTCGAATTAAATAAGGCCATGCCGAGGGAATTCGGTTAGGGAAGGAGACACTAGAAGTAGTAAATTAATTTTGCTGTATGGGCAGCATAATAACATAATTGCCATTATAGAGAGGATGCAGCCTGGCAATAGCAAGAACTTACTTTCTGAAAAAGAGAAATTCGTTAATATCAAATGTGAATTTAAGTGTTAGGAAGTTTTTCTGAAGGTTTTTATCTGGAATACAGGCTCTTGATGAAGAAGAACATTAACGGCATGAAGAGAAAGAAGCTTCAATTATATATTATAATTAAAAAATTATTATATAGTAAAATTATTTATACACACATCCAGGGTGTTGGGTGTAGGTTACGGTAGTGATGGAGAGATGAAGAGGCTTGCACACAAGGGACTAGCATGGAGAGCTGCATCGTACTAGCATCCGCATTGAAGATCACAACAATAACAACACCGGAACGTCATCATCCTGCATTCTGTTCGTGCCGTTGCTATGACGCACTAATGTAACATGAAAGGTCACTATTTGTGATATAGATCAACGAAGAAATACTTGAAATTTTATTGTTAATTTGTATGTTTGTTTCACTGTATTAACTGAGGCGAATTCTTGTACAAATCGTAACTGGATACGCAAGATAAGAAGTGTAACATAGAAGTGTATTGTCTTTAATGATTTCGTGTTATATATCATAGAGAAATATTTATACTATGTTATACTTAGCCACCAGAGAAACGTTTGGACATTCAGATTTTCGGCTTTATAAATATGTGAGAAGCAGCTCAAATTCTTCTCATTACGTAGGAATCCCTGTAAGACCATGTCAATCGCGCGCGCGCGTGTGTGTGTGTGTGTGTGTGTGTGTGTGTGTGTGTGAGCAATTTTTCGGCTAGACAGATTTGATTTATTAGCTACAGTTAAACTGATACTAATTACAGCGCAGCAGTGATTCTGATTGTTAAACTGCTGATATCATTTACTTCTGGAATACATGTGAAGCGTTGTACATAGTTACTACCACGCAATTCAGAATACTTACTACGTTAATACTGGACTATAAGAATTAAAGATTTATTTTATTAGAAAGTGCTCTACAAAAGCAGAAACTCTGACAGTTGACGTTTTCGGTAGATCTGAACACACAGTTCAATAATTTTTATTGGAAATGAATAATTTGTTAGTGTTAATTTTTTAAAAAAACCTTTCAGACTGACGCCATCTCGTTATCAACTTTTCATCATACCAGCGGCCTTTTACACCATACCAATTACATATTGTGTTCTTCATCAAATTTCCTCCCTGCAGTTAGTATTTAATTTGACGTTATCGGATTTGGGTATAAATAATTTTCTTGAATAATAATAGTTTATTTCTAAGATTAGTCTGAGCTGTAGAGTGACATAGCTAATTTCCACACAGCTTTCCGTACTGTGTGCTGATGCAATCAGCATTCATTACTGTTGGACTCGTACGTTATCTGAAACAGGTTTTATCTATATAAGCAGAAAAATTGCGACAAAGGTGATTAAACATGAATAAATCGTAGACCTTCTAGTTTCCTCTGTACTGGCCACCAGATTTTATCGCTTCCTTGTACTGCCTTGCTCTTAACTTTGAGTTCAACATATAATGGTCCCGTTATTTTTATTCTTTCAGAAATATCTGTAACCAAATGCGCACCTTTTCTGTTTGTCGCTCTCGTAACTCCTATATTTTCTTTTTTCTTTACTTCTTGAATGTATTGTTTGCCTTTCTTATTTTAGAAACAGCGATCGTCAAACCGATTCTCATCTAAGCTGTGTAGTTCCCCCAGACACTTGTACGGCTTTTCCTGTTTTTTTTTTTTTTTTTTTTTTTTTTTTTTTTTTACTATATTCTAAACTGTGCTCATCAAAGGTGCGCCGCAGTTGTGAACACTTGGACGTGCTGAGAAAGAAACCGGTGTTTGCAGTACCCTAAAACAGCGAGGAACACACCCGCTAGGAATAATTCTTTATCATTCATTTTTTCCTGCAGTGTATACGGTAATCTCTTACAAAAGGTATTTTCATGCTGTGTGATTCAAATAAAATAAAATAAGGGGGACAAAAAAAACCGGTTGTTTTACCGGTAGCTTACCACAAAATCACGACTGTCCCACATTCAATTTACTTTGACGTTCTCAAAAATTAGGGGTACTGAGAGCTAATAGAAACCGACGATCAGGTTCTACGGTACACTTTCATACACGAGATACTTTTTTAACTTGGAACAATGGTAACGGAAATTTCAACCTCTTTGAAAAACGCTAGCCTGTGCTACGTATCGACATACATTTTCTTTCTTACTAGAATAATTAGTATGGATACATAATATTTAATAACAATAATAATAATAGAAGCTGTCAGTGGCTGCCAACATCAGAAATGTTGTGGGATGCAAGTGAAGGAAGCGCGAGACTAGTAAACTGGAAGAGCAACGAACGCCGTGCTAGCAGGAAAGACCGGACTGAGAGCAGCAGCATCGTTGGCGGCCGCCTCTGGCTGCAGAAAGCTGTCAATCACGGCGCGCAAGAGCGGACCACCGTCGCTCCACGTAGCAGGGCACCAGGTGGTGGCAGGAGGTGGCGTAGTCGCCACCGCAGCAGGTCGCAGGCGAGTTGCGCCTGCGCGGTACCTACTGCCGCTCGCTGTTGGCCTGGCACTGCGGCCGAGTCGCGCAACATGACGCGCGCAGCCACCAGTGCCCATCCCGCTGCTTACAGATTCACTCGCTGCACGGCGCCACTGCACGGCGCCGCCTATCACGTGGCGCACAGGTGACAAAGTGACAAGGGTGGTTGCAGACCGACCTTGCGTACAGCAGAACCGACTGTTACTGCACGAGATGAAAATAGTTCGCACCAGGCGTTGTAGTAGATCTAATTTTGGGAAAACATTTTCTCTTAGAAACAAATTGCGAAAACCGCTGTGAAATGCATTTCCTTCCCATTCGTGACTGGAAGATAGGATAAGTGCGGAATGAGGATATGTGCTTTATACATGTTAACGGAATGTTATTATCTCGACTGTAGCTATTTGCAACAAGGCGGTATCGATTTCCAGTGTCGTAATTAGACTTTTGTAAATTTCCCGCGATCAGTTACGAGGTTCGTGTCTTGTAGTTTACATTTAATAGTTTTGTCGACCTTTGAGCCGGCCGGAGTGGCCATGCGGTTCTAGGCGATACAGTCTGGAGCCCCCTAGACTTAGAACTAGTTAAACCTAACTAACCTAAGGACATCACACACATCCAAGCCCGAGGCAGGATTCGAACCTGCGACCGTAGCGGTCGCGCGGTTCCAGACTGAAGTGCCTAGAACCGCTCGGCCACATCGGCCGGCAAATCATCCCTGTCAGGTGTATATTAGATCGCTTGTGCTGAATGTCCCTGTTATTACATTGGCCAGACAGGAAGGGCCCTGTCTGTTAAGTTTAAAGAGCATCTACCGACTAAAAACGGTGGTGGAACACGAGGATTTACATTTGCTGAACATCTTGTCCAAGTGGCCCATGCTCCTAAGCCTCTAAAAGATGCAGAACTTTTGCATAATGAAGTCAAAGGATGTAAGTTAGACACCCTTGAAGAACTGCAAATTTTAAGCATCTTATTATTGGTAGAGAAAATTTACTTAATGATGAGCTGCAACTAAAAAATAGAAATTATTTCGAAGGATTTCGACATCTACTCCAGTGGAGTTGACCCACGGTCCGCTTCGAATGGCCGATGCTGTTTCCTATCTGCTTTGTCCCTTTATTATAGTGCGTTTGTACATTGTCTCTCCATATATTTTGTATTATACTGGTAATGACACCAGTTGGAAAGGTGTTTCTTAATTTGCCTGTTTTATGTTCAAGATATTTCATGTTTCGCCCGCCTGTGTCTCCCATACAGATTTATTAGTTACTGTAGTGGGCTTCGCCCTCTTATTACAATATTTAAATGTAAATTTTCTTGCCCTGACTTAGTAGCTAGATCTTAGGAAAATTGTTTAATGTACTGTACCTTAGGTAGGCGTTTGTCCATTTGCAGGACTGTTTCCTGTCACATTTTGTTTACAATTTACGTTGCGCTAAGTAATTTTGAGACAGCCTGTCTCTAGCGCTCGCTCATACTCTTGGCCGCTGGCCGAACCTCGCCACGGAACTGCTCGCGATGCCTAGTTTCCTTGTTGCTTAGGCCGGTATTACAGTATCAAATTTCTTTGTCAAAGATATGATCAAAGATGTGATCAAATATTCGTCAAATATATTTGACAAAGATCTTCGATGTGGCGCTAAAAAGGGGTATTACACTGTCTTCATATTTTTCGTCAAAGTTCAAGATGGCTGACAACAACAATTTGTTAGTAACCGAAGCATTTGCATGTACATGTACCACAATTGCACTGTGTGCACATGTGGAAGAGAAGCGGGGGAAAAAAGTAAATGTACCTGGGTGAAGCCGTGGGTTTTACGACGACAACATAAAAGCTTTCAACTAAACTTGTTTCAGGAGCTTATGGTGGAGGACGTCAAGTCGTACATCAATTACTTAAGAATGGATGAGCATACATTTCTGTATGTGCTCAGTGAAGTGTATCCTCATATCACAAAGCACAATACTCACTTAAGAACCGCAATATCTGCAGAAGACAGGCTCACTGTAACACTCCAATTCCTTGCTACAGGAGAGAGTTAGGTTAGGTTAGGTCAGGTCATGTCTCCAATCCTTAATCTATTTTTGTATTCAGGGTGCCTCACGTTGTAAAGCGCCTCATCAGCTTCATACATCTCTATTAATTTTGTAGTTTTGGCACACACCAATTGTATTTACCGGCTATGTTTATAAAAACACTACAGATGACAGAACGCAGCAGAGATGCTAGCGCTCCACCTGGTAACATGTCACATTGCAGTGAACAGAAGACAAGCGACTTCTTTGATCAAATCTACAGTGAGGCCCTAGATTTGATCAAATATTTGACGACATTTGACAAAGTTCCATATTACATCATCAAATTTCTTTGACAAAGATACTGGACAAAGAAATTTGATACTGTAATACCAGCCTTACGTGTGACCCTTATTCCTGGCCCGGCATAGCTCCATCTGCCTTTTTGATATTGTTTTTAGTATTGACAGAGATAATCTTATGATTATGCGTCTTTATTCTGTATTAGTTTTATTCTGTGACTGGCCAACGTTTGGCCCTCGAAACAATTTAATATTTGTAAGCATCACGATTTTCATTATTATGAAATAATTAGATTGATGATGTATTTCAATGTTTAATATATGTCCGTATGGGTTAATTTATAGGTTCTGGAGAAGATATCATTATTGGCATCGAAATCTAGGTAAACTAAAAAAAAAAATACCTTGCAACTGAAGGCTGAATTTCTTATTGTCTGAACAGTTCACGGTTGCTGAAGCGCTGCATTATGTTAAAGATTTGTACAAACAGATATCTGCAACAGAATTTCATCAGCATTCACATTTACAATCAGTTCTTAGCTATGGAATTCTTTTCTGGGGGACAAATACACAAAGCTTGAACACAGTTTTCATGCTACAGAACAACCAAAAATAATAATCGAACTCATTCTAAACATCTGTTCAAAACATTGGGGGATTTTAATTACTCTGAGTAGGTTTGCCTGTCATACAAATCCTCCCACTCCGTAGCCATGGTGCGGCAACTGTGATATATTTTCAGAAGGAAAAACCGAAAGTTTTGGCTACTTAAATACGTTACCTAAACAAATTCTGAATATGCTTCAAAATGGTGAAACGCGCCAATAAAGCTTCTGCTATCTTTGCAACCCAGTCTTTTTTTTCTACTGAAAATTCAGTTATGTATAGCAAAAATAATAATGATTATCACTGCACAAACAGCACAGCCCATGACCATGGAACAAGATCTAGACCGAGCTCACATTTACCAATAAAGTCGAACCAGAATTCCCTACCAAGAAATTAAACTGTACAACAAATTACCCAATGGCATTAAAGATAATAAAATGAACGTATTTAGAATGGTAGTTAAAAAGTACCTGTTAAGCAACACATTTTGTACAGTGAGAGATTACTTACATAACACAGCGTAGAGGTTTCGTGAAAAGTTTATCACTTTACATTATGTTTCTATTTATTCTTACTTTTCTTCATTTGAAAGCTATGCTCCCAAATTTATTTAATGTATGGTATACTAGTAACACCTAATTCTTTTTCTGAGTTCATTTCACTCATTATAGGTGGATGTAGACTCAGTTTTTTAAGTTAGTAAACGGGAAGCTACAGTACACAGAACAGAAATCAAACATTGTAGCAATGGTCCTGATGTTAGCTGATGGCTTTATAGTGTTACGTTATGAAATAACATGTGTATAGTATGAGTAATGTTGCAGTGTCTGATAGGAAGAAATGAATGAACAGTGTAGCACTACCTTTCTTCATTGCTGAATAAGTTCTTTGCAAAATAGTATTGGACACTAGAAATAAATCTAATGAGGTAGCACTGTTTTTTTAAAACAGTTCAAATGTGTGTGAAATCTTATGGAACTTAACTGCCAAGGTCATCAGTCCCTAAGCTTACACACTACTTAACCTAAATTATCCTAAGGACAAACACACAAACAGGATTCGCACCTCCGCCGGGACTAGCAGCACTGTCTATGACTGCAGCGCCTGAGACCGCTCGGCTAGTCCCGCGCGGCTTTAAAACAGTGCTGGCGTTGTATTCAGGAGTATGTGAAGTTCCCAGACTTCAGCCAGCCATCCTGATTTAGGTTTTATGTGTTTTCCTTAAATCACTTCACGTCCTTCCTTGTTAAATTAGACTTGGAAGTATGTAAACGCCTGTATATATGAATTATGCTATTTTTGTTGTTCTCAAACTGTGATGCCAAGACATGAGGAACATCTTTGTAAGAGCGATGCACGGACGAATAAAACAAGAACAACCACCATTACTGCTATTACTAGACAAGCGATTCTCAGGCAATTGTAACAGACAAGGTATTTAGTTGTTACGTGTGACGGTGGATAGTAATTCCCTCTCTGATACACATACGTAACCCGTTGAACTCTATGTTTGCGTTTTGGCATATACTTCGAGCCCCCATCAGTACATTCTCAAATCCAAGACTCCGTGGATACACTTATTTTTTAGAGCTGTTTTGTCTGCAGTTTCAGGCTCGCAGCTTCATACGGTTTCGAAGGTGATTTGAATGATTTCAGTACAACAGAAAGTCTTGTATCGTTTACTATTGTCGGCCGATGTGGCCGAGCGGTTCTAGGCGCTTCAGTCAGGAACCGCGCGACCGCTACCGTCACAGGTTCGAATCTTTCCTCGGGCATGGATGTGTGCAATGCCCTTAGGTTAGTTAGGTTTAAGTAGTTCTAAGTTCTAGGGGACTTATGACCTCAGATGTTAAGTCCCATAGTGCTCAGAGCCATTTGAACCATTTGTTTACTATTATTAACCTGTAGCACAAAATAAAAACATGCGTGTCGAGTTTGGTCGCATCGAGATTCAGATGAAACTAGCTACTTCCCTTGATATTATTTGCGATAAGCAAGAATACAACTGTCATTGCTACGCCTTTCACTCGCAGGAATTTAAGCTGTGAGTTCTCATTAACGACACCCTCGAAAGTCGCAACATATAGGGAAATAAACAGCAAAGTATTTTTAACCAGCAGGAATGCATATCTCTTGGCTGCTCGTTTCACTCGCAGCAATTTAAGCTGTGCTCTTAGTTCCTGTCTTAACCTCAGTATCGGAAATTGCGACAGATTCATAAATATGCAGATAAATTTTCGTGACAAGCAAGAATACAAACACTCTCGGAAATCGCAGCTTTTCAGAAAAAGCACCCAAATATTTACGACATGCAAGAATACAAATGAAACTCTAATATTATCCATCTCAAGGATTAGAGGAGCGGTTGTGAAGATAATCATTACCCTACTGTTATTTAGCGTACAACACACAAATGTGAGGAATGTAATTTAAAGCAACAGATTTCGGGAGTTATACTCCCATCATCTGGCTGTCTACGTGTGTATGGAGGGTTGAAGGCAGACTGCCATATGATGGTAGCTTGACTCCCGAACAGCGTAGCTGTGGATTATATTCCTTACATTTGTATGTTGTATGGTTGGTAATGATAAGGACACATGAAACTTCCTGGCAGATTAGAACTGTGTGCTGGACCAGGTCTCGAACCTGCTGAGTAAAAATGCATTTTGGAAACAATCCCCCACAGGCTGTGGCTAAGCCATGTGTCCTTTCTTCCAGGAGTACTAGACTCTAGATACGCAGGAGAACTTCTGTGTAGTTTGGAAGGTAGGAGATGACGTATTGGCGAAAGTAGAGCACTAAGGAAGGGAGATGGGTTTTGAATCATGCTTGGATACTTGGATGGCTCAGTCTATAAAACACGTGCCCGAGAAAGGCAGCGGTCCCACACACAGTTTTAATCTGCCAGAAAGTTTCAAATCAGCGACCACTCCGCTGCAGTGAAAATTCATTCTGGAATTTGTTCGCAGCAATTTAATTCTCCGTTACCTTAAGACAGAAAATCGAACAAACTAACTCCTGAGAGAGTGTGCTCTTATTTGTAAATAACATCGAATACTGCTGAAAATAATATTATCAGATTAGTAAGAAAGTCACAGAATACAGGGTGTCCATAATTTATCTTTATAGCTTAAGACTTTAATGCTTTTAAAACTATACTACACGTTAACAAATAGTTTTCGATATGTGATAAGATAACTCATAATGTTTTATTTCCTCATTCACACACAACAGTATGTGCACCCTTAGCAGCAAGGATAATACTAGATGGAATTCCATTTCTCTCCACGTGCGATTCAAGATTTTCACGGTGACATGTTCAAATGCATTGCGTCAAGTTCAATTTTGCGTCAAAATTGCGCCACCTGGGAGGAAAAATGTCTTTATGATTTATCACATGTTGAAATCTATTTGTTAATATCTAGTTTAGACTTAACGTTGTTAAAGTCTTGAGTTGCAAATATAATTTGTGGACACCCTGTATTTTATAAATGCGAAGGTGAAAAAAAATTTGAATATAGGAGAATACGAACGTTGCTTTCTTGTTTTTTTCTAGCACACTCTGCTACAATCAGTTCACTCAACTTCTGAGATTGTCTTTCATCTTACGGTGTCGTGAAAGCTTTAACCATTGATAAGTCATTAACTGTCATTTAATTATAACAGATCGTACCAAGAGGGACGCGTTTGTGACAAATTTTCAATGCGCCATTGCCTTGTAACGGTATACTACCATAACACACAAGTTATACTACGAAAACAACGAACTACGTAAATCCAATATGGCGTCTCCATTTAACTGCTATAGAGTTTCGTGCTAGCGTCAAGTTTTATGAACAACACTTTAGTTTGCTACTACTTCCCAAGAAGATTCGGGTGGAAGTACGTTCTCCCTTCTCCACTTCAGTACGAGCCTCATGAGCGTTGCTACCACACTCTTACTCAGAGACGAATACACACAGCGTGTCAGATGAAACTGTTAGCCCAAACCAAGAGCCGTTTCTCCTGTCACATTACTAGCAATTACCGAAACCAGCTGACAAATCTGCCTACCTTCAGCTAAGTCAGCTTCTTTCATTATAATGGCCTGTGACATTATTCCTATGGCGTCAGCTATATATCCCTCTCTCCGTTATTTAAGTGTGTCGGTAACTCTTTGTATGGGTCTTCGAACATTCGTATGAACGGCTACTTTTACACTCTGACAGCAATGATATGCACTATGTAGGCAAAACAGACTAATAAGTGCTTTGCGAAAGTTTGGTTCTCAATACAGTTGTGCTCCCAGCATATACCATATACGTAAATCGTCGAGAACAAAAATAAATATTACGCGGTGTAAAACAATATGACGGAGAGAGGCGACACAGCCACCTACCTAGCTATATTGTAGCAATGATGATAGTAATATCCCTTTCTGACCTGGTTTTAACGATTAAATGCTTTTACGTAACTTATTAAAAATTAATTTCACCTTTTAATGTAATCTGATATCTCAATATTGTCCGGCAAATTGTAATCATCCTGCTTTAAGGAAAACTGTTTACACTTATTTCCTATACTTATATTGTCGGATGAGGCTCGTAAATAAACAATGTTTGCAACTTCTACGTAATGGCTGCCTGTGCACCATAACGACAAACGAAAGGCAGATGGCCAAAAGAGTCTCCATATCAGATTTCTTATATTGTTATCTTCTTAACTATCTCACATGAAGAGAGACGAAATAGAGGAACACACAATTACGTTTAATACATGCATTGCGAAAAGAAAATACGTCTCTAGTTTTTCGCTTCCAGAACAAAAGCAAAAGTAAGACATTTTAGCATCAGAGACATAGTTCATTGTCACAGATTTTATAGAATTCACCCTCTTTGGGCTATTACAATAAGTAGATAATACATAATTACATTTATTTTTCTATGTGCATTATTATCCAAATTTCAGCTTTCTTTCACTTTCTATAGTTTCAGATTTATTGACAAATGTGGATAATCGGCGTTCTTAGATTAACATGCAGGTTTTCTTTCTTCACATGGGACGCACACTTAACACAATTTTTCCGGGTGACGGTACACAACCAAGCCAGGCACCAGAATTACAAAGACCCTTTTGAATCAGATTGCCGTTTATACAATTTCAAATGATACTGATGGCAAATTTGAAGCAAAATCCAGTGCATTGAAACAGAATTAGGGACCCTCACAGGTTACCGGTATAGTCGCATAAAGCACTTGCTGATAATACGTGACTGAACCGTGTTGGCATGGTCATAGAAAGGCTAAAAACATACGATATAAATACCACTTCAAAAACGCCAAAATAAAAATTGAACGACATGTGATTGGTAAACATGTTAAACGATTCGTTACAGATCTTAACTGGGTTTTTCTAAGGCGAAGTATTTTGAAAGTTACCGATTAATATTAGTTAAAATGTCGTCTTTTTGATTAAACGCGTTACCTCTGTCTAGGTTTCGACGTCATACATCGACTGTAGGGGAAGGCAAACCGAAGAATGCGTTTTATCGGTAGAACACGTGGAAGATGCAACTGGCCTTCTAAAGAGACTGCCTACACTATGCCACTCCGTCTCCTGATAGAATATTGCGGTGCAGTACCCGATCCTTCCTGCTTAGCTGAGTGAGCTGGCATGGTGGCTCAGCGTGTTCGGTAAAAAATAAAATAAAAAAAGTTGACTGAACAGATCAACGAAGAACCTAAACGGGTGTCGCCTGAAGTCCGCCCCGAATAAATTCAACGAACAATATAGAACAAAATGGGATAAAAAAAGTGGTAACGTGTTTGTCCACTATGCAGTGGTCCCAGGTTCTATTCCCGATCGGGTTGGAGATTTTCTTGTGGACTGGGCGTTGTGTTGTCCCCATCATCCTTTCGTCATCACCGACGCGCAAGTCGCCCAATTTGCCGTTCCCTGAATAAGACTTGCAACCCGTCGGCTGAATCTCCACGGATGAGGTCTCCTGGGCAATAGTGCCATACGATCATTTCATTGGATTGACGGAGAACATCGAAAAAGTTCATACAAGAGCAGCTCATTTGGCATTATCACGAAATAGGAGAGTGACTCAGATATGATACGCAAGTTGGAGTGGCAATCATTAAAACAAAGGTGTTTTTCGTTGCGTCGAGATCTTTTCACGAAATGTAAATCGCTTCCGAAAGCGGAAATATTTTATTGAAAACCCATCTGCATAGAGAGAAATTATCATTGTAATAAAATAAGAGAAATCAAAGGTCGCACGGAAAGGTTTGAGAGTTCGCTTCCTCGCGCGCTGATAAATGGTGGAATGGCAGTGGACTAGTGTGAAAGGGGTTCGATGAACCCTCTACTGGACACTTATGTGTGAATTGTAGGGAAGTCGTGTATATGTGTACGTAGATGTAGATCTCTCAGATGCTATAGAGTGCTGTTAAAGAAATTGTCAAAAAGTGAGCTGAGTAGTACTCTCGCTTCGTGGAACAAATTCTTGGAAGCTAACAATCGCAAAACTTATTATTTTATTGAAAATAAGAGGTGGTTCTGACTTCCAACAAACGATAGTACTGTCTGGGGTAACTTGTAAACAGGAAACCAAAAGCCAAAACTTCAACCACACGATGAAAGTTGATAAAGTAAATACGGGTAATATAAGTAAGAGACCGGTTCGAAAGGATCGATATTTTCAAGTCATTTTACGCTGTAATTTTTGAAGTCATAATGGAACGACAGTGATCGTACTCAACAGCATAATGTCGGTAACCGGTTTCAGTCAAAAGTAACCATCTTCAGGTTAGCAGCTCTGAAATTAACAAAATGGGCGAACATGAAACAGCTATTTACCTTACAAATTTATATAAAAGCACCATAGTTACAAAATAAAATTAACTGTATATCCTCGATGACAGGTGAAGCCGGTTCACGGAGCTGCTGTACGTATCAAAAAGTACCAGTTATCTTGTGCTACGTGAACACCAACTTTTATTACATGCAACTTTAGGTTATGAAGAACAACGAGCCTCTAGTGCGAAGCAATCGGTTACATACAGATAGAGTGCTTGTAATAAACCTTAGATTGACAAAAAGAGTGGAGAATCGATAGAATTTTACCACAAAGTTGAAATCACGCCCTCGTATAGCATTAGCCTAGAGTGTGGCATACTGGACTCGCATTCGGAAGGACGACGATTCAAACCCGCCTCCGGCCATCCTGATTTAGGTTTTCCGTGATTTCCCTAAATCGTTTCACGCAAATGCCGGGATGGTTCCTTTGAAAGGGCACGGCCGACTTCCTTCCCTAATCCGATCGGACCGATGACCTCACTGTTAGGTCCCTCCCCCAAATCAACCAACCAACCAACCAACCAACCAACCTACAGTAAACGTCAAGGGCACTGATCTGCCTCGTTAGGCGAACGCATCAATACATTTAACGAATTTGGCCATAGTCCCTCCCTGTGTGCGATACGTTGGTACCCATGTGACGAAGCAACCCATCCGTAACAACCTCATTACGGTGCGGACGTTGTAATGCGTCAACGGCTGTGAGTAGTACCGCACACAACGTGGCTCCCGGGATCTATTGCGATCTGAGTCCGTCAAGTTAATCTACCCAGTTCATGTGACACATACGATAATAACAACGTCGTGTGACTCAACGACCTGATGCAAACCTTTTAAGGGGAGACGTTGATGAAATTGACCAAAAATGTCAATTATCGATTTATTTTTTTTATTTGTTAGTACAACTCATGGACAATAAGTTCCCAAAATTTTCAATGTAGAAATCGCATCCGTACTGCCTGAAAATTAATTAAAAGTGTGACGCGGCCTCCCTGCCACGCCCTCGTATTGAAGCAGCACTTCAATACCAGCTCAGTGATCAATGATTCTGTGCATTACTTTCAACCAAACGTGTGCGGGATACATCTAGAAAGCTGTGATACATACTCTTTGGTTTTATAGATCTTCTTTGGCCGATCCTGCACTTCTCAAAAAGTGTGTTCATGGCAAAACCCAAAACCCAAATGAGTCTCTAAATTCACTCATATGGAAACGATATCTGCTACAGTTGTCAGCAGCAGTTATTGTATTTAATGATGGGAACGTTGGGAGGGTGAAGGTGTTAGAAAGAATGGGCTTGAAGATAGAAAATTTTACTCATCCTGAGAAAAACAGATTTACAGCGCGTCTCTGCAGCTGAAAAGTCAGTTGGAGACCTGGTAAAGGAAAGAAGACAGACAACAAGAAACCAGAAGAGAAGCCTTGAAGGGAAAGACGACCCAGAGTACAAATGTGGTGCCTTATGAAGAAGTGACTTAAGAAAAAAAGTTAGGCTGAAATTTAAATTGCGTTTCCTGAAAAGTTTGTTTTTTAAAGTTTATGTACCTTTTACTCAGATTCTATGAATGCTAGAATTATGAAATTTTGTACACATATTTCTGTAAACCTAATAAACGTTGTCTCTAGAGAAAATTTTGAAATTCTGACTGCAAGCTGAGATATGGGGCAAAGTGCTTGGAATTTTGCATGAATTTAAAATTGTACTTGTGGAATTATAACTAAAAAAATATGAAAATTCTCCTATTTGACCTATTCCGAAAACCTTACAACATATAAAGAGATGAAACAGAGAAATTTTTGTAGAAATCTCTTGAATACTTTCTGAGAAAAAGGAACATACATTATTTTTTGAAAATAAAACGTCAAATTTCATAAAAAAAAGTTGAATATATATAATCAAAGGATTTTGTATGTAAATGTGTTAGTTTCATGTAAAGTGTGGTACAAAATTTCATTGCCGTATCTCCAAAACTGTGGATTTGGTGCATTTTTGAAATAATGTGTGTTTTCCATCAACGTCCCCACTTAAATGGACACTATTTCGGTGACTTGCGTGTCCCTAATATACCCCACCAGCAATACTACCGAGAAAAGTGGCCCCTTAGTTTAACGTGGAATGCGAATCACTTGTCGTTCGTGATGAATCTATACACCGTTGAGACGTGGAGGTAAGGTTAAAGGCAGACAAAATATCAGTGGGCCGACCAGGATTCTGTACTGTGACGTTTCAACTTCCAGGCATGCGCATACCGCTAGCATACTAGGTTGGTCATCGTGTGCACTGGAAGAGGCTATATCGGTATTTACATCTCCAGTTTAACCTGACTGTTAAAACCGCTCAAAATAACCGGTTTCTGAAATGACCGATTTTCGGTTTTTTATCCCTATTATTTCCCTTAATTAACGCAGAAACAGACGAAAGATTTGAAAAATTTTGACACCCCTGGTTTCAAGATACATAGAATCAAAACATTAAAATAAGTAGGCAAATAAAAGAAAACTTAGTGGATCCATAGTTTGCTGCTTTTCCTCGTGAAGTAGTAAGTGATTGAATACTATAAAAATCACTATTAGTGTCCTATTCATACAAATTTTTTGAAACTCTGTTCAAAAATCATGTTATCTAGGATCATGCCACTATTTGGGCATTACGAGTGGTCACTGCTAAAGGGGAAAAACTGAGGTTCGAGAACTTTATTTTTTGCGTTAATAAATCAATTTTCAAGGGCTACAAGCGGATAAAGGCATATTATGTAGACACAGGCAGCAAATCAACTACTTTCTTTTTTTCAGAATGAGATTTTCACTCTGCAGCGGAGCAGGAGAGCTTCTGTAAAGTTTGGAAGGTAGGAGACGAGGTACTGGCAGAAGTAAAGCTGTGAGTACCGGGCGTGAGTCGTGCTTCGTTAGCTCAGATGGTAGAGCACTTGCCCGCGAAAGGCAAAGGTCCCGAGTTCGAGTCTCGGTCGGGCACACAGTTTTAATCTGCCAGGAAGTTTCATATCAGTGAATTGTTAAGTTTTAAATTTTTTCATCTTATAATGTCGCAAGTTTGTTTTTGCAACCTCATTTGTAACCTTATAAGGCAAATCGAGTGTTGTACTTCATCGACACCGCACTTTGTAAAATACTTCCGAACTAGGGATGGTACCATTTTCTAATACAACTGATGTCCGACGACCACGGTGGGAAACAACCATACAGACCAGACACGAGAACCACCTAACAGGGCACGCCACACGGTAACTGGTACATCAGTGTCTCACCAACGCTGTACCAATTCTTTTGCCGCGTGTTTGTTTCCCGTTATTGTCGACATTGTTATTAAAATAGTACTAATCGTTTTCACCATTTTCTAATAAAAAAAATTGTCGTGTGACTAGGGCCTCCTGTGTCCGCCCCTGATAGCTGAGTGGCATACCTCTTCGTTGGCTCCGTGGTAACGTGCTCCCCCGTGAAAAAAAGCGTCTGTTATGCCGGCACGGTAACTCCGCGTGTTCGGTCAGAGGGTTAGCTGCCCTCTGTGATAAAAAAACTGAGTTAATGGATCAACGACGAAGTGAAACAGGTGTCTTGCAACGTCTGCACCGAGCAGATACAACGAACGAAAACGAACAAAATGAGACATTCCCGGCTGGGTCGGAGATTTTCTCCGCTCAGGGACTGGGTGTTGTGTTGTCCTAATCATCATCATTTTCATCCCCAACGCGCAAGTCGCCGAAGTGACGTCAAACTGAAAGACTTGCACCCGGCGAACGTTCAACCCGACAGGAAGCCCTAAATGTAAATGTCGACAAGGGCCTCCCGTCGGGTAGGTCGTTCGCCGGGTGCAAGTCTTTCAGTTTGACGCCACTTCGGCGGCTTGCGCGTCGATGGGGATGAAACGATGATGATTAGGACAACACCTGAGCGGAGAAAATCTGACCACTCGGCTACCAGGGGCGACCCCATTTTGTATTACAACGCAATATTTCAAACCAATGGAAATTTTAAGTACAAAAATTACTCGATTTTAAAAAAAAACATTTATTTAAAAACCATAAATTTTAGCACTGCTGCTATAGCTAATAGATGTTTCTGTTTTTTAACTGGTTACTATTAAAAAATTAAAAAATACTTGTTATAACCGAGACCAAACAAATACAGAAAGTACCGGTTGTTTAGACCTAAAATACCGGTATCGGTTCCTGCCATTCCCACCCGAGGGTGGTTATCCAGCTGGGAGAGGGTGGGGGAGGATGGCTTATGGGGTTATTACATCCACTCCCCTCCAACAAAGACCATTTTACCATAAGTGTTTATATCTTTACAAATACCAAGTTCCTTAGATAATTTTAGGAAGCTAAAGTGGTATAAAAACAATTTAAAAATGGGAAGGAATTTTAGAAAATTACAACCTATGATTAACACAGTTCTCGCTTGAGAGCTAGCCGACATGGATGGCTTACGGTCTGGCTGGCTACAGAGAGTATTCGAGCCTCGTAAAGGCACAAATTGACAGACTGATCGCACCTGTCATCAACAACAAAATCCTACAAAGTTCCTGAGTCTAGAATTATGACCAGCGTACCACCACAAGTTGACTAAGACGAGAAAGAAAGCATTCGGGGCTGACTTCGTTTTTATGGATAACAACGTGTGACCGCATCGAACAGCCCAGGTGGAGTAGCTCTTAAAGTCAAAGGATATTCAGCGTTTGGACTGTTTCGCCCGTTTCCCCGACTTAAATCCCATCGACAACATAGATGTTTTGGAGAGACGTATTTTGGCAGATCCACTGAGAGATTCCATGCCCTCTTTTGCATGTCGCCTCTCATTTTCATCAATTTTATCAATGTTCTATGTCACTGCTCGGTGGTAACAATCCGAATAAGGTTATTGTAATGAGAGTATTTGTACTGAGAGCTCAAAAATACTTTTCAAAAATGGGTCAAATGGCTCTGAGCACTATGGGACTTAACTACTGTGGTCATCAGTCCCCTAGAACTTAGAACTACTTAAACCTAACTAATCTAAGGACATCACACACATCCATGCCCGAGGCAGGATTCGAACCTGCGACCGTAGCGGTCACGCGGTTCCAGACTGTAGCGCCTATAACCGCACGGCTACTCCGGCCGGCAAATACTTTCCACTTAATTCCTATGCATGTTGGGTTACTTCCCTGTGTGGTCTGTGCGAGGCGAGCATCGAAGGACGCAGCACACTGCATTTCCGGTTGGGGGCTGCACTTCCCCAAATTCTGAGGGGTTCGTGCAATGGGTTTAAGCGCCTGGTGGAACGACTGACGTCGGTCGAGTTTCGCCTATTGTATACAGGACGAAACGACCTGCGAGACATCTGTCTGTTGCTGCAGTTTATGTGTTTACCGTTCCAGTGCGTCCAGAGTGAAGACTCCTGTCACCGACTGACTGCATTGTCCTCTTAGTTCTGAGAATACTTAGTGGACCGTGCCCTGCTGGGTGCGACAGTCTGGCGCTGGATGGCCAGTGGTCTAGGCATGTTGTTTTCGTAACTGGTCAAACGGCAAGTTCAGTGCCCTCAGCTGAATAGCAGAGGCATGATTGGTCAACTTAAACTGAGGCTAGTTGACGTCATAAAGCCCTGCTCGAAATTGGAGGGAACGGTCTCTATTGGCGCGAATGATGTTCTGAGACAGTTTGGGGGAATTTTGGAATCAGCACTAAATGCTGATTCGCGGTTTTCCGAGGAGAGTGGGGAGTTGATCAATGTTGCGCGGGCGCAGGGGATACTGGATCTAATCTTCGTCAGAGTCCGACGGTCTTGCGACTTAGTCGAATTTTTTTCGGCAGAACTTAGAATTCTCGGACAGCCTTCTAGGCCAGGGGTTGAAACAGAGTTGCTACCAACCGACGACCTGCTACAAATTTCAGGACTGGTAAAGTATTTTGCGGCTCCGGCATTGTAGGACCTATCAATTTTATACTGAAGTCCTCAGCAGCAGGTTCACTCGCTTTGCCACAAGTCCACCTTTCTTGTTTCTCCATGTGATCCCATGTGAGGTCTCACTACTAATCGCGATATAGTCGAGAGAGTAATATTTGATTGATTAGGACCTCCAGTCATTATCGTCAAGCTATTGCATCACAGAGAGTAGGAGCCCTTGTTCTCGAGCCAACTCATTCGCATAATAGTTCAGAATACCCTATCCTTTAACCTACTGTTTGTGTCGATAATCATCTGCCATTATGTTTCGATGTATAATAAATTTCATTGTAAGATTTAAGCCGCATATCATTTCGTAGGTATATGCAGAATCCCATTTCCTGTTGTTTATTATGATAAAGTTCTCTTTTTTTTCTCTGAGTAGATTACAACTTTTTATTAAATTATTGTGAGTGTGCACTCCTTATTTTACCAGCTAGCAGGGTCCACCATAATTTCCCTTCGTTACCGTTGTGCGCATAATTAATTATGTGGTAGGTAAGGAGGTGGTCGAGTGCATGTCTCGTTCTCATACAAAATTCGTCAGAATTAAAGAGGTACAAACTCTTCTCCACCCCGGCACTTCGCACACATGCATCAACACTCCAGCAGTTCTCAATCACCCTGGACGGGGAATATAACGCCTACCACAATAACTGCGTACAAATGTTGTAGCCAGCATGGGAGCACGTTGGAGAGCGCACATTGCTATCTGTGATTGTCGCACAACCTTTTTTGGTGTCCAGGAGGGCATCATAATCGCGGTGAAATGACTGTAATTATTTTCATTGAATAAAAGTGTCATTTCCGTTCACCTCATTGTGCATTTCAGTGAGTTATGTTGTGTACCATACTATACGAGTTCTTTTTTTGTGTGGAGCATCTTTCATCAAGCAATGCTACTTGACAGTATATCATGCAAAGTTGCGACAGTATTTATTAATATGAAGATTAGTAAACAACGTATTACAGGTGAGAACTGCGTAAATATCGAATAAGGAATTTTATATAAGAGTTCGAGTGATAGTGTCAGTAGCTCTCGTTGAATGAATAAATAAACAAATAAGACTGGGTGGGTATATACAGGTGGTCACTCCATCTTGGAGCACAGTGTTCTCTCAGTGGAGCCACTCTCGCACACTTTCATGGATTGCTATCCGCAACTCGACGGTGCGTGCCTCCTGCAGTCAGAAGCTCCACGCACGCGTCACACCGCCTGGAGAAGGGATAGAACGGATAACGGTTGGATCACTGCCTAAAGCACTGTAAATATCGGGCGACATTTGGACTGCCTGTCGCTCGGTCTGTTCTCCTCTCTGGCTGATGGCGACAGCTAAAATTGTCTCTCCCTCGCTACCGCGGAGAGCCGCCTATCTTTCACGTGCAACAGTCGAAAAGCGCCGTACGGCCCTCCGCCACACACCAACAGTGAAAATGCGTTCCAAACGGGTGTTGTTAGGGTCGTAAAATTCGACACCCGGCTCTATTGTACGGGTTTATATTGCTGTCGATAAGCTAATTCTGTAGAAGATTTAACGCGTCGGCACTGCATTTGGACGCCATATCGCAGCAGATAGGCTCGTGGAACAATGTAATCCACTTAACTGGCTTCATTAGCATCGGGATCACCGACCCGTCTGACTGGAATGCTCCCGTCCATTCCCACATCGCACTGCTCGTATTTCTGAACTGTCAAGCTCCGCATTCGCACGTTATACTATACCGCCAAGTTTAATAACGGACGCAAAGACAAAATGTTAGAAGGAGTAGAGTCTCTTGGAAATTATTATTTATTTAATAGATCACAGAACAAACTGAACTGCAATTTAGATCCATGAATTGTATCATTTTAAAAAATTAATAGACCAAGCGGCTAAATCTACAAATTAATATCTAAATTTTCAATCCATTCAAGGGCTGCCTCTCTTACTTTAAAGAAATCTTCTAGATTTCCAGGGTAAGCTCATCTGCTACTGCTTGTTGCAATGTGTTTGTGGTCTGATGTTCACTGGCACAGTCACATTAGGGAGATGTATCCTTTCCCCATCCGTGGAAGGTTTCTGCACAGATGGTATGGTCTGTATGAATCCTGTTACTTGTTTTCCAAGCATGTCATTCCATGCCGGCTGGTCTTGTGCCAGTCTTTTGAGGGACTGATATGTCTCACGTGCAACACTTTTCCACGTTTCTGACCACTTCCTGCTCATTTTGAAATTCACTGCTCGTAGCGATTCTGCGAATATGACAGGTGACTGCCTAGATTTTAATCGGCTCATTTTAAGTACAGACACATGAGAGTGGAAAGGGAGCTGAGGAATTTCAATTAATTTTTCATGTCTCTTCGAAGATCTGGATGTGCAATGTGGCTTGGAGTTGATAACCAGTGAATAGGGCTGGGTCTGATGCAGCCTGTTATTGTCTTCGTTGCTTTGTTTAGCTGAACATCGATTTTTCTCACCTGTGACCTACCAAGTTACACTCGAGCACAGTGTTCAGCAACAGAGTAGACGAGTCCTAAGGAAGAAAGTCGTAGTGTAGTATGATGTTATTGCGCGATGTTACTGCTGCGGCGTTTCCTATGTGTTTCTTGTATGACACGGTCCTGTCAAGAGCTACTCCTAGATATTCTGGGAAGTCTTGGTGGTCGAGGACTTGACCATTAAAGTTGACATAGAGCTTTGCATTGGCCAATTTGTTGTTAAGATGAACGCAGCTACAACTTTGGTGGTCACTTTTAGAAGTGTTCATGCGTAGCACTTACGTTGCAGAGAGTATCTCTTCACCAGCTTCAAGACTTCTCTGGAAATAATATTATTAGACAACTCATCAACAGTGTAGCCCACGTCTGTGAATTTCAACTTGTGTGTAAACACTACATTTGGAAGAAATATTAACACATTTCTTTGCATTTATTATTCCCTCTTGGTCACGTAACTCCAATACAAATATTTAAGTTTAGCAATGTCGTTAAGACGAAATGAACGTACCGAAATAAACGCATACCTATTGAACATTTGTGACACTATAAAATAGTGTGAACTAAGACTGTGCCTATCCATTCAACCATCCGGTACACTTCATTTTCTAGCTATAGAATGTGCTTTCAAATTCTGGAGTCGCTTTTACATCTGTACTCTGCAAACCAGAAATGTTTGCTTAAACGCCACAGTGCGCGGTATAACTAGTCTTGTCTCGGCAATATGGAAGCGTTACATAGGGGCTTGTAGTATACGCCTAGATTCCTCATATTTAATATTAAATCTTGAAATTTTCTAAATAGGCTTTCACGGGATAGTTGAGGTCTACCTTCAACCGTCTGTCAGTTCATGTCTTTCAGCTTCACTTAGACAAACTGGTTAAAATTTGTGCTGCCCTTCTTTGTATACATTAATATCCCCAGGAGTTTTTCTGTCTGGTATTGGTTCTGTACACTTCAGAAGCGTTCTGCAATGGATCGTACGAGTATTTTTAAGTAATCCCCTTTGTAGATTGCCTATAATTTCTCATAATCCTACCAATGAACCGCAGTCTGTCACTTGCTTTACCTACGACGGGCCACTGTGATCAGTCCATTTCATATCCCTATAAATTCTTACCAGGTATTCGTAAGAACAGTCTGTCTGTCATGATGCACAGCTAGTTACAGTATATGACATAGCTCCATACAGTAATGCATAACAGTCCTCCAAAATAGTGCATTCAATAATGATTTAACAATTGAAAATTTTAAGGAAAGCTTGCAACAGTTAGACTGGGATGAGGTGTACAGGGAAAATTATGCTAATTTAAAATTTAACCTATTTCATGGTACCTTTGTGAGTATATTTGAAAACAGTTTCCCCAAGAAAACAGTTAAATATGAATGTAAGAAACCATCTAAAAAGCCATGGCTGACTAAAGGAATAAAAATATCTAGTAAACAGAAAATGAATTTGTATCTTATAGCTGGGAGGAGTAATGATGAAGAAACAGTGAAAAATTATACAAACTACAGGACTGTATTAAGAAAAGTTATTAAAAACTCTAGGAGTATGTGCATTATGTCTGAGATTAGCACATCAGATAATAAAATTGAAACAATTTGGAATATTGTTAAAAGGGAAACAGGGCAACTGAGAACACAGGAAGACTGTATTTCTATCAAACGCAATGAAAAGTTTGTTAACAAAAAGTCAGAAGTAGAAAAGATTTTAATAATCATTTTTTATGAGTTATAGAGAAAATAGGATCCAGCTACTCATTGGGAAATGCAAGACATGTATGGAAGAGGCAATACATATGCAATTTGATAAATTTGAAATTCAACCCATCTCTCCTACTGCAATTAGGAAAATATGAACTCACACAAAAGTAAAGTACACATGGTATTGATGGCATTTCCAACAAAGTACTAAAAGGTTGTTCCCAACAAATAAGTACGATTCTCAGCCACATATGTAGTAGCTCACTGAAACACGGAATTTTTTCCAGATAGACTGAAATACGCTATTGTTAAATGATTGCATGAAACAGAGAATAGGTCTGATGTTAACAATTACCGCCTAATCGCATTTCTGATAGCTTCATCCAAAATTCTTGAAAAAAGTAATGTATTCAAGAGTAGCATCACATATTTTTAAAAATGAAGTATAACAAAATGTCAATTTGGTTTTCAGAAAGGCTTTTCAGCAGAAAATGCTATATATGCTTCCACTGATCAAATATTAAATGCACTGAATAACTGACCATCACCCATTGGGATATTTTATAATCTCTCAAAGGCTTTTGATTGTGCGAATCATGAAATTCTTCCAGATAAGCTTAAGTATTGTGATATGAGTGGCACAGTGCACAGATGCCTTAATTCATATTTAACTGGAAGAATGCAGAAGGTTGAAATTTACAGTAAAGATAGCCTGCAAAAATCTGCAGAGTCCTCTAACTCAAGAATGGTGTCTCACAGGGTTCATTCAGTCTTGGGTGCCTTATTGTTCTTAATATATATTAATGACTTGCCACTCTATATTCATGAATAAAGCTGGTTCTTTTTGCTGATAATGCGAGTATAGCAATCACACCCAACAAACAGGAATCAGCCGAGAAAATTGTAAATAATGTCTTTCAGGAAATTATAAAGTGGTTCTCTGAAAATGGACTCTCACTAAATTTTGAGAAAACACAGTATGTACAATCCTGTACAGTAAATGTCATAACACTATTGATAAATATAGACTACAAACAGAAGTCTGTTGCTAAGGCAGAATATTCAGAACTCCTGGGTGTGTGCATTGATAAGAAATTGAATTGGAAGAAACACACAGCTGATCTGCTGAAACGGTTAGGTTCAGCTGCTTTTGCTATTAGGATTATTGCAAAATTTTGTGATAGATGTATCATTAAATTAGCCTACTATAGCTATTTTCGTTCATTGCTTTCATATGGTATCATATTGAAAGGAGTCTACTGGGCACACTTGTATAGGGCGTCAGAATAAGATAAGATTATTAATAAATTAAAATAAAACTAGTATAGTATAAACGATTAATGTCTCTGAAAGGCTCAGTAATGCGGATTGTTGACTGTGCGTGACTGCAGAGCCAAAGATACTGCTTCTGGTCTGAGATTGTAGTGTTGGAGTAAGAGAGCGCTGGGTTCACAGTTGTAGGCAGCTGTCTGTGAGAGAAAGACAATGGAGTAGACAGTTTTTGTGGTGTGCAGTGTGAAGCCACCAAGTGTTATATTAATTTAGGTATGTCAATATCATTGAACTTGGAAGCAGAAGTCTTCATGCAAGCAAGGTAAAGATGTTAAATAATTGTGATTTTTGTTTTTGTCAGCACATTAGTATATATGAGTTGGCTGATAATTTATGATTGCTGAGTAATCCCAGAATGTACGAGATATTTCACTTTTGTAATTCTTCTAAGATTTGTTGACAGAGCTATATGCAATTTGATGATTTGCATTTGTACTGGTTTAATGAGTTTAGATAATAATTGCTGTTTAAATCTCATTGTTTGTGAATCATTTGTGAGTAATGTAACTTCAACTGTCAGATGTTTTTGAAAAGCCAAACTTAACTTGCAATATAATTTTGCTAAAAAAAACTCAGGGTTAGTAATTCCCATAGTCAGTACCACCTCCCTGCCCAGGTCATATATCTTTTAAAGAAGTTTGATTTTCATAAATGTTTTCATTTATCAGCCAAAACAATTTCATGTGCATTTCAAAGTATGATTGCCAGCATTGCACATCGTTGAGCCTGTAGCTAGCATATTTATATTTTTTTGCGAGAGACCAGAATAAATCGCATTCCAGCGTTAGTGCTTTAGAGGTAACACAATTTAATTTATTTGTTATGTGCACAAGGACCAAGGTTATAAGTTCTGAACAGGGCCTGATGATTCAGTGCCTAAGGGGCTGTATTTCTTTAGTGGTATTTGGAGTTGCATTGCCCAATCAATTTGTGTAAAATTTTGCTAACAATAACACAGGGTAAGCACACCACTTGCACTTAGTAGTAGTAGTAGTAGTAGATCTGTAGATCTCTTTTTACTAGGATATGGGAAATGTCAAAGTATTTACAAATTTAGAACAATTTAAAATAAGCTAATTGGTATACACATATATTTACAGACTTCTAGTCAGAGACAATCAATAGATTTACTCCTGGTATACAATACTTTTTTTTACAAATAAATTATTATGTATTGTAATGCCACACTGTTCACTCATATCTCACTATCAGTCACTGCATACACTATACACGAATTGTTTCATAACACTTCACTCACTACACACACACACACACACACACACACACACACACACACACACACACACTGGTGATCTCTGGGCCATTTTCTGTACTGAAACTTCCCATTTGCTATCCTGAAAAACTGAGTCAGCATCCCTCCATAACTAGTGAGATGTTGAGCTCAGAGAGAGGAAGAGGTGTTAGTATTGTGCTATGCATAGCTTGGGGGTAAGTATTTCTAGAAAGGAAAAAAGAAGGAAAAAAAGCACGAAGTGAAGGTGTTATGTGGAATATTTGATGTTTTATAATCATTATTATTATTATTATTATTTATTTGTATAACATTTTTTTATCAAACCCCTACTCTGTTTTAGCTAAGTAATCCTTCAATGTATAAAATGTATTGCATAATGGGTACTTTAAGCTGCCTTTTTAAATAAGTGTATTTTTGCAATTTCCTTAATCTCTTTTGGTAATTTATTGTACAGTTTTATTCCTTGGTAGAAAATGCTGTTTTGAGTTTTATGTTTATTTTTTCTTGGTAAATGTAAGTTGAGTCTATCTCTTGTTGCATGGTCATGGACAGAGCTGTTTGTGCAGTAATTACCAAAGTTATTTTTGATGTGTACAACTGACTTGTAAATGTATTCACATGGATCAGTTAAAATCCCCAGTGTTTTGAACAATCTTTATAATGAGCTAGACTAGTATTTTTTGTTATTATTCTTATGGCTCTTTTCTGGAATTTGAAATTTGTGTTCGTATTTTGTGCATTTGTTGCCCAAAAAAGAATGCCATCGCTAAGAACAGAGTGCACATATGAATAATATGTAACTAAAAGACAAAAGACTAAAAGACAAAAGACTTACAACATGCAACACGAAAATTCGAATTCAGTACTCATACCACAGATCAGACATTCATTCAGAATAATCGTAAAGTTTATTATTTCGTTTTTTAAAGATCATTACAATATTTTCGGGTAATTCATCATTAAGAGAAAAAGCATTAATTGCATAAAAGCGTGTAGTCAGAATAATAACTGGAGCCCACCCAAGATCACCTTGCAGACATTTATTTAAAGAACTCGGGATATTCACAGTACCTTCCCAATACATATATTCACTTATGAAATTTGTTGTTAATAACGCACACCATTTCAAAAATAACAGCGAATTGCATAGCTGCAACACTAGAAGAAAGGATGATCTTCACTATTCTGGGTTAAATTGGACTTTGGCACAGAAACGGGAGAATTATACTGCCATAAAAAGCTTTGATCATTTGCCAAATAGCATTAAAAGTCTGACAGATAGTCAACTAAAATTGGAAAACAAATTAAAAGATTTTCTGAATGACATCTCCTTCTACTCAATAGATGAATTTTTAGTTATGAATTAGTAACTGTAAAAATTTAACTAGCCATTTTGTGTAACGAAATCATGTTAAAGTGACACGTTCCACATCATTATGAAACGTCGTATTCATGATCTATGGAACAAGTATTTATGTATGTATGTATGTATGGGCTGACTGATTTCAGTTGTAATTAATTAATGTTGTAGTCTTAGGATACAAGCCTTTTTCTGTTTTGTGAAGTACATTTTATATTTATGAACATTTAAAGTAAGCTGTCACTCTTTGCACCGCTTTGATATTTTACCAAGGTTCCAGCTGATAGTACTTCATTTTAGAAATTTTATCATCTTAGAAAATCCTGAGTTTACAATTAAGATGGCAGGTGGTGGCTATATGAAACATGGCTGCAATATGCAGTAAAATACTATTATCAGTCGACTTATGCCATTTGATGGCAGCTTTACTATCAGAACTATAATGTTCTGTTTGTTCACTAGAGACAGGAGACATCAGTAGGTAGTGCTGAGAACAGACACACTTGTACACCAACCTCCAAAAGATCCTACAAACAAAGATTCAGATATTTTTTCTGCTACCTTTATTTACAAATCAGCATACTGTTTGTACTTCATAATTTAGTACTAGTGTTAAGCATACAAATGATAATTTTACTTACTTGAAACTGTTTTGGAAAGTGTAAGTGGATAGTTCTGAAAATGGAGCCTGGTGGTAATATGAAAAACTGAGTTCCACTTTACAGTTACTCTTCTGGAAATAAGCTTCTCTGGTTAACCTCACATTAGAAACAGATCCGCCGGGAAAACCTGAAAAGTCACACGTTTGTTTCGTAGGTGTCAGTATACCAGGAAGCAGAGACAGAAATTGTGACCCAACGATATGGTTAAAGCAAGAATGGCTGTCAGACATAAAACTAAAGCCCCTAAATGAAGCAGAAAGATGTTTCAATGTGAAAAAAGCTAAATTGTTTGGAATTGTGGCTAGAAAGGTTGTAGATCAAAACCCAGTAGCACATGGAAAATTAGTTAGAAAACTTGCTCTTCCCCAAGAAACTGAAAATGACCTTGTTGAATACTGCCTGTACATGGGAAAGAAGTTTTATAGACTCACTCGTAATTACGTAATGTGGTGAATGGCTTACCAGTTGGCGTAAGAAATGGTATCTGTGGTCCATTCAGTGCAGATATGAATGGAAGAGTTTGGTCCGTTTACTTCACAAATACACTCAAGAAGCAACTTTCAATAAGAAAGCTTGAAGGAACATCACATGCTCTAGGCATCGGTTTTATCATATGGTCTGGCGAACTTCTTTTACTTCTGAATGGAGAATGCACTTAACGTTGTTGTGCTTCTGACGAGATTTTCAGTACTGACGAGCCTGGCCTTAGTGTAGTGCAAATAAAAATTCCACGTGTAATTGACATGAAGAGAAGAAAACAAATAGGGGCTCTCACTCCTGCAGGGAGGAGACGTCTGGTGATGATCATCGCATGCATGACTCCAGGCGGGAACTTCGTGCTTCTAATGATGGTTTCCCCACGCACCGACTGAACAGACGGATTGATGAAGAGGGCATCTCCTGGAGCTACTGGAAAGAGACATTCTTCAGTCTCGGTACAGTCGTATCCACTCGCCGAATGGCTTAGTCACTTCATGGAATGTACAAAAGCTACAGCTGCGTCCTCAGATTCCTCTTACTAGACGGGCATTATGTTTATGTCACGAACATAGACACCATACTGAAAACAAAAGATAATAATGAGACCATCCTTTGCTTGCACCTCATGCTACCAAAAAGCAACAGGCTCTCGATGTAAGTTTTTTGGGTTCCTCTAGTGAAGAGATTAGACAAGACCTAAGAACAGGAAGTATGGATACCTATGATATTGTTGAGATGTTCTGACAGGCTTACCGTAGAGTTGGAAGTGATGTAATAGCGATCTGTGGATTCAAATGTGCCGACTTTTATCCACCAAGCAGAGGTGTTTTCATTGAAGCTGATTTCATGGCAGCTGAACATGAAGCAGAACAAGTTGCTGAGGGCGGTGAAGCCCTTGTGATAATGAAGGTGATGATCTACATCCTCCTGGAATTGAAAAGGGATATGACTCGAAGAAGGGCGATTGTGAGGAGGGGGACAAGAGGAGAGCGCTATTGTAAGCAGTAAGATCCTTAACACATGTAGACTATGTCAAGCCGTAATACACCCCTCCATTCCCAAGTGCAAGAAGAGAAGACATCAAACATAGGGCGGAAAGCACTTTTAGCAACTGCCCTAGTTTGTTCTATAAAAACTAAGTAAAAATCAAGCAATGGGAAATTCAGGCTAGAATATGACAATATCACGAAAACGATAGCTGCACTCACAATACAGCGAAGATGCTGAGTCGCAGATAGACACAACAAAGAGACCATCAGATAAAGTATTCCACAAACAAGAAACAAAGTGAATGGAAACTACAGAAGAAGCCATCAACTCAGAGAGCTACTACTGAAAGCAAAGGGCAATAGCATCATCCAGGTACCAGCAATATGCCAAATAGATCAACAAAACAGACGACTATTCACTGTAGAAAATGAAGATTGTTCTCAAAAACGAAAAGAAATTAAGATGACATTTATAGGAAGAACCTGTTGGAAAAAGTTCCTGAAAAGGGTGATGCAGACTGTCTATTTTGTAGAGAGACATTCAGGAAGTCAGATTCTGAAGAATTTAGGGTATAGTGTGCCAAACGCTAGGAATAATTCATATGTTAAGCCGCGAGTGTGAGACTGAACTTTTCATTTGCACCTTTGTTCAAGAAGAATTTTGCATTGTGAATTGGAATTGCCATTTGTAGATAAAAAAACAATTTTATTATAATTTCATTCTTTAATTTTTAGTTTTTGGCAGGTTGGTGACACTTCACATTCGGCATTTCGTAACTGATAATTATTATGAAATTATTCACCAGTTGGGTTCAATTTGTTGCTACTTAACCACCAGAAAGTGATTACACGACCTTAAATTTGACTCTTCTGCACGTTAAGGATTCGGCCACGCACTGCAACTTTAAGCCCTTACAGCAGCATCGGTTACCCATAAGGCACACTTAGCAGAGAGTCATTGAAAATTTTGTAAGGCAGCATAAGTAAATAAATAGAATAATAAATAAAGGAATAATCCTTCATGATAACGATGTAGCGTAACCACGAGATTAAAGTTCATCATCAGTATATCCAGATCAATCACAAAGTTGCTTCAAATCGCCTTACAAAGACTGAAATTTAAACGCAATAAAGCAATAGCAGAACGGTTAAAGGCGTTGTACAGTGCACGCAAATCACTCTAACCAACTTACATTCCTAAAGCTCAATAAGTTCATCCAAGAGTATATCAGCGGAAAAACGCTCCTATCAGAGCACTAAAAAGGCGAATATGCTCCCCTTATTAAAAGACTCCGAAAAGTGGGGCACCAGATGACTCATTAGACGCTCCTCAGCACTTTTAAAAATTTTTACAAAAATATTGGCATGCGAACATATTCGCGCTCTTTTTAACATGCAACCAACCACTCAGTCCCAGAAGCTGCTCTACCTGTAACTCTCTCACACCAATTAGTCCATCGCTGTAAGTCTCTCACGCCCATCCACTTCCAATTGCCCATCCCCTCCCAATTGCCCATTCTCACTCATTCATTCCGCCCAACCCTTGTCATTATCTCTTTGTGGCTCTGCAACTGTCACTGTCTCCTGTCTCACAGCCACAGTCGCCTTCGTTATGCCCTACTACTACTTCTGTTCCTCTCACTGTCACTGTCCCTCTACTGCCCTATTACTGCTACTATCTCATTCATTCACTCCCATAGTGCTCCTCTCTCGTCTCACTGTGTAAGCTTTCTATGCAGTTTATCTATATATGAAATACTGAATACTCTTTTTTCAAAAACTTTCTCCTCGTGTAACGTGTGCTTCAGATATCGTATCCAACTGCTGTGCTATACTGACTACTGGTTGGCGCTGAGTTGTGCATGTGAGCAATGTGGTGAAACAAAACTTAAATCTTAATGAAATGCTGAATTTGAAATAATATAAATTAATCTGAGTAAATGCCAAAAGAAATTACAAAAGACCCCAGTGAGAATTATTTAACTGGCACTCGATCCTGAATTACGTTATGAAAGTTGAAATATCCACAAAATAAAATACTGCTTGACACGGAAAAGAGTAACTGTTTAATGTTATGTCCAGTGTTCACTGTAAATGAATCTGCTTATTTAGCACAACATCCGAAAATTCTGACTTCGTACACTTTGCGCACAAGGATGCAAAGTGGAAAGTAACATACCTGTTGCTTAGTTTGCTACTTTGTGTCTGATGTACTGCCGTTCTAGAAAGCAAATTGAAATCAGCAAACGCAGCACCTACTTTATTTCCTTTTTTTCTCTTTTCATTTATCTGTGGCTACGTGTAGAATGGTTGATGTGTGTTTTACTTTAAAGAAAATCGCTCTTGAAAAATTAAACACTGATTATCGTGAAAGAAGACTGTACAACATAAGAAGACTCTAGAAATTGCGAAATTCTCTTTACTAAAATTACATACTTTCCGGACAGTTGCGTAATTTGTGACAGAATTAAAACAAAGAGATCAAATTAATACATTTCTTGATGCAATCATTTACCAACAGCCGAATGTATTGTAGAAACTTGTTTTATGAACTTCTTATGTGCTATTAGTTTCGGCATTACATTGATGCCATCTTCACGCCCCACACGTCATAGTCGTAAAATCGCTATACACGGAAGCAGCCATATAACTGGACCCGTGAATCAAAATCGCTATGCAACAGCTCTTGGTGGCCAGGCGACACAGACTAAATTTCTACAATACATACGGCTGTTGGTAAATTATTACATCAAGAAATACACTACTGGCCATTAAAATTGCTACACCACGAAGGTGACGTGCTACAAACGAGAAATTTAACCAACAGGAAGAAGATGCTGTGATATGCAAACGATTAGCTTTTCAGAGCATTCACACAAGGTTGGCGCCGGTGGTGACACCTACAACGTTCAGACATGAGGAAAGTTTCCAACCGATTTCTCATACACAAACAGCAGTTGACCGGCGTTGCCTGGTGAAACGTTGTTGTGATGCCTCGTGTAAGGAGGAGAAATGCGTGCCATCACGTTTCCGACTTTGATAAAGGTCGGATTGTAGCCTATCGCGATTGCAGTTTATCGTTTCGCGACATTGGTGCTCGCGTTGGTCGAGATCCAATGACTGTTAGCAGAATATGGAATCGGTGGGTTCAAGAGGGCAATGCGGAACGCCATGCTGGACCCCAACGGCCTCGTATCACTAGCAGTCGGGATGACAGGCAACCTATCCGCATGGCTGTAACGGATCGTCCAGCCACGTCTCGATCGCTGAGTCAACAGATGGGGACGTTTGCAAGACAACAACCTTCTGCACCAACAGTTCGACGACGTTTGCAACAGTATGGAATATCAGCTCGGAGACCATGGCTGCGGTTACCCTTGACGCTTCATCACAGACAGGAGCGCCTAGGATGGTGTACTCAACGACGAACCTTGGTGCACGAATGGCTAAACGTCGTTTTTTCGGATGAATCCAGGTTCTGTTTACAGAATCATGATGGTCGCATCCGTGTTTGGCGACATCGCGGTGAACGCACATTGGAAGCGTGTATTCGTCATCACCATACTGTCGTATCACTCGGCGTGATGGTATGGGGTGTCATTGGTTACACGTCTCGGTCACCTCTTGTTCGCATTGCCGGCACTTTGAACAGTGGGCGTTACATTTTAGATGTGTTACGACCCGTGGCTCTACCCTTCATTCGATCCCTGCGAAATCCTACATTTCAGCAGGATAATGCACGACCGCATGCTGCAGGTCCTGAACGGGCCTTTCTGGATACAAAAAATGTTCGACTGCTGTCCTGGCCAGCACATTCTCTCACCAATTGAAAACGTCTGGTCAATGGTGGCCGAGCAACTGGCTCGTGGCAATACGCCAGTCACTACTCTTGATGAACTGTGGTATCGTGTTGAAGCTGCGTAGGCAGCTGTACCTGTACACGCCATCCAAGCCCTGTTTGACTCAATGTCCAGGCGTATCAAGGCCGTTATTACGGCCAGAGGTGGTTGTTCTGGGTACTGATTTCTCAGGATCTATGCACCCAAATTGCGTGAAAATATAATGACATGTCAGTTCTAGTATAATATATTTGTCCAATTTTAATGGCCAGTAGTGTACATGCCAGCCGTAGTCCCACAGTCCATAATGGATCAACAAAGATCAAATTAATATATGTGAAAATTGTTATTAGTTATCTAAGGAACAAACATTTTCCTTCAATTGGTCTGTCTGTCAAACAAATATCTCATTCCAGAATGGAATTTTCACTCTGTAGGGTAGTGCGCGCTGATATGAAACTTCCCGGCAGATTAAAACTGTGTGCCGGACCGAGACTCGAACTCGGGACCTTTACCTTTCGCGGGCAAGTGCTGCACCAACTGAACTACCCAAGCACGACTCACGATCCCTCCTCACAGCTTTAATTCCGCCAGTACCTCCCTCGTCTCCTACCTTCCAAACTTCACAGAAGCTCTCCTGCGAACCTTGCAGAACACTTCTGCTGATAACGGAGACACTCTGGGAGGCCATTACACACGAAATAAGCAACACCGGCGAGGATTCGCTTCACGGAACGACGCGAAATGAGTATAGCTGCGCATCGTTGCTGGTGAAGTACATTTCCAACATTTGTTGTGAGGAGTTCGTATGTATGTATGTAATCTCCGAATCATTTATTATCATCTCCTGAAATTGCAAATGTGTTCCATTACTGGTTCAAATTCTATGACTCATTGAAGTAGATCAGGTTTACATGGATCGCACTGTACAAGTAGTCTAATTTTGAGCCTCTGTATCTTGGAAACGGATAAAGATATGTAGAAAATTTTCAAAGTAGTTCGAGATCGGTATTTTCGGTATATATCGTAAAAATTTCAGCCATTTGCCGTGCGTAGTCGTCTTGGAATCCGCGACTCGGGTTTCGTCTGCCACTGACGGCGAAAACATGTTTTAAAAAAATCCTGATTCATTCATGAGTATACCTGTCAGTTTAATTAAATCAGAGGTTTATCACGATTGTACCCGTCATCAATCAATTTACTTAATTTTTAGTGCATATTGTAAGTGTACGTGTAGGGTAACTTTCACCCTCTATATCTGATAAAGGCATATAGATATCAAGAAAATTTCCTGAATCTTAGGAAGCTGTGCACAGCTATCTTGGAATCCTCGACTGTGTTTTGGTCCGCTGGTGGCTCCAAGAATAAAGTAAAAACACCTTTTTTGGGTTTTCCGAGGAGCACCGATGAACTAATGGTGTCTCTATAAGTCCCATCAAGCCCACCGCAGATCACATCAAATGCAAAAAGAACCAACTGATTTTCTCCATGTGCCCAAGCAGGAGGCACCGTGTATTATTCGTACTTTGACCCTGCATTATAGGATAATGGCAGTAAGACGGTCCTTCAGTTCGGTAAACAAATGGTCCTAGCCCGAGGGTATCCTAAACACTTGATGCTAACACTTTTTATCGCCCAACAGAGCTCGAGGTAAGAGTACCGGAAAACCCCGTTGTTATGCGTGGCGTTTTGGAACAGATTCGTAAGCATGTCGTCGCATGCGTACAGATATACACCAACTTGTTCACCACGGCAAAAGTTCAGTCACTAATAGAAAAATTCCTAAGCCCCAAACAGGAGCACAACACAAATCCAAGCGGCTCGCCAGCCGCGCAAACCATACCAAAAAACTTTACTCAGCAAGACACGAACATAACAAGAGCACGAAACATATTCGGATTTAAAATCTCTGTTACATAGCCAACGACTGTAGTCAAATGAGTATGTTGGAGCTAGACCACCATTCTAACGAGTGCATATTTTACGATCTTTACATCTTTAGAACATACATTATATACACATTTAGACAATTTACAGGCGGATATTACATTATTACACGCTAAACATCGCAGAGCGAACAACTTTGATTTATATTTTATACGTCATAAACGACATGACAAAAGTTAATCAGTCTCATCTCTTTACACATCCTTCTGCTGCTGTGCTATACTACTCAAACAGTAATCTTGCAAACATCAACTTAATAAAATTCTTATTAAGGAAACATAAACAAATTGGTATAACAGGACGAATCATTCATGCTGATGCTAATCTATAATGTATCTGTAGAGAATTCTTTGTTTCATATCATGTTCGTAGATATTAATACATTATTTACAATAAATAGTATACCTCCTCAATAATAAGATAAATATGGCGACTTTATACCAGACGTCAAAACCTATCCAACTGTGTGTCGTACCCACATATAGCGAGCCTGTAGCATTTGTCACTGTTATTATAAACAATTTTACACAAAACTGTTAATAACTTTGTTAATATGTACTGTTGAAATACGGCTTGCTTCAGCGACTTCATGCACTAACGTGGCACTAACTTACTTGTGAGATTGCAGTCATGAATTTCAGTTAGGCCCACCTTTCTCCCTGTATGTGTACTGCGCTCTCTTATGATGAAGCACTGTCGTCACTGGGATACTGTGTCGTCCATTGGTTCCTTCAAGTGGAGATGGCCAGTTTCTTGCAGCAGTGCAATTGCAGTTCCATTTTCACCCACACAGATACAACCAGCAGTGCTGTGCTTCTATCGCCAACCAAACCATGAATCATATACGCAATAAATCCCAACTACCTTATTGCTCAGAACAGCCAGAAATGATCGAGATTCTCAATTCCTGGAATGGATGAACTCCCCGTATGCATAATTACGTTTGCGCTGAACCCTCAGGGCGCCAGTCCTACCTCGCACCTGATCAATATTTTGCGGCAAACCAGTGTAATCTGGTGAAAACAAAGCCAGACGACATGTTTGTGAAAATAATTATCATGAGATTATGCTCACTTTCTGATTGTGTACAAGAAAGATTATTTCATTTGTGACTGTTGCGAGAATTATAATCAACCGGCTACATACAAACTCGGGAGGACGACGGTTCAATCCCGCGTCCGGCCATCTTGATTTAGGTTTTCCATGATTTCCCTAAATCGCTCCAGACAAATGCCGGGATGGTTCCTATGAAAGCGCACAGCCGAATTCCTTCCCCGTCCTTCCCTAATCCGCTGAGACGGATGACCTCGCTGTTTGGTCTCCTCCCCCGAACAGCCCAACCCCAACACACAAAGGGTGTCCGGGTTAAACATACAATAATACAAAATGTAATAAACTCAGAACTTTTTGTGCTATTTATTGATGGTATATTTTCACAAATACGGTAATTCACAAAGTTTTTTACACATCTAATAAGCCTCCATATGCGCGCCATTAGTGGCGCAACAGACATCAAATCTGTATTCCATTTCTCTCCAAGTGTTCTGCAGCATTGCAGGCGTAACATTTGGAATAACTGCTCGAATGCGGTGGTGCAGATCTGGAAGATCACGAACTCATGTCTGGTATGCTTGACTCTTCATCCCCACAAAACAAAAAACAAAACAAAACAAAACAAAAAATCAAGCGACGTAATGCCTGGGCTTCTAGGATGCCAAGCTATCGGTGGACTACCTCTTTCAATCTAGCGATCTGGGAACTCATCAGAGAAGAAATCCCTCGCAGTATTCGCAAAATGGCATGGTGCACCGTCTTGCTGAAATATCACCTCACGAGGGAGTTGTGGCACACATATAGCTCCGACATATCTACATACATTTTTGCACTAACTGTAGGTCCAGCGAAGAAGACTGAGACTATATCCCTGTCTTCAACAATCCGCACCATCATCTACATGGGTGGGGGGGGGGTTCAGTTCACCTTACGCGGCAACGGCAGCTGTGCATGTTTGCCATGCTGTAAGTGTGGAACAGAGTGTAGCCTCATGCAGAAACAGATGAAATCGAGGAATGCCTCGTTTTCATCCATTTTTGCCAGAATTCTCTCCGCGAATGCCTTCCGTCGCGGTCTCTCAGGCTTAATTTTGTGACGAAACTGTAGTTGCACGTCCGTAAGTGTAACGTTTTACGGACGACATCGCACAGTGTGGGGTCACTACCCAGAAAAATGAATTTTCGATTCTGGGAATTTGGACGGGTGGGTTGGGTAGGGAAAGGATTGGTGAATCTCGCCGTAAAAGGATACGTCCCTACCTTAGATACCTGTCGGATTACGTCAGTTCAAAGGCGACATACATCGAGAGCACATGCGTCGCTGTGACAACTAGGTACATTTACGCTCGATTAGTGAGAGGATATTTACGCAGTGAGCGAAGAAATTCATTTCTACAAGATGGAAACGATTGTTATAAGTATGTAGAGTACATTCGTACAATAATGCAAAGTTACTTTATTATATTATTTCTCTTTCGGTGCTTGTACAAAACGATCATGATTTGCCGAAATGCATTTTCAATGGGAGAAAAGGTGGCATATACCGCAACATATCGCGGCATTACAACCCCCAGACTATAGATTGATCAATCATGTGATGGAATTGACAAGAATCAGCTGTCTAAATCTGCCTATTCTCTTCTACACGTATCAAAAAAGGTTTTGCATCACCTCGGTTCCGAGATTTCCGGAACCTCTACAGAAAATTGGAATAGAAATCAAAATAAACATTATTACCGCCCTTTTTATTGCTCATGACAACCGCGAATTGCATGTTATATCACCATACAGCAAGACCTTTATAGATTGTGGTCCAGATTGCTGTACACACCGGTACCTCTAATACCCAGTAGCACACCCTCTTCCGTTGATACATGCCTGTATTCGTCGTGGCATACTATCCACAAGTACATCAAGGCACTATAGGTCACGATTGTCCCACTGCTCAATGGCGATTCGGTGTAGATCCCTCAGAGTGGTTGAGGGTCACGTCGTCCATAAACAGCCCTTTTCAATCTATCCGAGGCATGTTTGATAGGGCTCACATCTGGAGATTATGCTGGCCACTCTAGTCGAGCACTGTCGTTATCCCGGATGAAGTCATTCACAACATGTGCACGATGGGGGCGCGAATTGTCATCCAAGAAGACGAATGCCTCGCCAATATGCTGCCAATGCGGTTGCACCATCGGTCTGAGGATGACATTCACGTATCGTACAGCCGTTACGGCGCCTTCCATGACCACCGCGGCGTACGACGGCCCCACATAATGCCACCCCAAAACAGCAGGGAACCTCCACCTTGCTGCACTCGCTGGACAGAGTGTCTAAGGCGTTCAGCCTGACCGTGTTGCCTCCAAACACGTCTCTGAAGATTGTCTGGTTGAAGGCACATGCGACACTCGTCGGTGAAGACAACGTGATGCCAATCCTGAGTGGTCCAATCGGCATGTTGTTGGGCCCACCTATACCACGCTGCATGGTGTCGTGGTTGCAAAGATGGGCTTCGTCATGGACGTCGGGAGTGAAGTTGCGCATCATGTAGCCTATTGTGCGCAGTTTGAGTCGTAACACGACTTCCTTTGGCTGCACGAAAAACATTATTCAACATGGTGGCGTTGCTGTCAGGGTTCATCCGTATTCACTGCAGTAGTAACCCTTGGCCTAGCGTTGCTGTAAGGGTTCCTCTGAGCCGTAATCCATAGGTAGGGGTCATCCACTGCAGTAGTAGCCCTTGGGCGGCCTGAGCGAGGCATGTTATCGGCAGTTCCCCTGGATACTTCCCTTGCTGAGGGCCCTTCCTGGCACAAAGTAATAATGCGGACGCAATCGAACGGTGGAATTGACTGTCTAGGCATGGATGAACTACAGACAACACGAGCCGTGTACTTCCTTCTTGGTGGAATGTCTGGAACTGATCGGCTGTCGGACCCCTCCGTCTAATAAGCGCTGCTCATGCATGGTTGTTTACATCTTTGGGTGGGTTTAGTGTCATCTCTGAACAGTCCAAGGGTCTGTGTCTATGATACAATATCCACAGTCAACGTCTACCTTCAGTTCTGTGAACCAGAATGATACAAAATTTGGTTTGATGTGTGTATGTTTAATGCAGACACCGTGTGTTTGAAAAAGTCTTTTAACTTGTGATACTTGTGGAAAGTCAAAGATAATATCTGTGGTTTTGTAGTATCTGACCGAGATGTATTTCCAAGACAGCATTTTGGTTATTCAAAGATCAGAATGAGCTATAAACTGAATTTAGATGAAGAATGCCTATTCAGATTACCTGCAAATGGTATAGGGTATGTGAAGGTTGAAAACTTTAAATTTCAAGTGTTACTGCTATTGCAGAAATGTGCTGTTCCTGATTTTCGTTGAGTGACTCATTAAATGTCACGGGTGGTTTTCTAGACAACAAACAAACTCAACGGCTGAATATTGCAATAACATCTGGTAGTGACTACAGAAAGGAATTTTCCTCTCTTATTTTATACTGCCTCAAATGAGGCAAACCTGCAAACATTTATGTCATTAACCGAATAGAGTCAAAAATGTCAAATATCAAAAGTTGTGAAGGCGCCAGGACAGTTGTCAGTTCATAAGCTATTTTTTTTATCAACATTTAATAAGTCTAAAAGGAGCCTGTTTCCCTGTAGGATGTTACCCGCTAGTTAATGACTGTAAGAAAATGGGAGGTGGATTGTGTTGCATTTTACTGTAATGACCCACTTCGTTTGGTCCTTTTTTCCGTGTTTTCTGAACTGGAAAAAGAATGTGCAGTAAATCATCTCATTTATGCTGCATCTATGAGGGGCAGTCAAATGAAAACCAAACACCCCCTACAAGGGGACCATGGAATGGTTCCATTCAAAAGTAATCACCACATGAGTTAAAACTTCATCCAACACTGGGAGACGAGATGATCAATTCCTGTTTCACAGAACCATAGAACGTGGTTGGCTGCTAATGGATCCACAACTGCAACCACTCTTGCACTTACTCGTATTACTGAAACCGACACACGCGCGTCTTTCTTTGGGTCGCCCAAGGAGTGAAAATCACACGATAAAAGATCTGGGCTGTATGCAGGATGTTGCAGTGTTTCCCAAACAAACTGATGGAACGTAGCCTTCGTCCAATTGGCAGTGTGCGGTGGGCATTGTTGCGCAACAGGATGAGTCCATGCGAAAGCATTCCTGGGCATTTTGACTTAAGGCGCCTCACAGTTTCTGCAAAGTATCTTCTCAGAACTGTGCACTGATTGTGGTTCCAAACTCAACGAATTCAATGAGCAGCAAGCAGGGACCTGCGGTCATAGGTCATCATGACCTTACAGGAACTTGGGTGAAGAACTTTGGATTTCTTCAATGGGGGAGATGAGAGATTTTTCCATTGTTGAGTTTGGCACTTGCCCTTGGACCGTCAGACTGAATCATCGTGTTGCTTGGCAATGCTCACCTCCACACTGCCAGTCGGACGAAGGCTATGATATATCAAATCGATTGGGAAATAATGTAACACCCTCTGTACAGGATATCTTTGACCGAGTGATTTCCACAGCTTTGGCAACCTCAAGAAAGACATGCATGGATGTCTGTCTGAGTCGGACAAGCAACTGCACTAGTGGGTGTTTTTATGGATCCATCAGCGGTCGAACGCGTTCTTCGAAACAGGCATTAATCGTCTCATCTCCCTGTAGGATAAATGTCTTTAACGTGTGTAGTGATTACTTTTGAATGGAACCATTCAATGGTCCAGTTGTAGCTGGTATTCGGTTTTCATTTCACTGCCCCATTTACCTTATTCATGTCTGAAGACATAGCTCAATGGTGAGCATGTCTGGCTACTATGCAAATGACCTAAGGTTCGATTCTCAGTGCAGTCAAGGATTTTTTTCTGTGGTGGGAGCACTGGAACAGTGTTCTCTGACTCACAATGCCAAACTGAGGAGATACTTGAGTGAGAAGCAGCGAATCCGAGGTCAAGAAACCAGCCAGTGGATGAGAAAGCAGCGTTCTGACCTCATGCCCCTCCATACTGCATCTTGATATGCCTTCATCAGAGGATTACAAGGCATTTGGCCACTACCAGTTGGCCCATCTGGGCCAGAAAATTGAGCTTTGCTTTGGTTGCTTTTAATTTATTCAGAGTATCCTGTTATAAACTACCTTAGGGGTTTTGCTTTATGTCAAAGACGATTAAGTTTTGTGGCTGTCCAACTTGCAAACATACTATGTATAGTTGCCTGTGCAAGAAATACAATGTTTTTAAATTCCTTCTGCAACAATGGATATTTGCTCTTGTGCTATATACATAGTCGTACTATATGCTAGTACCAGAGACTAAAGCTTTTTAAAGCTGAACGGTAAATTGATTCAAATTAATTAAATCCTGGTGCAAATACTTCTTTGCCTTTTTCTTTTCCAGTTAACATTTCTGTTTCTATTATATCGATCAGAAGGTTTTTTGAGCCAACATACGGTGAAAATTTGAAATTTTTTTGAGAAGTTTACACATTCGTCTTGATTCATCATAGCATCAATGGATTTTATTAAAAAATATTTCCCCCAATGCTATATTCTGCATTCGTTGAATTCTTTGTCGGAGTTTCATCTTTTTACATTGTTTGCTCACAAAATCATTCTTTGTTTACACAGTTTTTCATCTGGAAGCATATATAATTCTCCAACGGGCTGTTCCTCCGTCTTTACTAAGTTGCACAACTCGTTAGTTAGGAACGCAGACAGATGCAAAATAAGCCATTCCCAAGTTGTGTTGTAGAACATTCACGCACGTTATTCAACGAGCGCGCTTGGGAAGAGTGGTAGTTGTAGGGCTGCGAACACGTGCAATGCACGAAGCTGGAGAAGTGCCGTTCTAAACTTAAGACTACTCACACTTTTTTTTTCTTTGCAAATAATAAGACGGGCCCTCCACGCCCAAAAGTGCATGTTTATCATTCAAAAAGATCAGTCACCTCCGCTTTGGTTAGTATCTAAAAAGAATTTCGCTAAAAATGTAGCGAATTATTTTCGCCTGGCTTGTTAACCATTCGTAACTTTCAGAGAAGTGTCACGAATGCGAATTTTGAGTTGCCATATAAAAATCTGCTTCTTTTGCCAAAACACAGCAGAGTTTACAGTCTCATCTCACTAACATGTTGTGCAGATGCAACTGCTAGAGAATTCTGACACAATGGTTTATTAAGTGAGTCAGTATCTTACGAAAAAGCGCGTCCTTGGTACAAAAATAAAGGTCTTCACTTATATTGTTAAAAAACCCATAGCATTTTTTGTTTCACCAACTATCGACGACCCTTAAAAATTACATTCATTCATCGGAAAAGTCTGTAGTTAGCGGAACAACACGGTAGATAATGTTTTGCATAGTAACCATACAGCAAAATACTCTCCTCTCTGCGTCCTATTATTTGCTAAAGACTCATTTCGATACTTCAAACCGTTTATGAAATATGAGGAATGTCGTGGAATTTCACTCTGGCTTCATCGCTGGCACGGCGTGATCGCAAATGAGTGTGCTACGTCAGATCAGTTTTCTTGAGACTGGTGACAGATACAGACCTCCACCCAAGTCTACAGAAAAATTCGATATGTTAGCTAAATTTAATATGCTGCAATATATTATGTGATTTTGGTGTACACCAAAAGCAAAATCATAGCGACCCCTATTTTTCATTGAAAACTTTTTCGAATTTCGAGCATCTTATTTCCTTAAATATCACAACTATGACCATTAACGAAATGATGGGCACGTCATATTGAACATGACATATAAAGCTACAAGTGAAACAAAATGAAATTTTTTTACCAAATAGTTTCTGTAAAATAAAAGTGAGAAAGATTGTGTGGCGTGCGCCTCGAGTCTGTCATCACCGACCGGCTGAAGGTGGCAGACAAGCGTCGATCTCCAGTTCCAAGCAAAGTAATGAGCTCGCCCAGCGCTTTGGACAAAAATTGGTCACGGCGCATCGGCCACCGTGTCCTGCAAGGATTTTAACTTGAGACAGCTAAATAGCTCGAAAACGGTGCATCATACGGAAAAAAGTTCTAAGTGGAGAGTTAACGTTAGTAAAGGGGAAATGCGCCTGTGGTACAACTGACCAACTCCTAACCACCCCTCCCGCATGTTTGGCATCAACTTCATATTTCTAAATGGGGATTCCCCCACTTTTACTGTCGGATTCCGTGCAAAATTACTCACACAATTTACTTGAACTACTGTTTTAAATTCGTGGTAGATGGCATTGTAATAAACAAGTATCAAATGTGTTTTTGCAATTAGGCTCCAGCACATTTGATTTTACACTCCACATACAATGCAAACGTTAGCTTTTGTGTTCTAACAGTTGATACTTACGTACAGTACAAAATATGTGGCTACACACTCACATCTTCAGCAAATAAACTACTTGTATGGTAACTTAGTTTTCCATTCCCTATGGTGTTGTTTGTGGCGCGTCCCCAAACCATTGGAATGCTCGATTTCGGTGGCTGCCCTCAACCCTGCCATTAGGGTGACTTCATTTCAGTGTGTTTCCATCCAGTCACCGAAACTCTCAGACTGAGCATTATGTGGCTATTTACAGAGTAAAAACCACAACCATTGTAATAAGATAATGTCCAGAAGTGACAGCAACAGGTGCACCTTACACTGATACACACATATTGTGTAAACACCCACATGCTCACTGAAATCGAGCACCTCAGTATTAAGCAGTATTAAGAAGCAAGGGGACTCATTGAAACCAAGCATTCCAATGGGAACAGTAAACTATCATATCCACATCATTGTTCCTGGTTCAAGTGAAACATAGCATGTAACTGCCATTGAAATGACTGACTATACTGTACTGTACAATTAAATTTTCAACAATAAAATAAATTTCGAACATAAATATCAACTTTTAGAACAACCTTTAGGTTTACATTTACACCATAAATGAAATGTAGAATCAAATGAGTCAGTTCTTAATGGCAAATGCACGCACACTTGACGTTTGTCGATTACAGCACCATCTACTACAAATGGAGAAAGTGGTTTGAGTAAACCACATGTATTTTCTTGCATAAAATCCGAATTCACAATAAAAATGTGAGGTTACCATTTAAAAATACAGAGTTGACCCCACCCACGTAGGAGGTGATCAGTTGCAGCACAAACAGATGCCTTCTTTAATAATATTAACTTTTCTTCTAGAACTTCTTTTTGTACTAAGTGCAGTTTTAGAGACATTTTGGTGTCTCAAATTAAAACAAACACACTGTATACAGGCCTACAAGGCGTCTCAAACCTTTTGGGTCAAATCAAAACTGAGTCCACAACCGATTATTTTGAGATAGGGAACTAATGGTCAGAAGTACATATTTATTGTGTTTTGGACATACACAGTGTACACCATTTAACAACAACACACCACACAGTAACTGTTCAAAGCAATGACTGCCAGTCTCAATGCTTGTATTACAATGGCGCATGCATTTCTTCCTCACTCTCGCAATGATCCTGCCAACTGGAACAGGCAACAGGTGATAAACACCAAAAAGACAAAAGACACACACACACACACACACACACACACACACACACACACACACACACACACACCAATATCCGTGGTGTCAGTTGTCCATTGCACACACAACTTGCGATGTGTCCAAGATGGGGTGTGTTACTGTGTACAGTGCACAACACGCAGTCAAAGATGGAACATTATTCATCATGACAGTTGGCAGACATGCATTTAATGTGCTGTGTGGCATGATGATGTGCCCATAAAGCAGCATTAATGTGCGAGAATGCTTCCCCAACAGGCGTCATACTATTGGAAGAAGTTTATCTCCATGGATACAGACTTATGAGACATGGGAAAGGAAAGATCTTAGAACATAAACACATCCACTTTTAAGGCACTGCACTTCAACATGCAAAGTGTGCAGTTTCCGACCTATTAGTTGTATGTAACCCAACGCTGTTGATACTCCAATGTAAGAATTATATTTCCAGCACATGACATGCATCTCCAATAAACTATGGTGACAAACTGTAAGGTGATGAAACAACTACCTTGCACACCAAAGTAAAACTTGATTCTTTGTAACACAAACGCTATGTAGGTTTCTGGAGGTGTATGACAGCTGCTGTTCGTGAAATTCACACCCGATTACACTTCGGAAATTACGATATGTTCACAGCAGTCCTAGAAAACCATCATTGGCAGGTGAAAATGCATATGAAGCGACAGCAACATCGTATGAGCAAATAACCACCACGATCAGTAGCCAGAGGAAGTGTAACAGTCTTATCAGAGTTTATCACCGCCCCTGCTAACTTTCATCTTGCATGCAGAAGTCATGGTCCGATGTTAAGATTGTATTGCCCATGTGTGGGATAATATGACCGTTTCACCTTGACAACACATCTCTAGAATGCCTCCTCTTTCCACTATTAAGGTGAGTGTATGCAGAATCTGTCAACTCTCCTCTAGAAGATGCAATTTTATTGATTTCAGTTAGTATTCATTTCATGGCTTTTTGTCTCCATTTTCATGTATACTTATTCAATTTCTATAATTTTCCTATGTTTTTGCCATTTTATGTATTTCATATTATACCAAGTTTTCCTCGAATTTTACCAATTTCATGTCTTTTCCATATTTCTTCGACAGTTTTCCACATGTACATGTTCATACCGCTACACATTTGTGTGTTGTTTGAATTTTTACTAAAATACCTGTGTCTCATATACCTACGTACTAAAAAATCGTAAGGCTTCCCCTCTTCCTGATGATCCACTTGCATGCAATTTGGATAGAATGATCATGAAAACTATAGTACGTGGCTTCATACCTATATGAGGCTCAATGATGGTGCAAATAATGGATATATTGGAAACTCAAAGTCTGGAATCAATTCTGTGTACTATTCTCACCCATCAGAGAGCCTGTCTGCAGCCTCATTTAGTGCTGCACTTTATGTAAACTGAAGAGACAGAAAATAGTTCTACATTATCATTTGACTTCCACTCAATCATGTAGGGATCACAGGGAGTCGACATGTGTACAGAGTCGATTTCTGTTGTGACTGAACTTTTTTCCATGAGAATATGCTCTTACTCCTTACCAGATGTGTTTTCGTATTTCTATTTATACTTTTCAATTCTGATACGTATCCACAACCCTGTCAGGACATTTACATTTCATTTTTCATGAACTATAACATATCTAACTCTGTAAAGTGTTTACTGAAGGCCCCTTCACAATTTCCTCAGGTTTCCTGTCGATTCCGCACAAATGAGCGCAGCTGTAATTCTAGACTTTAACACCAAGTCATGGCATCTCACATTCTTGTACAAACTTTAAGCGATGTACTATGATCAAATGTTACACCTCAATGCCATGACAGTGAAATTCAATTGCGATTCCATATCTATGAGAGACATTTTCTTCACCATTGAAGGGGGCATTGTAACAGATCCGTAAGTTTCGCTATGTGGGAGATAGAACTACTAAGTTTAAAACAGAATTTATATTTATGAAATTAATTAGGATCTATTTCTGAGTTTCGATCATATTATGTTATTGTAAAAAAGGAAATACGACAAGTCGTCTTCTCACCATCTTTTTGTTCCGACCGCCCGCCATGTTCCAAGGTCATCTATCTACTGTGTTTTGTAATTTAACATGAAATAATAATCTACTTAAGCTTAAACATGTTTTTATTCATTAGTACTGTGAAGACCCTAACTGCTAATAATTTCCAAAGCTTATATTTATGTTTCAGTTTGTTAAACATGTTGGAACTGACTGATTTGGTGATGCAATGATCACACGCTTATGGATTTTCATTCTTTTACAAGTCTAGCCCCTACTCCAATGTTCTTTACAAATGCAATCATCACTGTTATTATCATGCAAAAACTTCTGCTACACTGAAACTGAGTAGTATCACAGTATTGTGTTACCAAGGTTTTCTACTCTCCAACAATGACTTCTGTGCCTCATAATATAAAATTGTACATGTTTCAAGTATTTAATTGTTGTTGTTGTTGTTGTGGTCTTCAGTCCTGAGACTGGTTTGATGCAGGTCTCCATGCTACTCTATCCTGTGCAAGCTTCTTCATCTCCCAGTACCTACTGCAACCTACGTCCCTCTGAATCTGCTTAGTGTATTCATCTCTTGGTCTCCCTCTACGATTTTTACCCTCCACGTTGCCCTCCAATACTAAATTGGTGATCCCTTGATGCCTCAGAACTTGTCCTACCAACCGATCCCCTCTCCTAGTCAAGTTGTGCCACAAATTCCTCTTTTCCCCAATTCTATTCAGTACCTCCTCCATAGTTACGTGATCTACCCATCTAATCCTCAGCATTCTTCTGTAGCACCACATTTCAAAAGCTTCTATTCTCTTCTTGTCCAAACTAGTTATCATCCATCCACGTTTCACTTCCATACATGGCTACACTCCATACATATACTTTCAGAAACGACTTCCTGACACTTAAATCTATACTCGATGTTAACAAATTTCTCTTCTTCAGAAACGCTTTCCTTACCATTGCCAGTCTACATTTGACATCCTTTCTACTTCGACCATCATCAGTTAGTTAGCTCCCCAAATAGCAAAACTCCTTTACTACTTTAAGTGTCTCATTTCCTAATCTAATTCCCTCAGCATCACCCGACTTAATTCGGCTTCATTCCATTATCCTCATTTTGCTCTTGTTGATGTTCATCTTATATCCTCCTTTCAAGACACTATCCATTCCATTCAACTGCTCTTCCAAGTCCTTTGCTGTCTCTGACAGAATTACAATGTCATCGGCGAACCTCAAAGTTTTTATTTCTTCTCCATGGATTTTAATACCTACTCCGAATTTTTCTTTTGTTTCCTTCACTACTTGCTCAATATACAGATTGAATAATACCGGGGTAAGGCTACAACCCTGTCTCACTCCCTTCCCAACCACTGCTTCCCTTTCATGTCCCTCGACTCTAATAACTGCCATTTGGTTTCTGTACAAATTGAAAATAGCCTTTCCCTCCCTGTTTTTACCCCTGCCACCCTCAGAATTTGAACGAGAGTATTCCAGTCAACATTGTCAAAAGCTTTCTCTAAGTCTACAAATGCTAGAAACGTAGGTTTGCCTTCCCTTAATCTATTTTATAAGATATGTCGTAGGGTCAGTATTGCCTCACGTGTTCCAATATTTCTACGGAATCCAAACTGATCTTCCCCGAGGTCGTCTTCTACTAGTTTTTCCATTCGTCTGTAAAGAATTCGCGTTAATATTTTGCAGCCGTGACTTATTAAACTGATAGTTCATTAATTTTCACATCTGCCAACACCTGCTTTCTTTGGGATTGGAATTATTATATTCTTCTTGAAGTCTGTGGGTATTTCGCCTGTCTCGTACATCTTGCTCACCAGGTGGTAGAGTTTTGTCAGGAATGGCTCTCCCAAGGCTGTCAGCAGTTCTAATGAAATGTTGTCTACTCCTGGGGCCTTGTTTCGACTTAGGTCTTTCAGTGCTCTGTCAAACTCTTCACGCAGTATCATATCTCCCATTTCATCTTCATCTACATCCTCTTCCATTTCCATAATATTGTCCTCAAGTACATCGCCCTTGTATAGACCCTCTATATACTCCTTCCACCTTTCTGCTTTCCCTTCTTTGCTTAGAACTGGGTTTCCATCTGAGATCTTGATATTCATGCAAGTGGTTCTCTTTTCTCCAAAGGTCTCTAAATTTTCCTGTAGGCAGTATCTATCTTACCCCTAGTGAGATAAGCCTCTACATCCTTACATTTGTCCTCTAGTCATCCCTGCTTAGCCATTTTGCACTTCCTGTCAATCTCATTTTTGAGACGTTTGTATTCCCTTGTGCCTGCTTCATTTACTGCATTTTTATATTTTCTCCTTTCATCAATTAAATTCAATATTTCTTCTGTTACCCAAGGATTTCTACTAGCCCTCGTCTTTTTACCTACTTGATCCTCTGCTGTCTTCACTACTTCGTTCCTCAAAGCTACCCATTCTTCTTCTACTGTATTTCTTTCCCCCATTCCTGTCAATTGTTCCCTTATGCTCTCCCTGAAACTCTGTACAACCTCTTGTTTAGTGAGTTTATCCAGGTCCCATCTCCTTAAATTCCCACCTTTTTGCAGTTTCTTCAGTTTTAATCTACAATTCATAACCAATAGATTGTGGTCAGAGTCCACATCTGCCCCTGGAAATGTCTTACAATTTAAAACCTGGTTCCTTAATCTCTGTCTTACCATTATATAATCCATCTGAAACCTGTCAGTATCTCCAGGCTTCTTCCATGTATACAGCCTTCTTTTACAATTCTTGAACCAAGTGTTAGCTATGATCAAGTTATGCTCTGTGCAAAATTCTACCAGGTGGCATGCTCTTTCATTTCTTCCCCCCAATCCATATTCACCTACTATGTTTCCTTCTCTCCCTTTTCCTACTACCGAATTCCAGTCAGCCATAACTATTAAATTTTCGTCTCCCTTCACTATCTGAATAAGTTCTTTTATTTCAGCGTACATTTCTTCAATTTCTTCGTCATCTGCAGAGCTAGTTGGCATATAAACTTGTACTACTGTAGTAGGCGTGGGCTTCGTGTCTATCTTGGCCACAATAATGCATTCACTATGCTGTTTGTAGTAGCTTACCCACACTCCTATTTTTTAATTCATTATTAAACCTACTCCTGCATTACCCCTATTTGATTTTGTATTTATAACCCTGTATTCGCCGGACCAAAAGTCTTGTTCCTCCTGCCACCGAACTTCACTAATTCCCACTATATCCAACTTTAACCTATCCATTTCCCTTTTTAAATTTTCTAACCTACCTGCCCGATTAAGGGATCTGACATTCCACACTCCGATCCGTAGAACGCCAGTTTTCTTTCTCCTGATAATGACGTCCTCTTGAGTAGTCCCCACCCGGAGATCCGAAAGGGGGACTATTTTACCTCTGGAATATTTTACCCAAGAGGACGCCATCATCATTTAACCAAACAGTAAAGCTGCATGCCCTCGGGAAAAATTACGGCTGTAGTTTCCCCTTGCTTTCAGCCGTTCACAGTACCAGCACAGCAAGGTCGTTTTGGTTAGTGTTACAAGGCCAGAACAGTCAATCATCCAGACTGTCGCCCCTGCAACTACTGGAAAGGCTGCTGCCCCTCTTCGGGAGTATTTAATTAACTCACAGAATGTCTTCACTTCAGCCAGTCTCCAGAAAGAACAAATAATTATCTCAGATCACATCTGAAAGGAAGTGTTGGTGCCAATGTGAGTAATGATCTGTGCTGACCACACAAAAAGCAGAAGTACATTCTCCTTTGCTACGAGCATGTCTTGTATGTTCTGTAGACTTTACTTCACTGGCAGCACAGCGAGGCCAAACACATCAAATTTCTTATCATTACTGTCAAAAAGAATTTCAGTACACCATTATGCTGCAAATTAACATCTTAACAGATAACAAAAGTAATTACAAAATGAAAGCAATGGAAGCAAATATGTTTAGCGTTTCAAGAAAGAGAAAAACAAGACAGTTCCTAAAACAAAAGTTAACTCAACTAGTACAAAATTAGAAAAACTTACCTTCCCTTTCTGCAACTAGCAGATGCTATGCTTTTATTCGACAATCTTTTTCTATCCTATTCTTTTTGAGAACTTGCACATCATCATGAAGCATCAATAAAAGCAACTAAAATTCATCATCAACAATAAATATTTAATTTAATGGTAAATCATGCCCTGTGACACTCAATAAAATACTGCCTAAATACTAAAAGCTTCACTAGACCACAAATTCTGTGCTGGTCATGCACATGTATGTTGTCTTTTGTCACAATTTTGGAATGCGCAATACAATGTTTTTGCAATAAAAATCAACTAAAACAACGATTTTATAAAATTCTTTACAATGAACTTAGAGAAGTTTCCTTGCAGAACAGAGAAAGCTAAGAAATCCAAAAATGGAAGGAACACTGGTCTTCATTTAGAAGAGTACTATATCACACCATATAACAGTTCTACACCAGATCTCTCAAATAGGCATAACTCATGTATGACGACTTTAAACCTTGCTTATCACATGTCAGAATTGTATTTCCAGTACTGCAGATTATTCTGCATGATACTGTCATCACAGATTATTATTTTGCAGCCTGTTTGATTAGCATACACTAATGCTGACATGAAACTGGAATGCCAACAATTTCTTTTATGGTTCTGAGTCTTTAAAAAATTTTAACCACCTAAACAGGAATTTCGCTTTTCTAAACTGAAACAGAAACTCTTAAAGATATTTCACAATACACACAAAACAAACCACTTCTGAAAAATGCATTACATGTACAAAGAATACATACAAATATATAAAAATTGCCTCTTCATTTTTGTGTTCTCAAAAAGGGTAAGTAAACTCAGCAATATTCAATTTGAAAAGTGACTAGTCATTCTTTATCTGAACGGTGCTTTTTGTGATGCAATTGCAAGTCCATTCCATAGAGGGAACATTCTTTAAGAAATAAAGTCTTAACCAGTGACATAGATTAAATCACAGGCTAACAAACTATCTTTGTATGTACTATACACCTTCTTCTGTACAATATATTCACAAATATACAAGCGACAAAAACAACCTTTATAAATTAAAATAGGTTCTCTTGTTTTGGCGATTTTCTTCTCTGAGTCACAGCAGTCTGCAAACAGTCGGAGGAATTGAAGGAAAACGCGATCAGTGATATGCATGAAGTTCCTGAAGTTTGTTACAATGAGGCGTAGGAATATTTTGAGCTCTATGAAATAAGTCCCTGTCCCCAAAATTCCGTGCCTTCCAGATCATCGTATCCCCTGGAAAAAATGCAATTAATGAAACTTAAGAATCCTAAATAAGTTTCCTGAAAACCAAAAAACTGTTAGTTAAGAAAACACGCACACCTGTTTACAGAGTGATTCTACATGTGAAAATAAACTGGAGAAGTCCATAAATATGAAGACAAGTGTGAATATTGAAACTTCCTGGCAGATTAAAACTGGAAACAATTCCCAGGCTGTGGCAAAGCCATGTCTCTGCAATATCCTTTCTTTCAGGAGTGCTAGTTCTGCAAGGTTCGCAGGAGAGCTTCTGTAAAGTTTGGAAGGTAGGAGACGAGGTACTGGCAGAAGTAAAGCTATGAGGACGGGCCGTGAGTCGTGCTTGGGTAGCTCTGTGAGCCCTTGCCACCGAAAGGCAAAGGTCCCGAGTTCGAGTCTTGGTCCGGCACACAGTTTTAATCTGCCAGGAAGTTTCATATCAGCGCACACTCTGCTGCAGAGTGAAAATCTCATTCAGTGTGAATATTACTTACCGAAATACTGCGTAGGTACTGTGTTGGCCTTAATAATGGTGTGACAGGTGATTGAACCATCCTGCAAGAGGTGTGGGGGTTCTCCAACAAATGACAGCACTGTGACATCGGACAGATGCAACAATGAAATCATACCCACTGTGTAATAATGGGTTGGATCAGTGAGCAGTTGTGAGATTGTGCATGTTATGCTTAAGTGTTGTTTCATTGAGCAAAATCTTTTTTCTGTGACTACCAATATGCTGCATACATTCACTCACGCAGAATATGCAGACATGTTTGTGTATAGGCACTATCATGGCAGTGCCCACGCGGCTGTGACAGAATACCAGAGATGTTTCCCTGTCGACGAACCCCGTGTGCCAGGGAATTTCCCATGGTTTTTCAAACCTTATGTGAATCCATAATACTACCCAGTGTACCCATAAAATCAGAACATGAGGCTGTCCAGTCAGTTGAGGAAAGCGAAGACATTAATTGCAAAGGTACAACAGAGTCCTTCCACCAGTACATGGCGCACTTGCCGTCAGCTCGATATTTCACAAATGCGGGTGGGTGTACATTACATTCTATGGGCTTGTACCCATTCCATGTGCAGCCCTGCAACATCTGCATCCAGATGACTCAATAAGCAAACAACAACTTTGAGAATGGTTGGTTGTACACAGAGACGTCATGCAATAAACTTCATTTACAGATGAGGCTACATTTATATGCAATGGTATCGTGAACGCCTGCAATTCTCATGATGAAGAACCCACATGACACTAGGGAAACAAGCTGCAGCACATGCACATTTCCTAACAGAAGACCTACCTGCACTGTTGGAAGATGTGACACTCCAATGACTACAAGTGTACCTGCAGCATGATTGGATCACCGATTCACTGCACCACAGTGTCCCAGTATCTGAATAACACATTTTCTCAACAGTGGATGGGCTGTGTCTGAACCATTAACTATCTTGCTGAATTACCTGACATAACCCCGTTCTATTTATGGGGCTGGTTAAAGGGGGATGTGTACACTATGAAGGTGGATACACGTGAAGAACTTGTTACTCACATCACCGGTACTGTTGCCTGCGTTAAAGCCTGCCAAGATGATGTTTGATGTGCAACACAACACACCCTCCAACGTTTTGGACACTTGTAGGACGGATCGGTCATCTGTTCCACCATTAAACTGTCCACCACAGTGTTTCAGTAAGCAATAATCACATCTTGTGATGAAGAAAGCTGGGATATTTTTACTTCCCCTCTTGTTTTGTCATCTGCCTCCTTAATTTTTTTTTTTTTTTTTTTTTTTTTTTTTTTTTTTTTTTTTCATGTCTGACTACTTACCATTAACAAACGTCAGTAAAATCTGCATTTTCATAAAAGAGAAAGATTGGCCCTCAGTTTTAAAGAATATAACACCAGATCTAATTTTGTGCTTAGTTTTATGTACGTAATTGATTTTCTAATTTATTTAGACTATTCCTTGTTAGTATCTTTTGTTATAGGGTGAAATTAGTAATTGTTTCATAACTTAAATTCTATTGTTAACATATAAACAAATATAAATTCTGTACTAATTATAAACATTTGCAGGAACAACTAATAGTATTCTTAAAGGATCTGTTTGGCTCTATTCAAAAACATGTTAGCAAAGCCAGCCCTTAATTAATTCCAAAGTAATTAACAGTTTTGTCAAAAGTCTTGTTTGTGGAATGGTATCTGTTAATTTCATGATTTAAATAAATAATTCGGCCTAACTCTTGCAGTAGAAGAAACTGTTAAAAAGAAGGAAGTTTTCTATGTATTCAGTCGACTGAATGAGTTAAGTTATAATCGCAATTTCTGTAAATTAAACATCAAACAATGTATAGTGTCAGTACTGATATACTTTTCTACAGGGTCAATCAATAAACTATTCTCCCAACTAATTTCAATAACAAGTCGCAAACAATCAGTTATCTTTAAAAGTAATGATACGGGAAAGGATTAATTCGCCCCAACACTTCACTTTAGATTTTGAATTTATTGTCACACCCTTCAGTGCAAATCACAGAGCAAGCAATTGTAACAATGAGAGAGTATTTGCACTCGTAATATTTGATATATAACTTAAGACTTACTTAATAAACAATAGGAATCTATAATTACTCCTTTTAACAGACATATATTTAAGACCATAAATGATAAAGATCAACGGTTAATAAAGTCCCATAGACTAGAGCAAGGATCACCTTTTCAGTCTCTGAATGAAGTTAGTAGGTGATACATGGGGCAGTCAGACATACATTAAATGTGACACTGTTAAGGACAATCAATCATTAAGAATTATAACAACAGATTAAAGAAAATTTATTTACAGCAATTATATCAATAGCAAATAATTAAGTCACGTCTCAGCAAATGCATCAAAACCAAGTCTTTCAGTTCTATAACAATGTTGGATTGTCGAATACACCGGTCTACCAACACAGAAGGCTAAATTTTACTTAACAGCAATTTCTCCAAACATAGAACAACCTTAGTAGTGTAAAATACTTAGGTTATCCAGAACTACTCTAATTCGGCTTTCTTGGGCATAGCGGTGGAGTAGATAATTAACCCCTTACTTCATTCTCCTGGAACACTGAGCAGCAACAGACGCTCGGGCAACTCTTACCCCTGCGTGGCTCGGGAAAGAGGATGACTGCACCAGGAGGAGGAAACATTTACCCAAACTGGAAATGGAACTCACCTAACATGAACCACTAAGTTGGACGAAGACCAGCTGACAATTTTTAATCATTACCCAAAGCTTGCTGGCCAGCGGACAAAAATTACATAGGCAAAGTAGCTTTATTTGTGCTCACAAGAATTGATAACTTCTGCAAATGAGATTCCGGCAGAACTACCGCCGTAGTATCAATACGGGAATTCGGGACTGAGGAGAGCAAGTCAGCAACGGTCTCTACCAAATAGATCCAACATTTCAGACAGACCGAGCAACCGACATCAGTCGTGGCTAGGAGGATTACCAAATAGAAACTCTAGCACTACCTTCAATATAATTAAATAGAGCACTTAAATGCCACGGGAACCAAACTCCTTAACACAAGAATATGTACACAATAACAGTGACTAAAGTTAAATATGCCTACGTACTAAAACACAACAGATATTAGCGAACATTAACATAATCTCACAATTCAGACATCCACAAAATTAATTGGCTACAGTTCACTCTCTCTCTCTCTGCCAGACAGTACAAGGTTATTTAAACATTTTACGACGTGCTTATCCAAACAGTGACCTACACCATCCATGGGAAAACAACGGCTTGCAGAAGATCCACAGCCAAAAATTTTTTCTTTCTTTTTTAATGACATGCACCATAAGTGAGTCAGCAAGGAGGCAGTAACACACACGAGAGGCAATTTCCGATCACAAACTCAAAGCAGAGAAACGTTGCCACATAGTTATTAATAGCCCCCACAAAATTGGGATATCGGTCCGGCCAGACGATGACCGTTGCACAAACTAGACGAAAAAAATCTTACTTTCAGTGAAACCACCACCTTCTGGAGGTTATTGGCAGCCGCCGACAGACTTCATAGCTTCCACATCCCATGAACGGAAACCAACGTTGTCCACAGGAATTACAGCCACTTATGCCCTCACGCCCCGGGTTTTTTGGTCCCATACAGACTTAGCATAGAGGGACCGAGTGTTCCACTCCAGAACCAACATGCAGGTCCAAACACACATCTCTAACTGCCTTGTCCGCCCTCGGCACGTAACACACCGCCTCCTCCCACCGGACGCGCTAGCAGCGCACTCGCGGAGGCTCTGCAACGCCCTCTAGGAAAGCGCGGAAACTCCAAACAAAACTCAACCATGGGAAAAACAGAAACTGTGGCAAATGACACGGTTCAAGAACCTATTAGTGTGAGGATATTATATAAGGGCCCAAATTTTTGCCCGAGACAGTCAGTCCACGCCCCAGTTTCAGACAAGAAATAAGTGTAACACAATTAGGTCTTGTGTTAAAATAATGACAGTGTCTGTTCCATAATACCTGATAATTCAAAAGGAACTGTGAATTACGTAGTTATGTTTTTTACTGCTCATAAATATTCAACAGTAAATTATTGTAGCTGTATGTGGATGTTTGCCTTCAACCTACTGATGAGGATTATCGAAAGATAAACAGTCGTGAACTTTCCACATAATTTTGTATTATTGTGGGGTTGTGAAAAGTGAAAGTAAAGAAGTGTGAAATGCAACTGTTCACCTGTCAGCTACATTATTTACAGTAGTCAGTGTCAAAATTACAAACCCCATTTTTCAGCCAGTGTAACAACGCAGTATGTCGACACTGAGGACAATCAACCATGAAATAAAGCAGGGGAATGTCACACCCTGTCTTCATAATCAATTATGGATGCATGTAGTCTTCAACTCGCTCCAGTTCCTTAACAATCAAAAATCAGACTAATGTTCGTAGGACTGTTTTGGTTTATTTTCACATCTAGGATCACCTAAAAAATTATGTGACATTCCTTCAACATTCCCTCTGAGTTACCCTGTATATAACACCCCCCCCCCCCCCCCCCCCCACACACACACACACGAGAGAGAGAGAGAGCAGGTAATTAACAACAACAAAGTACTAGTCATGGATAACCTGCATTTGTATGCTATGTACTTTGCTGTAAACTAAACAGAAAAATTGATGAAATGTAGGAGAGCAGGCTGCACAGAGAAAGTGGAGCAACAATTAAACAAGGGTATAATGGAATGGGCAAATAGGCCATTAAGAGCGCATGATGGATGTGGAACCACTATGCTACATCTTTGTTTATACAGGAAGCGTATGGATCCAAGGACGTGTTACAGCTATGACTTGGAGCAAAGCACGAGTGAATGGGAACCAATGTAGTGGAGTAGCAGAGTGAATGTGGACAATATGAAGAAAGGCTCAGTAGGTCTCAATAATAAAGATTTGTTGCATATTTAACTCCTTACCCTCAGGTCTCAAAAATACTTTGTAGTTCTTAATTTAATGTAGCAGTACAATATTTCTGCAATGAAACACTTTCAGTGCAATTCATCACTGGCCCTTTGGTCTTCAACATCACAATAGTCACACCATCACTGAATCTAAGTTTATTAACTGCAGGATGATTTGTATCATGAAGGGTTTTATGCCATCTTCCTTTATATGGGTGATGGTATGTCAGTGAGAATAGTAAAACTTGTGGCAATGCCTATGTATGCCTTGTTTAGCTGGGCTGGGCTCTTACGGAAAAAAAGCAATCAAAAAGAAAAGCAGCAAGGCCACTGTTTGACATGTTAGCCACAGTAGCTGTAGATGCCCTTGTGTGATGTTGCAGTAGAAATATTGCCAATGATTCCCCCCCCCCCCCCCCTCCCCCAAATACACACGCACCCCACTCACAAGCACCAAAAATAGCATGCACAATAAACTAGTTTCTCACAGAGTATCTTTTTTGCACCATATTTCCATATGACACAATAAAATGTAAAACCAAAGCAAATTTCACGATAGTGGTATACAATACCCTCATTCCTCTTGTTAAGATCTCTTACCTTTTCGTGCACTATGTTTGCAGCAAAGTCTGGAAATCACTAGACAATGCTCTCCCATGTCTTCATCTCAATGTAATAATCAAATAAAAGTATTACATTACAAATTAGATATGGCTGTATACAAAATCAGGCTCATAGAACAAATCTGCCATAATGCAAGCATACTTTGTGTTAACAAAATTTTCTGTCTTGTACCTCATCGTAAGTTTTAATTTGATTCAGTTGTACAAAATAATGTACAACACACATTTCTTCTTTTTTCCAGTTTACACACATGACAAGATTAAATACATTGTCTGACATGAAAAGTGAAGCACTCAGGAGAAGACGACATGAAATGGAACTTCACACACTAAGAGAGTATGTGATGTTATTTCATAGATTACAAAATCAAGTAAAATTTACAAAGAACTTGGTAGTATGAGCCTATTTACCAGTATGACGTTGCAGTTGTTGGATCCTCTGCATAGGCAAACTGGCCCACACTGTTGTAACTGGTCCTTGATAACCTGGAGACTGGCACTGGGGTATTGAGTTGATATTTGATCTGATACAATACATTCTACTGGGGACAGGTCTGGAGATCTCTGTAACTACAGAAGTAACTCAATATCACAAAGACAGTTCAAAGACACACGTGCCATGTGTGAACAACCATTGTCCTTTTGAAAACAATGAGAGGTAACACAGAATGTCTGTGACGTACTTTGGTGCAGTAAGATTTCCTCAATCACTATCAGTCATGACCTGAAGTCAGACCCGACTACTACCCACACCGAAATGCCAAAAGTAACACCAATATGCCTCTCCAAAACACTGAAATAATAGTACCTCTCTCCAGACTGCCGCTATTTTCATCCAGGGTAGTGCAGAGCCGTTATTCATCTCTGAACACAATGGGATGCCATTCATCAGTAATCCACGTTTCCCAGTTATGGCACCACCTTAAATACAGCCATGTGTGGTGTGGTGTTGTGTTAACAGAAACCTACGCACAGAATGGCGATTCCCTAGTCTGGCTGCTGTTAGTCTCTGACCAGTGGTGTGGGATAACAAAGAATGTTGCAGGGAGAGCATTACTTGTTCTCAGATCAAATGTGAAGTGGCTACAGTGTGGCTGGTGCGCAATACAATTAATCCCTCCCCTGCTGTGGTAAAGTGTAGTAAACCGGAACTTTGACGATGAATATGCTTGTTCCCATGCAGTCCAACATTGGGCCATCGTCACACCCGAATGTCTCACAGAAGTATATATTCCACAATTCGACCAGTTGGTCAAATGGAGACTCACAATGAATCCCCTTTCAAAAACTGCAAGGTGTCGACAATGCTGTCCCATATGAGTACAAACATCACCGTGCCCTTTGTAAATGATCACATCACATCTGATGCTGTTCGCTTCCCTTATATACCCTGTCAGGCTGGAAACACCGCTTAACACAAAGAACATTAATGCAACCTGGTGGCTATTCTACCAGTCACAGAGAACTGCAAGTCTAATCATTTACATACCGACCGATGGCATGTTCGTATACGGCATGTTCGTATACGAAGTTACATTCACAACCAACTATGTATCCTGTGTGTTTTTCTTTGTCTGATAGTGTATACTAAATCTTGACACAACTACAAGTTTCTACATGGGGATAACCTGCTGCAATTATGACGACACAAAATTTGCTTCAATAGTAAGAGCAGGCAATTTTCAGTTCCTTCTGTAATACAAATTTGCTAGACAGGTCCTTGCACCAATAATATTGGAATTCATTCTCCAATAATTAACTAACATTCTTTAAACAATATTTTCTTCAATAATTATCTCAAAGAATTATTTTAGTGACTTCTGTTACTTTGAAAATGTGGTTTCATGAGTCTTTTTGAATGTAACTTCCACATTTGAGGTTACCACCTTAGTGGCAGGTAGCAGCAGAATTGCTTGCTATTGTCCTGGATGTTACAGATTTAAAATAAAAAGTAATTCAAAACATATGGTAAAAAAATTTCTGACAGCTAGGTATATTTAGCTGAGTAACCATCTGGACGACGGAAGACAGGAAGAAAGGTACGTGTAATCACTAATTATGAGTAGAAATATTCAATGAAGAGCAGACAGAAAAAGCCAGGTTCGAGTCAGTACAGGATCTAAGGTCTTAAAGAAGATGACAACACAAGTTATGTTTTTCAACAAACGAGAAATATAAAACAGGAATATCTGACTGACACTGTACAGTCTCAACATCTACTTTTAAATTATTAAGGAAGATTGGGGTCTGGTGTTACGTGTGAACTTCAAAGTATAAGTTTTAACTCACAACAATTGTAACGTGGCAATAATATAAAATCAGTCTTATAACATCATGGGGCTACAGAATATTCTACAACCAATCACCAGAAAGTATTTTAATGCAAGTTTCTCTTGAAGTTTAGGCTTAATGAAGATCTGTTGGTGTGGCAGAGCAAGAATTCAGTTATCTATGATAATGACAAAATGCTGCAACCCACTTATGCAAGACTAACTAAGAATACCTTTCAAACAAACTCCAATAAGTAACCCTTGCAACAGTAATTTTTACAACAGCAGTTCCCAGAACACAATCAATCACTGCAGAGAATGTTATCCTCTACTTACTTTAGTCATCACAGTAAAGTACCTGACTTACTACACATTTTTTATTTATTTATTTATTGCCAGAAGAGCAATATAAAATCTATGCGTTTTTCCATGGGGGCAAGCAGAAAAGTGTTTGGTTAGATGGTGAAAGAGCGCTATCTACAATCCCACAGTTGGTTTGCAGCTATACCACTAAAAACGGTTGCAGGAGAGGAGAGGAGAGGATAGGATAGGAGAGGAGAGGAGAGGAGACGTACAGGGCGCCTTAAACTGTAGCTAACTGTCTACATACACACCATTTAGAGGCATGCAAAATGGCAATGTAAACAACAGAGGTAGCTACGAATTTTTTGTTACAAAGATAATTCATAGACAGGGCCTATTAAACTAGGGGAGAAAATAATTCCAGATCTAGATAAACATATTTCAAGTTGTAAAACCACTAGCAAATGAGACATACAAGCAGAACCTGAGAAAAAAATGTGAGACACATTATGTAGCAGACATGGTCTCAAGGGCGAAATGACTAAGATAATAACATGCATATAAACTTACTACAGTATAACCAAACTTGAGGTATGAAAAAAAATTCAAGTCTACACAAGTGGTAGAATAAGGTATGTAATACAGGCCATCCTTCTACAAGAAAAATTACAGTCTGCAGTCAAAAATACAGAAACCCATTCCCACAAGAGAAGTAGAAACAGGCAGAGTTGGGGGCAGGGGGAAAAAAAAAAAAAAAAAAAAAAAAAAAACCTTCTGAAAATATGGCTAGACACCAAAAAACATTATGTAACTCTGCATTCCCTTGAATGTCTCAAACAGACAAAGCGAGCGGGTCACATCCCTATCTGAGTAATTATTCTCATTATCTTTTAGTTAAAAAAATTTTTAAGAATTGGTAATCAATGTGATGAAGAGTTCAATTATGACTACATCCATTTCTATTGTTAATAAACAGCATTCTAATCTCAACAAAGGAGAGAGCTTCAAGTTGCGGTTCAGTCTACCGACATGAAAATACTCACATGGGTCTGGTTTTTTTTTTTTTTTTTTTTTTTTTTCCCCCCCAATAAATAGGCCTACTATAAGTATAATCTATGGGAGTAGAGAAAAAAAAGAAGGTAAAGTTTGACAATAAAAGATCTTACAAAAGAGCTCAAAAGGTAACTTACTGTAATTCTTTTCCCTGTGACATGCATGCCGCAGGTTGTTAATATATTCCTCTTCAACTGACATTTCTAGCCTTCGGAGGCTGCCCTGATATTCTGTGTGGAAATTTTCCTTCACAAAATAGGGCACCTTCAAATTCAATGTTGTCCTCTGGACAGGAAACTTTCTGAAAGAAACAGTTATCAGCTACCAGAATTATAACAATTCATGTCAAGTAATGTATTAATGAAAACATGAGAAATTGACACCTAGTGAACATTGCTGTTTATGCACTTCACATTATATTTAGAAGTATAAACAATAGAGAACACCGCGCGACTGCTACGGTCGCAGGTTCGAATCCTGCCTCGGGCATGGATGTGTGTGATGTCCTTAGGTTAGTTAGGTTTAAGTAGTTCTAAGTTCTAGGGGACTGATGACCACAGATGTCAAGTCCCATAGTGCTCAGAGCCATTTGAACCAATAGAGAACACGCAAAACAACGGTCCAAGACCTTCACATTCCAACTCAACTCAAGACAATACTCCACCAGGAGCATTTAATTCACATTATCATGTGGTATACTCCCTTTTTTCCTATCTAAAGAAGATGCCAACACAGAGACCACTTTTTAGAAACAGTCCACTATTTCAAACAGTCCTATTATTATTAGTAGTATCATTATCATTATTATTATTAATTCAGTCTCTTGATTTGACAATATATTCCCAAGTTCAAAAAACACTTGAAACATCAGCTAGTGACATCCACTATTCTCTCAGAATTTCTGGACAGAAACCACACAAATATAAAAGATATAATTAAAGAGATATAGAACTTGTACCATAGTAAATCCAGAAACATGCTACATTACCTCCTGCCCCCTTACCAATCCATCCTCTCTCCCAAAACAAAATTCACTGCAGTTATTATAAAATCTTTGATTCAGTATTAAAATTAGTACAAAAACTAAACGTTAACAAATATTTTCCCAGTACACATTCACCAATGAGCCTGGTGTTTTTCATAAGGCCTTCAGGATGCATTTGCCAAACACTATATTAATTATGTTTTTCAGTATACATGTAAGGCATGTATTATATGAAGTCAAAAATGTGACAACACGAAGAAATGCAAAGCAGATAACAGTAGATGCAAGTACATAATAAGGGGTGTAACTATTTGTACGGACGTATGGTGCCAAGCATGCAAGAGGAACTGGTGAAGTCATTCATAGATATTTAACTGAAAAAGTAAACATGAAAAACTACATTACCAAGCTCAAAGATAATAAACAAATGGTAAAAATATGTTTATCTGATTTTCATTGGGCAAGGGAAGAGAGGTCTACAAAGAAAATCTGTATACAGAAATGTGCAAGCCCATATGTGAACAAACATGGAAAAAAGCAACTTGCACATTTGCTTCAAATGCCACTTCAACTGTAACTGGTTAAAACCGATTCAAATTTTTAACTTTTACAATAATCAGTTACAGTATGTATCTACATATTTTATCTGTAGCAGAGAATGTGTATATACTGATGAGATAAACATTATGAGCATTGTCCATCATGAAATGGAATACCAAACTTGTAGCGTCACGAGTGTGTGATGCGGTAAGGAAAGGTATATAGGTAGAGCAGATACGAATGGGGAATTATTCTGACACTGATATGAGTCACAACAGGGAAATCCATGGACATACACCACTTTTACAAATGGCAGATTGTTATAGCCTGGCATCTGGGAAGGAGCATCTTGGGAATAACGAAGCTGGTCAGCATGCTACAATATTGAGCGTCTGTGGACAACAGTTGAAGGATGCCGAAACTCCAAGTATAGGACAATGTGATTGACATCCATGCCTTATCACTGAACAGGAAGATCAGAGGTTTGCCCATTTTGTAAAGCAGTATAACTGGTGCCTTATGGCAGCTCTGATGACAAAGTACAATGCTGATGTAGGCACACTTGGTTTGAAGCACATAAACATAGAACTTCACAGCAAATGACCCCTAAATGATCTCATGTTGACCCAATGACATTGCCGGTTATAACTGCAGTGGTCACAGGATCATTGAGATTGCACAGTGAATCAATGGCAATAGTTGGCCACACACTAGTGGCTTTTTGAGGTGGACCAGTTCTGCAGACAGATTTGGCCTGTTGATCTCAGGCTTTTCATTATCCACTAACATGCAGGCTCTGCCCACCAGATCAAATCTCTTCAATCTGACCGTAGGCTGGGTCCTTCCAAGTGTGGGGTTAATTGGAGTTTTGTTGTTTATCTGTACATCCAGAACAGGAGTGCATGCTCAATATGCTAGATGCCACAGGCGATGGATTTCAGTAGTTCTGACTGCGTCTAGCTGAATGTATACTGTACAGTGTTGCGTCTTTATGGCATTATTTGATTGCAGCATGTTATCAGATTTTAAAACCCATCTGTATCATCAAGAAGTAGTTATGGATGATAGGAGAAAGAAAACTGGGGAGCAGTTTATACACTATGTACTCACATCTCTCAAAAGGAAAATCGCACAAAATGGGTGAAAAAATGGACTGCTGCAAGGCAACATGCCCAGCCATAAAGATATTATTCAGAGTCTCTGAGATACTGAACCTGACAACTACGAGGACTAATTAAAAAATCAGTTCGTATAATGTCAATGCACTTTTGTTGTTGTCGTCGTCGTCTTCAGTCCTGAGACTGGTTTGATGCAGCTCTCCATGCTACTCTATCCTGTGCAAGCTTCTTCATCTCCCAGTACCTACTGCAGCCTACATCCTTCTGGATCTGCTTAGTGTATTCATCTCTTGGTCTCCCTCTACGATTTTTACCCTCCACGCTGCCCTCCAATACTAAATTGGTGATCCCTCGATGTCTCAGAACATGTCCTACCAACCGATCCCTTCTTCTAGTCAAGTTGTGCCACAAGCTCCTCTTCTCCCCAATTCTATTCAATACCTCCACGGCAAGGTTCATGCACTTCTAGGTGAGTACAATTCACTCTTGTTAGCACACACTAGTTCAGGCATAGCGTCTGGTACAGCTAATTCTATTTAAATGTTATGTTTTTATTTTTGGAAATTGTGGGCCTAATGCTACAGAAAAAAAGACACAGTAATTTGTGAATGCATTTCACCAAGACAAAAGTTGGCTTTCTGAGTTATCAGCAATCCCCTGAGAATCGTGAAGCTCTGATACTTTAGGAAGAGGGCATTCTTAATACTTTGTAAAGTAAAGTAACTCTTAATACTCATAAAACAATGGACATAGTACAAGCAACTTTTTATTGTTATAGTAAACTTGACGTGGTCAAGGTTGTGGAGTACACAATCTTGATTTTCAGTATAAATTTTATTTATCTTGATCACACAATCGCAAACTGATGACCTGTTTTGATTGCTCATACTGTCATCTTCACAGCATTAAATTTTGGTTACAATGATTAACTTGGCATATGTAGTACAAACACACAATTAGCGTCATTAAAAGTACATGTTTGTACTACATGTTATGAGTTACTCATTGTAACAAACTTTTAATAATCTAAAGGTGACTGCTTGAGCTATCAAAAATGATTAGCATTTTATAAATGTGAAATCAAGAAAAATATATTTTATACTGAACTTTTTATTTGTTGATACAATTCATCCTTTCCTTTTTCCATTTCTTTCAGAGGCCTCCACTTGTCCGAGGACTTTTTTGAAACTTTTGTCTCAAATTTTGTAGCTTATTTTTTTTATTGCACTTTGCTCCACATCGTCTAACAATTTCTTTGTACACCCTATTTTTTTTTTATACTCTTGTTCGTGTAATGTCCATGGGTCATTTTCCACAAACAAGGTCTTTCATGGTACAACTACTCAATTTTTTCAAGGCTGTCATTGGTCCACTCCATCATACTGGTAGCAACTGTAACTTGCTGTTACGTGAAAATCACAGGGAAACTTATGAACTTCATGAACATGGCCTGTCGAGGAAATTCACACATGCGGCCAGTTGAGGATGCCGGATAACTGGTCCATTAACGCACGGGTCAGACCTACAGGTGTTATAGAGTCAGTCGGAAATATCCATGGGAAGCTAATGTGTCCTAATGTGTCATCTGCTAAGATGAATCACATTTCTGGCTATGCCAGGTTGACAAAGGTCAGCAGGGGGTAGTATCAGGCTATGGGTGACATTCACCTGGGTTTCCATGAGACCTACTATAGTGGCTCAAGTCGTCATGAAAGCAGTGAGATACATAAACATTATTGCAGACCACCTGCATTGTTTCGTGCATGATGTCTTTCCCAATAGTGAGGTTATCTTCCAGCAGAGTAACTATCCATGTCACAAAGCCATAACTGTGCTACAGTGATGTGGTGAGTACAATAGTGAAATTACACTGACAGTTTGGCCACCAATTTCGCCAGCACCTGCATACCACTGGCCTCTAATTTATAGGAACTGCATGACCTGTGTGTGGACATCTGGAGCCGCCTACCTCCAGAAACCTGTGAAGAGCTTGTCAAATCCATCTCAGACACATAATAGACACTGCACAGTGTTCCATAGATGGGCCAACACTGTTAAGCAGATGGTCATAATGTTCTGGATCACTCAGTGGCATATATACTGTATGTATCCATTATGTATAGAGCAGAACCATGTGTATGTATTACTGGTTTGTCTAGAATTCATGCATTTTGAGCAAACCTTTAACTCCAGTTCAACAGCACTTGTTACAAGGCACTGATCCAACCTATGTTAATATACTTAAGAAAATACATTTTAAATGCTGCAGCTTCCACTGGACTTCACCACGATAGTGAGAAATTTTGAATTGGACAACGGATTCTGTACTGCCAAAATTACACTGAGTTGACAAAAATCATGGGATAGTGATATGCACATATATACACAGATGGCAGTAGTGTTATCATATGCACAAAGTATAAAAAGGGTGGTGGATTGGTTGAGTTGCATTTATACTCTGGGGATTCATGTGAAAAGGTTTCCGATGTGATTATGGGCGCACAATGGGAATTAACAGACTTTGAAGACAGAATGGGAGTTGGAGCTAGATACGTGGGAAATTCCATTGGAAATCATTAGGGAATTCAATATCCCGAGATACACAGTGTCAAGAGTGTACCAAGAAAACCAAATTTCAAGCATTATCTCTCGCCACAGACAATGAGCGAGAGCAACGGTGTTTGTGTAGTATTATCAGCGCTAACAGACAAGCAACACTGCGTGAAATATTTGCAGAAATCAATGTGGGACGTACAACAAACTTATCCATTAAGATAGTGCAGCAAAATTTGGCATTCATGGGCTATAGCAGCTATGACCAATGCAAGTGCCTTTGCTAAAAGCACAACATGGCCTGCAGCATCTCTCCTGGGCTTGTGACTATATTGGTTGGACTCTAGATGACTGGAAAACCATGGCCTGGTCAGATGTGCCCTGATTTCAGTTGGTAAGAGCTGATGGTAGGGTTTGAGTGGGGCACAGACCCCATGAAGCTATGGACCCAGGCTGTCAACAAGGCACTTTGCAAACTGGTGGTGGCTCCATAACTGTGGGTTGTGTTTACATAGAATGGACTGAGTCCTCTGGTCCAACTAAACCTATCATTGACTGGAAATGGTTATGTTAGGTTCCTTGGAGACCATTTGCAGCATTCATGGATTTAATGTTATGGATGAAAATGCGCCATGTCACCGGGCTACAATTGCTCACAACTGGTCTGAAGAACATTCTGGACAATTGAAGCAAATGATATGGCCACCCAGATCACCCAAACTGAATTACATCACACGTTTATGGGACATAATTGAGAGGGCCAGTTTGTGCACAAAATCTTGCACCGGCAACACTTTTGCTATTACAGACAGCTGTACAGACAGTGGACTCCCAATGACTTGTTGAGCCCATGCCACTTCGAGTTGCTGTGCTATGCCAGGCAAAAGGAGGTTCAACACAATATCAGGAGGTATACCTTGACTTCTGTCACCTCAATGTAGTGCCAACAGTCAAAATGGAAGTTTTCAGGCATTTAAAGTGTAAAAGATATATAAGAAATAAATGTCAATGGCATTAATATGAACCACTTTCACTTTGACAAACTGCCTATTGGCTTCTGTCTCGGGTTCTTCGGCCGACGTTCATCTAATGATTTTTCTGACGTTTCACCAGCACGAGTGGCTGGCGAAACGTCAGAAAAATCATTAGATGAACGTCGGCCGAAGAACCCGAGACAGAAGCCAATAGGCAGTTTGTCAACAAGTGGCCACGAAAGCCTTAACAATTTTGCACTTTCACTTTGCTGACCACATTGTACAATTTTTGTCTAGTGCAGGAAAACATCAAAAACAAACGCAAAACATAACAGTGCATGTTTGGAAGTAGGCCTTAAAGTCAATTATAAGATAAAAAAGGGTTTGTGGTTCAGTGGGGAAGTGTCAGACAATGGATACAAAGCCCTCGGATTCAATCCCCAGTCAGTCCTAGGATTTGTGTCATATATTCTTTATTCCACCTCTGGTAATGTTTGCTAATGTGAAAAATGCCAATTTGCACCATGGTTTGAAGTAACATGAAACTGTAGCTCCCTCTGTAACTGGGTGAGTAAATCAGTTCATAAGTCAGATGGAGGCAACAGTACACTATATTTAAAAAAACACTGGTGTTCAAACCGACAATCAGGTTGATCACTACTACATACCTTCTTAACATAGAAAATGTATAATTGACATTACAAAGAACACTGTGTGTGTTGACAATTAAGTCAGGAACCATCTTGTTTGTTTATAAGTTAAAGACACTCACTGGATTGACAGAAAAAAGAGTACAGAAAATTAAAATTGCCTGGACTGCTTTTGGTACAATAGAATGTTTTGTTGTATCCAAAAAGGTTTATAAACAGTGAGTATTGCCAGACTTTATTTATGGCAGTGTGACATGGTCTTCAGCTGTGAAGGGGGAGAGGGAATATTAGGAATTACTAGGAAAGACTGGAAACAAACTAATTGGAGTGGAAGACTTAATTATGACAGCACTGAACAACTGTAGCATTTGGGGTGGTGTTGCTGGTACTGGCCACAATGTATGGGGCGTTCACTTATTTATTTGTCTACATCAATGTTATCACCTTCAAATAGTCCCCATTAGATACTATCCACTTATGGCAGTTCTTTCTCCAATCCCTGAAAGACTTCTGGAACTCTACCTCTGGAATAGCTTTTAGCTCTTAGTAATATGTTTGTAATCCCTTTTGTTCCTGTAATACAATGGCCCTTTAAGGTTTTTGGGAACATCAAAAATCTACAGTATTTTTGTTGGTCAAAATTTGACATAAAAGCTACAAAGTGTGACCAGGTGTGTTGTCATGATACAAAAGCTTTTTACCTGTTTCATCACAAATTTAGTTTGATTTTATTTACTTATTTATTTTACAGCACTATGGAAAATGTGTTGAACTTTTTAGTAGTTTTAGTCATTGATTGACTGATCTTGTGGCAAGAACTCAAGGTGCACTCTGACATTATAATCTAAGAAAACAGTGAGCATAACCTCCACATTTGACTGCACTTATTAAGTTTTTTTCCGCCTTGGCAATCTAGGATGCTTCCACTTAGTTTGAATTACATATCTGTAAACCCATGTTTCATCACCTGTTACGATGCATTTCAGTAGCTCTGCATCACTGATGACTTCATCTCATAACTACTGTGCAAACTGCATTCACTGCTGTTTTTGTTCGAAAGCCAAAATTTCGAAACAAATTTTGCTGTCTCAACATTTTGTACCTGTGTTTGAAGTACTGTTATTGTATAGATTCCATGTTATACTGAATTATACTAAACAATGAGTTCAGCATTCCAAGATATGTTACTGTTCTGCATCATAGCAACTTTAAACTTACCACTGTTTATCATCAGTGAATTAAAGATAAAGAGGTGAAAGAAGATCAATTAGACCTTTGCAGCTTCAGAAGTGTTAGCAGTTCTTTATGCTATTTCTACATCTACATCTACATCCATACTCCGCAAGCCACCTGACGATGTGTGGCGGAGGGTACCCTGAGTATCTCTATCGGTTCTCCCTTCTATTCCAGTCTTGTATTGTTCGTGGAAAGAAAGATCGTCGGTATGCCTCTGTGTGGGCTCTAATCTCTGTGATTTTATCCTCATGGTCTCTTCGCGAGATATACGTAGGAAGGAGCAGTATACTGCTTGACTCCTCAGTGAAGGTACGTTCTCGAAACTTCAACAAAAGCCCGTACCGAGCTACTGAGCGTCTCTCTTGCGGAGTCTTCCACTGGAGTTTATCTATCATCTCCGCAATGCTTTCGCAATTACTAAATGATCCTGTAACGAAGCGCACTGCTCTCTGTTGGATCTTCTCTCTCTCTCTCTCTCTCTTCTATCAACCGTATCTGGTACTGTTCCCACACCGGTGAGCAGTATTCAAGCAGTGGGCGAACAAGTGTATTAACCTACTTCCTTTGTTTTCGGACTGCAGTTCCTTAGGATTCTTCCAATGAATCTCAGTCTGGCATCTGCTTTAATGACGATTAATTTTATATGGTCATTCCATTTTAAATCACTCATAATGCCCACTCCCAGACAATTTAGGGAATTAACTGCTTCCAGCTGCTGACCTGCTACCTTATAGCTAAATGATAAAGGATCTTTCTTCCTATGTATTCGTAGCACATTACGCTTGTCTACATTGAGATTCAACTGCCATTCCCTGCACCATGCATCAATTCGTTGCAGATCCTCCTGCATTTCAGTACAATTTTCCATTGTTACAACCTCTCGATATACTACATCATCATCCGCAAAAAGCCTCAGTGAACTTCCGTTGTTATCCACAAGGTCATTTATATATATATATATTGTGAATAGCAACGGTCCTATGACACTCCCCTGCGGCACACCTGAAATTACTCGAAGACTTCTCTCCACTGAGAATGACATGCTGCATTCTGTTATCTAGGAACTCTTCAATCCAATCACAACAATTGGTCTGATAGTCTGATAGTCCATTACACGGCTGTGGGGAACTGTATCAAACGACTTGCGGAAATCAAGAAACAGGGCATCTACCTGGGAATCTGTGACTATGGCCCTCTGAGTCTTGTGGACGAATAGCGTGAGCTGGGTTTCACACAATCGTCTTTTTCGAAACCCATGCTGATTCCTACAGAGTAGATTTCTAGTCTCCAGAAAAGTCATTATACGCTAACATAATGCATGTTCCAAAATTCTACAACTGATCGACATTAGAGATGCAGGTCTTTAGTTCTGCACATCTGTTTGACATCCCTTCCTGAAAATGGGGATCACCTGTGCCCTTTTCCAATCCTTTGGAACGCTACGCTCTTCTAGAGACCTACGGTACACCGCAGCAAGAAGGGGGCAAGTTCCTTCGCATACTCTGTGTAAAATCGAACTGGTATTCCATCAGGTCCAGCGGCCTTTCCTCTTTTGAGCAATTTTAATTGTTTTTCTATCCCTCTGTCATCTATTTCGATATCTACCAATTTGTTATCCGTGCGACAATCTAGAGAAGGAATTACAGTGCAGTCTTCCTCTGTAAAACAGCTTTGGAAAAAGAAAGTATTTCGGCCTTTAGTCTGTCATCCTCTGTTTCAGTACCGATTTGGCCACAGAGTGTCTGAACATTTAGTTGTGTAAAAAGTCAGTAAAGGATTAAAAGCTAGAGGGGAATCTTTCTTTGCCCAATCAAAGTAGTTTATGCTTGGATGATTCTTGCTTACATGAGGTCCTTTTACAGGTACTAATTTTTATGAAGATTATGATGTAGCCCTTTTGGCAAAACGAAGTGTAAAATACAAAAATATCTGCATGTAACTGATTTGGAAATGGCTGGTCACTTAAAATGCATGACAAAGTTTGATATACACTCAGCCCACAAACTGGCAAAGTTTAGTGCAGAAAAGATGTTTTTCCTTGAAATTCTACGTAGTTTAATTCCATCTCACTTAGATGCAGACGATGATCTGCATACAAGCTTCTAAGCTGTTGGAATGTCACTGTTGAAACTTCAACTACAGGGTTATTACAAATGATTGAAGCGATTTCACAGCTCTACAATAACTTTATTATTTGAGATATTTTCACAATGCTTTGCATACACATACAAAAACTCAAAACGTTTTTTTAGGCATTCACAAATGTTCGATATGTGCCCCTTTAGTGATTCGGCAGACATCAAGCCGATAATCAAGTTCCTCCCACGCTCGGCGCAGCATGTCCCCATCAATGAGTTCGAAAGCATCGTTGATGCGAGCTCGCAGTTCTGGCACGTTTCTTGGTAGAGGAGGTTTAAACACTGAATCTTTCACATAACCCCACAGAAAGAAATCGCATGGGGTTAAGTCGGGAGAGCGTGGAGGCCATGACATGAATTGCTGATCATGATCTCCACCACGACCGATCCATCGGTTTTCCAATCTCCTGTTTAAGAAATGCCAAACATCATGATGGAAGTGCAGTGGAGCATCATCCTGTTGAAAGATGAAGTCAGCGCTGTCGGTCTCCAGTTGTGGCATGAGCCAATTTTCCAGCATGTCCAGATACACATGTCCTGTAACGTTTTACTCACAGAAGAAAAAGGGGCCGTAAACTTTAAACCGTGAGATTGCACAAAACACGTTAACTTTTGGTGAATTGCGAATTTGCTGCACGAATGCGTGAGGATTCTCTACCGCCCAGATTCGCACATTGTGTCTGTTCACTTCACCATTAAGAAAAAATGTTGCTTCATCACTGAAAACAAGTTTCACACTGAACGCATCCTCTTCCATGAGCTGTTGCAACCACGCCGAAAATTCTAAGCGTTTGACTTTGTCATCGGGTGTCAGGGCTTGTAGCAATTGTAAACGGTAAGGCTTCTGCTTTAGCCTTTTCCGTAAGATTTTCCAAACCGTCGGCTGTGGTACGTTTAGCTCCCTGCTTGCTTTATTCGTCGACTTCCGCGAGCTACGCGTGAAACTCGCCCGCACGCGTTCAACCGTTTCTTCGCTCACTGCAGGCCGACCCGTTGATTTCCCCTTACAGAGGCATCCAGAAGCTTTAAACTGCACATACCATCGCCGAATGGAGTTAGCAGTTGGTGGATCTTTGTTGAACTTCGTCCTGAAGTGTCGTTGCACTGTTATGACTGACTGATGTGAGTGCATTTCAAGCACGACATACGCTTTCTCGGCTCCTGTCGCCATTTTGTCTCACTGCGCTCTCGAGCGCCCTAGCGGCAGAAACCTGAAGTGCGGCTTCAGCCGAACCAAACTTTATGAGTTTTTCTACGTATCTGTAGTGTGTCGTGACCATATGTCAATGAATGGAGCTACAGTGAATTTACGAAATCGCTTCAATCATTTGTAATAGCCCTGTAATAGTTCAAAAGGGGGAGAGAGAGAGAGAGAGAGAGAGAGAGAGAGAGAGAGAGAGACTATGCAAAGCAAAAGATGCATCAGTTTGAAGACATAGCTATTAAGTAAATTGCAACAGTTGGTGGACATGATCCTTGTGATCCGGAGCAATATACACCAATTAAACAATGTCTGAACTGTTGTTGAAGGTTTCTTGGGTCTCCAACTGGGTGGTAGAGTTGATACATCGCAACGTTTCGGGAAGTGTCGTACTACCCATCTTTGCCAGAAGATGAGTAGAATGAGACTTCCTGAAACGTCGTGATATATCATTGCTACCACCCGGCTGGAGACTCGAGAAACCTTCAACAACAGTTTACACTGGGAAAGCCTACAGTAACAAAATGTCTGAACTGCTCAGATTGCAGTCAAGTAGTCAAAGAAATGAGAAGCTGAAAATATACAATCATCAAGGGAAAAAAATCATTTTGATCTTAATTCCACAAATGTAACCCATTAAACAGAATACAGAAGAATTTTCCGTTTCAGAAAGAATGGTGAAAGAAATAAAGGAGCTGAAAGTGGAAAAAGGAATAACGGCCTATCAAAAAGCAAACATGGAAAGAAGCTTCTACAAAAGAAGCTTCTACAAAACCTATGGCAAAAAGGTTATAAATTTTTTTTTTTTACAATCAAGATCTAGTCGAATTTGTCCAAGCAAAATAGATTGTTTCCATCCGAATAGACGACTAAGAAGATCAGAAGCAAAAGTACTTGCTACTGAGCAATTTGAAAGAAATGTTTGTTACTTATGTTTTGTGAACTACGTCCAAATGTGTGTTCGCCTGCGGATGTAGCAGGTTTACACTCGTTTTCTGCGTGTACAATACATCAGATTGTAAAACAAGTGTAGACAGACAGCCTAGTGAAAGAAGATAATAACTTGGTGTGGCTTAGAAAAATTGTAGTTTGGAATCAAAAGATTGTACGCTTCATTGCTGTAATAATTTCCAGGCAAAGAGAGACTGAAAAATTTTCTGGATGATGCATCTAAATTTTAAATATTGACCCTGAAGATACAATTCAATTTAAACAATGGATTTACACTGAAGCAGACACACTTTAAACACTGGAAGAATCTACTGAAGAACTAATACCAAATTTTCGATCTCTCTAACCTGCACTATATTGTTAAGCCTCATAGCAAGCACTTGCAAGTGACTAAAGAGCTCAAGCTGTGCGAGTTGATTATATTGGTAGACTTTGCTGAAACCTATTCTAATTGTTCAAGATGCAGTTCCAGGATTTCACCAAGTAAATAACCAAGAGACACTGCACCCATTTGTCTTTTACTACAAGGGCTCAATGAAGGATAAAAAGTATCAGCTATTTCATAACCTGCTATTGCATTTTTTTTTTAAACGAACCACAACACATCACTCTGTGATAGAATTGGAAGTACTGTTAAACTTTTAGTGGCGGAAGCTAGTCTTTATGGCCCAACAGAAAACCTAGCTCCAACACAGTGATTTATTTGATTATAGCAAGGAAAATATATATGTGGTATTGAATTTATTTTTATCAAAAAAGATATTGAAAAAGAAAAAGTTCAGTCATGTAAAGTTCTTTGAAAATGGATTTACAGTTTCTGATGCAAGAAATCAACACTGTTTTGTGCATCAAGAAACAATACTTCAGATTAATAGGATATCAAATGATTATGTATACTTTGTAACTAACTTTGACCAGCATGTCAAAGCAACTTACAAACTGGATATTACAGATCGGAAATTCTCAGCATGTTTCTAATGAAGTCAAAGATGCACTAATAAATTTTATGTGACTTCGTGGAGCTGCTCAAGCATCATCTGGCCCGCTAAAGAGATGTTTGCTGAATTCTAGAGCAACATGTTATTACGATACTTTGATCTCCACGAGCAACACTGACATGGGTGACAATAGAATTTGCCATTAGTAACTGTTACAGATACCAGAAAAAAATTTCAGGAACTAGACTGTGAACCCATTAGATACCAGTAGTTAGGCTTCGAAAGTAACAGTACGGATACCAAGCTGTGGCCCCTTTTATAATGTTACCTTTGCACCTTAACTACTTTAAAATCAGAGGTCAATTTTAGGATATATGATGCCAAAAAGATATTTTTGGTAACTTCAAAGGCTGATAAATACAGATGCAGGAAAGTTCATAATTTATTAATTTTCTAATACATGGCTAGACAATGCACTTTTAAATGATCACGTTTCCAGTGCCTTTTATTCAATAACTATTTTTTAAATTCCTTATGATAAATTTTTCAGCATAATTTTCTGACCCCCATTTATATTTAACTTGGGACCTTTGTCTTTTATGGGCAAGTTCTCAACCAACTGAGCTACCAAGCACCACTGATGGCATCTGAAATGCAAAGGTCCCAAGTTTGATTCTCAGTCCAGTACATAGTTTGAATCTGCCAACAAGTTTCATACCAATGCACATTCTGCTGCAGTGCGAAAATTTCCATCTGGTTAAGCCACGTCTCTGCAATATCCTTCCTTCCAGGGGTGCTAGTCTTGCAAGTTTCACAAGAGAGCTTCTGCAAAGTTTGGAAGAGATGAGGTACTGGCAGAAGTAAAGCTGTGAAGATGGGTTGCAAGTCGTGCTTGGGTAGCTCAGTCAGAAGAGCACTTGCCCGCAAAAGGCAAAAGATCCCAAATTCGAGCATCAGTCTGGTACACAGTTTTAACCCACCAAGAAGTTTCATTTCTGTTATTCTGTATTCTGCATATAAATTCGCAAGACCCTAGTTCTAGTATGTCATAGGTTGTTCACCCATCTGCAGTTCTGGAGAAACAGGTCCTTGTAAAGATGGTGATAGCACCCATACAAGTTGGAGCACAAGTTCATGGAGGTTCTAAGAACATTTAATAAAAATTCAAGATGGCTGACCTTGTAGTATCTTCCAGATTGTGTCACTTGACAAGGAATGACCCGTTTTCATAGTTACATTAACTTTCTGTATTATGATCTTTTACAATACAATGCAACAATCTTTTAAATGACAGTACAGCATTTCCTGTTAATGGCTCATAAAAGCATGCAGTTTACAGACACTCATCTTCATATTACGAGCTCACACCAGAAAGGAAGAAGAGGTTAAGATGGATCAAAATAAACAGAACAGGCAATTTTAACATTTGTCCATCTGTTTCGTGATATCATTCTAGATTGAAGTAGGAAGACAGTTTCTAACTGCTACAAAAGAGACTCGGGACAACTACTAGTAGCTTTAAATAACAGCCCTGTGAGTTCTCCTTCTTGGTGGGACTTACAGATAATGGTGCATGAATGAATGAATGAACCCAGTCATCTTTTACAACACAGCACTTGTTGGTCATGTAGCCAGACATTTCTGGAGAAACACATTGCAAGACAGAAGTAAGTTCAAAGGATTGCTCAAATCTCTGATTTTTCATTTGTGAGTGGAGAAGGGAGGTTACTTGAAATAAACCAATTTTCACTTTCAAAATATTTCATCAATATAAACAGGGTGACTAGCAACAAATCTGACCATCAGTGGGTACTTATGAAATCTTTACTTCTCAAACATCTTGATGACTATAATACAAGCAGAATGACTGAGGAGCACAAGACAGCTATCTGAAAAGAGAAGAATACATTTTAGCTACTTATGGCTCAAGGGCATTTCATACAACTAAAAATTTGAGAAAATTTTGTCAGTTTGATTATAGTCACCAAGGAAAACATTTCACCACTATTAAGGCAACTGATTCCACCGTAATAATAAAAGAAAGAAAAGAACTTTATGGGCACACATGCTATGTTGATGAGACAGTGGTAATGAAGTGATTACACTACATGTGGGCAAAAGTATACAATCCCTCCTTTACTCAAAAACCATATATAAAACTGATGGCTTTTGTCCTTTTACCCATCTCTCTAATTGCAGACGATTTCTACTTAGAATTTCTCATTAAAGGTACTTCACACTTTAACAAATGACCTTTAATAATAATTTTATTCTTCCATTAGGTAGGCTAATCCAGGAACTCAGACCAAAAACAAACATGAAATGTGTCTTTGATTCATAATTTTTTTCGTGTCATTCATGTGTGCTACATTTTGCTTTGAAAACAGGATGATCATTTTTACTCTCCCACATTTCAATATTTCTGAGGACTCTTCCAAAAACAATACTCAGTTTGGTAATTTTTTTTTACTTAGTCAATAATATGATGAATTATTTACAAAAGAAAAATACTGCAAGCATAAACTCAACAACTGTCAAAGCTAAAAGTCCTTAAAACAGGAAAGTAACTCAACTGGGATCACAATACATTCAATTTTTTTAATATAGTTTTTTCATATCACATTGCAAATATGTGTGCAAATTTGCAAAACTTCAATACCATTTAAATGTAAGAATGATTTCTCTGTGCTGAAATCTATAATGATCGCAGCCCCAAATATCTACTATTTTTTATAAAGAGTGAGAAATCCTATGATTCTCTCCACATAGCATTGTGATCTTAAGACATGCATCACCAAGTTGTTCCAATACACTATAACTGACTTTCCAGCAAGTGAGCAACTCAAAGCCTTCGGAGTGTGTGTGTGTGTGTGTGTGTGTGTGTGTGTGTGTGTGTGTTTTAGTAACTGCTAACAAAAACACCACATATACAATGTGACAAAACATACTTTTAAATTTCAAGAGATTCACATTTTAATTTGTGCAGTATGGTCAGATACATGAGAGTTTAGGTACTTAAAACACAATGACTCTCATGAATATGTATAAATTAATTTAATACCTCTCAGCATACGCTGAAAACTTATCTTCAGTATATCCAAAATAATAAATAAAATTAATTTGTAAATAATTAAGAAGTCCCAACAATTATTCAAGTATTATTAAATTTCAAGAGCAAATAAAAACTATTGCTAATTGCCTTTGCTATAGTATTGAGAGATCCAGAGTGCGCGCAGGTCTGGGTAGCAGTATGGGCAACATGCAGCCTTGATTTGCCGTATTCAGCTAAAGTCACTCATTGTTGATCAGGACCCATAGAGCTATTGAACTCAGGGAATGGTGATTGCTGCATTACGCCCGCTCTTCCAAATGCAGTTTTCGATGGGAATAATAGTGGGCACTTGAGTAGGTCAGACGAACTACAATAGTGTGCCAGATTGTTCATCAAATGAGCAACATATGCTTGGAGCTCTATGAGCACCACTGTTCTCATCTGGGAAGATGGGGGAGGGGGGAGGGTGTCATACAATACTTGTCCCGTTGATGTAAAAGAAATGCTACAACTGTCACCAAAAATGTTAAAATAAACACCCTGGCCCAAGTCATGTTATGAATAAGACCCCAAAATGTCACAAAACCACCTACAGCCTGAACCATACACACTACGCATAGCGATTAAACGTATCACTGTGTAGTCGGTGCACTCATCATTTGAAAATAGGCAAAATCTTGACTCATTCAACCACAAAGCATGGTTACATTCAGCTACAGCCAAATTTCAATGCTGGCTGGTCTGTTGAAAATGTGACGCTTTATGTGACGTTGTGAGAAAGGCATCTTGTGAGATACCCCTTCAGGTGTCCATTTCATGCAGTTCCCATCACAATCTTTGTTCATAAGTTAGTGGAGAAAGACCTAAATTTATTGCCGTAGCAGTTCCTGTTGGGTTTGAAACCGATGCTCATGACAATATGTGACACTAGTTTCCAGTCTGTGTCAGGATCTATTTACAACCGGTGTTCTTGTACCGTGTTACACTGCTGCAAGTGGTAGACCATTCCTCGTTGACAAATTGGACAGTCTGTGTTGATACACCAAAAAAATCAGGCAACTTCATTTACAGCATGATAATGGGTATGTCCAAACATGGCAGCTTCTTTCTGCAACTGTCACACGTAAAGATTTTACTCGTAAATGTAAGAGCTATGTGGCAAGATGTCATCACCGAAATCTGACCAATTTTTTTATCATCAGTTTTTTGACTGGTTCAATGGTGATCTGCCACGAATTCCTCTCCTGTGCCAAACTCTTCATCTCAGTCAGAGTAGGACTTGCAACTTAATTATGTGCTGTGTGTATTCCAATCTCTGTCTTCCTCTAAAGATTTTACCCTCCACAGGTCCCTCTAGTCCATGGAAGTTATTCCGTGATGTCTAAATAGATGTCCTACCATTTTATCCGTTTTGCTTGTGAGTGTTTTCCACATGTTCCTTTCCATGCCAATTCTGCAGAGAACCTCCTCATTCCTTTTATGAGTGCACCTAATTTTCAACATGCTTCTGTAGCACCACATCTCAAATACTTTGATTCTCTTCTGTTCTGGTTTTCCCATCATCCATGTTTCACTACATACAATGCTGTGCTCCAAACACACATTCTCAGAAATTTCTTCCTCAAATGAAGGTTTATATTTGGTATTAGTAGATTTCTCTTGGGCAAGAATGCCCTTTTTGCCAGTGCTAGTCTGCTCTCCATGTCCCCCTTGCTCCATCCGGGCTTCAGTTAAAAGCTGCCAAAAATTTCAATTGATTAAGAAAAGAAAGACCCATGAAGTGACCTAAAGGATGTCTTTGCATACACGCACAAGGGCAAGTCATCCTGCAGCATACCACATTTTTCAACAAGAACTGCATTTATGACTTTAATTAAAACAGTATATTTATTGATTTAAATGAACGACTTTCTTCCTGTCAAAACCTAAAATTCACTGCAGCAAAATGTGCCATGCTTTAACACATCTACTGCAAGCATCATAAAGAGACGCACAATTTAAAGGAAAAGGAAGTGAATGGTGCCGTACATGAAGTAGAGTCACAATCACTTTGTCACATCACTGAGACCAGAGAAGGTATATAACAGTCAAGCTGTTGTAGCTTCGAGAAACAGCAGCTTTTATTCCCATTGGTTGGTTGATTGATTAGGGGTAGAGGACCAAACAGCTAGGTTATCGGTCCCATCGGATTAGGGAAGGATGGGGAAGGAAGTCGGCCATGCCCTTTCAAAGGGATTTAGGGAAATCCCGGAAAACCTAAATCAGGATGGCCAGACACTGGTTTGAAACGTCTTCCGCCAGAATGAGAGTCCAGTGTGCTAACCACTGCACCACCTCGTTCGGTACCCCCCATTTATTCGTGACTGAACGATAAGATGACATCTTGCAAGTACATGGCACAATGTACCACAGTTCATCACTCCAGATAATATTTCATAACTGCTATGTATGCCAGTAGTACTTATTTTCTTTGATTCCAATTATGTCAAGGCTTGTAGCAACATTCTGCATAGCTACTGATTTTGAAGCAGGAGAATAGCATCTTTGATAATCACGTTCTCCACTAGGTAAATTTACTGATCTCCTCCTCCTCCTGCTCCTCCTCCTCCTCCTGGGTTCAATTTTGATTCTGGTAACAGGACTTTAAAATGTATCTGACCTGTCTAATTCTGTCATGATGGAGTGCATCCAGTACTTTTATACATACAATAACCAGCAGATCCATATACCGTGCAGCCATTATCAATCTGGGAATCACACAAAGGATCAGTACCAATGAAGTTGGTTGATTTTCTAATTTTTCATTATGCTTGTGTGATTCTTAAATATAAATGGCTTTGTTTCTTGATCTAGCATGAACAAAATCTACAAAACGAGGTACTTCCCATCAGATTACCAGACAAGCAAAGTATTAAAGAAAAATAAGCATGCATATGTTAAAACTACCAAATGGTCAGGCTGTTATTTCAACATTGTAAACTGATAAAAGGCATAACTTTTAGAAGAATAAGATTAAAAATACGCTGGGTTAAAATAACTTCAGTTACAGGAAAGGTAACAGTAAAACAGTAGACAATATTTTGCACTTGGCAATAGGAGGAAGGAAAAGAAAATTCAGGATGCCTTAATAATATCTGTGGATTTAAAAGAAATCTCCCACAGTGAAAGATGGATTATGATGTTCAGTGTTTTGGGAGAAACAAAGAAAGTATGGACAAATAACAACACAAAATATAACAAAAAACAACGTCACTAATAAAAATGTAATGTAATGAGAGAACAGTATGTTACAACTGGTGTAAGATAGGACTGAGTTTTGTTTATCCTTAACCTATATTCTACTACCTTGGAGGAGATTAAAGGTGCTTTTATACAGGCCATATTTTACGGCAATGTGGGGCAACAGTAGTGTTGGCATCAACGTGGCTACAGTGTGGTTACAATATAAGAGAATACTGTGGTATGGCCAGCCATTATTTCTGATGGATAAGGCTTTTGCAGGCAGTTGATGTTCTGAGAGCCTTCTTCTTGTCTCCCCCCCCCCCCCCAAAAAAAAAAAAAAAAAAAAAAAAAAAAAAAAAAAAAAAAAAAAAAAAAAACCACCACAAAACACGTTTTCAGTGTTTTTCAAACACTCATTACTAGATGACACACGCCCTTTGTGCCAAGCCATAATTCCCTCTGGAACTTTAAGTGCCATGAGTCAAGATCTACTCCATTTAGTTGATGCACAGTTTGGTGGTAAGCAGAGCGCACACAAGCTTTTGTTTGTATCAATGAAACATCTTTGGAATGGAATGAGATAATTTGGTTTCCAAAAATAGTAAAAAAGTTACGGAAGTGCACAGACAAAATGCGTGTCTCAAAAATGTTGTGAAAGCTAAAGCAATAAACCTACTCCTTGTAAATCCAACGCCTACAACTGACGTCTTTGACTTAAAAGATGCAGCTGAAATATTGTTGTCAATGCACAACTGTAAGACCCCCCAAAATACAGGGCGATTCAAAAAGAATACCACAACTTTAGGAATTTAAAACTCTGCAACAAGAAAAGGCAGAGCTAAGCACTATCTGTCGGCGAATTAAGGGAGCTATAAAGTTTCATTTAGTTGTACATTTGTTCGCTTGAGGCGCTGTTGACTAGGCGTCAGCGTCAGTTGATGCCAAGATGGCGACCGCTCAACAGAAAGCTTTTTGTGTTATTGAGTACGGCAGAAGTGAATCAACGACAGTTGTTCAGCGTGCATTTCGAACGAAGTATGGTGTTAAACCTCCTGATAGGTGGTGTATTAAACGTTGGTATAAACAGTTTACAGAGAATGGGTGTTTGTGCAAAGAGAAAAGTTCTGGACGGCCGAGAACGAGTGATGAAAATGTAGCACGCATCCAGCAAGCATTTGTTCGCAGCCCAGGAAAATCGACTCGCAGAGCTAGCAGAGAGCTGCAAATTCCACAATCAACTGTATGGAGAGTCCTACGAAAAAGGTTAGTTATGAAACCTTATCGTCTGAAATTGGTTCAAGCACTGTCTGCAGCTGATGAGATTAAAAGAATCGATTTCTGTGATTTTATCCTTGCTCAAATGGAAACAGATGAATCTTTCGTTTCAAAGATTGTGTTTAGTGATGAAGCAACTTTCCACACTAACGGGAAAGTCAACCGTCACAATGTCTGTATATGGGGCACTGAGAATCTGCGGAAAACAACTCAGTATGAACGTGACTCACCTAAGGTGAACGTTTTCTGTGCCATTTCAGCCAATAAAGTTTTTGGTCCCTTTTTCTTCGAAGGTGCTACTGCAACTGGACTACAGTATCTGGAGATGTTAGAGTATTGGCTGTTCCCTCAGCTCGAACAAGTAGCACAACAATTCATATTTCAGCAGGATGGAGCGCCACCACATTGGGACTTATCTGTCCATAACTACCTGAACCTCAACTACCCGAGGCGATGGATCGGCCGCCAGGCAGCCCGTGACAGAGCACTTCATCACTGGCCTCCAAGAAGCCCTGATCTTACCCCCTGCGATTTTTTCTTATTGGGGGTATGCTAAGGATATGGTGTTTCGGCCACCTCTCCCAGCACCATTGATGATTTGAAACGGGAAATAACAGCAGCTATCCAAACTGTTACGCCTGATATGCTACAGAGAGTGTGGAACGAGTTGGAGTATCGGGTTGATATTGCTCGTGTGTCTGGAGGGGGCCATATTGAACATCTCTGAACTTGTTTTTGAGTGAAAAAAAAAAAAACCTTTTTAAATACTCTTTGTAATGATGTATAACAGAAGGTTATATTATGTTTCTTTCATTAAATACACATTTTTAAAGTTGTGGTATTCTTTTTGAATCACCCTGTACTACTGATCAAAGGGTCTCAAACTCATCCATCCTAAGCAGCTATGAAAAATTCTTCCTTTGAAATAGAAGAATGGAAAAATGTCAATGTATTCAAAAGAGGGAAGACCACAGCTGACATGTGCTATGCTCTACTTTGTCTAAAAGACCGAACCTGTTTAACAGTTGCAAAACAGAAAGAGCTGTTGATAATATAGCCATTTCTACCTCAACAGCACGGAGTTCCACAGTGAACTTTCCAATGGGCGCTCCCAGAATAGAGTTGTATAATAAACAGAAGCCAATACTGAGAGGATTTTTACACTGAGTTTTATTTTAGTCCCCCTTTCTAAAAAATTTACAAGGTAGGCTATTTTTTTTAGTACAGTTCTACCAATTAAAATATTACTGCTGTATTTCTGTAATTGTGATAACACAAAGAAATGTAATGTCTCAGGGTTAATGGCACTTGGAGCAAAAACTATATTATTGGCTGTTAGTGTCTACATAGAGATCTATACTTTGCAAACCACCGTGAAGTGCATGGCAGAGGGTTGTCCCATTCCACTGACATGTGAAGATCAGGAAGCATGACGGTTTAAGTGTCCCTATGCACGTTGTAATGAATCTAATCTTATCCCTCCTATCCCTACGGGAGCGATGGTATCGTAAGTATATTCCTAGAGTCATCATTCAAAGCCGTTTCTTGAAACTTTGTAAGTACACTTTCTCAGGATAATTTATATCACTGTGACTCTCCCATGGATCAAACAAACATGTACATTCATGCTGCCTTTCTCCGTACACATTCAATATCCAATTAGTACTATTTGATACAGGTCCCACTCATTTGGGCAGTATCCTATGATGGATACAATAAGTGATTTGTAAACAATCAACTTTGTCAACTGACTGCATTTCCACAGTATTTTATCAATAAACTGAAGTGTACCCCCTACTTTACCCATGACTGAGACTGTGTGATTATTTCATTTCATACCCCTACAAGCTGTTATAGCCCGGTATTTGTACGAATTGGCCGATTCCAACTGTGACTCAGTGATGTTACAGCCACAGGATACTACATTTTTTTCATTTTGTGCACAATTTTATATTTCTCAATATTTAAAGTAAGCTGCTAAAACTTGCACCACTTTGACCCCTTATAATGATCTGACAGCATATTTATGGAGTGTCTCTCACACACTACTTCATTAAAGATAACTGCATGACTCAGATTCCTGGTATGGCACCTAGAACATTATTAATATATTACTGACTTTCTAATTTTTCTCAATGCAGTGATGAGGAGAGAAGCATAATTCTGTGGTATTTGACTATTTTCTCATTTTTTGGATAGAAATAAGTTTTTTACAAAAAGAGATACATCGCTTTTTGATCCTCCTGACAAATGTGTGACGTGTGACTTAGAAGATTTGATCTTTCCATTTTCCGTTTTGCATTGCCATGCGATATTCATTTCTGTCCTTGTCTATAGATGCTTCCCTCTCACACTCAGCCTTGTGTCCTCCTTCTCCAACCAACTGCACTGCAGTCAAAAGTCGCATAAATCTGAGCACTGAAACATTATTTCGCTTCAATTTGATAGACAGAATGCTTACAGAGATAAGAAGCTATTTGTCTGATGTTTAAAGGAATGTGCAAGTCAGCAAATAAGATAACATTTAATCCATAAACGTGAAACCTAAGTCTACATCCAGAGCTATAAAATACAGAAAATAATACATAAATACCAAAATGTGAAAATGGACAACCTCAGTGCTACTGTCATAGTAGAAGATCTGGAATAGTGAGACCTGATTTTATTCTACATAGGTTGTTTTAAGACTTCTAAGCACTTATGAAGCTCCACCATGTGTGTTTCCAAGTTCATGGGCAGCAGCTCGCCTACCAGTAATTCCTTTTTTATTTTTTTACTTTTATACTTTTTACATACATTACTTTATATGTCCCACAACTATGATTGTAAATGTAATGCTTTTCTGAAATTCATAGTTATATCACAAGGGTGATTCACAATAAAATATTAACGTAACCATGTGATTGTTATTTAAAATTAATTTAACGATTAATTGAGTTCTTCCACCAATGCATTGTGAATGTCTGGTACAAAGAGGCATATCTATGAGATGAAGGGCTACACTTTAAATGCTACTGTATGGATCACCAGGCAGCCTGAAGGTGATCAACAGTCTGCTTTTAATTGGTACATAGTTCTCCATATTTGCATTGTTCCTACCAGTTATTGGATGAATTGCTTTTAAATAACATTTTCAAGATCATGTTTCAGCATTCCTGAAATGGTATGTGTTCAGCAACAGTTCCTGAGTTGAAGTTTCGGAAGCAGTTCACTTACTTGAAAAAGAATGCATCTGCTAAGCCAGATTTCTCTTTTTATTCTTTTGCCTTGTCGAATTCAAATGCAGGAGAGCCACACTACCTCTGACTCGCTCATTTTGGTCCATTCCTTGGCCATAGTGTGGCCCATGGAAAACTTCTAGCCCGCAAACATATTGTCACAAATATTGTTGGGCAACAGTGGCTCGTAACGTTGCCATGCAGGTGTCTGTAATTTGTATGGGTGGCAATGCTGACAGGCAGCTTTGCTAGGCTATATTGTCAGCAATATGCAATTTTTAATATCCCATTTAAACATATCTTAACAGCCAAATATCAGGATTGGGAAGAACACAGCATTAGAGCAAGGAAAATGTTTCCACTTCAATATGAAGAAACCATTGAAATCAATCAAATTTTGTTTTGGTATTGCTGGAACACGTAACACAGTTGCATATGTCAAGTGCCAATTTGGCCTGTGAGACAATTTTTTAACACTTTGATTTCAGATTTTTTCTTAGTGTGTGACTATATGGTATGTTTTCAGGTATCCAGCTAAAGTCATGGATAAAGCTAGTGACCCAGCACAATGGAAACCAAATTTATTTCATCTGAAAGGTACATGACAGCCAGTTTTTCCTAAGATACAAAAGTGGTTCATCTTACTAACTAGATAATAACTGACAAATACTGTGTGTGTGTGTGTGTGTGTGTGTGTGTGTGTGTGTGTGTGTGTGTGTGTGTGTGTGCACGCGCACTCTCATGCACGCTATAACTTGACAGTTACCCGGTTGTGATAAGAAAGATAATTCAAGCTGGCTGATCACAGTATGAATGCATTAAATCTCACTATACTATGTTCACCTTCAGTTTAACAAAGAAGTCAACACTTTTCTATTCCCCTTCATGTTTGTTGGTACATCACTAAATTATTTTTCCCATAGAATGTAAACAATGGCTTGTCGAGTTCAGTCATGTATGATAAGGGTTTGTTGATGCAGCCTCACAACACCTACAGGGTGGTCCAAAAGTCCGGAAACACCCTCATAAAATTCAAATGGAGTAGCAAACAAGGAAGCAGAGTCCCTACACTCGAGGAACAGGATGGGGGAAACTTTATAGGCTATTCCACCAACATGGCGGCCATCTTGAAAGCCGCCATCTTGGATTCAACTCCAAAATTTCAAATGGGAATATGGTCATGTGACATATCAAACAGATAGAGAATTTCACCAGAAAAACAATGCCGTTGTTATTTTAGACATAGCGTTATTCATTCTCAGGTTATAGCCAGTTACATGTGGCAGCGGTGGGACGCTCTGCAGCATGTGTGTTATGTGCCGAAGAGACATTACACCGAAGTTACACATTCCCGATAGATCATCAACAGTCATAGAAATTGCTCGATATGTTGTCCATTATGTTGGCTTGTTAATGCTATCTTCCGAACCCAGTCCTGATGAAATTTGACCAACACATCTGGCTGAATTTGACCACACGCATAAACAATGTGCTGCTTTAGATGATGCAAATCCCGTATTTTCACAGAATAGACCATTGCTTTGACATGACCCCAAAGATAAAAATCCAACGGAGTCAAATCTGGTGAATGTGAAAGCCACTCCCTGTGACCAATCTACTTTTGAGGGAACTGCACATCCAGGTACGCTCGCACATTGTGCCCATAATGTGGTGGGGCTCAACATGATGGAAGAATTCTGGAAATGTCCCGTCCTCCGTTAACAACAAGGGAAACACTTCATCCAATAAACTCAGATAACCGTTGATTAAAACGTCAGCACGAGTGAATGATACCGAACAGTTAAACACATGTAACATATCAGGCATGGGATAGTCACTTTGCACCGTTTCAGATTCCATTTTATGACTTCTCAGTACGTAATACTCACGCTGCCGAGCGTCCCACTGCTGCCGCAAGTAATTGGCTATAACCCGAGAATGAATAAAGCTATGTTTAAAATAACAACGGCATTGTTTTTCTGGTGAAATTCTCTATCTGTTTGGTATGTCACATGAGCACATTCCCATTTGAAATTTTGGAGTTGAATCCAAGATGGCGGCTTTCAAGATGGCCGCCATGTTGGTGGCATACCCTACAAAGCTTCCCCCTTCCCGTTCCTCATGTGTAGGGACTCTGTTTCCTTGTTTGCTACTCCATTTGGATTTTATCAGGGTGTTTCCGAACTTTTGGACCACCCTGTACATAGTCTTACTGGTCCATTTAACTGGTAACTGCACTGCCCTGTTCAATAGCCACTGTGCTCTGCATCAGAAGAATACTTTGCTGCAGCTTAAATACATACTAGCAGCTGAAAAAAAAAAAAAAAAAACCACATTGTATTCCACATATATGTTGTTTTTACAAACAACTACCAATGGGCAAACAATTCAACTTCGAATGCCATTTAGTGCAATTTGCAAAAATGATCAAGTAATATACCTTGCTTTTATTTGCATGTGAAAGAATCCTTCAGCTGTATTTAAAAACAGCTGGAGGACTCATTCATACTGAAATAAAAACACTGTAACAGCTCGCATCCTCCAGTCTATCTGAGTGTGGGTATACGAAGAATTAATATATGATAAAACTCCAATACAAACAATACTGCTCGATAGAATACTTCACAAGGTATTACCCAGAAACCAAGAGTGTTTGGTATCGACAGACAACAGAGCTTTAGATGTTAATTTGAGTACACGTGATAGCTTGGAAGTCACTTGTCTCTAACAATACAATACAATATTGTATTTGACTACAAATAAACTATGTAAGCTTCAAGTCGCAGTGATATGGCAGTAACCTAATGATTACGATACCTTAAGCTTTTGCTATTTCATCAACAATGCATTTATGTACAACAGGCACTTGAAATTGTTTAAGGTAATCAAGCTTAATTGTATAGTGATCAACAATGGCTTCCTTTTCTATCTAAAATATTATAATGTCTTGCTTCCTCCAGGATTCTAACCTTTTGCACTCTGTAATGCACACACAGAGCTTCTCTGTGTGCTCAAATAAAACACCGCTGCCTGGGCAGCAAGCGCACTCTTTGGGAAACAATGGAGCCACTGTCCTACAATTAGTGAATAAACTGAAACAAAAAGTGTACTTTGCTTCAAATATAAGTGCATAAGCATTACAGTACAAAACCTTTCATCACGTGATTTTCTGAAAAACTCTTCAGGGTGGAGAACTGTATTTCGTGTGCATGTTTCACAGTAATACACAGTTTCATACCCGCCACCTTTCTTTTTTTTCAGCCCAAACACACTGCGCAACCTTTATTCTTGTTCCCCAGAAGTCTCTTGATAATTCGCAATCTTCCATTTAAGTATTCCTTGTCATCAGAAGTTGAACAACATCCTCGTCTTCTTTCTTCACGAACCAAGTCTCTTAACACTTTCATAGAAAACTTTGTGAGACAGCCAAATAGCAGTTTACAAGTGTAACCTCCAATAACATAAAGTGCAGTTTTCACCGCCACATGAGAATTTTCAATAATTGTAACCATAAATAGAATGGCCAGATCAATGAACTCTGCCCATTTTCAAAGTATAATCAATATTCACATTTGATTTCATTATTTCTTCCCTTTCCTTCCCGTTTCCCCTTTCTATAAATGACACTGGGCTATTTACTTTTGTGGAAAGCAAGAGAACAATTCATTTATGCTGCAATGGCTGAAATGTCATTTTGTTATTGCAGAAGCATTTTATTTCATGCTGCTTTAGATGCAGAAATCCTTTCTAATTGCAGCTGGGAGGTTCTTGGAATTGGCCTGAATTGTTCAATGTGTGTTTGTATAAAAATGGTCTGTGTAAAAATAATACTCTGACTGTTCTGTTGCATTTCTACAATGGATGAACTATTCTCAGATAAATTCAAGTCTGAATGAGTCACTGACTCTGTTGTTATAACAAAATAGGGTATCAAAACCCAAATATGACCATTTAATGAATCTGAAATTACATAAATTCTGTCCTCATTTTGTTGGTTTTTGCGGATTGTGCATTCTGAGCGACCCACGATCCTTGAACAATGCTGTAGATTCATCAGCAGTTAACCACTCGTATCCTCTACAATTTTAGAGAAATTTGTCAGACAAGTAATCCAACACATTTTTCACTTTGCTGAAGATGTGACCAAATATGAGTGCTGACATGTGTAGCACTCTCTGGATTTGGATTAGAAACACGAAGTGCCCAGAAAGTTCACATAAAGTGTCTATGACCGTAACTGCCTGAAAAGAAAGCAGGTGATTGTAATTATTCTCTTGACAAATAGTCCTGTGGGTTTTATACTTTAATAATGCCATATTCTGTAGCACACCATTGAAGCATTTCTTTTCTTTTGTGGCAGCATTTCCCCAGTCCCACTGTGTGTCACACTGTGAAAGTGGTGTCATTTTCTGTACTTTTATCGTGGTATACCTATTTGTTTCGGGCGTGAATCTTCTGCTGAATCAAAAGAAACATGAACATTTTCACTACTTACAGAATGATTTTTACTCAAGTTGTTTACAAATTAATCACTGTCATCATCAAAATCAAGGTCAGTCTCATTTTCACTTCAGAGATTCCTCTAAAAGCTCTATGATCTCTTCCCCTGCAAGGGCTGTACATGAAGAACTAGTCATTCCACTTCTATTAACTTGAATATAATAATTACAACATCTCTCTCCATACAACAGTTCAATACCAAGCTAACACAGGCTTCCCTAGATGGCAGTCTATGTAGCATTGATGCTTAGTACAGTCAGATTCAAGAGTGAAGCATGTGAGAGCTACAAAAAATCATGTCAAATGAGGCTCTACACTGGAATGGAAAACAAAATTTGTAATTTTAAGTGCCACTCACCTGTTGGAGTAGAAACTATTAATTGTCTGGATTCAATACTGACACTACAATATGAAGGATTGTTCATAACTATAATGCTGGAGGACTCCAGTTTTGGCATTGTCATCACTAAACTAGTTTTAAACACTTCACCATTCATGTCTCCATAACAAATTAAGTTTTTTTCTTAGATCTGATAATCAAATGAGCATCTTCCAAAAAGTCAATATTGCTACATATATAGGCAAAATTTATCATCTACCTTCTCTTGTCAGATTCTTTATTTCTTGTGGAAAACCAGCAAGAAAAATCTCGCTCTAATCACTATCATCAGATCAAACTATTTGTGCACATGCCCAGCATTAACCAGTCTATTCAAGGGAATGGATTTTATATTTTTCACATTAGAATTTTTGAATTTGTTGGAAACAGTGTCTCTTCTGCAAAGAAATATCATACACCTGTTGTTAAGCATTTGTTCCATATTTTATTATTGAAAACCAAAATGTTCACTAATTGGTGAACATTTTACCCCTTTTCTGTCTTCCCACCATGTAGGCCTATCTTATATATGAACCATTAAGCCTATGTGTTGTTTATGCAATTTGTCATACTGGATCTCTCTAAGAATTTCTCAAAACATTTCTCTTCTACTTCTTTTTGACATTTTTACACCATGGGACAGCAAGCAATGTCCTACATTTTTACAGTGAATTTGAACATAATATGAGCTTTTATTGCAGGATGGAAAAACCAACTTTCCAATGAGATTTGAAATTACTTAAATATTTACTATATTGACCATCAAAAAACACTTTCAGTGCTCTAGTGTGTCATTTGAACTGGACATACTATGTAAGCTAATAGGCAATTACACACACAGGTTAGAGATTGTGCACATGTAGAAATACAGTGTTTTGCAGGTCATGAAGTATAACCAGCTTACACTGTGAATAAAAAAAATAATGTGTACATAAATTTTTAAATCTTAAAAAAGCTTTTCACTTAAACATATCACTATTAAAATAGAAACCTATAAATACATATTTCAGCATATTTGTTTGATAAGTAATCAGTTTGGTGATTTGGGAATTGAGTTCATTTTCAGATCACTACAGCATGGATTAACAAAATTTATAGTGTACCATCCAGTACACTTTAGAAGCTCCCAAAAAAATTCACTCTGTCTGTTTCAGTTTAGTCAATGAGTATGCTCTGCCCGTGTTTTCTTTTGTGAATAAAAATTTCCAGTTCTTCAAAGAGATTCATTCTGTGACCTTTGTTTAGTTTATACAGCATTATTAGGTTATCATCTATGTTGTCAAAAGCATGTCCTGTGTTGCTGATGTGAGTAGCTATGGCATGTTTATTGTGAGCATTGTATGTACCTAAATGCATTGATGTGTTCCTTAAATCTAGTTCGGAAATTTCAGTTGGTGTGCCAAGATAAGAAGTGCGATGAGTGTCCAGCACAGTAACAGTATGTGAATCAGAGCACCATGCGTAATATTAATCAGGCCACAAATATGGTATTGGAAGTGAAAAATGATTTGTTTGCACATTGTTAAAAGAATTAAATAAATGTAAATCTATGTACAATGGAGTTAAAGTAAATCAAAAAGCGTTCTACAATTTTACAAAGAAGTTATACTGAGAATTTTATTTTTGTTCTATTTTACAAGTTGTGATCAAAAAATGACTGGATTTTTTTGTTTTTCTTAAAGAATCTTCATTTATTGAAGAACATGACCTTAGTCCCCTTGAAAGTAATCCCCATCAGAAACAATACACTTGTACCAGTGCTTTTTCCAATGTTGGAAGCACTTTTGGAACTCACTTTTTGTTATGGTGTTCAGACCCTTCAGCAATTCTATTTTTATCTTATCGTTAGTGGTAAAACTATGTCCCTTCATGGTTCTTTTCAGAACACAGGGGCCACATCCAGTGAATACAGTGACTAAGGCAACGTATCAGTCTTTATTCTGCCAAAATATCATGAACAAGCATTGAAGTGTTAGTGGGGCTATTATAGTGATGCAATTTTAGAGTGGTTCTGCCTCCCCCCCTCCCCCCAAATTGCTTCACCTGGCCCTACTCAACCCAACAAGCCACCTTCCTCGATGTTGACCTCCGCTGTTTCCATAACACACCTACCAACCACCAGCAATACCTCCGCTTCGACGGAAGCCACCCACTCAATACCAAGAAGTCTCTTCCATACAGCCTACCACCAATGGCTGCCTCATCTGTAGTGAGCAGTGGTCCCTCATGAAATATACCAAGGGTCTCACTGAGGCCTTCAAAGACCGTAATTACCCTCCTGACCTTGTATAAAAACAGATCTCCCATGCCTCATCTCCCCAGTCACCAACCACCTCCCAAAGTCCCGACATCCGTCCACAGAGGAGAATTTCACTTGTGACTCAGTACCATCCAGGCCTGGAGCAACTCAATTACATTCTCCACCAGGGTTTAGACTACTTCTCATTGTGCCCTAAAATGAAGAATGTCCTACCCACTATCCTTCCCACCCCTCCCACATTGGTATTCTGCCACCCATCAAACCTACACAATATCCTCAGCCATCCCTACACAACCCCTGCTCCCAACCCTTGCCTCATGGCTCATATCACTGTAATAGACAGATGCAAGACCTGTTCCATACATCGTCCCACCAGCACATGCCCCAGTTCGGTCATGAGCATCACCTATCCCATCAAAGGCAGAATTAAAAATGCACCCCTGAGTAATCTTCTCCCCAGCATATCATATTTTCAAACTTAAAATGTATTTTGTAGTTAATTGAGCAATTATTCATTCAGTCATCAATTAAGATGCGCGTCATTTAAATACGGAAAAATATATTTAATTTTTGAGAACCCATTGACCAGTGCCCATAACAGCAATAAATATAAGGAGAGAATATTTAGTTATATTTGTTTAGTAACATTTCTTTCATTTAAAGTAATGAGCATGTGTCTGTAAAATAAATATTTTCCTGAGTCATTAAGAACCACTCAGACCAACTCGTGAGGTCAAAAAATGACTGGCTCCTCTGATCACGTTAACAATAGCTAAAATCATAATAAATTTAAATAGTGGCCAATTTCTGCAAATTTTGGTGGTTCACTGGAGTTTAGTGCAGTGTGAGGGTATTTAAAGCCAAGCTTTGCCAAGCTCTTGATCTCCCACAGTTTATCACTCAGTGGGGCCCAATTCTTGTCAGGTGATGGATTTTTGGATGGGAGTCAGCCATGTCAGTTTCACCTCTTAACGTTTCACAAGTAGTAGTCTGAGAATCTCAACCTGTGATTTATAATAATTTTTTTGTTGTTTTGCTGATAGAATTTGGTTGTAAGCCAATACTTAAATAGTTTGCAAGGCTCCAAAATGCAGTCAGGATGTCGAATTATTTGTGACATTTCACATATGGTTTGTGAGACAGTTCTGTAAGACATTAAAATTTATTTCTGTGACTAACTATTGGGCTTTAATGAAATTTACATACTTTAGGAGCCGCGCAGTCTGAGGTGCTTTGCCATTTCCCACAATACAATCAGAATTTAGTTTTGACCTCATTAAGGCACTCTAATTGGCAAACATCTTTTAGGAAGACCATAGAAAACCTAAGTCAGAATAGCCATACAAGGATTTGAATCACACTTCTCTGAACTATCTGTGCCTCAATTCCCTGAATCAGTCAACAACTTTAAAGAAAAATGAAGTGCGTACAGGGGATTGTATGTTGTAGTGAATGGGAGAACCTTTGCAGTTGGCTGGTGAGGTTTGAGTATTAGGAGTGTGGGAGGTTGGGGATTGAGCATGCCTTCACAGACATACACTACTTAACCCACAATCTTGTTTACAAATAGCTCACCTCTGACAACAAATAGCTCACCTATGACATAATTCCCAAACTCCTAATACACCAATCACACCAACTAACCCAACTAATCAGCACAAAAAGCACTCTCCTCTTTATACAACAGCATCCTAAGTGAGAAAGCTGAAATATATACCCGCCAAGGTTTCGACAACCCTCCATTACACCCTGAAACTACATTTCATCATACCCTGAAATGACTAGCATTATACTCCTCTCGCAACAGTATATTACCGCATATATAACCAGCACAATTGTTGGTTTGGAACCAAAGTTTTGTATTAGATAGACAGGGTCATGGGTTGTACACTTTTGTCTTGTGGAAGGTGAACTAAAACATTTGGATAATTTTAACTAAAGGAGGAAAAAGGAATTGGGCATACAGTTTAACACAGATTTCAAATCACAATGTAGCTTTATTTCTGACATGAATAGTCTGTTAGATCTGTAGTGCAAATTACATACCAATAATAGTCCTCGTAGGGACTGAGGATGAAAACCCAAGTTTTTGAGCCAACAAGCAACACCTCACTTTACACCAACGGCTATAACCCTGTACATCATACCTGGATATGGGGTGTGGCACAAAGCGTTTGGAGCACTACACTCAAGTACTCCGCCAACACCATCTGCTTGGGCCAGCCACTAGAGGGAAACCATGACTTGTGCACAAAGCATGGCATCCACCGTGTCATCTACCACAGCTCTCTTCTAAAGAAGGACAGTGCGGCAGCTCCCCATCTTCAGATGTGTTCTATTGCTTATTGCACTGTTTATGTTTGTTGTTTACTTGAATGTGGGTAAATAAACTCTTGGCCTTTGTGACTGCACTATTGTTCGTTCACTTCCACGTGCTTGATCTATTTGGCTGTTCCACTAGTTATGTCCATGGAGGCAGTGCTCAAATCTCTCAACAAGCAGCAGCAAGCTCTTACAGTTTTATTATAAATTTGTTGGCCACACTGATTACGCAGTCTTCTATGCTGTCAGTGTACCTGCCACCTTTTCCCGTTTATGACATCGTGGTCAAAGCCTGAGAGACTTATGAGGAAAGGCTTTGGCAATACTTCCTCTATTTTGGTGTCACTAATGTTAACATGGGTTATGCTTTGATCCTTTACTGGATTTCCCCTCGGATTTACTAGTTGTTGTACCAGTTACCCAAACTCCAGGAACCTGTGCTTGATGAAATGTGTGAATTGTTGTCCAATTATCACCATACGCAATGTGTCCCACTGCAGTATGTGTCATGTTCAATCATTGTTATAAACAGCACCACAAGTCCTACCGGGCTTTGCCATGGTCCCAGTCGCAAATGTCAGTTTGTCACTGATGCTCATCATGATTCCTACACTGATACTATGGTCCATGACACCGTTCAGTTGGCTCATGATAAGGAGGTGCATCAACATGCATTGAAGTGTGAGAATCCATCTTTGGCTGAAGTGTCAAATACTCCTCAATCTTTCGAGATATCTTGTGCTGCTGGTGATCAATTTGAGGCCTGGTGTGACGTCACCACAGTGGCTCCTCTTGCTAGTAGTCAGGCATCAGTTCTCAGGGTAGGACAACATGGCAGCTTACGAACACAGCCTCCATGCTGCACTGGACATGACATGTGCTCAGCTCTCCCATCTGGCTCATACTGTTTTGTGAAACATGATAGGGACCCAAGTGCTGGGCAACTTGCAACAACTGTAGGAAAAAAAAGACATACAGTGTCTGTGTCATTTCCAGCCCTCTCCTGCAGACAGACACATGCATGTTAAATCTGTCTCCAGAGCTGACAAATAATAACAAACTGTTTATTGAAGTGCAAGTGATAGGCAATGTGCTCAGACTACACAGGTGTAGGTGTAACATTGCTGAACTAACAAACTTATGCGGACTTGGGATCTCCAGCACGTCTCCAGTTACACAACGTTTTTTGTACCAACAAGCAGCATATCCCAGTTTTGGGGCAATTTACGGCATCCACTGTGTACAAATCTGTGGTTCATTTCTTGACTTTTCTGGTAGTGGATGATGCTGAGGCTGACTATTTATTTGGTCTGTATGCTTCTAGTCCTTTTGGTTTTCCCACTGCAGATACAGTGCACCTTATTTCCGATCAGGTCTGTGTACATAGTTCTCATCTCTTTTCAACAGGTTAAGTTGTGCCACTAATTAAACCTACAGCGCAACAGCACTTTTTACACACCTTATTCCAGTGTCTTTGCACAATCAAGTGAAATCAGAATTGGACAAGCTGACATAGTTGGGGATGATACAGCTTATTACATCCAGTGAGTGGTTTATTGTCCCTCGTGACTGCTAAAGATCAGAATGGTAAGCTTTGCATCTGCAGCAACTAAAATTTCTGTTAACACTCAGTCTATCATTGACATCTACCCTTTGCTCTGTCAGGATGAGTCACTGGCCAAACTTGGTAGGGGCCAGAGTGTCTCAAAAATTGGATGGTTCCATTGGGTGAGGATTCAAAAAGGCTCCTTGTGATTAACACACCTTTCAGATTATACCAATATCAGCACCCACCATTTGGTCTGGCTAGCACCCCTGCAATATTTCAGCGTTTTCTGGAACAACTGACACTGTCCGTCCTGGGCTGATGATGATATTTGGGTTATGGGGCGCTCAACTGTGCGGTCATCAGCACCCGTACAAAGTCCCGATTTTTACACAGTCCAAGTTTTTTCAAAGTCCAGTTTAGCCACTGACACAATTTCTGGGCTGTATCAACTATTTTGTTGACATCATCACGACGGGTTCATCAATGGAAATGCATTGAAGCAACTTATGCTCCTTGTTCACGGTCTTACATACTGCAGGGTTGAAGTGCAACTTGGTCAAGTCACACTTTTTCCAACCATCCATCGTGTATTTGGAGTCTGAGGTTTTACGGTAAAAATGGTGTAAAGCCTTTACATAATCATGCCACCACTGTCAAAACTCTGTCTCACCCTTCCAGTGTCAAAAAACTCCATTTTTAGGTAAAATTTCCTACCACCACAAATTCATTTCAGGTGGAGCCACATTAGCCCATCCTCTTCACAGATTGCTCTACAAGGATGTTCCTTTCTGGTGGATGCAGACCTGCAAGCATACATTTGTCATTTTAAATGTAAATTCTGTTCCACTTATTTGGCTACCTTCCATCCTAGCCACCACATGGTCTTGGCTACAGATACCTCTCAGTATAGCCTCAGGGCCATTCTTGCACATTGCTATCAGGATGGTTCCAAACATCCAATAGCTTACGCATCAGAAAATGCTCAACTCTATTACTCCCAAGTTGGAAAAGAAAAGCTTGCCACCGTCTACATTCTCAAAAAGTTTCATGTATTCTTTTATGTGACTAAGTTCCACCTCATTATTGGCCACAAAACCTTGGCTTTGTTGTTGAATCCTTTCATTTCATTGACCGGAAAAGTAGCACAACGCCTCCAACATTAGGCCTTGTTTCACCACCAGGGACTGCCAGCGACTTGTGCACATGGCACGGTACCTACTGCATCATCCACCAGAGCTCTCCTGTGTGTAAGGACAGTGCAGTAGGTGTCTGTCCTCAGATTGCGTTCTACTGCTTATTGTACTCTATCTATGTTTGTTGTTTACTTTGTGGACACACAAACTCTTGTTCTTTGTGGCCACACTATTGTTTTGTGTCCAGCATCACAAACTTTTTTTTCAAACTGAAGAAAAAATACATCAAGAATTGTGAAAATAAATATAAATGAAAAGAAATATTTATAGAGAACAATTTTAGCACAAGAAACAGGTCTGTTTCGAGTGCAAACATGAACAACCAACATTTTGTCAATGTCAAAAAGTACAGTAAAAACTTCAAACTCAAACAAACTTACAATACTGGCAGTTATCAAGTTTTGCAGTTTTTATTGCTTAATGTCTAAACTCAAGATATCTGTAGTGCAAAAACTCTTGTACAAAGTGCACACTTTCAGCAACTGACAAAATACTTACTTTACCTGTGAACAACAAAGAACATAATTCATTGTTCTCTGGAAATTGTCGAAACTCGTGTCACTGAGGAGGTATTGTTGGGAACTATTGCACTGTATGGACAATATTTCTATCTTGGATAGAAAAGCCTCAAGATTCCCAAACCAGCTTTATTGCAACCCAATCAGATGGGTTGCCCACAATAAGGGATTTTATCACTGCTTGCCGTTTTAAGCAAACATCCATGATAAGTCATTTACAGCATTACAATAACATTTCTAAATCAATATTCACTCTGAAGCAGAATTTGTGCCAATGAACCTTTCTGGCACATTAAATTTGTGCACTGGAGTGGGACTCTAACCTGGGATCTGCCATTAACAGGCAAATGTACTACCAACTGAGCTACCCAAACACAACCTGTGCCCCGCCCTCATAGCTCTATTTTTGCCCCCCCCCCCCCCCCCGCCTCTCTCTCTCTCTCTCTCTCTCTCTCTCAACTTCCACACAAGTTATCTGGCTACCCATACTATAGTAAAACCATTTTCAGCAATTGTGTGTGTGTGTGTGTGTGTGTGTGTGTGTGTGTGTGTGTGTGTGTGTGTGTGTGTGTGTGTGTGTTTACAAAACATTCCGTAATGATATACAGTGCTAACCTTTGGAATTTAACATATTGAATATGTCTTGAAAATTCATTACTTACGAATTTGCATGTAGACTGTAAATAGGGTCCGATATGAAAAAACTACTCATCATAGAAAGAACAATGAGAAGGAGTATTGGCAGCATCTGCAGGAATACAGTGTAGCCATTTGCTTGCTGAAAAAAAGGATGCACAAAATATTAATAAATCAAGAAATGCAACAAAACTATTAATTACAAAATTATTGTTTTTAAGACAAGACATTCAAATTACATTACTGTTGAAGAAACAATACCGTAAATGAATTTTTGTTCATTTTCAATTCTTTTGTCCTTTAGCATTAATGACTATCGACACACCTGCCATTACTAATTTTTAAATCTTTTCAAATAAAATTAAGCTGAGAAATAACACGCAAATCGAACACACAGAAAAAATTGGACAAGGGACAATAGGACTCTCAGTCTCAGGGTTCTGTACAAACTTAATTATGTACTGTGAAATGAGATGAATCTGATCAGGTGGTGTCAATCCGATCATTTACAGGTTCTTCCACGTTTGGATAACTTAGCACAGCATTTTAACAATTACATTGCAGCTGATCATTGTTGTGAATCCTTGACTGACCTATTACAACAATGGCATGTTGGAGTGCGTGCAACCAGCAAATCGCATTGTCAGTAGGTGTATAATTCTTTTGTAGCCAACACAACAGTGCGAAAACTTCTGCTGGTGCGTGCTATTTCTAAAGTGTAACTGGTAAGCTGCAATACTATTGCTTGCATATGAATGTCTTCACTGACACAGTTTCGTTTTTTTGTTCATTGCTAATACTGCTTAGTCACTAAGCAGGCCTAATTACAAAATTAGGTTTTTGTAGGGTGAATCCGATCATGTGAGTATACCAAAAGGTTCTAGGACCAACACAGAAATCTAACTATAAACCAGAATTTCTTCTAAACACATCAGGAAAATTAAGCATCGGGAAAGCTTCAGAGCAATAGGCAGTCCTGTATATCACATTAAATGACAAACCCAAGGAAAGGTACAAATACAAAATAGGCGGCCAACCAGCATTAACCAACAGTGAGGAAAAGATTATTGTGTTGTGTGAAAATTGGGGTTTCCTTTGAGGAATAATGATATTAGGTACATTGTACAGGCATATCCCAATCGAGCAGGAGGATTGAAAAAAGACTTAGTGACATTCGAACTGGACATGAGTTGGGTAATATTTTCTGAAAAGCAATAAAGAACTAATGGTAAGAGTAAGTGAAAATATTAAGAGGCAAAGGCAGGAGTTACCCGAGAAACAGTGACTGATTATTTTAAAAACCTTGAAGTGACCTTGAGTGGTGTCCCTCCCTCCAACATTATAAACTATGACAGGACAAACTTTTGTCACAATCTTGGACAAGTGAAAGTAATAGTGAACTGAGGCACAAGACATCCTGAAAGGACACTGGCTAGTTCTAAGTCAAGTAACAGTGTGATGATAGGAGCAGCTGCCGACGGCTCAATCCTCCCGCCATACATAATTTATAGGGCAAAACACCTCTACTATGCTTGGACCGAAGGGGGCATAACTGGTTCAGGTTATAATAGGAATCAAAGTGGTTGGTTTGACCTAGCAATGTTTGAATCATGGTTTGTTCAAATTGTCTTGCCTTATGCCTGGCAATTAGAGGGACCTAAAGTGATTGTAGGTGACAATCTCTCGAGTCATCTGTCAAATAATGTGATTAAAGTGCACCAGGAACAGGTCATTAAATCTGTGATTCAACCACCTAATTCTACTCATCTGTGTCAGCCACTTTATGTGGCCTTTTTTTTAGACCTTTAAAACTTGCTTGGAGAAATGTGCTAGATGATTGAAAAAGGAAGAATACAGGAGTGGTGCCAGAATCCAAATTTCCTAGGTTGCTGAAAAAAACTTTGAAAATATAGCTATCATGTCCAAATCAAATGTAATATCTGGTTTCAGAAAAGCAGGCATTTTTCCTTTCTGTACCAATAAAGTCATTTCACGGATTCCAGAAGCAACCGATAACAATGCACATGGGACCAGTTCATCATCAGAAGTTTCTTGGGCAGCAGGATAAACGCAAACACCAAATGACACTTGATTACAGTCGCTACAGTTCCTGTAGTATCCCTTATAGCCGCGGAGGTCAGGGGACCGCATTCCCGGGAAAATGCTCCTGACTGGGCAGAGGATGCTGTTTTAATCAAGATTGAACCAGAGCGCATTTTGAACAAGCCCTCCACTTTCCCAAACTTGTCCTCCAAATTCTCCACAAAAAACTGAGGCTTCATGGACATGAAAGATTCCCCATAAACTCTCGTACATACGAGGTACCGGGATGAATAAGCTTCACTGCCATCCTTAGCCTGGCATTCCTCCCATGGTGTGGCGGGGGAGGGGAACAATTTGGGGTCACGTTTCTTAGCATTGAAGTTAGACTTTGCCTGTTTAGAGACTGCTGGCAGTGGGCTACCAGCAAGAGACGACGTACTATGTTTCATGGCGTGTCATCCGCCCTGATGCCACCCACTCCGATAAGGGGCCCTCCCCATGGGCACCACCCAGCCTCAGCAAGGGCCACCTGGCAGGATGGCCATTGCCGGGAGTCCCGATGCCCCAGGGAGATGGGCATCTACTTCATGGCACACGTGGGGAGTTAATGGTGCACGCAAAGGCAAAGCAATCCCTGTGTTGTCAGCAGGCTACAGCCAACAGGGTACATGACGGCCCCACCACAACAGACTGGCTACCGCGCTGAATATGAGGTGCAAAGAATTCCATGGTCCTCGTCAGCATAGAAAATGACATTGCATAGTGGGAGGAGGGAAATGCACCCAGGTAGGTTTCCTCGTTCAAGAGATGGAGGATGCGTAGGACTGCAATGCCACGACGAGAATGGGGGCTAAAGATCTCAATGCACAATGGACCCGATGCACCATGTAAGGCACCCCTTCCCCAATTGGCTTGCTCTTCGGGAAAATTTAGAAAAATGCAGGTCAAGGCCTGCAGGGGACCATCACATAAAGGCAAAAAGGTGTGAGACTCCTTTTAGTCACCTCTTACGACAGGCAGGAATACCTCGGGCCTATTCTTACCTCCCGGCCCACGGGGGCCTGCAAGCAGGAAAAAGAAGAATGGTCGAAACAAATTACTCCTATGAAAGGAATTCAGAAGACACATTTTGGAACTCAAAATGATGGGCGAGCTCAAACTGCACGCACTTTAAAAAGCAAGAAAGAAGACATTTCGTTCGTTCAGCCAACACCTCAGAAACAGCAGGATAATATTCAGATTCACAACCTGAGAAGGGGGATGTTTGTGGTGTGTGTTTATGACTGTGACTGGTGGATTGCAGAGGTTATAGACACCAGTTATGAGTTAAACAAAATTTTAGTGAACATTATGCTACCACATGGACCAGCTGCTGGATATGGGTTTCCAGCTGAAGGACAGCAACAATGCAATCAGTGCTCAGTTCCTGTTCACAATGTTTTGAAGATTTTAAGTGCTCCAGTTCCTATTGGTTTAACAGGAAGGCATCACTCTATATCAAAGGAAGATACTGAAGTAGTGGAACACATTTTAAGTTCATTGACTGGCTAATTTAAATGCAAAACAGAATGTACAGATGTATAAATTGAAACCTTTGAGTGTTTGGACCCTTCACATGCATTTTAGAACCATTTAAAATACTTGAAAACTGAGTCTCTTACTCATCTTTCAAAACTAAAATTAAGTTAAGTAAGGCTAGGTTTTGATTTTTTATGAGCGTGTTATATGATTATGTGGTAATAAAACAGGTTTTGTGTATGGCAAAAATTTCAATTGTTTATAAAACCTGTTCAACCTAAAAGTGGAAGCTCTCCTTTTCAGGGAATGTAGAACTATACTTTTGGAACTAATTAACAGAAAAAACCAAAATTTTATGAATTAGCATTTTTGAAGAAAAAAAATCCATAAAGTATAAAAAAGTTCAGAATGCTATAGTAAAAGAACTTTGACAGATAAGTCAAAATGGAGGATTTCTTTGTAACCATAAAGCAAGTATCTTTCCAATTATATATATATATACATACAAAGATGGTGTAACTTACCAAACGAAAGCGTTGGTATGCTGATAGACACAAACACAAAATTCAAGCTTTCGCAACCCATGGTGGCTTCATCAGGAAAGAGGGAAGGAAAGGATGTGGGTTTTAAAGGAGAGGGTAAGGAGTCATTCCAATCCCGGGAGCGGAAAGACTTACCTTAGGGGGAAAAAAGGATGGGTATACACTCCCATGTGGCATAATGTAGGAACCCTCACCAGAGATAATAATCTCTGATATAGGTATAGTACGGTAGGCCAAAATTTCACGGGTCTCAAAGGATTCCAAACCAGCTCTCCCTGCACTGTTACAGGCAACGAAAGCAACAGTTATCCATCCATTACCCAAACTCGAAGAAGATGAAGTTTTCATTAGAGAAAAATTAAACCTCGCCCCACAAAACAATGTAGGACCGTTTAAAAGAACAAATTGAGCAGTTTTACCTACTCCCCGTACTTCGTTCTTTTTTCCCTTCGAGGAAGATGCGGAAGCACCAAGAGTACCGTCCACATTTACAAGTGTTTTGTAGACAAGCATTCGTCGGCGACGACGATAACAACGTCTACGAACCACACACACACACACACACACACACACACACACATATCCATCCACACATATACAGACACAAGCAGACATATTAAAAGGCAAAGAGTTTGGGCAGAGATGTCAGCCGAGGCGGAAGTGCAGAGGCAAAGATGTTGTTGAATGACAGGCGAGGTATGAGTGGCGGCAACTTGAAATTAGCGGAGATTGAGGCCTGGTGGATAACGGGAAGAGAGGATATATTGAAGAGCAAGTTCCCATCTCCGGAGTTCAGATAGGTTGGTGTTAGTGGGAAGTATCCAGATAACCCGGACGGTGTAACACTGTGCCAAGATGTGCTGGACGTGCACCAAGGCATGTTTAGCCACAGGGTGATCCTCATTACCAACAAACACTGTCTGCCTGTGTCCATTCATGCGAATGGACAGTTTGTTGCTGGTCATTCCCACATAGAATGTGTCACAGTGTAGGCAGGTCAGTTGGTAAATCACGTGGGTGCTATCACACATGGCTCTGCCTTTGATCGTGTACACCTTCCGGGTTACAGGACTGGAGTAGGTAGTGGTGGGAGGGTGCATGGGACAGGCTTTACACGGGGGGCGGTTACAAGGATAGGAGCCAGAGGGTAGGGAAGAAGGTTTGGGGATTTCATAGGGATGAACTAAGAGGTTACGAAGGTTAGGTGGACGGCGGAAAGACACTCTTGGTGGAGTGGGGAGGATTTCATGAAGGATGGATCTCATTTTAGGGCAGGATTTGAGGAAGTCGTATCCCTGCTGGAGAGCCACATTCAGAGTCTGATCCAGTTCCGGAAAGAATCCTGTCACAAGTGGGGCACTTTTGTGGTTCTTCTGTGGGAGTTTCTGGGTTTGAGAGGATGAGGAAGTGGCTCTGGTTATTTGCTTCTGTACCAGGTCGGGAGGGTAGTTGCGGGATGCAAAAGCTGTTGTCCGGTTGTTGGTGTAAAGGTTCAGGGATTCCGGACTGGAGCAGATTCATTTGCCACGAAGACCTAGGCAGTAGGGAAGGGACCGTTTGATGTGGAATGGGTGGCAGCTGTCATAATGGAGGTACTGTTGCTTGTTGGTGGGATTGATGTGGACAGACGTGTGAAGCTGGCCATTGGACAGGTGGAGGTCAACGTCAAGGAAAGTGGCATGGGATTTGGAGTAGGACCAGGTGAATCTGATGGAACCAAAGGAGTTGAGGTTGGAGAGGAAATTCTGGAGTTCTTCTTCACTGTGAGTCCAGATCATGAAGATGTCATCAATAAATCTGTACCAAACTTTGGGTTGGCAGGCCTGGGTAACCAAGAAGGCTTCCTCTAAGTGACCCATGAATAGGTTGGCGTACGAGGGGGCCATCCTGGTACCCATGGCTGTTCCCTTTAATTGTTGGTATGTCTGGCCTTGACGAGGGCTGTTTGGTTGAATCTTCAGCTTCATCCTGACATATATATATATATATATATATATATATATATATATATATATATATACTGTTCCAGAGACACAGCATTTAAAATTTTTTTCCATAATTCGCTTCTTCCAAATGGTATGTGCAGTGTCTTTGGAGGGCTGTATCTCAGAGCAGAATTTTTTTTAGAGAAAACAAAAAAATAAGTATTCTTACTTAGTCCTTCATTTTAACATATGCTAAATTAAGTAACATCCGAGACTATGAATGTAAGATTTTTTCCTAGCGTGCCTGAATTGATATGGACTATGCCCACAGGGGATGACAGCTGATTCAGAAATGTCAAGACAAATGAATAAAAATCATGAGAAAACCTGCAGGAAAGATGTCTTGGACAGCCTTCCAAAACTGCCATGACATTACACCAGGAAATCATCCTCGAAGCCAATTGTTACGTCTACTAGACAACCTAAACTACACCTTTACATGCTCTACAAAGAAAAATGAAATGCTGAAAATGTTTCACCCGTAAGTCAGAGCAGAACTTTACTATCAGAGAATCTCATCTCAGCTTACTGCACCTAACAAACAGCAATGCATCTTTTGTTGCATTTACAGGTTTGGGAACTGGATTCAAGGTTTCTGGAAGCAGCACACAGAATTGAAAAAGAAGGTAAGACTGCAAAAAGAAGATGATAAAGATAACCAGTGGAAGCTGTGCTCATGCCACAAAATGGAATTACAGGCCACAAAACTGGCTTCACAATTACAAGCAAAGGCAGTTAGTAGTAAAACAAAATTGGCTGTTCATAAATGTGCAATCTAAGGAGTAATTCATTGGGTGGCTGCTTCAATGAGACTACGTTAATTGGTTACAACAAGTTTTATCTCATGTACTATGGATACCCTTTCCAGAACAATAGAGGTGCATGTCATTTTCTATTCTGACAGCTGCATATATGAGAACTGGAATGTAATATTAGCAAATTCTCTTCCAAGATTAGTAACCGATTGTGCAGAAGTGTTTGAAGAAAGCCCACTCAGATGGAACCAGAGGTTAATACGTGATTGTGCACAAGTGTCTGAAGACAGGCTACTCAGATTGGAATCTGACACTGTCCACAACTAGACTGAGTGCAATCTTAAACAATGCGAAATTGCACTTCCTCCAATACGGCATGATGTCTAAAGAAGTGAAAAAAAAAAAAGAGGTCACGAATTTATTAAGTCCGTCCCCTACTCTTTTTCACAAACTATGCACAATAAAGTTTGTGGCTCTGTGACTCAATTAGCCCTGGAAGAACTCTCAAAATTAGTCAACTGTCATGAACACGAAAAAGATACAGAACCATCTGGATGCGATTCTTTACAAGCGCATAGTCAATGAAGAATGGTAAAAGATCCAAGGGCAGCCTAGATAAATTCTTTGAAGGTATTAAGAAATGCAAACAGGATAGTTATAATTATAGCTGTTCTCTGTAAGAACATTCATGGTTATTGTGACAGCATCCCTTAGCAATAAATCTTTTCTTGGGGATTGCTGTCTCAGCAGTGTCACCTTTGTCTCAAATTATTGTCATGAATGAGTGATAATTAGTACGCAACTTTTTCCTTGGAGGGGGAGGGGGGGGTCGACGATGACAACAACACCACCACCACCACCCACAGAAACAGTATCAGGAGTATTATAACATAATGTGTGCTTGAAATATGGTCTCAGTATTTGCGACAGATTATGTTAGTTACATAGTGTTTGTCAAAAGTGTATTGCTTACTGGACATAATTAGGTCTTCAGGCAAATCGTTTTCTTTGTTGAATGCTTTCATAGGATCTAGAACTGCATTTCAGTGCTTCAAATATTGCACTGCTGTGAAACTTTCAACACATTACAAACAGTTTTTGGTCTCTCCCATAAAATTCATGTTTTGCTACTTATATGGCACAGTTTCTCCTGGACATAGCATTTAAAATTCAGGAAATTCAAAATTGCAGAAGTGTTAAAGCATGTAAATGGAAATTATTTTGAAATATGGACACAGTAATTGCAAATCCCTCAGGTCACTTGGAAAGCAGGCAGAGCGAGTGTAAAACTGCTTAGATGTATAGATCACAGAAGTACTCTAGAACAGAGATTAATAATGACAAGGCAGTTTGTCTTTGACTACAAAGCACTTATCGCTTTTTTTTAACTCAACATGAAGTTAAGAAGAACAAAGAAGTAATATACAAGACACGCAAGCAGTCTGTGCTTAAGTACTGCTGAGGTCACATCATCATTATGCCACACAAAAGGAAATAGAGGGTTTCAACTTGCGTGGCAGAGCTATAACTGTGGTTCTGTTAGTACGGATCGCTAATGCTGTAATGCTAAAGCTTATTTTCCTTCAGTTTGTATGTATTATCAAGTTCTGTTTGTAATGATTTTATGGTATTACACAATTGTAAATGAACATGTAATGCCCTCTCTGCATAAATTGATGGGTATATGTAACAACACTAAGTTAAGAAGACCCAAAATCTGCAAAATAATGAGCAACCAGAGAACTAACTGCATTATTGTATGTTGCTCACTCAATAAGAGCCGATTTTTTACAAGTGTGTCTTTTTCTAGTAACATTGATTTTGCAAGTTTGGAATTTGTTCTGAGTTACAGCTACTGGCAGAGATTATGCTGATTGGCTAACAAACCATGAGATTTTCTCACTGTAAAATGCTCATAGTGCAACATGCATGTTACACTGTCACAAAAGCACATCCTTCACAAACTCATAACACATTATGATTATCTTACCTCTCTGTTTTGAGTCTGGGCTTCTGTGGCACGTTGCCATCTCCCACCTCTCCTCATGTACACATTCTGACTAGGGAATCCAGTGCCAAAAAACATGTTGAAAAGTTCATCTGCAGTGATATCAGCTAAAAAAATAAACAAAAAACATAACATATAACTCTGCAACGGTAGTTTCCTAAAACAAGTGTCGATTCATCATTGTGTTAATTATTTCACTGCCTCATTTTTTATTATGGAAGAGTATTTAACATACACCCAAAATACAACTGTACTGCATATAACACAGTTAATGTTGGCATCCATGAAAAAGCTTACACATAACATAATCAACTTTCTAAATATCAAGAGTTAAAAACAAAAAACATCTACTAACCCAACCCCTTGTGTCTTTGATGCAACTTTGGCTTTTTTTCACAACTACCTGTGCCTGTCTCGTTTATTTCCATCTTTTAGACAGTTTTCTTTACTACTTGTTTTCTATCACTGTTGGTTGGTGGAATGGGCACGAGACAGATGATGTGGCATAGGAAGAAGTGATGGGAAAGTATGAGCTAAAGGCTAGAGGTTGTTTAGTTAACGAACTGCAAGTTTTCTTTGCTTATGCTATCTATTTCTAGATGCTCTGATTTATCTTACATGTGGCTAACCACAATACATGGCTGATGAAGATATGCATGAAATACTGTTTCTAATTTATTTTATTGACAGAATGTGACTCAGCAGACTATTCCAAGTTATCATTCCTTGCAGTGAGTACCCAAACACTCTCTCTCTCTCTCTCTCTCTCTCTCTCTCTCTCTCTCTCTCTCTCTCTCTCCCCCCCCCCCCCCCACCCCCACCCCATCCACTCTAGCGTGCATGCACATGGGCAGTGAAGGAGCCTGGTATCTGACCAAAACATCTATTCACACACTATGAATCTGACAGGAAACATTGCTAATTTTTTCCGATTTATCTCATACTTCACATACAGTCTTGTGTTGCTACTAAAACTGTGCTGTTAAAATCTGTTGTTATTACAAGGGTAAGTCAATTATTTTCTGCAATTTAGTTATATTTCTGTTATTTCAGTAGCACTGTCATTTTACATTGATGATGCACACTTTTTTATTCGTTGTTAAATCTTTGCAATTTTCAAGCTGCTAGGTTAGTTTTGTTATTGCTGCCTTGGTGTTAATCGTGGCTGCTCTGCTGTCTATTTGCACCAAAGAAGAGCAACGTTCAGTGATCCTTTTCCTGTGGTTGGAAGGCATATCAGGGGTCAAAATTCATCGAAGACTTTCGGTGCGGTGCGGGAACAGTGTTTTCCCACAACAGAGTGTCTATGAATGGATTGAAAAATTATGAAATGGTCACACAAGTGTTACGCATGATGAAGGAGCCGGGCAACCATTTACCGCCACAAATGAAAAAACCATCGAGCGTTCACATGAAATGATTCTCTTAGACAGACGATTAACTATTGACAAAGTGGCACATCATCTACAAATCAGTCATGGTTCTGCCTACGAAATCATCCACAACAGACTTGGGTTTCATAAAGTTAGTGCAAGATGAGTCCCAAAACAACTCACACAGTTGCATAAACAAACACGCTTGGACATCTGCAAAAAACATTTGGATCACTATGGTAACGAAGTGGACAACTTCTTAGATAGGATCATTACTGGTGACGAAGCATGGATCCATCACTACGAGCCAGAGAGTAAACGGCGGAGTATGGAATGGAAACATCCAAACTCGCCGTGCAAGAAAAAGTTCAAGGCCCAACTGTCTGCAGCAAAACTGATGTTTAGGGTTTTTGGGATGCACAAGGCCCAGTACTGGAACATTATCGGAAAGGGGCACAACAATAAACAGCAAATGGCGAGGATTGCTGTCAAAAGGTGTTGTGTTATTGTGTGACAATGCCTGTCCGCATACTGTTACCCACACTGCTGAAACACTCCAGAAACTCAAATTTGAAGTACTGGATCATCCTCCATATAGTCCCCTTATGACTATCACTTGTTTGGTCCACTCAAACAGGCCTTAAGGGGCCATCGATTTGCCTCTGATAAAGCAGTGAAAGAAGTGCTGCATTCCTGGCTCAACAGCTCAACTGAGAACCTTCTATTACGAGGGCATCAGGAAGCTTGTACAATGATGGCTAAGCGCATTGAAACGCAAGGAGACTATGTCGAAAAATGACGTTCTTATAGGTTTTCTATTTGATTACAATAAAATATTATAACCACTTTGTGGATAATAATTGACTTACCCTCGTATGTACAATACTTTTGAAGATATACATTAACAGCTTTTATTGTACTGCAAAACAATGTAAAGGACTGTAATGTATTTTCTTATGATCATCTAAAACTATAACTAAAATGTTTGTTCATAGAAATTACTCATCTAAAATTTTCTTTGTTTTGACTATAATACTTCGCAGCCATGTAAGTAATTATTTCAAAATTATTATTTAATTACGTTTTGTTTTGTAAGTGTTTTGGAAAGAGTGATGAAGTGTGTGGATGGAATACGTGAAGTGTGGACATTTTATTTTATTGAAAACTATGGAAAACTAGGTGCAGGAAAAATCTTTTGCAATCTTGAGTAGTGTGACATAGGGCAATGTGTGTGCTTTTGTATAAAAGCAGTCATAATGTAAGTTAGCAGTCAAATGAATTATCATTTTATTTCTGGGGATAATTTGAACTGTTTTATTTTCATCTGAATTTGGTTCCATACACTGAAAGTTCTTTCATATTCAATTCGTGTAATCCTATTGGACAAGTTAGGGATTAATGTGGGTATCTGGAAGCAGGAGCTTTTCTGATTGGCCATTTTAGATCAGCAGCCAATGAGAATTAAGCATTTCCTGCACTTATTATCCATTTCATAATTACTGAACCTTACTTTGAGCTCATATTCTGGTCACACCGCATGTGTTAAACCCTGCTGGAATCGTGGAAATGACTACTTTTATTTGGTGTATGAATATTACATTTTAGTTGAAAAGGGGGCAGCATACATGGTAATATTTAAGAGAAAGGGTGCTTTTTCAACCTTTCTTGGCAAGTGTCAAATTACAGGAGCCACAGAAGACAGACCACAATTAGGAGAATAATTTTCTATGCACCACATTAAACTTCCAGATGAATTGTCATCACTTTCCGATTAGTCTTTTTGTCCTAATAGTGGTGGGTGTATATTTTTGCAATTTTCCTGATGGTGATACATATTAACAAAATAATGTTTAAATGCAAGCTCTGTTGCCCTTCACAGCTGTTATATTTTTATGCATGTAAATCTACATTTTTAGTTTATTGGCTTTTGTGTTTCTTTGTGCCACATGCTCACATGTGCTATGTTGCCCGACCTCTGAACAGTATTCCCACTTCATTGTTCACTGTTCATTGTTGCAGTGTTTACATTCCATCTTCACATCAGATTGGACACAACTGTGCTCCCATCTGTTGTTGTCTATCTATGTGAGACAGTGCACGTAACGTAACTAATTGCCTTGTATGTGTGTGCCATCATGCATCATTTACAGAGTTGTGTTAAGTCTATGGTGATCAGAACACACAGTTCCTTCGAGGACAAATAAGAACAGGGCGCGAGCATTTCCATATTACAGCCAGCAATGAGAGCTTCTGAATGTCTCAATATTAGTGAAAGTTCAGTGAAGCAAATTTTGAGAGATTATAGAAGAACTTCATATCTTGTATCACAAAAGAAAAAGAGAGAGAGAGAGAGAGAGAGAGAGAGAGAGAGAGAGAGAGAGAGAGAGAGAGAGAGAGTGTTTTCTGGCAGCCGACAGAAGTTTATACTGGATGAGTATACACAGGGAGTCACAAGAAGAAAAATCCAAGACTTCGATGTGGGAAAGCAATTTCCAACAGTAGCAGCCATGTTGGAAGCATTGAAGAATGAAGTGGAAGACTTTCTTGATATGAGTGAAACAACTATTTGAAAACTGGGCTTCAGATGCAAAAGGTCAACGCAAGACCTGTGCTGATGGAAAATAACTGAATAGTAGGAAAAAAGAGCCAAGTTCTTGTGGGAAATAAGACACTTGGGCAACACCGGATGGACTGTTTATTACAATGATGAGAGTTGCGTGGTGCAAATCATTCCAGGAAGTTTGGCTGGCAGGAACAAAGTATGCCTTATGCATCAGAAAATGAATACGATTATCAAAGAGGAAGTGTTAAAGATTCGAGTGACTGGAAAGGAGGAATTCAAAACAACGTCTGGTTCTGAAAAAAGCGTTATAATGTGCCACATCGGGAACAAAATTGTGTTCATGCAAAACGCTGGCTTATGTTTTATTGGACACAAAGGAGGTGCAGATTATCATTCTGGAATGAATGCCACAAACTACAAAGAGTGTTTTAGGAGCATTTTCAAAAAATTACCAGACAGATCTGCAATTCTTTTGCACTGAAGTGCCAAAGAAACTGGTATAGGCATGTGTATTCACATCAGAGATATGTAAACAGGCAAAATATAGCACTGCAATCAGCAACACCTATATAAGACAACAAGTATTTGGAGCAGTTGTTAGATCAGTTACTGCTGCTACAATAGCAGGTTACCAAGATTTAAGTGAGCTTGAACATGGTGTTATAGTTGGAGCACGAGCGATGGGACACAGCATCTCCAAGGTAGCGATGAAGTGGATATATCCCCGTACGACCATTTCATGAGTGAACTGTAAATATCAGGATTCCAGTAAAACACAAATCACTTACATCAATGCAGGCAGAAAAAGATCCTTCAAGTATGGGACTAATGACAATTGAAGAAAAACGTTCAATGTGACAGAAGTGCCCCCCTTCCGCAAATTGTTGTGGATTTCAATGCTGAACCATCAACATGTGTCAGCATGCAAAACATTTAATGAAACATCATTGACTGGGCTTTCAGACCCAAGGACCACTCATGTAACCTTGACGACTGCACGACACAAAGCTTTACACCTCGCCTGGACCCGTCATCACAGACATTGAACTGTTGTTGACTGGAAACATGGTGCCTGGTCGGACGAGTCTCATTTCAAATTGTATCAAGTTGATGAACGTGTATGGGTATGGAGACAACCTCATGAATCAATGGATCCTGCATATCAGCAGGGAGTTGTTCAAGCTGGTGGAGGCTGTGTCATGATGTGAGGCATGCGCGGTTGGGAGCGATATGGGACCCCTGATTAGTCAAGATGTGACTGACAGGTGACACGTACGTAAGCTTTCTCTCCTGCTTCCATTTGTGTCCTTTGAGCATTCCACTGGACTTGGGCAGTTGCAACAGGACAATGCAACATCCCACATGTCCAGCATTGCTACGAAGTGGCTCCAGGAACAGTCTTCTGCTGGCCACCAAACTCCCAGATATGAACATTATTGAGCATATATGGGATGACTGGCAACATGCTCTTCATAAGAGATCTCCAACCCCTAGTTCTCTTACGGATTTAGGGTCAGCGCTGCGGGATTCATGGTGTCAATTCCCTTCGGCACTACTTCAGACATTAGTCGAGTCCATGTCATGTTGTGCCACAAGATCAACCCAGTACCATGAAATCCATTTAAGAAATGGAGAATGGAGTCCATTATTGAATGGATGAAAAACAATAATGTAGAGCTTCCATCTAATGCCACATCATATGAGAAATTTATTAAAACTGGCCTACTGGAACACGCGCAACTGCACTTCAGGGTCCAAGAATACCTTTTGGAAAGTATTTTGCAATAATGGACAAGGAAATTAAACTTCACTGGTTGCCTGTAGTGCACTTCAAATTGAACACCATTGAACTTATTTACGCATTTGTCAAGAACAAGGTAGCAAAGGAGAACAAGAATTTTAAAATAAATATTATGTTACAGTTGCGTCGCTCCACTATGGAAAGTGTTCCCCAATGTGTCTCAATAAATTCAGAGAGTCATGTACACAAACTTGAAAACAATTATGCCCACAATCTTGCCATAGCAATAGAATTGTTGCTGATCTAAGTAGATGACTGCCATAGCAGCAGCGAGACCTCAGCCAAAAGTGGTTAATGTGGGTTTTATTTCAGTCATCATTCTTTACTACAAAAGTTATTTGAGCTAATCAACTTCCCCATTTACTGTCCACACGTGTTATACAAATGTTCATTTATTGTCAGCTGCTTGCATACTGAACATTTATTTGCACTTTCCCATATTACTTCCCTCTACTTGAAGAAGAAGAAGAAGAAATTTGAACACACCAAAACTGTACTGGAATGTGACTACGAAGTTGCCATTCTTCAGTGACAAAAAAGTGCTTATGGCCACACACTGGTGGCACGCTGGTGTGACAACTACACTCCACCACAGCCTTGCATATATTGCAGCTACTAACACAAATGCTTTACAAATTCTTAACTAACAAACATGAGAAGTATTCATTAGTGATGTAACCATTAAGAGTTCACGCTGGACACCAGTGCCTTCTCTCACATTATAATGATGAAATGAGTTATCAGAAAATTACAAAAATCTGTATTTAACAGGACAAGGTTATAGCTAAACTAAGCAAAGAAAATTTTTCTCCTAATTACAGTCCGATTTTTATGCACCCTTAAAGTTGACACTCGCCAAAAAAAAGCTAGAAAAAGCTAGGTTTCTCTGAAATATTAGTGCGTATGTCACCCCCATTTCAACTAAGATGTAATAGTCATATACTAAACAACGAGACATTTCCACGATTTCAGCAAGGTATAACATATCGATGTTCACAGTGCAATGTGACCAGAATATGAACTCAAAGCTGGGAGTCAATCATTATGAAATGGATAATAAAGTGGGACTTCCTGCTGCAGTTCAGTGAATTGAGTCACTTGGTAGGCTTCTTAATGAGCAGGAGGAACTACAACACACAAATTTTAGCCAAGATGAAGAAAATCATTATTCTTCAAGTCCTTTTATAGTAAATGTTAAGCAGCTACAGTTGTAAACCATTCAGAGAAACAGATTTTTAGGTGAATTACTTTAGACATTATTGCATGTGAACTTCATGGAATATTACGAGGTGCATTCAAGTTCTAAGGCCTCTGATTTTTTTTCTAATTAACTACTCACCCGAAATCGATGAAACTGGCGTTACTTCTCAACATAATCGCCCTGCAGACGTACACATTTTTCACAACGCTGACGCCATAATTCCATGGCAGCGGCGAAGGCTTCTTTAGGAGTCTGTTTTGACCACTGGAAAATCGCTGAGGCTACAGCTGGTGAATGTGCGGCCACGGAGAGTGTCTTTCATTGTTGGAAAAAGCCAAAAGTCACTAGGAGCCAGGCCAGGTGAGTAGGCAGCATGAGGAATCACTTCAAAGTTGTTATCACGAAGAAACTGTTGCGTAACGTTAGCTCTATGTGTGGGTGCGTTGTCTTGCTGAAACAGCACACGTGCAGCCCTTCCTGGACGTTTGTGTTGCAGTGCAGGAAGGAATTTGTTCTTCAAAACATTTTCGTAGGATGCATCTGTTACCGTAGTGCCCTTTGGAACGCAATGGGTAGGGATTACGCCCTCGCTGTCCCAGAACATGGACACCATCATTTTTTCAGCACTGGCAGTTACCCGAAATTTTTTGGTGGCGGTGAATCTGTGTGCTTCCATTGAGCTGACTGGCGCTTTGTTTCTGGATTGAAAAATGGCATCCACGTCTCATCCATTGTCACAACCGATGAAAAGAAAGTCCCATTCATGCTGTCGTTGCGCGTCAACATTGCTTGGCAACATGCCACACGGGCAGCCATGTGGTCGTCCGTCAGCATTCGTGGCACCCACCTGGATGACACTTTTCGCATTTTCAGGTCGTCATGCAGGATTGTGTGCACAGAACCCACAGAAATGCCAACTCTGGAGGCGATCTGTTCAACAGTCATTCGGCGATCCCCCAAAACAATTCTCTCCACTTTCTCGATCATGTCGCCAGACCGGCTTGTGCGAGCCCGAGGTTGTTTCGGTTTGTTGTCACACGATGTTCTGCCTTCATTAAACTGTCGCACCCACGAACGCACTTTCAACACATCCATAACTCCATCACCACATGTCTCCTTCAACTGTCGATGTATTTCAATTGGTTTCACACCACGCAAATTCAGAAAACGAATGATTGCACGCTGTTCAAGTAAGGAAAACGTCGCCATTTAAAGTATTTAAAACAGTTCTCATTCTTGCCGCTGGCGGTAAAATTCCATCTGCCGTACGGTGCTGCCATCTCTGGGACGTATTGGCAATGAACGCGGCCTCATTTTAAAACAATGCGCATGTTTCTATCTCTTTCCAGTCCGGAGAAAAAATATCGGAGGCCTTAGAACATGAATGCACCTCGTACAGCTAGCACTTCTTTTAAAGAAGACTACTGAAGGGTCTAATGAAGTATATCATGGATAGCCGCGGGTAGTAATGAACTTGTAATGATAATAGTCTTACGGCAGTTAATTGCACACTTGACAGCCATTTAAATTTCTTTACAAGGCAATAAAGCAGAATTAAGTGAACTTCAAAACTTTTACATAAGTGGATACAATCTGATATTGTAGCTACTGTCTCCAGGCCAAGTTGATGTTTCTTCAATGCCACTTTTCATTTAATGAACTGGTATCTATTCTCAGAGTGAAGGGGATGGGCTTCACAAGCCTATTGAGGTAGGCGGCCTAAATTTTCTATACTAAAACTGAAACAGGAACAGGAACATTTTGGCCGAAATGTGATCTGGAGAAGGTGTAGGAGAATCAGCAGAAAAGAATCTGCCCTGTACAAGAGCTGTAAGAATCAGTAGAAATCCATATTCAGGACTCGTAAGGCTATTTTAATTTTGTTATAGGTGGTATCTGCACAAGGAAAGAGTTGACATAGACAGCATAGATATTTTCAACTGTGTGTATGATGATGAGTGTTGTCAGTAATGAAAATGTTTTAGTCTATTAGGTATTTTCAGTAGAACAAACACATTTACAAATCTGACTAGCAAATAACGAATGACATTTGCTTTATTGGTAGAGCTAATGAATGACTCAAAAGAGTAAATAGTGAACACACTACCAACTCTCTCTCTCTCTCTCTCTCTCTCTCTCTCTCTCTCTCTCTCTCTCTCTCTCTCTCCCCCCCCCCCCCTCCAATGCCCCCCTCCCCACCCGTAAAAATATTACTATCAAATATGAATGAAAATGGTATCAAATTACCTACTTACTGGCATCCCAACTGTTTACAAAAACCACACAGTCATCCAAGTGAAAACTGACCTTTAAATTACTTATTACATTAGCTATAATTATTATATTTACCACCTCTAGATTTTTTAAAACCTGCTTAAGTGGCCCATAGAACTGAACCTCAAAACATTACTTCATTAACATACTGATGAACAAAGGAAATTCTACAACAAATTCAGCTGCAAGTCATGGCGAAAGCCAGGTACATGACCCCATGGGTTTGAGGAATTTATTACATGCATACTGACTCACGAAACAATCACAGACTTTTCTACTGTACCTTCAAATCCTCTTGTGTAATTGTATTCACGATGACTATGCCTGTTGGACTGTTGCAACCTCTCTTCTTCTGACCCATATAAATCATACTGTTTTCGTTTCTCTGGGTCTGTTAGAATTGCTACAGCATTTCCCACAGCTATAAAGTCAATTTTTGGAATTAGCTTACTATATCTGTTTACAGAAATTGGAATCTACACAATGTCAAATAATCTTCAACAGGAGCACACTTATTAATTATTTGCCTTTGCAAACAGTTGTACTCACAAAATTACCAAGAAGAAGGAAGCTCAACATTCAACACTGGCTCAATGATAAGATTCGTTCTTCAGTCAATTAAACACTGCAATTTAGATTGTTCTTATTTTGGAAAAAAACACAAATCAAACTTTTAACAGAAGTTCATTCTCTTTCCAATGAAACTTAGTTGTCAGAATGAGGGGAGGATGGGGAACAACTGTTGTAATGAAGCTACAGTAAAAAGCATAAAATGGAAGTTTTAAAAGCATGACAACTTTTAAAAATTTGAAAATATTTTCATAACATTAATGTCAACATTAAAAAACACAGTACATAAAAGGAGAGAAAAATAAAGTATTCACTATCATTCATCTACATTCTTGTTTAAATAACAATGACCGTCTATATGCCTTGTTTCCAAACAAACGTAACAGATAGCACAGTACACGCTCGATATAATGTGGCTGTCGAGGAGCATGCTTTCTTTACTCCCGTGTTATAGTGTACCCATGGTATCTGAGAGAGTTGTGTAATGACAAATTACACCTGTACTATACTGTACTTGAATTTAAGGATCATTAGAAGCAAAACACTACAGAAACTTACCAAATAGTGTAAAGCAATTACACAAATTTCAGTCAAACATCGATCAAACAATAACATGAGTTTCATGTCATATACAACGTACATTCTATCAAATACAGTACAACAATTTACAACATTGCTTGGAAGTTACAATACGTCATTCTTTTATTGCTTTACAGATGGCAGTTAGTTTTCTTTGTCGGGTCATTTCATGCAGTTTCATTAAACTGTATTGTTTTATGCTCATCAGGTACAACAACTCAGTTTGGTTTTGTTCACTTTGTCACTCCATCCACATGATCACTTCATCCAATATTTCAAGTGTACAGGGATCATCAACTATACTTTCGTCTTCAGCTTCATCATCCTCATTCTCAACTGCTTCGCTACTTGTATTTCAAACAGCACCGGTAATGTCATTGTCATCTGTGGTCTCCAAAATTGGCTCTTCATTGTCAATGACTACGCAGCTGTTCAAGTTGCCAAGACCAATATTGGGCATCACACGTACACTGGATGCCACTGCTGTTGGAATCTACACCACTACAGTATCCGCGTGTTGCAGTTTCTTCAATGGAACACTTGTTCCAGCAATTCCTAATAGCAGTTGGATCAATGCTCTGCCATGCCAGGCCTGCTGAATATGTAACTCTCTTCAGATTTACTACTCAAATGAGCAGTTCGCAGCAACAATGAGCCTTAAATGCTTTTATGATCCCTGATCCAGCAGCTGAATTAATACCATCACATTTTTTAACAAAAACAAAGTTTTTATTTGTCCATCTTCAGATTGCAACACATCAGCAGGTGAATGAACTGGACAGTGATCAATGATGAGTAGAGCTGCTTCTCTCAGTTTAAGTGACCGTAGGTGCTTTCTCGCTGACAGAACCAATTGGTGAAAATGTCACTTGTCATCCAAGCATTCACTGAATGCCTGTAAGTGGATTGTAATGTCTGGTTTACATGGTTGAAACATCTCTGACTTTTGCTTTTACCCACACAAAGAGATTTCAATTTATGACTACCCAATTTATTTCCTGATTTTTTGTGTCAAGAGTTCTGGCTGAAAGCAATCAATAATACAAAGCCCTTTCATCATAATTATACACTTTTAAATCACTTAAATTTTCATTTACCTTTACCTTGTGTAGAATTGCAGGAAACTGTGAAGCAAATTCACTTACGCAAGACCTTGCTTCTCCTTCAATGGTCATTTGGCAAATTCCATAGCAACATTTCTATCTTGGAAACTATTTGTCGGAAGCTATAAAATCTTTATTCTCATGTAAATCAAAGTGAAATGTTTCAGAAGAAGCTTTAATAACTGACAGGAAAGTGGCACACCACACTCCTATGATAAACTAGTTTTAGTTTCACCATTCTTCACACGGTCAATAATTGTTAGTTTATTATACACACAACATCGTTTCTGTTTCTGTAGCATCTTTAAAAGCACACCGAAATCTACAAAATGAATGAATAATTTATGATCCACATGATGGTTGTGCTCATTTCGATTATTGCCAAGCACCACTGCATAGCCAATTCATTACTGCATCATTATGTTAACCATGGAATCAAAGATTCTGTACAGCAACAATCCTGATGTGTTGATAAAACAAACCAAAGTTTTAGTTTAATCACATCCATGAGTTTCAGTTATTGTTTAGAGAGCTTGGAGGTTGCAGCAGTTAATTATAATGGAGAAAGGCTACATGCAGACTGTAATGCAATTTTTTTCAAGCTGGACTACAGTATATCAGGCTTCTACTGTATCACTTTTCTATGGGCAAATGGCAATATCTCCAATATGCAGAGGTGATCACTGTTACCACATTATTTGGTAACAAATTTGTTAATTACCACAGTCATGTTTTTACTCAGCAGACATAGTAAAGTAGAACTGTTTTACACATTAGCTTCTGTAGCTGCTACACAAAAATGAAATCCAAAAGTCCCCGAACCCTCTAACACTATAAAGGAAATTTATAAATATCTGATTTTTGCAGAATCAAACCTTATTTCCATTAAGTCTTATAGTGTCAGTTGTATGAGAAAAACAGACTTGTCACCAATACACAGTATGATGGCTTATTAACTTGAACAGCGAATCTTATCTCCACTGTTTCTGGCCACTATCGCCGGACTGCATACAGGGGGGAGAGGGGGAGGCGGGGGGGGGGGGGGGGGGGGGGAGGGGGGGGGGGGGGGAGAGGGGGAGGCGGGGGGGAGAGGGGGAGGTGGGGGGGAGGGGGAGGCGGGGGGAGAGGGGGAGGCGGGGGGGAGAGGGGGAGGCGGGGGGGAGAGGGGGAGGCGGGGGGGAGAGGGGGAGGCGGGGGGGAGAGGGGGAGGTGGGGGGGGAGGGGGAAGCGGGGGGGAGGGGGAAGCGGGGGGGGAGAGGGGGAGGTGGGGGGGGAGGGGGAAGCGGGGGGGGGAGAGGGGGAGGCGGGAGAGGCGACTGTCTCCATTTCACATTAAGAAAGTTTGTTACATCTAAACACAACAATAAATGGGATGCAATCATTGTAGTTACAAATGCACTGAAGTTTTTACCAAAAGTACTAACCTTTAAAAGCTTCATTGGCACCAGGACATTTATTTTTATCTGGATGAAGCAACAAGGCTAGCTTCTTATATGCCTTTTTAATTTCACTGTCAGTAGCATCCTTCGACACACCCAAAATTTCGTAATAATCTTTACATTTTTTAACCCTATACAAAAAGGAAAATGACTATACAATATATTCAGCTCGACTGACAAAAACAATATATGAAAACAATATAACACGATTAAACACAACCACATATGAAAGAGCTGCAGTCACTGTACCACATACCTGTTAAATGTCATGAACTTTTTTTTCGTAATTCAGCATAATAATATCTCACTTTGCATGCACACCTGGATACAAACCTCATCTAGACTTACCATGCATTCAGCAATATACACCCCAGCAGTTCCTCCATTTTTTCTAATGTTGTCCACCCAGCTTTCATTAGTTAGCCATGGAATCCAGCAAAGAATTTGCATGCCCCCATCTAATATTTATTCCCTTAGCTAAACGTCCTAGCCACCTTTCCCATCAATTTATTTGTCATCCTCTCCCCTGCCTCACCCCACCCCCTTTCCCTTGGTAATTTTCAAAACACTTCTCTATTGTTCACTGAGAAGTCAGATTTTAATGGTTTTCACAATCAGAGACCATATATCATCATAAATACAAATTGAAGATACACACTGACTGCAAACATATCTTTCGAGATACATCAAAAGCTGCTTCAAAAACCCTGTACTGTCATTTGACCATTGGACAGACACCCATATGGGCGACATGATAATAAGCATCCCTGGCGTAGAGAAACAACTTAAGGATTTGAAAACAAATAAATCATTAGGTCTGGATGGAATCCCAGTTCAATTTTACCAAGAGTAGTCTAGAGCACTGGCCTCTTACCTACCTTGCATTTATCATAAATCTCTCGCCCCGCATGAAGTACCAAGCAACTGGAAAAAGGCACAGGCGACTCCAGTACATTTAAGAAGGGTAAAAGAATGGACCCACAAAATTATGGACCAATATCTGTAACTTAGGTTTGCTGCAGCATCCTTTAACATAGTCTCAGTTCAAATACAATAAAATTTCTTGATACTGATAAGTTTATGTCCACAATTCAACAGGTTTTAGAAGGCATAGCTGGTGCAAAACTGAGCCTGCCTTTTTCTCACATGATATACTACACACAATGGTTGAAGGGTAACAGGCAGATTCCGTATTTCTACATTTCCAGAAAGCATTTGAAAAGTTGCCCCATTGCAGGCTGTTAACGAAGGTACGAGCATATGGAACAAGTTCACAGGTAAGAGAGTGGCTTGAAGACCCAGTAAGTTGTCCTTGATGGCGAGTGTTCATCAGAGACAAGGGTATAGTCAGGAATGCCCCAGGGAAGTGTGACAGGACCGCTGTTGTTCTCTATATTCATAAATCAGGGTGTATATGCAGACAAGAAAAAAAAATTCCCAGATTTCCCGGTTAAAAATAGACTTTCTCCTGGGTGAAAACGCACTTTTTCTCTGTTAAACTGACAGTATATTTTCTCTCTGAACTGTATAACTTACCAAGGCTTTGAATGGTTATGGTTTTATACGCGGGCATAGAATTTCTCGGCACATTAGAAAATGAAACTCGGGGAAGAAAACATGTTTTGGAAAGATCTCAATGCGCAGCAACATGCACACTGCATATTTTCGTATCACAAAAGTACAAATTCGAATTCCACCAAACACCTCATGTTACTTTCTGAAGCACTGAAATAGAGATTGCGATGCGCTTTTGTAAGCCACTCATAGGTCATGTCACGTGGTCTCGCCAGCCGATGACAATGGATATTCAGAGCTTATGACACATGATGTAGTCAGCCAATGGCAACATCACTGTTAAGTAGCACGAACACACAAACAGCAACAGTTAACGGTTTAAATTAATATACATAGTGTTGCTACAAGAAAAGGAAAGCTTTCACATATAATATTGGTGTCTAAGGTTAATACAATGCAAGAGAAGCTAAGCTTTCACATATAATGTTGGTCTTTTAGGCGCGTATTACACTTTAAGATATATCACACAAATGAGCCAGTAAAATTTTTACTAATGACATAAATGTCTGATCTTCTGGGCTCGAAATTCTTCTAAATGACTTTTCATCCGCTGGTTTTTAAATGAGAGTCAAACGCTCTGTGATATAAGAAATTCATCTTACCATCTCGCACGTAGTTCATAGTTCAATTTACTTTGAACATAATGCTTTTCAAACCACCACTCGCAATATTTTACCGTGACCTGTTAGAAACTTGTTCGTTTCAGGAGTTGCCGGAGAGCGCCAACAAGCGTCACAGCGCTTGCATAGCTACGATGACTTAGGAGGCCTGTATGTACATATGTGTAAAACAGTTGAAAATCTTACATTATGTCATAAAAGAAACAAGACATTGGAATTTCGTGAACCATACTAAAATGTACACATTTAAAGTTCACATTCGTATGTCCAAATTCTCAATTAAGTAGGCCTCGACCTGATACTAAGCTATTAAATGTGGTTTTTGGGATGCAAATTTTCTTGGAGTACCAGTACTGTGTTATCTCATGTTTGGCTCTTTATTTTGGCATAATGCGATACCTGCTAGAAGATGAAAACGTGCACTTGAAATGCAGCGAATAGTTGAAACTAGCCAATAGTGCAGAATTAAACACGTCTCTTTAAATGTATTGAATTCGTTTTACTCTGCATCCAGCTCTAACCACTTTTATCAAGCCTGCTTGAGTGTATGCCCAAGTTACACTTTCAGATAGGAACTACAGAATCATATGCTCGAACAACTTAACTACAAATTAGTTACCTTTTAACAGCTTCCATTTGCTCTTTGTTGTAATCTCCTCCTTCTTGTTGACTTGGTTTAGATTCCTCTTTCTTGGAACCTGTAAAAAATATTAATAGCAAATTAATAGGTGTTCACTACAAAAGATAGGTGGGATTTCATATATTCTTTCTCAAATACTATAAAAATCTTTATTTATTTCTATTTCTGTAAGCTTGCAAACTACAAGAACAAAATTATTGCTTTCAGGTTAAAAATACAATCACAACTCTAAACTCTCAACTCTTTCAAAATTTAGAAGGAACTTAGTCTTACAGTAAAACTGTTCTTAGAACGCTTCAGTATCCAATTCTGATTGCAAATGTTATTAGTTTAAACATAAATTAATGTAAGTACAAGTTAGTAAAGAATTGCTTATTACCATTGTTAAGTCATAACATCATCCTGTCAAGAAAACAATGTTCAGCAACACACTGCTGCTAAACCTCAAAATCTCAAGCAGTGACAAATTATTTTAGCATGTATCGCAACTTGTGCTGCCCTGGTATCTTACCTTCCATCATAGGCATTTTCCTAAATCTGAAACAACTTTGATCCATCATTGTCTCATGAAAGTAAAATCTGAATGACTGCCACCCTTCACTTTGTGGTATATGTTATCTCTTAATATAAAATTTACTGATTTTACAAGCTAGGAGGAAAAATTATTTCACTCAAGAACAAACACTAGATTTCAATCATTTTTATGAAGAAGTATGACCATGTTTAATTAATGGACTTCTTCTAGGTCTCTCACATTCTCACACATCTATAAGCGAATGAACTTGTTACGAACATGAACTTAAATAACTAAGTACACAAACAATGAAAACGGTAAATTCATCTTATAAACCTTGAAATTTATAGAAATATCTGATAAATCAAACAAATGTATATTTTAAGTTTGTAAACATAAAAAATAATACAACACAAATAGGGTAGCAGCGTATGTTCAAAGCACTCATGGAGTGGTGCTTGTCAGGAATCGATAGTTGTATCATTTAGGGTGATGAGCCCTTATGGCAAGAACATAAGTGCAGAAGACTAACCTAATCTCCGACAAATAACCTCTGAGCAACATGCAATTGAGGGAATGAAATACCATGAACAGAAAGTGGAACATCAATTACAGCATATGGGCACAATGTGTCAGCTAATTTATGGCATGCATAGTGAACAGAATCAAGTTATTACGTGACTGTGGGTTGTCACACATTGTCAAAATAATGACTGATTGATAGCACAAATCAAAAATACTTAAAATATGATGAAACAAGTATCAACAAATATCGATACCAATAGCACATAAACAACAGACATGCTGCACTGTTATATTACAGATAAGAGGAAACAAAGACATTTATTAAGTTGCCACTTACTGGAGAAACAGATAATTAAAAAAATAGCATTCATGTTTGTGTGAATGTAATATGTACACAATCACAAAAGCACAATTGTATGCTATTACTTCATCAGTGTGTAATGAGCCAACAGAATTAAAATCTTAAAGACTAGTATAACATATCAGAACTTGTCGGCTAAGGTGAACAAATACATATCATACACATGTTGATGCAATAAATATGTAGCCTCATATGCAATAAAATAAACATTGTAAACTGCACATAACTTCTCATATGACATATCAAAATCCTTGGTGCCAGACAGTCAAGCAGATGAAGTATTTCTCGATTTCTGAAAATCACTTTACTTATTGTCAAAAGTACAATCATATGGATTATCAAGTGAAATTTGTAACTGGATTGGACTTTTTGATACAGAGACCGCAGGATGTTGTCTTGGATGGAGACTCATCGGTTGGGTAAAAGGTCTCACAAAAGAAAATTAATCAGGATCCACTGGGGAGCCAAATGATGACACTAGGCTGGATACGGATTGAGACTCACTCTGGCTTCTGAAAGTACTTTGGATGTGCCCCAGGGAAGTGTGTTAGGCCCCATATTGTTCATGCTGTATATTAATGACATTGCAGACAATATTAACAGTACCCGGCTTTTTGCTATAATGCAGTAGCTTTCGCAACCAACGGTTGCGTCATCAGGAAAGAGGGAAGGAGAGGGACAGACGAAAGGATGTGGGTTTTAAGGGAGAGGGTAAGGAGTCATTCCAATCCCAGGAGCGGAAAGACTTACCTTAAGGGGAAAAAAGGACAGGTATACACTCGTGCGCACACACGCACACGCACACACACACACACACACACACACACACACACACACACACACACACACATACATACATATATATATATATATTTTCAAATCAGATTTTAATAAGGTTTCAGTCGTTCAAAGACTGGCAACTTTCTTTAAATGATCAAAAATGTAAAACTGTGCACTTCACAAAACAAAAGAATGTAGCATCCTATGACTACGAAATCAATAAACCACTTCTTGAATCAGCCAACTCATATAAATACCAGGGTGTAACACTTCGTAAGGACAAGAAATGGAATGATCACATATGATCAGTCATGGGTACAACAGGTGGCAGACTTTGGTTTATTGGTAAAACACTGGAGAAGTGCAATCAGTCTACAAACAAGATTGGTTACAAATCACTCATGCAACCAGTTGTGGAATATTGCTTAAGTGTGTGGGACCCGTACCAAAAAGGACTAACAGGGAATATTACAGATAAGGTCAGCATGACTGGTCCGGGTTTGTTAGATTTGTGGAAGTGTCTCGCAGAGATACGAAAGAAACTTAACAGGCAGACTCTCTAACACAGGTGTAAACTATCTCGAGAAAGTCCACTAACAAAATTTCAAGAACCAACTTTAAATTATGACTCTAGGAATGCACAACAATCCCTTAAACATCATTCACATAGGGGTCATGAGGGTAAGATTACAATAGCACAGAGGCATTCAATCAATCATCCCTCCTGCACTCCATACATCAATGGAATGGGAAGATACCCTAATTACTGTTACAACGGGATGTACCCACTGCCATGCACTTCACTGTGGTTTGCAGAGTATAGATGTAGATATGGATAGTGTAACATTATTCTTTTTTAAAGACAAGCATTACACTATCCTTAGACACAGATGACTGCTGATGAACTTAGTATTAGAAAGTAGATATAGGCAGTCCGCTCCTGAACTGATTCATTGAGACAGAGCACAAGCTTGGATTAGGGACAGATGCAGAAGGAAAGCGGCTGTGTCCTTGGATAGGAACCAGCCTGGCATTTGCCTTAAGCGATTTAGGGAAACTGTGGAAAATCTAAATCAGGACAGCTGGACATGGGTTTGAACCGCCGTCCTCCCAAATGAGAGTCCACTGTGCTAACCACTGTGTTACCACACTCGGTCCAATTAAAGAGCTACCTTCTTCTAGTGAGTGAACGGCTGGTGACTTGGAAAAATGTAGTGATAGCTCTTCAGGTCAGAAATGTGTCTCGAGTGACATCAGTGACTGCAAACAAGATTGAAAGGCAGGCTGCTGCAACAGTATCCCACACAGCATGCTGAAATAGTCAGTAAGGCAAAGACCATGTTGCGGAAAAATACACTATGATGATGCATATGTACAGGTGTGGTAATAAAGACCACACTCATACTCTAACTTCTTACAGAAAAAAACTTACACAACTGAAATGTTGTCCCCTTCAATGCAGTTCCCTCCCCAATCCCTGCATTGCTCCATGCGAATTTTCCATTGTTGGAAGCAGTGCTGCAAGTTTTTTTGTGTTATGCTGTTGAGGAGGCTCATCGCTTTTTCCTTCACTGTATCCAAGGATTCAACCTGGTTCCTTTGAGTGCAGACTTCAGTTTTGGGAAGAGAAAGAAGTCACATGGTGCCAGATCAGGCAAATACAATGGATATTTCATCATTGGAATGTTGTTTTTCACCAAAAACCTTTTCACGGACACTGCATTATAAGCTGGCACTTTGTCCTGATGAAGAATCCATGAGCAATTCTTCCACATATCTGGTCTGCTTCATTGCACATGTTCACGGAGGGTTTCCAGAACAGTTACATAATTAGCTTGACTGACAGTCTGATCTTCAGGCACCCCATCAATGTAGTTAACCCCTCAGATATCAAGGAACACTATTATCATTGTTCTGAATTCTGATTTGCTCATGTGCTCTCTGGATCGTACTGGAATATCCATGTTCCATCACACATAGTTACTTTGCTGAGGTTTCAGTATCATTTTCAAGAGTGTCAACACAGTGGTCCATTCGATTGTGCTTTTGCTCGTTTGTGAGGATTCTATTGGCACTACTTTAGCACAAACTTTTGTCATACCCATATCATTGTGCAAAATCTGTCTGTTTCCTTATTGACGCAGGCAAGTTCTGAAATTGCTTGAATGCTCAGGCGGTGGTCTTCTCAAACAATTCTGCTGACTCACCACATTCTCAGAGCAGGGATGGTCTGATTTAGGATTGTCTTCCCTTCTGTCCTCTAAGCTCTTAATCCACTCAAAAACTTGTGTATGAGATAAGACACTAATCATCAAACTTGTTTCCACACATTGTAAGTTTCTGTTGCAGATTTTCCAATTTTTGTGATGAATTATATGTTAACACATTGTTCCACTTTAGAACAAAGCATAATTCTGATGGAGTTCAGATACACAACCCATTTCTAAAAAGGCTCACAGTCAGATTAACAACCACAGCGGTGTGAAATTTTGTGTGTGTGTGTCAGGGAGAGTCCCAAGGTTATTCCTCCACTCTTCTCTTTGTCATAGATGAGGCCAGAAACATGCACACAACAACCAGTCCAGTTTCTTTATTGCCACATCTCACATGTGGTCCTACATCTTACAACCCCCCCCCTCCCCCCTCACGTACCACTAACAGAGGGTCATGAGGGTAAGATGAGAATAATTACAGCAAGCACAGAGGCATGCAAATAATCACTCCTCCCACACTCCATACGAGTGGAATCGGAAGAAACCCTAATTACTGGTACAATGGAATGTACCCTCTGCCATGCACTTCACCGTGGTTTGCAGAGTATAGATGTGGGAGTGACCATGCACTCAGTGCTCTTGGCTCATTCACTGATTCTGTTTGCAGTTCAACTTGATACTGTCTTGACTTGAGTGCTCTCCAGTCTAATTCGGCTCCCCATGAGCTTTGTTCATTATTATAACAACAATATGTATATTACATTATTGAATTTTACATACATATTACTGCATGTATAGAGTATAGCACACACTATGAGTAGATACATTATCATGTTAGGTATTTAAAAAATGCACTTCCATAATAGGTATTTTAATGTTTTCACATAACATTTTTCAATGCTGCAGGACATAAGTCAGCCACACAGATTTTGCATAGAAGAATTAAGTGGTATACGTATCATTTTAGCAAATTAAACAAAAAAATAGGAAAATCGTGTTATTGCCAACTTCCTGTTCTTCTGGCTGCTTATCAAACCTGAAGTGACATCCGATGTCTAAGCATCAAACACTACATCTGGAAAAGTGTGGGTCACGAAGTTGATCAAGACTACAATCAACTGACAAGTCTTGTGCACCCATTCATGAAACTGTTTCTCGTGAATCACTCTCACTAAGGTCTGCTTCCAATTTCTTCTTCCTGGAGTTCGGAGTGAGTCTCAATCTGTATCCAGCCTATTGTTGCCACTTGGTTCCAACTAGATCCTGATTTATTTTCTTTTGTGAGACCCTCACCCCCAACCGATTTTTGTTCGCAACAATCCACAAGCAAATCTGTTCATGTTATCTATTAATGTTATAAAGTTGTTAAACAAAATTATGACGGATACACAAAATTTAAAAAGTTCGTAAATATGGTTTGCTCAAATTATAATTTACAAGTTTAGAAATAATATCACACTCTAATGTCCAGTTATTTGATAAGATAGAAAATGAAATGACCTCTGCAACCGCACTTATGAGTGGACAACTATAAATAATATTGGATTCTGTGCACTCACTGAAGGCACATTATATATCTGAGAAGACTCAAAAGTTAAGTTGCAGACAGGCACAATTGAAAGACACTTACACAAAGTCAAAATGGAAAACTACTGATAAGGTCAAAAGAGCAGTTTTATTTTTCAAAAACAGTATTGGCCTTCAACGAACTTTTTGAAACGCAAGGAAGTTAAAAGAAATACTAATCATCAACCAATACCACTGCAACAAGCGGGAAATCTTCCATTTGGGCAGAGTTTGGTGATACCATCAATCAGCTTGACGGAAGCCACGAGCTGTGATCTCCAGCAATTGTCAACCACATAATTTTGAAAATTCCTGGCTGAGTAAAACTGTGTGCCTGGCCACAACTCATATGTTGAACATTTGCTTTCACAGGAAGTGTTGTACAAACTAAACTATACGAGTATGGCTCATGACCTGTCATACAGCTTTGTTCCTACCAGAACCTCACCTCCAACCTTAAGTCCAGCATACAATAAAAAAATCTACCAGGAAATTTAGAATCAGTGCACACTGCTGCTGAGTGCAAATTCACACCGTAGATAATACACTATGTGATCAAAAGTATCCGAACACCTCCAAAAACATAAATTTTTCATATTACGTGCATTGTGCTGCCACTTCCTACAGGTACTCCATATCAGCAACCTCAGTAGTCATTAGACATTGTGAGAGAGCAGAATGGGGTGCTCCGCGGAAATCACGAACTTCAAACATGGTCAGGTGATTGGGTGCCACTTGTGCCATATGTCTGTATGCAAGATTTCCACACTTCTAAACATCCCTAGGTCAACTGTTTCCGATGTGATAGTGAAGTGGAAACGTTAAGAAACACGTACAGCACAAAAGTGTACAGGCCGACCTCGTCTGTTGACTGACAGACTACAGACAGATGAAGAGACATCTATCCAGACAATCACACAGTAATTCCAAACTGCATCAAGATCCACTGCAAAGTACTATGACACTTAGGCGAGAGGTGAAAAAACTTGGATTTCATGGTTGAGCAGCTGCTCATAAGCCACACAGCATGCCAGTAAATGTCAAACGACACGTCACTTGGTGGAAGAAGTGTAACATTGGACCATTTAACAGCAGAAAAACGTAGTTTGGAGTGACAAATCATGGTACACAATGTGGCGATCCGATGGCAGGGTGTGGGTATGGCCAATGCCTGGTGAACGTCATCTGCCATCGTGTGTAGTGTCAACAGCCAAATTCGGAGGTGATAGTGTTATGGTGTGGTCGTGTTTTTCATGGAGGGGGCTTGCACCCTGTGTTGTTTTGTGTGGCATTATCACAGCACAGGCCTACATTGATGTTTTAAGCACCTTCTTGCTTCCCATGGTTGAAGTGCAATTTGGGGATGGCAATTGCATCTTTCAACATGATCGAGCACCTCTAATAATGCATGGCCTGTGATGGAGTGGTTACATGACAACAACTTCCCTGTAATGGACTGGCCTGCACAGAGCCCTGATCTGAATCCTATATAACACCTTTGGGATGTTTTTGAACAGTGACTTCATGCCAGGCCTCACCAACCGACATTGATACCTCTCCTCAGTGCAGCACTCCGTGAAGAATGGGCTGTCATTCCCCAAGAAACCTTCCAGTACCAGATTGAATGTATGTCTATGAGAGTGGAAACTGTCATCAAGGTTAAGTGTGGGCCAACACCATACTGAATTCCAGCATTAATGATGGAGAGTGCCACAAACTTTTAAGTCATTTTCAGCCAGGTGTCCGGATACTTTTGATCACGTAGTGTATATTATCACGTTTATTATGAACAATTGTAGATAATTTCCGGCATCAGAAAATTTAATTTCAATTACATTCTGGTTTTTATTATATATCTTGTTTTCAAAAAACATGAAATGTGAGAAAATAAGGTGTTTATTTTATTTTCCAACTTGATAGAAATATTCAGAATTTTGTAATTCTTGAAGTTTTCCCAGTGAACCAAGTACTCCATCATCTTTTGGGTGACCATCAGTGAGATTATTAATTCTTGTTCCAGTATTTCAGCTGATAACCTTACAGCCCAAAGTGAATTGCTTGCAAGATTTTTTAAACAACTTCAGACAATACTGTGAAGTAAACAGGCTTACCACACACTACTATGTGAAATGATTTAAAAATCTTGCAAGTGACTCAACTTGCAGATGTTTATAAGGTTGTCAGCTGAAAAATTGGCCCAAATATTGTTAACATCCCAAATGCACAACCGAAATACACTGTTATAGGCATGCATATTCAAACACAGAGATATGTAAACAGGCAGAACTTGGCATCGCAGTCGGCAATGCCTATATAGAAGAACAAGTGTCTGGAGCAGTTGTTAGATCGGTTACTGCTGCTACAATGGCAGGTTATCAAGATTTAAGTGAGTCTGAATGTGAAGTTGTAGTCGGTGCATGAGTGATGGGACACGGCATCTACGAAGTTTCAAAGTGCGGATGAGTGTACCATGAATATCAGGAGTCCAGTAAAATGTCAAATCTCCAACATCTCTGCAGTCGGAAAAAGATCCTGCAAGCATGGGACCAACGACAACTGGAGAGAATCATTCAACGTGATTGAAGTGCAACCCTTCTGCAGATTGTTGCAGATTTCAATGCTGGGCCATCGACAAGTGTCAGCGTGCAAACCATTCAACAAAACATCTATATGGGCTTTCAGAGCCAGAGGCCCACTCATATACCCTTGATGGCTGCCTCACCTGGGCCCGTCAACACCAACATTGGACTGTTGATGACTGGAAACATGTTGCCTGGTCGGACGAGTCTCATTTCAAATTGTATCAAGTGGATGGACTTGTAAGGGTATGGAGGCAAGCTCATGAATCCATGGACCCTGGGATTGTTCTAGCTGGTGGAGACATGTAATTGTGTGGAGTGTGTGCAGTTGGAGTGATATGGAACCCCTGATATGTCTAGATACAACTAACAGATGACATGTACATAAGCATCCTGTCTGATCACCTGCACCCATTCATGCCCATTGTGCATTCCGACGGATTTTGGCAATACCAGCAGGACAATGCAACATCCCACCACATCCAGAATTGCTACAGAGTGGCTCCAGGAACACTCTTCTGAGTTTAAACACTTCCACTGGCCACCAAACTACCAGACATGAACATTATTGACCACATCTGGGATGCCTTGCAACATGCTGTTCAGAAGAGATCTCCACCTCTGCTTACAGGTTTATGGGCAGCCCTGCCGGATTCATGATATCAATTCCCTCCAGCAATACTTCAGACATTAGTCAAGTCCATCCCACATAGTGTTGCGGCACATCTAAGTGATCGCGGGGCGTCCTACACAGTATGAGGCAGGTGTAGCTTTTTTTTTTTGGCTCTTCAATGTATGGTAGAATATTCATAATTTTGTTGTGATACAGCTAATTCTGAAGACAAAATTTAGGACTTTTGGAAAACTCAGGCTACAGGAGCAGAAACTTAAAATTATTGATCCCATTTCTTTGTTCTTTGAAAATAGGTTAGAGTAAGATAAAAATACACAGATGTTAACCTCAAATTAAAAAGCAAGATACCTTCCTTTCTTTTATTTTGGTAAGTGATTAGCGAGTGGTGGGTCATAAAAAGGAGCTAGCTCACCCCAGTGAGTGAGCGGTTCCAATTTGATCCCTGACAAGAACAGTTTTGCCTATTTCTGGTGACTTTTATAAACTGAATGTAGAAATTATAAAAGAAAATGAACATTGTAAGCTGAAAAAACAATAGAGTAATCCTATGCTTTCAATACAATGTCTTTATCTACAGGCAGCTGTTGGTATATGTTTTCATTGATGTAGTTAGTGAGACTTACGAATATAATTAATGTCAACATATGTAATCAAGTATTATGCAGTAGTAGTGTCCAATATATACAGCTGCACGTTATAGACTAAGTAACCAATCAACTACCTTCCACACCAAATACAATTAGACTAAGAGACTTCACTATTTGTTTTTATTTAAACTTCGTGGTATGTAGGCATTCTTTTGTACAAAACCTCTGGTTTCTAAGGTATGTTTGTTCACTGAGGACGTTATTAGGTCAGCTATTAACATAACTATACACCAAATTCCCTCAATCTTCACAGTTTTACCTTTATTGACTGAGGATCATTTGTAGATTACTGATCTTTGAATCTATTATTGAGCCTGTTACTTATTTTTCCCACGATAAAATTTGTTTCAACTTCCATGATGGACTATACTGTATGTATGCTTGATTGCATGAAGGGTCAAGCCTTTCTTGGGTGGGTTGTTGGAGGACCTTGTCAAAGTGATGTCAGTCTGAAAACTTCGGAACAGACACTAACTCCCTCCCACTCCAGCTATAGTAAAGGTGCACGGCATATTTTGATTTTATTTTACTAATTCTTGAATGAGCTTAGTTTCCTCTTTGGCTTAATATATTTCAGTATTTTTTCTGCCTTATAATTCATTGATTACAGCCACTTCATTTTTTATCACAATGTGTGTTTATTAATTCTTTGACAATCAGATAGTAAAAAAAACATGTTATAGTTTCTAGTGATCATGTACTTGTGTATCCCATGATAGTTTTATTTGATATGAATTATTTCAAGAGTTTCAGCCAATTTTCAATATCCTCCAAAATTATGTGCCCAGTCATACACAAGTACAGAGAATATATACTCAATTACTTCTTTACCTCCACTGCCAAATTAATCTATTACATACTGTATCTTCCAAAGGCACATAAACAAAAATTAAAATTTTGCTAGCTTTTGGCTGAATCCTTTTAAAAGTTAAGAGTACAACCAAAAACACACATACACCCCTACAACTATACTGTGCAAACTGAATACATTGTACTGTAACTGTAGTTCTGCAGCATTACCAGGATGTGGTGTTATGTCATGGGAAGAAATGAGGCCAGGAGCAGAAAGGAGGGTTGGAAAAGGAGAGCTGAAGGCTGGGAGAGAGGCAGCTGGTGCACTGGATAAGAATGTGACACAGGCACCAGTGGGGAGTTCTTGCCGCACATAATAATGATGGGGAGGGAGTAGATTGAGAGGAGGCGGCACAATAAAGGAAGGGGACACTTTGGCGAGGAGAGGACTGGTGCAAGATGAGCGATGTCAGAGTCCTGGGGCAGGGTGAAGGTTGGGTTGGGTTGAGGCAGAAGGTGAGGTTTGGGCAGTGGTCCTCATCATCCAGTATCTTTCTGGACTAGAACAAATTAAGAGCATCAATTATTTATCATCGTGTCCAGAAATGAGGACCATCCAGTAGCAGCACATGCTGCTGAGCAGAACAGGCTTATTTCAAAGGCTGCTTCACATTGCCTACTGCCTGGAGCCTTTCCCAACACTGGATTCTCCGGACTATGCAGATGAGGGTTGTCATTACAATATATCCTTCATTTGCATAATCCTCCTGGGCTCAAAATCCACTGCCACCAGCCGACCTCAATGTTGACCCAGAACCCTAATCCCACTCACACTGCCCTCTTGCCTGCAGTCTCCCCTTCCTCTTTTCTGTCACCCCGTCTCAAACTACTACTCCACATCACAGTCATCATGTGCCACATAAACTCACCCACTGGTGCCTTTGTTGTATTCCCATTCCATGCAGTGAGAGAGAGAGAGAGAGAGAGAGAGAGAGAGAGAGAGAGAGAGAGAGAGAGAGAGAGAGAAAGAGAGAGAGAGAGAGAGATCTTTACTCCTGAATTATTTTTATCCAACCAGAACTTTCCACTGCTGTATGAATATAATGTTAAATACATCTGGAATATTACAATGACCGCACTCATTAATCCTCACTGTTAGAGGTGGTCACTTTAATAACAACAATTTTTAGTGAAGTGCAAACAACCTATTAAGTCACACTTGTCTGAATTGAAAATTGTAGGCATTATTGAGATTTTTGTGTTTCAAAGTAAATATTGTAGATCAAGCAGCATTAATAATTGAGTTTATATTGATTATAGCATTGTGGACAGATGAATTTTAAAAATATTAGTCATAGTAAATAATATGAAAGATACACTTTGGTCAGATTCACTAGCAGTTGATCACTGACAAATGAAACATTAGGATGTGTTAAAGACTCAAACTGGGTTGCTAAACATATCTCAATAATGGTTGGTTGTTTGGGGTTTAATGGACCAAACAGCAATGTCATCAGTCCCTTGTTTCAAATGTGGTCCATTCCGCTAATATGACATCTCAGGAAAGTCGGAACAATAAAATGGAAAAGGCTAAAAACGTGAAAGTGCAGTCATGTTGTCAATGGTAAAAACAAACTGAGGGAAGTCAGCAAGAGAACGAACCCAACGCTATGCTGAAGCAGCATAGGCAAGACCACCTGTGACTTAAAAGGTGCAACCGCTAGAATGTAGAAGTACGTATGGGAAAAGAAGACTAAAAAAAAAGGGGTAAAAACAGAGTAAAAGGGGAAGAAAAGAGGATCTCGGTCAGGGAGGTGAGTCGGGAATCTCCAAACACGGCTTACAGTGGGAGACACCCAAACACTCACCGCCCTGCCCCAACTGCAGAGAGAGATTAAAAACCTTAAAACTGAGAATAAAAACAACTTTCCCGGAGGAAACCGAGAACCAGAGAGACCATCCGGGAATCGTCAACCAACATCAAAGGTAAAGTGTGGGGGAGTCTGTACTTAGCACGCAGAGCCAAAAGAAGGGGGCAGTCAACCAAAATGTGGGCTACTGACTGGAAGGCTCCACAACCACAAAGTGGGGGTGGCTCATCACGCAAAAGAAAACCATGGGTCAGCCTGGTATGGCCAATGCGGAGACGACACAGTGTGGTCGATTCCTTTCGGGAGAGGCGAAAGGAAGAACGCCACAGGCCTGGTGTCACCTTAATCGCACGAAGTTTATTAGACAGGGGAGTAGCCTCCCAAGAATTGGCCCATGACTGTGCGAAGTGGGATTTGATGTGAAGCCGTAAATCCACTGCAGGAGGGGTTACAGAAAACGGGGGGTAAGTGACTGCTACCCCAGCCAAACGATCAGCGAGCTCATTACCTGGGATACCCACATGGCCAGGGACCCAAAGGAAGTCAGTGGAACAAGCAGCACGCTGAATATCAGCAAGATGGTCATGGATGGCAGAGACCTAGGGATGGCGCGAAAAACACCGGTCAATAGCAAGAAGGCCACTCATCAAGTCCATACATAACAAAACGCGGTTGTGTTGGGACTGTTTAATAAAGGTAAGGGCCTGGGGCCTGGGAAATTGCCATCAATTCCGCAGTAAACACCCCACATGTAGGTGGCAGCAGATGATTTTCCGTTCCAGCAGAGGACGTGAAAGCATACCCCACATGATCAGCAGATTTAGAGCCATCAGTGTAAAAAACAACAGCATCCCGAAACTCCCATAAAATTTGGCAGAAAAAGGAACGGAATCTTTCAGACCTCGGCAGAGATCCATCCAAATTCGAGGCCAAGGAACTAACCAAGGGGGGTGGAGGGGAGGGAGCGAGGAAGACAGGACAAAGAAGGAAGCTGAAAATCATGGCAAAGAGACGTGAGGCGGAGCCCAACCGGTAAACCCGCCCGAGGGCGGGAGTCTGGTGGGCGACGTCCATGGTCTGGGAACAGGATAGAATATGAAGGATGAGTGGGAGAGGAACGGATAGCGAGTGCATAAGACACCAGAAGCTGGGACCGCCGAACAGAAAGGGGGGGGGGGGGGGGGGGGGCATCCCAGCTTCAACCAGGAGACTATCAACAGGGCTAGTAGGGAAGGCACCCATGGCCAAACGGATACCACGATGGTGGACTGGATCCAGCACGTGCAGTGTGGAAGGAGCAGCTGAACCATAAACTTGACAACGATAGTCCAAGCGAGACAGAACTAGAGCATGATAAAGACAGAGAAGGAGGGAACGGTCTGCACCCCAAGAGGAGTGGGCAAGGAAGCGAAGGACATTGAGTTTACGGAGACATCCTACCTTCAGAAGTCTGATATGGGGCAGCCAAGTGAGCTTGTTGTCAAAAAGAAGACCCAGGAAACGAAACTGTGGGACCACAGGCAATCGTTGTGCATCGAGATAGAGCTCCGGATCAGGGTGGATCGTAGTACGGCGACAGAAGTGGACCACTCGCGATTTTGAAGGAGAGAATTGAAACCCGTGTGAGAGGGTCCATGCAGAGGCATGCCGTATAGCTCCCTGGAGCTGCCGTTCTGCAGATGCCATCGAAGAAGAACTAACCCAAATGCAGAAATCATCCACATACAGGGCAGGGGTGACCAAAGGACCGACAGAGGCCACAAGTCCATCGATAACAATGAGGAAAAGAAGGACACTCAAGACAGAACCCTGTGGGATGCCCGTCTCCTGGGTCTGTGGAGAACTAAAAACAGTACCAACTCGAACTCTGAATGACCGATGGAACAGGAACTGGCGGATAAAAATCGGGAGTGGGCCCCGAAGACCCCACTGATGAAGGGTAAGTTAAGATTTGATGGCGCCAAGCCGTGTCATAGGCCTTGCGAAGGTCAAAAAACACTGCAACCAAATGGCGGCGCTGGGAAAAAGCCTGCCAAACTGCGGATTCCAAGCGAAGTAAATGATCGATTGGAGACCGTCCCTCTCGAAAGCCACACTGGTAAGGGGACAACAGATCCCGAGATTCGAGGACCCAATTGAGCCGACGGGCTACCATCCGTTCAAGTAACTTACAAACAACATTGGTCAAACTAATTGGCCGATAGCTGTCAACAGACAGGGGGTTCTTACCAGGCTTAAGGACAGGAACCACAATGCTATCCCTCCACTGAGAAGGGAAGTCACTCTGGAGCCAGATACGGTTAAACACCCGAAGAAGATGTTGCCGTTGTGGAGCACTGAGATGTTGAAGCAGTTGGTTATGAATGGAATCTGGGCCAGGGGCCGTATCATGAGAAGAAGATAGAGCAGAAAGAAATTCCCATGAAGTAAAAGGTTTGTTGTAAGATTCTGACTAACAAGGGGTAAAACATAAGGTGGAAGCTTCAGCCCTCTGTTTCTGGTGAAGGAAAGCAGCTGGATAGGAGGCTGATGCTGATGCCACTGCAAAATGGGTCGCAAGATGTTCTGCAAGAACTAATGGGTCCATACAAAGGCCATCTGGGAGGTGAAGGCCTGGCAGGGTGGACTGCCGATGGCAACCTTGGAGAGAGCCAAGTGTAGCCCATACCCGTGACAGAGGGACAGTAGAACCAAGGGAAGAAACAAATTATTCCCAACATATCCACTTGCTCTGTGTGATTAAATAACGGGCTTTAGCACGGAGGCTTTTAAAGGTAGTGAGGCTGGTTACGGATGGGTACCTCTTAAAGTGTTGCAAAGCTCGACAGCGATCACGGATGGCAATGGCAATGGCAATGGCAATGGCAATGGCAATGGCCGTACTCCACCATGGGACTTGCCGGCGACGAAATGGTCCAGATGAGTGCGGGACAGCAAGGCTAGCAGTGCGAACAATCACGTCAGACACGTCACGTAGGACGTCATCAATACAACCCGACAAAGAGGGAGAAAACACAACCTATGCAGTGTATAGAGGCCAATCGGCGCGTTGGAAAGACCAACGAGGTAACCTGTCCATCGGGGAGCGGGAAGGGAGCGAGATAATCAACGGGAAATGGTCACTATCACAAAGGTCGTTGTGTGGCGACCAGTGTAATGAAGGGAGGAGAGAGGGAGAAGAAAGAGAGAGATCAATGGCAGAAAAGGTACCATGACCGGCACTGAAACGAGTAGGGAAGCCATCATTAAGAAGGCATAAGTCATCGTCTGCAATAAATTGGTCTATGAGAAGACCTCGTCTAGATGGAAAGGCACTGCCCCACAAGGGATGATGAGCATTAAAATCCCCAAGGAGGAGGAAGGGAGGAGGAAGTTGCTGAAGAAGGGCAGTTAAGGCAGCAGGTGTAAGAGTCCTCTCAGGAGGGAGATAAAGATTGCAAATCGTGACCTCAGAGTCTAGGTGGACCCTAACAGCAACCACTTCCAATGTAGTTTGAAGAGGAATCCACGTGCTAGCAATATCTGTACGGACCAACGTACAAACGCCACCAGAAGCCCGCAAGGGTCCGACCCGATTTCGACAGAAAACACGGAACCCACGGAGGGTCGGTGAGTGAGCATCAGTAAAATGAGATTCCTGGAGAACCACACAAGCTGCTGAGTAGGACGAAAGAAGGGATTTCAATTCCGGAAGGTGACGATAGTAGCCATTACAATTCCATTGGAGAACCACATAACGATGATGTAAATGGGGGCTGAACATGCTAAAGCCAGTCATACCACCGGGTCCCCACCCGTCACCGACAAGGAGTGGGCGGCATCCATGAACGACAGGTCAGAATCCGGTTGTGAATTCGGGTATGGGACCTCCGGTGACACCAGAGGCTCTTTGTCCCGGGACTTATGTTTCTTCTTCTTTTCATGCTGAGGTCGAGGAGGGCTGTGTGGCATAAAGGAGCCAGCTGCAGCAAGATCAGGAACAGAAAGAGACCGGGCGACCTGGGGGCCAACAGACTGCGGCTCTCGCAGTCGTCGCGTGGCAGCAGACCTTTGGCCTGGAAGGTGCCAGGAAGGGGCATCCCGGGAGAGGCGCCCTTGACCGGCAGACGCCGAAGGAGTGGGACACTTCTCCAGCTGGGGAGGGGGAGCGCAGTACCCAGAGGAGAAGGTGTGGGAGCCTCAGGGGAGGGGGGGAGGAGAGGGGTCCGGGATGGGGGTAAGGAAGGGGTGAAGACGTGTATACTTCTTATGGGCCTCTGTGTAGGTTAAACGATTGAGGGACTTATACTTCTGTATCTTCTTTTCCTTCTTATATACTGGGCAATCTGACAATTTACACACACAGGAGGGGGAACACAGGGACTCCTCTCATGGAGTGGACATCCACAGTCACCACAGAGAGGGGCCTGTGAACAGTGGGAAGACGTGTCCAAAACGCAAGCACTTAAAACACCTCATAGGAGGTGGGATGTACGGATTCACATCACATCGATAAACCATAATCTTAACTTTCTCAGGGAGGGTATCTGCTTCAAAGGCCAGGATAAAGGCACCAGTATCAATGCGATTGTCTTTAGGACCCTTCTGAACACGCCGAACAAAGTGAACACCCCGCCGTCCAAGATTGTCCCGAAGTTCCTCATCAGTTTGAAGGATGAGGTCCCTGTGAAAAATCACACCTTGAACCATATTTAGAGACTGCTGGGGGGGGGGGGGGGGCGGGGGGTAATGGACACAGGAATTTTGCCAAGATGGGTACAGGCACGAAGGGCCGCAGATTGGGCAGCTGAAGCAGTTTTGATCAGCAACGAACCCGACCGCATCTTGCTCAGGGAGTCCACTTCGCCAAACTTGTCTTCAATGTGTTCCACAAAGAATAAAGGTTTGTTATTGGTGAAAGTATCTCCATCAGTCCTGGTGCAAACTAGATAACGGGGGAAAGGTTTCGCCCTAGCCGACGGGCCTGACCCTCTTCCCAGGGGGTAGCCATGGAAGGGAAGGCCGAAGGGGCAAGAGAAGCAGCACTTGAAGAATCAGTTCCATGCAGAGAGACGGCCGCAGAAGAATGGCCAGAGTTCTAGACACGTATGCGTTTCATTCGCATAGCGTCCGACCTGATACCACCCACTCCGATCAGGGGCTCTCCTCATGGGCGCCACCCAGCCACAGCAAGGGCCGTCTGGCATGGCGGCCATTGCCGGGAGCTCCGATGCTCCAGGATGACGAGCAACCACTCCAAGGCATGCATGAGGAGGTCACAGCTCAGGTATCAGAAGTGTGATCCCTGCGTGTTCAGGGGGCTCAACCAAAAGGGTACATAGCGACCCCACCACATGGGCTGGCTACCGTGCTGGCTATGCACCCTAGCATCAGACAATGGCATGAAAGAAAAGATGAAATGTACTAGGAGGGCGCACGTCGGAGACACTAGGTAAGGTGCTCTTCCCCAAATGGCTCACACTACAGAGGAGAAATTTTGTAATGGAGGTCAAACCCCAGAGGGGGACCAGGGAATGCCAAAAGGAGGAGATGATTACGCAACAAAGCCGAATTGTAAAACAAACAGAACCAGGAGGATAGCGGGGGCCAACACAAGCAAGGACACCAAGAGAGGGAGAGGAGAGGGCGAGGGGAAAGGAGCAAGGAGGGGAAGGGGAAGGGGAAGGAAATGCAGCCCTCGAGAGAAAGAAGGCTGCAATAGCTCGGGGCCCCATGCTCGCCACGCACATATCCACAAAAGAGTTGTGGACCCCCTGGGGGGTATCTCAATAATGCCTTAAGTAGAACATGAGGGATATTCTTCACACTAAAAATGTCTTCTGGATGGTTATGAGCAACACACAACTGGATCATCAGATAAAAAGTCAAGTTTCAGTCATCTTTTTAAGTAGCTAATAAGCTGTTCTATACCCTCTAGAGATAGTATATTCCTCCAAGGCAATACCTCAATGATCAGTTTGCAAAGATTATCTGACAGTTTTTATACAATCGAGTGAAGACCTGATACGTAACTTCAAAATTTTCTATGAGTCCGGTTTAGATTGTTTTCCAGAGTATTTAACACAACAATGAAATTCCATTTTTGTCCAAATGAAAACATATTTGTACTCTGGACATTTTCATTTGAACTCTGGACACCTAACAGTAAACACTTTTTAAGTTGCTCTTTCTCATCTCAAATTCCATGTGATTAATAATGCTTTTCTTAGATGCCAAGTAATAAACTTTGATCCTGGTCTTTATACTTATGCAGTGATGAAACCATTTACACATTTAAGATTTTTATACAGAATTAGGCAATTTTACTATGAGGTTTCCTCTTATAAATATCACTGGATATAACTGTTGCATCAAATAAGGCTTAACCTTCGAACCTGCGCGTTTTCACACGAAAATGTGAAGATTTTCTAACAACTGGTATTTATACACAGTAGCCAGCAGACTTAATCTTATTACGTACAGTGCAATCTGCACAGAGGAACTTCAACATGCTATGCCAAAATAATCATGACAGGTCATGGGGTAGACATGTCTGACGTACCTTCCCACTAATAGCAACATTTTTCCCAAGGCATCTATTTCAAGTTAGTGATCTTAGGAATAATACATAGTAGTAATTCCCCTTAAAATGTCTTTGCACACAGTCTCTTCCAAATTTCACGAGCAACTGAGCAGTTACTTTTGCAAATGTTTAATATAATTATTTGATAAGTTTGGAAAACATTAGGTAAACCCTTTTAGAGAACAAAAGGCACTTTTCCCCATGGCTAAGATAAAATTTACATTTTAGATCATCACTTACAAAAGATGTTTTATAAAACCTTTAATTGTGTACTATGGTACTTTTGTGAAAGGTATATGTACACATATCAAAAAAAGTTTTACATCACCCTTGTCCCCAGAAATCCTGAAGACAGACGTTGACTGTCGAAATTCTATCACAGACACAGTTCCTTTGACTGTTCAGAGATGTCACTAAACCCGCCCAAAGATGTAAACAACCATGCATGAGCAGCACCTATTAGACAGAGGGGGTCTGACAACCCATCAGTTCCACTCATTCCACCAAGGAGGTGGTACACAGCTCGTGTTGTCTGTAGTTCAACCATGCCAAGATGGTCAATACCGTGGTTCGATCACATCCGCATTGTTACTTTTTGCCAGGAAGGGCTCACAACAAGGGAAGAGTCCAGGTGTCTCTGAGTGAACCAAAGCAATGTTGTTCGGACATGGAGGAGATACAGAGAGACAGGAGTGGGTGACAGCTACCTACGAATTATGGTTCTGAGGAACCCTGACAGCAACGCCACCATGTTGAATAATTCTTCTTGTGCATCCGCAGGACGTCATAATATGACTCAAACTGTGCGCAATAGGCTGCATGATGCTAAACTTCACTCCCGACGTCCATGGTGAGGTCCATCTTTGCAACCACAACACCATGCAGGGGGCACAGATGCCAAATGGACCACTCAGGATTGGCACCAAATTCTCTTCATTGATGGGTGTCGCGTATCCTTAAACCAGACAATCGTCCGAGACCTGTCTGGAGGCAACCTGGTCAGGCTGAATGCCTTAGACACGCCGTCCACCTAGTGCAGCAAGGTGGAGGTTCCCATCTGTTTTGGGGTGGCTTTATGTGGGGCTATCGTACGCTGCTGGTGGTCATGGAAGGTGCCGTAATGGCTGTACGATAAGTGAATGCCATCCTCCGACCGATAGTGCAATCGTATCGGCATCATATTGGCAAGGCATTGGTCTTCATGGACAATTTGCCACCCATCATGCACATCTTGTGAATGACTTCCTTCAGGATAATGACGTCGCCCTACTACAGTGGCCAGCATGTTTTTCGTGAACCCTATAGCACTTGTAACAGATTGAAAAGGGCTGTTTATGCCAACCATTCTGAGGGATCTACACCTGATCGCCATTGAGGACTGGGACAATCTAGACCAACAGTGCCTTGATGAACTTGTGGATAGTACACCATGACAAATACAGGCATGCATCAATACAAGAGGATGTGCTACAGGGCATTAGAGGTACTTGTGTGTACAGCAATCTGGACCACCACCTCTGAAGGTCTCGCTGTATGGTGGTACGACATGCAATGTGTGGTTTTCATGAGCAATAAAAAGGGCAGAAATGATGTTTATGTTGATCTCTCTTCCAATTTTCTGTACAGGTTCTGGAATTCTCGGAATCCAGGTGATACAAAACTTTTTTGATGTGTGTAGAAGGCAGAATGTGGCCTTAACTTTTAAAAATGATTTGTCAAAAATCTTTAACAGTTCAATATGGGCTTAAACATTTGGTTCAGTAGGTAATTTTTTCATTCTGTACACATAATAGTCTTGCAATACTGTAAAATATAGCAACATGGTGTCTGGCACTACGTCTGAAAAACAGTGCACATTCCATGTACTTCTGCATTGTGAATGCTTTAGCGTGAGACAGTGTTGTGTCCCAGTTAAATGTCACCTTTACAGTTAGCCCATTTTTCAAATGATTGAACTATAAGGCGTAGCAGTTCCCAGTTTTGTTCTTCATGTGATCTACAAGGATTGTACCCTGAGAGTCCCTAAACCCAGTGATAACCAACTGACAAAATCATCTTTATTTTCTTTAGCACACACACATTCATTGGACTTTGCATTGTTCTGACTGCTGTTTCAACTGTGATGGGTATTTTGTAAACAGGAACAAACTTGGCGCAGTTGTGTACATTTTGTGCACTTGCTCCCAGCTTTCCTTACTCAAATCAGACCCAATTTGCAGTTGATTTATCACTTTATACTGTTTGTACTGTGAGAGAAATGTTTGAAGCATTTGAACTGCTCAGCAACTGTGAAATAAGAAGTATGATTTAGTTTTTGAGAGTGAGGACAGCTACTGCCAGACATGAGACATACAGCCTCAAAACAAAAAGTGACAGTACAGTACATAAACATTTAAGTAATTCAAGGACATGCTAGACTATGTTCATGATTAAAACATGACAGACACCTTTCTGTAATCAAAAACTGATATGTACACACAACTGAGGCAAAAAAATTAATGGAGACGAATGATTCATGATTTCCACATTTTCGGTATCAGTGCTTTAGAGAATCATTTTTCAAAACTTGCAGTTTAGCAAACTGTGTCTGACTTGGCTAACTAAGCTACTTTCTCTTGGCTAACTAAGCTACTTTCTCAAGGCAGATTGGGAGAATGGGCAGTGCTCTGAAAATTTCTGACCCAACAGAAACAGAAATGAATGAGGTGAACTTCTGGACCATACTGTCACAAGGGATGAGACCTTGGTGTCTGGCCTAACAACAGAAACAAAGCAGCCATCAATCGAATGGTGACACACAAATTCTCCAACAAAAGGAAATGTGATGAGGTAATTTCACCACACAAGATAATGGCAATTTTGTTTTGGCACAGCACTGATTTTCTATATAGTCTATACCACAAGGGATAACAAATTCAGGTGCTTTCTGTATGACCTTAGGCACACTATACAGAATAAGAATGTTTTCTTGTGTCATTTGGAGTTTTGTCGCTGCACGACAATTTATGTTCTGCTGATTAAACATAATGGTTAGTAACATGCTTTGGATGTGAACAAATGGATCACATACCATTCAACCTGCACCTTGCACTGAGCGATCACCAACTGTACTGCTGCCTCACGGGAGTTTCTCACTGGTCAGCAGTTTTAACTCCAATGAAGAAGTGAAAAAAGCAACTGCATATTGGTTGTATTCATCTGCAGCTGATGTCCTCAATGTGGGCATAACAAAATTAGTAGAATCTGTTGATAAATGTTTAAATAACAGAGGAAATCATAAAGAAAAATTGTCTAAGGAGTGAAGAGTGAAATAAAAAATAGGTTACTGCATCTTTACTAGTTTTGTTTTTATTGAAAAAAGGGCCTCCTTTAAAATATTATCTGCAAACATGACTAAACACTATGTTCAAACATTCTTTTGTAGTATTAAAGCCTATCACCAACCTACAAAGCAGACACTCCTCTGTGTTTGTTCTAATTTGCAAAAAGAGTTCTCGTAGTACGAAAACAATGCTATTCCTTAATTTATTTCACATTCATTCAGAAATACTATCTCAACAAATTCATCATTCTGATATCTATGTTCTCTAATTGTATGATTTTCTTTCTAGCACATGACACTACAGCTAGTTCAGTACACCAGTACTGTGAAAGCACATTTTCTTATTATGGAGCTACAGTTTTTATTTAATTATCATATGGTACCCATCATTTGTGTGAATTTTGCATACATTATCAATATCAGGTAGATAAAGGTCATGGGCTTAGGACTACTCTACTTCCAGAAAATACTAGTGAAATGCAGATAGTGAAAATTCATAATACTGTTATCTCACTTAGCACAAATATTCAAGGCCAACAAGAGGCACCAAGGCTGAATATTATGTCAAATTAAACAGTTATTTCAGCTATTATCATAATACACTCCTGGAAATTGAAATAAGAACACCGTGAATTCATTGTCCCAGGAAGGGGAAACTTTATTGACACATTCCTGGGGTCAGATACATCACATGATCACACTGACAGAACCACAGGCACATAGACACAGGCAACAAAGCATGCACAATGCCGGCACTAGTACAGTGTATATCCACCTTTCGCAGCAATGCAGGCTGCTATTCTCCCATGGAGACGATCGTAGAGATGTTGGATGTAGTCCTGTGGAACGGCTTGCCATGCCATTTCCACCTGGCGCCTCAGTTGGACCAGCGTTCGTGCTGGACGTGCAGACCGCGTGAGGCGACGCTTCATCCAGTCCCAAACATGCTCAATGGGGGACAGATCCGGAGATCTTGCTGGCCAGGGTAGTTGACTTACACCTTCTAGAGCACGTTGGGTGGCACGGGATACATGCGGACGTGCATGTCCTGTTGGAACAGCAAGTTCCCTTGCCGGTCTAGGAATGGTAGAACGATGGGTTCGATGACGGTTTGGATGTACCGTGCACTATTCAGTGTCCCCTCGACGATCACCAGTGGTGTACGGCCAGTGTAGGAGATCGCTCCCCACACCATGATGCCGGGTGTTGGCCCTGTGTGCCTCGGTCGTATGCAGTCCTGATTGTGGCGCTCACCTGCACGGTGCCAAACACGCATACGACCATCATTGGCGACTCTCATCGCTGAAGACGACACGTCTCCATTCGTCCCTCCATTCACGCCTGTCGCGACACCACTGGAGGCGGGCTGCACGATGTTGGGGCGTGAGCGGAAGACGGCCTAACGGTGTGCGGGACCGTAGCCCAGCTTCATGGAGACGGTTGCGAATGGTCCTCGCCGATACCCCAGTAGCAACAGTGTCCCTAATTTGCTGGGAAGTGGCGGTGCGGTCCCCTACGGCACTGCGTAGGATCCTACGGTCTTGGCGTGCATCCGTGCGTCGTTGCGGTCCGGTCCCAGGTTGACGGGCACGTGCACCTTCCACCGACCACTGGCGACAACATCGATGTACTGTGGAGACCTCACGCCCCACATGTTGAGCAATTCGGCGGTACGTCCACCCGGCCTCCCGCATGCCCACTATACGCCCTCGCTCAAAGTCCGTCAACTGCACATACGGTTCACGTCCACGCTGTCGCGGCATGCTACTAGTGTTAAAGACTGCGATGGAGCTCCGTATGCCACGGCAAACTGGCTGACACTGACGGCAGCGGTGCACAAATGCTGCGCAGCTAGCGCCATTCGACGGTCAACACCGCGGTTCCTGGTGTGTCCGCTGTGCCGTGCGTGTGATCATTGCTTGTACAGCCCTCTCGCAGTGTCCGGAGCAAGTATGGTGGGTCTGACACACCGGTGTCAATGTGTTCTTTTTTCCATTTCCAGGAGTGTAGATCATATTCATTGTGACACTTTTCATTTTTTTGTGACACCTTTCATTCACAAATTTCTACAGGTATCTTGTTGAAAAACTCCAATTCTTTTTTGCCAAGTATGTCATTCTTGTTCTAAGCAACACTGATGCAGACAAAAACTGATAAAGTGTTAGAATAGCAACTACATAGTACCCGTCATTATCAGCAGTCAAGGATACTAGTTTCAAAGTTCCAGTGAGACCATTGACAGAAAATGTATATGAGTGCAATGGAAAGGATATTGAAGTTAAGGTAACCTGCTGCTTAGTATGGACCTTTAACGACTATAACGTGGACATCTCAGAACACTAAATCACATTTTTCTGTGAAACGCCATTTCATACGTGATATGTGCCACTGTCGCTGAAACCTGCACATTCCATGAAAGCTCAAACACCTCTAAATTCAGCATCAGTTGTTGAAACTATAAAAGAATGGTATCTAAATGCTAATGTTGCAAATATTGTAACTGAGAGTGCTGCTAACATGAAAGCTGTTGCCAAGTGCATTACTGGAGTTCAGGATTTAACATGTTGCACTTAGTTCCCTATATCTTGTTGTGAAGTGATCAAACAAGTTACAGTATACTCTATGTTTCTAAACTACACAAAATAAGAGATAGCTGCATGATCTTTTTAATCAAGAAGCTTGACAAAGAAGAACATATTGTTTGCAGCAGAAATTGGGCCAGCCATAGCACAATTTCATTCAGGAGGTGGAAACATGATAAAACAACACTTTCATAATGTTTTCTTTTATTTATGACTATAGAAAGAGTATCGCTGTTCCCAGCGAACCTTTCCAAAACACTGTGAAAACACTGAATGCTACTGAGTGGAAGTTGGTACCACATTTTCTCTCCATTTCACCTTTCCAACTGCTGATAGCTGAAATGATGTCTTGGACAAACTTTCATAATTAGGGTGATTCACATGATTAAAGCACTGCATGCGGCATATTGTTTTCATGATAATCTGTCTTGCGACCCTGTTGATAAACAGCAGTGTATAGTGTAAAACATGGCACTGACCACATTACTGGATCCAAACCTTAGATGTTTAAGGTTTGGGAACAATGAAAAGGTGAAAGCACATTTGAACTCAAGCAGCCGATTGTATGCCCATTATGACAATAAGTTTTTCAAACTAGCTCATCATTTCTTCAACTGAAAAATAAATAGCATTCCTTTAAAAGTGCTTTGCCATTCTGCAGTGTTTTTACTGAGGTCCGAAAGCATAAGGAGCAAAATATTACAACTACTTATATACTCACTGAGGTCCAGTGCTAAATGGAGGATTCTGTACTGTAAACAATTAAAACTGACAACAACATGTATCCTTCCTAGCAAAGAAAAACATGTCTTTGTCTAGGTCTATAACAGCATGACAAATATTTTCTACTAACTAAGCCAAACAGTCTGTCTGAAAGTTTACTTGTACGGTAATGGTGTCTAAGCCCCATGCATCGCTTACCAATTTTTGTATTGTTTTAACATCTTTCTTTCTTTTCCATTGTTCTAAATACGTGTAACAGGATGTACTTGGATGTTTCTAATTAGAACACAACAGCAGTTATGATTTTTGCTTAAATTTATTACCTTGCTGTTTTAATGGTGCCAGACATATTTCACTTGATTACTAAAGACCATAATGATCCACCAGAAGGGTTGGTAATATGCTATTCAATACCTTTCAAACAGTGGAAAAACCTAATACACGAGCACAAAGTCCCCAACTTTTATCGCATTTGGCAACAAGATGCAAACATTCGTATGAAAGAATGAAGACAACAAATCAGAAATTGAATGCTTTGTAAACAAGATATAACCGAACTATACTGAATCTTAATTGAAACTTCTAGAGTAAACTGTGGTAAAATCCATCATGGAGTTAAAACCAATAAACTCTATCACCAACAACTGTAACTTATTTGGTATTTTGGCTGCATATGTAGCAACACTAGATAGCAAATAACACGGTTCGGCTCACAGGAAGACAATTCTTGTTTCAATTATATAAAACAATTTAAGCCATTGTTACCTTCATGTATCATCTCTGTTTCATGTAAATACGAGTGCCTGTTTGTTTCAGGAACAGCCTGTCCTTCAAGAGCTGTCTGTGTGCAAGATAGGGACCACTTCTTAACATCAAATGCCATGCTGTATTATACAGAAAGTAGATTGTTGGTCTGTCACAGAGTTTTTGGTGTTCAGTATTTCTATAGCCACTTTGCCCTGTTAATTGAAAAATAAATTGTTTCCAGAGCTGTTACTCTGTCCCCACAAGCTCCATTCACTCAAGTTTTAAGCTGTGCAGCAGTCCAGCACTTCAAATGAAACAACTTTACAATAGCACAAAACTGTTTCTATATTCCACATTAGTAGTTACAATGACTACTCCAGATGGTTATCAGCAGTTAACTGCCTGACACGGTATGACTACACGAATCATACGTATAAACGATATCATTTAAGTACCCCCCCCCCCTTTTCCCCACCACCACCTCACAGAAATTTACCAGTCTTATCAAATAATCCTCACAGCTATATCCTAGATTACACAATCGTATAAAACACTCATATGCCTATTTGCCAATATGTACCAGTATGTAGAAATACTAACTCTCAATCTGCAACATTTGGTGTTAGGTGGCATTATCTAGGTTTAATTTCAAAAGAAAGAAAACATTATTATGTACATATAAACTAATAATCTACCACAGAAGATATTCTATAAGTATATCTATCTGGGATGTATGGTCAGTATTTAAATGCTGACTGGCTATATGTAGAACTTATAAGTGGGTTCTTGTATTAACAGCAAGCCTGGAAGCAGTCCATTTTACTCTAAATGCACAAGATGGGTACACTCTAATTGATGAGATTGCTTATGATAGTTTGATGTCTCTTTGACACAGCCCAAGAAACAATAATCAGCAATGTGCAATATGAAAACTTCAAGGATGGTAACATTTTAAAAGGATAGCATGTGCTAGAAAGATGACTTATCTGCAAGCAGTAATAATTTTAGAAGACATTCAAAACCTTTCTGGTTTAAAACTAAAGAGTCACTTGGAAGTTAATCCTGTGGCATGTTTTAGGTCTCTCTGTTTTGGTTTTCAAAAGATTTTTGAAGTCAAAGATGATGGTGCAGGATTTCTTTCAGACTAAATGGAAAAATAAGGACCTTCTGTTTTTGCATATCAGGCGCACAAACTAATAGTTTGAGAAATTGAAGGCTTATAGACTTACTGCCATTGCAAATATAGTTTGAAGGGAGTGTGTCTGCTAAAAAGGATGAGAATAAGAGGTAAAGGCTAACACTGACACCACATTAAACTTTTGTGCATTTGACTTTGTGGATGGCATCTTCAAGGTGGTAAGATGGGTGATGGCAGTTTGCTTTCTGGCACCTGCTGATGGGATACTGACTCCACGCAGACATGTCCCAGCTTGGAGAAGCAAGGCACACCTTCGATAACTTTGAGAGGATTTCGGATCCTGTCTATCAGATTGGAACTGAACTGTTAAATACGGATGTTGTTACAGTGCACGTAATGTCATTTATGTACGAATTCAGATCTTATGAAGTGTTATATTTTTGTATCTTAAGGAGCAATGTAATCAGATTTAATATGGATCTCTGTCTATTAATTGATAGGAAGTTAAAATATATAAGAGTTTTATGATCTCCAACACAGGTACAGCTGAAATGGAGAAGAAGTCCTTGATAAGAGGAACTGCAACATTATTCTGGACATTAAATGAAGAACCAGCAGTTCAAAACTGGAAGGTAACTGCAATCGTTATCAAAAAATACTATATCACTAAAAGGAAAACAGTTTAATTTATCCTCTGAATAAAAAACAGTTGAATGTTTAAAATGTACCTTCTGAGCATATTAACAATTTTCTTTCTTCTGTCAACAATCTTAACTAATTCAAGTGTTCATGAGATCAGTTTACAGTACACTGAACTGTGGTTTATTAAAGACACACAGTGTGTCATCTTGTACTCACATAGGTTTTGTGAGTACTTTTCTTTTACTCTGGTTATTTTTTGTTAGAATCTTTACCAACTGACTTGGATGCCAACTAGGTATCTGTCTATAGAGTATTGTAGCATCCATTTGCTGCCCAGAATCAATCACCCATACGATTGAATAAGTGCACTATTATCACCAGCAGGTCTGCATTCTTCAAGAACTAATGTATAAGGCTCACCTGAATGGACGACTTGAAAAGAAAAAGTTATCTCCACCTGATTCCAGTGGCATTTGCTGCCGCCTGCTTTTCCATTCACTGAAGGTCATCCTCACCACAAGATTTGACTCAACCTGACCACTTCCTGCACTAAACTAATATAGTATAACAATATTTAAATAAATAAATGTTATAAACATTCAGTCTAACTCACATCAGACCATGAACAATAAATATAAATAAAGGTTTGTAACAATATTGTGAAAATAAAAGTTGCTACTTACCATGTAGCGGAGATGCTGAGACACAGATAGGCACAATAAAAAGACTGTCACAATACCAGCTTTACACACACACACACACACACACACACACACACACACACACACACACACAGCCTCTGGCACTAAAGCCACACAGCGAGCAACAGCAGCAGAGTGGCAACTGGGTGGGGGTAAGGAGGATGCTGGGGGTGGGAGGGGGAGGGATAGTGTGGTAGGGATGGGTTACAGTGAAGTACAACCATGAGGTGGAGAGAGGGTAGGGCAGCTATGTGCAGTTGGAAGGTACACAGAGGGCAGGGGAGAGGGGAGAGTGTTGCGGAAAAGGAGAGAAGTAAAAAGACTGTGTGCATTGGTGGAATGAGGGCTGTGTAATGCTGGAATGGGAACAGGGAAGGGGCTGGATGAGTGAGAAAAATGACTAACGCAGTTTGAGGCCAGGAGGGATACGGGAACGTAAGATATATTGCAGGGAGAGTTCCCATCTGTGCAATGTAGAAAAGCTGGTGTTGGTGGGAAGGGTCCATACGGCACAGGCTGAGAAGCAATCATTGAAATGGAGTATGTTGTGTTGGGCAGTGTGCTCAGCAACAGGTTGGTCCACTTGTTTCTTGGCCACAATTTGTTGATGGCCAACAGCTTGTTGGTTGTCATACCCACATAGAATGCAGCAGAATGATTGCAGCTTAGCTTGAAGATTACATGGCAGGTAGCCCTGCTGTCTCACAGGTAGCCCTGCCTTTTATGGGACAGGTGATGTTTGTGACTGAACTGGAGTAGGTGGTGGTGGGAGGATGTATGGGACAGGTCTTGCATCCAGGTCTATTACAGGTATATTAACCGTGAGGGTAGGGGTTAGGAGTAGGGGTTGTGTAGGGATGGACGAGGACATTGTGTAGGTTCGGTGGAGGGCGGAATACCGTTGTGAGAGGGGTGGTAAGGATAGTAGGCAGGACATTCCTCATCTCAGGGCACATGAGGTACATGAAACACTGGCGGAGAATGTAATACAGTTGCTCCAGTCCTGGATGGTACTGAGTTACGAGAGGAATGCACCTCTGTGACCGGATAGTGAGACTTTGGGTGGATGTGGGAGACTGGAAAGATAAGGTGTGGGAGATTTGTTTTTGTGCGAGCTTGTGAGGATAATAACAATCTGTTAAGGCCTTAGTGAGAATCTCGGCATATTTCGAGAGGGACAGCTCATCACTACAGATGCTGTGCTGGTTACTTGTGCCTACTGAGAGAATCTTTGCCCTCGTAGACCAACGCCTTCAGCCTATTACCCAGAACCTTCCATTATATATAAAAGATACCAACCATTACCTCCACCGACTATCCACAGTTCCTGTCCTTTTACCAAATGGTGCACTACTCGTCCCTATTGATGCCACCTCCCTTTACACTAACATCTCTAATGCCCATTGCCTTACCGCCATTAATCACTGCCTTTCCCATCGCCCGATGAATTAGAAACCAACCACCTCCTTCCTAGTCACCATGCCCAAGTATATCCTCACCCACAATTACTTCTCTTTTGAAGGCATTACCTTGTAGGTAATGCCGGGGTATGGCTATGAGCACCCACACGGCTCCATTCTATGCAAACCTATTCATGGGCCATCTACAGGAATCCTTCCTGAACACCCAGAATCCTAAACCCCTCACCTGGTCCAGATTCATTTATCACATCTTTGAGATCTGAATCGAGGATGAGGACACCCTATTCACATTCCTCCAGAACCTCAACAGCTTCTCCCCTATTTGCTTCACCTGGCCCTAATCAATCCAACAGTGTTGACCTCCTCCTGAAAGATGGCTGCATCAGTATCTCTGCCCGTATCAAACCTACTAACCACATGAAATACCTCCACTTTGACAGCTGCCACCCGTTCCACACCAAGAAGTCCCATCCATACAGCCTAGCTGCCCATGGTCACCGCATCTCCAGTGACGAGCAGTCCCTCTCGAAATATACCGAAGGTTTCCCTGGCACCTTCACAGACTGTAATTATCTTCCCAACCTTGTACAAAAATAAATCTCCTGTGCCTTATCTTTCCAGTCTACCACAACCTCAGTAGTTAAAGAAATATCTGGCAAAAATAGTAATGTAGTCATTAAATAAATACACAAGTATGACAAGATACATGATATTTATGCTGCATTCATTTGCTGCATTGTTGTGGAGACTGCAATTTTCTGACAGGCATTTGAACAATGAAAAGATATAAAAATGTAATAAATCAAGAGTTAAAATAAATACAGATACACAGCTGTCAGGGATGGATACCTATAGTGCAATGCTATCATCTGAGATATCATTTCTTGAAATCCTGTGAAGTGTTTAAAAGTTGTTAATCCAAAGGTTCATGGTGCACATGTTCAGTCACTGTAAAACACTGCCTTGTGTAGTTTTAAAGACGACTGTCTCCTAAAGGCATATTTTGAAGTCAAACTATAACATGAATAGTAATTAATACAACTGAGGTATCAGCTTCTCTACCTTAATTTCATCAGATGATCTCATTTGCGACAACGTTGAGAGATCACCAGGACACTGATGTGCTTTTAAAAGAGCACCCTGTCTTGATTACATTTTTTAAATTTTTTACCACATTTGATTCTCATCTGGATAATCTTCAAACACGAATGGCAGCTACAAAGGGCAGCCACTGTAAAAAGCGGGTTGTCAATTAATACAATACCAACCGGCAAACTGTTTTCCACAGTAGCAGTCCTTCAGGCCTAAAAATGATCCTTACATGAATCAAAATTGGCAAAAACACCTTTTGATTCATGTGGCCTACTCCACAAGATGAATTCACCATCAATCAGTTAACATATAATTTATAAAATAAGAAATGAAAGCTCATAATTACCTGTATTCTTGCGTTTTCTGGGAGCTTCTTCTTGTTCATGGGAATTTGGTGGTGTCGCATTGATCTGCTGTAATAAATCTGTGCAGAAACAACAAAGAGAACAGCATTAAGAAACTAAGCTAATGTGCAATGCAACTACAAAGATTCACTTTAACAACATCACAACAATTTTGTTTTCAAATAGAGAACAAATTAAATAACACTCCTCAAATGTGTAGTTCTGCTCAGCTGTGAACTCCAGGACAGATTAATTTATAGCCCAGTGATTTCATTAGCTTAACATTAGGCACCACAGTAATAGGTAAGTAACGCACTTTCAAAATACCCACCAGATTAAAACAGAGTAAAAGATCTTCTAATGAACCCAGAAGTTTGCAGAGGGGGGGAGAGAGGGGGGAGAGAGGGGGGGGAGGGGGGGAGGGGGGGAGAGAGGGGGGAGAAGGGGGAGAGAGGGGGGAGAGAGGGGGGGAGAGGGGGGGGGAGAGGGAGAGAGAGAGAGAGAGAGAGAGAGAGAGAGAGAGAGAGAGAGAGAGAGAGAGAGAGGGGGGGGGGGGAGAGAGAGAGAGAGAGAGAGAGAGAGAGAGAGAGAGAGAGAGAGAGAGAGAGAGAGCGCATGCGCACTCCCACCCGTGCATGTTGGTGTGCGCTGTCTACTTTGGAAGAAGGCTTTTTGGTCGAAAGCTTACTTATTTAGCAGTCTTTTTATTGTGTGTACCTGCAACTCAACATTTCCCTTTCATAATATTGTCATTATTCCACTCTGGATTTTCCACTGTTTAAAAAATTGTGTGAACATTTTACACACTTCACTTTCTTCAAACTTTCTTTCCAAGAAAACTACGAGTCCTTCATTAGCTACTCAAAATCACTTTATTTTCAACAGTTAGACATCAATAGCACGCAAATGCATTACATCCGATCAGACATTCACAACACATCACTCTCACCGCTACAACCATCTTCCCCTAGCAAAAATAAGGGAAGGCTATAAGACACCCACAACATTAACATGTGTGAGACTAATCCATTAAGAAATGCAATTCAGACATACTATATTTCATGAATAATGCAGAAAAAGTTTAACGACTATCATTCAAGTATCAGAATGTTTACTCCTTTCATATAGCTCCTATTTGATGAGAATTGTAGGACTCCCCTTTATGGGTTAAAGGTGCACTACACAAAGGAAGCAGCTGCGCAGTACCAGAGTACTTGCATCAACCCAAGTTTGTTTGCATGGCCATCCTCTGCAGCAAACACAGAACTATTTGTTTTGTAAATAAAACCACTGTTTCTTACTGCAACTAATTTGTTTTTCCCAGATGTGTTTGCCATTTTCTCACTCTAACATATCTTCAGTGGGATCTAGGATGCTACAGTTTTGTTATTTTTAGATTATCAAACAGTTCACATCACATTTTTTTGTGTAAATAGGTACTTACTTAAAGTTTGTTGGCATCTGTGTTTCCTCTCATCTGGTCAGGATACTGAAATAAAGTGCTAGTGCGACCTCTAACTAAATGAGAGGAAATGCAGATGCCAACAAACTGTAAGTCAGTATTTATTTACATAAAAAATGTGGCATGAACTGTGTGATAATCCAAAAATAACAAAACTGTATCGTTCTAGATCCCACTGAGATGCGTTAGAGTAAGAGGAAGGCGAATTTCATCTGGGAAAAATAAATTACAGTTGCAGCAAGCAAAGACATTTTACTTGCCTTAAGTTTATTGTTGGATATTTTCACCATTGCTGGCTATTTTCACCGCCCATCTGCTTCCACTGTGACAGTTTAAGAATCACTCAAAGAAAGTTCATGCTCAGTAGTGTGGAAATACCTTGAGCATGCAATTTAGTTGGAAATAATTAAACCATGGAGTATGACTGAGACGTCTATGTAGTCATTGTAGGAGGTATGGATAGACAAGTCTTGTGAAATAGTACCGAACATGTTTTCCGAAAACTTTCTTGAGCATACAGTTCAAAAGCCTACAAACAATGGAAATATAAAAGACCTTGTAGCTACCAACAGACCTGACCTTATCGACAGTGTCAGTACAGAGACAAGGATTAGAGTTCATTATCATAGCAACAATGGTTACTAAAGTTAATAAATCCATAAAGAAGATTAGGAGCACATTTTTGCTAGAAAGAGCAGATAAGCAGTTGTTAGCATTCCACTCAGACAATGAAGGGACATTTTGTTCCAATGTAACAAATGTAGAGGACTTATGGGGAAGGTTTAAAGTGTTTGTAAATCATACTCTGGAGAAGTACGTGCTGAGTACAGAAGGAAAAGATCCACCATGGTTTAATAACAAAATCTGGAGAACGCTGAGGTAGCAGAGACTGTTGCACACACTGTTCAAAAAAGAACACACAAATTACAATAGTCAAAAGGTAGCACAAATCCGTGCACGTGTAAAAAGATCAATGTATGACGCATACCATAACGTCCACCATCGTACCTCAACAAAAGATCTTGCCCAGAACCTGAGAAAATTCTGGTCCTACGTAAAATCACCAAGTGGATCAAAGTCTTCTATCCAGTCATTCGACCAGTCTAGTGTGGTAATTTAAAAAGGTAAGACCAAATTTTAGAAATGATTCACGCAGAATGACTAGTCATATGGTAAAAAGAGAAAGAAAGTGTTGTTGTCAGGTAGTTCCCATGGAAGAGGTGTTGGCCAACTTTTGCAGGATGAACTAGGATTAGAATACTAGGTCACCAATTTTTTTTAAACCTAGTGCTGGTCTGGAGCAGGTGACAGAGGATTTAGGACCACTTTGCAAAGATTTCACTAGGCAAGGCACTGTGGTTACAGAGAGTGGGTCAGGTAATAGTACTAACAGAGATCCTGGGTACAGTACAGAGTGTGATCCGGCAAAGAATGCATGGGCATCGAAGCATACTAGTGTTGACTTTGTTCTTTGGCACCATGACCGACCTCATTTGAACTCTTCTGTCACGAGAGTTAATCAGGAGTTGGAACGGCTGCTTATGTCGGGTGCAGGGTCACACATTGGTGTGGTTCCTGTTGATTCTCTCAATAGGTGGGATTATACTAGGCATGGCCTTCACCTCAACAGGAAAGGAAAGGGTAAACTGGCTGGGAAAACAACAGGAAAGTTGAAGGGTGGAGGCACTGTCATCAGGGATAAAATACCAGTGGTTATAGGGTTCAGAAAAGACCCTTTTTAGGGTAGAAAGGACAGGAAGAAGCCAAATTTTAAGAAAATTTAAGACTGAGACAAACCTTCAGTTTGAGAAAGAAACCAAAAAACATAATTCTAGCTTATTACATCAGCATAAATAGCTATTGGTTAAGAATTTTCAACAACTAGCAGATATTTTAACTCTACCCAATTTTAACTCGGTCAATATTAAGTGTCAGCTATCTTTATTGCATCAAAATATTTGAGGGCTGAGAAATAAAATTAATGAATTAATTATCTGCATAGATTAATTAGAGTCCTCAAACCCAGCTGACATAATCTGCCTGTCTGACGATCATGTGACCACTGGTATAGAACTTTTGTGTGTTACAGGATTTAGTTCAGCATCTCACTTTTGTAGAGCAGAAATGGAGAAAGGAGGAGTTGCCACATTCATCAGGAACTGTCATAAATTTAAGAACATAGACATTCATAAATTTTGCTTAGAACATCATATGGAAGCATGCGCAACAGAAAAAGAATTTCACAAAAAATCCTTCATAATATTAAGTGTATTCAAGCACCTGCAGGTAACTTTAATCTGTTCATAAACCACCTTGAAGCAGTACTGGTCCATTTAACAACCAAAAACAAAGAAATAGGGGTTGCTAGTGATTTCAATGTAGATTTCCTAAAGACTCTCCCAATAAGAACTTATTTGAGTTAGTAACACTATCATTCAACTTAATTACTGCTATAAAGTTCCCCACTAGGGTAGCCAATTGCTCACAAACAGCCATTGATAATATCTTCATAGAAAAGTCCAATGAACAAAATTATATTACAAAACCAATAGTCAACGACCTCTCAGACCATGACATGCAGTTACTTCTGTTAAATGTTAATACTGAACAGTATATAAAATCTGTTAACTCTGAGCTCAAGAGGGTAATCAATAAGCCAAAAATTGATTATTTTAGGACACTTCTCAGAGACATTAACTGGACTGATGTTTACAGTACTCATGGCATGAATGAAAAATATAATACTTTTGCTAATAAAGTGCTTACCTTATTTGAACACTGTTTTCCCCCAAAATTAACCAAGGTTAGAGTAAAGTCTACAAAGAAGCCATGGATTACTCAAGGAATAGGGGTATCTTGTAAAACAAAAAGAAAACTGTATCTGTAAATCCGAAACAGTTCTGATGTTGATGCTATAGCACATTACAAGAAATACTGCAAAATATTAAAGACTGTAATACGAACATCAAAGCAAATATATTACAAGGAAAAGATAGTCCTATCAGATAACAAAATAAAGACAATATGGGACATAGTGAAGGAGGAGACTGGTGGAACCAGACATGAAGAGGGACAAATAGCATTAAGAGTAAATGATACATTGGTGACAAGTGTATAGTGTTGCAGAACTTTTCAACAAACATTTTATAACTGTTATTTAAAAGATGGGGTTTTCAGGTTCTGTAGCTGCTGCTATGGAATACTTCAGACCAGACATTTCAAGTAACTTCCATAATATGAAGTTTACCCTCACTACCCCAGCAGAAATAATGTCCATCATGAAATCTTTAAAATCAAAAACATCTAGTAGGTGTGATGAAATATCAACGAAGTTAATTAAGGAATGTAATTCTCAGTTAAGTAACATATTAAGCTATCTGTGTAACCAGTCGTTAATCAGTGGAATATTTCCTAAATGATTGAAATATGCTGAAGATAAGCCACTGTTTAAGAAGGGAGATAAAGAAATAGCATCAAATTTCTGTCCAATTTCACTTTTGCCAGCATTCTCAAAATTTTTAGAAAAAGTAATGTACAATCAGCTTTATAACCATCTTATCTCAAATAACATACTTTCAAAGTTGCAGTTCGGATTTGTAAAGGGTTCTCATATTGAGAAGGCTATCTACACTTACAGTGAAAATGTGCTTAATTCATTAGAGGAAAAACTGCAAGCAACTGATATATTTTGTCATCTGTCAAAGGCATTTGAGTGTGTAAATCACAATATCCATTCAAGTAAATTACAAAATTGTAGTGTAACAGGAAATGCTGCAAAATGGTTCAAATCTTATATATCTGGCAGGAAACAAAGGGTCTTATTAGGAAAGAGACATGTATTATGCTATCAGGCATCATCCAACTGGGAACTAATTACATGTGGGTTCCCACAAGGTTCCATTTTAGGGCCCTTACTTTTTCTTGTGTATACGAATGACCTTTCATCAGTAACATTACCAGAGGCAAAGTTCGTTTTGTTTGCCGATGATACAAACATTGCAAAAAATAGCAACTCAAGTGTAGTCTTAAAAAGATCGGCTAATAAAACATTTGTTGACATTAATCACTGGTTCCTATACAATTCTTTGTCACTAAACTTTGAAAAAACACACTACATTCAGTTCAGAACTCGTAAGGAGTGTCCCATGAGTATATGCCTAAAATACGATGACAAGCAGATAGAAGAAGTGGACAGTGTTAAGTTCTTGGAATTACAGCTTGATAATAAATTCAACTGAGAGGAGCACACCACAGAACTGCTGAAGCGTGTTAGCAAATTTCTATTTGCAATGCGAATTGTGTCAGACAAATGAGATATAAAAATGAAAAAGCTGGCATATTACACTTACTTTCATTCCATAATGTCATATGGGATTATTTTTTGGGGTAATTCATCAAACCAAGCTAAAGTTTTCCAGGGACAAAAACGTGCAGTAAGAGTTATATGTGGTGTGAACTCAAGAACATCCTGCAGAAGCCTGTTTAGGGAACTAGCGATACTAACTTCTGCTTCCCAATATACACTCCTGGAAATTGAAATAAGAACACCGTGAATTCATTGTCCCAGGAAGGGGAAACTTTATTGACACATTCCTGGGGTCAGATACATCACATGATCACACTGACAGAACCACAGGCACATAGACACAGGCAACAAAGCATGCACAATGCCGGCACTAGTACAGTGTATATCCACCTTTCGCAGCAATGCAGGCTGCTATTCTCCCATGGAGACGATCGTAGAGATGCTGGATGTAGTCCTGTGGAACGGCTTGCCATGCCATTTCCACCTGGCGCCTCAGTTGGACCAGCGTTCGTGCTGGACATGCAAACCGCGTGAGACGACGCTTCATCCAGTCCCAAACATGCTCAATGGGGGACAGATCCGGAGATCTTGCTGGCCAGGGTAGTTGACTTACACCTTCTAGAGCACGTTGGGTGGCACGGGATACATGCGGACGTGCATTGTCCTGTTGGAACAGCAAGTTCCCTTGCCGGTCTAGGAATGGTAGAACGATGGGTTCGATGACAGTTTGGATGTACCGTGCACTATTCAGTGTCCCCTCGACGATCACCAGTGGTGTAAGGCCAGTGTAGGAGATCGCTCCCCACACCATGATGCCGGGTGTTGGCCCTGTGTGCCTCAGTCGTATGCAGTCCTGATTGTGGCGCTCACCTGCACGGCGCCAAACACGCATACGACCATCATTGGCACCAAGGCAGAAGCGACTCATCGCTGAAGACGACACGTCTCCATTCGTCCCTCCATTCACGCCTGTCGCGACACCACTGGAGGCGGGCTGCACGATGTTGGGGCGTGAGCGGAAGACGGCCTAACGGTGTGCGGGACCATAGCCCAGCTTCATGGAGACGGTTGCGAATGGTCCTCGCCGATACCCCAGGAGCAACAGTGTCCCTAATTTGCTGGGAAGTGGCGGTGCGGTCCCCTACGGCACTGCGTAGGATCCTACGGTCTTGGCGTGCATCCGTGCGTCGTTGCGGTCCGGTCCCAGGTCGACGGGCACGTGCACCTTCCGCCGACCACTGGCGACAACATCGATGTACTGTGGAGACCTCACGCCCCACGTGTTGAGCAATTCGGCGGTACGTCCATCCGGCCTCCCGCATGCCCACTATACGCCCTCGCTCAAAGTCTGTCAACTGCACATACGGTTCATGTCCACGCTGTCGCGGCATGCTACCAGTGTTAAAGACTGCGGTGGAGCTCCGTATGCCACGGCAAACTGGCTGACACTGACGGCGGCGGTACACAAATGCTGCGCAGCTAGCGCCATTCGACCGCCAACACCGCGGTTCCTGGTGTGTCCGCTGTGCCGTGCGTGTGATCATTGCTTGTACAGCCCTCTCGCAGTGTCCGGAGCAAGTATGGTGGGTCTGACACACCGGTGTCAATGTGTTCTTTTTTCCATTTCCAGGAGTGTATTTATTCCTTAATGAAATTTGTCATTAAAAATATATCACTTTTTCAAACCAACAGCTCAATTCATGGAATAAATACTAGAAATAAGAATAATCTTCACAAGGATTTAAAGTCACTTAGTCTTGTACAACAAGGTGTGCATTATTCAGGAACACACATTTTCAATAACTTGCCAGCAGCCATAAAAAGCTTAATAACCAATGAAATTCCATTTAAGAGAAGCCTAAAGGATTTATTGGTGGCCAACTCCTCCTACTCCATTGATGAATTTCTCAGTAGAACCAACAGATTTTTACTTTTACACACACACACACACTTCTGTACAATTTCAGTGCAGTAATGTGTGTAAATAAGTATTCTAGCAGTTCTATTGCATGTTTATCACCTCATAAATAAAAAAAACCTTTTAGTTTTAAATTCAGTGCATTAGTGTTTGTAAAATGATTCTTTCATATAGTATTCATTAAAAAAAATGACAATCAGCCACTTGGGAACAGTGGAAGGTACATGAGCTTATTTGTTCCAGTTGTAAATATTTGCCATGTATTATTGTTTTTCTGACATGTTCCACATCCTGGAGGACCTCCTCACTATGGATCAATTGGAATGAAAGTCAATCTAATCTAATAGCAGTTTGACCATCGCACAAACTCCCTTAGGGTGGAAATAATAACAAGCATCCCTAGTATAGATAAGCACCAGAAAGAGTTTAAAAAAATAAATCATCAGCTCCAGATAGAATTCCAATTTGGTTTTCCTGAGAGTACTCCAAGACTTCAGCCCCTTACTCAGCTTGCATTTATCGCAAATCTCTCACTCAGTACAAAGTCCCAAGCAACTGGAAAAGTGACTTCTGTACATAAGAAGGGTAAAAGAATGGACCCACAAAATTACAGACCAATATTCTTAACATTGATTTGCCACAGAATTCTAGAACACAGACTGTGTTCGAATATAAAAAATTTGCTAGAGACCGAAAAGCTTAGGTTCACGAATCAGCACGCCTTTAGAAAGTACTGATCGTGTGGAACTCAGATTGCCTTTTTCCCCACATGATCTACTGTGAACTACGGATGAAGGGCAACAGATAGATTCTGTATTCCTAGGTTTCCAAAAATCATTTGATACAGTGCCCCACTGCAGTCTGTGAATTCCTAGAGGGAAGAAGACATTCCTTTCACAAAACACTCGTGAGAAAATTTAGAGATCTGACATTTGAAGCAGCTGCAGAACAATTCTACTGCCATCAACATACATATCGCATAAGGACTATGAAGATAAAACAAGAGAAATCAGGACCGGTGCAGAGGCATACAAACAGTCAATTTTCTCTTATTCTAAATGAGAGTAGGAAAGGTGGTCTGTGAAGTATGTAAGTAGATGTGTATGTTCTCCTTATGGTTGTGATTGGCTGCTCGTCAACTTCTGATATATCTGGCACTATTCCATACATTTAGCATTATCTCTAGAATTTTCCTCTGATAATTATCTGTCTCCAACTGTTTAAAGTTGCTGTCATCTTCACCTAAAAGCTAGAACTGCTAAGTGAAAAGTTTCAAGTAACGTAACTGCTACACTATTTAGGACGTCTGTAAGTTAAACATTCACTTACCCATTAGCATGTACATGCACACATACTTTAAAGGTAAAAACAGCTCTATCATCATCAGCAAATCAAAGTTAGCATTAGCTAAACACTGATTTCACAAGAAATGAAACATGACAGATCAAACAACCTTCAGTTACGAGGTGCATTCAAGTTCTAAGGCCTCCGATATTTTTTCTCCAGACTGGAAAGAGATAGAAACATTCGCATTGTTTTATAAATGAGGCCGCGTTCATTGTCAATACGTCCCAGAGATGGCAACACCCTACGGCAGATGTAATTTTACCGCCAGCGGAGAGAATGAGAACTGTTTTAAATACTTAAAATGGCGACGTTTTCCTTACTTGAACAGCATGCAATCATTCGTTTTTTGAATTTGCGTGGTGTGAAACCAATTGAAATTCATCGACAGTTGAAGGAGACATGTGGTGATGGAGTTATGGATGTGTTGAAAGTGCGTTCGTGGGTGCGACAGTTTAATGAAGGCAGAACATCGTGTGACAACAAACCGAAACAACCTCGGGCTCGCACAAGCCGGTCTGGCGACATGATCGAGAAAGTGGAGAGAATTGTTTTGGGGGATCGCCGAATGACTGTTGAACAGATCGCCTCCAGAGTTGGCATTTCTGTGGGTTCTGTGCACACAATCCTGCATGACGACCTGAAAATGCGAAAAGTGTCATCCAGGTGGGTGCCACGAATGCTGACGGACGACCACATGGCTGCCCGTGTGGCATGTTGCCAAGCAATGTTGGCGCGCAACGACAGCATGAATGGGACTTTCTTTTCATCGGTTGTGACCTATGGATGAGACGTGGATGCCATTTTTCAATCCAGAAACAAAGCGCCAGTCAGCTCAATGGAAGCACACAGATTCACCGCTACCAAAAAAATTTCGGGTAACTGCCAGTGCTGAAAAAATGATGGTGTCCATGTTCTGGGACAGCGAGGGCGTAATCCTTACCCATT